>NC_089837.1:269138872-270338872 GCF_035609145.1 Eleutherodactylus coqui | reverse complement strand
TTGGAGCAAAAATTAATATAAGACGCTGTCTTATTTCAGAGAAACAGGGTATGCAATCCTTGTACTAGATCAATAATAATAAATACATTGAAAAGAATAGGGCCCAATTTTGCACCTGTGGTATCACACTTGTTACTGTGACCCAAGCACGGTATGTACCAATAATAAAGTTACTTATCTACTTAAACACATTCTTAGCCAGACCAAGCATTCTCATTTTACATACCAAATGTTTATTTGGCACAGTATCAAACTCTTTGGAAAAGTCCAGCTATACGAGATCCAATGACTTACCCTGGTCCAGTCTAGAAGTGACCCCTCAAACACCCATACTGACATGGAGTTAAACAACAGTTTTTTCCCTTAGCCCCTTAAGTGGCAGGTTTCTTACCACCCTTTCAGACCTACCAGGGCAGGTTTTTTAAATGGACCAATCGCTTAATTTCAACTAATCTTCCAGTCGCGTTCCAAGAGCATAACGTTTTCATTTTTTCATTGACACAGCCATATGAGGACTTGCGGGACAAGTTGTACTTTTTGATGGTATCATTTTTGGGGTATATTTAATGTATTGCATAACTTTTGTAAAAAAAAAATTGGAAGGGAGATTGGGGAAAAAAAGAAATTCTGCCTTTGTTTTTTGAATTTCATTTTTACGGCATGCAGCGTTCAGAATAAATAATGTGATAACATTATTCTTTGAGTAAACACAATTCCGATACCCAGCTCATACAGTGTTTAAAGGGGTTGTCCCGCGCCGAAACGGTTTTTTTTTTGTTTTTCCAACCCCCCCCCCCCCTACCCCCGTTCGCTGCGAGACAACCCCGATGCAGGGGTTAAAAAAGAACACCGGAGAGCGCTTACCTGAATCCCCGCGCTCCGGTGACTTCTTACTTACCTGATGAAGATGGCCGCGGGGATCTTCTCACTCAGTGGACCGCAGGGCTTCTGTGCGGTCCATTGCCGATTCCAGCCTCCTGATTGGCTGGAAGCGGCACGTGACGGGGCGGAGCTACACGGAGCCGGCATCCAGCACGAGCAGCCCCATTGAAAAAAGAAGAAGACCGGGACTGCGCAAGCGCGGCTAATTTGGCCATTAGACGCCGAAAATTAGTCGGCTCCATGGGAACGAGGACGCTAGCAACGGAGCAGGTAAGTAAAAAACTTTTTATAACTTCTGTATGGCTCATAATTAGAGATGAGCGAACACGTTCGGCTCCGCCCCTTTTTCGCCCGAACACCGAACTTTGCGAACACTTCAGTGTTCGGGCGAAAAAGTTCGGGGGCCGCCGTGGCAGCGCGGGGGGGTGCGGCGGGGAGTGGGGGGGAGAGGGAGAGAGAGAGGGCTCCCCCCTGTTCCCCGCTACTGCCGCCCGCGCCGCCGCACATCTCCCCGCCCCCCGGCGGCACCCGGACACTTACGCGCGAACACTGCAGTGTTCGGCAAAGCCGGTGTCCGGGTGCGGATGTGTCCGTAACGGACACGTTCGCTCATCCCTACTCATAATTAATGCACAATGTACATTACAAAGTGCATTAATATGGCCATACAGAAGTGTATAGACCCACTTGCTGCCGCGGGACAACCCCTTTAATGTTTTCCTATTTTTGTACATTTAAAACTTTTTTTTTTTTTTTAAAGGTTTGCTTTTGTGTCACCACATTCCAAGAGCCGTATTAATTTTTTTTCCATTGCCAAAGCTCTAGAAGGCCTTGTTTTTTGCGGGATGAACTCTAGTCTTCATTTATCTAATTTTTAGGAACATGTAAAATTTTGATCGCTTTTTATTTCATTTTTTCTAGTGGCAAGATTAACAAAATTTGTAATTCTGGCATGTTTTTTATTTTTCACTGCATTCTCTGAGCAGTATAAATAATATATTAAAGTGATTCTACAGTCCAGTACGATTATGCTAATACCAAATTGTAATAGTTTTTTTCTTTTTCACGACCTTTTCACAGTTTAAAAAAAAAAAGTAATAAGTTTAAATCGTCCTCCTTTTGCCATATAATTATTATAAAAAACTCTAAATCATAAAGGAAAAATACATATTTGGTATCGCCGCGTCCGTAAAACTCCGATCTAGCTAAGTAGCGCATTATTTATTCCACACAGTGAACGTAGTCCGAAAAAAAAAATAATGCCAGAAATGCACTTTCAGTCACCCTGTCCCCCAGCAAAAATGCAATAAAAAGAGTTCAAAAAGTTGTATGTATTCCAAATTAGCACTAACGTAAACTACAGGACATCCCGCAAAAATGAGCCCTTGCTCAACTATGTCGACGGAAAAATAAAAGTTATTGTGCACAGAAGATGCAGCAGAAAATAATTTTAAAAAATTTCATGTCTTGGAAAAAAATACAAGTAATAAAGCAAAAAAAAACCTATACAAGTTTGGTATCCTAGTAATCGTACTGACCCATAGAATAAAGTTATCATTGCATTTTTGTTGCAGTTTGTGTGTCGTAGAAACAAAACGCACTGAAAGATGGTGGAATGCCATTTTTTTTTTCCATTTTACTCAACTTAGAATTTTCTGTACATATCGCATTTTCAGTATATCACACTTTAAATAGCACCATTGAAAAATACAACTCGTTCCGCTAAAAACAAGCCCTTATGCAGTGACATCGATAAATAAATAAATAAATAAAGGAGTTACGATTTTTTAAATGGGGAGGAAAAAAAGAAAAGGTGGGTGGGGGAGGGACCGCGTCATTAACGGGTTAAATAATGTACTAACTTCCTTCTCTGGGTCATTACAATGCAGGGATCCCACATGTGTAATTTTGTTTTTAATTTTGACAAAGTAAGACCGGCTGCACGCGGCCGTGACGGGCTCCGCCGTGAAATTCCGCGGCGGAGCCCATTACGGCGCTCCCCAGGAGACCTCATACCTGCGGATCCGGCGTCCTCGCTCCCGCATGACGCTTCCCCGCCCACCTCCGTCGCGTCATGTGACACGCCCACCGCGTCACATGACGTGGCAGCGGTTGGCGGGGAAGCATTTTCACGCTATCTTCCGCTGTGCTACAGCGGACGATAGCGTGAATGGACGTCCATTGACTGCAATGGAAGCCGTCCGAGCGTATACCTGCGGGTGAGGACGAGTTCAATAGAACCTAATAGCTGCGGGCAACGCAGCGGATTTCCGCCGCGAATTACGCAGCAGAAATCCGTTTATGGGAAGGAGGCCTAAAGGAAGAAAAGTGTTTTTATCTTTTTAAAAATTTTTTTTACTTTTTTTTAAACTTTTTTAAAACATTTTGTCCCTTTAAGGGATCTTTAAAGAGACCCATCAGGACCCCCTGTTCACATTTCGGGGGTCCGATAATGACAGCTCTTTACATGCTGCAGTCGCATAGAGCGTGGCATGTAAAGGGTTAACACAGCAGAGATCAGAGGTGTTCTCAATTCTCTGCTGTGTAAGAGCTGGTGCACAGCTATCCTCTGACAGAGGGAGCGCCCTCCCTCTGTCAGCCCTTTACATGCTGTGGTCGCATAGACCGTGGAACGTAAAGGGTTAACACAGCAGAGAGGTTTTCTCCCTTCTTTGCTATGTAAGAGCTGGTGCCTGGCTATCCTCTGACAGCCAAGCACCAGCCCTTACCCTGCCACAGAGACCATGGGCTGGCTTCTGACAAGCCGATGGGCTTCATGGCAACCTGTAAACAAAGCAGTGCAGGAGTTTGAAAATAGAAGCGGGAGATTGCCTGCAGATCATTAATATCTCCCTGCTTCTTTTTTCAAAGTCCTGAACTGTTCTATGAGAGACTGCAGGCAGAGCACAATGCCACAGCTTATGGCATTGGGCTCTGCAGGTCCCATAGTGAAACATAGCCTGGAAATCTTCCAGGCTATATCACTATAGGCAGTGAAGCTTGTCCCGGAAAATTTCCAGGCGTTCCACTCAAGGGGTTAAGGTACTCCAGGATAGCCAATCTTAAAAACCCTTCAAACATTTTATCCACAATAGACTTAGTGGCCTGTAGTTTTCAGGTTCACTTTTCGACCCCTTTTTGAATATTGGCACCACATTGGCAATGCAACAATTCAGTGGAACAGAGTGCTCAAATATAAGAAACAAAGGTCTGGCTATCACAGTACTTAACTCCATTAAAACGCTTGAGTATATGTCATGGGGACCTTGCAATTTGTCCATTTGAATCTTTTTAAGGCCATTTTCATACAGGCCGCTTTTTACAATGTTTCAAAAGCACAGCGTTTCAAAAGCTATGCTAAATGTTGTAAAAGTGCTCAATTTAAATGGGGTTTCACAGACTAGCGATTGAACGCTGCTTTTTTCGAGCGCTGTCCTATTTTCGTACATTTTAAGCATGTTTAGGTGTAATGTCTCAGAATTTAAAATGCTTCCCATTGATTTAAATTCAGTTAAAAACTTAGTAGAATGCTGTGTACGGGGTTTTACCGCATTTTTGAACGTAGCGTTCTATGCCACTGGGAGGGGAAAGTGCAGTAGCAACTGTGGCCAGTTGGGGTCACTCGCCTGTGGATCTCTGACCTCTCATACAGGAAAATGGCGCACCACACGTGTATAAATGCTCCAGAGACTTGGATTCTCTTTAGTTCTACCTCCTGCCAGCCTTTATTTCACAGCAAAACCTCATACAAACACAGTTCATGTGTAATCCTGGGTTCACCACCCACTGGGTCACCATCACTACCCTGCTCAAGGTGTCTAGAGGGCATCTTCCTCAATCTGACTCCTCAAACTGGTCCGCATGGATCAGGCTCCCAGTTCCTGATGCGGCATTCAACCGCTTCCACTGGTCCACACTGGATCTTAGGCTTTCAGTCCCTCTGAGTTGTAACCTCCCCCTTGCTTCTGGCAGGAACTGTTTTTTTTGCAACCAATTCCTGACACACCCATCAGGTGTTAACCCTATATCTTCAGAAGTCCTGTCTGCAGCCCACTTCAGGCCCTTCTGTGTACTGCGCTACTATATTCCCCCCCCCCCCCCCCCCTTTGATATAGGCCGTATCACACTTTCTTTTGGCCCTCCAGGGTCAAAACTCCAGGCTCGGGGGTGTCTCGCCCTAACTGGCACTTTCTCAAGCTCAACTTCTTTATGTTCTCCAACACTAAGAACATTTCCATTTGCTTGGACCTGAACTACCTTCACATTTTCTTCCGTGTGTACATCATTTGCTGTAGGAACTTCACTCTGATCCTCACCTACAGCAGCACTGGTTTTTCCCTTATCCTGCATCTCAACTGAAGCAGCAACTTCCTCAGCTTCCATATTGGATACTTTACATTGTACAACACTCATCTGTTCAACTGTTGCATGAGCCATTTGTTCAGTCTGCACTTCAGTAGCGGCAAGTGCACTTATTTCCAGCTGTGTGCCCTCTATCACAGAGATGCTTCCATTCATTTGCACAACTTCCTTATCCAGGACCAGAGTAATTTCTGAGGCCTTTTTCCTAGACTCTGCCACCTTAGTGGCCTTCTTTGCTTCAGCAGTTTCACCTTCTGCCTTCTCTTTGGTCACTTGAACTTCAGAGGATTGCTCACCCTCCATCTGTAGCTCATCTCCTTTTTAGAATTCAACAGGATCTTCTTTCTTTTCACTTGTCTGAACTGGGCCCTAGACCTTTCTAGTCTCTGAACCTTCTTTTCAGCAATATGACCCTTTGGCTCCCAGAGCTTCACCTTTGCATTTAACTTCTTAGCGGACTTTTGCAATACCACTTTTTCTTCTGACACCACCTTCAGGGTGTGCATCAAGGTTAGCTCTTCAGTCTCTTGCTTAATGTTCTCCAGCAAGGTTTCTATTCATTCTCCTGGTTGTTGGAACACACCTTTTAGCTTTTCCCGTATCGGGGTTCTGTTTTCAGCGTCTGTCTTAGCGCTAATCCAGTCTTGCGTTTCGGCGTGCACCAGCTTGTTAAGCCATTCTTTAGGAGACACTGATTTCTCCTCAGCAAGCCACTGTTCACACACCTTTTGTTCTCCCAGTTAGACACAATTTGACACTGGTGTCCAAGCTCCACACTGTCTTCTACTTCCTGCTGAAGACTCACTGTAAACTTCGAGTTCATCATAGACATCAGTTTGAAGACAAAACAGCTGATTTATCGCTTTCACTCCTTCACACTTTTTGTTTTTTTATAGCGCAAATGCTATATCAAAGCAGAGTCAAAATACAAAAGAAGTTATTAAAAAAGCCTTATGGACCCCAAAATGGTAGCTCCATCCATCCCAAAAAAACTTTATGGGCCATTGATTGCAGTGATGCAGAAAAAAATTTATTGTACAAAAGTGGGAAAAATCTTCCCAAACCGTAGGGGAAAAAATGTCATGTCATTCATGCTGCATCATTGAGGCTTTTCTCCCTACCCCCCAAAAATTTTATAAAATTATGCAATGCATTACATGTACCCAAAAAGAAGGCTAAAAGAAGACTTAAGAGCTGTCTACAAATATCTGAAGGGCTGTCACAGTGCAGAGGAATCAGCCCTATTCTCATTTGCACAAGGAAAGACTAGAAGGAATGGGATGAAACTAAAAGTGAAGTGACACAAATTAGATATTAGAAAAATGTCAATGAGGGTGATCAATGAGTGGAATAGGTTACTACGGGAAGTGGTGAGTTCTCCTTCAATGGAAGTGTTCAAACAAAGGCTGTAGAAATATCTGTCTGGAATGATTTAGTGAATCCTGCACTCAGCAAGGGGTTGGACCAGATGACCCTGGAGGTGCCTTCCAACTCTACCATGCTATGATAACCAAAAAATGGTGCAAATAAAAACTACAGCTTCACTACACAAAAAACAAGCCCTCATATGGAGACGAAAATCCCCCCAAAAAATCACTGTGTTCTTAGGTTCAAAATGGGCCACGTCACTAAAAGTTAAACTTGTCAACGATTCTCAATTTGAAACTTTTTTTTTTTTTCCCTAAATTGACCAAAATGAACAAAATCGCCACAAGTGGCCTTGTTTTTCGCATGACTGGTTTTTATGGCACTTTTATTTATGTATTTTTTTTATTTTCCTTTAACAATGTGTACTCTACAATTATAAATTACGAGTTATCTGTATTCTGCAATCACTAAGATTAAGGTGATACCACATTTTTAGTTGTGCGTTTTGTTTTTTTTCATGTTACTTCTCCATAATATAGATTATGATATGCGTGTATGTATGTGTGTGTGTGTCCCTGCGTGTACTCACTCACCTATCTTTGTATATACTCAAGAGAGTCTACTTCACCTCTATACTGAGGAGATACTACCTCATGTCTATGTACATATACTGAGGAGAAACTACCTCTCTTCTATGTGTATATACTGAGGAGAATCTACCTCTCTTCTATGTGTATATACTGAGGAGAATCTACCTCTCTTCTATGTGTATATACTGAGGAGAATCTACCTCTCTTCTATGTGTTTATACTGAGGAGAATCTACCTCTCTTCTATGTGTTTATACTGAGGAGAATCTACCTCTCTTCTATGTGTATATATACTGAGGAGAATCTACCTCTCTTCTATGTGTTTATACTGAGGAGAATCTACCTCTCTTCTATGTGTTTATACTGAGGAGAATCTACCTCTCTTCTATGTGTTTATACTGAGGAGAATCTACCTCTCTTCTATGTGTTTATACTGAGGAGAATCTACCTCTCTTCTATGTGTATATATACTGAGGAGAATCTACCTCTCTTCTATGTGTTTATACTGAGGAGAATCTACCTCTCCTCCATGTGTATATATACTGAGGAGAATCTACCTCTCCTCCATGTGTATATATACTGAGGAGAATCTACCTCTTCTCCATGTGTATATATACTGAGGAGAATCTACCTCTCTTCTATGTGTATATTAGCTGATATACCCAGCTTCGCCCGAGTTTATTTGGTACTGGTGTTTATCTGGTGTTCATATGGAAAATCTTATGAAGTCGTGGTTACTTTAGAGATACCGAGGAAAAAAATATGTTCACCATTTTGCATGGTTTTTTGCGTTTCCCAGGAAACACCACGTGGAGGTAAGCATGCGACGTATATAAAATAAAAAAATAAAATTAAAAAGATTTGTAGAAAATAAAATAAGAAAACAATTGAATTTTAAAAGGAAATAATAATTCCTCGTTAAAACGAAAAAGGTAGTTTTTTGAACATGTCACCCCACAGAATGTGCCACCTTAGACTCTGTTTTACCCTGAAAGGTAACGCCCCTTTTTATTCAAATTTCCTACTCAGTCTGAAGGTTGCAGCCCCTTGTTATACTTAAAGGCATACTCTATCCCAGCAGTCCATGTCCACTTCCTTTTATACTTGACAGCCTTTCAATACATATGACAGTCAGTTTTATTCCTGTCAGTATATACACATATTTCTAAATGCGTTTTGTTTTGCTGAGAAGATAACTGTCTCATATATTGCAGGGTACAGATATGTTGTTAGTTACATAACATAGGAATGGCCATGCCAAATTTCAAGTTTGTGCAGTACAGATGTGTGTTATTAGTTACATTACATAGGGGATCACTTACTTTTATGCATAAAATTGAATAATCAAGTTGCAATCCTTTAAATTTCCAATATTTAGTACGCAAAGAATGGTCATGGCAAATTTCACATTTGTGCGATACAAATTTGTGTAATTATTTGTTGCATCGGGAAGTGAAAGAATTAGATTCCGTACATAAAGTTTGGACGCTAATTCTTTTGCGCTTAGAATTGAATAATCCAGTTGGGACCCATTAACTTTTCCTATTTATGACATAATCAATGCTCGTGCCAAATTTCTATGACATTCGGAAGTAAGAGAATGAATTACTTATGTAAAATTTGGACGCCAATTCTTTTGCGCTTAGAATTAAATAATCAAGTTGGGACCAATTAGCTTTTCCTATTAATGACATATTCAACGCTCATGCCAAATTTCAAGTTTCTATGACATCGGGAAGTGAGAGAATTCGATTCTGTACATAAAATTTAGACGCTAATTCTTTTGCGCTTAGAATTGAATAATCGAGTTGGGACCCATTAACTTTTCCTATTTATGACATAATCCAATGCTCGTGCCAAATTTCATGTTTGTACGACATCTGGAAATGAGAGAATTAGATTACGTACGTAAAATTTGGAAGCTAATTCTTTTGCGCTAGGATTGAAAAATCGAGTTGGGACCTCTTTACTTTTCCTATTTTGGACATAATCTATACTTGTGCCATATTTCCTGTTTCTACGACATCGGGAAGTTGGAGAATTAGTGGCGAGTCAGTCAGTGAGGGCTTTCGTCTTTATACATACATACATACATACATACTGAGGAGAATCTACCTCTCTTCTATGTGTACATACTGAGGAGAATCTACCTCTCTTCTATGTGTACATACTGAGGAGAATCTACCTCTCTTCTATGTGTACATACTGAGGAGAATCTACCTCTCTTCTATGTGTACATACTGAGGAGAATCTACCTCTCTTCTATGTGTACATACTGAGGAGAATCTACCTCTCTTCTATGTGTACATACTGAGGAGAATCTACCTCTCTTCTATGTGTACATACTGAGGAGAATCTACCTCTCTTCTATGTGTACATACTGAGGAGAATCTACTTCACCTCTATACTGAGGAGATACTACCTCTCCTCTATGTGTATATACTGAGGAGAATCTGTGATTTTATTTTTTGCATTATCACATATGGTGAACAGATATAAATTTTTTTATTCACTACGCTAGCTAGGGATGGAGAAATGTGCCAGGCACCTGTTGCATCAGTCTAGTTTTAATGTAAAAAAAAACTAAGCTGTTTTTCTTGCTGTTCTCCTGTGCTAGGTATGGCCTAGAGCGTGATGTGAGCAGTTGGGACACACCAGGAGAGCTCTTACGTGTGTGTGTGTGTGTGTGTGTGTGTGTGTGTGTGTATGTGTATGATTAAACATATATATAAATATATAAGTAATATGCAGTGTTTTTGACTATTGTGCTGGCCGCTTGGCTGGTCCATAGGACTTTGTTGACGAGCAGTGATAGCTGAGGCTGGACTGTTGAGGTTAATCTGTCATTTAACAGAGTTGCAATGACTAGGACGAAAGAAGCCAGCAGTGCACATGCGCTTCATGATAGCACTTGTGCATCTGCGAACGCTACAGCAAATACTTTGCACTATGAAGCTGCCCATGTAACATTGGAGGAAATATTAAATATTGAGTGGTGTGATCGTGCAGAATGCATGGAACGCTTAGCCCATTCTGATCTCTTTTTTCTGAAAGATGTCGCGATGTGGGGAACAGATTGATGGAATTTGCTAAACTTCTACAGACCTCGTAAGAAACGCGCATGAAACATCTACAGTTGTAACATAGTGTGTTAGGCTGAATGAAGACAATGTCCATCTAGTTCAGCCTCTTTCAACCCCCACCCTTGTTGGTCCAGAGGAAGGCAAAAAAAAACAAGCAGCCATTTTGCTCATTTGGAGGAAAATTTCCTTCCCTATTCCATAATGGCAGCCAGAGTAATCCCTAGATCAACATTTGAGATCAACAACCCCGCTGGTCACATAATGTCTATATCCTGTAATATCATAGCGTTCTAGAAAAACATCTAGTCCCCTCTAAAGTTCCTCTATCGATTTTTGCCATTACCACGTCCATTACCACCGTCGCAGTCCTGGGTATAAACAGATAATGGGAGAGATCCTTGTATTGTTCCTTAATGTATTTATACATGGCTAAGGGACAACCAAATAACTATCTTTTTTCAGGGTAAATAATCCCAATTTTGTTAGCCTCTCTGGGTACTCCAGTCCTCTTTCCATTTATTAACTTAGTCACCCTTCTTTTGAACCCCCTGAAACACTGTAACATCTTTCCTGAGCACCGGTGTCCATAACTGTTCCATGTGAGGCCTGACAAGTGCCTTATATAGTGGAAGAATAATTAATGTTCCCGTCCCTCGCCCCTATGCCTCTTTTAATGCACCCCAAGACTTTATTTGCTTTTGACTGGCATTGGTTGCTCCAGTTAAATCTACAATCCACTAGTACCCCCAGGTCTTTTTCCATATCATTTTTCCCTAGCAGTACCCCATTTAGTGTGTATTGGTGACATCTGTTTTACATGCCAATGTGCATGAACATACATTTATCAACATTGAACTTCATTTGCCATTTTTCTACCGAAGCCCCCAGCTTATCTAGGTCCTTTTGAAGCCGCATATTGTCGTCCATTGTATTAATTACCTTGTATAATTTTGTATCATCTGCAAATATTGATCTTTTACTGTGCAGTCCCTCTTTTAGGTCATTGATAAATATATTGAACAGATTGGCGCCTAATACTGAACCCTGTGGTACCCCTTTAGCAACGTTGGCCAAATCAGAGTACAAACCATTTATTTCCACCCTCTGTTTTCGATCTCTGAGCCTGTTCTTAACCCAGATGCACACATTTTCGCCCAGACCAAGCTATCTCATTTTATATATTAGCCTATTATGCGGTGTCAAATGCTTTAGAGAAATCCAGATATATGAGATCAATAGACTCTCCCAGCTCCAGCCTAGAACTTACTTCATCACAGAAGCTGATCAAATTGGTCTGACATGATCGACCCCTCATGAACCTATGCTGCGGACAAGTTGTACTGTTGTTTTCTTTGATCTATTCTAGGATGGCATCTCTCATAAACCCCTCAAATATTTTTCCAGTTATTAAAGTGAGACTTACCGGCCTGTAGTTACCCGGCTCTCTTTTAGACCCCTTTTTGTATATTGGAACCACATTGGCAATGCTCCAATCCAGTGGTACGACTCCGGTCTCTATAGTGTCCATAAATATCGTCTTCAATGTTTTCTCCTGGATTATTTGTTAGCGGGCCAGTGCTTTCAGTGCAAATCCTTTTTACTGTTAATATAATTGAAGAATAGTTTAGGGTTATTTTTGCTTTCTTTGACAATCAGTCTTTCTGCCTCCTCCTTAGCAATTTTGATCTTTTCTTTACATATTTTGTTTTTTTCCCTTTATGATTTTAGCGCTTCTTCGCTGCCTTCTTATTTTAGTAGTTTAAACTTTTTTTTTTCGTTTATTGCCCCCCTTACAGTTTCGTCGAGCCACATTGGTTTCCCTTTACTTGTATTTTTTTGTTTTCAAAGGTTATGAACTGCTCACATGAGGTAATTAGGGTGTTTTTAAACTTCTCCTATTTGTCGTCTGTGCTTTTGTTTTTGAGTACACTGTCCCATTAATGTTACCGATAGTAGTTCTGAGCTGCTCAAATTTAGCTTTACTAAAGTTTAGTTTTTTTGTCGCTCCCTGATGAGGCTTCTTATTGAATGATAGCTGGAAATTAACTATATTGTGGTCACTATTTCCTCAGTGTCCCTCAACCTGCACCCCCATTTTTCGGTCCGGTTTGTTAGTTAATACTAAGTCCAGAGTGGCCCTCCTTCTAGTTCGCTCCTGCACAAGTTGGGTAAGGTAGTTATCTTTAATTGTTCTCAAGAATGTATCACCCTTTTGAGATTTTGCAGGTTTTCTTTCCCCATATTATATCTGCATAATTAAAGTCCCCCATAATAATTACTTTATTGCAATTTGACACCTTCTATTTGTCTCAATAATAAGATTTCAGTTTCTTCTGTTGTTTTTTGGTTGCCTTTAGATAACCTTTAGATAAGCCTTTTGTTATTTTTTTCCCCTGTATTTCTACCCACAGAGATTCCACGTGTTCATCTCCTGCACCTATATCTTCTTGTAGCCTCGCATTAAGTAGGATTTAACGTACATACATACCCCTCCCCCTTTCCGTTCTCCACGGTCTCGTCTGAAGAGATTGTAACCCTCTAAACTCAGTCTAATTGCACTTATCAAGCCATGTTTCTGTTATTCCCACTATGTCGTAATTTGCATCAGTCCTTCTCGGTTCAAGCTCACCCACTTTACTGATCAGACTTCTTACATTTGTTGCCTTACAATTTATATGGTGGTTGTTCTTTTTATTCATTGTGCTACTAATGATACTATTGGCTGCTCTGTCAGTTCTAACTGTTGTAACCCCACCCCCTGCTCGACCCCCATTCCCATTACTAGGTCCCAGATCATCATCTATACTGCCTGCCCTTTTTGCCCTCCCCCCAAATCCCTAGTTTAAACACTCCTCCAACCTTGCCACTGGCTACTCAAGGTAGCCGACAACCTGGAGCAGTAAACGAGGACTGCAGTGAGCAGTTTCTGGTCACGTGATCACCATTATTCAATGGCGATCACGTAAAAGAAAAAAACAGTTGAAGCTTGATGCTTTGTTCAGTGTGGGCCCTGTTGTGCATCCAGACAGAAGATTAGGACCACAATGGGTATGTTTCTGAACACCGGACAAACAGGAGGATCCATTCATATATGTGGAGTAAAAAAAAACTTTTTAAAATGACAATTGCGAAAAAAAAATTTAAAAACAAAATCGTAATTTTTTTCCTTCTGCTTTGCTTAGATTCATTCAAAAACTGTGGGGTCAAAATACGCAGTACGCCCCTGAATGAGTTTAAGGGTCTAGTTTCCAAAATAGTCATTTGTGGGGGTTCTCTGTCGTTTTGGCCGCTCAAGGCTCTACAAGTGGGCAATGGGGCCTAAAGTACCTTCAAGCAAAATTTCTGCTCTGAAAGCCACTGTCTGCTCCTTTCAGTTTGGGCCTTGTTGTGCATACGGACAGAAGATTAGGGCCACAACAGGTATGTTTCTGAACGCAAGACAAACGGGGTATCCATTTTGGGGAGCATGTGCATTATAGAAAAGAATCCTGTCTTTAAAATGACATATTTCAAAATATGTACAATATGTGGCAAAAAAACAATGTCCGAATCACTTGGATAAGCAAAACCTTTACGGCGCTTATGTCAGATTTTCAAAATTTGGCCTGGTCATTAAGGTGCAAACAGGCTTGGTCACTAAGGGATTAAAGCAGAGATTGGTTTTAATAAACTGTTCCTATGCAGGATGCAATTAGTAAATGCGAGCAGTCTATCCATGCTTTACATTGTGAGGGGTGCATTCAGACGACCGTATATCGGCTGGGTTTTCACGCCAAGCCGATATACGGCGTCTCTCTCTGCAGGGGGAGGAGGCTGGAAGAGCCGGAAGCAGTGTTCTGAGCTCCTGCCCCCTCTCTGCCTCCTCTCCACCCCTCTGCACTATTTTCAATGAGGAGAGGCGGGACGGAGCGGAACTAATTCCCGCAACTTAGCCCCCGTCCCGCCTCCGCTCACTGCAAATAGCGCAGAGGGGGTGGAGAGGGGTGGGAGCTCAGAGCACTGCTCCTGGCTCTTCCAGCCTCCTCCCCCTGCAGAAAGACATGCCATATATCGGCCGGCTTGAATACCCGGCCGATATACGGTCATCTGAATGCACCCTAAAGCAGATTATGTGGAAAACAGACTAATGAGAAAAAATTAGCGACTGGTGGGGGTTCTAGAAAAGGATTGCATCCAAAGAATTATTTGAGGGATGGCTGTGGAAAAGGCTCTTAGAGTTCCTGCTAAACCACCTCCTCCTGGTGCTGCGCCAAGAACTGTTTTGATAAAACTCTTGCATTGTAAATTTCAGGACATTAGAAAGCAAGTGAAATGAAGGAGTTATGAATGGTCATTATATAGCTGTCTTTCCAGATAATTCAGTAGATTCCATCTTTTTTTTTGGATGTTTCCTAATAAGGGAATTACGGTGATTGCGGTATCCACGCCTTTCCCTCTGTGCGTTTGCTGAACTGACACCCAGTCTGTGTTTTCCACTACCCTGCATATTAACAGTGACGGTCTGCACTTCTGCTCCCTTGGATTGGTTACAGCATCCAGCCCGCCCACTCAAATTGTCCCAAAGCATTGGTACACTGCCTCTACTGAATATCTATAGGACAGTCTATGGGGACACAGCAAGTTGCTTCTTTCCAAAGCGCAGTACTGCACCCGCCATCCCAAGCTACAGAATCGAATTTTGCAATTCTATGTAAAAACTGAAATTCTAGGCTCTAAACAGTGAATTAATCAAATGAATTTGATTATAAACACCTACCCATGTGGCAGTGACAGCCACTCCAGAATCTTTCAGGGCGACTTCCAAAACCAAGCCTTTGTGGACTTTGAGGTATACTTTGGATCATTGTACTAATGGAAGGTCTAATGATACTCAAGCTTTAGCTTTCTCATTGAAGGTATGATCTTGTCTCCTAGGATTTCCTGCTTCTTGAAAAAAATCCATCTTGGCATCCATATACTGCTGGTTTTAAGTGCCAGAGGATCACCAAGCCATTTTTTTTTAAGGCAAGATTTTTGGCTTTTAAGGGCTCAATCAGAGAGGTGTTTATTCACACGTTAAAAAAAAAAAAAAAAATTGCGAAAAAAAAATGTGTGACCATGTCCATTGCCACCTATATGTTCTATCTTTTGTCAGTGGGAATTTCATGCGCATGTAAAATTCGGACATGTGACTGCTGCCATTGAAAAGCATTGGTTCTATATAGATGTGGATCGCAAACGCAAGTAACATGCGCACATAAAAATGCCGGTCTGACTGAGGCCTAAAACAAACCTCCAGCGACATCACAGCCTAAAGTATGGCTATTAGTAGCAAGGACATTTCTTATATATATTTGCTTATTGAAATACCTCCCTGCAAGAATATGGCACATGCATGATTAGCAAGAAAAGGGTTAAAGGGGTTGTCTCGAGGAAGCAGTGAATTTTTTTTTTGCCCAGTCCCCCTAATTAAGCATACATTACTAAGCCCCCCTGTAAATGACTTTTCTAGCTGGTTTGTACTTACAGTTCCAGCGTTTCAGCAACTTATAAAAGGTTTCCCAAGATGGCCGCCAGCTCTTTTCCCATCGCTTGCTGTAGCCCGACGTGCGCGCTCCCGAGACGCTACCAGCTGTGTCTCCCTGACAACCAGACGTCCCGCAGCCACCGACCGGACCCCTGGATTGAACGCGGCCGACCACGGCACACAGTCACCCACCGCCAGGCAGCAGGTAACCGGCGCAGCCCCCCCCCCCCCCCCGGGCACAGCGACGGGCCCCCCCCCCCCCCCAGGCACAGCGACGCCCCCCCCCCCCCGGCACAGCGGCAGCCCCCCCCCCCGGCCCATCACTTACCTGGGCGGCGGGACAGCTGGGCGGCTTCTCGGGACAGCTCTGCACCTTCCTCTAACAGAGGATGGTACAGAGCACACTGAAGCGGCTCGTGCTGAAAGGAGAAGACCGGACTGCGCAAGCGCGTCTAAAAAAAGCAAGCTGCCAGCGAATTTAGACGGAACCATGGAGACGAGGACGCTAGCAACGGAGCAGGTAAGTGAATAACTTCTGTATGGCTCATATTTAATGCACGATGTATATTACAAAGTGCATTAATATGGCCATACAGAAGTGTATAACCCCACTTGATTTCGTGAGACAACCCCTTTAATGCAGAGCTCCAGATGGCAGCGAAAATATTTGTCATCCCAACCACAAATATTATTTGGCTCTTAGACTATTAGACTCACTTAAGGCTACCTACACATAGGCGAGCGCGATATCGCTCAACAAATTCTGCCCAATATCCCACTTGTTAATGAGGAATGAGGTTTGTATTTATAGAAATATCATGCGAGTTTCTTAACTGTGTAAAAGAGCGGCCTAAACCTGTGAAAATTAACGATTTACTTCATCTGGGATAGTGCGTTTCAGAGAACTGGCACAGCTCAGGAAAAGATTTGCATGTGGGAGCTTCAAATTACGCAAGTCAACAATTATAAACTTTTTTTTTTTCTAATAATATCGGTGAAATACTTTTTTTCTCCCATTGAATCTTGGGGTGCTGAATTCTTAGAGGTTTAGAAAATCTCCATCATGTACAGATTTTTGTGTATTACTGTATTTCAATATACATATATACATTTTAATATTTACACATCTTAGCAGATGTTGTTTTATTAAATGCCAAGTTCAAGCTGAGCTTCAAATTGTAATTTACTACAGTATTTTTCTTTCTAGCTATAGAATTAGTGTTAAAAAAGGTAGAAATACTATATTAGTATATGCTTTCATATGAAAGGACCATAAAAAATAAAATTGTAGGAGCAAAAAATAGTTCATTTTCTTTTTTTGTCTCCTGTTGTCCTTCTGCCAGAACCAACAGCAATTGGTAATCATTGAGGTTTCTTATCTGCCTTGCTGTAATAGAAAGTTGAAATTTGGCACGAGCATTGATTGTCATAAATAGGAAAAGCTAATGGGTCCCAACTCGATTATTCAATTCTAAGCGCAAAAGAATAAGCGTCCAAATTTTACGTACGGAATGTAATTCTCTCACTTTCCAGTGTCATAGAAACGTTAAATTTGGCACAAGCATTGATTATGTCATAAGAAGAAAAGCTAATGGGTCCCAACTCAAGTATTCAAATCTAGCGCAAAAGAATTAGCGTCCAAATTTTACGTACGGAGTCTAATTCTCTCACTTGCCGGTGTCATAGAAACTTGAAATTTGGCGCGAGCATTGATTATGTCATAAATAGGAAAAGTTAGCGGGTCCCAAATCGATTATTCAATTCTATGCGCAAAAGAATTAGCGTCCAAATTTTACGTGCGTAATCTAATTCTCTCACTTGAAATTTGGCACGAGCATTGATTATATCATAAATAAGAAAAGTTAATGGGTCCAACTTGATTGTTCAATTCTAAGCGCAAAAGAACTAGCGTCCAAATTTTAAGTACAGAATCTAATTCTTTCACTTTCTGGTGTCATAGAAACTTCAAATTTGGCACGGGCATTGATTATGTCATAAATAGGAAAAGTTAATGGGTCCCAACTCGATTATTCAATTCTAAGCGCAAAACAATTCGCGTCCAAATTTTACGTACGTAATCTAATTCTCTCACTTCACGATGTCATTTTATATGAAGGAAATGCTGCATGTTTACCTCCACGTGGTGTTTCCTGGGTAACGCAAAGAACCATGCAAAATGGTAAACATATTTTTTTCCCGGTATCTCTAAAGTAACGACGGCTTCATAAGATTTTCCGTGTGAATACCAGATAAACACCAGTACCAAATTAACTCGGGCGAAGCCGGGTATATCAGCTAGTCATGACATATGATTTTGCCCCCGTCATTCTAAAAAGGACAGGGCCGCTTTAAAATAGACAACGTGCAGATTTTGGATGTGGAAATATGTCAGAATGTCCTCAGCGGAAATTTCTGTGAAAAATTCTGCAGCATTTCCACATCCAAAAAGCAGTCAAAATCTGCACTGTCTATTTTGAAACAGCCCTGCCCATTTCCGCCACATGTAAACCTACCGCAGTGGTAATAGTGATTCTCCCCCAACCCCCCCCCCCCCCCCAGCGGGCCCAGCGATTTATAGTGATCCCCCAACAGTAATAGTAACTCCCCAGCGGCCCCAGTGATAATAGGGACCCCACCCCTAGCGGTCCCTAGTAATAGTGACACACACACACCCCCAGCGGCTTCTGCGGTATCAGTGACACCCCCACAGCAGCCCCCAGCATGATAGTGACACCCCACAGCGGCCCCCAGTATATCGTGGCACCCCACTCCCCGAGACCCACATACCCCCTCCTCCTCGTGGAAGCTCCGCCCCTCCTCTGCTCCATGATGATCCTGGCACACACTGTGACGTCAGTGTGCTGCCAGACGCCTCCTCCCCCTAAGAGGTTTGCGGAACCTAAGAGGAGATGTCGGAGGGGGGGGGGGGGAGGATCCTGGCTGCACACGAATGTCACAGTGTGCGCTGTGACAGTACAGTGAGGGAATACCGGCAAGGGAGCAGCAGCCCCTGCCGGTATTCAGGTATTCACTGATGTGGTGAGCGGCCAACGGAGACCCGTGCCACTGGTTCGGCACCACTGGTCTAGGAACTACATTTTTAAGGTCATTTTGGCACAAGACGTTTTTATAGTTCTTGAGAGGGTCTTGATAAGGCTGTTGATAGTCTCCCTCTTTGTGGTTCCCTAGAAATCCCTCTCGATGGATTTGAATGTTGCCATGCTGTGAATTCCTTCCCATTTATTTTTTCTGTAAAAACAGTCACTCAGTAGTTCCTTTATCTTTTTTGAGTTTTGCATCACTTATTTTAAAAAAATTATTCATTTAACCCCTTAACGCCACAGGACGTAAGTTTACATTCTAAGTGCATGATACTTAACGCAACAGGGTGTAAACTAACCGGCTGCGATAGCGAGGATTGATGAGAACTGCGATCCCCACTCTTATCCCCCTACATGTTATGATCAATGTACATTGCGGCATGAAAGGGTTGACAGAGGGAGCGTGCTCCCTCTGTCACATTATGGGCACCCCACAGTGTTATTACGGAGAGACTATGGGTTGCCATGACAATTAAGTGTTTAAACATGTAAAAAAAAATAACACTCTTTGCGCACTTTTCCCTGTTTTGTATATTTAAAAAAAAAATCCTGCGTATTAGGTATCCTATCCATAACGACCTGTACAAAAAATTGAACACACAATTGATTCTGGATGGCAAAAAACCTACAGCACACCTAAAAAAAGAGGCTAATTGCTTATTTTGTTTTATCTTTCTCCCAAAAAAGACAAAAGTGATTTTAAAAAAGCTGTATTTACCCCAAAATGATACCAGTAAAAGCTGCAGCTTGTCATTCAAAAAACAAGCCCTCCCCGAGCTGCTTCCATGGAAAAATAGGTTATGCGACTTTAAATGCAATGATGTAAAAAATAAAAAACATTCTCCCCCTTCCCTCCAATAAATAAGTTTTAAAATTCATTACATGTACCTCAAAAATGGTATTAATAAAAGTACTACAGTTTGCCACACAAAAAACAATCCCTCATTGTAGACAAAAAAATAAAGTTATGGCTTTTGAAAAGTGGAAATGGAAATTGTCTTTATGGAGTTAAGAGCAAAAATACTAGGCCAAAATTGTCTGTATCCTTTTTATATAAAGTGTTTCTTCAGCTCCAGTTTGATATGAAGTGACGGAAGCAAAGCATCATAGGGATTAACTAGAGGCTTGTGATAAATATTAATAGTAATTATTAGGAAATTATAGTACCAGAGATTGAAGTTGTAAGCACACAGCTGCTTTTTTAGGTCCTGTGATGACATCACCTACTCTGCTACTTGCGCGTGACACAGAGCACCCACTGCTCTGTTATGTGCACGTGACACAGAGCACCCCACGGCTCTGCTATGTGCGCGTGACACAGCACCCCACGGCTCTGCTACATGCAGAAAGGTATACAAGCCGCACTCACTTTAAATCCACAAGGACTGGACTAGAAAAAATTCAGAGCCATAGAAATAGGAACCTGGACCTAAAAAAAATTCAGATCTTTATTCCTCCAGACAGTGGCGACATTTCAACCTATGAATAGGTCTTTGTCATGTATAATGTACTATCAGCAATGCACATAGTATATATAGCGTAAAAACAGACCCTTTACCAATCGCATTACACATGACACAGCTGAAATCAATATACTCACATACATGTGGTATACACAGACTGATTAACATATAATTAAAAGCAATGCATCTTACAAATGTGTTCCATCCAGCATGGATCAATCTTACAGCGACCTCATGTATAAACATGCGCAGGTGTACACAAACATCCCACGAGAAAATGGTGATATCACAGCTTAGAGACCCGCAGGGAAACTGCGCATGCGCGAAAGCTCCCAGTCGCGCTAGACTCTATTTACCATTTGGAGAGGAACATATCACTAGTCAACATCCATGGAAGCCCTACAACTATATGCCTTTGATGCCCAATATCTATGCCGTCCCACAGCAAGGTATATAAAACGCACCATGGTCAGTCCCTCATAGATATCTCTGTTCATGTATATCCATATATAGGGGAAGAAATACATATAGATGTTAAGTACTGACGTGGGACCCCAAGGTTCCTATACCTATTCCAGATGTTTCCGACTAAACTGCTGACCCAATACTTCAAACAGATACATCGGGTATTTTGCAGATTCGTGTGGGGAACAAGATGTAGCCGTATTAGTTACAGAACTATGTCGTGCCCTAAATCCAGGAGAGGAGTGGGTATTCCAGACCTCAAAGTTTACCACTCAGCTGCGGTTCTCACCAGGCTGATAGACTGGCATCATCGTGCAGACTCAAAACAGTGGGTTGGTTTGGAAGCGGCACTGATATGGCCCCACCTGCGGTTACTACCCTGGTTAAAAAAAAGAAGCCAGGCCTTCGACTCTGCCACACACCCCAATGACACTGAACTGCATAGAAACATGGGACAGACAGATGACCAAGGGAGATGTGGCACTTCGCAAAGGGGCATTGACTCAGATATTCCACAGCCCCGCATTCCCACCAGGATGCGAGAGACAGAGCTTTGTGGGATGGAGAGCAGAGGAGGATATCAGATGCTGTCAGATCATGGGGACTGGAGGCCTCCCGTCCTTTAATGACCTTCAGACATACCGCCCAGACCAGAAACTACTCTGGATGGAATACCTGCAGTTGGCCTCGTTTTGGAGAGCCCAACTAGACTCGCTCACATCCTGGAACCCCCCTGAGCCTATTGAGGACCTATTTCTGAGATCCGAACCCCCGGATCGGGTCCTTTCCCGACTATAGAATCATTCTAGATAGGCTCACGCCGGGCCTGCCAAGCTACACAGGGAGTTGGGAGAGGGAGCTGGCGGAAGGACTATAGGACTCCGATTGGGAAAGGGCCTTCACATTCGCACATAAACTACCCCTATCCTGTGCAGCGCAGTAGAAAAACTTCAAACTCCTTTCAAGGTGGTACAGATGCCCTGACACAATTCATCGCATCTTTCCCCTGACCCCCGAAGAGTGCTGGAGATGTGGGTCCGGGCATGGTACCATGCTAATTGCCCACGAATTAAACCCTTTTGGAGCAAAGTCTTTGAACTCTACGAAGATGCATCGCACTCCACTGTGGAGGCCACCCCGCAGATGGCACTACTGTCGATTATCCCCGGTCCATTCGCCTCTATCAAAAAAGGTCTGCTGCGTCATTTCCTTACCGCAGCGAGAGCAGTTATCCCACGCCACTGGCGTAGCACTTTAACCCCTCCTATCTTGGAGTTTGTTCAGGAACTAAACCAACTGATGTGCATGGAAGAGATGGGAGATGAGGGAGCCGAAAGGCCGGGACACGGCGTCCAGGCTTGGGCAACATGGAATGCGTACTGTGACTTACCACAGTTCCAAGTAGCGGTAGGATGGTGATGGGGTACAACCCGGAAACATGGCGTAATGTCTCGAGAGATATGACTGGAGCCAGCTGGGGAACCTGAGGTGAGTCTTGGCGGGCTGGCCCCCCTTTCCCCCCTACCCCTCCACAACTCAACTCCCATAAAATCTTTCTTTCCCGTCCCCCTCTTCTCTCTCCTTTATCTCTCATCCTATCCCCCCTAGTTACGTTTGTTCCCTTGAGTGTTTTCATTACTGGACATTTCATAATGATAAGTACAATCAGCTGTGAACTGAGCTACTCAAACAAGACACGGGACCATACTGGACACAATGACACGTTGTCACAGTGGGCCACATCTAGGGAGCCACAAAAGAGAAAAGCAGATGTTGATTTGGTCTGTTGAATTTTGTTGCACTAGTTTCTTTCTATCAATCTCATTGCCTTAGCCCACAGAGGCTTGTTACAAATAATTGCCTTATTTTCCCTTTTTTGCACTATGTTTTGTACGTGTGTTAATATGCAAAACCTGAATAAAAACATATTAAACATAGATGTTAAATACTGCCTGTTACAGATAAAACTATTAAAGGGCAAAGTACTCTCTATAGAAATGGAACATATAAATAATACCCACCTAGCATAAGGTGCAATCAACTTCTGTTCGATATAGTGTTTTGGGATTGGTAAATCGTTTTTTCTTGTCAGAATTGTGCTTTTATGGTCTATGACTATGCTGGTGCAAGCCTCCATACTCGTCATTTTCTTTTCTAGTCCTGCCCTTGTGGGTTTAAAGTGAGTGCTGCTTTTATACCTTTCTGCATATTCTAGTCTATTGCTGGACTACCACGAGCGTGCACCATTTAAGTGGACTTCCATGATGGATTATCCCCTGGCTGATGCACCAGGATCCTCCATGATGTTTACCTATACCGAGGAGGATGCCCATAGGATCCTTGCGGGGGTCAATTGTGACAGCTCCTTCTTGTGTGCCTTCTGCTGAACACCTTCGTCGCAGGAAATTTCATTGACACTCCACCTGACCACGTTGAGTGAGTATTTTTAGGGCAAGACGGATACCAAGGGGTTTGAGACCCCACATATGCCCCACACTCATGCTGAATAATTCAGCTTTTTGTGCAAAATTTGTCACCATTATGAACATGTTTTCATTTGATATAATTCTTCTAAACATTGAATTCTTGCAAGTGGAGATTCAGATGTGTAAGAAGAGGATTATTGATATAGAAAAGCAATTGTTGGAAACCATGACTTCACAGGACTGGGAATTATTTTATAAGAATAAATCTTATTTGTTGATACATCATAAAGGGGAATTATAGGATATAAAGCTTGTAAAGTGGTTCAGCGACATGGACGACTACAGCAATAATCGCGCCTTCACTTGGCAGAATACCACAATGAGAGAAATGGGAGTCCATGACAATGGGTCTAAGAGAACCCGCCAAGGGAAACGCCAACCTCGACAGAGGACAAGATTTGGATTATTCCCTGCAGGGTCGAATTCCACAGATGATGCATCAACGATTCGTGATAATAGTGGATATTTTTTAGGCCATGGCTTAGGTACCAGAACAAAAAGAAAGGAGGCCCCAGAAATATCCAGCAAAGAGGTGGAAAGAAACATGCCAGGACACGTAAGATAATCTGCGAACATCATGACACGGTCATTGAACAAGCAATTACTACCCGTTCGGAAAAGAACTTAAATGTGGACATTATGGTAAATATATCCTCTAAAATCTTATCAGATGTTCAAGTATCTGTGTTAGCTAAGGGTTTGCCGTTTTGTCCTACCAATACCACCGATTGGTTTGAACTTGACTTTGATTTACGTAGATTCTTTAGGAATCTTAGATTGAAACATTTTTTTTCCACCAAGGTGGGGGCTCCTGTTGCACAGTCTAAAATCTGTGAGGTTGGACTACGCAAGAGGAGTACATTTATACCTCCCCCCTCTAATAATGCTAATGAGACATTTGCTACTATTGTGCAGAGGGATGTTGATAAACTAAAGTCTGAAATATCTAGAAAAAGGAAGAAACCGAAGTCTAACTTAACTGCAGAATAGTGTCGGGCTATTAAAAGGTTGGCAGATAATAAATCTATAGTATTGAAACCAGCAGATAAAGGCAAGGCAGTGGTGGTTATGAATACTAAGGATTATTATGATGAGATCTACTGCCAACTATCTGATGAAACAGCCTATGAAAAATTAAGCAGCAACCCAACATCCATATAACAAACACAGCTGAGAATCTTGCTTAATGATGCGCATATGGAAGGTGTTACCGCAATCTACAAAAATTCTTGGCTGTTCTACGCGTTGCCCAAAATCCACAAAAGTCTACAAAAACCACTGGTCAGAACCATTGTGGCAGGCTGTGACTCGCTATTCAGCAATAGTGTGCTCTTCCTGGATAGGATACTTAAAAATTTTTCAGAGGGGTCACAATCCTATGTCAAAGACACAGGGAATTTCCTACGTAAAAGCAGGAACCACAGTGTGTCAGATTCTATGTATCTGGTGACATTTCCATACACGTCCAGTACACATCCATCACGCGTGAGGGGCTTATCGGCTGTCAGGTGTTACCTTGAGTCTTTTACTTTCTGTGGTTTGCCAGCAGTTTGCCCTGTCACTGCTGGAGTACATCCTCGCAAATAATTTCTTTGTGTTTGCGGGGGTGTACTACTAGCAGCGACAGGGTACCGCCATGGGGTCCAACATGGGCTAACATTTACATGCGCATTTATAAGGGGGACCATATTTATTCATTTGTTAACTGGGAACATGTCTGTTGGTATCGATATATAGATGATATCTTTGTATTGTGAAAGGGTACTAACTCTGAGCTGGTGGAGTTCCACACGTTTCTGAATATGATTTATTTGGAACTTGAAGTCACCATGACATCATCTAGGGAGGCTATCCATTTCCTCGATGTGAGAGTGTCTGTTGTTGGCTCAATAGTTAAAACTGATTTATTCACAAAGACGACTGATAGAAATTGTCTTCTGGTCTACAACAGCAATCATCCAAGGAAAATGATTGAATCGCTCCCTTGGTCTTAATTGCTTTGTGTCCGACGTATTATGGATGATGTGACAATAGACACTCGCCTCGAAGAAATGAGGAAAGATTTGAGAATAGAGGCTACACAACACAATTGCTAAGTGATACATGTGTAAAAGTGAGGAGGCTGACTCAGGAGGAGCTATTAGTGGAGAAGATCCGGTCACAAAAAGAAGCACAAATTCCTCTTGTATCTTTTTATAGTCCTGAAATTCGAAAAGTTAAAAACCTCTTCCAGAAATACTGCCCGCTGATTTGGTAAATGCTGTAACAATATTACAGAGTTTTCTAGATCCCCGATGATTGCCTATAAGAGGAGCCATAATTTGCGTGATAGATTGGTACACCCCTGATACATCCAATGGGCGAGTCGGTTCAACCTTTGAAAAATGGCAACTTTCCCTATTTAGGATGCTCGTGTTGTGGTAACCTCTTAAGAGGTGACCACTTCAGGCATCCTTTAACTCTGAAGAAATACTTCCTGAAGGGGAGGTTTACCTGTGCTACCACACATGTGGTTTATCTTATCACATGTCCATGTGGTGATTGGTAGAGGGGGTGTTTTTATGCTATATATACTATGTGTATTGCTGATACTGTCTGTGTGGAGAAATAAAGATCTGAATTTTTTTACTGCCTTAATTCATGCTGCCGTAGGCTCCATTGCTTGCTATGTACATTGTTCATTGGTCTATGCTGGTTTAGGATCTGTGACATCACCGTCATGATCAGGGGGCAGAGCTAAGAGCTAGTGACTGATCACACGACAGAGACCTCATCACAGGTCTTGCCAGCACACTGCTGCCTTCAGGCTCTGAATGTTATATGGTTTAGGACCTGCGTGACGTCACAGTAGTGATCAGGGGCGGAGCATGTAACTCACTCACAGACAAGTTATTGTTTTGTTATTCCGGAGAGAATCAAAGTACTATCTCTGTAGTAGTGCTCTGCTGTGGACCTACTGTAAAAAATAAAATAAAACGTTGCCACCAAATCTGAAAATTTTACATGATTGAAAGCTAAAATTTTGAAATATAGAAAATCTATTAAATGCCTAATAACAAAAAAAAAGACAGCCATTTTTTAGGCCTCTTCCACATGGGCAACAGCGATATCGCTGCTACAAAATCGCTGCTATATACACACGATTTTGTAGCGCCAGTGATGCTTTTTTCTTGAGAAAAATGTAGCATTGCTTCGCTGCTACACGCGATTTTCTCAGAAAAAAAATGCATGATTTTGTAGCGAGAAGGTTTATAATAGGACTTTCTAATGTTAAAATCGCATTTTGGATAGATTGCAGAGGGGGAGGCTTAAGGGCCCCTGCGATGCGAGTGTGAGTGAAAACTAATGAAACTAATGAATTTCAATGGTTTCATTCTCATTTACAATGTTTTCACTCCAGCGAAGGGGGGGGGGGGGGGGGGCAAAATCGCAGCATGGCCATTCTTTTTCAATATCACCCATTGTCTCCAGTGGGGCGGTAGCAGCAGCGCCGGCCCCATTGAAACTAATGAGAGAGGATTGCTATCCCCTGCTCCTGTGACAGCTGCAGCAGGGGATTCCTTGGATGTAAAACCCCTGGATGCTGTCACATCCAGGGGCTTCACCATGTTGTTAATGGGGCTGGCAGCAGCGGTGGTAGCCCCATTGAAAACATAGGGAGAAGATTGTGTTGCTCTGCCACTGCTGTGACAGGTGTGTCAGGGGATTCCTTCATCCCCACGGTGTTCAGTGATTGGGGGACTCCCCGCGGGGATGAAGGAATCCCCTGTCACAGCAGTGGCAGAGGAGCGTGATCTTCTCCTATTGCTTTCAATAGGGCCGCCACTGCTGCCCCCCTATTAAGAGCAATAGGATAAAGTGAACCCCCAGAGTGATGCGAGGCTGTTTTTACATGAAAAAGCCTCGCATCCAGGAGTTTCCCATGGATTGCAAGAGCGATATCAGGCCATGAATCCTGGGGCGATATCTCTCTCGCCAGTAATCTATGTAGAGGTTATTGTGAGGAAAAGGGCAATTAGTAACTTGTTCTGTATTGAAAAATATCGGATGAATGGTGTAGTAGCGCATAAAGGACAAACACACAGACAGACAGAATCTAATTCACTTCCCAATGTCATAGAAACTTGAAATTTGGCACGAGCCATGATTATGTCATAAATAGATAAAGGTAATGAGTCCCAACCCGATTATTCAATTCTAAGCGCCAAAGAATTAGCGTCCAAATTTTATGTACGGAATCTAATTTTCTCGCTTCCCAATGTCATAGAAACTTGAAATTTGGCACGAGCATTGATTATGTCATAAATAGGAAACGCTAATGGGTCCCAACTCGATTATTCAATTCATTGCGCAAAAGAATTAGCGTCCAAATTTTACGTACGGAATGTAATTTTCTCACATAGAAACTTGAAATTTGGCACGGGTATTGATTATGCCATAAATAGGAAAAGTTAATGGGTCCCAAGTCGATTATTCAATTCTACGTGCAAAAGAATTAGCGTCCAAATTTTACGTACGGAATGTAATTTTCTCACTTCCTGATATATATAAATGAATGTATGTCTGTCTGTCCTTTATGCATTACTACACCATTCATCCAATTGCCATGAGACTTTGGGAAGTTCCTGAGTACACTCCTGGGAAGATTATAGGCATAGTACAACTATCCTACGATAGGTGCCGCGCGTACGAGCATCGTCGACAGTTATGCCCCCCAGACAAAGATGGTTTGATTTCCATCTCAAGCATGAAAGCAAAAGGCATTACGAGCAACGGGAGGCGTGTTCAACTACAAAATGATGCATCCGCCGAACGTATCACAAGACAATTGCTGGATATTGAGAATGCTGAGGTAAAATGAAAGCTGTGCTGTGATTGGTTGCTATTTCTTATACTGCCGAGGTAACATGAAAGCTGTGCTGTGATTGGTGGCTACTTATACTACTGAGGTTGCATGAAAGCTGTGCTGCGATTCGTTGTTATATATTATACCACTGAGGTAACATGAAAGCTGCGCTGTGATTGGTTGCTATATATAATACCGCAGAGGTAACAAGAAAGTTGCGCTGTGATTGGTTGCTATCTATATATATATAAAGACGAAAGCCCTCACTGACACTCACTGACTCGCCAAAAGTTCTCCAACTTCCCGATGTCGTAGAAACATTAAATTTGGCACACGCATAGATTATCTCCAAAATAGGAAAAGTAATTGGGTCCCAACTCGATTATTCAATTCTAGCGCAAAAGAATTGGCGTCGAAATTTTACGTACGTAATCTAAATCACTCACTTCCCAATGCCATAGAAACTTAAAATTTGGCACGGGCATTGATTATGTCATAAATAGGAAAAGTTAATAGGTCCCAACTTGATTATTCAATTCTATGCGCAAAAGAATTGGCGTCGAAATTTTACGTGCGGAATGTAATTTTTTCACTTTCCGGTGTCATAGAAACGGGAAATTTGGCACAAGCATTGATTATGTCATAAATATGAAAAGTTAATAGGTCCCAACTCCATTATTCAATTCTATGCGCAAAAGAATTAGCGTCCAAATTTTACGTATGTAATCTAATTCTCTCACTTCCTGATGTCATTTTATATAAAGGAAACGTCGCATGGTTGCCTCCCCGTGGTATTTCCTGGGTAACGCAGAGAACTATGCAAAATGGTGAACATATTTTTTTTCCTCAGTATCTCTAAAGTAACCACGACTTCATAAGCTTTTCCGTGTGAACACCAGATAAACACCAGTACCAAATTAACTCGGGCGAAGCCGGGTATATCAGCTAGTTTTTTATATTGCTGAGGCAGAATAAAAGTTGCGCTGTGATTGGTTGTTATTTCTCTTACTGCTAAGGTAACATGAAAGCTGCGCTGTGATTGGTTGTTATATATTATACCACTGAGGTAACATGAAAGCTGCGCTGTGATTGGTTGTTATCTAGATATATAAAAACGAATGAATGAATGTCTGTCTGTCTGTCTTCGCAGCAACGCGCGACGGGTAAGCTAGTATACTTATAACCCGTCTACTAAATTGTCAGAATGGGACCTGACCATTATTCCAGAAAGTAGCAACTCCTTCTGCGCACCTACTTAAAGTATACAGATTTTAACATGGTTGCATCTATATATATATAAAGCTGAAAGCCCTCACTGACTGACTGACTGGCCAAAAGTTCTCCAACTTCCCGATGTCATAGAAACATGAAATTTGGTGCAAGCATAGATTATCTCCAAAATAGGAAAAGAAATTGGGTCCCAACTCGATTATTCAATTCTAGCGCAAAAGAATTGGCGTTGAAATTTAACGTACTTAATCTAAATCACGCACTTCCCAATGTCATAGAAATGGGAAATTTGGCACGAGCATTGATTATGTCATAAATAGGAAACGCTAATGGGTCCCAGCTCGATTATTCAATTCTATGCGCAAAAGAATTAGCGTCCAAATTTTACGTGCGGAATGTAATTTTTTCCCTTTCCGGTGTCATAGAAACGTGAAATTTGGCGCGAGCATTGATTATGTCATATATAGGAAAAGCTAATGGGTCCCAACTCGATTATTCAATTCTAGCGCAAAAGAATTGGCGTCGAAATTTTACGTACGGAATGTAATTTTTTCACTTTCCGGTGTCATAAAAACGGGAAATTTGGCATGAGCATTGATTATCTCATACATAGGAAAAGCTAATGGGTCCCAACTCGATTATTAAATTCTAGCGCAAAAGAATTAGCGTCCAAAGTTTACGTGCGGAATGTAATTTTTTCACTTTCCGGTGTCATAGAAACGGGAAATTTGGCACGAGCATTGATTATGTCATAAATGGTAAAAGCTAATGGGTCCCAACTCCATTATTCAATTCTATGCGCAAAAGAATTAGCGTCCAAATTTTGCGTGCGGTATGTAATTTTCTCACTTTCCGGTGTCATAGAAACGGGAAATTTGGCACGAGCATTGATTGTCATAAATAGGAAAAGCTAATGGGTCCCAACTCGATTATTCAATTCTATGCGCAAAAGAATTAGCGTCCAAATTTTACATACATAATCCAAATCTCTCACTTCTCAATGTCATAGAAACATGAAATTTGGCACAAGCATTGATTGTGTCATAAATATGAAAAGCTAATGGGTCCCAACTCGATTATTCAATTCTAAGCGCAAAAGAATTAGCGTCCAAATTTTATGTACGTAATCTAATACTCTCACTTCCTGATGTCATTTTATATGAAGGAAACGTCGCATGGTTCCCTCCACGTGGTGTTTCCTGGGTAACGCAGAGAACTATGCAAAATGGTGAACATATGTTTTTCGTCAGTATCTCTAAAGTAACCACGACTTCATAAGACTTTCCGTGTGAACACCAGATAAACACCAGTACCAAATTAACTCGGGCGAAGCCGGGTATATCAGCTAGTAATCTATATAATAGTGACTTGTATAATAAGGACTAACAAGAGCTTCATTCACAATTCTGCAGGTGTCAGATTTGAGAGCTCCCAGAATTCCTTGATGACTGTAGGAAAAGAGCATGCCCTAGTTATTTCCTTTCTGGAAAGTGTCATCTACATACAATACATTGTGTAGTAATCTGTGATCTCAACTAGTGTGCATCTGTTCTCTGTGCAATTGTGGCATATAACCCATGTTGTAAATTGGGATCAAGATAATCTAGTTTGTGCAAAATTTTCAAAACCATTTTAGTACAGTGGTGCTTGCAGGTATGTGAACCTTTCAGAATTTTCCATGTTCTGCTTATATTCGACCTAAAGCTATATCAGATTTTCACACGTCATAAAAGTAGATAAAAACCCCTGAATCAAATAAATAAGTCTAAAATTTTAGACTCTGTCATTTATTTATCGGCAACTCTTCTCCTTTTGGTCCTCAGAAATCTCCTTTGCTTGTGGCATGAAACACTTCTACAAACATGGTATGAAGATCCCTGTTCTTTAATGGTGCCAATGAAAACTATAGCTCGCCATGCAAAAAAAATACAGCAAAATAAAGAAGTTTTTTTTTAAGGCCTTTGAAAAGTGGGGATGAAAATCCCCCCAAAAAACATTGCGCATTTGCGTCCAAATAGTCTGTGTAACTAAGGGGTTACATAAAAACGGGTTCCCCACTTACATCTGACTATCACATTGATTAAAAACACCTGACTCTAATTTCACTTTCAAATTATCCACGGATTTTAAAAATTCACATACTTTTTCCACTCTTATACGTGATATTTGATCATTTTCCTTAAATAAATAACCAAGTATCATTTTTGACTCATTTATTTAATTTGGTGCTCTTTATCTACTGATGAAAATTTTCCATATTTCTGCTTATATTTGACCTAAAACTACAAGGGTTGACAAACTTTCAAGCACCATTGTATATGTGAATTATAAAATTGTATTCAAAGGTGAAAATTCTTTTCAAATGGGACATGCCATCAGAAAGTGACTTATTTAAATCTAGTTTTCATGCAAAATATATTTATGAATTTTTGATTTTCTTTTTAATTTTTAGTCTTGCTATATTGGAAAAAAAAGTTCCTTTTTGAATATTGCTGTTTTCACACAGGCCACTGAATATCATGTTAGGTTTATGCTTGCTTGTTACTTCTCAGCAGTCACCTTATCATGCCTTAACCGAGCGTGCTCACTCATCTCTAAAGATAATGCGTATATAGGTAACACAGAATTCACAATAGGGTATAGTCACAGCAAGCAGTCAATTCTGCAGGCAGCATGTTATGGAGCAGTAGGATCTGAGCAGATTGTATAGCTTTGTGGAAAAGTATTCAATATTAGTATTTTAATCTGAATAACTGAATTTACAATTCTGGGAGGTCTTGTTGGTGATTGACAGCTATTTTGTATACACAGTCATGATAAAACTGCCCACTGGACCTCCTCAGCTCAGAGATTTAGATTAATAAAATACAAGTTAAACTAATTTTTTTTTTCTCACAAAACTATAAATCAATCTGCTCAGCTCCTCCTCTATAACATGCTGTCTACAATTTGGGCAGCATATTCATCTGATAGGTTGCCTTTAAAGTGTCATTAAAATAAAAGGCTGATTACTATGACCCCCTCCAAACAGAAGTGAGTGCATTCTCTGCTTTCCAGCAACTATAATGTAGTGGAGAGTGTCCACTTCTACCTTCTCTACCTCCTTTGCTGTGCTATGTGGGTTCTAATTAGTAACCGACCTTAAGTAGAGATGAGCGAGCACGCTCGTTTAAGGCTGATCGAGCGAGCATCGGTCTTCTCAAGTAACTGATCACTGGTCTGAGCAAATGCGGGGGGGGGGGGGGGGATCTCTCGCTCGAGCATCAGCCTTAAACGAGCGTGCTCGCTCATCTCTAAACTCAAGGGAATCCTGTTTTTATGATCAGTTTGTAATATAAATAATCTGATTAGCGGCTGTTTGCTCTGACCCTACAATTATGTCTTGCCCACTTTTTAACCCTTTCCAATCCACTATCTGACGTCTAAAGACATTGTGATTGAAGGCTGTACAGCTCCGATGTCGGAAGACGTCCAGCAGGGTATTCGTACTGTAGATTACTGGCTGCTCTGTAGTTGGGTGGCCTCTCCAGCATGTCACATACCGCAGTCCTGGCTCTAGCCAGCAGATGGGGCCATTGTATAATGGCAGGAAGAGAAAGCCCCCTGTGAAACCCTAAATCCAAAAGTGGATTGCAAAGGTTTAAAATGTGAGTAGGGTGGCTTGAAAGTCAAAACAGTTGCCCATTTTTGCACAGTTAGGCCCCCTGTCAACGGGCGTGATTCCGCCAATGGTAAATCACTGGCGAATCACGCCATCTGAAGTTTTACATTGTGTTTCTATGGAAAGCGCCGGCCCCTGTCCATGAGCAGAGAATCATTGCTGCGAATTGCCGCTCCTCTGTGGTCAGCCTATCTGTCAGATAGGCTGACAGCGGAGATCCATCTGCCGGCTCCTGCTCCTGGGCCGCAGCTCCCACGGTAGAGATCTGCCGCTGGATACTGCAACGCCCGTGTACAGTGGGCATTACAGTTTGCTAATATGTATGGCTATTTTACAGCAGAAAACTGGGGCATTGTATACAATTCCTTCATTTGTTTATAAAATGTTACTTTTTTTTTTTTGCAGGGTGTGCATGGGCCTTACCCCTTTGGAGATTCCTAAAAAGAAGCTTTATTTCTCTCCAATGCCTTTTGTCCATTTTTCACTCCCTGAAATAGGACATTATCTGCAAGATTCCTACTGAAGATGATATTGGAGTAGTGGTGTTAATGACCTTGTGAATTCAATTCCGGGTGCTGCCTTTCTTTCTCCTTTTTGAAGAGGGTTGTTTTGTTGCAAAAACTTTACGCACCTATCAAGAACAAATGGGCAAAAATGGTTTAAAGTTCAGATGCAAAAGATCAATGTAGTTTTCTAAAACCATTGCAATTTGCATAAAGCAAAGCTATCAGCAATTTGATCTTTTAGTCCAGAAATTGGATCTTGATTCATGTAATTCATTCAGCCTGTAAGACAGTGCATAGCTTTTTCTTATTTTACTTTATTTTTTTTAGCACTGTTTAGAATGATCAGATGGTTTCTTTGTATTAAGGTAAACACACCGTCTGATACCGCACACGGCTGAAACCCTGCCCACCTGAAGTGACTGTACGATTTTCCGTACGACCATTGGCAATCACAGGAAGGTTTGGTTTGGCACCACCATGTGACTTCACCATTTAGTCTTGGTTCACATGTTGTGGCTGCAGAGCAGTCAGGCACACCCATGGTGCATTATATATTCAAGCTGACTGCTGCAAAAAGCAGTTTGAATGTTAATGACTGCATAGTTTATTATATTGCTTTAAATTTTAAACTGTCTTTAGAGGCAGTCTAAACAACATGCTGTTGTGCACATCAGCACTATTTTGGCAACAACATGTGAACCTAGCCTTTTGTGTTTTGTTGCGGTTATTGGTAATCGCCTTGAGTTTATGAAAGCTTTTGGTGGCAGAATGTTTGCAAAAGAACGTTTTATTGAAATAGTGTTTTAGCATTGAGGGTTTTTTTTGTTTCTTTTTTATAAAGGAGGAAATTTCTAACTCTATACAAATGGTGTTTCAAAAGGAAACATAACATGCTTATGCTCCATGCCTACAAACATAGGCAAATAAATGTAATATCATTTTGATCATTAAATAAGAAGGCTTTATGCTTTCAATTTTATGGAAGTCGCCATACAATGCATTTCTTTGTTAACCTCTCTTGTTGTATAGAGATCCCTACGGCATAGCACAGGACCCATTGGCAAGTTTTGGTTAGGCTTTTAAGTTAAGAAATCTATTGTTACAAATTCTAGCTTTTTCTGGACAGGAGAGAATAGTAAACACTTTTGTAATTTATCAAAAATACTTAAGGCAAATTCCCAGATGTTTTTCCCATTGTAGGCCGCCACCTCTTGTACCCCAAATCTAAGTTACTTGAATCTCAAGAAATACTAAATTATCAAAGTAAGTGTGTTTGAGAGCATGGAAATAGTAGTTGCTTTAACTTCATGGAGCATTCCCAAGGAAAATTACAAAACATTAATATAATGCACTGGTTAATTCTTCTGTGTTTCTCAGAAATAGGTTTACACTGTTAAAACCTTTTGACTTTTAGTATTGGAAATACTCTTATGGGAGGATCATTTCACTGAAGGTTATTGCATAATACATTGTGTATTTTGATCACTTTCTAGGATACCTGTCAGGCTCTTTTGTGAGCATATATCAACCAATAGATACTGTCTTTGTGGTAAATAACTAAGAGCAATTGCTGCTTGGCTCTTTATTATGGCAGTTCTCATTTTCACATAAAAGTAAAAAGAATGTAAGACTCAAGACCAGTTCAAATTCCCTTTCCACATGTTTGGCTTTTATTGTAATCATTGTACACAATTTGAATTAAATATACCCCCACAATATTTATAATGTCCAAAATCACATACTCTTTGTAGTATTGAGGGACCTAGATTCATGCTTGGGAACTCTTGCCTAAGGTTGTATTGTAGGAACATGCGTTCAAGTCATATATAGCCGAAGAGAAAATATATATAAATATCTATAAATAGATATAATTTTGGCATAAAAAAGCTCCTTGTTTGTTGTATTTTTTTATGCCGTGAGCGTTCAGTAGGTAGGTTGTGTGCTCAGGGTCAGACATGCATGAGAAGAGTGTGCAGAGTGCTTGGGATTTTGGGAGTTGGCTTGAAATGGTTGGAAAAAGCCAAAAATAAAAATCTGAAAAAATGAGGACTTTTCCTTATTGTTTAAACAAAATTTCTATCAATAAATTAACGTTAAAAATGCATTGTTCTTGTTTCACTACTTTTTATGATATATTCCTTTAAAAAAAAAAAAAAAGTCAGAATTGAATTACCTTACTTGTGCGATTGTACATTGATGTGATTATATTCGCAGAACAAAAGGGTAACTGATTGCAGAAAAATTAACACTTGAAGGGAGGTTCTAGTTCCCTGTTTGGCTGCTCCTAGCTTGGATTCAAGATGAGATATGAGCAGGCATTGAGACGTACAGATTCCATATAGTATCCTGTGGCATATCAGGCCACATATTCTGTAACTGAGCCTCTAGACCAGTGATGGCGAACCTTTTAGGGACCGAGTGCCCAAACTACAACCCAAAACCCACTTATGTATCGCAAAGTGCCAACATGTCAGGGGGCGGGGCTTATCACAATGTATGATTTTACCCCCGTCATTATAAAAAGGACAAGGCTGTTTCAGAATAGACCGGGTGCAGATTCTGACTGCTTTTTGGACGCGGAAATACTGCAGAATGTCCTCAGCGGAGATTTCTGTGGAAAATTCTGCAGCGTTTCTGCATCTAAAAAGCAGTCAAAATCTGCACCCCGTCTATTTTGAAACAGCCCTGCCCATTTCTGCCGCATGTAAACATACCCCAGCGGTAATAGTGACATCCCACAGCAGTAATAATAGTGACCCCCCCCCCATTAGTAATAAGAGTGACATACCCCAGCGGTCCCCCAGCAGTAATAATGCCCGCTCCCCCCCCCCCCCCAGCAGTTCCCCCAGCAGTCATAATACCCCCCCAGTGGTCCACCAGCAGTCACAATGCCACCCCCAGCTGTCCACCAGCAATAATAATGCCCCCCTCTCCCCAAGCGGTTCCCCCAGCAGTCATAATGGCTCCCCCCCAGCGGTTCTCCTGGCAGTCTGCATGCCCCCCTTCCCCCACAGCGATTTTCTTGGCAGTCACCATGCCCCCCCTCCCCCCCAGTGATTATCCCAGCAGTCATAATGCCTCCCCCGAACGATTCTCCCAGTAGTCATTCCTCCGCTCCCCCGCCAGCGATTCTCCCAGCAGTCAGAATGTCTCCCATCCCCCCCGCCAGCGATTCCCCCAGCAGTCAGAATGTCTCCCATCCCCCCCGCCAGCGATTCTCCCAGCAGTCAGAATGTCTCCCATCCCCCCCAGCTATTCTCCCAGCAGTCAGAATGTCTCCCACCCCCCCCAGCGATTCTCCCAGCAGTCAGAATGTCTCCCATCCCCCCCAGCTATTCTCCCAGCAGTCAGAATGTCTCCCATCCCCCCCCCCAGCGATTCTCCCAGCAGTCAGAATGTCTCCCATCCCCCCCCAGCGATTCTCCCAGCAGTCAGAATGTCTCCCATCCCCCCCCCAGCAATACTCCCAGCAGTCAGAATGTCTCCCATCCCTCCTCCAGCAATTCTCCCAGCAGTAAGAATGTCTCCCCCTCGCCCCCCAGCTATTCTCCCAGCAGTAAGAATGTCTCCCCCTCCCCCCCAGCTATTCTCCCAGCAGTAAGAATGTCTCCCCCTCCCCAGCGATTCTCCCAGCAGTAAGAATGTCTCCCCCTCCCCAGTGATTCTCCCAGCAGTAAGAATGTCTCTCCCCCCCCCCCCCCAGCGATTCTCCCAGCAGTAAGAATGTCTCTCCCTCCCCCCCCCAGCGATTCTCCCAGCAGTCAGAATACCCGCCCCCTGCCCCACATACTTACCCCTCCTCCTCGTAGGAGCGCCGCTCCTCTCCTGCTTGCTCTCAGGTGCACACTGAAAGCAGTGTGCTTCTGTTGGATGCCTTCTCCCCCTGCTCTTGCGGAACCAAAGTAGGAGACGTCGGGGGACGGGGGAGGAGGATCCTGGTGCACACCGGCATCAGCACAGATAGCAGCGCTGAGTGAATGTCAGCAGGGGAGCCGCGGCCCCTGCAGGCATTCACTAAGGTGGTGAGCGGCCGATGGCGGCGCGTGCCAGCAGGGAGGGCTCTGCGTGCCGCCTCTGGCACGCGTGCCATAGGTTCGCCACCACTGCTCTAGACCATGCAAACTCGTAGGCTGTTGAAGTTGGCATCCCAGATGGTCCCATATATGTTCTTTTGGCAATAAATCTGGCAACCAGGAAGGCCATGAAAGTTTAGCAATGTTGTGGAGGTGTTTCTATGACACCCTTGCTATGTGCTGCTGAGCATTGTTCTGCTAGAAAATGCCTCTTGGAAGCCGTGCCATGATGGGCAACAAATGTGGCTGCTGCAGGATCTCCTGAACACATTGTTGAGCTGTTGTTGTCCCTTGTAACACTACTAGGCTTGACCGACTGTCCATCACACCAGTAGAGTATGTGTTGCTCTACAGCAAAGGCAGGATGTAGGCGCTTACCCCTAGGTCTCTGGGCACGGCCGTTGTCAGTGTCCAAACTAACAACCTGGATTAGTTAATGAAGACAACCAAATTCCACTCCATGACAATCTAGTTTTGTTCACGACACCACTGCAAATAGAGGCAACAGTGGGTAGGTGTTGAAGACAGTACACTTAATAGCCGCTGTGGGAAAGAAGACCCTTGACCCAAGCACCTGGAAATGGTTCCAAAAGACGCAAAGCCTTTAACGATGGTGCCACCTGTCTTTGAATGGTGGACAACTAAACAGTTGGAGTTGCTAGTGCTTGTTGGACAATTGGATGACCCTCTCTACTGATGGTCTGTTGAGGATGTTTTGATGTGTGCGGGCTTTAAACATGCATCCACTGGTCCCAATACCTCCTAAATGTCTGGTCAGAAAGGCCTGGGGGGGAGGGGGGTTGACAATTCATACGACCATCCCAACTTCTCACCTTCCAGTAATGTGCCTCCCTCCTCAAACTGTTCACTAGTCAAAATCGCCGATTGCATTGCAAAGTCATGTATAGTGGTCAACAAACTCTACACAAGCAGCTTCCGAGAGCTTTTTATAGGCTAAGGGTAGAACCATTTCTAGGTGCAAAGACTGTTCATCTAATTACACTACAACTCTAATCATTTGCATATCTGCTTGAAATGTAACTGCATGCTGAGTTTTGCAGTAAAACGACCACTCCTTGGTGCTTGAGATATATATATAATTTTTTCTTTTTAATTTTACAAATCGTGTATATGATAATATGAATGAAACCTACATTGGTGTCTAATCTATTTTAGTATGTATCCAGCATCCATTTCTATATAGCTCTGTTTTTTATGTGAGTTGAACATGACTCCATACATAGACACAAATTATCTCCTGTCATTCCCTTGTTGAAAATTACCAATCCAGAGAACAAGTCCTTTGAAGTGAACAGCAAGATAGGGTCCACTTTTTTCAGCTTCTTACAGGAAAGAAGTCAAACGGTAAGTGGTTCTATTGCATAAAGATTGCACATATATTGTACTCTTGTATTTGCATTGAAACCAATCTACTTGGAGACACCAGGTGTTTGTGGGTGTCTTGATTTAGAACAATGAATGCCTTAAATTTTTGTCAGGTTCGTCCTTCACTGGCTGGGAAGCTATAAATCTGTCATAGTTGGTTAAATATGTATTTATATAAGGATAAGAAACAATACCACAGCTCAAGACTATTCTGGGTTAACAGTCATATGAGAAAACAATATATATTTTCTGACTACAATGGGAGAATTTGCAGACATCCTGCTACTGAAGAAAGTTAGACATGGGTCAAAAGGCCCATTCACATGGAGCGATGATCGTTCAAAAATCGCTAAAAAGTGATCGTTTGAGCGATAATCGTTGCGTCTAAACGTGCGCCCATTGTGCACTTTTCGTTCACTGCTAGCTGATCGTTAAATTCAGTCCAACCTAAAAATTGTCCTTCAGCCTTATCGGCAGTTCTCCGCGGGTAGTGATGATAGCATTGTTTCCCACTGGAGAACAAAAGAACTGAAAGCAGATAAGTGCCCTTGGGCTATTAACTGCTATCAGCTAAGGCTTCATTTGCACACTTAATTGCTCTTAAAGGGGTTGTCTCGCGAAATCAAGTGGGGTTATACACTTCTGTATGGCCATATTAATGCACGTTGTAATATACATCGTGCATTAAATATGAGCCATACAGAAGTTATTCACTTACCTGCTCCGTTGCTAGCGTCCTCGTCTCCATGGTTCCGTCTAATTTCGCTGGCGGCTTGCTTTTTTAGACGCGCTTGCGCAGTCCGGTCTTCTGCTCTGAGCACGAGCCGCTTCAGTGTGCCGCTTCTCGGGAGCGCGCTGGAGCGGCCATTCTGCTACCATCCTCTGTTAGAGAAAGGTGCAGAAACTGGAGCCGCCCAGCAGCCCAGCCGAGAAGCCGCCCAGCAGTGCCTAGAAGCCGCCCAGGTAAGTGATGGGTGATGGGTGACGATCTGACGGGGGTGACGAGTGACGGACTGCTGCTGTGGCCCCGGAGCCTAGCGCTGTGGCCCCGGAGCCTAGCGCTGTGGCCCCGGAGCCTAGCGCTGTGGCCCCGGGGCCTAGCGCTGTGGCCCCGGGGCCTAGCGCTGCGGCCCCGGAGCCTAGCGCTGGGGCCCCGGGGCCTACCGCTGCGGCCCCGGGGCCTAGTAGTCGGCGGCCACGGTGGGTCCGGTCGGCGGCTGCGGGGCGTCTGGTTGTCAGGGAGACACAGCTGGTAGCGTCTCAGGAGCGCGCACGTCGGGCTACAGCAAGCGACGGAAAAAAAGCCGACGGCCATCTTGGGAAAATTTTTATAAGTTGCTGAAACGCTGGAACTGTAAGTAAAAACCGGCTAGAAAAGTCATTTACAGGGGGGCTTAGAAATGTATGCTTAATAAGGGGGATTGGGTAAAAAAAAAATTTCACTGCTTCCTCGAGACAACCCCTTTAAGTAGCTGATTAGCTACTTAAAAGTTTATGCAAAATGATCGCTCAAAGCTGTCACTCAAACTATCGTTTGAGCGATCATTGCCCCGTGTAAATGGGCCTTAAGTCTCCTTGCCAAGATGAGCAAAAGAAAATGGTATATTAATACTTTTGAGTTAGGGAGGGTATTGTTTCTCAATAAGGAGAACACCAGGAAGGTGTGTGAGGAGACTTCTAAGGCCATCCATCCTCCTCTAGGAAATATGCAAAAATGAAAAGATGGAAACAATATCTCTGCGACTCCTGCTATTGGAATGCAGTATTCCTGCAACTCACTGTTTAGACTTTAAACAAGCCTTATAACAATGACTGGGAATTGTGAGCCAAAGCCATAGTACCCATGCACAGACAGCTGTTTTGCAGTGATTACCCCTCATCAGTGTGTAGCAGGTTTCTGGATTGGCCAGTGAGAGGCCTATAGATGTGGGTCAGGAAGGGTATCATTTCTCCTTAAGGAGAGCACATAGAGGGTGTGTGAAGAGACTTACAAGGCCAAAGGTGGCGCTGCAGAGGTATTGTTCCTAGAGATGAACAAGCGCCAAAATCCTCGGGTGCTCGGTACTCGAGTCGAACTTTTCGTAATGCTCGAGAGCTCGTTTTGAGAAACGAACCCCATTGAAGTCAATGGGGAACTCGAGCATTTTTGTATGGGACTGATGTTCCGCATAGGTGATGACTTGTGAAGCACCAGAAAACATCAGAAAGTCACAGCAACACCACAGAAATGGATAGGGAAGGGCAGGGGCAGCCTGCATGGGTGCATCTGAGGCTCCTAGGTCCCACTATTAAGCCAAAATGGGGTTAAGAGCCTGGCGGTCACCCCCTATAACAATTAACTTGGGACAAACCCTCATTAGCAAGGCACACGCGCTGGGGCATCTTAGCTAAGCACCACACTACCTGCAACCAAGGACAATCACTGCCTGCGAGTAACACCGCTGCCTCTTTTCCTGGGTTACATGCTGGCATTGCTGTCCCACCCTCCCCACGACCCTGCGTCCACAGCGCACACAAAGTTTTTCCTGCGCAGCCTTCAGCTGCCCTCATGCCACATGCTCACTTCATAGCCACACCACCCTCATGTCTATTTATGAGGCACACACTACAGAGCGTTGGCAGGGCCATGCAGCGACCCTCTTCGAAAGTGTGGGCGATAGCCCACAATGCTGTTGAGAATTGATGATAAATTGACATACGATCATCATTCCAATCCCCTGCCACCTCCGTCACAAAATTGTCAGGAGCTGCAAATGTGGGCATAAAGGGGACTCGGGTGCCAGCACTTCTCCACAATGCAGCAAGACTCCGCGTGGGAAGCACGTGAGCGGGCCCAGGGTCAGGCTCGGTCCCAGTCTCCACCTTGTGTGACCCAAGGTGCCATGCGTTGCATAGCAATGGGAAAATCCATGTGTCCCCACACAATTCATTCTGTGTAGGTGTCAGATAGCTCAACACCGCAATGGGAAGTCTTTGAGTTCCTTGGGCTCGCCTATGCTGTGGGTGCACAAAGCTGGTATTACACAGGAAGAAATCAGAGTGCCCAAACACGGTAGAGTTTCACCCCGCCAAGGACCTCGGCCTCGGCTCACACCCTCAGTAATCGTGGGCCTCGAGGACTCGGCTGCTAGTGCAGCTGTGAACATCTCATTAATGCAGTAATGCTCCTTTTATTTGGCCCAAACCAGTGTCTCAGATAACTATGGTAACACGAGAGAAAATACATGTTGCCCACCGCTGATCCACAGACCCCAAGCAGGAGGAGGAGGTGGCATAATAAGGCCGAGAAACCATGACCGAGGTAAGACCCGCAATACTCTGTGTGGGAAGTACGCGAGCGGGCCCTGGGTCAGGATTGGTCCCAACCTCCACCTTGTGTGACCCAAGGTACCGTGAGTTAAATAGCTATGGGAAATCTGTGTCCCCACACACTTCATTCTGTGTCAGGCAGCTGAACACCGCAATGGGAAACCTTTGTGCAGCCACAGTATAGGTGGACCCCAGTAACATTTATGTAGCAAGAGTATAGGCGAACCCCTGTAAGATTTCTGTACCAAGTGTATAGGCGGACTCCTTTAACATTTCTGTAGCAAGAGTGTAGGCGAACCCCTGAAACAGTGGTGTACCAAGAGTATAGGCGAACACCTGAAAAAATTTGGTTACCAAGAGTGTAGGCGAAGGCCGGAAAAATTAGATAACAGTATAGGCAAGGGTCTGAAAAAATTGGGTTACCAAGAGTACAAGTGTACCCCTGAAAAATTGCTCAACCGCAAGGGCAGGTGAAACCCACAAACATTTTTTTAAAGATAAAACTCACTGTTGTTTACTTTGTAACAGAGCCTGGAAGCAGCCCTGTGAAAAAAATTAGTTTCTGTTAAAGTATAAATACTTTTGAAACTTTGAAAAAAATTGTAAAAAACTTTTAAACAGAGCCTTTTGGGCCACAGAAAAATTGGCAGTTCAGCGTGATGACATGCTGTTTTAGGAGGAGGAATAATATCCAAGAGTGATTGACAAAGCTAATTCCCCCTTTTTTTGTGGTAATAGAGGATTCATTTTTCTCCTGTTGCAGCAAAAAGAATCATTAGGTTCCGATGCTTTCCGCCGGTGGAGAAGAAAGGTCTAGGGAAATCCAGCCTTTGTTCATCTTTATGAGTGTAAGCATGTCGGCACTGGCAGTTGACAGGCGGATACGCTTATCTTATCCGTGATGATTTCCCCAGCTGCACTAAACACCCTCTCTGACAAGACGCTAGCGGCAGGCAGGCAGGCCAGCACCTCCAGGGCGTACAGTGCAAGTTCGTGCCACGTGTTCAGCTTCGACACCCAATAGTTATATGGAGCAGAGGCATCAAGGAGGACGATGGTACGATCGGCTACGTACTCCCTCACCATCTTTTTACAGTGCTCCCTCCAACTCAGCCATGACTGGGGAGCGGTGACACAGTCTTGCTGGGGAGCCATAAAGCTGGCAAAGGCCTTGGAGAGTGTTCCCCTGCCTGTGCTAGACATGCTGCCTGATCCCTGTGCCTCCCCTGCTACTTGGCCCTCAAAACTTCGTCTTCTGCCACTAGTGCTGTCAGATGGGAACTTTAGCATCACTTTTTCCACCAGGGCTCTGTGGTATTGCATCACTCTCGTACCCCTTTCCTGGGAGTGAGAGAGGAAAGGTTCTCGTTATACCTTGGGTCGAAAACGGTGTACACCCAGTAATCCGTGTTGGCCAGAATGCGTCTAACGCGAGGGTCACTCGAAAGGCAGCCTAACATGAAGTCAGCCATGTGTGCCAGGGTCCCAGCATGCAACACATTGCTGTCCTCACTAGGAGGATGACTTTCAGGATCTTCCTCCCCCTTTTCAGCCCATACACATTGAACAGATGAGATGCAAGCAGCCAACATGTGCAGTGTAGAATTTCAGCGTGTGGGCATGTCGCACAGCAGTCGGTGCTCTGGCGGCTGAAACCGATGTTGCAGGGTCCTCAGGGTAGCAGCGTCCGTGGTGGACTTGCGGAAATGTGCGCAGACGCAGCGCACCTTGCCGAGCAGCTCAGACAAGTGGGGGTAGTTTTTTAGAAAACACTGAACCACCAGATTGAAGACATGGGCCAGGCATGGCACGTGTGTCAGGCGGCAGAGCCGCCACCAGGTTACGGCTGTTATCACACATCACCATGCCCGATTGGAGGCTCAGTGGCGAAAGCCAGAGGTCTGTCTACTTTGTCAGACCCTGCAACAGCTCAGGGGCCGTATGCCTCTTGTCACCTAAGCAGATTAGTTTCACCATGGCTTGCTGACGCTTGCCCACCGCTGTGCTGCTGCACCGCGCGCTACCGACTGCTGGCGACGTGCTCACACTTTTTAATTGAGAGGGGGAGGGTTTGGAGGAGGTGGCATAAAACGCCGCAGATACCAGCACCGAGTTAGGACCCGCTATTTTGGGTGTGGGTAGGACGTGAGCGGTCCAAGACTCTGACTCGGTCCCAGCCTCCACCAAGTTCACCCAATGTGCCATCGGAGATATAGTGGACTTGCACGCCAGTACTTGTCCATGTGTCCATGGTTAAGTGGACCTTCCCAGTAACCACGTTGGTTAGGGTATGATTTATGGTGCTGGTGTAGGGCGGGGACGCCCCCCCCGAGGAAAATAGTGGTGATTGGGGACCCAGTAGTGTGGGACCGTCACCATTATGTTTTTGAAAGCCTCAGTTTCCACAAGGCTGATTAATTGGGCAATGTGCATGTTTAAAGCTTGTGCATGCGGGTGGGAGGCGGCGTATTTCCTCTTTTGCTCCAACACTTGTGTTAGCGACAGCTGAACGCTGCACTGAGAGACATTGCTGGATGGAGTGGAGGTGAGGGTGTGGGTGCAGGCCGGGAGGCGCTCGTGCCTGCCTCCTGCGAGGGGGATTGGATCTGTGTGGCATGTTGTGGCACAGGGGAAGAGGAAGTGGTGTGACCCGGAGACGGTAAATGTCCTTCGTCCCACCTTGTGGGGTGCTTGGCCATCATATGCCTGCGCTGTTGCGTCCTTACTGGACGTGCGATAGTCATAAACAAAAGAACGTCAATACAAAACTAAGGGAAATCCTTGCCCTGCAAACCCCTAAACCGGGAGGGAGCTCTGCCTACTCGGCGGGCCCACAACTCGTGCCTACGCCACTAATAATTCCCTGCCAGGGAGCCCTAATATAAAAAGGGAACAGTACACCATAACAAGCAATGGTACTTAGCTGAAGCAGCAACTGCAGCAAGGTAGAGGAGCTCCAGTGGCAGGCTGTGCTCCTCAGCAGCAATCTAGACAGCAACTGAAAATTGACCAGCACTAAGGTCAATTCTAGCATAGCTTATATAGGAGCAGGGCCACTCAGAAACCAGTGAGAAGTGACATCACTCATCCAACCACCACACCCCTCAGCTCCAGGAAAGATAGAGACACTGCTAAACCATGGTCCGGCCTGAAAGCAAGGTGAAGACTTCAGAACGGCTGACTCATGCGCATGCTGGTGGTGGTCAGGCTAGTAGTGGTGGCTCCCCGGCTGATCTTGGTGTGACACAGGTTGCACACCACTGTTCGATGGTCGTCTGCGCTCTTACTAAAAAACATCCACACCTTTGAACACCTAGCCCTCTGCACAGAGGCTTACCGCTCTGGCTCTGCCTCTACCCCTGGCCACTGCACTTCCCTTTCCAACCTGTCCTGCTGCTGCACTTGCCTCACCCCTCTGAAGCCCTTTCCTCAGTAGGCTTAGCAAACCAGGTGGGGTCAGTCACCTCATCGTCCAGCAGCTCTTCCTCAGAATCCTCTGTGCGCTCCTCCCTCGGACTTACTGCCCCCACTACTACCTCACTGACAGACCACTGTGTCTTATCATCCTCATCCCCAAATAGCTCTTGAGACAGTTGCCGGAAGTCCCCAGCCTCATCACCCGGACTCCGGGAACTTTCCAAAGGTTGGGCATTGGTCACGACAAACTCCTCAGGTGAGACAGGAACCGTTTTATCCCACTCAGGGCAGGGACCCGCAAACAGTTCCTGGGAGTCTGCCTGCTCAGAATATGTCATTTTCATGGAGTGAGGAGGATGGGTGGAAGGAGAAGCAGCTAGAGGATTCAGAGTTGAAGTCCCCAAGCCAGGAGTAGTGGACTGCGTAGAAGACTGGGTGGTCAGTACATTGTTGGATGTGTTTTCTGCCATCCACGACAGGACCTGCTTGCACTTCTCTGTTTGTAATAAAGGTCTACCACGCGGACCCGCAAATTGTGATATGAAGTTGGGGAGGCCAGAAACTTGCCTCACTCCTAATCCCTCAGCAGCCTACCACACCCAGGAACTCGGCCTGTGCCCACACCCTCGCTTGGTCGCCCACGTCCATGTCCTCGACCCTTACCCCTACTCCTCATCATGGCGGATTTAAAATAGAGCAGGGCCCAAATAAATTACCCCACTGTACAGCGCTGACAACTGTGGTTAATTCACCCCTCAAAGAGACTTGTAAATAAGAGAGGCTGTATGGAGTGGGAGAAGACTCTAAAGCCAGTGGATAGTGCTGGTAACTGCGGCTATCTCAACCCTTCTCAAGGAAAGGGTATTGTAAGATGCTCTACACAGTGGCAGTGCTGAAATACTTTGCAGTAGCCTAGAAAATTTTAGAGTGCAGTTTCATGATGAGAGCTCTATAACTGAGGCTGAGAACGCTATAACTGCAAGGCTGGGAACAGGCCTAGATGCGTAATACAAAAGTTGGTGCACTACTGCTCACAGCCAGCCACAACTATAATGCACACGGTGAGATGTAGCCCTAAGAAGGATCGTTGGGGTTCTTGCACGGAGGACTGTAAAACTTTTCCTATATAGGCAACTCTGTCCCTAAACTCTGCATAATGTACTGCAGACTGAGAATGCTATAGCTGAAATTTCCTGCATAGCCCGAGATGCTTTAAAAAAAAAATTTGTGCACTACTGCTCCAAGCCAGCCACAACTATAATGCGCACGATGAGGAGTAGCCCTAAGAAGGACCGTTGGGGTTCTTGAAGACAGGATCCTACGCTAACACTATCCCTGTATAAGCAGCAGCACTTTCCCTAACCTCTGCCAGCATGCGTCTGAGGCAAGCCACGGGCGGGACCAGTTTAAGTACTCGGCGGTCACCTGCTCAGCCCAGCCACTCACTGCTGTTGGTGGGCAGAGGGCTGGCACGTCACAGCAGGAAGTGGTAATGCCTTCCCCGCATGTTTATTGGCTAGAAAATGGCGCTAAACATGCAGGGAAGGAAATGCAATTGACTCGAGTACCACGTGGTGTTTGTCTTGAGTAACAAGCATCTCGAGTACCCTAATACTCGAACGAGCATCAAGCTCGGATGATTGTGCTCGCTCATCTCTAATTGTTCCATATTTCAATTTACTACTTTTGAGTCACGCGGACCTGTATCTGCACCTGGACCTGGCCAGCTCAAAAGTTAGGGTTCTTTTAGACAGAACTATTATCGTTCAAATGAGCAAAAGTGAATGATACTGTACAACACAATTTTTGTAACAGATAAGCAGATGGCGGCTTATAGTAAGTCTCGTGTGCTAAATTTAAATATGATATCAGTTTTTTTTTTCCTGCCACGTAATATTTTCCAATTACGGGGAATAATGTAATCCAATTACCGTTGTATTGTATTTTTTGGAAATATGCCTATACAATTAATCCAGTAGGCTTGCCATTAACCTTGCTTAACCCCTTAACGACCAGCCCATAGTGTTTTTACGTCCACGTAAAAACGTGTCCTGCAGAGAATAAAGCCCCTCGGGCTGTGGACGTGACAGCTCCATGCTGTCGGTGTCCGCAGACAGCTGACAGCATGGAGCTGTCATCCCGGGCTGTTCGGACCCCCCCCCCCCCCCCCGGCATTGCAATCGGCGCTATCCAATCGCAAAAAAGTAAATAATACTGCAATAAGAGTTAAAAATTCAGCTGCTCCGATGGATCGGATCCATCGGAGCAGCTGAAATTACTCACCGAGGTCCGCAGCACGGCTCCCCGCTGTCCCGATGCTTCGGGCCCCGTATCCGTCCTTCTGCGCATGCGCGCCAGGCGGCATTACGTCAGCCGCATGCGCAGAAGGCCCGGCGGCGCGGGAAATTTAAAATCTCCTGGCTCCCGGCTCCTGTAGGTAGCCGGGAGGCAGGAGATGTCAGCGGGGACCGCGGTGAGCGGTCCCCAGTACCGCGATCGTCGTTATCCAATGGATAACGGCGATCGCGGAAAAGTGAAAAAAAGTGTAAAAAAAGAAGTTTCACCTCCCCTCATGGATCCGATTCATGAGGGGAGGTGAAAATACTCACCTCAGGTCCGCCGATGTCCTCCGGCCGGTGTCAGGACCCCCCGCTGGCTTCTGAGATGTGCCGATGTAGCGCGCATGCGCAGAAGCTGGCGAGCCCGGCAAATTCAAAATGTCCCTGCACCCGGCTGTCACAGATAGCCGAGTGCAGGGAGATATGACTGGGGACCGCTGTATGCGGTTTCCAGTCATATGATCACCGTTATCCATCAGATAACGGTGATCATATAAAGTTAAAAAAAAAAAAATTTTAAAGTTTAAAAAGTTAGTTTCATCTCCCCTTACGGATCGTATCCGTAAGGGGGGATGAAATTACGTACCCAAGGTCCCGGATTTGTTCCCTGGTGGGATGTTGATCCGTGGACCTTACCCCAGCTTCGGCGCATGCGCCCGTCAGCATGATGGCGGACGCATGCGCAAAAGTGAAAGATTGCCCAAGAAATTTAAAATCTCCCTGCTGCTGGCTACCAAAGGTAGCCAAGAGCCTGGAGATGTCACGGGGAGCCGCGATATGCGGTTACTGGTCACGTGATCGCCGTTATCCAATGCATAATGGCGATCACGTAAAAGTTCTTTAAAAAGTGGCAGTTTCATCTCCCCTCACCGATGCGATCAGTGGGGGGAGATGAAACATCTTCTCGGAGGCTTCCGCATTTGAATCCAGATGCGATTATCCTCCATGGATCCTGCCAGCTACTGGGTATGTGCCCGCCGGCAAAATACCGGACACATTCGCAGGAGCCGGGGAGCCCAGGAAATTTTAAATCTCCTTGCTCCCAGCGACCAACGGTCGCTGAGTGCTTGGTGCAGTGACCGGTGGCCTCGTTGAGCGGTCCCCGGTCACGTGATAAAGTAGCGAACTAACATTAGGCCGGTCACGCATGACCGGACAGGAATTACAGGTTCTGCATGCGCTTGATCAGCGGTAATCCACGGATCAATCACATGCATTGGATTACACAATGCCCCCCAATTAGCGGGTCGGAATTACGTAATCCACTCGCAGAAACAGAACAAGGCATGCTATATTTTACCGCGGATATCCGCGACCTAGAGCCCATTGTGCTCTATGACCACGGATATACCCGCAGCCCATACGCAAACACATTGTGTACGGGCTGCGGGTACCCGGGTCATCTCTAAGCGACTGCACGGGAAATATAAACAAAAAACCGCCTGTGTGAGTAGGCTGTTATGTGCAGTACATTATGCGGCCGTACGCAGGGTCACAGCCAGGCTCACAGCTGGAATCCGCTGCGGGCCTCCGCAAACAGATTCCGCCTACGGCTGTGTGAGCCCGGCGTTATTCAGACCACTACCTGTAATCCGTAATTTACAAGAAGCCCCGGGAACGCTCGCCTTCCTGCAGTTCCAGGAGCAGCTTGTTAAGCGCCTTCTCTGTGAGACCGCCGCAACGCAGCAAAATTACAAAACCTCACAGAGCGCCACTTTTTACACCCCATACCCGCCGCTGAGGTTACAAAATACCCCCCAAAATACATGAGAGGAGGGGGGGGGGGATACCCGGTTTTCTTGCCCCATGTGCCCATGCCAAGCAGCCTCCGTAATTACCCCTGTCTTCGGTCATAAAACGCAGTTTATATTATTACCTTTATCTAATATTTAGGGAATGTCAAAAAAATGGGGATGGCAGGGGGGGGGGGAGGGGGGAGGGATTATTTTTAGGAAGTCAATTTTTTTTCTGTATAAGTGGGCAATGGGGCCTGGAATTTATTCAGTTCTGCCCTGAAATCCAGCAGGCATTCCCTCCATTATGGGCCTAGCCATGTGTCCTGTAAGTAGATTAGGGCCACAATGGGTATGTTTCTGAACATGGGACAAATGGGGGTATCCATTTTGGGGTAAACGTCTTCATTCCTATGTACACTGGACCAAAAAAACAGTTTTTAAATTGACAAAATTGCCAAACAAATGAAAATCGTAATTTTCCCTTCTGCTTTGCTTAGATTCATTCAAATACTTTGGGGTCAAAATATGCAGTACACCCCTGGATGAATTTGTTAAGGGGTCTAGTTTTCAAAATGGGGTCATTTGTGGGGGTTCTCTATCGTTTTGGCCGCTCAATGGCTCTACAAGTGGGCAATGGGGCCTGGAATTTATTCCGTTGTACCCTAAAATCCAATGGGTGCTCCTTCCATTATAGGCCTAGCTATGTTTCCTTTAAGTAGATTAGGGACACAATGGGTATGTTTCTGAACACAGGACAAACGGGGGTATCCATTTTGGGGTGAACGTCTTCATTCCTATGTACACTGTCCAAAAAAAAACAGTTTGTAAATTGACACAATTGCCAAAAAAATGAAAATCATATTTTTTTCCTTCGGCTTGGCTTAGATTCATTCAAAAACTGTGAAGTCAAAAAAGTCATCGTACCCCTAGATAAATTCGTTAAGGGGTCTAGTTTTCAAAATGGGGTCACTTGTGGGCGTTCTCCATCGTTTTAGTCACTCAATGGCTCTACAAGTGTGCAATAGGGCCTAAATCTCCTTCAAGCAAAATTTCTGTTCCGAAAGCCACCGGTTGCTCCTTTCATTTTGGGCCCCATTGTGCATCCAGACATAAGATTAGGGCCACAATGGGTATGTTTCTGAGCACGGGACAAACAGGGGTATCCATTCTGGGGTGCAAATCCTAATTTTCATGTGTACTATAGAAAAAAGTCCTGTCTTTAAAATTACATATTTGCAAAAATATGAAATTTTAGTTTTTCTCTTCTAAATTGCATTGACTCCTGAAAAAAAACTGTTGGGTTAAAATACTCATGACACCCCTCAGTAAATACGTTAAAGGGTGTAGTTTTTAAAATGGGGGTCACTTGTGGGGGTGGGGGTATCTATCATTTTGACTCCTATGAGCCTTTCCCATCTTGGATTGGTGTAGGAAAACAAAGTGTTCCTCAAAATGCTGAAAAGTAATGTTACATTTGTACGTCTCCTCAATGGTTAAAAAAACCGAAAGTTTTTCCAATGTGCGCCCAAAATAAAGTAAACTGGTGGAAATATAAATCTTAGCAAAAATTTCTATATTATGTTTGCACATATTTGAGATATTGCAGTTGGAAATGTGAAAAAATGACGATTTTTTTTCAAAATTTTCCCAATTTTGGCGCTTTTAATAAATAAACACAAATTCTATTGGTCTTTTTTTTCCACCTAAATGAAGTACAACATGTGGCGAAAAAACAATGTCAGAATCGCTTGGATATGCAAAACCTTTCTGGTGTTTTTCCATGCTAAAGTGACACGTGTCAGATTTGCAAAATTTGGCCTGGTCATTAAGGCGCAAACAGGCTTGGTCACTAAGGGGTTAATAAAAGGAATAACAAAAGTGATTACGCAGCTATTTCGCAAACACTGTTACACACTATGTGCTGATTGAACACTATAGGGGTAGGTTTATGTAACCTATAGGGTATGTTTCCAGGTGGCGTAAACACTGCGGATCATCCACCAGTAAGTTGTAATTAATGAAACATTTAGGTCAAGGGTTAGACTAAATAAAAGAATCAATATCATAAAACAAAAATACATGTTTAGTATCGCTACGTACATAAAAGTCCAATCTATCAAACTAATGCATTATTTATCTCACATGGTGAACGTCGTCCGAAAAAAAAAAAATTAAGAGCGCCAGAAATGCGCTTTTTTTGGTCATTCTGTCTTCAAGAAAAAATGCAACAAAAAGTCATATATATTCCAGAATTTGACTGACACAAACTACAGGAAGTTCTGCAAGAAATGAGCCATTGCAGAAATATGTGGATGGAAAAATAAAATGGTTATTGCGCACAGAAATGGGCAGCAGAAATTTTCAAAATTTAAAATTCAATTAAAAAAAAAATAGTACAGCAAAAACAAAACTACATATGTTTTGTATCGTAGTAATTGCACCGACCCATAGAATAAAATCACAGAGGTGAGAAAAAAATTATCAAAGACATAACTCACTGAAAAAGAAGCCAGACACAAGATATGTACTACAGGAAATGGTCAATCGCCATTTGACCTGATAGCATGCAGCAAGCCAGATTGCTATATAGATGAGCAAAAATGTTCAGGTGCAGGGTGATTGAGCAGCCACTCAACTCAACCCAGGGTGCGTGAGGGGTTACTGCCAGCAGACCCAGCCCGCACAATATGAACTGATACGAGGATGACCGCCATAGATATGTGTGCCACACATACAGGGATACAACCCACACTGACAAAGCAGTGGATTGCCCTGCATTAAAGAAGTGTGCCACACAGGCATGCCAGCCTGGGCTCCGCCAGCATTTATAGCAAACCGCATGCATAAAACGCTATCTTTTCTCCTTAGGGAGAGCACCTAGACCAGTGGTGGCAAACCTATGGCACGCATGCCAGAGGCGGCACGCAGCACCCTCCTTGCTGGCATGCATCACCCTGCCGCTCACCACATTAGTGAATGCCGGCAGGGGCCGCGGCTCCCCTGCCGACATTCACTCAGCACTGCTATCTGCACTGATCCCGGTGCACACTGTAACATCAGTGTGCAGCCGGGATCCTCCTCCCTCGTCCCCCGACGTCTCCTACTTGGTTCCGCAAGAGCAGGGGAAGGAGGCGTCCAACAGCACACTGCCATCAGTGTGCACCTGGGATTAGACAGAAGAGGAGCAGCGCTCCCACGAGGAGGAGGATAAGTATGTGGAGCTGGGGGTGGACATTATGACTGCTGGGAGAATCGTTGGGGGGGAGGGGAGGCATTATGACTGCTGGAAGAATTGCTGTGGGGGGAGGGGAGGCAATATGACTGCTGGGAGAATCGCTGTGGGGGGGAGGGGAGGCAATATGACTGCTGGGAGAATCGCTGTGGGGGGGAGGCATTATGACTGCTGGGAGAATCCCTGTGGGGGGAAGGGGAGGCATTATGACTGCTGGAAGAATCGCTGGGGGGGGGGGGGGAGGGGATGCATTATGACTGCTGGGAGAATCGCTGTGGGGGGGCGAGGGGAGGCATTATGACTGCTGGGAGAATCGCTGTAGGGGGAGGAGTGGAGGCATTATGACTGCTGGGAGAATCGCTGTGGGGGGAGGAGAGGCATTATGACTGCTGGGAGAATCGCTGGTGGGGGTGGGGAGGCATTATGACTGCCGGGATAATCGCTGTGGGGGAAGGGGGCATTATGACTGCTGGGAGAATCCCTGTTTGGGGGGGGGGCATTATGACTGCTGGGAGAATCGCTGGGGGGGGGAGGGGAGGCATTATGACTGCTGGGAGAATCGCTGGGGGGGAAGGAGGGCATTATGACTGCTAGGAGAATCGCTGTGGGGGGGAGGGGAGGCATTATGACTGCTGGGAGAATCGCTGTGGGGGAAGGGGGGCATTATGACTGCTGGGAGAATCCCTGTTTGGGGGGGGGGGGACATTATGACTGCTGGGAGAATCGCTGGGGGGGGGGGAGGGGAGGCATTATGACTGCTGGGAGAATCGCTGGGGGGGAAGGAGGGCATTATGACTGCTTGGAGAATCGCTGTGGGGGGGAGGGGAGGCATTATGACTGCTGGGAGAATTGCTGTGGGGGGGGGGAGGGGAGGCATTGTGACTGCTGGGAGAATCGCTGTAGGGGGGAGTGGAGGCATTATGACTGCTGGGAGAATCGCTGGGGGGGAGTGGAGGCATTATGACTGTTGGGAGAATCGCTGTGGGGGGGGGGGGGAGGGGAGGCATTATGACTGCTGGGAGAATCGCTGGGGGGGGAGACATTATGACTTCTGGGAGAATCGCTGATGGGGAGGGGAGGCATTATGACTGCCGGGAAAATCGCTGGAGGGGAAGGCGGGCTTTATGACTGCTGGGAGAATCGCAGGGGGGGAGGGGAAGGGGGGCATTATGCCTGCAAGAAGAATCGCTGGGGGAGGGGAGGCATTTTGACTGCCTGGAGAATCGCCGGGGGGAAAGAGGGCATTATGACTGCTGAGAGAATCGCTGGGGGGGGGGGGGAGGGGAGGCATTATGACCGCCGGGAAAATCGCCGGGGGGGAAGGAGGGCATTATGACTGTTGGGAGAATCCCTGGGGGGAGGGGAGGCATTATGACTGCTGGGAGAATCGCTGGGGGGGGGGGGGATGCATTATGACTGCTGGGAGAATCGCTGTAGGGGGGGAGTGGAGGCATTATGACTGTTGGGAGAATCGCTGTGGGGGGGGAGGCATTATGACTGCTGGGAGAATCGCTGTGGGGGGGAGTCATTATGACTGCTGGGAGAATCGCTGTGGGGGGGGGGGAGGCATTATGACTGCTGGGAGAATCGCTGTGGGGGGGGAGGCATTATGACTGTTGGGAGAATATCTGGGGGAGGGGAGGCATTATGACTGCCTGGAGAATCGCCGGGGGGAAGGAGGGTATTATGACTGCCGAGAGAATCGCTGGGGGGGAAGGAGGGCATTATGACTGTTGGGAGAATCCCTGGGGGGGAGGAGAGGCTTTATGACTGCTGGGAGAATCGCTGTGGGGGGGGGTGCATTATGACTGCTGGGAGAATCGCTGTGGGGGGTAAGGGGAGGCATTATGACTGCTGGGAGAATCGCTGTAGGGGGGAGTGGAGGCATTATGACTGCTGGGAGAATCGCTGTGGGGGGAGGAGAGGCATTATGACTGCTGGGAGAATCGCTGGTGGGGGTGGGGAGGCATTATGACTGCCGGGATAATCGCTGTGGGGGAAGGGGGGCATTATGACTGCTGGGAGAATCCCTGTTTGGGGGGGGGGGCATTATGACTGCTGGGAGAATCGCTGGGGGGGAAGGAGGGCATTATGACTGCTGGGAGAATCGCTGGGGGGGAAGGAGGGCATTATGACTGCTGGGAGAATCGCTGTAGGGGGGGAGTGGAGGCATTATGACTGTTGGGAGAATCGCTGTGGGGGGGAGGCATTATGACTGCTGGGAGAATCGCTGTGGGGGGGAATCATTATGACTGCTGGGAGAATCGCTGTGGGGGGGGAGGCATTATGACTGCTGGGAGAATCGCTGTGGGGGGGAGGCATTATGACTGCTGGGAGAATATCTGGGGGAGGGGAGGCATTATGACTGCCTGGAGAATCGCCGGGGGGAAGGAGGGTATTATGACTGCCGACAGAATCGCTGGGGGGGAAGGAGGGCATTATGACTGTTGGGAGAATCCCTGGGGGGGAGGAGAGGCATTATGACTGCTGGGAGAATCGCTGTGGGGGGGGGGTGCATTATGACTGCTGGGAGAATCGCTGTGGGGGGGTAAGGGGAGGCATTATGACTGCTGGGAGAATCGCTGTAGGGGGGGAGTGGAGGCATTATGACTGCTGGTAGAATCGCTGTGGGGGGGAGGGGAAGCATTATGACTGCTGGGAGAATCGCTGGTGGGGGTGGGGAGGCATTATGACTGTCAGGAGAATCGCTGTGGGGGAAGGGGGGCATTATGACTGCCGGGAGAATCGATAGGGGGGAAGGGGGGCATTATGACTTCCGGGAGAATCGCCGGGGGGGAAGGGGGGCATTATGACTGCTGGGAGAATCCCTGTTTGGGGGGGGGGATTATGACTGCTGGGAGAATCGCTGGGGGGGAAGGAGGGCACTATGACTGCTGAGAGAATCGCTGTGGGGGGGAGGGGAGGCATTATGATTGCTGGGAGAATCGCTGTGGGGGGGAGGGGACGCATTATGACTGGGAGAATCGCTGTGGGGGGGGAGGGGACGCATTATGACTGCTTGGGAGAATCGCTGTGGGGGTGAGGGGAGGCATTGTGACTGCTGGGAGAATCACTGTAGGGGGGGAGTGGAGGCATTATGACTGCTGGGAGAATCGCTGATGGGGAGGGGAGGCATTTTGACTGCCGGGAAAATCGCTGGAGGGGAAGGGGGGGGCATTATGACTGCTGGGAGAATCGCGGGGGGGGGGAGGGGAAGGGAGGCATTATGCCTGCAAGAAGAATCGCTGGGGGAGGGGAGGCATTATGACTGCCTGGAGAATCGCCGGGGGGGGGGGGGGAGGAGGGCATTATGACTGCCGAGAGAATCGCTGGGGGGGGAGGGGAGGCGTTATGACCGCCGGGAAAATCGCTGGGGGGGAAGGAGGGCATTATGACTGTTGGGAGAATTCCTGGGGGGGGGGGTGCATTATGACTGCTGGGAGAATCGCTGTGGGGGGGGAGTGGAGGCATTATGACTGCTGGTAGAATCGCTGTGGGGGGGAGGGGAGGCATTATGACTGCTGGGAGAATCGCTGGTGGGGGTGGGGAGGCAATATGACTGCCGGGAGAATCGCTGTGGGGGAAGGGGGACATTATGACTGCCGGGAGAATTGCCGGGGGGGAAGGGGGGCATTATGACTGCTGGGAGAATCCCTGTTTGGGGGGGGGGATTATGACTGCTGGGAGAATCGCTGGGGGGGAAGGAGGGCACTATGACTGCTGAGGGAATCGCTGTGGGGGTGAGGGGAGGCATTGTGACTGCTGGGAGAATCGCTGTAGGGGGGGAGTGGAGGCATTATGACTGCTGGGAGAATCGCTGTGGGGGGGGAGGCATTATGACTGCTGGGAGAATCGCTGGGGGGGGGGAGGGGAGACATTATGACTGCTGGGAGAATCGCTGTGGGATAGGGGAGGCAATATGACTTCCGGGAGAATCGCTGATGGGGAGGGGAGGCATTATGACTGCCGGGAAAATCGCTGGAGGGGAAGGGGGGGGCATTATGACTGCTGGGAGAATCGCGGGGGGGGGGAGGGGAAGGGAGGCATTATGCCTGCAAGAAGAATCGCTGGGGGAGGGGAGACATTATGACTGCCTGGAGAATCGCCGGGGGGGGGGGGGGGGAGGAGGGCATTATGACTGCCGAGAGAATCGCTGGGGGGGAGGGGAGGCATTATGACCGCCGGGAAAATCGCTGGGGGGGAAGGAGGGCATTATGACTGTTGGGAGAATCCCTAGGGGGGAGGGGAGGCATTATGACTGCTGGGAGAATCGCTGTGGGGGGGTGGCATGCATTATGACTGCTGGGAGAATCGCTGTAGGGGGGGAGTGGAGGCATTATGACTGCTGGGAGAATCGCTGGGTGGGGAGGCATTACGACTGCCGGGAAAATCGCTTTGGGGGGGGGGCGGAAGGGGGGCATTTTGACTGCTGGGAGAATCGATGGGGGGGAAGGGGGGCATTATGACTTCCGGGAGAATCGCCAGGGGGGAAGGGGGGCATTATGACTGCTGGGAGAATCCCTGTTTGGGGGGGGGCATTATGACTGTTGGGAGAATCGCTGGGGGGGGGGGGGGGAAGGAAGGCATTTAACTGCTGGGAGAATCCCTGTTTGGGGGGGGGGCATTATGACTGTTGGGAGAATCGCTGTGGGGGGGAAGGAAGGCATTTAACTGCTTGGAGAATCGCTGTGGCGGCGAAGGCATTATGACTGCTGGGAGAATTGCTGTGGGGGAGTGGAGGCATTAGGACTGCCGGAAAAATCGCTGTTGGGTAACTGGGGCATTATGACTGCTGGGAGAATCGCTGTGGGGGGGGGGGAGGCATTATGACTGCTGGGAGAATCCCTGTTTGGGGGGGGGGAGGCATTATGACTGCTGGGAGAATCCCTGGGGGGGGGGGCGAGGAGGGCATTATGACTGCTGGGAGAATCGCTTTGGGGGGAGGGGAGGTATTATGACTGCTGGGAGAATCGCTGTGGGGGGGGGGGATGCATTATGACTGCTGGGAGAATCGCTGTAGGGGGGAGTGGAGGCATTATGACTGCTGGGAGAATCACTGTAGGGGGATAGTGGAGGCATTATGACTGCTGGGAGAATCGCTGTGGGGGGGGAGGCATTATGACTGCTGGGAGAATCGCTGTGGGGGGAGGGGGAAGCATTATGACCGCTGGGAGAATCGCTATGGGGTAGGGGAGGCATTATGACTTCCGGGAGCATCGCTCATGGGGAGGGGAGGCATTATGACTGCTGGGAGAATCGCAGGGAGAGTGAAAGCATTATGACTGCCCGGAGAATCGCCGGGGGGGAAGGTGGGCATTATGACTGTCGAGAGAATCGCTGGGGGGGAGTGGAGGCATTATGACCGCCGGGAAAATCACTGGGGGGGAAGGAGGGCATTATGACTGTTGGGAGAATCCCTGGGGGGGAGGGGAGGCATTATGACTGTTGGGAGAATCCCTGGGGGGGAGGGGAGGCAATATGACTGCTGGGAGAATCGCTGTGGGGGGGGGGGATGCATTATGACTGCTGGGAGAATCGCTGTGGGGGGGGGGTAAGGAGGGGCATGATGACTGCTAGGAGAATCGCTGTAGGGGGGAGTGGAGGCATTATGACTGCTGGGAAAATCGCTGGGGTGGGGGGAAGGGGGCATTATGACTGCTGGGAGAATCGCTGTGGGGGGGATGCATTAGACTGGGGGGACTTTTCACTAATTTTGCTCCCCAATAAACAAAGAATACGAAAAACATCTGCTGGCTTATTGTGGGTAGGCCACAGCCTTTATTTAACCATGTAAACCTTTTTAAACCATTAATAACTTTCTCTTTTCCTTCCATGCCAAATTAAATGTCCAATTTTAAACTGAAAATGAGTCTGTATACTGAGGCATAAGAAGGCCCATAACGGCCTGAAAAAGCCCTTGCATTCCTTGCTGGCATGGAAGTCCTAAATTCCACCTACCGGCTGTGACAACTTCCTAACTACTTTCAAATTATCTCCAACTTTATCTTCACCCCCCCCCCCCTTAGCTCAAAGGGCGGGTGGGCGGGCGTCTTCTCTCTTCTTTCTCCTGGTCCAGACTGAAATCCTTCACTTCCTTCCTCCTCACTCTCTGTTAACCCCTCCCCTTCCTCTGGTCGCTTCCTCTCTTTCTAACTCCTCCCCCCGCCAGTCCTCAGCATCTTCCTTATACGTTTGCTGCTATCTAGACTGGGGGGACTTATCACTAATTTTGCTCCCCAATAAACAAAGAATACGAAAAACATCTGCTGGCTTATTGTGGGTAGGCCACAGCCTTTATTTAACCATGTAAACCTTTTTAAACCATTAATAACTTTCTCTTTTCCTTCCATGCCAAATTAAATGTCCAATTTTAAACTGAAAATGAGTCTGTATACTGAGGCATAAGAAGGCCCATAATGGCCTGAAAAAGCCCTTCCATTCCTTGCTGGCATGGAAGTCCTAAATTCCGCCACGAAGGATGCAGCATATGTCTATGCTGCACTCCGCCCCCCACATGCCAGCAATAACGCCGACTCCACCCCATCCTGCAATCTAGAAAGAAAAATATCTAGCCCTATCTCGCTAAGATGAACCCCGTCCCCCCGCATCATCCCGCGCTCTCTTCTCTCCAACTCCCAGTGACGGATCGCTATTCCGCCCAAGGCTTGCACATGCTTAGATATTCTAAAATTAACCGTTCTCCGCACTCGTTCAATCGCCTCATTATCTCTCGCTTCTCTCCAAATTCTTCTGGCCACTATGTCTGACCAAACAATTATCATTCGTTTGAAAAACTGTTTAAAACGATAAATGTCCTCTTTCATCAAGGAAATGAGCTCTGCAACTTTAATCCTTCCGAGGTCATTTCCTCCTGCATGAATGACTAGTATTACTTTATCGTTTTCCCAGCTGCTGATTCTCAGTACCTCCTGAAGCAGCCTGGGCCATTGTAAACCTCTAATCCCTTGCCAATGTACCTGAACATTGAGGCCTAAATTGCCTCTGATAGGCCTACTTCTGGCCCTCTTCTCAGCCCAGTATATATATGAGTGGCCTATCACCCATACCGACCAATCCGAAACTGTAAATAAATAAAGAAACAAACACCGAAAGAAAAAAGCATCACAAGAAAAAGTATAACTATATTATAACTCTAAGGTCCGGTCGCACATAAGACCGGTACGCATCCGATTTCCAACGACCCACTTTTTTAATGTCCTCGATACCCATGCCGCACGAAAAAGCGGACGTTGCGGCCCCGATCCTAAACGAGTGTGATCCAAATTCTTTTGGGTTAAGGCCTAATTTACTTAGGCTACCCCGCATGACTGCCATGAATTGATATTTGGTTAACGGGAGTCCCGACGCATGTCTCAAAAACGGGCCCGTTCCGCAGTGTTGTCCCAGAAAACCCGTTATCAAAATTACTGGGCACCATTTTGTTCCCAATTTGCCTATCCTAATTCATTCTCCGGTCCCGTAAATATCTGTTTTTGATCTCCGAACGCAAATCTTAATGCAGTCTCCGTCAACTACCACGTCTTCGTACATCAGTCCACCAGGTCTAACTTTACTTGCTGACACTAATTCCCCAATTCGCAAAGCTGCAAAAAAGGCAATTGCAAAGGCCACGCGGAACAGCTCCGCTTCGGAGCCCTCCTCGCAGACTTCTCCCAGCACTTCAAATATGGCATTTAGTAACTCAAACGTAATTGGTCTCCTTCCGTCCTTCGTCACTTTCTCCTTCTTCCACCCTTTTATAATTTGCCCAAAAACGAATTCTTTAGTCACATCCCTGGAACCGTGTAAACGCAGCAAAAAGGCAACCGCCGTCAACTGTTTTTTGGCCGCGTCCGCAGATGCCCCTTTTTTACGCATTGCCGATAATACATCTAAAGTTACCGCCTTCGCTCTTTCGTCCATCGGAAAATTTCCTCCCGCTGCCGCTATCCACTCTTTCCATGTTGTTATAACGTCTCCATGTGGTACTTGAAACTGACATCTTTACAAGAGCTAATAGCTCTCTTCTATCATTTCCCACAAGAAAGCAGGGCAACATACCCCCTCGACCTCCGCCGTTGGGTGCAGCTCCCTGAATCTCGACATCTGAAAGCGAGAAAGAGCATCAGCAGTAGCATTTAAATAACCTGGTACATATCGTGCTTTAAACCTAACGTTGTGCTGTAAACACCGTAAAACCAAATGGCGTAATGCCGCCAGCACCAACGTTGATGATGACGATTGCTTGTTCACCTCCTGTACCACCGACTGGTTATCTGACCAGAAACAGATAATATTATTGGCCAACTTGTGGCCCCATATCTTCAACTCTGCACCCTAGCAAATGGAAGCACTGCGGGTGCACCGGCAAGAGTCGGAAAGCCGACTCTATATCGGCTTTCGCTAGCCATGCGCCTCTGCCAGCCCGTCTAACCAACGCAACTGCACCGTCAAATGATGTATATGACACCGCCGCTTGTTCTTTTGATATCCCGTCGTTAACTGATTCCCCCGACGGGTAGGATAAATGATGGATAAGTCTAAATTTGCCAGTTTCTATCTTTGGTACTAAACCCAAAGGGGAAACCCGCAAGTTGCCGAAAGGCGGCTCCAGAAATGGCCCCGCCATTCGTCCCAACTCTACCTCCTTTAACAACTTTTCAAACACTAATTCCTTATTATCGCGAGCGGATTTTAAATTTTGGCAAAAAGATGCTGAGGAAACGTTAGAATACGGGATGAAGAAACCTTCAGCAAAGCCCGCCCTAAGCAGGCTTGCTTCCAGTCTCCGGGGGTACTGGTCGAGCCACGGCTCCAGGTACCGAACGCTCACCGGCGTTCGTCCCTGTGCCGGGAACTCCCGCCGCTCGTTGGCGTCGGAAACAGCGCAAGGCTGCATGCGAACCGCTGCAAATTGAGCATTCGTGTCTAAATTTGCACGATGCATAGAAACGGCAGTGGCCTTCATTGAAGGCCCAGCATGATCCAGTTGGCTTTGGGGCCACAGGAGTCTGCTGTCCGCTGGCACCTGTGGCCGCTCCATGAAAGCTAGGTTTTGTTGGTTTCTGGGCAAGTATCAGCTGGATCCACACGTCCGTCGCCTTTGTTGCCCAGCTGATGTGCTCAGAGCCCGAGATCCTACGACGAAAATCTTCGTCGTATCGCCACCAAGCCGACCCCCCGTGCAACTTATATGCACTGTGGATCATGTTGATGTACACGAGCAGCTCGGGCCCTTTCTGAGGATACTGTCGGCACACTACGTGCGCCAGAATCAAAAAGGCCTGCAGCCAGTTGCCAAAGGTTTTAGCAACCTTACGTTTTTTCTCGCTTCCACGTTCCGCGAAACGTTCCTTGTCGACTGACACATGTTCCGCCGACAACAATGACCAAATATCTACATAACAACCACTTGCTATCTTAGTCACCACTTCGTCCTCCAGCCCGGCATCCAACGGGGCTACTCCGCAAAAGAGCGAGTCTGCTAATTTTAAGCCTTCGCTCCCTCCTGCCCCCGTAGGCAGACACCTCCGTCCTTGTAAAGGACCACCAACCTCGGGCGAGGCCGACCTCCCCGGTTGCTTATAGGACACTGGTAGTCCTTTATCCATCTCATAACTTTCAACCAAAGCTCTCAGAGCTGACATAAATTCATCCTTCCGGCCTGCGCCGGGCACATTATCCCAAGCTCTATTTACATTTACCGACTCACCCGCCTCGTTGACCTCCGGCATAGCCAAGGGAAGATTGGGGGCGGGCAGTGTTGATTGGCTGTAGGGTCGATGGGCCGCGTGTCGTTCCATGCGATCTCCGTGGGTAACGCCTCGGACTCCTTGGTTTTGCAGCCCCGTAGGCCGAAACTCCATCTCCCGGTCTGCTCAACAACGCTCCTTCACCACTATCTGCGGAAAAAGCCGGTGAGCGTAAAAAATGGTGTTCAGAAAATTGAGTGGCCGCCCTTCGGCCACCATGTCTGACCCTGTGCGACACCGCTTCTGACCGACTGAACTCCGCCACCGCCTGCGTGACTCTGCTCCTCCTCCTCCTTGCTCCTGCTACCAGAGATGACGAACTGCTAAGCTCCTCCAACTCACTAGCCAACTGACTCCACTCTGCTGCCGCTTGCTGTCTGCTTCGCTCCTGCCTTCTGCCACTGGCATTGCGCTCGCGCTGACTAGTGGCATGCGCTATGGGCCGATATACGGCGGCCGGCTCATGTCTACTGCCGGCGGCCTGCATGTAAATCTCATGGCCAGAAAAAGGGGTTCCGTGGTGCCTTGGGCCTCCTCGCGCTATGGCGCGAAAATTCGCCGCCTCATACTGGCTACTGAAACCCCCCCTCCCTTTCCCCGCATAGGTGACGCTGAAAATTTGGCCCCCCCCCCCTATTCTCCCGCTGTGCGCTGCTCGCCTCCCCCCTCCCTCGCCTGCTTTCCCCTCCGTTGCTGCTAGAGCGCGATGAGGGAGACGCACTTACCAGCATCTCCCTCCTAACCATCGCCGCCGCTACGCGGCCGGAACTACATTCATCGCGCATATCCCTACGCGCGCCTGCCGCCCCACGTGGGGAGCGCTCCGAGGCCGAAATCCTCGTTCTGCTGGCAGCCGCGGGGACACCTCCACCCGCGCCGGACTTACCCGATCCGGAACTCGCCGCCACTCCACAGGTTTGTGCTTCTCTCCCCTCTACCTCGCGGTCGCTGACCCGGATACGTCCTGTTGGCTCCGCTTCCTCCCTGTCGCGCTGCGACCGCGCGGCGCCGCTCCTCCTCGCTCCTTCTGTTCTGGGGCTCCTTGTTGGAACTGCTCGCTTCACCACCGGGCTGGGGCTCAAACGGGTAGGTGGGTTCCTCCTTCGGACAGGTCTTCCCCTGGGCTCCTCGCTGCTGGGCAAAACGGACTGACTGCTGGCTGCTCCGGCTTCCACCGCAGGCGGTCTAGACAGATCTTCGGCCATCTTCACGAGCCAGCTAGTGCCCTGGCTGGCCACCACGTCCTTGATCCGCTCCATCAGGTCTTCCATGCTGCAGCTCTTCTGGGTCCACGTCTTCACTCTTCTTTCTCCTGGTCCAGACTGAAATCCTTCACTTCCTTCCTCCTCACTCTCTGTTAACCCCTCCCCTTGCTCTGGTCGCTTCCTCTCTTTCTAACTCCTCCCCCCCCAGTCCTCAGCATCTTCCTTATACGTTTGCTGCTATCTAGGACTGCTGGGAGAATCCCTGTTTGGGGGGGAGGGAAGGCATTATGACCGCTTGGAGATTCGCTGTGGGGGCGGAGGCATTATGACTGCTGGGAGAATTGCTGTGGGGGAGGGGAAGCATTATGACTTCCGGGAGAATCGCTGGGGGGGAGGGGAAGCATTATGACTTCCGGGAGAATCGCTGGGGGGGAGGGGAGGCATTATGATTGCCGGGAGAATCGCCGGCGGGGAAGGAGGGCATTATGACTGCCGGGAGAATCGCGCGCGCGGGGGCATTATGACTGCTGGGAGAATCGCCAGGGGGGAAGGCGGGCATTATGACTGCTGGGAGAATCCCTGTTTGGGGGTGGGGGGGGCATTATGATTGTTGGGAGAATCGCTGTGGGGGGGGGGGGAAGGAAGGCATTATGATTGCTGGGAGAATCGCTGTGGCGGCGAAGGCATTATGACTGCTGGGAGAATTGCTGTGGGGGAGGGGAGGCATTATAACTGCCGGAAAAATCGATATGGGGGAAGGGGGGCATTATGACTGGCGGGAGAATCGATGGGGGGGGACGGGGACGGGGGCATTATGACTTCTGGGAGAATCGCCGGGGGGTAAGGGGGGCATTATGACTGCTGGAAGAATTGCTGTGTGTGTGGGGGGGGAGGCATTATGACTGCTGGGAGAATCCCTGTTTGGGGGCGGGGGAGGCATTATGACTGCAGGGAGAATCGCTGGGGGGGGGGGGGATGCATTATGACTGCTGGGAGAATCGCTGTAGGGGGGAGCGGAGGCATTATGACTGCTGGGAGAATCGCTGTGGGGGGGGAGGCATTATGACTGCTGGGAGAATCGCTGTGGGGGGGAGGCATTATGACTGCTGGGAGAATCGCTATAGGGTAGGGGAGGCATTATGACTGCTGGGAGAAGCGCTGTGGGGGGAGGCATGATGACTGCTGGGAGAATCGCTATAGGGTAGGGGAGGCATTATGACTGCTGGGAGAAGCGCTGTGGGGGGGAGGCATGATGACTGCTGAGAGAATCGCTGGTGGGGGAGGGGAGGAATTATGACTGCTGGGAGAATCGCTGGGGGGGAGGGAGGCATTATGACTGTCGGGAGAATCGCTGGGTGGGGAGGCATTATGACTGCCGGGAAAATCGCTGTGGGGAAAGGGGGGCATTATGACTGCTGGGAGAATCGCTGTGGGGGGAGGGGAGGCATTATGACTGCTGTGAGAATCCCTGGGGGGGAGGGGAGGCATTATGACTGCTGGGAGAATCGCTGTGGGGAGGAGGGGGGGGAAGGGAATGCATTATGACCTCTGGGAGAATCGATGGGGGGGAAGGGGGGCATTATGACTTCTGGGAGAATCGCCAGGGGGGAAGACGGGCATTATGACTGCTGGGAGAATCGCTGTCGGGGGGATGCATTATGACTGCTGGGAGAATCCCTGTTTGGGGGGGGCATTATGACTGTTGGGAGAAACGCTGGGCTGGGGGGGGGGAAGGAAGGCATTTAACTGCTGGGAGAATCCCTGTTTGGGGGGGGGGGGAAGCATTATGACTGCTGGGAGAATCGCTGGGGGGTGGGGGGGTGGGCATTATGACTGCTGGGAGAATCGCTGGGGGGGGGGAGGGCATTATGACTGCTGGGAGAATCGCTTTGGGGGGAGGGGAGGTATTATGACTGCTGGGAGAATCGCTGTGGGGGGGGGGGGGGAGGGGATGCATTATGACTGCTGGGAGAATCGCTGTAGGGGGGGAGTGGAGGCAATATGACTGCTGGGAGAATCACTGTAGGGGGAGAGTGGAGGCATTATGACTGCTGGGAGAATCACTGTAGGGGGAGAGTGGAGGCATTATGACTGCTGGGAGAATCGCTGTGGGGGGGGGGGGAGGCATTATGACTGCTGGGAGAATCGCTGTGTGGGGAGGGGGAAGCATTATGACCGCTGGGAGAATCGCTATGGGGTAGGGGAGGCATTATGACTTCCGGGAGAATCGCTCATGGGGAGGGGAGCCATTATGACTGCTGGCAGAATCGCGCGCGCGGGGGGGCATTATGCCTGCAAGAAGAATCAATGGGAGAGTGAAAGCATTATGACTGCCTGGAGAATCGCCGGGGGGGAAGGGGGGCATTATGACTGCCGAGAGAATCGCTGGGGGGGAGGGGAGGCATTATGACCGCCGGGAAAATCGCTGGGGGGGAAGGAGGGCATTATGACTGCCGGGAGAATCCCTGGGGGGGAGGGGAGGCATTATGACTGCTGGGAGAATCACTGTGGGGGGGGGTGGGTAAGGAGGGGCATGATGACTGCTAGGAGAATCGCTGTAGGGGGGAGTGGAGGCATTATGACTGCTGGGAAAATCGCTGGGGTGGGGGGAAGGTGGCATTATGACTGCTGGGAGAATCGCTGTGGGGGAAGGGGGGCATTAGGACTGCTGGGAGAATCGCTGTGGGGGGGATGCATTAGGACTGCTGGGAGAATTGCTGTGGGGGAGGGGAAGCATTATGACTTCCGGGAGAATCGCTGGGGGGGAGTGGAGGCATTATGACTGCCGGAAAAATCGCTGGGGAAGAAAGGGGGCATTATGACTGCAAGGAAAATTGCTGGGGGAAAGGGGAGGCATTATGATTGCCGGGAGAATCGCCGGCGGGGAAGGAGGGCATTATGACTGCCGGGAGAATCGCGCGCGCGGGGGCATTATGACTGCTGGGAGAATCGCCAAGGGGGAAGGCGGGCATTATGACTGCTGGGAGAATCCCTGTTTGGGGGTGGGGGGGGGGCATTATGACTGTTGGGAGAATCGCTGTGGGGGGGGGGAAGGAAGGCATTATGATTGCTGGGAGAATTGCTGTGGCGGCGAAGGCATTATGACCGCTGGGAGAATTGCTGTGGGGGAGGGGAGGCATTATGACTGCCGGAAAAATCGATATGGGGGAAGGGGGGCATTATGACTGGCGGGAGAATCGATGGGGGGGGGACGGGGGCATTATGACTTCTGGGAGAATCGCCGGGGGGTAAGGGGGGCATTATGACTGCTGGGAGAAGCGCTGTGGGGGGGAGGCATGATGACTGCTGGGAGAATCCCTGTTTGGGGGCGGGGGAGGCATTATGACTGCTGGGAGAATCGCTGTGGGGGGGGGGGGAGGAGGGCATTATGACTGCTGGGAGAAGCGCTGTGGGGGGGAGGCATGATGACTGCTGGGAGAATCGCTATAGGGTAGGGGAGGCATTATGACTGCTGAGAGAATCGCTGGTGGGGGAGGGGAGGAATTATGACTGCTGGGAGAATCGCTAGGGGGGGGGGAGGCATTATGACTGTCGGGAGAATCGCTGGGTGGGGAGGCATTATGACTGCCGGGAAAATCGCTGTGGGGGAAGTGGGGCATTATGACTGCTGGGAGAATCGCTGTGGGGGGAGGGGAGGCATTATGACTGCTGTGAGAATCCCTGGGGGGGGGGGGAGGCGATATGACTGCTGGGAGAATCGCTGTGGGGAGGGGGGGGGGGGAAAGGGAATGCATTATGACCTCTGGGAGAATCGATGGGGGGGAAGGGGGGCATTATGACTTCTGGGAGAATCGCCAGGGGGGAAGGCGGGCATTATGACTGCTGGGAGAATCGCTGTTTGGGGGGGGCATTATGACTGTTGGGAGAATCGCTGGGGGGGGGGGGGGAGGAAGGCATTTAACTGCTGGGAGAATCCCTGTTTGGGGGGGGGGCATTATGACTGCTGGGAGAATCCCTGTTTGGGGGGGGCATTATGACTGTTGGGAGAATCGCTGGGGGGGGGGGGGGAAGGAAGGCATTTAACTGCTGGGAGAATCCCTGTTTGGGGGGGGGGGCATTATGACTGTTGGGAGAATCGCTGTGGGGGGGAGGGGGGGGAAGGAAGGCATTTAACTGCTGGGAGAATCGCTGTGGCGGCGAAGGCATTATGACTGCTGTGAGAATTGCTGTGGGGGAGTGGAGGCATTATGACCGCCGGAAAAATCGCTGTGGGGTAAGTGGGGCATTATGACTGCTGGGAGAATCGCTGTGGGGGGGGGGAGGCATTATGACTGCTGGGAGAATCCCTGTTTGGGGGGGGGAGGCATTATGACTGCTGGGAGAATCGCTGGGGGGGGGAGGAGGGCATTATGACTGCTGGGAGAATCCCTGTTTGGGGGGGGGGGGAGGCATTATGACTGCTGGGAGAGTCGCTGGGGGGGGGGGAGGAGGGCATTATGACTGCTGGGAGAATCGCTGTGGGGGGGGGAGGGGATGCATTATGACTGCTGGGAGAATCGCTATAGGGTAGGGGAGGCATTATGACTGCTGGGAGAAGCGCTGTGGGGGGGGGGAGGCATGATGACTGCTGAGAGAATCGCTGGTGGGGGAGGGGAGGAATTATGAATGCTGGGAGAATCGCTGGGCGGGGGGGAGGCATTATGACTGTCGGGAGAATCGCTGGGTGGGGAGGCATTATGACTGCCGGGAAAATCGCTGTGGGGGAAGGGAGGCATTATGACTTCCGGGAAAATCGCTGTGGGGGAAGGGGGGCATTATGACTGCTGGGAGAATCGCTGTGGGGGGAGGTGAGGCATTATGACTGCTGTGAGAATCCCTGGGGGGGGAGGGGAGGCATTATGACTGCTGGGAGAATCGCTGTGGGGAGGGGGGGGGGGGAAGGGAAAGCATTATGACCTCTGGGAGAATCGATGGGGGGGAAGGGGGGCATTATGACTTCTGGGAGAATCGCCAGGGGGGAAGGCGGGCATTATGACTGCTGGGAGAATCACTGTCGGGGGGATGCATTATGACTGCTGGGAGAATCCCTGTTTGGGGGTGGCATTATGACTGTTGGGAGAATCGCTGGGGGGGGGGGGAGGAAGGCATTTAACTGCTGGGAGAATCCCTGTTTGGGGGGGGGGCATTATGACTGTTGGGAGAATCGCTGTGGGGGGGAGGGGGAGGGGGGGGGGAAGGAAGGCATTTAACTGCTGGGAGAATCGCTGTGGCGGCGAAGGCATTATGACTGCTGGGAGAATTGCTGTGGGGGAGTGGAGGCATTATGACTGCCGGAAAAATCGCTGTGGGGTAAGTGGGGCATTATGACTGCTGGGAGAATCGCTGTGGGGGGGGGGGAGGCATTATGACTGCTGGGAGAATCGCTGGGGGGGGGGGGGAGGAGGGCATTATGACTGCTGGGAGAATCGCTTTGGGGGGGAGGGGAGGCATTATGACTGCTGGGAGAATCGCTATAGGGTAGGGGAGGCATTATGACTGCTGGGAGAAGCGCTGTGGGGGGGGGGAGGCATGATGACTGCTGAGAGAATCGCTGGTGGGGGAGGGGAGGAATTATGACTGCTGGGAGAATCGCTGGGCGGGGGGGAGGCATTATGACTGTCGGGAGAATCGCTGGGTGGGGAGGCATTATGACTGCCGGGAAAATCGCTGTGGGGGAAGGGAGGCATTATGACTTCCGGGAAAATCGCTGTGGGGGAAGGGGGGCATTATGACTGCTGGGAGAATCGCTGTGGGGGGAGGGGAGGCATTATGACTGCTGTGAGAATCCCTGGGGGGGGAGGGGAGGCATTATGACTGCTGGGAGAATCGCTGGGGGGGGGGGGGGAGGAGGGCATTATGACTGCTGGGAGAATCGCTTTGGGGGGGAGGGGAGGTATTATGACTGCTGGGAGAATCGCTGTGGGGGGGGGGGGCAGGGGATGCATTAAGACTGCTGGGAGAATCGCTGTAGAGGAGGAGTGGAGGCATTATGACTGCTGGGAGAATCACTGTAGGGGGAGAGTGGAGGCATTATGACTGCTGGGAGAATCGCTGTGGGGGGGGAGGTATGACTGCTGGGAGAATCGCTGTGGGGGGAGGGGGAAGCATTATGACCGCTGGAAGAATCGCTATGGGGTAGGGGAGGCAGTATGACTTCCGGGAGAATTGCTCATGGGGAGGGGAGGCATTATGACTGCTGGGAGAATCGCAGGGGGGGGGGGGGAAGGGGGGCATTATGCCTGCAAGAAGAATCGCTGGGAGAGTGAAAGCATTATGACTGCCTGGAGAATCGCCGGGGGGGAAGGGGGGCATTATGACTGCCGAGAGAATCGCTGGGGGGGAGGGGAGGCATTATGACCGCCTGGAAAATCCCTGGGGGGGAGGAGAGGCATTATGACTGCTGGGAGAATCGCTGTGGGGGGGGGGGATGCATTATGACTGCTGGGAGAATCGCTGTGGGGGGGTAAGGAGGGGCATGATGACTGCTAGGAGAATCGCTGTAGGGGGGAGTGGAGGCATTATGACTGCTGGGAAAATCGCTTGGGTGGGGGGAAGGGGGCATTATGACTGCTGGGAGAATCGCTGTGGGGGAAGGGGGCATTATGACTGCTGGGAGAATCGCTGTGGGGGGGGGGGGGAGGAGGGCATTATGACTGCTGGGAGAAGCGCTGTGGGGGGGAGGCATGATGACTGCTGGGAGAATCGCTATAGGGTAGGGGAGGCATTATGACTGCTGAGAGAATCGCTGGTGGGGGAGGGGAGGAATTATGACTGCTGGGAGAATCGCTAGGGGGGGGGGAGGCATTATGACTGTCGGGAGAATCGCTGGGTGGGGAGGCATTATGACTGCCGGGAAAATCGCTGTGGGGGAAGGGGGGCATTATGACTGCTGGGAGAATCGCTGTGGGGGGAGGGGAGGCATTATGACTGCTGTGAGAATCCCTGGGGGGGGGGGGAGGCGATATGACTGCTGGGAGAATCGCTGTGGGGAGGGGGGGGGGGGGGAAAGGGAATGCATTATGACCTCTGGGAGAATCGATGGGGGGGAAGGGGGGCATTATGACTTCTGGGAGAATCGCCAGGGGGGAAGGCGGGCATTATGACTGCTGGGAGAATCGCTGTTTGGGGGGGGCATTATGACTGTTGGGAGAATCGCTGGGGGGGGGGGGGAGGAAGGCATTTAACTGCTGGGAGAATCCCTGTTTGGGGGGGGGGCATTATGACTGCTGGGAGAATCCCTGTTTGGGGGGGGCATTATGACTGTTGGGAGAATCGCTGGGGGGGGGGGGGGAAGGAAGGCATTTAACTGCTGGGAGAATCCCTGTTTGGGGGGGGGGCATTATGAGTGTTGGGAGAATCGCTGTGGGGGGGAGGGGGGGGAAGGAAGGCATTTAACTGCTGGGAGAATCGCTGTGGCGGCGAAGGCATTATGACTGCTGTGAGAATTGCTGTGGGGGAGTGGAGGCATTATGACCGCCGGAAAAATCGCTGTGGGGTAAGTGGGGCATTATGACTGCTGGGAGAATCGCTGTGGGGTGGGGGGAGGCATTATGACTGCTGGGAGAATCCCTGTTTGGGGGGGGGAGGCATTATGACTGCTGGGAGAATCGCTGGGGGGGGGAGGAGGGCATTATGACTGCTGGGAGAATCCCTGTTTGGGGGGGGGGGGGAGGCATTATGACTGCTGGGAGAGTCGCTGGGGGGGGGGGGAGGAGGGCATTATGACTGCTGGGAGAATCGCTGTGGGGGGGGGGAGGGGATGCATTATGACTGCTGGGAGAATCGCTATAGAGTAGGGGAGGCATTATGACTGCTGGGAGAAGCGCTGTGGGGGGGGGAGGCATGATGACTGCTGAGAGAATCGCTGGTGGGGGAGGGGAGGAATTATGAATGCTGGGAGAATCGCTGGGCGGGGGGGAGGCATTATGACTGTCGGGAGAATCGCTGGGTGGGGAGGCATTATGACTGCCGGGAAAATCGCTGTGGGGGAAGGGAGGCATTATGACTTCCGGGAAAATCGCTGTGGGGGAAGGGGGGCATTATGACTGCTGGGAGAATCGCTGTGGGGGGAGGTGAGGCATTATGACTGCTGTGAGAATCCCTGGGGGGGGAGGGGAGGCATTATGACTGCTGGGAGAATCGCTGTGGGGAGGGGGGGGGGGGGAAGGGAAAGCATTATGACCTCTGGGAGAATCGATGGGGGGGAAGGGGGGCATTATGACTTCTGGGAGAATCGCCAGGGGGGAAGGCGGGCATTATGACTGCTGGGAGAATCACTGTCGGGGGGATGCATTATGACTGCTGGGAGAATCCCTGTTTGGGGGTGGCATTATGACTGTTGGGAGAATCGCTGGGGGGGGGGGGAGGAAGGCATTTAACTGCTGGGAGAATCCCTGTTTGGGGGGGGGGCATTATGACTGTTGGGAGAATCGCTGTGGGGGGGAGGGGGAGGGGGGGGGGGAAGGAAGGCATTTAACTGCTGGGAGAATCGCTGTGGCGGCGAAGGCATTATGACTGCTGGGAGAATTGCTGTGGGGGAGTGGAGGCATTATGACTGCCGGAAAAATCGCTGTGGGGTAAGTGGGGCATTATGACTGCTGGGAGAATCGCTGTGGGGGGGGGAGGCATTATGACTGCTGGGAGAATCGCTGGGGGGGGGGGGGAGGAGGGCATTATGACTGCTGGGAGAATCGCTTTGGGGGGGAGGGGAGGCATTATGACTGCTGGGAGAATCGCTATAGGGTAGGGGAGGCATTATGACTGCTGGGAGAAGCGCTGTGGGGGGGGGAGGCATGATGACTGCTGAGAGAATCGCTGGTGGGGGAGGGGAGGAATTATGACTGCTGGGAGAATCGCTGGGCGGGGGGGAGGCATTATGACTGTCGGGAGAATCGCTGGGTGGGGAGGCATTATGACTGCCGGGAAAATCGCTGTGGGGGAAGGGAGGCATTATGACTTCCGGGAAAATCGCTGTGGGGGAAGGGGGGCATTATGACTGCTGGGAGAATCGCTGTGGGGGGAGGGGAGGCATTATGACTGCTGTGAGAATCCCTGGGGGGGGAGGGGAGGCATTATGACTGCTGGGAGAATCGCTGGGGGGGGGGGGAGGAGGGCATTATGACTGCTGGGAGAATCGCTTTGGGGGGGAGGGGAGGTATTATGACTGCTGGGAGAATCGCTGTGGGGGGGGGGGGCAGGGGATGCATTATGACTGCTGGGAGAATCGCTGTAGGGGAGGAGTGGAGGCATTATGACTGCTGGGAAAATCACTGTAGGGGGAGAGTGGAGGCATTATGACTGCTGGGAGAATCGCTGTGGGGGGGGAGGTATGACTGCTGGGAGAATCGCTGTGGGGGGAGGGGGAAGCATTATGACCACTGGAAGAATCGCTATGGGGTAGGGGAGGCATTATGACTTCCGGGAGAATTGCTCATGGGGAGGGGAGGCATTATGACTGCTGGGAGAATCGCAGGGGGGGGGGGGAAGGGGGGCATTATGCCTGCAAGAAGAATCGCTGGGAGAGTGAAAGCATTATGACTGCCTGGAGAATCACCGGGGGGGAAGGGGGGCATTATGACTGCCGAGAGAATCGCTGGGGGGGAGGGGAGGCATTATGACCGCCTGGAAAATCCCTGGGGGGGAGGAGAGGCATTATGACTGCTGGGAGAATCGCTGTGGGGGGGGGGATGCATTATGACTGCTGGGAGAATCGCTGTGGGGGGGTAAGGAGGGGCATGATGACTGCTAGGAGAATCGCTGTAGGGGGGAGTGGAGGCATTATGACTGCTGGGAAAATCGCTTGGGTGGGGGGAAGGGGGCATTATGACTGCTGGGAGAATCGCTGTGGGGGAAGGGGGCATTATGACTGCTGGGAGAATCGCTGTGGGGGGGATGCATTAGGACTGCTGGGAGAATCCCTGTTTGGGGGGGAGAGAAGGCATTATGACTGCTGGGAGATTCGCTGTGGGGGCGGAGGCATTATGACTGCTGGGAGAATCGCTGGGGGGGGGGAAGCATTATGACTTCCGGGAGAATCGCTGGGGGGGGGGGGGGGGGAGGCATTTTGACCGCCGGGAAAATTGCTGGGGGGGAAGTAGGGCATTATGACTGTTGGGAGAATCCCTGGGGGGGAGGGGAGGCATTATGATTGCTGGGAGAATCGCTGTGGGGGGATGCATTATGACTGCTGGGAGAATCCCTGTTTGGGGGGGGGGGCATTATGACTGTTGGGAGAATCCCTGGTGGGGAGGGGAGGCATTATGACTGCTAGGAGAATCGCTGTGGGGGGGGGGGGGGGGGTAAGGGGAGGCATTATGACTGCTGGGAGAATCACTGTGGGGGGGGAGGCATTATGACTGCTGGGAGAAACGCTGGGTAGGGGGGGCATTACGACTGCTGGGAAAATCGCTGGGGGGGGGGGGGAGGGGGCATTATGACTGCTGGGAGAATCGATGGGGGGGAAGGGGGGCATTATGACTTCTGGGAGAATCGCCAGGGGGGAAGGGGGGCATTATAACTGCTGGGAGAATCGCTGTAGGGGGGGAGAGGAGGCATTATGACTGCTGCGAGAATCGCTGTGGGGGGGGGGGGGTGAGGGGAGGCATTGTGACTGCTGGGAGAATCGCTGTAGGGGGGGGAGGGGAGGCATTATGACTGCTGGGAGAGTAGTATGCCATAAAATGAGTAATGAAGTAGCAGGTGACTGGAGACAAAGGGGGGAGAGTTGGGTATACTAAGAGTTAACAGTGAGCTTAGGGAGTGGAGCTAAGACAGGAAGTGAGCAGGGAGTAGAAGCAGGAAGAGAGATAGAAGGAGGCAGCGTGCAGTGAAGACGGACGGAGCGGCAGAAGACAAGAAAAGTGAAAGAAAAGTTTGGAATAAAGTCACAGGAGCAAGGACGCAAGTTAAAGGAAGACCGGGAGTGAAGAAGAGGCAGCAGGAGACGGCAGGTGAAGATTCGGAGCACAGAAAAGACACTGGAGATGGAAGCCCTGCGGGAAAGAATCCAGCAAGCGGTGCGCCAGGATGGGACAGGATGGCTTGAGGAGATCCTGTCCAGCTGCAAAGAAGGCACAGCAGCGCAAGGAAGCGAAGATCAAGAGGCGCAGCAGCGGGGAGCCGAGGACAGCATCGGGAGCGAGGCACCGCAGGGACGGGGGCAGAATATCGAGCCAGATGACAGACGCCAGGGGACCAGAAGAGACCCAAAGACACAGTGGGGCGGCAGCAAGGAAGCAAGCCGCCGGAAGAGGGCAAGTGACATTGCAGCGGTCACCACCAGTCGGTGGTCCGACGGGAACTAGCAGCCGCGCGGCAACCCCTCCGGGCTCCAGTTCAAACGAGCGGCAGGAGAGAGCAAGCAGGAGCTTGAAAAAGACACAAGGAGACAGCGGCACCTTAGTAGAGAGGTACGGGGGAACACGCGGGATAGCCGAGCGCTCCCACAAGATGGCTGCCGCGCGCCTGCAGGCGGTCGTCCGCATGCTCCCACAAGATGGCCGGCCGCACGTGGTCGCAAGATGGCGGCCGCACACGCCAGAGTGAAACTATGCAGAGTGGTAGAGGAGGAGGGAGTGGGGGGAGTAGGCAGCAAGGAAGGGGTGCAAGCTCAGGTAGCAGAAGCGGTACAGAGGGGAGGGAGGATCAGTATAGCATAGAAACTAGCGGGGAGAGTAGGGCCAGCAGCAGGGGGGATAGTTCAGGGGGCGCGGAGATGCATAAGCAGTTAACAGCATCAGGGTCAGACAGCCCTCAAAGGGAGTGCAGCACACATAGACGGCGCCGCGGTAAGGTGAATATCCGCACATACAGAGTCGGCGCTAGTAGGATCTCAAGGGGCCCTATTTTAAGCCCAATTATACCTCTGTCCCCATATTTGGGTACCGCTAGCACTCAGAGGTGTACTAACAGCGCGCCCCCATGCCAACTTTCCCCGCCGGGAGCAAGCACACAACGAGGTTTTTATATAAACCCCTGCTACCTCAACGCCCAAGTTGGGCAGGAGGGCTCTCAGTTTCAAGCCCCGTCCCAACGCGCCAGCAGCAGACGGCAAGGACAGGGCGCAAGGCGCAGGCAGCGGGAGAGAGCGAGGCATGCGCAGCAGGTCAGTAGCAGTCGGGTAGATTTAGAGCAGGGCACTGTAGGGTATAGCAGCAACAGCAGCATCAGAGAGCGTGCTACGGCTACAGGCAGCAGGAGCAGCAGCTCTGAAGAGTTACAACAGTCAGCAAGCCAACGAAACTGGTCGGCGCAGCATACGTCACGCCACAACAGGGAGGTGTTACGCCGCAGGAGGCACAACTATTCGCAGGAGAGTTCGGAGAGGAACTACCCTGGAACTTCACACATAGGAAGGGCACACGGGGCTCCGTGAGCAACCAGCTGGCAGCCCTCGCCTGGACAAGACAGACGTAACAAGAGGGTCACAGCAAGGACCACAACCTTGGCGCCGCCGGAGGTCGGTCGAGCTGGTGAGTCCTCATTTATAGATGTTTGGAAAAATGTAATGGATCCCGCTAAGGCTGTGGGTTCAGGTGATTTGGTCACAGTTTTGAAATCGCTGTTGAACAAAGTCGAACCTAAAGAAGGGCTTCTAGTGTCCTGTTCGCCAGGGGGCTCGGTCCTGCCTGCGGGTAGCGGTAGAGTTGGTTCAACAGCGAGTGCGGAGACGGTGGGTACAGGTGATTTGGTCACAGTTTTGAAATCGCTGTTGAACAAAGTTGAACCTAAAGAAGGGCTTGTAGTGTCCTGTTCGCCAGGGGGCTCGGTCCCGCCTGCGGGTGGCGGTAGAGTGGGTTCAGCAGCGAGTGCGGAGAGTGACCCGGTTGAAGGTTTAAAATATGCGGATTTGCTGTTTTGTGGGGTTGCCCCTTTTAGGGGTCGGTTTGTCCGAAGAGCTGTTGGAAAAAATTAAGAAAAGTATTTACGTTGACATCTGGTCTTTGCTGTCGGTCGATCATGTGATGGTGGATAAGGAACGCGTTACAGAACGCGGACCTGATAAAAAGGCGAAAATTTCCAAAACGTTTGGCAACTGGTTGCAAGCTTTTCTAATGCTGTCGCATGTGGTGTGTCAACATCAGCCCAACAAGGGCCCGGAGTTGATGGTGTATATGAACACCATTTTCAGTGCATAAGTTACACGGCGGTTCTGCCTGGTGGAGATACGAGCTGGACTACCAAGGCCACAGATGTGTGGATCCAACTTATCCTGGCGCAACGTCCTGCTAAATCATCCTTTCCAGGGGGAGCCGTGGGTGGCAGTCAACACCCGCCTGCGGCCTCCCAGCGTCCAAACGGATCATGTTGGCTCTACAATGAAGGGCATTGTAGATTTTATGCCACCTGTAAATTTAGGCACGAATGCTCCATATGCGGAGGGCAACATGCGGCAGTCCGCTGCTTCTGCAAGCAGAGATCCGCTACCTTGGTGGGCGGTGCCAGTGGAGCGTCGAACACCGGTGAAAAGTCAGTACCTGGATCTGTGGTTAGGCAAGTACCACAAGAAACAGGAAGCAAAAATCCTTAAGTTAGGTTTTTTGGGAAGGTTTCGTGATCCCATTCTCGCACCAACCAGCATCAATGTTTTGCCCCAATTTAAAATCCGCTACAGACAACATCGAGTTAGTACTCGAAAAGCTCTTCAAAGAGGTAGAACTAGGCCGAATGGCCGGCCCGTTTGAAGAGCCGCCATTTGCGGGTGTCTCCATTGGGACTCGTACCCAAGAAAGAAACCGGCAAGTTCCGCTTAATGCTCCATCTATCCTTTCCTCACGGTTTGTCAGTGAACGACGGAATATCAAAAGAGCAAGCTGCGGTTGCATACACGTCATTTGACTGCGCTATTCGGCTAGTCAGATTAGCGGGCAAGAACGCGCATTTGGCTAAGGCGGACATCGAGTCCGCTTTCCGGCTGTTGCCCGTTCACCCGGATTGTTTTCATTTGCTAGGGTGCAGAGTTGATAACCGGTTTTTCATAGACATGTGTTTACCCATGGGATGCTCAATCTCTTGTTTCTTCTTCAAGTTATTCAGCCCATTCCTGGAATGGATGCTCAGGTACGAGACAGGCATCTCATCAGTAATACATTATCTGGATGATTTCTTGTTTATCGGTTCCCAAACATCCGGCGAGCGGTCAGCAAGATAGCGGTTTGCAAAAAGGCCACGTTGCACCAGATCCAAGTGCTGTTAGGTCTACTGAACTTTGTGTGTAAAGTCATCCCCATGGGGCGAGCCTTCTCAAGATGGCTGTCCCTGGCGATGGCGGGAGTGCGTGAACCTCACCATTTCGTCCGGGTAACGCGGGGAATCAACCTACATATATGGAAGGTGTTCTTACAATCATTCAACGGGCAGGTCGTGTGCCCAAGGGGTGATTGGGCGGGCACGGACCTCAGCGTGTTTGTGGATGCGGCGGGATCAGGAGGTTTCGATGGTATCTTTAAAAATCATTGGTGCAGGGAACCCTGGCCAAGGTTATGGTGTGAAAAACAATGGACACGGAACATTACGTTACTGGAGTTTTTTCCATTGGTGGTCGCTCTGGAGCTATGGGGCTCCGAGTTACGGAATTGGAAGTTGTGTTTTTGGTCAGACAACATGGCAGTAGTCAATACGATCAACAAACAATCATCACGTTCACAACCAGTGTTAGCCTTGGTGAGGCATGTAGTGCTTATATGCCTTCAAAGGAATATTTATTTGAGAGCGAGACATGTCCCAGGTCACAAAAATGGCGCAGCTGATGCACTCTCTCGTTCACAGATGGAGTTGTTCAGGGAGCGGCACCCGGGAGCGGACGTCGAGGGGATACGCTGCCCTCCTTTCTTGTGGAGTCTGGCAGAGGAGAGTTGCTAAAGCTGGTAGAAAAAGCAGTGGCTGGCATGACATGGAGGAGTTACAAAGCGATTTGGGCATCGTGGCTGACAGTCGCCGGTAATCGGGTGGTAGGAGGCGACAGAGCTCGCTCAGCCACGCTGGATATGTTAACTGGATTGCGGTCAAAACGGGCATCGGTCGGTTTAGCGAAAAAGCACTGGCTTTCTTATTGAGGTTGCATAACGTTAATGATATCACCAAGGTTTTTTGTGTTTAGACAAATCATCCGCGGTTGGAAAAAAGATGGGACGAGCAAGGATAACCAGCGGCCTATTACGTTTGAGTTGCTGGTGAAACTTGTAGAGGCCTTAGAGGCCATTTGTTCGGACGGTTCGGAGACATTGTTATTCCAAACGGCTTTTTCCTTAGCGTTTTTTGTGACATTGCGCTTTGGCGAGTTAGTCCCTGCCAGTAAAAACAAGCAAGGAGGCTTGTTAACAAGCAACGTTATATTCTACAGCGGCGGCTTACGAGTGCGGGTTAGAAAATCAAAAACGGACATTTACGGGCAAGGGGAATGGATCGCGATCAGTAGATTGGGCACCAGATGGTGCCCAGTGGATATGGACCGCCGGTATATGGTCATGCGTGAACCCAGCGGCCAGTTCCTGGCCCATTCATCAGGCTCTCCCTTAACCCGTTTTTAATTCTCAGCGGTTTTACGTTCGGCTTTAAAATTTTCGGGTTTGGTCCCAAACGAGTTCGGCACCCATTCCTTTAGAATTGGAGCAACAACCACGGCATAAGCACATGGTATGAGCGAAGAAGGCTTAAAACGCTTAGGCAGGTGGAAGTCGCAAAGCCTATAAGTCGTATGTCAGGCCAGATCTAATTGCGTTATAGGCCATTAAGGCTCAGGTTAATGGTGAGATCGGTTCATATGGTAGTCGGAATGGGTAGGTTTTTTCCTGTTGTCTGTTTCGTTTCAGCCCCGGAGCCGTGGATAGTGTGGATAATTGGACACTCATTTGTTTACTGGGCGGAAAAGAGGGCAGCTGTACGGCCATTGGGAAAAATCTAGGCCTGGCCGGAACACAAGTAAGGTGGCTTGGAATTCGGGACTACAATGGCACAGGTTGTTGCAAGTGGACCCCCCCATAAGGCAATTCTGGTCGTGCACGCAGGGGGGAACGACCTAGGAAAAGTCAAAATGAACGATCTTGTGCCGATGAAGCAGGATTAACTAAGATTTCGTGACTGTTTCCAAGACTCTATACTGGTGTGGTCGGATATTATAGCGAGACGCTGTTGGAGAGGGGCGAGAAACATGGAGGCTATCGAAAAAGTCCGGAAGCTGGTCAATCAAAAAATATCAAATTTCGTGAGGGCAATGGGGGGCATCGCTGTGCGCCATTGGGAGCTGGAGGACAAAAAAAGAGGAGCTTTGAGGGAGGATGGGGTTTCACCTCAATGAAGTAGGTTTGGATACTTTCCTTTCAGGTTTGCAAGACGGGGTTGAGTCTGCGTTATGTAGGGCTAGTGGGGTGGGGCGGTAAGTGCCGTAGGCAATACGGCACATCCCGCGTGGCCGGGAGTTTCCCATGCCGGAGACGGAAAAGGAAGGTTTGCAGGCCTATGGAGATTTGGGCCTCCAAACTTCCTTGGGGCAGTTAAGGTTTAGTACAGCTAGGCATGGGAAGGGTTCTTAATCTATATATATAAAGACGAAAGCCCTCACTGACTCACTCACTGACTCACTGACTGACTCGCCAAAAGTTCTCCAACTTCCCGATGTCGTAGAAACATGAATTTTGGCACAAGCATAGATTATCTCCAAAATAGGAAAAGTAATTGGGTCCCAACTCGATTATTCCATTCTAGCGCAAAAGAATTGGCGTCAAAATTTCACGTACGGAATCTAATTCTCTCTCACTTCCCGGTGTCATAGAAACTCGAAATTTGGCAGGAGCATTGATTATGTCATAAATAGGAAAAGCAAATAGGTCCCAACTTGATTATTCAATTCTATGCGCAAAAGAATTAGCGTCCAAATTTTACGTACGGAATGTAATTTTCTCACTTACCGGTGTCATAGAAACGGGAAATTTGGCACGAGCATTGATTATGTCATAAATAGGAAAAGCTAATAGGTTCCAACTCCATTATTCAATTCTATGCGCAAAAGAATTAGCCTCCAAATTTTACGTACGGAATGTAATTTTCTCACTTTCCGGTGTCATAGAAACGGGAAATTTGGCACGAGCATTGATTATGTCATAAATGGGAAAAGCTAATGGGTCCCAACTCGATTATTCAATTCTATGTGCAAAAGAATTAGCCTCCAAATTTTACGTACGGAATGTAATTTTCTAACTTTCTGGTGTCATAGAAACGTGAAATTTGGCACGAGCATTGATTATGTCAAAAATAGGAAAAGCTAATGGGTCGCAACTCAACTATTCAATTCTATGCGCAAAAGAATTAGCGTCAAAATTTTACATACGGAATCTAATTTTCTCACTTACCGGTGTCATAGAATCGGGAAATTTGGCACGAGCATTGATTATGTCATAAATAGGAAAAGCTGATGAGTCGCAACTCAACTATTAAATTCTATGTGCAAAAGAATTAGCGTACAAATTTTACGTACGGAATGTATATTTCTCACTTTCCGGTGTCATAGAAACGGGAAATTTGGCACGAGCATTGATTATGTCATAAATAGGAAAAGCTGCTGGGTCCCAACTCGATTATTCAATTCTATGCGCAAAAGAATTAGCGTCCAAATTTTACGTACGGAATCTAATTTTCTCACTTTCCGGTGTCATAGAAACGGGAAATTTGGCACGAGCATTGATTGTCATAAATAGGAAAATCTATAGGGTCCCAACTCGATTATTCAATTGTATGCGCAAAAGAATTAGCGTCCAAATTTTACGTATGGAATCTAATTGTCTCACTTCCTGATGTCATTTTATATAAAGGAAACGTCGCATGGTTACCACGTGGTGTTTCCTGGGTAACGCAGAGAACTATGCAAAATGGTGAACATATTTTTTTCCCGTTATCTCTAAAGTAACCACGACTTCATAAGATTTTCCGTGTGAACACCAGATAAACACCAGTACCAAATTAACTCGGGCGAAGCCGGGTATATCAGCTAGTTTTATATAAAGTTATTTAAAGTTAAATATAAATAAAGCTGTGGCCTACCCCACGTTTTACAGCAAGAAGTTGTAGAGGGTTTGATTGATAAGGTAAGCGAACAATCAAGTTGTTTTTGTCTCTAGTCTAGTATGCCATAAAATGAGTAATGAAGTGGCAGGTGACTGGAGACAAAGGGGGGAGAGTTGGGTATAGTAAGAGTTAACAGTGAGCTTAGGGGGTGGAGCTAAGACAGGAAGTGAGCAGAGAGTAGAAGCAGGAAGAGAGATAGAAGGAAGCAGCGTGCATTGAAGACGGACGGAGCGGCAGAAGACATCCGCCCACCCGCCCTGGAGGGAAGAGGGGATAAGGGAGAGGAGTGAGGTTTGTTAGGTTAGGAAGTTGTCACAGCTAAGGTTAGGCCGGGAGTTTCCCATGCCGGAGACGGAAAAGGAAGGTTTGCAGGCCTATGGAGATTTGGGCCTCCAAACTTCCTTGGGGCAGTTAAGGTTTAGTACAGCTAGGCATGGGCAGGGTTCTTAATTTTATATAAAGTTATTTAAAGTTAAATATAAATAAAGCTGTGGCCTACCCCACGTTTTACAGCAAGAAGTTGTAGAGGGTTTGATTGATAAGGTAAGCGAACAATCAAGTTGTTTTTGTCTCCAGGCTCGCTGTGGGGGGGGGGGGCATTATGACTGCTGGGAGAATCGCTGGGGGGGAGGGGGCGATGGGAGGTATAATGACTGCTGAGAGAAGCGCTGTGGGGGGGGGGAAGGCATTATGACTGCTGGGAGAATCCCTGTTTGGAGGGGAGGGAAGGCATTATGACTGCTGGGAGAATCGCTGTGGGGGCGGAGGCATTATGACTGCTGGGAGAATTGCTGTGGGGGAGGGGAGGCATTATGACTTCCGGGAGAATCGCTGGGGGGGAGGGGAGGCATTATGACTGCCGGAAAAATCGCTGGGGGGGGGGGGAAGGGGGGTATTATGACTGCTGGGAGAATCGCAGGGGGGGGGAGGGGGGCATTATGACTGCAAGGAAAATTGCTGAGGGCAAGGGGAGGCATTAGGACTGCCGGAAAAATCGCTGGGGGGGAAGGGGGGCATTATGACTGCTGGGAGAATCGCAGGGGGGGGGGGAGGGGGGCATTATGACTGCAAGGAAAATTGCTGAGGGCAAGGGGAGGCATTATGACTGCCGGGAGAATCGGTGGGGGGGGGGGGGGGAGGGGAGGCATTATGACTGCCGTGAAAATCGCTGGGGGGAAGGAGGGCATTATGACTGCCAGGAGAATCGGCGGGGGGGGGGGGGGGGGGGAATGACTGCTGGGAGAAGCGCTGGGGTGGGGGGGGGGCGAGAGGAGGCACTATGACTGCTGAGAGAAGCGCTGTGGGGGGGAGGCATTATGACTGCTGGGAGAATCGCTGTGGGGGGGAGGCATTATGACTGCTGGGAGAATCGCTGGTGGGGGAGGGGTGGCATTATAACTGCTGGGAGAATCGCTGGGGGGGGGGCATTATGGCTGTCGGGAGAATCGCTGGGTGGGGAGGCATTATAACTGCCGGGAAAATCGCTGTGGGGGAAGGGGGGCATTATGACTGCCGGGAGAATCGATGGGGGGAAGGGGGGCATTATCACTTCCGGGAGAATCGCCGGGGGGGAAGGGGGGCATTATGACTGCTAGGAGAATCGCTGTGGGGGTGGGGGGGAGGCATCATGACTGCTGGGAGAATCCCTGTTTGGGGGGGGGGAGGCATTATGAGTGATGGGAGAATCGCTGTGGGGGGGGGGGGAGGGGAGGCATTATGACTGCTGGGAGAATCGCTGGGGGGGAGGGGAGGCATTATGACTGCTGGGAGAATCGCTGTGGGGGGGGAGGGGAGGCATTATGACTGCTGGGAGAATCGCTGTGGGGAGGTGAGGGGAGGCATTATGACTGCTGGGAGAATCGCTGTAGGGGGGCAGTGGAGGCATTATGACTGCTGGGAGAATCGCTGTTGGGGGAAGGCATTATGACTGCTGGGAGAATCGCTGGGGGGGGGCGAGCGGAGGTATTATGACTGCTGAGAGAAGCGCTGTGGGGGGGAGGCATTATGACTGCTGGGAGAATCCATGTTTGGGGGGGAGGGGAGGCATTATGACTGCTGGGAGAATCGCTGTGGGGGCGGAGGCATTATGACTGCTGGGAGAATCGCTGGGGGGGAGGGGAGGCATTATGACCGCCGGAAAAATCGCTGGGGGGGAAGGGGGGCATTATGACTGCTGGGAGAATTGCTGGGGGAAAGGGGAGGCATTATGACTGCCGGGAGAATCGCCGGGGGGAAGGAGGGCATTATGACTGCCGGGAGAATCGGTAGGGGGGGGAGTGGAGGCATTATGACTGCCGTGAAAATCGCGGTGGGGAAGGAGGGCATTATGAGTGCCAGGAGAATCGGAGGGGGGGCATTATGACTGCTGGGAAAATCCCTGTTTGGGGTGGGGAGGCATTATGACTGTTGGGAGAATCGCTGTGGGGGGGAGGGGAGGCATTATGACTGCTGGGAGAATCGCTGGGGGGGAAGGAGGGCATTATGACTGCTGGGAGAATCGCTGTGGGAGGGGGGGGGGAGGCATTATGACTGCTGGGAGAATCGCTGTGGGGAGCTGAGGGGAGGCATTATGACTGCTGGGAGAATCGCTGTAGGGGGAGTGGAGGCATTATGACTGCTGGGAAAATCGCTGTGGGGGGGGGGAGGCATTATGACTGCTGGGAGAATCGCTGGGGGGGGGAGGGGAGATATTATGAATGCTGGGAGAATCGCTGTGGGATAGGGGAGGCATTGACTGCCGGGAAAATCGCTGGAGGGGAACGGGGGCATTATGACTGCTGAGAGAATCGCAGCCGGGGGGGGGGGGGTATTATGCCTGCAAGAAGAATCGCTGGGTGAGGGGAGGCATTATGACTGCCTGGAGAATCGCTGTGGGGGGAAGGAGGGCATTATGACTGCTGGGAAAGTCGCTGTGGGGGGGGGAGGCATTGTGACTGCTGGGAGAATCGCAGTGGGGGGGAGGCATTATGACTGCTGGGAGAATCGCTGGGGGGAAGGGGAGACATTATGACTTCTGGGAGAAACGCTGGGGGGGGGGGGGGAGGGGGCGATATGACTGCTAGGAGATTTGATGGGGGGGAAGGGGGGCATTATGACTTCTGGGAGAATAGGGGCTTTATGACTGCTGGGAGAATCGCTGTGGGGGGATGCATTATGACTGCTGGGAGAATCCCTGTTTTGGGGGGGGGGGCATTATGAATGTTGGGAGAATCTCTGTGGGGGGGAGGCATTATGCCTGCTGTGAGAATCCCTGGGGGGGAGGGGAGGCATTATGACTGCTGGGAGAATCGCTGTGGGGGGGTAAGTGGAGGCATTATGACTGCCGGGAGAATCGCTGTGGGGGGTAGGCATTATGACTGCAGGGAGAATCGCTGTGGGGGGGGGGGAGGCATTATGACTGCTGGGAGAATCGCTGTGGGGGGTAGGCATTATGACTGCAGGGAGAATCGCTGTGGGGGGGGGGGGAGGCATTATGACTGCTGGGAGAATCGCTGGGGGAGGGGAGGCAGTATGACTGCCTGGAGAATCGCCGCAGGGGAAGGAGGGCATTATGACTGCCGAGAGAATCGCTGGGGGGGAAGGAGGGCATTATGACTGTTGGGAGAATCCCTGTGGGGGAGGGGAGGCATTATGACTGCTGGGAGAAACGCCGTGGGGGGTGCATTATGATTGCTGGGAGAATCGCTGTGGGGGGGGGGGGGGTAAGGGGAGGCATTATGACTACTGGGAGAATCGCTGGGGGGGGAGGAGAGGCATTATGACTGCTGGGAGAATCGGTGGTGGGGGTTGGGAGGCATTATGACTGCTGGGAGAATCGCTGGGGGGGGGGGAGGAGAGGCATTATGACTGCTGGGAGAATCGCTGGTGGGGGTGGGGAGGCATTATGACTGCCGGGAGAATCGCTGTGGGGGGTAGGAGGGCATTATGACTGCCGAGAGAATAGCTGGGGGGGAGGGGAGGCATTTTGACCGCCGGGAAAATTGCTGGGGGGGGGGGGGGGAAGGAGGGCATTATGACTGTTGGGAGAATCCCTGGGGGGGAGGGGAGGCATTATGACTGCTGGGAGAATCACTGTGGGGGGGTAAGGGGAGGCATTATAACTGCTGGGAGAATCGCTGTGGGGGGAGGCATTATGACTGCAGGGAGAATCGCTGGGGGGGGAGGGGAGACATTATGACTGCTGGGAGAAACGCTGGGTGGGGAGGCATTATGACTGCCGGGAAAATCGCTGGGGGGGGGGGGAGGGGGCATTATGACTGCTAGGAGAATCGATGGGGGGGAAGGGGGGCATTATGACTTCTGGGAGAATGGGGGCATTATGACTGCTGGGAGAATCGCTCTGGGGGGGATGCATTATAACTGCTGGGAGAATCCCTGTTTGGGGGGGTGTGAAGGCATTATGACTGCTGGGAGAATCGCTGTGGGGGCGGAGGGATTATGACTGCTGGGAGAATTGCTGTGGGGGAGGGGAGGCATTATGACTGACGTGAAATTCGCTGAAGGGAAGGAGGGCATTATGACTGCCGCGAGAATCGCTGTGGGGGGAAGGAGGGCATTATGACTGCCGAGAGAATCGCTGGGGGGGGGGGGGGGGGGGAGGCATTTTGACCGCTGGGAAAATTGCTGGGGGTGGGGGTGGGGAGGAGGGCATTATGACTGTTGGGAGAATCTCTGGGGGGGTGGGGAGGCATTATGACTGCTGGGAGAATCGCTGTGGGGGGGTAAGGGGAGGCATTATGACTGCTGGGAGAATCGCTGTGGGGGGGGAGGCATTATGACTGCTGGGAGAATCGCTGTGGGCGGGAGGCATTATGACTGCTTGGAGAATCGCTGGGGGGGAGGGGAGACATTATGACTGCTGGGAGAAACGCTGGGTGGGGAGGCATTATGACTTGCGGGAAAATTGCTGGGGGGGGGGGGGGGAGGGGGCATTATGACTGCTAGGAGAATCGATGGGGGGGAAGGGGGACATTATGTCTTCTGTGAGAATGGGGGCATTATGACTGCTGGGAGAATCGCTGTGGGGGGGAGGAAAGGCATTATGACTGCTGGGAGAATCGCTGTGGGGGCGGAGGCATTATGACTGCTGAGAGAATTGTTGTGGGGGATGGGAGGCATTATGACTATCGGGAGAATCGGTGGGGGGGGAGGCATTATGACTACCGTGAAAATCGCTGTGGGGAAGGAGGGCATTATGACTGCCAAGAGAATCGGCGGGGGGGCATTATGACTGCTGGGAGAAGCGCTGGGGGGGGGGGGGCGAGAGGAGGCATTATGACTGCTGAGAGAAGCGCTGTGGGGGGGAGGCATTATGACTGCTGGGAGAATCGCTGGTGGGGGAGGGGTGGCATTATGACTGCTGGGAGAATCGCTGGGGGGGGGGGCATTATGGCTGTCGGGAGAATCGCTGGGTGGGGAGGCATTATGACTGCCGGGAAAATCGCTGTGGGGAAAGGGGGGCATTATGACTGCCGGGAGAATCGATGGGGGTAGGGGGGCATTATCACTTCCGGGAGAATCGCCGGGGGGGAAGGGGGGCATTATGACTGCTAGGAGAATCGCTGTGGGGGTAGTGGGGAGGCATTATGACTGCCGGGAGAATCCCTGTTTGGGGGGGGGAGGCATTATGACTGATGGGAGAATCGCTGTGGGGGGGGGGGGGGGGGAGGGGAGGCATTATGACTGCTGGGAGAATCGCTGGGGGGGGAGGGGAGGCATTATGACTGCTGGGAGAATCGCTGTGGGGGGGGGGGGAGGGGAGGCATTATGACTGCTGGGAGAATTGCTGTGGGGAGGTGAGGGGAGGCATTATGACTGCTGGGAGAATCGCTGTAGGGGGGGAGTGGAGGCATTATGACTGCTGGGAGAATCGCTGTTGGGGGGAGGCATTATGACTGCTGGGAGAATCGCTGGGGGGGGGGCGAGCTGAGGTATTATGACTGCTGAGAGAAGCGCTGTGGGGGGAAGCATTATGACTGCTGGGAGAATCCATGTTTGGGGGGGAGGGGAGGCATTATGACTGCTGGGAGAATCGCTGTGGGGGCGGAGGCATTATGACTGCTGGGAGAATTGCTGGGGGGGAGGGGAGGCATTATGACCGCCGGAAAAATCGCTGGGGGGGAAGGTGGGCATTATGACTGCTGGGAGAATCGCAGGGGGGGGGGGGGGGAAGGGGGGCATTATGACTGCAAGGAGAATTGCTGGGGAAAGGGGAGGCATTATGACTGCCGGGAGAATCGCGGTGGGGAAGGAGGGCATTATGGGTGCCAGGAGAATCGGCGGGGGGGCATTATGACTGCTGGGAAAATCCCTGTTTGGGGTGGGAAGGCATTATGACTGTTGGGAGAATCGCTGTGGGGAGGGGGGGGAGGCATTATGACTGCTGGGAGAATCGCTGGGGGGGAAGGAGGGCATTATGACTGCTGGGAGAATCGCTGTGGGAGGGGGGGGGCATTATGACTGCTGGGAGAATCGCTGTGGGGAGGTGAGGGGAGGCATTATGACTGCTGGGAGAATCGCTGTAGGGGGGAAGTGGAGGCATTATGACTGCTGGGAGAATCGCTGTGAAGGGGGGGGGATGTATTATGACTGCTTGGAGAATTGCTGTGGGGGGGAGGCATTATGACTGCTGGGAGAATCGCTGTAGGATAGGGGAGGCATTGACTGCCGGGAAAATCGCTGGAGGGGAACGGGGGCATTATGACTGCTGAGAGAATCGCAGCCGGGAAGGGGGGGGGCATTATGACTGCTGGGAAAATCGCTGAGGCGGGGAAGCATTATGACTGCTGGGAGAATCGCTGGGGGGAAGGAGGGCATTATGACTGCTGGGAAAATCGCTGTGGGGGGGGGCATTATGACTGCTGGAAGAAACGCTGTGGGGGGGAGGCATTATGACTGCTGGGAGAATCGCTGGGGGGAAGGAGAGACATTATGACTTCTGGGAGAAACGCTGGGGGGGGGGGGGGGGGAGGGGGCATTATGACTGCTAGGAGAATTGATGGGGGGGAAGGGGGGCATTATGACTTCTGGGAGAATAGGGGCAATATGACTGCTGGGAGAATCGCTGTGGGGGGATGCATTATGACTGCTGGGAGAATCCCTGTTTTGGGGGGGGGGGTCATTATGAATGTTGGGAGAATAGCTGTGGGGGGGAGGCATTATGCCTGCTGTGAGAATCCCTGGGGGGGAGGGGAGGCATTATGACTGCTGTGAGAATCGCTGTGGGGAGGTTAGGGGAGGCATTATGACTGCCGGGAGTATCGCTGTGGGGGGTAGGCATTATGACTGCAGGGAGAATCGCTGTGGGGGGGGGAGGCATTATGACTGCTGGGAGAATCGCTGGGGGAGGGGAGGCAGTATGACTGCCTGGAGAATCGCCGCAGGGGAAGGAGGGCATTATGACTGCCGAGAGAATCGCTGGGGGGGGGAAGGAGGGCATTATGACTGTTGGGAGAATCCCTGGGGGGGAGGGGAGGCATTATGATTGCTGGGAGAAACGCCGTGGGGGGTGCATTATGACTGCTGGGAGAATCGCTGGGGCGGGGGGGGGGAGGAGAGGCATTATGACTGCTGGGAGAATCGGTGGTGGGGGTTGGGAGGCATTATGACTGCTGGGAGAATCGCTGGGGGCGGCGGGAGGAGAGGCATTATGACTGCTGGGAGAATCGCTGGTGGGGGTGGGGAGGCATTATGACTGCCGGGAGAATCGCTGTGGGGGGTAGGAGAGCATTATGACTGCCGAGAGAATCGCTGGGGGGGAGGGGAGGCATTTTGACCGCCGGGAAAATTGCTGGGGGGGGGGGGGGAGGAGGGCATTATGACTGTTGGGAGAATCCCTGGGGGGGAGGAGAGACATTATGACTGCTGGGAGAAACGCTGTGGGGGGGTAAGGGGAGGCATTTTGACTGCTGGGAGAATCGCTGTGGGGGGGGGGGGGAGGCATTATGACTGCTGGGAGAATCGCTGGGGGGGAGGAGAGACATTATGACTGCTGGGAGAAACGCTGGGTGGGGAGGCATTATGACTGCCGGGAAAATCGCTGCGGGGGGGGGCATTATGACTGCTAGGAGAATCGATGGGGGGGAAGAGGGGCATTATGACATCTGGGAGAATGGGGGCATTATGTCTGCTGGGAGAATCGCTGTGGGGGGGATGCATTATGACTGCTGGGAGAATCCCTGTTTGGGGGGGAGGGAAGGCATTATGACTGCTGGGAGAATCGCTGTGGGGGCGGAGGCATTATGACTGCTGGGAGAATTGCTGTGGGGGAGGGGAGGCATTATGACTACCGGGAGAATCTGTGGGGGGGGGGGGGGAGGCATTATGACTGCCGTGAAAATCGCTGAAGGGAAGGAGGGCATTATGACTGCCGAGAGAATCGCTGGGGGGGGGGGGGGAGGCATTTTTACCACCGGGAAAATTGCTTGGGGGGGGGGGGAGGGGGGAGGAGGGCATTATGACTGTTGGGAGAATCTCTGGGGGGGAGGGGAGGCATTATGACTGCTGGGAGAATCGCTGGGGGGGGGGGCGGGGTAAGGGGAGGCATTATGACTGCTGGGAGAATCGCTGTGGGGGGGAGGCATTATGACTGCTGGGAGAATCGCTGTGGGTGGGAGGCATTATGACTGCTGGGAGAATCGCTGGGGGGGAGGGGAGACATTAAGACTGCTGGGAGAAACGCTGGGTGGGGAGGCATTATGACTGCCGGGAAAATTGCAGGGGGGGTGGGGAGGGGGCATTATGACTGCTAGGAGAATCGATGGGGGGGAAGGGGGGCATTATGACTTCTGGGAGAATGGGGGCATTATGACTGCTGGGAGAATCGCTGTGGGGGGGAGGGAAGGCATTATGACTGCTGGGAGAATCGCTGTGGGGGCGGAGGCATTATGACTGCTGAGAGAATTGCTGTGGGGGAGGGGAGGCAGTATGACTGCCAGGAAAATCGGCGGGGGGGCATTATGACTGCTGGGAGAAACGCTGTGAAGGGGGGTGGGGGCAGGGAATGCATTATGACTGCTGGGAGAAGCACTGTGGGGGGGGGCGAGAGGAGGCATTATGACTGCTGAGAGAAGCGCTGTGGGGGGGGGAGGCATTATGACTGCTGGGAGAATCGCTGTGGGGGGGGGGGGAGGGGAGGCATTATGACTGCTGGGAGAATCGCTGGGGGGTGGCATTATGACTGCTGGGAGAATCGCTGGGGGGGGGCATTATGACTGTCGGGAGAATTGCTGGGTGGGGAGGCATTATGACTACCGGGAAAATCGCTGTGGGGGAAGGGGGGCATTATGACTGCCGGGAGAATCGATGGGGGGAAGGGGGGCAGTATGACTTCCGGGAGAATCCCTGTTTGTGGGGGGGGGAGGCATTATGACTGATGGGAGAATCGCTGTGTGGGGGGTAGGGGAGGCATTATGACTGCTGGGAGAATCGCTGTGGGGGGGGGAGGGGAGGCTTTATGACTGCTGTGAGAATCGCTGTAGGGGGAGAGTGGAGGCATTATGACTGCCTGGAGAATCGCTGTGGGGGGAAGGAGGGCATTATGACTGCCGAGAGAATCGCTGGGGTGGAGGGGAGGCATTTTGACCGCTGGGAAAATCGCTGGGGGGGAAGGAGGGCATTATGACTGTTGGGAGAATCCCTGGGGGGAGGGCAGGCATTATGACTGCTGGGAGAATCGCTGTGGGGGAGTCAGGGGAGGCATTATGACTGCTGGGAGAAACGCTGTGGGGAAGGGGAGACATTATGACTTCTGGGAAAAACGCTGGGGGGGGGATGGAGGGGGCATTATGACTGCTAGAAGAATTGATGGGGGGGAAGGGGGGCATTATGACTTCTGGGAGACTAGGGGCATTATGACTGCTGGGAGAATCCCTGTTTTGGGGGGGGGGGTGCATTATGACTGTTGGGAGAATCTCTGTGGGGGGGAGGCATTATGACTGCTGGGAGAATGGCTGTTGGGGGGGAGGGGATGCATTATGACTGCTGGGAGAATCGCTGTGGGGAGGTAAGGGGAGGCATCATGACTGCCGGGAGAATCGCTGTGGGGGGGAGGCATTATGACTGCAGGGAGAATCGCTGTGGGGGGGCGGGAGGCATTATGACTGCTGGGAGAATCGCTGGTGGGGGTGGGGAGGCATTATGACTGCCGGGAGAATCGCTGTGGGGGGTAGGAGGGCATTATGACTGCCGAGAGAATAGCTGGGGGGGAGGGGAGGCATTTTGACCGCCGGGAAAATTGCTGGGGGGGGGGGGGGGAAGGAGGGCATTATGACTGTTGGGAGAATCCCTGGGGGGGAGGGGAGGCATTATGACTGCTGGGAGAATCACTGTGGGGGGGTAAGGGGAGGCATTATAACTGCTGGGAGAATCGCTGTGGGGGGGAGGCATTATGACTGCAGGGAGAATCGCTGGGGGGGGAGGGGAGACATTATGACTGCTGGGAGAAACGCTGGGTGGGGAGGCATTATGACTGCCGGGAAAATCGCTGGGGGGGGGGGAGGGGGCATTATGACTGCTAGGAGAATCGATGGGGGGGAAGGGGGGCATTATGACTTCTGGGAGAATGGGGGCATTATGACTGCTGGGAGAATCGCTGTGGGGGGGAGGGAAGGCATTATGACTGCTGGGAGAATCGCTGTGGGGGCGGAGGCATTATGACTGCTGAGAGAATTGCTGTGGGGGAGGGGAGGCAGTATGACTGCCAGGAAAATCGGCGGGGGGGGCATTATGACTGCTGGGAGAAACGCTGTGAAGGGGGGTGGGGGCAGGGAATGCATTATGACTGCTGGGAGAAGCACTGTGGGGGGGGGCGAGAGGAGGCATTATGACTGCTGAGAGAAGCGCTGTGGGGGGGGAGGCATTATGACTGCTGGGAGAATCGCTGTGGGGGGGGGGGAGGGGAGGCATTATGACTGCTGGGAGAATCGCTGGGGGGGTGGCATTATGACTGCTGGGAGAATCGCTGGGGGGGGGGCATTATGACTGTCGGGAGAATTGCTGGGTGGGGAGGCATTATGACTGCCGGGAAAATCGCTGTGGGGGAAGGGGGGCATTATGACTGCCGGGAGAATCGATGGGGGGAAGGGGGGCAGTATGACTTCCGGGAGAATCCCTGTTTGTGGGGGGGGAGGCATTATGACTGATGGGAGAATCGCTGTGTGGGGGGTAGGGGAGGCATTATGACTGCTGGGAGAATCGCTGTGGGGGGGGGAGGGGAGGCTTTATGACTGCTGTGAGAATCGCTGTAGGGGGAGAGTGGAGGCATTATGACTGCCTGGAGAATCGCTGTGGGGGGAAGGAGGGCATTATGACTGCCGAGAGAATCGCTGGGGTGGAGGGGAGGCATTTTGACCGCTGGGAAAATCGCTGGGGGGGGAAGGAGGGCATTATGACTGTTGGGAGAATCCCTGGGGGGAGGGCAGGCATTATGACTGCTGGGAGAATCGCTGTGGGGGAGTCAGGGGAGGCATTATGACTGCTGGGAGAAACGCTGTGGGGAAGGGGAGACATTATGACTTCTGGGAAAAACGCTGGGGGGGGGGGGGGAGGGGGCATTATGACTGCTAGAAGAATTGATGGGGGGGAAGGGGGGCATTATGACTTCTGGGAGAATAGGGGCATTATGACTGCTGGGAGAATCCCTGTTTTGGGGGGGGGGTGCATTATGACTGTTGGGAGAATCTCTGTGGGGGGGAGGCATTATGACTGCTGGGAGAATGGCTGTTGGGGGGGAGGGGATGCATTATGACTGCTGGGAGAATCGCTGTGGGGAGGTAAGGGGAGGCATCATGACTGCCGGGAGAATCGCTGTGGGGGGGAGGCATTATGACTGCAGGGAGAATCGCTGTGGGGGGGCGGGAGGCATTATGACTGCTGGGAGAATCTATGGGGGAGGGGAGGCAGTATGACTGCCTGGAGAATCGCCGCGGGGGAAGGAGGGCATTATGACTGCCGAGAGAATCGCTGGGGGGGGAAGGAGGGCATTATGACTATTGGGAGAATCCCTGGGGGGGAGGGGAGGCATTATGACTGCTGGGAGAATCGCTGTGGGGGGTGCATTATGACTGCTGGGAGAATCGCTGTGTGGGGGGGGGGGTAAGGGGAGGCATTATGACTGCTGGGAGAATCGCGGGGGGGGGGGGCGGAGGAGAGGCACTATGACTGCTGGGAGAATCGCTGGTGGGGGTGGGGAGAAATTATGACTGCCGGGAGAATCGCTGTGGGGGGAAGGAGGGCATTATGACTGTTGGGAGAATCCCTGGGGGGGGGGAGGGGAGGCATTGTGACTACTGGGAGAATCGCTGTGGGGGGGTAAGGGGAGGCATTATGACTGCTGGGAGAATCGCTGTGGGGGGGAGGCATTATGACTGCTGGGAGAATCGCTGTGGGCGGGAGGCATTATGACTGCTGGGAGAATCGCTGGGGGGGGGGGGGGAGGGGAGACATTATGACTGCTGGGAGAAACGCTGGGTGGGGAGGCATTATGACTGCCGGGAAAATCGCTTGGGGGGGGAGGGGGCATTATGACTGCTAGGAGAATCGATGGGGGGGAAGGGGGGCATTATGACTGCCGAGAGAATCGCTGGGGGGGAAGGAGGGCATTATGACTATTGGGAGAATCCCTGGGGGGGAGGGGAGGCATTATGACTGCTGGGAGAATCGCTGTGGGGGGTGCATTATGACTGCTGGGAGAATCGCTGTGTGGGGGGGGGTAAGGGGAGGCATTATGACTGCTGGGAGAATCGCGGGGGGGGGGGGGGGGAGGAGAGGCACTATGACTGCTGGGAAAATCGCTGGTGGGGGTGGGGAGAAATTATGACTGCCGGGAGAATCGCTGTGGGGGGAAGGAGGGCATTATGACTGTTGGGAGAATCCCTGGGGGGGGGGGGGGGGAGGGGAGGCATTGTGACTACTGGGAGAATCGCTGTGGGGGGGTAAGGGGAGGCATTATGACTGCTGGGAGAATTGCTGGGGGGGGGGAGGCATTATGACTGCTGGGAGAATCGCTGTGGGCGGGAGGCATTATGACTGCTGGGAGAATCGCTGGGGGGGGGGGGGAGGGGAGACATTATGACTGCTGGGAGAAACGCTGGGTGGGGAGGCATTATGACTGCCGGGAAAATCGCTTGGGGGGGGAGGGGGCATTATGACTGCTAGGAGAATCGATGGGGGGGAAGGGGGGCATTATGACTTCTGGGAGAATGGGGGCATTATGACTGCTGGGAGAATCGCTGTGGGGGGGGGATGCATTATGACTGCTGGGAGAATCCCTGTTTGGGGGGGAGGATAGGCATTATGACTGCTGAGAGAATCGCTGTGGGGGCAGAGGAATTATGACTGCTGGGAGAATTGCTGTGGGGGAGGGGAGGCATTATGACTACCGGGAGAATCTGTGGGGGGGGCGGGAGGGGAGGCATTATGACTGCCGTGAAAATCGCTGGGGGGAAGGAGGGCATTATGACTGCCGGGAGAATCGCTGTGGGGGGAAGGAGGGCATTATGACTGCCGGGAGAATCCCTGGGGGGGAGGGGAGGCATTATGACTGCGGGGAGAATCGCTGTGGGGGGGGGGGGGTAAGGGGAGGCATTATGACTGCTGGGAGAATCGCTGTGGGGGGGGATGCATTATGACTGCTGGGAGAATCGCTGGGGGGGCATTATGACTGTCGGGAGAATCGCTGGGTGGGGAGGCATTATGACTGCTGGGAGAATCGCTGGGGGGGCATTATGACTGTCGGGAGAATCGCTGGGTGGGGAGGCATTATGACTGCTGGGAGAATCGCTGGGGGGGCATTATGACTGTCGGGAGAATCGCTGGGTGGGGAGGCATTATGACTGCTGGGAAAATCGCTGTGGGGGAAGGGGGGCATTATGACTGCCGGGAGAATCGATGGGGGGAAGGGGGGCATTATGACTTCCGGGAGAATCGCCGGGGGGGAAGGGGGGCATTATGACTGCTAGGACAATCGCTGTGGGGGGGGGGGGGGGATTATGACTGCTGGGAGAATCCCTGTTTGTGGGGGGGGGGAGGCATTGTGACTGATGGGAGAATCGCTGTGGGGGCGGAGGCATTATGACTGCTGGGAGAATTGCTGCGGGGGAGGGGAGGCATTATGACTACCGGGAGAATCGGTGGGGGGGGGAGGGGAGGCATTATGACTGCCGTGAAAATCGCTGGGGGGAAGGAGGGCATTATGACTGCCAGGAGAATCGGCGGGGGGGCATTATGACTGCTGGGAGAAACGCTGTGAAGGGGGGTGGGGGCAAGGGATGCATTATGACTGCTGGGAGAAGCACTGCGGGGGGGCGAGAGGAGGCATTATGACTGCTGAGAGAAGCGCTGTGGGGGAGGGGGCGAGGGGAGGTATTATGACTGCTGAGAAAAGCGCTGTGGGGGGGAGGCATTATGACTGCTGGGGGGGGGGGGGGTGGGGAGGCATTATGACTGCTGGGAGAATCGCTGGTGGGGGAGGCATTATGACTGCTGGGAGAATCGCGGGGGGGGGGGGGGAGGAGAGGCACTATGACTGCTGGGAGAATCGCTGGTGGGGGTGGGGAGAAATTATGACTGCCGGGAGAATCGCTGTGGGGGGAAGGAGGGCATTATGACTGTTGGGAGAATCCCTGGGGGGGGGGGAGGGGAGGCATTGTGACTACTGGGAGAATCGCTGTGGGGGGGTAAGGGGAGGCATTATGACTGCTGGGAGAATTGCTGGGGGGGGAGGCATTATGACTGCTGGTAGAATCGCTGTGGGCGGGAGGCATTATGACTGCTGGGAGAATCGCTGGGGGGGGGGAGGGGAGACATTATGACTGCTGGGAGAAACGCTGGGTGGGGAGGCATTATGACTGCCGGGAAAATCGCTTGGGGGGGGAGGGGGCATTATGACTGCTAGGAGAATCGATGGGGGGGAAGGGGGGCATTATGACTTCTGGGAGAATGGGGGCATTATGACTGCTGGGAGAATCGCTGTGGGGGGGGATGCATTATGACTGCTGGGAGAATCCCTGTTGGTGGGGGAGGATAGGCATTATGACTGCTGAGAGAATCGCTGTGGGGGCAGAGGCATTATGACTGCTGGGAGAATTGCTGTGGGGGAGGGGAGGCTGTAGGGGGGGAGTGGAGGCATTGAGACTGCTGGGAGAATCGCTGTGGGGGGGGAGGCATTATGACTGCTGGGAGAATCGCTGGGGGGGGGGGGGGGCGAGGGGAGGTATTATGACTGCTGAGAGAAGCGCTGTGGGGGGGAGGCATTATGACTGCTGGGAGAATCCCTGTTTGGGGGGGAGGGAAGCCATTATGACTGCTGGGAGAATCGCTGTGGGAGCGGAGGCATTATGACTGCTGGGAGAATTGCTGTGGGGGAGGGGAGGCATTATGACTGCTGGGAGAATCGCTGTGGGGGGGATGCATTATGACTTCTGGGAGAATCGCTGTGGGCGGGAGGCATTATGACTGCTGGGAAAATCGCTGGGGGGGGAGGGGAGACATTATGACTGCTGGGAGAAACGCTGGGTGGGGAGGCATTATGACTGCCGGGAAAATCGCTGGGGGGGGGGTGGGAGGAGGGAATTATGACTGTTGGGAGAATCCCTGGGGGGGAGGGGAGGCATTATGACTGCTGGGAGAATCGCTGTGGGGGGGGGAGGGGGTAAGGGGAGGCATTATGACTGCTGGGAGAATCGCTGTGGGGGGGGAGGCATTATGACTGCTGGGAGACTCTCTGTGGGCGGGAGGCATTATGACTGCTGGGAAAATCGCTGGGGGGGAGGGGAGACATTATGACTGCTGGGAGAAACGCTGGGTGGGGAGGCATTATGACTGCCGGGAAAATCGCTGGGGTGGGGGGGAGGGGGCATTATGACTGCTAGGAGAATCGATGGGGGGGAAGGGGGGCATTATGACTTCTGGGAGAATGGGCGCATTATGACTGCTGGGAGAATCGCTGTGGGGGGGATGCATTATGACTGCTGGGAGAATCCCTGTTTGGGGGGGAGGGAAGGCATTATGACTGCTGGGAGAATCGCTGTGGGGGCGGAGGCATTATGACTGCTGGGAGAATTGCTGCGGGGGAGGGGAGGCAATATGACTACCGGGAGAATCGGTGGGGGGGGGGAGGGGAGGCATTATGACTGCCGTGAAAATCGCTGGGGGGAAGGAGGGCATTATGACTGCCAGGAGAATCGGCGGGGGGGCATTATGACTGCTGGGAGAAACGCTGTGAAGGGGGGTGGGGGCAAGGGATGCATTATGACTGCTGGGAGAAGCACTGGGGGGGGGCGAGAGGAGGCATTATGACTGCTGAGAGAAGCGCTGTGGGGGAGGGGGCGAGGGGAGGTATTATGACTGCTGAGAAAAGCGCTGTGGGGGGGAGGCATTATGACTGCTGGGAGAATCGCTGTGGGGGGGGGGGGAGGGGAGGCATTATGACTGCTGGGAGAATCGCTGGTGGGGGAGGCATTATGACTGCTGGGAGAATCGCTGGGGGGGCATTATGACTGTCGGGAGAATCGCTGGGTGGGGAGGCATTATGACTGCTGGGAAAATCGCTGTGGGGGAAGGGGGGCAATATGACTGCCGGGAGAATCGATGGGGGGAAGGGGGGCATTATGACTTCCGGGAGAATCGCCGGGGGGGGAAGGGGGGCATTATGACTGCTAGGACAATCGCTGTGGGGGGGGGGGGGCATTATGACTGCTGGGAGAATCCCTGTTTGTGGGGGGGGGAGGCATTATGACTGATGGGAGAATCGCTGTGGGGGGAAGGGGAGGCATTATGACTGCTGGGAGAATCGCTGTGGGGGGGGGGAGGGGGGGCATTATGACTGTCGGGAGAATCGCTGGGTGGGGAGGCATTATGACTGCTGGGAAAATCGCTGTGGGGGAAGGGGGGCATTATGACTGCCGGGAGAATCGATGGGGGGAAGGGGGGCATTATGACTTCCGGGAGAATCGCCGGGGGGGGGAATGGGGGCATTATGACTGCTAGGACAATCGCTGTGGGGGGGGGGCATTATGACTGCTGGGAGAATCCCTGTTTGTGGGGGGGGGGGGGAGGCATTATGACTGATGGGAGAATCGCTGTGGGGGGAAGGGGAGGCATTATGACTGCTGGGAGAATCGCTGTGGGGGGGGGGAGGGGAGGCTTTATGACTGCTGGGAGTATCGCTGTGGGGAGGTGAGGGGAGGTATTATGACTGCTGGGAGAATCGCTGTAGGGGGGGAGTGGAGGCATTGAGACTGCTGGGAGAATCGCTGTGGGGGGGGAGGCATTATGACTGCTGGGAGAATCGCTGGGGGGGGCGGCGAGGGGAGGTATTATGACTGCTGAGAGAAGCGCTGTGGGGGGGAGGCATTATGACTGCTGGGAGAATCCCTGTTTGGGGGGGAGGGAAGCCATTATGACTGCTGGGAGAATCGCTGCGGGAGCGGAGGCATTATGACTGCTGGGAGAATTGCTGTGGGGGAGGGGAGGCATTATGACTTCCGGGAGAATCGCTGTGGGGGGGGATGCATTATGACTTCTGGGAGAATCGCTGTGGGCGGGAGGCATTATGACTGCTGGGAAAATCGCTGGGGGGGGGGGGGGAGACATTATGACTGCTGGGAGAAACGCTGGGTGGGGAGGCATTATGACTGCCGGGAAAATCGCTGGGGGGGGGGTGGGAGGAGGGAATTATGACTGTTGGGAGAATCCCTGGGGGGGAGGGGAGGCATTATGACTGCTGGGAGAATCGCTGTGGGGGGGGGGGGGGTAAGGGGAGGCATTATGACTGCTGGGAGAATCGCTGTGGGGGGGGAGGCATTATGACTGCTGGGAGAATCGCTGTGGGCAAGAGGCATTATGACTGCTGGGAAAATCGCTGGGGGGGAGGGGAGACATTATGACTGCTGGGAGAAACGCTGGGTGGGGAGGCATTATGACTGCCGGGAAAATCGCTGGGGTGGGGGGGGAGGGGGCATTATGACTGCTAGGAGCATCGATGGGGGGGAAGGGGGGCATTATGACTTCTGGGAGAATGGGCGCATTATGACTGCTGGGAGAATCGCTGTGGGGGGGATGCATTATGACTGCTGGGAGAATCCCTGTTTGGGGGGGAGGGAAGGCATTATGACTGCTGGGAGAATCGCTGTGGGGGCGGAGGCATTATGACTGCTGGGAGAATTGCTGCGGGGGAGGGGAGGCATTATGACTACCGGGAGAATCGGTGGGGGGGGAGGGGAGGCATTATGACTGCCGTGAAAATCGCTGGGGGGAAGGAGGGCATTATGACTGCCAGGAGAATCGGCGGGGGGGCATTATGACTGCTGGGAGAAACGCTGTGAAGGGGGGTGGGGGCAAGGGATGCATTATGACTGCTGGGAGAAGCACTGGGGGGGGGCGAGAGGAGGCATTATGACTGCTGAGAGAAGCGCTGTGGGGGAGGGGGCGAGGGGAGGTATTATGACTGCTGAGAAAAGCGCTGTGGGGGGGAGGCATTATGACTGCTGGGAGAATCGCTGTGGGGGGGGGGGGGGAGGGGAGGCATTATGACTGCTGGGAGAATCGCTGGTGGGGGAGGCATTATGACTGCTGGGAGAATCGCTGGGGGGGCATTATGACTGTCGGGAGAATCGCTGGGTGGGGAGGCATTATGACTGCTGGGAAAATCGCTGTGGGGGAAGGGGGGCAATATGACTGCCGGGAGAATCGATGGGGGGAAGGGGGGCATTATGACTTCCGGGAGAATCGCCGGGGGGGGAAGGGGGGCATTATGACTGCTAGGACAATCGCTGTGGGGGGGGGGGGCATTATGACTGCTGGGAGAATCCCTGTTTGTGGGGGGGGGGAGGCATTATGACTGATGGGAGAATCGCTGTGGGGGGAAGGGGAGGCATTATGACTGCTGGGAGAATCGCTGTGGGGGGGGGGAGGGGAGGCTTTATGACTGCTGGGAGTATCGCTGTGGGGAGGTGAGGGGAGGTATTATGACTGCTGGGAGAATCGCTGTAGGGGGGGAGTGGAGGCATTGAGACTGCTGGGAGAATCGCTGTGGGGGGGGAGGCATTATGACTGCTGGGAGAATCCCTGTTTGGGGGGGAGGGAAGCCATTATGACTGCTGGGAGAATCGCTGTGGGAGCGGAGGCATTATGACTGCTGGGAGAATTGCTGTGGGGGAGGGGAGGCATTATGACTTCCGGGAGAATCGCAGGGGGGGGGGGGGGGGTGGAGGCATTATGACCGCCGGAAAAATCGCGGGGGGGGAAGGGGTGCATTATGACTTCCGGGAGAATTGCCGGGGGGGGGGGGGGGGAGGGAGACATTATGACTGCTAGGAGAATCGCTGTGGGGGGGGGGAGGCATTATGACTGCTGGGAGAATCGCTGGGGGGCAGGGGAGGCATTATGACTGCTGGGAGAATCGCTGTGGGTAGGTGAGGGGAGGCATTATGACTGCTGGGAGAATCGCTGTAGGGGGGGAGTGGAGGCATTATGACTGCTGGGAAAATCGCTGTGGGGGGGAGGCATTATGACTGCTGGGAGAATCGCTGGGGGGGGGGAGGGGGGAGGGGAGACATTATGACTGCTGGGAGAATTGCTGTGGGATAGGGGAGGTATTATGACTGCCGGGAAAATCGCTGTAGGGGAACGGGGGCATTATGACTGCTGAGAGAATCGCAGCCGGGGGGGGGGGGGGGCATTATGACTGCCAGGAGAATCGCTGTGGGGGGAAGGAGGGTATTATGACTGCCGAGAGAATCGCTGGGGGGGAGGGGAGGCATTTTGAACGCGGGGAAAATTGCTGGGGGGGGAAGGAGGGCTTTATGACTGTTGGGAGAATTCCTGGGGGGAGGGGAGGCATTATGACTGCTGGGAGAATCGCTGTGGGGGGGGGGGGGGGTAAGGGGAGGCATTATGACTGCTGGGAGAATCGCTGTGGGGGGGGGGAGGCATTATGACTGCTGGGAGAATCGCTGTGGGGGGGAGGCATTATGTCTGCTGGGAGAATCGCTGGGGGGAAGGGGAGAGATTATGATTTCTGGGAGAAACGCTGGGGGGGGGGGGGAGGGGGCGTTATGACTGCTAGGTGAATTGATGGGGGGGAAGGGGGGCATTATGACTTCTGGGAGAATAGGGGCATTATGACTGCTGGGAGAATCCCTGGGGGGGAGGGGAGGCATTATGACTGCTGGGAGAATCGCTCTGGGGGGGGGGAGGGGATGCATTATGACTGCTGGGAGAATCGCTGGGGGGAGGTAAGGGGAGGCATCATGACTGCCGGGAGAATCACTGTGGGGGGGAGGCATTATGACTGCAGGGAGAATCACTGTGTGTGTGTGTGTGGGGGGGAGGCATTATGAGTGCTGGGAGAATCGATGGGGGAGGGGAGGCAGTATGACTGCCTGGAGAATCGCCGCGGGGAAGGAGGGCATTATGACTGCCGAGAGAATCGGCGGGGGGGGAAGGAGGGCATTATGACTATTGGGAGAATCCCTGAGGGGGAGGGGAGGCATTATGACTGCCGGGAGAATCGCTGTGGGGGCAGCATTATGACTGCTGGAGAATCGCTGTGGGGGGGGGGGGGGTAAGGGGAGGCCTTATGACTGCTGGGAGAATCGCTGGGGGGGGAGGAGAGGCATTATGACTGCTGGGAGAATCGGTGGTGGGTGTTGGGAGGCATTATGACTGCTGGGAGAATCGCTGGGAGGGGGGGGAAGGAGAGGCATTATGACTGCTGGGAGAATCGCTGCGGGGGGGGGGGGGCATTATGACTGTCGGGAGAAACGCTGGGTGGGGAGGCATTATGACTGCCGGGAAAATCGCTGTGGGGGAAGGGGGGCATTATGACTGCCGGGAGAATCGATGGGGGGAAGGGGGGCATTATGACTTCCGGGAGAATCGCCGGGGGGGAAGGGGGGCATTATGACGGCTAGGAGAATCGCTGTGGCGGGGGGAGGCATTATGACTGCTGGGAGAATCCCTGTTTGTGGGGGGGGGGGGAGGCATTATGACTGATGGGAGAATCGCTGTGGGGGGGAGGGGAGGCATTATGACTGCTGGGAGAATCGCTGTGGGGACGTGAGGGGAGGCATTATGACTGCTGGGAGAATCGCTGTGGGGGGGGAGGCATTATGACTGCTGGGAGAATCCCTGTTTGGGGGGGAGGGAAGGCATTATGACTGCTGGGAGAATCGCTGTGGGGGCGGAGGCATTATGACTGCTGGGAGAATCGCTGTGGGGGCGGAGGCATTATGACTGCTGGGAGAATTGCTGTGGGGGAGGGGAGGCATTATGCCTTCCGGGAGAATTGCTGGGGGGGGGAGGGGAGGCATTATGACCGCCGGAAAAATCGCTGGGGGGAAGGGGGGCATTATGACTGCTGGGAGAATCGCAGGGGGGGGAAGGGGGGCATTATGACTTCCGGGAGAATCGCCGGGGGGAGAAGGGGGGCATTATGACTGCTAGGAGAATCGCTGTGGGGTGGGTGGAGGGGGAGGCATTATGACTGCTGGGAGAATCCCTGTTTGCGGGGGGGGGGGCATTATGACTGATGGGAGAATCGCTGTGGGGGGGAGGGGAGGCATTATGACTGCTGGGAGAATCGCTGGGGGGGGGAGGGGAGGCATGACTGCTGGGAGAATCGCTGTGGGGGGGGAGGGGGGGCATTATGACTGCTGGGAGTATCGCTGTGGGGAGGTGAGGGGAGGCATTATGACTGCTGGGAGAATCGCTGTAGGGGGGGAGTGGAAACATTATGACTGTTGGGAGAATCGCTGTGCGGGGGAGGCATTATGACTGCTGGGAGAATCGCTGTGGGGGGGGGGGCGAGGGGAGGTATTATGACTGCTGAGAGAAGCGCTGTGGGGGGGAGGCATTATGACTGCTGGGAGAATCCCTGTTTGGGGTGAGGGAAGGCATTATGACTGCTGGGAGAATCGCTGTGGGGGCGGAGGCATTATGACTGCTGGGAGAATTGCTGTGGGGGAGGGGAGGCATTATGACTTCCGGGAGAATCGCTGGGGGGGAGGGGAGGCATTATGACCGCCGGAAAAATCGCTGGGGGGGGGGGAGGGGGCATTATGACTGCAAGGAGAATTGCTGGGGGAAAGGGGAGGCATTATGACTGCCGGGAGAATCGCGGGGGGGAAGGAGGGCATTATGACTGCCGGGAGAATCGGCGGGGGGGCATTATGACTGCTGGGAGAATCGCTGTGGGGGGGGGGAGGCTTTATTACTGCTGGGAGAATCGCTGTGGGGAGGTGAGGGGAGGCATTATGACTGCTGGGAGAATCGCTGTGGGGGGGAGGCATTATGACTGCTGGGAGAATCGCTGGGGGGGGGGCGAGGCTAGGTATTATGACTGCTGAGAGAAGCGCTGTGGGGGGCAGGCATTATGACTACTGGGAGAATCCCTGTTTGGGGGGGAGGGAAGGCATTATGACTGCTGGGAGAATCGCTGTGGGGGCGGAGGCATTATGACTGCTGGGAGAATTGCTGTGGTGGAGGGGAGGCATTATGCCTTTCAGGAGAATTGCTGGGGGGGGGGGGAGGGGAGGCATTATGACCGCCGGAAAAATCGCTGGGGGGGAAGGGGGGCATTATGACTGCTGGGAGAATCGCAGGGGGGGGGGAGGGGGGCATTATGACTTCTGGGAGAATCGCCGGGGGGGAAGGGGGGCATTATGACTGCTAGGAGAATTGCTGGGGGGGGGAGGCGCTATGACTGCTGGGAGAATCCCTGTTTGGGGGGGGGGGAGGCATTATGACTGATGGGAGAATCGCTGTGGGGGGAGGGGAGGCATTATGACTGCTGGGAGAATCGCTGTGGGGGGGGGGAGGCATTATGACTGCTGGGAGAATCGCTGTGGGGGGGAGGCATTATGTCTGCTGGGAGAATCGCTGGGGGGAAGGGGAGACATTATGATTTCTGGGAGAAACGCTGGGGGGGGGGGAGGGGGCGTTATGACTGCTAGGTGAATTGATGGGGGGGAAGGGGGGCATTATGACTTCTGGGAGAATAGGAGCATTATGACTGCTAGGAGAATCCCTGGGGGGGAGGGGAGGCATTATGACTGCTGGGAGAATCGCTCCTTGGGGGGGGAGGGGATGCATTATGACTGCTGGGAGAATCGCTGGGGGGAGGTAAGGGGAGGCATCATGACTGCCGGGAGAATCACTGTGGGGGGGAGGCATTATGACTGCAGGGAGAATCACTGTGTGTGTGTGTGTGGGGGGGAGGCATTATGAGTGCTGGGAGAATCGATGGGGGAGGGGAGGCAGTATGACTGCCTGGAGAATCGCCGCGGGGAAGGAGGGCATTATGACTGCCGAGAGAATCGCTGGGGGGGGGAAGGAGGGCATTATGACTATTGGGAGAATCCCTGAGGGGGAGGGGAGGCATTATGACTGCTGGGAGAATCGCTGTGGGGGCAGCATTATGACTGCTGGAGAATCGCTGTGGGGGGGGGGGGTAAGGGGAGGCCTTATGACTGCTGGGAGAATCGCTGGGGGGGGAGGAGAGGCATTATGACTGCTGGGAGAATCGGTGGTGGGTGTTGGGAGGCATTATGACTGCTGGGAGAATCGCTGGGAGGGGGGGGAAGGAGAGGCATTATGACTGCTGGGAGAATCGCTGCGGGGGGGGGGGCATTATGACTGTCGGGAGAAACGCTGGGTGGGGAGGCATTATGACTGCCGGGAAAATCGCTGTGGGGGAAGGGGGGCATTATGATTGCCGGGAGAATCGATGGGGGGAAGGGGGGCATTATGACTTCCGGGAGAATCGCCGGGGGGGGAAGGGGGGCATTATGACTGCTAGGAGAATCGCTGTGGCGGGGGGAGACATTATGACTGCTGGGAGAATCCCTGTTTGTGGGGGGGGGGGAGGCATTATGACTGATGGGAGAATCGCTGTGGGGGGGAGGGGAGGCATTATGACTGCTGGGAGAATCGCTGTGGGGACGTGAGGGGAGGCATTATGACTGCTGGGAGAATCGCTGTGGGGGGGGAGGCATTATGACTGCTGGGAGAATCCCTGTTTGGGGGGGAGGGAAGGCATTATGACTGCTGGGAGAATCGCTGTGGGGGCGGAGGCATTATGACTGCTGGGAGAATTGCTGTGGGGGAGGGGAGGCATTATGCCTTCCGGGAGAATTGCTGGGGGGGGGGAGGGGAGGCATTATGACCGCCGGAAAAATCGCTGGGGGGAAGGGGGGCATTATGACTGCTGGGAGAATCGCAGGGGGGGGAAGGGGGGCATTATGACTTCCGGGAGAATCGCCGGGGGGAGAAGGGGGGCATTATGACTGCTAGGAGAATCGCTGTGGGGTGGGTGGAGGGGGAGGCATTATGACTGCTGGGAGAATCGCTGTGGGGGGGAGGGGAGGCATTATGACTGCTGGGAGAATCGCTGGGGGGGGGAGGGGAGGCATGACTGCTGGGAGAATCGCTGTGGGGGGGGAGGGGGGGCATTATGACTGCTGGGAGTATCGCTGTGGGGAGGTGAGGGGAGGCATTATGACTGCTGGGAGAATCGCTGTAGGGGGGGAGTGGAAACATTATGACTGTTGGGAGAATCGCTGTGCGGGGGAGGCATTATGACTGCTGGGAGAATCGCTGGGGGGGGGGGGGGGCGAGGGGAGGTATTATGACTGCTGAGAGAAGCGCTGTGGGGGGGAGGCATTATGACTGCTGGGAGAATCCCTGTTTGGGGTGAGGGAAGGCATTATGACTGCTGGGAGAATCGCTGTGGGGGCGGAAGCATTATGACTGCTGGGAGAATTGCTGTGGGGGAGGGGAGGCATTATGACTTCCGGGAGAATCGCTGGGGGGGAGGGGAGGCATTATGGCCGCCGGAAAAATCGCTGGGGGGGGGGGGGGGAGGGGGCATTATGACTGCAAGGAGAATTGCTGGGGGAAAGGGGAGGCATTATGACTGCCGGGAGAATCGCGGGGGGGAAGGAGGGCATTATGACTGCCGGGAGAATCGGCGGGGGGGCATTATGACTGCTGGGAGAATCGCTGTGGGGGGGGGGAGGCTTTATTACTGCTGGGAGAATCGCTGTGGGGAGGTGAGGGGAGGCATTATGACTGCTGGGAGAATCGCTGTGGGGGGGAGGCATTATGACTGCTGGGAGAATCGCTGGGGGGGGGCGAGGCTAGGTATTATGACTGCTGAGAGAAGCGCTGTGGGGGGCAGGCATTATGACTACTGGGAGAATCCCTGTTTGGGGGGGAGGGAAGGCATTATGACTGCTGGGAGAATCGCTGTGGGGGCGGAGGCATTATGACTGCTGGGAGAATTGCTGTGGTGGAGGGGAGGCATTATGCCTTTCAGGAGAATTGCTGGGGGGGGGGGAGGGGAGGCATTATGACCGCCGGAAAAATCGCTGGGGGGGAAGGGGGGCATTATGACTGCTGGGAGAATCGCAGGGGGGGGGGGAGGGGGGCATTATGACTTCCGGGAGAATCGCCGGGGGGGAAGGGGGGCATTATGACTGCTAGGAGAATTGCTGGGGGGGGAAGGCGCTATGACTGCTGGGAGAATCCCTGTTTGGGGGGGGGGAGAGGCATTATGACTGATGGGAGAATCGCTGTGGGGGGAGGGGAGGCATTATGACTGCTGGGAGAATCGCTGGGGGGGAGGGGAGGCATTATGACTGCTGGGAGAATCGCTGTGGGGGGGGGGAGGGGAGGCATTATGACTGCTGGGAGAATCGCTGTGGGGGGGGGAGGAGAGGCATTATGACTGCTGGGAGAATCGGTGGTGGGGGTTGGGAGGCATTATGACTGCTGGGAGAATCGCTGGGAGGGGGGGGGGGAGGAGAGGCATTATGACTGCTGGGAGAATCGCTGCGGGGGGTGGCGGGCATTATGACTGTCGGGAGAGACGCTGGGTGGGGAGGCATTATGACTGCCGGGAAAATCGCTGTGGGGGAAGGGGGGCATTATGACTGCCGGGAGAATCGATGGGGGGAAGGGGGGCATTATGACTTCCGGGAGAATCGCCGGGGGGGAAGGGGGGCATTATGACTGCTAGGAGAATCGCTGTGGGGGGGGGGGAGGCATTATGACTTCCGGGAGAATCGCCGGGGGGGAAGGGGGGCATTATGACTGCTAGGAGAATCGCTGGGGGGGGGGGGGGAGGCATTATGACTGCTGGGAGAATCCATTTTTGGGGGGGGGGGAGGCATTATAACTGATGGGAGAATCGCTGTGGGGGGGAGGGGAGGCATTATGACTGCTGGGAGAATCGCTGGGGGGGAGGGGAGGCATTATGACTGCTGGGAGAATCGCTGTGGGGGGGGGAGGAGAGGCATTATGATTGCTGGGAGAATCCGTGGTGGGGGTTGGGAGGCATTATGACTGCTGGGAGAATCGCTGGGAGGGGGGGGGAAGGAGAGGCATTATGACTGCTGGGAGAATCGCTGCGGGGGGTGGGGGGCATTATGACTGTCGGGAGAAACGCTGGGTGGGGAGGCATTATGACTGCCGGGAAAATCGCTGTGGGGGAAGGGGGGCATTATGACTGCCGGGAGAATCGATGGGGGGAAGGGGGGCATTATGACTTCCGGGAGAATCGCCGGGGGGGAAGGGGGGCATTATGACTGCTAGGAGAATCGCTGTGGGGGGGGGGGAGGCATTATGACTGCAAGGAGAATTGCTGGGGGAAAGGGGAGGCATTATGACTGCCCGGCAGAATCGCGGGGGGGAAGGAGGGCATTATGACTGCCGGGAGAATCGGTGGTGGTGGTGGTGGTGGTGGGGGGGGGAGTGGAGGCATAATGACTGCCGTGAAAATCGCTGGTGGGAAGGAGGGCATTATGACTGCCAGGAGAATCGGCGGGGGGGCATTATGACTGCTGGGAGAAACGCTGTGAAGGGGGGGAGTGGAGGCATTATTCCTGCTGGGAGAATCGCTGTGGGGGGGTGGCATTATGACTGCTGGGAGAATCGCTGGGGGGGGGGAGGGGAGACATTATGACTGCTGGGAGAATTGCTGTGGGATAGGGGAGGCATTATGACTGTCGGGAAAATCGCTGGAGGGGAACGGGGCATTATGACTGCTGAGAGATTCGCAGCCGGGGGGGGGGGGGAGTGGGCATTATGCCTGCAAGAAGAATCGCTGGGTGAGGGGAGGCATTATGACTGCCTGGAGAATCGCTGTGGGGGGAAGGAGGGCATTATGACTGCCGAGAGAATCGCTGGGGGGGAGGGGAGGCATTTTGACCGCCGGGAAAATTGCTGGGGGGGGGGGGAGGAGGGCATTGTGACTGTTGGGAGAATCCCTGGGGGGAGGGGAGGCATTATGACTGTTGGGAGAATCCCTGGGGGGAGGGGAGGCAATATGACTGCTGGGAGAATCGCTGTGGGGGGGGAGGCATTATGACTGCTGGGAGAACCGCTGGGGGGGACGGGAGACATTATGACTGCTGGGAGAAACGCTGGGTGGGGAGGCATTATGACTGCCGGGAAAATCCTTGGGGGGGGGGCATTATGACTGCTAGGAGAATCGATGGGGGGGAAGGGGGGCATTATGACTTCTGGATGCATGGGGGCATTATGACTGCTGGGAGAATCGCTGTGGGGGGGATGCATTATGACTGCTGGGAGAATCCCTGTTTTGGGGGGGGGGGGCATTATGACTGCTGGGAGAATCCCTGGGGGGGGAGGGGAGGCATTATGACTGCTGGGAGAATCGCTGTGGGGGGTGGGGGCGATGCATTATGACTTCCGGTAGAATCGGTGGGGGGGGGGGAGGGGAGGCATTGTGACTGCCGTGAAAATCGCTGGGGGAAAGGACGGCATTATGACTGCCAGGAGAATCGGCGGGGGGGGGGGCATTATGACTGCTGGGTGAAACGCTGTGAAGGGGGGGCAGGGGATGCATTATGACTGCTGGGAGAAGCGCTGGGGGGGGGGCGAGAGGAGGCATTATGACTGCTGAGAGAATCGCTGGGGGGGGGGCATTATGACTATCGGGAGAATTGCTGGGTGGGGAGGCATTATGACTGCCGGGAAAATCGCTGTGGGGAAAGGGGGGCATTATGACTGCCGGGAGAATCGATGGGGGGAAGGGGGGCATTATGACTTCTGGGAGAATCGCCGGGGGGGAAGGGGGCATTATGACTGCTAGGAGAATCGCTGTGGGGGGGGGGGAGGCATTATGACTGCTGGGAGAATCCCCGTTTGAGGGGGGGAGGCATTATGACTGATGGGAGAATCGCTGGGGGGGGGGGGGGGGCGAGGGGAGGTATTATGACTGCTGAGAGAAGCGCTGTGGGGGGGAGGCATTATGAGTGCTGGGAGAATACCTGTTTGGGGGGGAGGGAAGGCATTATGACTGCTGGGAGAATTGTATGCCGCAAAGTGGGTAACGATGCGGCGTGGGACTGGGGGCAGGAAGGTGGGGGTTATACAATAGCGAGCAGAGTTAGTGGAGGGGGGAGAAGTTAGGACAGGAAGTAGAAGGAGTGAGAGCCGGAAAAGAACACAAACAGCCTAGGAGGGGAAGAAGAAGGACGCAAGGAACAAAGCAGACGAACAGAGGAAGAAATCCGGAGCAGCAGCAAGAGAAAGAACAAAGTGAAAACATCAGTAGCAGAGAAGACAAGAGTTGGGAAAGAAAGAAGCCGTCGGAAGACAAAAGAAGGTCAGAAGAGTCAGGTGGAAGACGCAAGCAGCGGGATAAAGAAGAGAGAAGATGGAAGACCTACGTTCCAGGATCCAAGCAGCGGTGATGCAGGACGGCACCGGATGGCTTGAAGAGGTGCTGGCAAGCTGCAAGACGATCGCCGAAGCCAGGAAGCCAGTCGGGCAGGAGGAGCAGCTGCGGAGACCAGGAGAGGAGCCAGCAACTACCGAAGATGCGCCCCGAGGGAGACCGCGCCGACGAAAGCAGCCCCCCGCGAGACTAAGTCCAAGCCCAGCGCCGAAGAGGGGAGGAGGAAGAAGCAGCCTGGGCAGCGCAGGCCCGAAGAGGGACGGAGGAGCGAGATGGAAGTCGGCGCCGGAACCGCGAGGTACGGCGGGAGAGCAAGCAGCGGAGGAACATTGGACACTTACCGCCGGGAGTCTGGAGCAAAGAGGACGGCGTTCGGCAGTCACAGCGGACTCCGATCAGCAGCAACATCGCGCAGCCGGGCGCAGGGATCGTGAGCATCAGCGAGGTGAGCGCGGCGGGAGCAGTGGAGAGGAGCAGGGGAGCGCGCGGTCAGGCCGCACGTCCTCTCAAGATGGCGGCGCAGCGCAGGTGGGGGCACAGGCAGTGTTGGTAGCGCAGCGCAGAGGGAGCACATGTGGCAGGGGGGAGGGGGGAGGGAGGACAGAAGACACGAGGGGGAGAACGGAGTACAGGGGCCCACGCAACCCCCCCCCCCCGACACACAGCCCGGGGAGCTCCAGCCTCTCTGACAGTAGCAGAGAGTGGGAAGGCAGCACACGTCACCATCCAGGGGAGGCAAGGGGTACAGGGACAGCGCGCCGCAAAAAGGGAAATAGGCCAGGTAGGGGCACACACAGCCCTCAAGGGGGATCGGGTAGGCGACACCCAGACCCATGGCAAAGCACTTCAGTCCCCCCCCACTCAGCACATGGCCACATTACAGGGCCGGCAGCCCCCCTCCACCGGGTACCAGCGCCCAACAGCCCAGAACAGCCAGCATAGGCATTGTTATATTAACCCCCACTACATCCCCCCTGTAGCAGAGCCCGTAGTTTATCCCCCCCCACATAGTCAGGCTACACGTAGGAGCTCTAAAAAACAGGGCCAGGGGGCCAGGCAGAGGCAGAAAGAGAGAGCCAGACAGTTGAGGCAGGACAGAGAGTTTCAAGCCCAGCTAGAGATGTCAAGCGTAGGGCGTAGTGCTTGCAGCAGGGCGCGCAAGTCAAGTGAGGAAGTAGGGAGCAGCGGCCAGGACGAGTATTACATGCGACAGGATCAGCCACGGAGGTCGGACCCGCAGTCATCCCTTTATCAGAAGGTCCGGGAACGCCGTAGGTGGCAGGAGCACGCGCAGGATCGGTCAGGGCTAGACCAGCCCGGCACGTCTCAGTCAGATAGCGCAAGGAGGGCTCTGCAGTCGAGTGGTCGGCAGCCCGCGTTCGATATGGGCCGGAACCGAGTGAGCGGTACAGCGAGGGCATCACCCTTGGCGACGCCGGAGGTCCGTCCAATTGGTGAGCCTACCCTATGCAATGTTTGGAAAAATGTTTCGGATCCCGCATCGGGTGCGGAGAAGGATGATTTAGTGTCGGTTTTGAGGTCGCTGCTGAGCAAGATTGATCCAAAAAAGGGGTTTTCAGTGTCCTGTGTGGCTTCAGGGGGCGCAGGCCCGCCTGTGGGAAATGTCGGTGCTTGCTCAGCAGCGGGTACAGAAAGTGTTCCAACGGATGGTTTACAGTATGCTGATTCGTTGTTTTGTGGGCTTGCCCCTTTAGGGGTGGGTCTGCCCGATGACGTGGTTGATACAAAAATGGTGTGTATATTGATATATGGTCCTTGCTTTCAGCGGACCATGTGATGGTGGATAAAGAGCGGTCAGAGCGAGGTGCTGATAAAAAACCGAAGATCGCTAAAACTTTTGGAAACTTGCTGCAAGCCTTTTTGGTCTTGGTGCATGTGACATGTCAACATCAGCAGAAAGCCCCGGAAATGATGGTTTATTTGAATACCATTTATAGCGCGTACCGATTGCACGGAGGTGCAGCGTGGTGGCGCTATGATGAAGATTTTAGGCGCCGGGTGTCGGGGACTCAGACAAGTTGGGCCTCAAAGGCCACTGATGTATGGATTCAGCTGATCGTAGCACAGCGTCCAGCCAGGACTTCCTTTCCCGGGGGAGCCGCGGGAGGGACATCTCAACCACCCACGGCATCTCCTAGGCCGAATGGCTCCTGTTGGTTGTACAATGAGGGCCATTGTCGATTCTACGCCACCTGCAAGTTCCAGCACGAGTGCTCGGTATGCGGGGGGCAACATGCGGCAATTCGCTGTTTCCGTAAACAAAGGACGGTACCCGCGATGGGTAGTGTGAGGAGGGACCTTAGTCCCACGTGGTGTAGCAACCATGATGTATAGCCGTAGGCAAAGGAGTTGGGTGCTTTTCAGTACCTAGGGAAGCTGGGTGCTGAAATACCTTGGAAGTAGACTTCACAAAGGGCTGTTACACTTCTCCCCCAGGGGGTCTCTGATGCCCTACAGCCCCTCTGAAGCCAGAGCCAGCAAATGTTAATATTAGGAAATAAGGGGAGGAAACAGGCTTCACACCTCAGTAGCTCTAGGTGAAGGAGCTGGGTGCTGGAATACCTTTGCAGTAGACCTCAGAAAAGGTTTTTACACTTTCCCCCCAGGGGGTCTCTGATGTCCTACAGCCCTCTGGAGCCAGAGATAACGAGAGGAAACAGGCTTCACACCTCAGCAGCTCTTTCCCTTGTTACGGGTCCAAATGGTCGTAACTGACCTGATAAGTTTTGGAGGCAAAGCTAACATAAGAACGAAAAATGTAATTTAGGAATTATGAAAGACCTGTACGTCGCAGCCCGCGGACGAGGATATTTTATGGAACGTCGCACCCCCACAAATAAGATGCAGGGACCCCTACATTTGCACGACGCTCAGGAACCGAGAATTGCGTATCTCGGATCAGATGCGTCCAAAACTACTCATGCATGGGCTCAAAACACACGTAAAATCACAACAGGAAACATCGTTGTCATATTTTCATGGTGGGTCACACCCACATGGAGTTATGAAGGAAATATGTATTTCAGGGAATTATGTGTCCCAAGATAAGCCAGCCCCAAAGGGGGCTGGAAGGAACTAAAGGGGAGTTACCGCCGTGAGAGTTTAAAAGTCGCACACAATGTGTGCTCCGGGTCAGCCCCTTGGAGGTCCCTATACGTGAGGTCTGGTCCGCAGTTCTGGCGCGACTCCACGCCACAGAATGGTAACTCTCTTCTTTTAATCCCTGTTATTTTACTGTTTGTGATATCATATGTAAGTCTCTTGCCATTTATCTTGTAACATCATTTTCGTATTTTTTCTGTAAATAAGCACTGCTCTATTCTTTGAGAATTAAACTTTAAATTAATTAGTGAGCCTCGTCCGTGTTAACACGAAACCATATTCTCCGAAGATTGTATTCAGAAATCGGGTTCCAATTTACCGTAACCAAATTCGTGGTGGCAGCGTTTTGTATGCATATTGTAGAGCTCTGGAGTGCGTTAGAACTGACCAGGTTGGTGATTTGAGTTTCCGCTTCGCATGCGTGCAGAAGTCGGAGAACGCTAAATACAAACCAGCCTGTATTCTAACGACTGCCAGCTTGCAATACTGCAGAGTGTTTGAGGACCAGAGGTGGGATCGATAGGTATCGTCCCTTCCCCTCTCTCCTCTTGTCCAGTGAGGGACAAATTGTTAATAAGTGCAGGGCCAGGTGGGTTGCTGTAGAGTTGTGGCTGTGGCTCATGGTCGCTTTTCAGGAGTCTGGAAAGTTGGGTACCAGTCACTCCACAACCTAAGAGCCTTTCCTTCCTCGCCCTCGCCCTGCGTACGTGACAGGTAGCACCGGCGGAAATGCGAACCCCAGTGAGAAGCCAGTACCTGGATCCGTGGTTAAGCATGTACCACAGGAAACAGGAAGCAGAAATCCTTAGGTCAGGATTTCGGGAAGGCTTCAAAATTCCGTATGCACATCAGCCTGCCACTATGTTATGCCCCAATTTGAAATCGGCAAGAGACGATATCGAGTTGGTAAGGGAGAAGGTCCAAAAAGAAGTGGAGTTGGGCCGGATGGCCGGCCCTTTAAGTGATCCTCCTTTCGAGAACTTGCGAGTGTCTCCTTTGGGTCTGGTACCTAAAAAGGAAACCGGGAAGTTCCGCTTGATACATCATTTATCTTTTCCGACGGGGGGATCGGTCAATGATGGCATCTCAAAAGAGGAGGCAGCGGTAGCCTACACGTCGTTCGATTGCGCTGTTCGGTTAGTAAGGTCGGCGGGTAGATTTGCCCAGTTGGCAAAAACGGATATCGAATCGACGTTCCGCCTGCTCCCGGTTCATCCGGAGTGTTTTCATCTTTTGGGATGCAGAATTGAGGATCAGTTTTTCGTCGACATGTGCTTGCCGATGGGATGCTCGATCTCATGCTATTTTTTCGAGTAATTTAGTTCTTTCCTTGAGTGGATGTTAAAGTATGAGACGGGTATCACATCGGTAATCTATTATTTGGACGATTTTTTGTTCGTCGGTTCAAAGACATCGGCGATTGTGGGTTCCTAATGACGAATTTTAAGAGGCTAATGCGATTAGCGGGGGTCCCATTGTCCGAAGAAAAGACGATGGGCCCAGTTACATGCCTAACGTTTTTAGGGATGGTAATCGATTCGGTGGATATGGTTTTCAGGTTGCCGGTGGACAAAGTGGCAAGGCTGCGGCAAACGGTCGGCGAAGTGGCTAAGTGTAAAAAAGCAACGCTGCGGCAGGTTCAAGTTTTGTTGGGTCTTTTAAATTTCGCCTGCAAAGTGATCCCCATGGGGCGGCCGTTTGCCAGGAGACTATCATTGGCGACTGTGGGAGTCCGCGAACCACACCATTTCATACGCGTGACGGCGGGCATAAAGGCAGATTTGCATGTATGGACGGTATTCCTGCATTCTTTCAACGGGCAGGTGGTATGCCCGAGGGAGGATGTGGAAGGAACCGACATCAGCTTGTTCGCCGATGCGGCCGGTTCGGTCGGTTTTGGCGTGATTTTCAACAACCATTGGTGCAGGGAGCCCTGGCCAAGGTCATGGAGAGAAAAACGGTGGACGAAGAACATAACGCTGTTGGAGTTTTTCCCGGAGGTGGTAGCGATCGAGTTATGGGGATCAGAGTTACGAGATCGGAGAGTGTGTTTTTGGTCAGATAACGCGGCGGTTGTGCAAACGATAAACAAACAATCGTCGGCCTCCCCGCCGGTTTTGGCCTGGTTGAGGCACGTGGTACTAAGATGTTTACAGGGCAATATGTATTTGCGTGCAAAACATGTCCCAGGTTGTGACAACAGAGCGGCTGACGCACTCTCTCGTTCGCAGATGGAGCTGTTCAGGGAGCGGCACCCGCAGGCGGATGCCGAGGGGGTACGCTGCCCGCCTTCCTTATGGAATCTGGCAGAGGAGAGTTGTTGAAGCTGGTGGAGTCATCTGTGGCGGTTACAACGTGGAGAAATTACAATTCAGTTTGGTTATCATGGTTAAAGTTTGCTGGTGGAAAAGAGTTAGGAGGTGAAAGGGCAAGGTCGGCGACCTTGGATATGCTGGCGGAGTTGCGAGAAAAACGGTTGTCGGTAGGAGCGGCAAAGAAGCATCTATCGGGAGTGGCGTTTTTGTTAAAACTACACGGGAAACTAGATGTGACTAAGGAATTCGTGTTCCAACAGATAATTCAGGGTTGGAAAAAAGAAAAGCTCCAGACGGATACGCGCCGACCAATTACATTTTCAGTGCTGATGAGCTTGTTGTCGGTTGTGGAGGCGGTATGTGCGGATGAATATGAAACGCTATTGTTTAGAACGGCCTTTTCGTTGGCGTTTTTTGCGGCCCTACGGATCGGCGAGATGGTCCCGGCAAGTAGAGTTAAGTCGGGTGGCCTACGGGTAAACGACGTTATTGCTACGGGATCGGCCATACGGATAGGCATAAGAAAGTCAAAAACGGATGTTTATGGGAGAGGTGACTGGCTCACCATTAACCAATTAGGGGCACAATGGTGCCCGGTGGAGGTAACTAGCGAGTACATAAAGCGCCCCCAGAGCAGACAATTTTTAGTGCATGCATCAGGATCCCCGCTCACACGTTTCCAATTTTCGGCGGCTTTACGTTCGGCGTTGAAGAAGTGTGGTTTGGAGCCGGCAGAATTCGGGACACATTCATTTAGGACTGGGGCCGCGACGACGGCGGAAGCCCACGGTATGACGGAAGACGGCTTAAAACGGTGATGGGCGATGGAAATCGCAAGCGTACAAGTCATACGTACGACCGGACCGTACGGTAGAAGTGGCTTTGGTGACGGATTGACGTGCACGGATTAAAGGCTTAGTGTTACGTAGGTGTGTTTCTTTCAATTTTTGGGTATTTGCTATGTCTATTTTGTTTCAGCATCTGACCCATGGCATGTTTGGATCATCGGCCACTCGTTTATCTATTGGGCGGAGAGAAGAGCGGCCACTCGACCTATGCGAAGGAATCTGGGTCTGAGCGGCGCACTTGTAAACTGGATTGGTGTGCGGGGGCTTCAATGGTCCAGGATGTTACAATTTGTTCTAAAAATCAGCAGGTGGACCCCCCGGAGAGTTATACTGGTCGTTCACGCCGGGGGGAACGACTTAGGAAAAACAAAAATGAACGAGTTGTTAGTACTAATGAAACAAGACATGATGCGGTTTCGAGACTGTTTCCAGGATTGTGTTCTTGTATGGTCGGATATCGTGGCCAGGAGATGCTGGAGGGGTGCCAGAGATGTGGATGCGATCGAACGAGTGAGAAGATTGATAAATCTGAGGATGTCCAGGTTCGTGCAATCATTGGGTGGAGTGGCAGTTCGCCATTGGGAGCTCGAGAACAAAGAAAAAGGAGCACTTAGTGATGATGGAGTGCACCTTAATGATGTCGGTTTGGACACCTTTTTGTCAGGACTTCAGGACGGAGTGGAGATCGCATTGGCTAGGGTTGGCGTGGTGGGGCGGGATGCGCCATAGGAATACGGCGCATACCGCGTGCCGGAAGCTTCCCATGCGGGCTACGGCTTAGAGGAGGGTTTTCAAGCCCTAGGTAACAAGGGGCTTACGAACGTCCTGTGGCCGTTAGGGCGTTAAAAGTTCAACAGTTTATGGCATGGGAAAGCGTTAGAAATTTAGACTGAGGAAATTAGGTTAAATTAAAGGTTATAAAATATGTTTAAAAAATGTTAATAAAGCTGTGGCCAACCCACGTTTTCAGCAAGAAGTTGTAAGTATGTGTTATTATAGGATATGTTTATTATATGGTAAGTGAGCGTACATTTAGGATTAGGATGCCCCCAGTCTCGCTGTGGGGGCGGAGGCATTATGACTGCTGGGAGAATTGCTGTGGGGGAGGGGAGGCATTACGATCGCCGGAAAATCGCTGGGGGGGGGGAAGGGGGGCATTATGACTGCTGGGAGAATCGCAGCTGGGGGGGGGGGGAAGGGGGCATTATGCCTGCAAGAAGAATCGCTGGGTGAGGGGAGGTATTATGACTGCCTGGAGAATCGCTGTGGGGGGAAGGAGGGCATTATGACTGCCGAGAGAATCGCTGGGGGGGAGGGGAGGCATTTTGACCGCCGGTAAAATTGCTGGGGGGGAAGGAGGGCATTATGACTGTTGGGAGAATCCCTGGGGGGTGAGGGGAGGCATTAGGACTGCTGGGAGAATCGCTGTGGGGGGGGGGGGGGGGGTAAGGGGAGGCATGACTGCTGGGAGAATCGCTGTGGGGGGGGAGGCATTATGACTGTTCGGAGAATCGCTGTGGGGGGGAGGCATTATGACTGCTGGGAGAATCGCTGTGGGGGGGAGGCATTATGACTGCTGGGAGAATCGCTGGGGGGGAGGGGAGACATTATGACTGCTGGGAGAATCGCTGTGGGGGGGGAGGGGATGCATTATGACTGCTGGGAGAATCGCTGTGGGGGGGTAAGGGGAGGCATTATGACTGCCCGGAGAATCGCTGTGGGGGGGAGGCATTATGACTGCTGGGAGAATCGCTGTGGGGGGGGGGGGGGAGGCATTATGACTGCTGGGAGAATCCCCGTTTGAGGGGGGGAGGCATTATGACTGATGGGAGAATCGCTGGGGGGGGGGGGCGAGGGGAGGTATTATGACTGCTGAGAGAAGCGCTGTGGGGGGGAGGCATTATGAGTGCTGGGAGAATACCTGTTTGGGGGGGAGGGAAGGCATTATGACTGCTGGGAGAATTGTATGCCGCAAAGTGGGTAACGATGCGGCGTGGGACTGGGGGCAGGAAGGTGGGGGTTATACAATAGCGAGCAGAGTTAGTGGAGGGGGGAGAAGTTAGGACAGGAAGTAGAAGGAGTGAGAGCCGGAAAAGAACACAAACAGCCTAGGAGGGGAAGAAGAAGGACGCAAGGAACAAAGCAGACGAACAGAGGAAGAAATCCGGAGCAGCAGCAAGAGAAAGAACAAAGTGAAAACATCAGTAGCAGAGAAGACAAGAGTTGGGAAAGAAAGAAGCCGTCGGAAGACAAAAGAAGGTCAGAAGAGTCAGGTGGAAGACGCAAGCAGCGGGATAAAGAAGAGAGAAGATGGAAGACCTACGTTCCAGGATCCAAGCAGCGGTGATGCAGGACGGCACCGGATGGCTTGAAGAGGTGCTGGCAAGCTGCAAGACGATCGCCGAAGCCAGGAAGCCAGTCGGGCAGGAGGAGCAGCTGCGGAGACCAGGAGAGGAGCCAGCAACTACCGAAGATGCGCCCCGAGGGAGACCGCGCCGACGAAAGCAGCCCCCCGCGAGACTAAGTCCAAGCCCAGCGCCGAAGAGGGGAGGAGGAAGAAGCAGCCTGGGCAGCGCAGGCCCGAAGAGGGACGGAGGAGCGAGATGGAAGTCGGCGCCGGAACCGCGAGGTACGGCGGGAGAGCAAGCAGCGGAGGAACATTGGACACTTACCGCCGGGAGTCTGGAGCAAAGAGGACGGCGTTCGGCAGTCACAGCGGACTCCGATCAGCAGCAACATCGCGCAGCCGGGCGCAGGGATCGTGAGCATCAGCGAGGTGAGCGCGGCGGGAGCAGTGGAGAGGAGCAGGGGAGCGCGCGGTCAGGCCGCACGTCCTCTCAAGATGGCGGCGCAGCGCAGGTGGGGGCACAGGCAGTGTTGGTAGCGCAGCGCAGAGGGAGCACATGTGGCAGGGGGGAGGGGGGAGGGAGGACAGAAGACACGAGGGGGAGAACGGAGTACAGGGGCCCACGCAACCCCCCCCCCCCCCGACACACAGCCCGGGGAGCTCCAGCCTCTCTGACAGTAGCAGAGAGTGGGAAGGCAGCACACGTCACCATCCAGGGGAGGCAAGGGGTACAGGGACAGCGCGCCGCAAAAAGGGAAATAGGCCAGGTAGGGGCACACACAGCCCTCAAGGGGGATCGGGTAGGCGACACCCAGACCCATGGCAAAGCACTTCAGTCCCCCCCCACTCAGCACATGGCCACATTACAGGGCCGGCAGCCCCCCTCCACCGGGTACCAGCGCCCAACAGCCCAGAACAGCCAGCATAGGCATTGTTATATTAACCCCCACTACATCCCCCCTGTAGCAGAGCCCGTAGTTTATCCCCCCCCACATAGTCAGGCTACACGTAGGAGCTCTAAAAAACAGGGCCAGGGGGCCAGGCAGAGGCAGAAAGAGAGAGCCAGACAGTTGAGGCAGGACAGAGAGTTTCAAGCCCAGCTAGAGATGTCAAGCGTAGGGCGTAGTGCTTGCAGCAGGGCGCGCAAGTCAAGTGAGGAAGTAGGGAGCAGCGGCCAGGACGAGTATTACATGCGACAGGATCAGCCACGGAGGTCGGACCCGCAGTCATCCCTTTATCAGAAGGTCCGGGAACGCCGTAGGTGGCAGGAGCACGCGCAGGATCGGTCAGGGCTAGACCAGCCCGGCACGTCTCAGTCAGATAGCGCAAGGAGGGCTCTGCAGTCGAGTGGTCGGCAGCCCGCGTTCGATATGGGCCGGAACCGAGTGAGCGGTACAGCGAGGGCATCACCCTTGGCGACGCCGGAGGTCCGTCCAATTGGTGAGCCTACCCTATGCAATGTTTGGAAAAATGTTTCGGATCCCGCATCGGGTGCGGAGAAGGATGATTTAGTGTCGGTTTTGAGGTCGCTGCTGAGCAAGATTGATCCAAAAAAGGGGTTTTCAGTGTCCTGTGTGGCTTCAGGGGGCGCAGGCCCGCCTGTGGGAAATGTCGGTGCTTGCTCAGCAGCGGGTACAGAAAGTGTTCCAACGGATGGTTTACAGTATGCTGATTCGTTGTTTTGTGGGCTTGCCCCTTTAGGGGTGGGTCTGCCCGATGACGTGGTTGATACAAAAATGGTGTGTATATTGATATATGGTCCTTGCTTTCAGCGGACCATGTGATGGTGGATAAAGAGTGGTCAGAGCGAGGTGCTGATAAAAAACCGAAGATCGCTAAAACTTTTGGAAACTTGCTGCAAGCCTTTTTGGTCTTGGTGCATGTGACATGTCAACATCAGCAGAAAGCCCCGGAAATGATGGTTTATTTGAATACCATTTATAGCGCGTACCGATTGCACGGAGGTGCAGCGTGGTGGCGCTATGATGAAGATTTTAGGCGCCGGGTGTCGGGGACTCAGACAAGTTGGGCCTCAAAGGCCACTGATGTATGGATTCAGCTGATCGTAGCACAGCGTCCAGCCAGGACTTCCTTTCCCGGGGGAGCCGCGGGAGGGACATCTCAACCACCCACGGCATCTCCTAGGCCGAATGGCTCCTGTTGGTTGTACAATGAGGGCCATTGTCGATTCTACGCCACCTGCAAGTTCCAGCACGAGTGCTCGGTATGCGGGGGGCAACATGCGGCAATTCGCTGTTGCCGTAAACAAAGGACGGTACCCGCGGTGGGTAGTGTGAGGAGGGACCTTAGTCCCACGTGGTGTAGCAACCATGATGTATAGCCGTAGGCAAAGGAGTTGGGTGCTTTTCAGTACCTAGGGAAGCTGGGTGCTGAAATACCTTGGAAGTAGACTTCACAAAGGGCTGTTACACTTCTCCCCCAGGGGGTCTCTGATGCCCTACAGCCCCTCTGAAGCCAGAGCCAGCAAATGTTAATATTAGGAAATAAGGGGAGGAAACAGGCTTCACACCTCAGTAGCTCTAGGTGAAGGAGCTGGGTGCTGGAATACCTTTGCAGTAGACCTCAGAAAAGGTTTTTACACTTTCCCCCCAGGGGGTCTCTGATGTCCTACAGCCCTCTGGAGCCAGAGATAACGAGAGGAAACAGGCTTCACACCTCAGCAGCTCTTTCCCTTGTTACGGGTCCAAATGGTCGTAACTGACCTGATAAGTTTTGGAGGCAAAGCTAACATAAGAACGAAAAATGTAATTTAGGAATTATGAAAGACCTGTACGTCGCAGCCCGCGGACGAGGATATTTTATGGAACGTCGCACCCCCACAAATAAGATGCAGGGACCCCTACATTTGCACGACGCTCAGGAACCGAGAATTGCGTATCTCGGATCAGATGCGTCCAAAACTACTCATGCATGGGCTCAAAACACACGTAAAATCACAACAGGAAACATCGTTGTCATATTTTCATGGTGGGTCACACCCACATGGAGTTATGAAGGAAATATGTATTTCAGGGAATTATGTGTCCCAAGATAAGCCAGCCCCAAAGGGGGCTGGAAGGAACTAAAGGGGAGTTACCGCCGTGAGAGTTTAAAAGTCGCACACAATGTGTGCTCCGGGTCAGCCCCTTGGAGGTCCCTATACGTGAGGTCTGGTCCGCAGTTCTGGCGCGACTCCACGCCACAGAATGGTAACTCTCTTCTTTTAATCCCTGTTATTTTACTGTTTGTGATATCATATGTAAGTCTCTTGCCATTTATCTTGTAACATCATTTTCGTATTTTTTCTGTAAATAAGCACTGCTCTATTCTTTGAGAATTAAACTTTAAATTAATTAGTGAGCCTCGTCCGTGTTAACACGAAACCATATTCTCCGAAGATTGTATTCAGAAATCGGGTTCCAATTTACCGTAACCAAATTCGTGGTGGCAGCGTTTTGTATGCATATTGTAGAGCTCTGGAGTGCGTTAGAACTGACCAGGTTGGTGATTTGAGTTTCCGCTTCGCATGCGTGCAGAAGTCGGAGAACGCTAAATACAAACCAGCCTGTATTCTAACGACTGCCAGCTTGCAATACTGCAGAGTGTTTGAGGACCAGAGGTGGGATCGATAGGTATCGTCCCTTCCCCTCTCTCCTCTTGTCCAGTGAGGGACAAATTGTTAATAAGTGCAGGGCCAGGTGGGTTGCTGTAGAGTTGTGGCTGTGGCTCATGGTCGCTTTTCAGGAGTCTGGAAAGTTGGGTACCAGTCACTCCACAACCTAAGAGCCTTTCCTTCCTCGCCCTCGCCCTGCGTACGTGACAGGTAGCACCGGCGGAAATGCGAACCCCAGTGAGAAGCCAGTACCTGGATCCGTGGTTAAGCATGTACCACAGGAAACAGGAAGCAGAAATCCTTAGGTCAGGATTTCGGGAAGGCTTCAAAATTCCGTATGCACATCAGCCTGCCACTATGTTATGCCCCAATTTGAAATCGGCAAGAGACGATATCGAGTTGGTAAGGGAGAAGGTCCAAAAAGAAGTGGAGTTGGGCCGGATGGCCGGCCCTTTAAGTGATCCTCCTTTCGAGAACTTGCGAGTGTCTCCTTTGGGTCTGGTACCTAAAAAGGAAACCGGGAAGTTCCGCTTGATACATCATTTATCTTTTCCGACGGGGGGATCGGTCAATGATGGCATCTCAAAAGAGGAGGCAGCGGTAGCCTACACGTCGTTCGATTGCGCTGTTCGGTTAGTAAGGTCGGCGGGTAGATTTGCCCAGTTGGCAAAAACGGATATCGAATCGACGTTCCGCCTGCTCCCGGTTCATCCGGAGTGTTTTCATCTTTTGGGATGCAGAATTGAGGATCAGTTTTTCGTCGACATGTGCTTGCCGATGGGATGCTCGATCTCATGCTATTTTTTCGAGTAATTTAGTTCTTTCCTTGAGTGGATGTTAAAGTATGAGACGGGTATCACATCGGTAATCTATTATTTGGACGATTTTTTGTTCGTCGGTTCAAAGACATCGGCGATTGTGGGTTCCTAATGACGAATTTTAAGAGGCTAATGCGATTAGCGGGGGTCCCATTGTCCGAAGAAAAGACGATGGGCCCAGTTACATGCCTAATGTTTTTAGGGATGGTAATCGATTCGGTGGATATGGTTTTCAGGTTGCCGGTGGACAAAGTGGCAAGGCTGCGGCAAACGGTCGGCGAAGTGGCTAAGTGTAAAAAAGCAACGCTGCGGCAGGTTCAAGTTTTGTTGGGTCTTTTAAATTTCGCCTGCAAAGTGATCCCCATGGGGCGGCCGTTTGCCAGGAGACTATCATTGGCGACTGTGGGAGTCCGCGAACCACACCATTTCATACGCGTGACGGCGGGCATAAAGGCAGATTTGCATGTATGGACGGTATTCCTGCATTCTTTCAACGGGCAGGTGGTATGCCCGAGGGAGGATGTGGAAGGAACCGACATCAGCTTGTTCGCCGATGCGGCCGGTTCGGTCGGTTTTGGCGTGATTTTCAACAACCATTGGTGCAGGGAGCCCTGGCCAAGGTCATGGAGAGAAAAACGGTGGACGAAGAACATAACGCTGTTGGAGTTTTTCCCGGAGGTGGTAGCGATCGAGTTATGGGGATCAGAGTTACGAGATCGGAGAGTGTGTTTTTGGTCAGATAACGCGGCGGTTGTGCAAACGATAAACAAACAATCGTCGGCCTCCCCGCCGGTTTTGGCCTGGTTGAGGCACGTGGTACTAAGATGTTTACAGGGCAATATGTATTTGCGTGCAAAACATGTCCCAGGTTGTGACAACAGAGCGGCTGACGCACTCTCTCGTTCGCAGATGGAGCTGTTCAGGGAGCGGCACCCGCAGGCGGATGCCGAGGGGGTACGCTGCCCGCCTTCCTTATGGAATCTGGCAGAGGAGAGTTGTTGAAGCTGGTGGAGTCATCTGTGGCGGTTACAACGTGGAGAAATTACAATTCAGTTTGGTTATCATGGTTAAAGTTTGCTGGTGGAAAAGAGTTAGGAGGTGAAAGGGCAAGGTCGGCGACCTTGGATATGCTGGCGGAGTTGCGAGAAAAACGGTTGTCGGTAGGAGCGGCAAAGAAGCATCTATCGGGAGTGGCGTTTTTGTTAAAACTACACGGGAAACTAGATGTGACTAAGGAATTCGTGTTCCAACAGATAATTCAGGGTTGGAAAAAAGAAAAGCTCCAGACGGATACGCGCCGACCAATTACATTTTCAGTGCTGATGAGCTTGTTGTCGGTTGTGGAGGCGGTATGTGCGGATGAATATGAAACGCTATTGTTTAGAACGGCCTTTTCGTTGGCGTTTTTTGCGGCCCTACGGATCGGCGAGATGGTCCCGGCAAGTAGAGTTAAGTCGGGTGGCCTACGGGTAAACGACGTTATTGCTACGGGATCGGCCATACGGATAGGCATAAGAAAGTCAAAAACGGATGTTTATGGGAGAGGTGACTGGCTCACCATTAACCAGTTAGGGGCACAATGGTGCCCGGTGGAGGTAACTAGCGAGTACATAAAGCGCCCCCAGAGCAGACAATTTTTAGTGCATGCATCAGGATCCCCGCTCACACGTTTCCAATTTTCGGCGGCTTTACGTTCGGCGTTGAAGAAGTGTGGTTTGGAGCCGGCAGAATTCGGGACACATTCATTTAGGACTGGGGCCGCGATGACGGCGGAAGCCCACGGTATGACGGAAGACGGCTTAAAACGGTGATGGGCGATGGAAATCGCAAGCGTACAAGTCATACGTACGACCGGACCGTACGGTAGAAGTGGCTTTGGTGACGGATTGACGTGCACGGATTAAAGGCTTAGTGTTACGTAGGTGTGTTTCTTTCAATTTTTGGGTATTTGCTATGTCTATTTTGTTTCAGCATCTGACCCATGGCATGTTTGGATCATCGGCCACTCGTTTATCTATTGGGCGGAGAGAAGAGCGGCCACTCGACCTATGCGAAGGAATCTGGGTCTGAGCGGCGCACTTGTAAACTGGATTGGTGTGCGGGGGCTTCAATGGTCCAGGATGTTACAATTTGTTCTAAAAATCAGCAGGTGGACCCCCCGGAGAGTTATACTGGTCGTTCACGCCGGGGGGAACGACTTAGGAAAAACAAAAATGAACGAGTTGTTAGTACTAATGAAACAAGACATGATGCGGTTTCGAGACTGTTTCCAGGATTGTGTTCTTGTATGGTCGGATATCGTGGCCAGGAGATGCTGGAGGGGTGCCAGAGATGTGGATGCGATCGAACGAGTGAGAAGATTGATAAATCTGAGGATGTCCAGGTTCGTGCAATCATTGGGTGGAGTGGCAGTTCGCCATTGGGAGCTCGAGAACAAAGAAAAAGGAGCACTTAGTGATGATGGAGTGCACCTTAATGATGTCGGTTTGGAACCTTTTTGTCAGGACTTCAGGACGGAGTGGAGATCGCATTGGCTAGGGTTGGCGTGGTGGGGCGGGATGCGCCATAGGAATACGGCGCATACCGCGTGCCGGAAGCTTCCCATGCGGGCTACGGCTTAGAGGAGGGTTTTCAAGCCCTAGGTAACAAGGGGCTTACGAACGTCCTGTGGCCGTTAGGGCGTTAAAAGTTCAACAGTTTATGGCATGGGAAAGCGTTAGAAATTTAGACTGAGGAAATTAGGTTAAATTAAAGGTTATAAAATATGTTTAAAAAATGTTAATAAAGCTGTGGCCAACCCACGTTTTCAGCAAGAAGTTGTAAGTATGTGTTATTATAGGATATGTTTATTATATGGTAAGTGAGCGTACATTTAGGATTAGGATGCCCCCAGTCTCGCTGTGGGGGCGGAGGCATTATGACTGCTGGGAGAATTGCTGTGGGGGAGGGGAGGCATTACGATCGCCGGAAAATCGCTGGGGGGGGGGAAGGGGGGCATTATGACTGCTGAGAGAATCGCAGCTGGGGGGGGGGGAAGGGGGCATTATGCCTGCAAGAAGAATCGCTGGGTGAGGGGAGGTATTATGACTGCCTGGAGAATCGCTGTGGGGGGAAGGAGGGCATTATGACTGCCGAGAGAATCGCTGGGGGGGAGGGGAGGCATTTTGACCGCCGGTAAAATTGCTGGGGGGGAAGGAGGGCATTATGACTGTTGGGAGAATCCCTGGGGGGTGAGGGGAGGCATTAGGACTGCTGGGAGAATCGCTGTGGGGGGGGGGGGGGGGGTAAGGGGAGGCATGACTGCTGGGAGAATCGCTGTGGGGGGGGAGGCATTATGACTGTTCGGAGAATCGCTGTGGGGGGGAGGCATTATGACTGCTGGGAGAATCGCTGTGGGGGGGAGGCATTATGACTGCTGGGAGAATCGCTGGGGGGGAGGGGAGACATTATGACTGCTGGGAGAATCGCTGTGGGGGGGGAGGGGATGCATTATGACTGCTGGGAGAATCGCTGTGGGGGGGTAAGGGGAGGCATTATGACTGCCCGGAGAATCGCTGTGGGGGGGAGGCATTATGACTGCTGGGAGAATCGCTGTGGGGTGGGGAGGCATTATGACTGCTGGGAGAATCGCTGGGGGAGGGGAGGCAATATGACTGCCTGGAGAATCGCCGGGGGGGAAGGCGGGCATTATGACTGCCGAGAGAATCGCTGGGGGGGGAGGAGGGCATTATGACTGCTGGGAGAATCGCTGGGGGGGGGGGGGGGTGCATTATGACTGCTGGGAGAATCGCTGTGGGGCGGGGGGATGCATTATGACTGCTGGGAGAATCGCTGTGGGGGGGTAAGGGGGTGCATTATGACTGCTGGGAGAATCGCTGTGGGGGGGTAAGGGGAGGCATTATGACTGCTGGGAGAATCGCTGGGAGGGGGAGGAGAGGCATTATGACTGTTGGGAGAATCGGTGGTGGGGGTGGGGAGGCATTATGACTGCTGGGAGAAACGCTGGGGGGGGGAGAGGCATTATGACTGCTGGGAGAATCGCTGGTGGGGGTGGGGAGGCATTATGACTGCCGGGAGAATCGCTGTGGGGGGAAGGAGGGCATTATAACTGCCGAGAGAATCGCTGGAGGGGAGGGGAGGCATTTTGACCGCTGGGAAAATTGCTAGGGGGGGGGGGAGGAGGGCATTATGACTGTTGGGAGAATCCCTGGGGAGGAGGGGATGCATTATGACTGCTGGGAGAATCACTGTGGGGGGGAGGCATTATGACTGTTCGGAGAATCGCTGTGGGGGGGAGGCATTATGACTGCCGGAAAAATCGCTGTGTGGGAAGTGGGGCATTATGACTGCTGGGAGAATCGCCGGGGGGGGGGGGGAAGGAGGGCATTATGACTGCTGGGAGAATCGCTGTGGGGGGGGGGAGGGAATGCAATACGACTGCTGGGAGAATCGCTGTAGGGGGGGAGTGGAGGCATTATGACTGCTGGGAGGATCGCTGTGGGGGGGGAGGCATTATGACTGCTGGGAGGATCGCTGTGGGGGGGGAGGCATTATGACTGCTGGGAGAATCGCTGTGGGGGGGGAGGCATTATGACTGCTGGGAGAATCGCTGTGGGGTAGGGGAGGCATTATGACTGCCTGCAGAATCTCCGGGGGGGAAGGAGGACATTATGACTGCCGAGAGAATCGCTGGGGGGGGGGGGGGGAGGGGAGGTATTATGACCGCCGTGAAAATCGCTGGGTGGGGATGAGGGCATTATGACTGTTGGGAGAATCCCTGGGGGGAAGGGGAGGCATTATGACTGCTGGGAGAATCGCTGTGGGGGGAAAGGCATTATGACTGCTGGGAGAATCGCTGTGGGAAGGGGGAGGCATTATGACTGCTGGGAGAATCGCTGAGTTGGGAAGGGGAGCATTATGACTGCTGGGAGAATCGCTGTGGGGGGGGGGGGGGAGGGGAGGCATTATGACTGCTGGGAGAATCGCTGTAGGGGGGGAGTGGAGGCATTTTGACTGCTGGGAGAATCGCTGTAGGGGGGAAGTGGAGGCATTATGACTGCTGGGAGGATCGCTGTGGGGGGGGGGGAGGCATTATGACTGCTGGGAGAATCGCTGTAGGGGGGGAGTGGAGGCATTATGACTGCTGGGAGGATCGCTGTGGGGGGGGAGGCATTATGACTGCTGGGAGAATCGCTGTGGGGAGGGAGGCATTATGACTGCTGGGAGAATCGCTGTGGGGTAGGGGAGGCATTATGACTGCCTGCAGAATCTCCGGGGGGGAAGGAGGACATTATGACTGCCGAGAGAATCGCTGGGGGGGAGGGGAGGTATTATGACCGCCGGGAAAATCGCTGGGGGGGGAAGGAGGGCATTATGACTGTTGGGAGAATCCCTGGGGGGAAGGGGAGGCATTATGACTGCTGGGAGAATCGCTGTGGGGGGAAAGGCATTATGACTGCTGGGAGAATCGCTGTGGGGGGGAGGCATTATGACTGCTGGGAGAATCGCTGAGTTGGGAAGGGGAGCATTATGACTGCTGGGAGAATCGCTGTGGGGGGAGGGGAGGGAAGGGGGGCATTATGAGTGCTGGGAGAATCGATGGGGGGGAAGGGGGGCATTATGACTGCTGGGAGAATCGCTGTGGGGGGGGGAGGGGAGGCATTATGACCGCCGGGAAAATCGCTGGGGGGGGAAGGAGGGCATTATGACTGTAGGGAGAATCCCAGGGGGGGAGGGGAGGCATTATGACTACTGTAGGAATCACTGTGTGTGTGTGTGGGGGTATGCTTTATGACTGCTGGGAGAATCGCTGTGGGGGGGGTAAGGGGAGGCATTATGACTGCTGGGAGAATCGCTGTAGGGGGGGAGTGGAGGCATTATGACTGCTGGGAGAATCGCTGTGGGGGGGAGGCATTATGACTGCTGGGAGAATCGCTGGGTGGGGAGGCATTACGACTGCTGGGAAAATCGCTAAGGGGGGGGAAGGGGGGCATTATGACTGCTGGGAGAATCGCTGTGTGTGGGGGGGGTATGCATTATGACTGCTGGGAGAATCGCTGTGGGGGGGGGGTAAGGGGAGGCATTATGACTGCTGGGAGAATCGCTGTAGGGGGGGAGTGGAGGCATTATGACTGCTGGGAGAATCGCTGTGGGGGGGGAGGCATTATGACTGCTGGGAGAATCGCTGGGTGGGGAGGTATTACGACTGCCGGGAAAATCGCTGGGGGGGGGGGGTGGAAGGGGGCATTATGACTGATGGGAGAATCAATGGGGGGGAAGGGGGGCATTATGACTGCTGGGAGAATCGCTGAGGGGGGGGATGCATTATGACTGCTGGGAGAATCCCTGTTTGGGGTGGAGGGAAGGCATTATGACTGCTGGGAGAATCGCTGTTGGGGGCGGAGGCATTATGACTGCCGAGAGAATCGCTGGGGGGGGGGGGGGAGGGGAGGCATTTTGACCGCCGGGAAAATTGCTGGGGGGGAAGGAGAGCATTATGACTGTTGGGAGACTCCCTGGGGGGGAGGGGAGGCATTATGACTGCTGGGAGAATCGCTGTGGGGGCGAAAGCATTATGACTGCTGGGGGAATTGCTGTGGGGGAGTGGAGGCATTATGACTGCCGGAAAAATCGCTGTGTGGGAAGGGGGGCATTATGACTGCTGGGAGAATCGCCGGGGGGGGGGGAAGGAGGGCATTATGACTGCTGGGAGAATCGCTGTGGGGGGGGGGGGAGGGAATGCAATACGACTGCTGGGAGAATCGCTGTAGGGGGGGAGTGGAGGCATTATGACTGCTGGGAGGATCGCTGTGGGGGGGGAGGCATTATGACTGCTGGGAGAATCGCTGTGGGGGGGGAGGCATTATGACTGCTGGGAGAATCGCTGTGGGGTAGGGGAGGCATTATGACTGCCTGCAGAATCTCCGGGGGGGAAGGAGGACATTTTGACTGCCGAGAGAATCGCTGGGGGGGGGGGGGGGGGAGGGGAGGTATTATGACCGCCGGGAAAATCGCTGGGTGGGGATGAGGGCATTATGACTGTTGGGAGAATCCCTGGGGGGAAGGGGAGGCATTATGACTGCTGGGAGAATCGCTGTGGGGGGAAAGGCATTATGACTGCTGGGAGAATCGCTGTGGGAAGGGGGAGGCATTATGACTGCTGGGAGAATCGCTGAGTTGGGAAGGGAGCATTATGACTGCTGGGAGAATCGCTGTGGGGGGGGGGAGGGGAGGCATTATGACTGCTGGGAGAATCGCTGTAGGGGGGGAGTGGAGGCATTATGACTGCTGGGAGAATCGCTGTAGGGGGGAAGTGGAGGCATTATGACTGCTGGGAGGATCGCTGTGGGGGGGGGAGGCATTATGACTGCTGGGAGAATCGCTGTAGGGGGGGAGTGGAGGCATTATGACTGCTGGGAGGATCGCTGTGGGGGGGGGAGGCATTATGACTGCTGGGAGAATCGCTGTGGGGAGGGAGGCATTATGACTGCTGGGAGAATCGCTGTGGGGTAGGGGAGGCATTATGACTGCCTGCAGAATCTCCGGGGGGAAGGAGGACATTATGACTGCCGAGAGAATCGCTGGGGGGGAGGGGAGGTATTATGACCGCCGTGAAAATCGCTGGGGGGGGAAGGAGGGCATTATGACTGTTGGGAGAATCCCTGGGGGGAAGGGGAGGCATTATGACTGCTGGGAGAATCGCTGTGGGGGGAAAGGCATTATGACTGCTGGGAGAATCGCTGTGGGGGGGAGGCATTATGACTGCTGGGAGAATCGCTGAGTTGGGAAGGGGAGCATTATGACTGCTGGGAGAATCGCTGTGGGGGGAGGGGAGGGAAGGGGGCATTATGAGTGCTGGGAGAATCGATGGGGGGGAAGGGGGGCATTATGACTGCTGGGAGAATCGCTGTGGGGGGGGAGGGGAGGCATTATGACCGCCGGGAAAATCGCTGGGGGGGGAAGGAGGGCATTATGACTGTAGGGAGAATCCCAGGGGGGGAGGGGAGGCATTATGACTACTGTAGGAATCACTGTGTGTGTGTGTGAGGGTATGCTTTATGACTGCTGGGAGAATCGCTGTGGGGGGGGTAAGGGGAGGCATTATGACTGCTGGCAGAATCGCTGTAGGGGGGGAGTGGAGGCATTATGACTGCTGGGAGAATCGCTGTGGGGGGGAGGCATTATGACTGCTGGGAGAATCGCTGGGTGGGGAGGCATTACGACTGCTGGGAAAATCGCTAAGGGGGGGGGAAGGGGGGCATTATGACTGCTGGGAGAATCGCTGTGTGTGTGGGGGGGTATGCATTATGACTGCTGGGAGAATCGCTGTGGGGGGGGGGGTAAGGGGAGGCATTATGACTGCTGGGAGAATCGCTGTAGGGGGGGAGTGGAGGCATTATGACTGCTGGGAGAATCGCTGTGGGGGGAGGCATTATGACTGCTGGGAGAATCGCTGGGTGGGGAGGTATTACGACTGCCGGGAAAATCGCTGGGGGGGGTGGTGGAAGGGGGCATTATGACTGATGGGAGAATCAATGGGGGGGAAGGGGGGCATTATGACTGCTGGGAGAATCGCTGTGGGGGGGATGCATTATGACTGCTGGGAGAATCCCTGTTTGGGGTGGAGGGAAGGCATTATGACTGCTGGGAGAATCGCTGTTGGGGGCGGAGGCATTATGACTGCCGAGAGAATCGCTGGGGGGGGGGGGGAGGGGAGGCATTTTGACCGCCGGGAAAATTGCTGGGGGGGAAGGAGGGCATTATGACTGTTGGGAGACTCCCTGGGGGGGAGGGGAGGCATTATGACTGCTGGTAGAATCGCTGTGGGGGGGGGGGGGGGTAAGAGGAGGCATTATGACTGCTGGGAGAATCGCTGGGGGGGAGACATTATGACCGCTGGGAGATACGCTGGGTGGGGAGGCATTATGACTGCCGGGAAAATCGCTGGGGGGGGGGGGGAGGGGGCATTATGACTGCTAGGAGAATCGATGGCGGGGAAGGGGGGCATTATGACTTATGGGAGAATCGCCAGGGGGGAAGGGGGGATTATGACTGCTGGGAGAATCGATGAGGGGGAAGGGGGGGCATTATGACTGCTGGGAGAATCGCTGTGGGGGGGATGCATTATGACTGCTGGGAGAATCCCTGTTTGGGGGGGAGGGAAGGCGTTATGACAGCTGGGAGAATCGCTGTGGGGGCGGAGGCATTATGACTGCTGGGAGAATTGCTGTGGGGGAGGGGAGGCAATATGACTTCCGGAAAAATCGCTGGGGGGAAAGGGGGGCATTGTGACTGCTGGGAGAATCGCAGGGGGGGGGGGACGGGGGGCATTATGACTGCAAGGAGAATCGCTGGGGGAAAGGGGAGGCATTATGATTGCCAGGAGAATCGCCGGGGGGAAGGAGGGCAATATGACTGCCGGAAGAATCGCTGGGTGGGGGGAGGGGAGGCATTATGACTGCCGTGAAAATCGCTGGGGGGAAGGAGGGCATTGTGACTGCCAGGAGAATCGGCGGGGGGACATTATGACTGCGAGAGGAGGCATTATGACTGCTGTGAGAAGCGCTGTGGGGGGGGAGGCATTATGACTGCTGGCAGAATCGCTGGGGGGGGCGAGGGGAGGTATTATGACTGCTGAGAGAAGCGCTGTGGGGGGAGGCATTATGACTGCTGGGAGAATCCCTGTTTGGGGGGGAGGGAAGGCATTATGACAGCTGGGAGAACCGCTGTGGGGGCGGAGGCATTATGACTGCTGGGAGAATTGCTGTGGGGGAGGGGAGGCATTATGACTTCCGGGAGAATCGCTGGGGCGGAGGGGAGGCATTATGACTGCCGGAAAAATCCCTGGGGGGGAAGGGGGGCATTATGACTGCTGGGAGAATCGCAGGGGGGGGGGGGAGGGGGGCATTATGACTGCAAGGAGAATCGCCGGGGGAAAGGAGGGCATTATGACTGCCGGGAGAATCGCTGGGGGGGGAAGGGGGGCATTATGACTGCTGGGAGAATCGCAGGGGGGGGGGGGAGGGGGGCATTATGACTGCAAGGAGAATCGCCGGGGGAAAGGAGGGCATTATGACTGCCGTGAAAATCGCTGGGGGGAAGGAGGGCATTATGACTGCCAGGAGAATCGGCGTGGGGGCATTATGACTGCTGGGAAAAACGCTGTGAAGGGGGGGAGGCAGGGGATGCATTATGACTGATGGGAGAATCGCTGGGGGGGGGCGAGAGGAGGCATTATGACTGCTGAGAGAAGCGCTGTGAGGGGGATCCATTATGACTGCTGGGAGAATCGCTGGGGGGGGGGCATTATGACTGTCGGGAGAATCGCTGGGTGGGGAGGCATTATGACTGCCGGGAGAATCGCTGTGGGAGAAGGGGGGCATTATGACTGCCGGGAGAATCGATGGGGGGGAAGGGGGGCATTGTGACTGCTAGGAAAATCGCTGTGGGGGGGGGGGGAAGGCATTATGACTGCTGGGAGAATCGCTGTGGGGGCGAAGGCATTATGACTGCCGGGAGAATTGCTGTGGGGGAGGGGAGGCATTATGACTGCCGGAAAAATCGCTGTGGGGGAAGGGGGGCATTATAACTGCCAGGAGAATCGCCGGGGGGGAAGGGGGACATTATGACTGCTGGGAGAATCGCTGTAGGGGGGGAGGGGAGGCATTATGACTGCTGGGAGAATCGATGGGGGGGGGGAAGGGGGGCATTATGACTACCGGGAGAATCGCCAGGGGGGAAGGGGGGCATTATGACTGCTGGGAGAATCGCTGTGGGGGGGGGGGGGATGCATTAGGACTGCTGGGAGAATCCCTTTTGGGGGGGAGGGAAGGCATTATGACTGCTGGGAGAATTGCTGTGGGGGGGGGAGGGAATGCATTACGACTGCTGGGAGGATCGCTGAAGGGGGGAGGGGAGGCATTATGACTGCTGGGAGAATCGCTGTAGGGGGGGAGGGGAGGCATTATGACTGCTGGGAGAATCGATGGGGGGGGGGGGAAGGGGGGCATTATGACTACCGGGAGAATCGCCAGGGGGGAAGGGGGGCATTATGACTGCTGGGAGAATCGCTGTGGGGGGGGGGGGATGCATTAGGACTGCTGGGAGAATCCCTTTTGGGGGGGAGGGAAGGCATTATGACTGCTGGGAGAATTGCTGGGGGGGAGGGGAGGCATTATGACTTCTGGGAGAATCGCAGGGGGGGGGGAAAGGGGGGCATTATGACTGAAGTAGAATTGCTGGGGGAAAGGAGAGGCATTATGACTGTCGGGAGAATGGCCGGCGAGAAAGGAGGGCATTATGACTGCCGGGAGAATCGCTGGGGGAGAGGGGGGGAGGGGAGGCATTATGACTGCCGTGAAAATCGCTGGGGGGGAAGGAGGGCATTATGACTGCCAGGAGAATCGTCGAGGGGGGGGGCATTATGACTGCTGGGAGAAACGCTGTGAAGGGGGGGCAGGGGATGCATTATGACTGCTGGGAGAAGCGCTGTGGGGGGGGGGGGGGAGGCATTATGACTGCTGGGAGAATCGCAGCCGGGGGGGGGGCATTATGCCTGCAAGAAGAATCGCTGGGTGAGGGGAGGCATTATGACTGCCTGGAGTATCGCTGTGGGGGGAGGGGAGGCATTTTGACCGCTGGTACAATTGCTGGGGGGGGAAGGAGGGCATTATGACTGTTGGGAGAATCCCTGGGAGAATCGCTGGGGGGGGGGGGGGGTAAGGGGAGGCATTATGACTGCTGGGAGAATCGCTGGGGGGGGAGGCATTTTGACTGCTGGGAGAATCGCTGGGGGGGAGGGGAGACATTATGACTGCTGGGAGAAACGCTGTGGGGGGGAGGGGGAAGGGATGCATTATGACTGCTGGGAGAATCGCTGTGGGGGGGTAAGTAGAGGCATTATGACTGCTGGGAGAATCGCTGTTGGGGGGGACGCATTATGACTGCTGGGAGAATCGCTACAGGGGGGAAAGGAGGCATTATGACTGCTGGGAGAATCGCTGGGGGGGGGGGGTGAGGGGAGGTATTGTGACTGCTGAGAGAAGCGCTGTGGGCGGGAGGCATTATGACTGCTGGGAGAATCTGTTTGGGGGGGAGGGAAGGCATTATGACTGTTGGGAGAATCGCTGTGGGGGTGGAGGCATTATGACTGCTGGGAGAATTGCTGTGGGGGAGGGGAGGCATTATGACTTCCGGGAGAATCGCTGGGGGGGAGGGGAGGCATTATGACCGCCGGAAAATCGCAGGGGGGGAAGGGGGGCATTATGACTGCTGAGAGAATCGCAGCCGGGGGGGGCATTATGCCTGCAAGAAGAATCGCTGGGTGAGGGGAGGCATTATGACTGCCTGGAGTATCGCTGTGGGGGGAGGGGAGGCATTTTGACCGCTGGAAAAATTGCTGGGGGGGGGGGGAAGGAGGGCATTATGTTTGTTGGGAGAATCCCTGGGGGGGAGGGGAGGCATTATGACTGCTGGGAGAATCGCTGGGGGGGGGGGGGGGGGTAAGGGGAGGCATTATGACTGCTGGGAGAATCGCTGTGGGGGGGGGAGGCATTATGACTGTTGGGAGAATCGCTGTGGGGGGGAGGCATTATGACTGCTGGGAGAATCGCTGGGGGGGAGAAGAGACATTATGACTGCTGGGAGAATCGCTCTGGGGGGGAGGGGGAAGGGATGCATTATGACTGCTGGGAGAATCGCTGTGGGGGGGTAAGTAGAGGCATTATGACTGTTGGGAGAATCGCTGTGGGGGGGAGGCATTATGACTGCTGGGAGAATCGCTGTGGGGGGGGGGGAAAGCATTATGACTGCTGGGAGAATCGCTGGGGGAGGGGAGGCAATATGACTGCCTGGAGAATCGCCGGGGGGGAAGGAGGGCATTATGACTGCCGAGAGAATCGCTGGGGGGGAAGGAGGACATTATGACTGTTGGGAGAATCCCTGGGGGGGAGGGGAGGCATTATGACTGCTGGGAGAATCGCTGTGGGGGGCGGGGTGCATTATGACTGCAGGGAGAATCGCTGTGGGGGGGGGGTAAGGGGAGGCATTATGACTGCTGGGAGAGTCGGTGTTCGGGGTGGGGAGGCATTATGACTGCTGGGAGAATCGCTGTGGAGGGAAGGAGGGCATTATGACTGCCGAGAGAATCGCTGGGGGGGAGGGGAGGCATTTTGACCGCCGTGAAAATTGCTGGGGGGGGGGGGGAGGAGGGCATTATAACTGCTGGGAGAATCGCTGGGGGGGAGGGGAGACATAATGACTGCTGGGAGAAACGCTGGGTGGGGAGGCATTATGACTGCCGGGAAAGTCGCTGGGGGGGGGGGGAGGGGGCATTATGACTGCTAGGAGAATCGATGGGGGGGGAAGGTTGGCATTATGACTTCTGGGAGAATGGGGGCATTATGACTGCTGGGAGAATCGCTGTGGGGGGGATGCATTATGACTGCTGGGAGAATCCCTGAATTGGGGGGAGGGGGCATTATGACTGTTGGGAGAAACGCTGTGGGGGGGAGGCATTATGACTGCTGTGAGAATCCCTCGAGGGGAGGGGAGGCATTATGACTGATGGGAGAATCGCTGTGGGGGGGGGGGGGGGGAGGGGATGCATTATGACTGCTGGGAGAATCGCTGTAGGGGGGTAAGGGGAGGCATTATGACTGCCGGGAGAATCGCTGTGGGGGGCAAGGGGGGCATTATGACTTCCGGGAGAATTGCCGGGGGGGAAGGGGGGCATTATGACTGCAAGGAGAATCGCTGTGGGGTGGTGAGGGGAGGCATTATGACTGCTGGGAGAATCGAGTGGAGGCATTATGACTGCTGGGAGAATCCCTGTTTGGGGGGGGGAGGCATTATGACTGCTGGGAGTATCCCTGTTTGGGGGGGGAGGCATTATGACTGTTGAGAGAATCGCTGGGGGGGAAGGAGGGCATTATGACTGCTGGGAGAATCGCTGTAGGGGGGGAGGGGAGGCATTATGACTGCTGGGAGAATCGCTGTAAGGGGGGGAGTGGAGGCATTATGACTGCTGGGAGAATCGCTGTGGGGGGGAGGCATTATGACTGCTGGGAAAATCGCTGGGGGGGGGGAAGGGGAGACATTATGACTGCTGGGAGAATCGCTGTGGGATAGGGGAGGCATTATGACTTCCGGGAGAATCGCTGATGGGGAGGGAAGGCGTTATGACTGCCGGGAAAATCGCTGGAGGGGAATCGGGGCATTATGACTGCTGAGAGAATCGCGGGGGGGGGCGGCATTATGCCTGCAAGAAGAACCGCTGGGGAAGGGGAGGCATTATGACTGCCTGGAGAATCGCTGTGGGGGGAAGGAGGGCATTATGACTGCCGAGAGAATCGCTGGGGGGGGGGGGGGGGTTGGAGGGGAGGCATTATGACTGCTGGGAGAATCGCTGGGGGGGAAGGGGGGGCATTATGACTGCCGGGAGAATCGACGGGGGGGAAGGGGGGCATTATGACTGCTAGGAGAATCGCTGTGGGGGGGGGGGGGGAGGCGTTATGACTGCTGGGAGAATCCCTGTTTGGGGAGGAGGCATTATGACTGTTGGGAGAATCGCTGTGGGGGGGAAGGGAGGCATTATGACTGCTTGGAGAATTGCTGGGGGGGGGGGAGGAGGGCATTATGACTACTGGGAGAATCGCTGTGGGGGGGAGGGGAGGCATTATGACTACTGGGAGAATCGCTTTGGGGAGGTGAGGGGAGGCATTATGACTGCTGGGAGAATCGCTGTGGGGGGGAGACATTATGACTGCTGGGAGAATCGCTGTGGAATAGGGGAGGCATTATAACTGCCGAGAAAATCGCTGGAGGGGAACGGGAGCACTATGACTGCTGAGAGAATCGCAGGGGGGGGGAGGGGGGCATTATGCCTGCAAAAGAATCGCTGGGTGAGGGGAGGCATTATTACTGCCTGGAGAATAGCTGTGGGGGGAAGGAGGGCATTATGACTGCCGAGAGAATCGCTGGGGGGGGGGGGGGGGGAGGGGAGGGCATTATGACTGCCTGGAGAATCGATGTGGGGGGAAGGAGGGCATTATGACTGCCGAGAGAATCGCTGGGGTGGAGGGGAGGCATTTTGACCGCCGGGAAAATTGCTTTGGGGGGAAGGAGGACATTATGACTGTTGGGAGAATCCCTGGGGGGGAGGGGAGGCATTATGACTGCTGGGAGAATCTCTGTAGGGGGGTAAGGGGAGGCATTAAGACTGCTGGGAGAATCGCTGTGGGGGGGAGGCATTATCACTGCTGGGAGAATCGCTGTGGGGGGGGGAGGCATTATGACTGCTGGGAGAATCGCTGGGGGGGAGGGGAGACATTATGACTGCTGGGAGAAACGCTGGGTGGGGAGGCATTATGACTGCCGGGAAAATCGCTGGGGGCGGGGGGAGGGGGGCATTATGACTGCTAGGAGAATCGCCAGGGGGATAGGGGGGCATTATGACTGCTGAGAGAATCGCTGTGGGGGGGATGCATCATGACTGCTGGGAGAATCCCTGTTTGGGGGGGGGGGCATTATGACTGTTGGGAGAATCGCTGTGGGGGGGAGGCATTATGACTACTGGGAGAATCGCTGGGGGGGGGGATGCATTATGACTGCTGGGAGAATCGCTGTTGGGGGAGGCATTACGACTGCAGGGAGAATCGCTGTGGGAGGGGGGGGGGGAGGCATTATGACTGCTGGGAGAATCGCTGTTGGGGGAGGCATTACGACTGCTGGGAGAATCGCTGTGGGAGGGGGGGGGGAGGCATTATGACTGCTGGGAGAATCGCTGGGGGGGAGGGGAGACGTTATGACTGCTGGGAGAAACGCTGAGTGGGGAGGCATTACGACTGCCGGGAAAATCGCTGGGGGGGGGGGTATTATGACTGCTGGGAGAATCGCTGTGGGGGGGGGGGGAGGGAAGGCATTATGACTGCTGGGAGAATCGCTGTGGGGGCGAAGGCATTATGACTGCTGGGAGAATTGCTGTGGGGGAGGGGAGGCATTATGACTACTGGGAGAATCGCTGGGGGGGGGGGGATGCATTATGACTGCTGGGAGAATCGCTGTGGGGGGGTAAGGGGAGGTATTATGATTGCCGGGAGAATCGCTGTTGGGGGAGGCATTACGACTGCTGGAAGAATCGCTGTGGGAGGGGGGGGGGGGATGCATTATGACTGCTGGAAGAATCGCTGTGGGAGGGGGGGGGGGAGGCATTATGACTGCTGGGAGAATCGCTGGGGGGGAGGGGAGACATTATGACTGCTGGGAGAATCGCTGTGGGGGGGTAAGGGGAGGTATTATGACTGCCGGGAGAATCGCTGTTGGGGGAGGCATTACGACTGCTGGGAGAATCGCTGTGGGAGGGGGGGGGGAGGCATTATGACTGCTGGGAGAATCGCTGGGGGGGAGGGGAGACATTATGACTGCTGGGAGAAACGCTGGGTGGGGAGGCATTACGACTGCCGGGAAAATCGCTGGGGGGGGGGGGCATTATGACTGCTGGGAGAATTGCTGTGGGGGGGGGGAGGGAAGGCATTATGACTGCTGGGAGAATCGCTGTGGGGGCGAAGGCATTATGACTGCTGGGAGAATTGCTGTGGGGGAGGGGAGGCAATATGACTGCCGGAAAAATCGCTGTGGGGGAAGGGGGGCATTATGACTGCCGGGACAATCGCCGGGGGGGAAGGGGGGCATTATGACTCTTGGGAGAATCGCGGTGGGGAGGCATTACGACTGCCGGGAAAATCGCTGGGGGGGTCATTATGACTGCTGGGAGAATCGCAGTGGGGGGGGGGAGGGAAGGCATTATGACTGCTGGGAGAATCGCTGTGGGGGGGAGGCATTATGACTGCTGGGAAAATTGCTGGGGGGGAAGGAGGGCATTATGACTGTTGGGAGAATCCCTGGGGGGGAAGGGGAGGCATTATGACTGCTGGGAGAATCGCCGTGGGGGGTAAGGGGAGGCATTATGACTGCTGGGAGAATCGCTGTGGGGGGGAGGCATTATCACTGCTGGGAGAATCGCTGGGGGGAGGCATTATGACTGCTGGGAGAATCGCTGGGGGTGAGGGGAGACATTATGACTGCTGGGAGAAACGCTGGGTGGGGAGTCATTATGACTGCCGGGAAAATCGCTGGGGGGGGGGGCATTATGACTGCTAGGAGAATCGATGGGGGGGGGGGAGGGAGGCATTATGAGTTCTGGGAGACTCGCCAGGGGGGAAGGGGGGCATTATGACTGCTGGGAGAATCGCTGTGGGGGGGATGCATCATGACTGCTGGGAGAATCCCTGTTTGGGGGGGGCATTATGACTGTTGGGAGAATCGCTGTGGGGGGGAGGCATTATGACTGCTGTGAGAATCCCTGGGGGGGAGGGGAGGCATTATGACTACTGGGAGAATCGCTGTGTGTGTGTGTGTGGGGGTGATGCATTATGACTGCTGGGAGAATCGCTGTGGGGGGGTAAGGGGAGGCATTATGACTGCCGGGAGAATCGCTGTGGGGGGGAGGCATTATGACTGCTGGGAGAATCGCTGGGTGGGGGGGGGATTATGACTGCTGGGAGAATCTCTGTGGGGGGGAGGGAAGGCATTATGACTGCTGGGAGAATCGCTGTGGGGGCGAAGGCATTATGACTGCTGGGAGAATTGCTGTGGGGGAGGGGAGGCATTATGACTGCCGGAAAAATCGCTGTGGGGGAAGGGGGGCATTATGACTGCTGGGAGAATCGCCGGGGGGGGGGGGGATGCATCATGACTGCTGGGAGAATCCCTGTTTGGGGGGGGCATTATGACTGTTGGGAGAATCGCTGTGGGGGGGAGGCATTATGACTGCTGTGAGAATCCCTGGGGGGGAGGGGAGGCATTATGACTACTGGGAGAATCGCTGTGTGTGTGTGTGTGGGGGTGATGCATTATGACTGCTGGGAGAATCGCTGTGGGGGGGGGGTAAGGGGAGGCATTATGACTGCCGGGAGAATCGCTGTGGGGGGGAGGCATTATGACTGCTGGGAGAATCGCTGGGTGGGGGGGGGGGGATTATGACTGCTGGGAGAATCTCTGTGGGGGGGAGGGAAGGCATTATGACTGCTGGGAGAATCGCTGTGGGGGCGAAGGCATTATGACTGCTGGGAGAATTGCTGTGGGGGAGGGGAGGCATTATGACTGCCGGAAAAATCGCTGTGGGGGAAGGGGGGCATTATGACTTCTGGGAGAATCCCTGTATTGGGGGGGGCAGTATGACAGTTGGGAGAAACGCTGTGGGGGGGAGGCATTATGACTGCTGTGAGAATCCCTCGGGGGGAGGGGAGGCATTATGACTGCTGGGAGAATCGCTGTAGGGGGGTAAGGGGAGGCATTATGACTGCCGGGAGAATCGCTGTGGGGGGGGAGGCATTATGACTGCTGGGAGAATCGCTGGGGGAAGGGAGGCAATATGACTGCCTGGAGAATCGCCGGGGTGGAAGGAGGGCATTATGACTGTTGGGAGAATCGCTGTGGGGGGGTGCATTATGACTGCTGGGAGAATCGCTGTGGGGTGATAAGGGGAGGCATTATGACTGCTGGGAGAATCGCTGAGGGGGGGGGGAGGAGAGGTATTATGACTGCTGGGAGAATCGGTGGTGGGGGTGGGGAGGCATTATGACTACTGGGAGAATCGCTGGGGGGAGGGGAGACGTTATGACTGCTGGGAGAAACGCCAGGTGGGGAGGCATTACGACTGCCGGGAAAATCGCAGGGGGGGGGGGGGAGGGGGCATTATGACTGCTGGGAGAATCGCTGTGGGGGCGAGGGAAGGCATTATGACTGCTGGGAGAATCGAGTGGAGGCATTATGACTGCTGGGAGAATCCCTGTTTGGGGGGGGGGAGGCATTATGACTGCTGGGAGTATCCCTGTTTGGCGGGGGGGCATTATGACTGTTGAGAGAATCGCTGAGGGGGGGGGGAAGGAGGGCATTATGACTGCTGGGAGAATTGCTGTAGGGGGGGAGGGGAGGCATTATGACTGCTGGGAGAATCGCTGTGGGGGGGGGGGGTGAGGGGAGGCATTATGACTGCTGGGAGAATCGCTGGGGGGGGGGGAGGGGAGACATTATGACTGCTGGGAGAATCGCTGTGGGATAGGGGAGGCATTATGACTTCCGGGAGAATCGCTGATGGGGAGGGAAGGCGTTATGACTGCCGGGAAAATCGCTGGAGGGGAACCGGGGCATTATGACTGCTGAGAGAATCGCGTGGGGGGGGGGGGGGCATTATGCCTGCAAGAAGAACCGCTGGGGGAGGGGAGGCATTATGACTGCCTGGAGAATCGCTGTGGGGGGAAGGAAGGCATTATGACTGCCGAGAGAATCGCTGGGGGGGAGGGGAGGCATTTTGACTGCCGGGATAATTGCTGGGGGGGAAGGAGGGCATTATGACTGTTGGGAGAATCGCTGTGAGGGGGAGGGGAGGCATTATGACTCCGGGGAGAATCACTGTGGGGGAGGGAGGCATGACTGCTGGGAGAATCGCTGGGGGGAGGAGAGGCATTATGACTGCTGGGAGAATCGCAGTGGGGTGGGGGGGGTTGGAGGGGAGGCATTATGACTGCTGGGAGAATCGCTGGGGGGGAAGGGGGGGCATTATGACTGCCGCGAGAATCGACGGGGGGAAGGGGGGCATTATGACTTCCGGGAGAATCGCCGGGGGGGGGGGGGGGAAGGGGGGCATTATGACTGCTAGGAGAATCGCTGTGGGGGGGGGGAGGCGTTATGACTGCTGGGAGAATCCCTGTTTGGGGGGGAGGCATTATGACTGTTGGGAGAATCGCTGTGGGGGGGAAGGGAGGCATTATGACTGCTGGGAGAATCGCTGGGGGGGGAGGAGGGCATTATGACTGCTGGGAGAATCGCTGTGGGGGGAGGGGAGGGGAGGCATTATGACTACTGGGAGAATCGCTGTGGGGAGGTGAGGGGAGGCATTATGACTGTTGGGAGAGTCGCTGTAGGGGGGGAGTGGAGGCATTTTGACTGCTGGGAGAATCGCTGTGGGGGGGAGGCATTATGACTGCTGGGAGAATCGTTGGGGGGGAGGGGAGACATTATGACTGCTGGGAGAATCGCTGTGGGATAAGGGAGGCATTATACCTGCCGAGAAAATCGCTGGAGGGGAACGGGAGCATTATGACTGCTGAGAAAATCGCGGGGGGGGGGGGGGGGGGAGGGGGGCATTATGCCTGCAAAAGAATCGCTGGGTGAGGGGAGGCATTATTACTGCCTGGAGAATAGCTGTGCGGGGGAAGGAGGGCATTATGACTGCTAGGAGAATCGATGGGGGGGAAGGGGGGCATTATGACTTCTTTGAGAATCGCCAGGGGGGAAGTGGGGCATTATGACTGTTGGGAGAATCGCTGTGGGGGGGATGCATCATGACTGCTGGGAGAATCCCTGTTTGGGCGGGGGGGGGGGCATTATGACTGTTGGGAGAATCGCTGTGGGGGGGAGGCATTGTGACTGCTGTGAGAATCCCTGGGGGGGAGGCATTATGACTACTGGGAGAATCGCTGGGGGGGGGGATGCATTATGACTGCTGGGAGAATCGCTGTGGGGGGGTAAGGGGAGGTATTATGACTGCCGGGAGAATCGCTGTGGGGGGAGGCATTATGACTGCTGGGAGAATCGCTGTGTGGGGGGGCGAAGGCATTATGACTGCTGGGAGAATCGCTGGGGGGGGGGAGACATTATGACTGCTGGAAGAAACGCTGGGTGGGGAGGCATTACGACTGCCGGGAAAATCGCTGGGGGGGGGGGGGGGGGCATTATGACTGCTAGGAGAATCGATGGGGGGAAGGGGGGCATTATGACTGTTGGGAGAATCGCTGTGGGGGGGATGCATCATGACTGCTGGGAGAATCCCTGTTTGGGCGGGGGGGGGGGCATTATGACTGTTGGGAGAATCGCTGTGGGGGGGAGGCATTGTGACTGCTGTGAGAATCCCTGGGGGGGAGGGGAGGCATTATGACTACTGGGAGAATCGCTGGGGGGGGGGGGGATGCATTATGACTGCTGGGAGAATCGCTGTGGGGGGGTAAGGGGAGGTATTATGACTGCCGGGAGAATCGCTGTGGGGGGAGGCATTATGACTGCAGGGAGAATCGCTGTGTGGGGGGGGCGAAGGCATTATGACTGCTGGGAGAATCGCTGGGGGGGAGGGGAGACATTATGACTGCTGGAAGAAACGCTGGGTGGGGAGGCATTACGACTGCCGGGAAAATCGCTAAGGGGGGGGGGGGCATTATGACTGCTGGGAGAATCGCTGTGGGGGGGGGAGGGAAGGCATTATGACTGCTGGGAGAATCGCTGTGGGGGCGAAGGCATTAGGACTGCTGGGAGAATTGCTGTGGGGGAAGGGAGGCATTATGACTGCCGGAAAAATCGCTGTGGGGGAAGGGGGGCATTATGACTGCCGGGAGAATCGCCGGGGGGGAAGGGGGGCATTATGACTCTTGGGAGAATCCCTGGGGGGGAAGGGGAGGCATTATGACTGCTGGGAGAATCGCTGTGGGGGGGTAAGGGGAGGCATTAAGACTGCTGGGAGAATCGCTGTGGGGGGGAGGCATTATGACTGCTGGGAGAATCGCTGGGGGTGAGGGGAGACATTATGACTGCTGGGAGAAACGCTGGGTGGGGAGGCATTATGACTGCCGGGAAAATCGCTGGGGGGGGGGGGGCATTATGACTGCTAGGAGAATCGATGGGGGGGGGGGAAGGGAGGCATTATGAGTTCTGGGAGAATCGCCAGGGGGGAAGGGGGGCATTATGACTGCTGGGAGAATCGCTGTGGGGGGGATGCATCATGACTGCTGGGAGAATCCCTGTTTGGGGGGGGGCATTATGACTGTTGGGAGAATCGCTGTGGGGGGGAGGCATTATGACTGCTGTGAGAATCCCTGGGGGGAGGGGAGGCATTATGACTACTGGGAGAATCGTTGTGTGTGTGTGTGGGAGGGGGGGGATGCATTATGACTGCTGGGAGAATCGCTGTGGGGGGGTAAGGGGAGGCATTATGACTGCCGGGAGAATCGCTGTGGGGGGGAGGCATTATGACTGCTGGGAGAATCGCTGTGGGGGGGGAGGCATTATGACTGCTGGGAGAATCGCTGGGGGGGGATGGGAGACATTATGACTGCTGGGAGAAGCGCTGTGGGGGGGGGGGGGAGGCATTATGACTGCCGGGAAAATCGCTGGGGGGGGGGCATTATGACTGCTGGGAAAATCTCTGTGGGGGGGAGGGAAGGCATTATGACTGCTGGGAGAATCGCTGTGGGGGCGAAGGTATTATGACTGCTGGGTGAATTGCTGTGGGGGTTGGGGAGGCATCTTGACTGCCGGAAAAATCGCTGGGGGGGAAGGGGGGCATTATGACTGCTGGGAGAATCCCTGTTTGGGGGGGGGGAGGCATTATGACTGCTGGGAGAATCGCTGGGGGGGAAGGAGGGCATTATGACTGCTGGGAGAATCGCTGTGGGGGGGAGGGGAGGCATTATGACTGCTGGGAGAAGCGCTCTCGGGGGGGAGGGAATGCATTACGACTGCTGGGAGAATCGCTGTAGGGGGGGAGTGGAGGCATTATGACTGCTGGGAGAATCGCTGTAGGGGGGAGGGGAGGCATTATGACTGCTGGGAGAATCGATGGGGGGGGGGAAGGGGGGCATTATGACTTCCGGGAGAATCGCCAGGGGGGAAGGGGGGCATTATGACTGCTGGGAGAATCGCTGTGGGGGTGATGCATTAGGACTGCTGGGAGAATCCCTTTTGGGGGGGAGGGAAGGCATTAGACTGGGAGGACTCCCCTTCCCCACTTTAGCTCCCCACTATCTATGAAATAAAACACAACTTGCTGGCGTTTTACGTGGGTAGGCCACAGCTTTATTTAATTTTCTCTTTTACTCCACTTTATACCCATCTTCCATGCCGCTTAAAACTGCTTTATGAAATTTTAAAACTTTTAAACGTGAAAAACAACCAGGCATAAGAAAGCCCCATAATGGGCCTGTACAGCCCTTCCATCCATTTCTGGCATGGAAAAAATTACCGCCTAACCTCAAGCTGTGACAACTTCCTAATCAACTTAACTTTCCCATATTAAGGTCTATCTCACCTCACTTTGCCCTAAAGGGCGGGTGGGTGGGCGACTTCTCTCTTCTTTCTCCTTCTGAGCACTGACTCCTCCTCTTCCTCCCTTTCTCTTTCCTATCCCTCTAATCCCCTCCCTGGTCGCTTCCTTCCTCTCCATCTTGTTAGCCCCGCCTCCCAGTCCCCCACAGCTTCGTTATACACTTTGCTGTTCCTCAGACTGGGAGGACTCCCCTTCCCCACTTTAGCTCCCCACTATCTATGAAATAAAACACAACAACTTACTGGCGTTTTACGTGGGTAGGCCACAGCTTTATTTAATTTTCTCTTTTACTGGACTTTATACCCATCTTCAATGCCGCTTAAAACTGCTTTATGAAATTTTAAAACTTTTAAACGTGAAAAACAACCAGGCATAAGAACGCCCCATAATGGGCCTGTACAGCCCTTCCATCCATTGCTGGCATGGAAAAAATTACTGCCACCAAGGATGCAGCATATCCCTATGCTGCACTCCGCCCCCCACATGCCAGCCACAACGCCTCCTCTACCCCGTCCTGCAAGCCTGACAAAACGTGTCGGTGCCAATATCGCTAAGGTGTACACCGTCACCCCTGAACATACCTATCTCTCTCTTCTCTAACTCCCAGTGTCTAACTGACACCCCCCCAATTGACTGAACAAATTTCGACATCTTAAAATTCACATTCTTCCTTGCTCTTTCTATAGCCTCCATATCCCTCGCTTCTCTCCAGAACCTTCTGGCCACAATGTCCGACCAGACTAAAATAACTTTATTGAAGAACTTTTTGAACCGGCATAAATCCTCCTTCATTAACGTCAGCAACTCTCCCACTTTAACTTTCCCCAGATCGTTTCCACCCGCGTGGATTACCAAAATCACTCTATCTGGGGACCGCCTGCTGCTTTGCAGCACCTCGTGGAGCAGCCCGGTCCATTTCAAACCTCGTATGCCGTGCCATTGCACGCATACGTCTTTTTGTCCCAGATGGGGACCCATCGGCCTGGCTCTAGCCCTCTTTTCGGCCCAAAATATGTAGGAGTGTCCTACCACCCACACTGTCCAATTTTGAACCTGTAGAATAAATCAAGAAAACAGGGGAGAAATGTCCCCAACATCAAACTCATAACCATTCTTACAATACCCTCAGATCCGGCCTTACGTAGGATCGGTCCGTTTTCGATTTTCGTATACAAATTTTAATATCGACGTTCCCGAGCAAAACCTCCGAAAATTGAAGACCTCCCGGGTTATTTTTACTCGTCTATACTAATTCGCCCAACCGCAACGCCGCAAAAAAGGCCAAGGAAAAATGCCGCTCTAAAAAGCGCCGTTTCTTCTACGTCCGCACATACTGATCCCATTATCTTCATCATTGCGCAAAGCAGCTCGAAAGTGATCGGGCGTCTCCCATCCCGAGAAAACTTCTCTTTCTTCCAACCTTCCAGTATTTGCGTAAAAACAAAATCCTTTATCCCCTCGCGACTCCCGTGGAGGCGTAACAAAATGCTATTGCCGCAACGTGTTTCCTCGCCGCATCCGCCGATGCTCCCCGCCCGCGCAGGTTCGCCAATATGTCTAAAGTAACCGCTCTAGCCTGCTCCGCATTCGGAAACCCCCCCCCGGCGACCTCAAACCATTGCTTCCAAATCGCATTATAACGCTGCCATGTGGCTTCGGTTACCAATTTACGGACCAGATTCAGGAGCTCCTTTCTATTATTTGCCACAACAAAGCAGGGCAACATACCCCCTCGACGTCCGCCGTCGGGTGAAGCTCCCTGAATTTCGACATCTGGAATCGAGAAAGAGTGTCAGCTTTGTTATTTAAATGTCCTGGTACATGGCTCGCTTTAAACTTTGTTATGTTGTAAACAATCCAAAACCAAATGGAAAATCTTCCAGGCACACCATATTCTCCACTCTATGTGCAGCGCCAGCCTTAGTGTCAGGGCTCGAACCCAGGACCTCCTGTACTCCACTCAGCTGCTCTCTCCACTAAGCCATCCAGGTCTTGTCGAAGACTGTTTATTTACCGCTCTCACCACCGTCTGGTTATCCGACCAAAAACATATACTTCTATTAGCCAACACCGGGCCCCATAGTTCAATGGCGACCATGATGGGAAAAATTTCCAACAGTGCTATGTTTCTCGTCCATCCTCTCTCCAGGCCTCCGGCCACAAGGCGTTGCACCACCTGTTACCAAAAATCACGCCAAAACCGCAGGCTCCGGCTGCGTCTGATACCAGTCCCAGCTCCTCACTGTCGACTTCTTCCCTTTGGCATATTACCTGCCCATTGAAAGTTTCGAGAAAAACCTTCCATATGTGCTGGTCCGCCCTCATTTCCTTTGTCACCTTGACAAAATGATGAGGCTCCCTTGCCCCTCTCATCGCCAAAGACAATCGCCTCGAAAAAGCGCGTCCCATGGGGATGACCCGACACGCAAAATTTAGCCGGTGCACAATCTTTCTTCCGGTAGCCAAAAAACCATATCCTTAGTATCGATCTCGATACCTAAGAACTCCAAAGCTATCACTGGCCCTACTGTCTTCTCCGCGGACAGGGGGATGCCTGCTCTTTTCATCAGCCTCTGAAAAGATGCCAATAGAAAACCGCATACGCCTGACTCGGGGGGGCCCTACGAACAAAAAATCGTCAAGATAGTGTAAAACCGAAGGGATGCCTGTTTCGAATCGAAGTATCCATTCCAAAAATGAACTGAAAACCTCAAAATAATAGCACGAAATAGAGCATCCCATCGGCAAACCTGTCCACAAATAGCAACCTTCCAATCTACACCCCAACAGATGAAACAATCAGGGTGTACCAGAAGCAACCTGAAAGCTGATTCAATGTCCGCCTTGGCTAACATTGCACCAGCTCCCGCCCGACGGACTAGATGCACCGCCCGGTCGAAAGACGCGTACGACACCGCCGCTTGCTCTTTCGAAATCCCGTCGTTGACCGAATCTCCCGCCGGAAAAGATAGATGATGGATAAGCCGGAACTTGCCCAGTTCCTTCCTCGGGACCAGCCCCAAAGGTGAAACCCGCAAGTTCCCGAATGGGGGTTCCCGAAATGGGCCCGCCATCCGACCCAATTCCACCTCCTTCAGTAACTTCTCCATCACTAACTCTTTGTTTTCTCGAGCCGATTTTAGATTGTCGCAGAGCCTAAGGGAAAAAGTCGGGTTGTGCGGTATCCGGAAACCTTCTATAAAGCCAAGATCTAGTTAGTCTTGACTCCTGCGTCCTGTGGTACCGGACGAGCCACCGCTCCAGGTACCTGACGTTCACTGGGGTTCGTTCCTGCGCCGAGCACCCCTGGTGTAGCTGCTGTCCTCTGTCGCCTAAAACACCGTACCGCGGAGTGTGCTCCTCCGCACACTGAGCACTCGTGCCGAAACTTGCACGATGCGTAGAATCGGCAATGACCTTCGTTGAAGGCCCAACACGATCCGGAGGGTTTCGGTGCCGCAGGTGCCTGCTGTCCACTGGCGCCTGCAGCAGTCCCCTGAAAAAACGGCTTTATCGGCTTTTGTGAAAGAATAAGCTGGATCCACACATCCGTTGCTTTCGTGGCCCAGCTTATGTTCTTCATTCCGGAAATACGACGACGAAAATCCTCGTCGTACCGCCACCACGCCGACCCTCCGTGCAGTTTATACGCGCTATGAATGGTGTTCATATACACCAATAATTCGGGACCCTTCCGTGGACTGTGTTGACAGGCTACTTGTGCCAACATTAAAAACGCCTGTAGCCAATTATCAAATGTTTTGGCTACTTTCGCTTTTCTATCGGTCCCTCGTTCCGAAAACCGCTCCTTGTCGACAGCAATATGCTCCACCGACAGTAGTGACCATATGTCCACATATGTACCATTCTTAATTTTCTCAGTTATCTCTTCCGTCAAGCCCACCCCGAGCAGGGCTACCCCGCAGAAAAGTGTGTCTGCAAACCTCAAGCCGTCACCACCCAACTCTTCGCCCCTACGACTCGCCCCTTGCGAGCTCTCGGGTGCGTGAGCCAAACCTTTACCAACCTCAAAACGATTTACCAGCGCTTTAAGCGCCCCCATAAACTCTTCATCACAAAACTCTTCGCCCCTACGACTCGCCCCTTGCGAGCTCTCGGGTGCGTGAGCAAAACCTTTTTCAACTCCAAAACGGTTTACCAGCGCTTTAAGCGCACCCATAAACTCCTCGTTGTTCTTATCACTAGATGTTACCGATACATCCCAAACATTCCTGTAATGTGACTCACTCGCCTTGTTCCTCCCTGGTCCCGCCAAGAGGAAGCTCGGGCCGGGTGGCGTTGATGTACGATCCCGCCTCTGGCCTGCGTGTCGTTCCGTGCCCAAATCATGGGTGACACCACGGCTCCTCTGGCTCTGCGCACTGGATGCCCTAACGGCCGAAGATGCCATATTGTGCCTGCTGCTGCGGGGGACGTACCTATTATCTGCGGAAGAAGCCGGCGAGAGAGATGAAGTATCGCGTGAAGCCCGAGCGTCCCGCTCCCGGCCGCTGCGCCTATCGTATGCAACCGCCGCTCCTGCCCTTCTCTGTGCGTCCAGTAAAGGGGTCTTCCTTTTCCGACCCTCATCCTCTGGAGACACCGAAGAGCTCGTAGCTACCCGCGCTCTTCTGCCTGCCCTAACCCGCTGCGCCCCCTTTTCGCGTCTGCGCCCCCCCACCCCACCATACTTACCTTGCCCTGCTGCTTGTTCCTCCCTGCCGCGCCAACTTGCTCGCTCCCTTGCCGAGCTGCCCGGTGAGCGCCCGCCTGTGCGCCGCTCGTATCTGGCGCCCTGCCATCCGCCGGATGCCCCTAATGCCGCTGTTGCCTGCCGCTGCACAAAACACCCCCGCCCCTCCCCCCCTCCCCTCTTCAGGCAGAGGGGCTGTTGCCAACGCCCCAAGCCCACTTCTCATGTATACTATGCTGCCTGCACTGTCCTCACTATCCCTCCCCTCCCCTCTGTTTAGCCTCCTAACGCCTCTCTTTGTAATCCGACCCCCCCCTTCTCCTCCCGCTACCTCCGCTGAGATCTCCCTCCCCTCCGCTAAGATCCTCCGGGCTGAACAGGGACTCACTCCCGTAGCCACTTGTGGCCTCCTTCCGAAGTGCAGGCCTCCCGCCGGTACTACTTCCGGCTCGCAGATCCCTCCGCCTGTTGAGGGAGACACGTGTCCCGCTCTCCCTCTCCTTCGCCATGCCCGCCTGCACCGCCACGGGATTCCCCTTGCCCGTGCAGGACTTACCCGACCTTGGCACCCCCCCTCCGCTCCTGGTGAGTGCACCTCCGGCTTCCGTTCCGCTCTCGTCCCCACTGCTGCGCTCCCCAGACCTGGCTGCGTCCGCCTGGCGCTGCGACCGCGCCGCTCCACTCCCGCTCGCTCCCGCTGCTCTTGGGCTGCTTCTGCCCCCTTTCTTCGGCGCTGGGCTGGGGCTTAACCTTGCTGGTGGTTGTCTTCTTCTTTGCGGCCTCCCACGTGGTTCCGTGCCGCTGCTCTCCACCGGTGGCTCTTCCTCCGTTCTCATCTCCGGTACCACCGCCGCCGCCGTTCGGAACTCTTCGGCCATCTTCATGAGCCACTGGGGACCCTGGCTGGCCACAGCTTCACGCATTTGTTGTGTGAGATGCTCCATCTTCAGTCTTGCTTGCAGACCTCTCCTGGTGTGACTTCTCTCTTCTTTCTCCTTCTGAGCACTGACTCCTCCTCTTCCTCCCTCTCTCTTTCCTATCCCTCTAACCCCCTCCCTGGTCGCTTCCTTCCTCTCCATCTTGTTAGCCCCGCCTCCCAGTCCCCCACAGCTTCGTTATACACTTTGCTGTTCCTCATGACTGCTGGGAGAATCGCTGTGGGGGCGGAGGCATTATGACTGCTGGGAGAATTGCTGGGGGGGAGGGGAGGCATTATGACTGCTGGGAGAATCGCAGGGGGGGTGGAAGGGGGGCATTATGACTGCAAGGAGAATTGCTGGGGGAAAGGGGAGGCATTATGACTGTCGGGAGAATGGCCGGCGGGGAAGGAGGGCATTATGACTGCCGGGAGAATCGCTGGGGGGGGAGGGGAGGCATTATGACTGCTGTGAAAATCGCTGGGGGGGAAGGAGGGCATTATGACTGCCAGGAGAATTGTCGGGTGGGGGGGCATTATGACTGCTGGGAAAAACGCTGTGAAGGGGGGGCAGGGGATGCATTATGACTGCTGGGAAAAGCGCTGTGGGGGGGAGGCATTATGACTGCTGGGAGAATCGCTACAGGGGGGGAAAGGAGGCATTATGACTGCTGGGAGAATCGCTGTAGGGGGGGAAAGGAGGCAGCATGACTGCTGGGAGAATCGCTGGGGGGGGGGGGGCATTATGACTGTCAGGAGAATCGCTGGGTGGGGAGGCATTATGACTGCCGGGAAAATCGCTGTGGGGGAAGGGGGGCATTATGACTGCCGGGAGAATCGATGGGGAAGGGGGGCATTATGACTTCCGGGAGAATCGCCGGGGGGGAAGGGGGGCATTATGACTGCTAGGAGAATCGCTGTGGGGGGGTGAGGGGAGGCATTTTGACTGCTGGGAGAATCGCTGTAGGGGGGAGTGGAGGCATTATGACTGCTGGGAGAATCCTTGTATGCCGCAAAGTGAGTAACGATGCGGCGTGGGACTGGGGGCAGGAAGGTGGGGGGGTTATTCAAGAGCGAGCAGAGTTAGTGGAGGGGGGAGGAGCTAGGACAGGAAGTAGAAGGAGTAAGAGCGGGAAAAATGCCACAAGCAGCCTAGGAAGAGAAGAAGAAGGACGTTAAGGATTAAGCAGACGAACAAAGGGAGAATTTCGGAGAAACAGCAAAGAAAGAACAAAGTGAAAACATCTGTGGTACAGAAGGCAAGAGTTGTGGAAAGAAGAAGCGGTCGGAAGACAAGAGAAGTTCAGAAGTGTCGGGTGGAAGAAGCTAGCAGCAGGATAAAGAAGGGAGAAAATGGAGGACCTTCGTTCCAGGATCCAAGCAGCGGTGATGAAGGACGGCACCGGATGGCTGGAAGAGGTGCTGGCAAGCTGCAAGACGACCGCCGAAGCCAAGAAGCCAGTCGAGCAGGAGGGGCAGTTGCGGAGCCCAGGAGAAGAGCCAGCGACTATCGGAGATGCGCCCCGTGGGAGACCGCGCCGACGAAAGCAGCCCCCTGCGAGGTTAAGGCCTAGCCCCGCGCCGAAGAGGGGAGGAGGAAGAAGCAGCCTGGGCAGCGCAGGCCCGAGGATGGACGGTGGAGCGATAAGGAAGTCGGCGCCGGAACCGCGAGGTACGGCAGGAAAGCAATCAGCAGAGACTCATGGGACACTTACCACCGGGAGTCCGGACCGAAAGGAACGGCGGGCGGCAGTCACAGCGGACTCCGATCAGCTACAGCATCGCGCAGCCGGGCGCAGGAGACCGGAGATTCAGCGAGGTGAGCGAGGCGGGAGCAGTGCAGAGGAGCCGGGTAGCGCGCAGTCCGGCCGCACGTCCTCTCAAGATGGCGGCGCAGCGCAGGCGGGAACACAGGCAGTGAGAGGAGCGCAGCGCAGCGGGAGTACATGTGGCAGGGGGGAGGGGGGAGGGAGGATAGAAGACTCGAGGGGGAGAGCGGAGTATAGGGGCCCACGCAACCCCCCCCTGACACAAACCCCGGGGAGCTCCAGCCTCTCCGATGATAGCAGGGAGTGGGAAGGCAGCACATGTCACCATCCAGGGGAAGCAGGGGAGACAGGGGCAGCGCGCCGCAAAAAGGGAAAGGAGCCAGGTAGGGGTATACACAGCCCTCAAGGGGGATTGGACAGGTGACACTCAGACCCACGTTACAGCACTTCAGCCCCCCCTACCCAGCACTTAGCCACATTACAGGGCCGGCAGCCCACTTCTACTGGATACAAGCGCCCAACTGCCCATAACATCCAGCAGAGGCAGTGTTACATTAACCCACATTACATCCCCCCGGTAGCAGAGCCCGTAGTTTACCCCCCCACACATAGCCAGGCTACACGCAGGGGCTCTAAGAAACAGGGCCAGGGGGCCAGGCAGAGGCAGAAGGAGCGAGCCAGACAGTTGAGGCAGGATAGAGAGTTCCAAGCGCAGCTAGAGAGGTCAAGTGTAGGGCGTAGTGCTAGCAGCGGGGCGCGCGAGTCAGGCGAGGAAGTAGCGAGCAGCGGCCAGGACGTGTATTACATGCGCCAGGAGCAGCCACGAAGGTCGGACCCGCAGTCATCCCTTTATCAGAAGGTCCGGGAACGCCATAGGTGGCAGGAGCATATGCAGGATCGGGCAGGGCTGGACCAGCCTGGCACGTCTCAGTCGGATACTGCAAGGAGGGCTCTGTAGCCGAGTGGTCGGCAGCCCGCGTTCGATATGGGCTGGAACCGAGGGAGCGGTACAGCGAGGGGATCACCCTTGGCAACGCCGGAGGTCCGTCCAATTGGTGAGTCTACATTATGCGATGTGTTAAAAATGTTTCGGATCCCGCATCCGGTGCGGAGAAGGATGATTTATTATCGGTTCTGAGGTCGCTGCTGGGCAAGATTGATCCAAAAAAGGGGCTTTCAGTGTCCTGTGTGGCTCCAGGGGGCGCAGGCCCGCCTGTGGGAAATGTTGGTGCTTGCTCAGCAGCGGGTGCAGAAAGTGATCCAACGGATGGTTTACAGTATGCTGATTCGTTGTTTTGTGGTGTTGCCCCTTTAGGGGTGGGTCTGCCCGAGGATGTGGTTGATAAAATTTAAAATGGTGTGTATATTGATATATGGTCCTTGCTTTCAGCGGACCACGTGATGGTGAATAAAGAGCGGTCAGAGCGAGGTGTTGATAAAAAGCCGAAGATCGCTAAAACTTTAAACTCCATATTGTATTGGGTCTGTGGAGCGCCGGGATCTGCTGCTCAGCGCAGCCTGGAATTCTATGGAATACTATGATACTGATGATTTTTGGAAACTGGTTACAAGTCTTTTTGGGCCGGTGCCCGCGGTGGGTAGCACCGGCGAAAATGCGAACCCCAGTGAGAAGCCAGTACCTGGATCCGTGGTTAAACGTGTACCACAGGAAACAGGAAGCAGAAATCCTTAGGGCAGGATTTCGGGAAGGTTTCAAAATTCCGTATGCGCATCAGCCTGCTACTATGTTATGCCCCAATTTGAAATCGGCAAGAGACAATATCGAGTTGGTAAGGGAGAAGGTCCAAAAAGAAGTGGAGTTGGGCCGCATGGCCGGCTCGTTCAGTGATCCTCCTTTCGAGAGCTTGTGAGTGTCTCCTTTGGGTCTGGTACCTAAAGGGGAAACCGGGAAGTTCCGGTTGATACATCATTATCTTTCCCGACTGGGGGATCGGTCAATGATGGCATCTCAAAAGAGGAGGCAGCGGTAGCCTACACGTCGTTCGATTGCGCCGTTTGGTTAGTAAGGTCGGCGGGTATATATGCCCATTTGGCAAAAACTGATATCCAATTGGCGTTTCGCTTGCTTCCAGTTCATCCGGAGTGTTTTCATCTTTTGGGATGCAGAATTGAGGATCAGTTTTTCGCCGACATGTGCTTGCCGATGGGATGCTCGATCTCATGCTATTTTTTCGAGTTATTTAGTTCTTTCCTGGAATGGATGTTAAAGTATGAGACGGGCATCACATCGGAAATACATTATTTGGACGATTTTTTGTTCGTCGGTTCAAAGACATCGGGCGATTGCGGGTTCCTCATGACGAATTTTCAGAGGCTAATGAGATTAGCGGGGGTCCCATTGTCTGTAGAAAAGACGATGGGCCCTGTTACATGCCTAACGTTTTTAGGGATAAAAATCGATTCGGTGGATATGGTTTTCAGGTTGCCGGCGGACAAAGTGGCAAGACTGCGGCAAACGGTCGGCGAAGTGGCAAAGTGTAAAAAAGCGACGCTGCGGCAGGTTCAAGTTTTTGTTGGGTCTTTTGAATTTTGCCTGCAAAGTGATCCCCATGGGGCGGCCGTTAGCCAGGAGATTATCACTGGCGACTGTGGGGGTCCGCGAACCACACCATTTCATACGCGTGACGGCGGGCATAAAGGCGGATTTGCATGTATGGATGGTATTCCTGCATTCTTTCGACGGGCAGGTTGTATGCCCGAGGGTGGATGTGGAAGGAACCGACATCAACTTATTCGCCGACGCGGCTGGTTCGGGCGGTTTTGGCGTAATTTTCAACAACCATTGGTGCAGGGTGCCCTGGCCAAGGTCATGGATAGAAAAACGGTGGACTAAGAACATAACGCTGTTGGAGTTTTTCCCGGTGGTGGTTGCGATCGAGTTATGGGGATCAGAGTTACGAGATCGGAGAGTGTGTTTTTGGTCAGATAACGCAGCGGTTGTGCAAACGATAAACAAACAATCGTCGGCCTCCCTGCCGGTTTTAGCCTTGTTGAGGCACGTGGTACTGAGATGTTTGCAAAGGAATATATATTTGCGGGCAAAGCATGTCCCAGGTTGTGACAACAGAACGGCTGATGCACTCTCTCGTTCGCAGACGGAGCTGTTCAGGGAGCGGCACCCGCAGGCGGGTGCCGAGGGGGTACGCTGCCCGCCTTCCTTATGGAATTGGCAGAGGGGAGTTGTTGAAGCTGGTGGAGTCATCTGTGGTGGTTTCAACGTGGTGAAGTTACAATTCAGTTTGGTTATCATGGTTAAAGTTTGCCGGTGGAAAAGTGGTAGGAGGTGAAAGGGCAAGGTCGGCAACATTGGATATGCTGGCGGAGTTGCGGAAAAAACGGTTGTCGGTAGGAGCGGCAAAGAAGCATCTATCGGGAGTGGCGTTTTTGTTAAAGCTCCACGGGAAAGTTGATGTGACTAAGGAATTCGTGTTCCAACAGATAATTCGCGGTTGGAAAAAGAAAGGGTCCAGACGGATACGCGTCGACCAATTACATTTCCAGTACTGATGGTTTTGTTGTCAGTTTTGGAGTCGGTATGTGCGGATGAATTCGAAACGCTATTGTTTAGAACGGCTTTTTCGTTGGCATTTTTTGCGGCCCTCCGGATCGGCGAGATGGTCCCGGCAAGTAGAGTTAAGTCGGGTGGCTTACGGGAAAACGACGTTATTACTACAGGATCGGCCATACGGATAGGTATAAGAAAGTCTAAGACGGATGTTTATGGGAGAGGTGATTGGCTCACCATTAACCAATTAGGGGCACAGGGGTGCCCGGTGGAGGTAACTGGAGAGTACATAAAACAGCGCCCCCCAGAGCGGACAATTTTTAGTGCATGCATCGGGGGGTCCCCGCCCACACGTTTCCAATTTTCGGCGGTTTTACGTTCGGCACTGAAGAGGTGTGGTTTGGATCCGGCAGAATTCGGGACACATTCATTTAGGATTGGGGCTGCGACGACGGCGGAAGCACACGGTATGTCGGAAGACGGCTTGAAACGGTTGGGGCGATGGAAATCGCAAGCGTACAAGTCATACGTACGACCGGACCGGACGGTAGAAGTCGCTTTTGCATGGGTTAAAGCTTAGTGTTACGAAGGTGTGTTTATTACAGTTTGTGTGTATTTGCTATGTTATTTTGTTTCAGCATCTGAGCCATGGCATGTGTGGATCATCGGCCACTCGTTTATCTATTGGGCGGAGAGAAGAGCGGCCACTCGACCTATGGGAAGGAATCTGGGTATGAGCGGAGCATTCGTAAACTGGATTGGAGTGCGGGGGCTTCAATGGCCTAGGATTTTACAATTTGTGCTAAAGATCAGCAGGTGGACCCCCCGGAGAGTTATACTGGTCGTTCACGCCGGGGGGAGCGACTTAGGAAGAACTAAAATGAACGAATTACTAGTGCTAATGAAACAAGACATGATGAGGTTTCGAGACTGTTTCCAGGATTGTGTGCTTCTATGGTCGGATATCGTGGCCAGGAGATGCTGGAGGGGTGCCAGAGATGGGGATGCGATTGAACGAGTGAGAAGATTGATAAATCTGAGGATGTCCAGATTCGTGCAATCATTGGGTGGAGTGGCAGTTCGCCATTGGGAACTCGAGGACAAGGAAAAAGGAGCACTTAGGGATGATGGAGTGCACCTCAATGAGGTCGGTTTGGACACTTTTTTTGTCAGGACTTCAGGATGGTGTGGAGATGGCGTTGGCTAGGGTTGGCGTGGTGGGGCGGGATGCGCCATAGGAATACGGCGCGTGCCGGGAGCTTCCCATGCGGGATACGGCTTTGAGGAGGGTTTGCAAGCCCTAGGGAAAAAGGGGCTTACGAACGTCCTGTGGCCGTTACGGCGTTAAAAAAGTTCAACAGTTTACGGCATGGGAAAGCGTTAGGAATTTAGACTGAGGAATTTAGGTTAAATTAAAGGTTATAAAATATGTTTAAAAATGTTAATAAAGCTGTGGCCAACCCACGTTTTCAGCAAGAAGTTGTAAGTATGTGTTATTATAGGATATGTTTATTATATGGTAAGTGAGCGTACATTTAGGTTTAGGATGCCCCCAGTCCTGTTTGGGGGGGGGGGGGGAGGCATTATGACTGTTAAGAGAATCGCTGGGGGGGAAGGAGGGCATTATGACTGCTGGGAGAATCGCTGTAGGGGGGGAGGGGAGGCATTATGACTGCTGGGAGAATCGCTGGGGGGGGGGGGTGAGGGGAGGCTTCATGACTGCTTGGAGAATCGCTGTAGGGGGGGAGTGGAGGCATTATGACTGCTGGGAGAATCGCTGTGGGGGGGAGGCATTATGACTACTGGGAAAATCGCTGGGGGGGAGGGGAGACATTATGACTGCTGGGAGAATCGCTGTGGGATAGGGGAGGCATTATGACTTCCGGGAGAATCGCTGATGGGGAGGGAAGTTATGACTGCCTGGAGAATCGCTGTGGGGGGAAGGAGGGCATTATGACTGCCGAGAAAATCGCTGGGGGGGAGGGGAGGCATTTTGACTGCCGGGATAATTGCTGGGGGGGGGGGGGGAAGGAGGGCATTATGACTGTTGGGAGAATCCCTGGGGGGGAGGGGAGGCATTATGACTACTGGGAGAATCGCTGTCGGGGGGGTTGCATTATAAAGGAAAATTCTTCTCAGCAGCACTCACCATAACCCATAAGGGGGGGGGGGTTTCTTCCACATGTAGTGTCCTGCACGCCTAACTGGGATTGAATCGTAATCCCATAGATTCAGGCAGAGTTAAAAAGAAAAATAGGCAGCAGAGTCCTGATCTTCAGGTGCAATAAAGACTTATATTTCCATCAGAACATCACATCATCATGAAATACAGCGACGTTTCGACCGTTACATAGATGGTCTTTGTCAAGCTTTATGCATTATGACTGCTTGGAGAATCCTTGTTTGGGGGGGGGGGCATTATGACTGTTGGGAGAATTGCTGTGGGGGGGGGGGGGAAGGGGAGGCATTATGACTGCTGTGAGAATCCCTGGGGGGGAGGGGAGGCATTATGACTGCTGGGAGAATCGCTGTGGGGCGGTAAGGGGAGGCATTATGACTGCTGGGAGAATCGCTGTGGGGAGAGGCATTATGACTGCTGGGAGAATCGCTGTGGGGGGGAGGCATTATGACTGCTGGGAGAATCGCTGGGGGGGAGGGGAGACATTATGACTGCTGGGAGAAACGCTGGGTGGGGAGGCATTACGACTGCCGGGAAAATCGCTGGGGGGGGGGGGAGGGGGCATTTTGACTGCTGGGAGAATCAATGGGGGGGAAGGTGGGCATTATGACTTCTGGGAGAATCGCCAGGGGGGAAGGGGGGCATTATGACTGCTGGGAGAACCCCTGTTTGGGGGGGGGGGCATTATGACTGTTGGGAGAATCGCTGTGGGGGGGAGAGAAGGCATTATGACTTCTGGGAGAATTGCTGTGGGGGAGGCATTATGACTTCCGGGAGAATCGCTGGGGGGGGGGGGGAGGGGAGGCATTATGACTGCCAGGAGAATCGCTGGGGGGAAGGGGAGGCCTTATGACTGCCGTGAAAATCGCTGGGGGGGAAGGAGGGCATTATGACTGCCAGGAGAATCGGCGCGGGGGGGGGGGCATTATGACTGCTGGGAGAATCGCTGTAGGGGGGGTGGGGAGGCGTTATGACTGCTGGGAGAATCGCTGGGGGGGGGGGGCGAGAAGAGGCATTATGACTGCTGAGAGAAGCGCTGTGGGGGGGGGAAGCATTATGACTGCTGGGAGAATTGCTGTGGGGGAGGGGAGGCATTATGACTTCCGGGAGAATCGCTGGGAGAGAGGGGAGGCATTATGACTGCCGGGAAAATCGCTGCGGGGGAAGAGGGGCATTATGACTGCTGGGAGAATCGCTGTGGGGGGGAGGCATTATGACTGCTGGGAGAATCGCTGGGGGGGGGGAGGGGAGGCATTATGACTGCTGAGAGAATCGCTGGGGGGGGGGAAAGGGAGGCATTATGACTGCTGGGAGAATCGCTGGGGCGGGGGAGGCATTATGACTGTCGGGAGAATCGCTGGGTGGGGAGGATTGGGGGCACACTAATCGTAACTGTATGCTCACTTACCTATAACAAAGATATACTTACAACTTCTTGCTGAAAACGTGGGTTGGCCACAGCTTTATTAACATATTTAAAACGTATTTTAATCTTCAGTTTCACTTAATTTAACTTAATATTAACTATCCTCTGTCTAACACCTTCCCATGCCGTAAACTGCTGAAATTTAAAACCATAACGGCCACAGGACGTTCGTAAGCCCCTGATCTTCCTTGGGCTTGAAAACCTTCCTCTACGCTGTAGCCCGCATGGGAAGCTTCCGGCCTACCTTCACTAGCTGTGACAACTTCCATAAACAGTCCTTTACTCCCACATCGAGTCCTTATTGCCCTCACCCTACCAGGGGCGGGTGGGCGGGCGTCTGCTCTTCTGCGTCCTTCTTCTTCACTGCCCCAGCCGTTTGTGCTCTTTCCCGCTCTCTGTCCGTCTCCTTCCTGTCCTAGCTCCACCCCTTCTACCTAAGCTCGCTCATTAACCCCTTCCTTCCCTGCCCGCAGTCCTGCGCCGCATCGTTAAGCACTTTGCGGCATACAAGACTGGGGGCAGACTAATTGTAACTGTATGCTCACTTACCTATAACAAACATATACTTACAACTTCTTGCAGAAAACGTGGGTTGGCCACAGCTTTATTAACATATTTAAAACATATTTTAATCTTCAGTTTGACTTAATTTAACTTAATATTAACTATCTTCTGTCTAACACCTTCCCATGCCGTAAACTGCTGAAATTTAAAACCGTAACGGCCATAGGACGTTCGTAGGCCCCTGATCTTCCTTGGGCTTGAAAACCTTCCTCTACGCCGTAGCCCGCATGGGAAGCTCCCGGCCACGCGGTATGCACCGTAAACCTACGGCGCATCCCACCCCACAACGCCAACCCGAGCTAACGCCATCTCCACTCCGTCTTGCAGTCAAGACAAAAAGGTATCCAGTCCCACCTCGTTGAGGTGCACGGCGTCGTCCCTTAATGCTCCTCTCTCCTTGTCCTCCAACTCCCAGTGGCCGACTGCCACTCCGCCTAACGACTGCACGAACTTGGACATCCTGAGATTTATTAATCTCCTCACCCGCTTGATCGCATCCGAGTCTCTGGCCCCTCTCCAGCATCTTCGGGCCACGATATCCGACCAAACTAAAATGCAATCCTGAAAGCAGTCTCGAAATCGAAGCATATACTGCTTCATGAGCACTAGCAGCCCGCTCATCTTTGTTTTCCTAAGTCGTTCCCCCCCCGGCGTGAACGACCAGTATGACTCTCCGGGGGGTCCACCTGCTTATCTTCAGAACAAATTGCAACATCCTGGGCCATTGCAGCCCCCGTACACCGATCCAGTTTAGGAGTGCGCCGCTCAGACCTAGATTCCTTCCCCATAGGTCGAGTGGCCGCTCTTCTATCCGCCTAAAAAATAAATGAATGGCCAACAATCCAAACGTGCCACGGTTCCGGGGCTGAAAGAAAATAGACCTAGAAAATACGCCCGTAATTACCAACAACCCACCCAAACCCCCCGAAAAACCCCACAAATGATGAAAAACCGAGGTATGACAAAAAACTGCAAGTCAATCCGTGACCAAGGATCCCTCCACAGTACGGTCCGGTCTTACGTACGATTTATACGCCTGCGATTTCCACCTCCCTAACCGCTTCAAACCATCTTCCGTCATGCCGTGGGCTTCCGCTGTTGTCGCGGACCCAATTCTAAATGAATGATTCCAAATTCCACCGGATCAAAACCACATTTCGTTAATGCCGACCGCAAAACCGCCGAAAATTGGAAACGAGTGAGGGTGGACCCAGCCTTGTGTACTAAGAACTGTTCACTATGGGGGCGCTTTTTTATGTACTGGCCCATCACCTCCACTGGGCACCATTGCGTCCCCAATCGATTAATGGTAATCCAATCGCCTCTACCATAAACATCTGTTTTCGACTTCCTGATGCCTATCCGGATAGACGCTCCAGTAGCAATAACGTCATTTACCCGTAAACCCCCCGGCTTTACTTTGCTTGCCGGGACCATCTCACCGATACGCAAATCAGCAAAAAACGCCAGCCAAAAGGCCGTTCTGAACAATAACGTCTCATACTCATCCGAACATACCGCCTCTAAAACCGTTAATAATTTAATTAATAATGAAATGTAATGGGTCGGCGCGTATCAATCTGAACCTTTTCTCTTTTCCAACCACGAACTATCTGTTGGAAAACAAAATCCTTAGTCACATCTTGCATTCCGTGTAATTTTAGGAAAAAGCGCCAAGTATTTTCTTGCCGCTCCAACCGACAACCGTCTACCACGCAACTCCGTCAACATATCCAACGTCGCTGACCTTGCGCTCTCACCTCCTACCACCAGCAAATTTCAACCATGCAGACCAGACTGTATTATAATTTTTTCACGTTGTAACCGCCACTGATGCCTCCACCAGCTTCAGCAACTCTCCTCTGCCAGACTCCATAAGGAAAGCGGGCAGCGTACCCCCTCGGCATCCACCTGTGGGTGCCGCTCCCTGAACAGCTCCATCTGTGACCGAGAGAGTGCATCAGCCGCTCCATTGTCACAACCTGGGACATGTTTTGCACGTAAATACATGTTACCCTGCAAACATCTTAATACCACGTGCCTCAGTAAAGCCGAAACCGGCGGGGACGCCGATGATTGTTTATTTATGGTTTGCACAACCGCTGCGTTATCCGACCAAAAACTAATTTTCCGATCCCGTAACTCTGGTCCCCATAACTCAATCGCCACCACTACCGGGAAGAATTCCAACAACGTGATATTTTTGGTCCACGGGTTCTCTCTCCATGACCTTGACCTGGGCTCCCTGCACCAATGGTTGTTAAAGATTACTCCGAAACCGCCAGAAGCGGCTGCGTCGGCGCACAAGCTGATTTCAGTGCCTTCCACATCTTCCCTCGGGCATACCACCTGCCCGTTGAAAGAATGAAGGAACACTCTCCATATATGCAAATCTGCTTTTATTCCCGTCGTCACCCGCACGAAATGGTGTGGTTCGCGGACCCCAACAGTCGCCAGCGATAATCTCCTGGTAAACGGCCGCCCCATGGGGATAACTTTGCAAGCGAAATTTAATAAACCCAACAAGACCTGAATCTGTCGTAACGTTGCTTTTTTACAAAGAGCCACATCACCGACCGCTTACCGCAGCCTTGACACTTTGTCTGCCGGCAACCTGAAAACCATTTCCGCCGAGTCGATCTCTATCCCTAGGAACATCAAACACGTGACCGGGCCCATCGTCTTCTCTTCGGACAATGGGACCCCCGCTAGTCGCATTAGCCTCTGAAAATTTCTCATTAGAAACCCAAAATCGCCTGACGTTTTGGAATGGACGAACAAAAATCATCCAAATAATGTATTACCGATGTGATGCCCGTCTCATACTTTAACATCCACTCAAGGAAAGAACTGAATAACTCAAAAAATAGCATGAAATAGAGCATCCCATCGGCAAGCACATGTCGACGAAAAATTGGTCCTCGATTCTACATCCTAAAAGGTGAAAGCAATCTTCTCTTGCCGATTTCAAGTTAGGACATAGTGTGGTGCTGGCTGGTAAGCGTACAGAATTTTGAAGCCCTCCTGAAATTCTGACCTAAGGATTTCTACTTCCTGTTTCCTGTGGTACTTGCTTAGCCACGGATCCAGGTACTGGCTGTACACTGGGGTGGGGGGGGGGTGGAGGTATTATGACTGCTGGGAGAATTGCTGTGGGGGAGGGGAGGCATTATGCCTTCCGGGAGAATCGCTGGGGGGGAGGGGAGGCATTATGACTGCTGGGCAAATCGCTGGGGGGGAAAGGGAGGCATGATGACTGCTGGGAGAATCGCAAGGGGGGGGGGGAGGCAATATGACTGCTGGGAGAATCGCTGTGGGGGAGGGGAGGCATTATGACTTCCGGGAGAATCGCTGTGGGGGAGGGGAGGCATTATGACTTCCGGGAGAATCGCTGTGGGGGAGGGGAGGCATTATGACTTCCGGGGAATCGCTGATGGGGAGGGGAGGCATTATGACTGCCGGGAAAATTGCTGGGGGGGGAAGGGGGGCATTATGACTGCTGGGAGAATTGCTGGGGGAAAGGGGAGGCGTAATGACTGCCTGGAGAATCCCTGTTTGGGGGGGTGGAGGCATTATGACTCTTGGGAGAATCGCTGTGGGGGGAGGGGAGGCATTACGACTGCTGGGAGAATTGCTGGGGGGGGAGGCATTATGACTGCCGAGAGAATTGCTGTGGGGGAGGGGAGGCATTATGACTGCCGGGAGAATCGCTGGGGGGGAGGGGAGGCATTATGACTGCCGGTCAAATCGCTGAGGGGAAAGGGGGGCATTATGACTGCTGGGAGAATCGCAGGGGGGGGGGGAGAGGCATTATGACTGCTGGGTGAATCGCTGTGGGGGAGGGGAGGCATTATGACTGCCGGGAAAATCGCTGGGGGGGCATTATGACTTGCTGGAGAATCACCGGGGGGGAAGGAGGGCATTATGACTGCCGGAAGAATCGCTGGTGGGGGGGGAGCATTATGACCGCCGGGAAAATCGCTGTGGGGGAAGGAGGGCATTATGACTGCTGGGAGAATCGCTGTGGGGGGGAGGGGATGCATTATGACTGCTGGGAGAATCGCTGTAGGGGGAGGGGAGGCATTATGACTGACGTGAAAATCGCTGGGGGGGGGGGGGGGGGGGGAGGAGGGCATTATGACTTCCGTGAAATTCGCTGGGGGGAAGGAGGGCATTATGACTGCCGGGAGAATCGCTGTGGGGGGGGGGGGGGGAAACGATGAGGGGAGGCATTGACTGCTGAGAGAAGCGCTGTGGGGGGGAGGCATTATGACTGCTGGGAGAATCGCTGTGCGGGGGGGGGGGAGGCATTATGACTGCTGGGAGAATCGCTGTGGGGGGGAGGCATTATGACTGCTGGGAGAATCGCTGTAGGGGGAGGGGAGGCATTATGACTGACGTGAAAATCGCTGGGGGGGGAAGGAGGGCATTATGACTGCCGGGAGAATCGGCGGGGGGGGGGGCATTATAACTGCTGGGAGAATCGCTGTGAAGGGGGGGCAGGGGATGCATTATGACTGCTGAGAGAATCGCTGTGTGGAAGGGGGAGGGGAGGCATTATGACTGCTGGGAGTGGAGAAGCGCTGTGGGGGGGGGGACGAGGGGTGGCATTATGACTGCTGAGAGAAGCGCTGTGGGGGGGAGGCATTATGACTGCTGGGAGAATCGCTGTGGGGGGGGGGGAGGGGAGGCATTATGACTGCTGGGAGAATCGCTGTGGGGGGGAGGCATTATGACTGCTGGGAGAATCGCTGTGGGGGGGGAGGCACTATCACTGCTGGGAGAATCACTGTGGGGGGGGGTGGTGGGGAGGGGGGCATTATGACTGCTGGGAGAATCGCTGTGAAGGGGGGGGGGCAGGGGATGCATTATGACTGCTGAGAGAATCGCTGTGTGGAAGGGGGAGGGGAGGCATTATGACTGCTGGGAGAGGAGAATCGTTGTGGGGGGGGGGGACGAGGGGAGGCATTATGACTGCTGAGAGAAGCGCTGTGGGGGGGAGGCATTATGACTGCTGGGAGAATCGCTGTGCGGGGGGGGGGGGGCGGGGAGGCATTATGACTGCTGGGAGAATCGCTGTGGGGGGAGGCATTATGACTGCTGGGAGAATCGCTGTGGGGGAAGGAGGGCATTAAGACTGCTGGGAGAATCGCTGTGGGGGGGAGGCATTATGACTGCTGGGAGAATCACTGTGGGGGGGGAGGGGATGCATTATGACTGCTGGGAGAATCGCTGTGGGGGGGGCGATAGGAGGCATTATGACTGCTGGGAGAATCGCTGTAGGGGGAGGGGAGGCATTATGACTGACGTGAAAATCGCTGGGGTGGGGGGGGGAGGAGGGCATTATGACTGCCGTGAAATTCGCTGGGGGGGGAAGGAGGGCATTATGACTGCCGGGAGAATCGGCGGGGGGGGGGGGCGGGGGGGGCATTATGACTGCTGGGAGAATCGCTGTGAAGGGGGGGGGCAGGGGATGCATTATGACTGCTGAGAGAATCGCTGTGTGGAAGGGGGAGGGGAGGCATTATGACTGCTGAGAGAAGCGCTGTGGGGGGGAGGCATTATGACTGCTGGGAGAAGCGCTGTGGGAGGGAGGCATTATGACTGCTGGGAGAATCGCTGTGGGGGGGGAGGGGAGGCATTATGACTGCTGGGAGAATCGCTGTGGGGGGGAGGGGAGGCATTATGACTGCTGGGAGAATCGCTGTGGGGGGGAGGGAAGGCATTATGACTGCTGGGAGAATCACTGTGGGGGGGGGGGGAGGGGAGGCATTATGACTGCTGGGAGAATCCCTGTGGGGAGGGGAGGCATTATGACTGCTGGGAGAATCGCTGTGGGGGGGCGAGGGGAGGCATCATGACTTCTGGGAGAATCACTGTGCGGGGGGGAGGCAATATGACTAATGGGAGAATCGCTGTGGGGGGGAGGGGAGGCATTATAACTGTGGGTAGAATCGCTGTGGGGGGGGGGGAGGCATTATGACTGCTGGGAGAATCGCTGGGGGGGGAGGACTGGGGGCACCATACCGTAATTTTAGCTCACATACCTATAACAAACATATACTTACAACTTCTTTCTGTAAACGTGGGTTGGCAACAGCTTTATTAAATATATTTCAAAATATATACTTTAACTTTATTTATCTTAATTTAACTTAATTTAACTTTTCTCTGACTAAAACCTTCCCACGCCGTAACTGCTGAACTTTTTTAAAATCGTAACGGCCCATAGGACGTTCGTAAGCCCCTGTAACTTCCTTGGGCCTGAAAACCTTCCTTTACGCCGTAGCCCGCATGGGAAGCTCCCGGCCTAACTTCACCAGCTGTGACAATTTCCATGAAATGTCCTGAAACCGAAAGCAGTCCTCTCCTACCCTCACCCAACCGGGCGGGTGGGCGGGCGTCTTCTCCGTCACGTCCTTCTTCTCCTTTGCTCTGACCGTTCTGCTCTTTCCCGCTCTCTGCTCCCTTCTCTTCCTGCCTTAGCCCCTTCCTTACTTCCTGCGCTCGTTATTCAAATCTTCCCTCCCCTGCCCCCAGTCCCCCGCCGCCTCATTCTACATTTTGCGGCATACAAGACTGGGGGAACCATACCGTAATTTTAGCTCACTTACCCATAACAAACATATACTTACAACTTCTTGCTGTAAATGTGGGTTGGCCACAGCTTTATTAAATATATTTCAAAATATATACTTTAACTTTAATTAACTTAATTTAACTTTATTTAACTGACTAAAACCTTCCCATGCCGTAACTGCTGAACTTTTTTAAAACCGTAACGGCCCATAGGACTTTCGTAAGCCCCTGTAACTTCCTTGGGCCTGAAAACCTTCCTTTACGCCGTAGCCCGCATGTGAAGCTCCCGGCGACACGGCATGCACCGTACACCTACGGCGCATACCGCCCCACCCCGCCAACCCGCTCCAAAGCCATCTCCACCCCATCCTGTAGTCCTGACAAAAAGGTATCCAGTCCCACCTCGTTGAGGTGCACACCATCATCTCTTAACGCTCCTTTTTCTTTATCCTCCAGTTCCCAGTGGCGGACTGCCACTCCACCTAGCGACTGCACAAACCTGGAAATCCGTAGGTTTATTAATTTCCTCACGCGCTCTATAGCATCCGCATCCCTGGCTCCTCTCCAGCATCTCCGAGTCACTATATCCGACCAGACCAAGATACAGTCCTTAAAGCAGTCCCAAAAACGAAGCATGTCCTGCTTCATGAGCACAAGCAACTCGCTCATCTTTGTTTTCCCTAGGTCGTTCCCCCCCGGCGTGAACGACCAGTATAACTTTCCGGGGGGTGCTCCTGCTTATCCTCAATACCAATTGCAAAATCCTGGGCCATTGCAGCCCCCGCACACCAATCCAATTGATGAGTGCACCGCTCAGGCCCAAATTCCTTCCCATGGGTCGCGACGCCGCTCTCCTCTCTGCCCAGTAAATGAAGGAATGTCCCACAATCCAAACATGCCACGGTTCCAGGGCTAAAATGAAAAATAAACATAGAAAACCCCACTATACCCAAAAGCCTCTAACATCCCCGGGGCCCCAACTGCATAAACAAAACACTGCCGCTACCAATCAGTCCGTGACCAAGCTCCTTCCACGACTCGATCCGGCCTGACATATGATTTATAAGCTTGAGATTTCCATCTCCCCAACCGTTTTAAACCCTCCTCTGTCATGCTGTGCGCTTCTGCTGTCGTCGCGGCCCCAATTTTGAAGGAATGGGTTCCAAATTCCGCCGGATCCAAGCCCACTTTCTTTAAAGCCGATCGCAAAACCGCCGAAAACTGGAAACGGGTGAGCGGTGCCCTCGACGCATGGACTAAAAACTGGCTGCTTTGGGGGCGCCTTGTAATAAACTGTCCCAACATCCCCACCGGGCACCACTTGTCCCCCAAACGATTAATGGTTAGCCAGTCTCCTCTACCATACAAATCCGTTTTTGACTTTCTGACGCAAACTCTGATAGACGCTTCCGTGGCAATTACATCATTCGATCTTAAACCACCGGGCTTGGCTTTACTTGCTGGCACCAGCTCGCCAATGCGCAACGCGGCGAAAAACGCAAGCAAAAAGGCCGACCTGAACAACAACGTCTCGAACGCATCCGAACATGTTACCTCCAGAACCAACAATAACTTAACTAACAATTGGAATGTGATGGGTCGACGATTGTCCGTTTGCACTTTCTCTTTTTTCCAACCATGAACTATCTGTTGAAACACAAACTCTTTTGTAACATCTACCACACCGTGTAACTTTAAAAGGAAAGCCACTCCCGCTAGGTGTTTTTTCGCCGCTCCAACCGACAGTCGTTTATCGCGCAACTCTGACAACATGTCCAGCGTCGCCGCCCTTGCCCTTTCGCCCCCTACCAACGTTCCACCCACAAATTTTAACCATGTGGACCAGACTGTATTATAACTTTTCCACGTTGTAACTGCCACCGATGCCTCCACCAGCCTCAGCAGCTCTCGTCTGCCAGATTCGATAAGGAAGGCGGGCAGCGTACCCCCTTGGCATCCGCCTGTGGGTGCCGCTCCCTGAACAGCTCCATCTGTGAACGAGAGAGTGCATCAGCCGCTCCGTTGTCACAACCTGGGACATGTTTCGCACGTAAATACATGTTACCTTGCAAACATCTCAGTACCACATGTCTCAACAAAGCCAACACCGGCGGGGACACGGAAGATTGTTTATTTATGGTTTGCACGACCGCCGCGTTATCCGACCAAAAACAAATCCTGCGATCCCGTAACTCTGATCCCCATAACTCAATCGCCACTACCACCGGGAAAAATTCCAGCAACGTAATATTTTTTATCCATCGTCTTTCTTTCCATGACCTTGGCCAAGGTTCCCTGCACCAATGGTTATTAAAAATTACTCCAAAACCGCCCGATCCGGCTGTGTCGGCAAACAAACAAATATCCGAGCCTTCCACATCATCCTTTGGGCATACCACTTGCCCGTTGAATGAATGGAGGAAAACCCTCCATATGTGCAAATCTGCTTTGATTCCCGTCGTCACCCGTACGAAATGATGCGGTTCGCGGACTCCCACCGTCGCCAACAATAATCTCCTCGTGAATGCCCGACCCATTGGGATAACCTTGCAAGCAAAACCTGAATCTGCTGCAACGTTGCTTTTTTACATTGCGCGTAACTTGGCGTAACTTCGCCACTTTGTCTTCTGGTAACCGGAAAACCATATCAGCCAAATCAATCTCTATTCCCAGAAAAGTCAAACACGTGACCGGGCCCATCGTCTTCTCTTCAGACAACGGGACCCCCGCTAACCGCATGAGCCTCTGGAAATTGCTCATTCGGAAACCGCAATCACCCGACGTCTTTGAACCGATGAACAAAAAATCATCTAGGTAATGTATTACCGATGTGATGCCTGTTTCATACCGTAACATCCACTCTAGAAACGAACTAAACAACTCGAAAAAATAGCATGAAATTGAGCATCCCATCGGTAAGCACATGTCCACGAAAAACTTTTCCTCGATTCTACATCCTAACAGATGGAAGCAATCCGGGTGGACCGGCAGCAGCCGAAAAGCCGATTCTATATCAGTTTTTGCCAGCTGGGCAAACCTGCCCGCCGACCTCACTAAACGCACCGCGCAGTCAAAAGAAGTGTATGGTACGGCTGCTTCTTCCTTTGAAATGCCATCATTGACCGATCCGCCGCTTGGGAAAGATAGATGATGAATCAGCCGAAACTTCCCGGATTCCTTTTTGGGAACCAGACCCAAAGGAGACACACGTAAGTTTTCGAAAGGTGGATCATCGAAAGGACCGGCCATGCGGCCCAGTTCCACTTCTTTCATAACTTTCTCCTTTACTAACTCAATATCTTCTCTTGCCGAGTTTAAGTTAGTACATAGCGTGGTAATTGGTTGGTCAATGAACGGTATTCTGAAACCCTCCAAAAATCCTGCTCTAAGGATTTTTGCCTCCTGTTTCCTGTGGTACCTGTCTTACCACGGATCCAGATATTGGCTTCTCACTGGGGTTTGCCGGCCCGCGGGCACCGCTCTTTGCTTGCGGAAACAGCGAACCGCCGCGTGCTGCCCGCATACAGAGCACTCATGCCTGAACTTGCAGGTGGCATAATATCTGCAGTGGCCCTCGTTGAATAACCAACAAGAGCTGTTTGGTCTAGGTGAGGCCGCGGGCGGCTGTGATGTGCCCCCTGTGGCTGCCCCGGGAAAGGAAACCCTAGCCGGATGCTGTGCTAAAATCAATTGTATCCACACATCAGTGGCCTTAGAGGCCCAACTCATGTGACTCTTACCCAAAATACGACGCCTAAAATCTTCGTCATAGCACCACCAGGCTGCACCCCCGTGCAGCCTGTACGCGCTATAGATGGTGTTTAAATATACCATCATCTCTGGACCTTTCGCAGGCTGATGCTGGCATGTCACGTGTACCAGCACCATGTACGCCTGCAGCCAATTACCGAAGGTTTTAGCAATTTTGGGTTTTTTGTCGGCTCCCCGCTCGGTCGTCCGCTCCTTATCCACCGTCACGTGGTCCGCTGATAGCAAGGACCGTATATTTATGTAAACACCGCTCTTAATTTTTTCAACCACGTCATCAGACAGACCGACCCCCAGCGGGGCGACACCACAATACAAAGAATCTGCATATTGCAAACCATCCGTTGGGTAACCTTCTGCGCCGGCTGATGAGCTAATTCCGCTATTACCCACAGGTGGGCCTGAACCCCCTGGAGTCACACAAGACACTGAAAGCCCCTCTTTTGGATCAATCTTGCTCAACAGCGACCGCAGAACCGCATCCAAATCACCTTTCTCCGCAACTTTTGCGGGATCCGTAACACATTTCCAAACATCATATATTGTGGACTCACCAGCTGGACCGACCTCCGGCGTTGCCAAGGGTGATGTCCTCGCTGTACCGCTCCCGCGGCTCCTGTTTGAATCGTACTCGGGCTGCCGACTTGCTGAATACAGAGCCCTTCGTCCGCTATCTGGTTGCGACATGCCAGGCTGGTCCAGTCCTGACCGACCCTGCGCGTGGTCCTGCCATCCTCTGCGTTCCTGCTCCTCGCGATAGAGGGATAACTGCGGGTCTGACCGCCGTGGCTGTTCCACAATTCGCTGAGATTCCTCTTGCTCGCTGCTACCCTCCCCCCCGCTTGACTTGCGCGCTCTACCACTGCTGCTGCGTGCAATTCTTGGCTGCTGTGCTTGTTCACGCACTAAGCGGTCCTGCCTCTCTTGCCTGGCTTGCTCCTTCTGCCTGCGCCTAGCCCCCTGGCCCTGCCTCTTTGAACTCCTGCGATGTGCCCGGGTTTGTGAAGGGTGGTAGTCTGCATACTCGGCTGGTGGGGCTATGTATCGGGGGTTAATATAACAGCGCCGATAAGCGCCAGACGTATCTGGTGGGTGGTGATATGTGATAGGGCCAAACTGCTGGGACCCCGATATGGCCATGCTCTGTGTGGGGGGGGGGGGGGTTAATAGGTGTGGGGGGGGGGGTCCGTTGCACTGTGCGTCTAATAGCCCCGCTGGCGGGTGTGTTCTGTCGCCTGCCCGCACCTCTACCTCCCTCTATGTGGTCCTCTGTGCCTGAGCTAACTAAATCCACTGGGGGATCCCACAAACTGCTGCCCTTTTCCCTGCTGCTGCTCGACCCGCTAGTGTAGCTCTCGGGGCTATGTGGTGGGGGATTGTATGTGGCCCTACTAACTCACTTCCCCTTTCCGCTCTCGTTTCCCCTACCCCCTTTCTTAGCATTGCGTGGGCTTACTCCGTAGCGCGCCTCCTGTGATGTCTGCCCCTCCTTGCGGGCCGCGCCGCCATCTTGCGAGGACGAGCGGCCTGACCGCCTGCTCCCCTGCCTCTCTCCGCTGCTCTGTATGAGCTCACCTCTGCCTGCTGCTGATGTCCTGCGCCCAGTCGCGCGCCTGCGCTGTGGTTCGGAGCATGTTCGTGCTGCCGAACGCTGTCCTCTGGTTTCCGGACCCCCGAAAGGTGATGTCCGTGGCGCCTGTATTACCGGCCTCCCCGTCGCACGCCTAGGTACCGGCGCCATTACATCTCTCGGCTTCCGGACCCCCCTGGGCCGGCTTGGCTTGGCTCCCTTTTCTTCCTCTGCGTTTCGCTGCTGTGCTCGGACTTAGCCTTGCCGGAGGCTGCTTCCTACGTCGCGGACGTCCCCGCGGAGCCTCGTTCTGGATGGCGGCGTCCTCACCGGCTCTTTGCTGATGCCCTTCCTGCTCGGCTGTCTCTGTGGGTTCCGCGGCTGTCCTGCAGGTTGCCAGCAGTTCTTCTAGCCATCGGGTCCCGTCCTGTTTCACCGCCTCCTGTATCTTCAATCGTAAGTCCTCCATTTCTTCTGCAATCCTCTGCTGCCTGTGTCTCTTCACCTGCATTCTCCCGATCTTCTTCACCCTCCGCTGGACACTTCTTCCACCCGATCTTCTTGCCTCTTCTCCTTTTCCCTACTGGCTTCTTCTTCCACCCGATCCACTGCTCTTTTGCGCGCTTGTCTTAATTTCTCCGTCCATCTTCTCCTTTGCTCTGACCGTTCTGCTCTTTCCCGCTCTCCGCTCCCTTCTCTTCCTGCCTTAGCCCCTTCCTTCCTTCCTGCGCTCGCTATTCAAATCTTCCCTCCCCTGCTCCCAGTCCCCCGCCGCCTCATTATACATTTTGCGGCATACAAGGGAGGCAATATGACTGCTGGGAGAATCGCAGGGGGGAGGGGAGGCATTATGACTGCTGGGAGAATCGCTGTGGGGGGTGTGGAAGGGAGGCATTATGACTGTTGGGAGAATCGCTGGGGGGGGGAGGGTAGGCAATATGACTGCTGGGAGAGTCGCTGGGGGGAGGGGAGGCATTATGACTGCTGGGAGAATCGCTGTTAGGGGGTGGAGGGGAGGCATTATGACTGCTGGGAGAATTGCTGGGGGGGAGGGGAGGCAATATGTCTGCTGGAAGAATCTCTGGGGGGGAGGGGAGGCATTATGACTGCTGGAAAAATCGCTGGGGGGGGGGGGAGGAGGGCATTATTACTGCTGGGAGAATCGCTGTGGTGGGGGGAGGCATTATGACTGCTGGGAAAATCCCTGGGGGGGGAGGCATTATGACTGCTGGGAGAATCGCTGGGGGGGGGGGGGGGGCGAGGGGAGGCATTATGACTGCTGGGAGAATCGCTGTAGGGGGGGGATTGGAGGCATTACGACTGCTGGGAGAATCCCTGTGAGGGGGGAGGCAATATGACTGCTGGGAGAAATGCTGTGGGGGAGCGGAGGCATTATGACTTCCGGGAGAATCGCTGGGGGGGGGGGAGTAGAGGCATTACGACTGCCGGGAAAATCGCTGTGGGGGAAGGGGGGCATTATGACTGCTGGGAGAATCGTAGGGGGGAAGGGCGGCATTATGACTGCAAGGAGAATTGCTGGGGGAAAGGGGAGGCATTATGACTGCCGGGAGAATCGCCGGGAAGGGCGGGGGAGGAGGGCATTATGACTGCCGGGAGAATCGCTGGGGGGGAGGGGAGGCATTAAAACTGCCGTGAAAATTGCTGGGGGGGAAGGAGGGCATTATGACTGCTGGGAGAATCGGCGGGGGGGCATTATGACTGCTGGGAGAATTGCTGTGAAGGGGGGGAGGGGATGTATTATGACTGCTGGGAGAATCGCTGTGGGGGAGAGGCATTATGACTGCTGGGAGAATCGCTGGGGGGGGGGAGGGGAGGCATTATGACTGCTGGGAGAATCGCAGGGGGAAAGGGGAGGCATTATGACTGCCGGGAGAATCGCTGGGGGGGAGGGGAGGCATTATGACTGCTGGGAGAATCGCAGGGGGAAAGGGGAGGCATTATGACTGCCGGGAGAATCGCCGGGAAGGGCGGGGGAGGAAGGCATTATGACTGCTGGGAGAATTGCTGGGGGGAGGCATTATGACTGCTGGGAAAATCACTGGGGGAGGGGAGGGGAGGCATTATGACTGCTGGGAAAATCACTGGGGGGGGGGGGAAGGAGGGCATTATGACTGCTGTGAGAATCGCTGTGGGTGGGGGGAGGGGAGGCATTATGACTGCTGTGAGAATCCCTGGGGGGAGGCATTATGACTGCTGGGAGAATCGCTGTAGGGGGGGGGCAGTGGAGGCATTATGACTGCTGGGAGAATCGCTGTGGGGGGGAGGCATTATGACTGCTTGGAGAATCGCTGTGTGGGGGGAGGCATTATGACTGCTAGGAGAATCGCTGGGGGGGAGGGAAGGCATTATTGTGATAGACATGATGATTAGTCAGTGTAAAATGTCTATTGATTTGTACTAAACTAGATGTATTACGCAGCTGTAGTGACTTTAACTCTAAGAGGCTAATGACTGCATAATTTCATTATAGTAATTGCTGGACAATGGCATGGTGAAAAGATGTGTGTGTGTGGGGTATAATGTTAGCCTCGTGTATATATATATATATATATATATATATATATGTATATGTATATATATATATGTTGCACAAGCAGCCTCTAAGAGTTAAAGGTCATAGTATTACATGTGTACCTGTATGCAATACTGAGTGTTTTCCTAGCCCTCTCCCACCCCCCCGCACAGACACTACTTAAACAATGACTTGTCACGTACACAGAAATTCCTTCAGCTAGGACAAAGTCCAAGCTACATTGGACTTGAGAGGTGTGGGGAGGGGGAGGCGGGGATTCTATATGATCCGACAAATGAGAATCCTATATGTTACTGATGTAATTGTGATAGACATGATGATTAGTCAGTATAAAATGTCTATCGATTTGTATAAACCAAATGTATTATGCTGTTGTAATAACTCTTAGCACTGTGGAGTTTAAAGGACACACACAATCTAATCATGGTATTTGCTAGACAATGGGATGGTGAAGGATGTATGATATAATGTTAGCTAAGTACATAGGAATTGCACAAGAAGCCTCTAAGAGTTAAGGGCCATAGTGTTATGTGTATATCTGTGTTCAACACTGAGTGTTTACCTAGCCCCCTTCCACTCCCCACACAATCTATTTAAACAATGATTTGTCAACTACACAGAATTCCTTAAGGTTGTCTGCATGCTAGAGAAGACAAAGTCCACACTATGGCGGACGTGAGGAAGGGTGAATAGGGAGGAGGGGGGATTCTATATGATCCGACAAATGAGAATCCTATATGTTACTGATGTAATCTGTTAAACGCCCATAAAGGGCAGGTGTTATCCTTTTCAATAAAAGGGCCTGTCTGGATGTTTCTACCAGGAGAGCCATTTTGGATATGAGACTGATCGCTTGTGTCTAATCTGCTCGACGATGTGTGCACTCTATACAATTCGGAAGCTACAAAATACCCCGAAACCTGCTGGAGAAAACTATAATCCAGATCAGTGGCGTATCCTGGGTGGACCGAGTTAGAGATTTTGATTTCTTTCATTCTGGAAAAATACAGAGATCGGCGGATAGCACGCAGAACTCAGGGGCCCGAAAATCTACAGAACACGGTAAGATTGCTTTATGTAAATCTACCGATGTGATCTGGGTTCTGACTGCTTTTCTGCCTGTTTCTGATCCAGAGTGATAAATCAATGAAAGGCAGGTAATATAGTTCTTTCTTACTCGGAAAAAAGACCACCGTTGTAACCTGCTTAAGGGGTATTTTGTATGCTGTGGCTGCTATGTCTGAGACGGTTAAAAATTGTGTATACAAGACCAAGAGACAAATTCTGTGAGGGTTAATGTGTCAGAAGGGCGGACTCGGCTGTTTAAGTCTGAGGGAGCACGCCAGAGAGAGAGACACTTACTCCTAGGTAAACTAGTGTGAGGTTAGGAAGATTTATGATATGCATATTTACCTTTATGATTGAGCGTGTTATGTTCTCATATGTGAAAAGGTATATACGCGGGAATATAGCCGTGGTGTGACGGATGATGTCTCCAGAATATTGTTGAGGTTTTGGTCATTGAAAATAATCGTCAGTCTCTGTGTATAGCTAAATGTCCTGTCTAGACCGTGCACAAGGAGTGCTCTTGGGGATTACTAGTAGACGGTGGGTTGATATAAAGGTAGATGAGATATATACCTTGAGCCGTTGTGGGTATTCTCCAGTAATCCCGTCTGTTTGGTATTATAGAAAGAATGTGCAGTGTTTATTATTGGGGGAGGGTTGCTGATAAGAGAGTGGACTGAAAGCTTTTCTCAATTAACCCTTCCGTTCCCGTTGTCTTGTATTTTGTAGAATTAATGTGCATTGTAATCTGAGTGGGAAAGAGAGGTTATATTGGAAGGATTTGAAGAAAGCAGATTTTACAAGAGGAACACTACTGTGTCCAGAAACTTCGGATAGGATAGAATAAGCAGGTAGAATAGAATGAGGGATCAGTGCAGGATGTTTTGGAATATGCAAAACATGTAGAAATGTTATACAAAGAGAAGGATCAGGAAAAGTTGCAGAAAGAAATGTCAGGTCATGGACAGATAAGCAGAAATGAATATGGATAGATAAGATAGACTGTAGAAAGTTTTCAGAAGATGAGCAGGAAGCCTAGCAGAAAGAAAGGCGTTTTTAGCTAGTTTTTTGGTATAACGTAGTTAAGAGATTTAAGAGGAGAAAGCATGTAGTGGGGTATGTGTATTGCTAATGAACAATGTAATGCCTTTGTGTTGACTACAGCCCCTCCCTATAATGGCGGCCGCGCTTGCAATGTTTACAACTCCACATAGTGTGACTCTGCAGCACTTCCCCCCATCTGCTCACTTTCAGGGTGTGTGATGTTACTTCCGGTCCCTCCCCATCTGGGACAGGACCTGGCCCCGCCCCTTTCTCCTCCAGCGGCCATTTTGCCTCACCTGGGAGATTTGTAGCCCCGCCCCTTTCTGCCACTGGCGGCCATTTTGCTGCACTTGGGAGGCCTATATTCCCCAATGCCACTGTATCCAGTGCTAACATCATGATTGTCTGAAGTAAGGTCTTGTTTGACCGGACTTTGTTACACTCCAAGATGTGGCCACTTTGGATGTGTGATAAGTTCAGGGAAACAAACCTTTGTGAAGATGCAGCTTGGGACATAGTAGATGACTAAGCTGGTTTATAGTGCATGGAAGATTGGAGTTGATGCATGGGGGGCAGAGGCCAGGAATACATGACAGGGGACGCTCTCTCATGTTCCCAGGGGCTCTGTTTTCCACTGCCCGCTTCTCCAATGGATACTCAGACAGATGATGTTATGGAAGGCTCCTACAGATGGAATAATTTCCCTATAGTCACCCACCAAACTTTTTCACACAATTTGATGAAGTAATTTTACTTTTTATGTGAAGAAAGAGGGACTGAATTGCCCAGAGTAGGATGTTAATTCATCCGTATTCTTTAGTTTTTCTTTAAGTCTTTTGTATATTCTAGTGTCAGTCTACACTGAAGCTATAATTATATTCCGACAGGAGAGTAAAAGCTAAACGCTGGCCATTCCCTGAAATACTATTACACTGGGTGACGTAAAATATGAATTGTGTGGCGCCCCCTTGTGTTAAAAAATGCTAACTGCAACCTGAACAAAAAAAATCTAAAGGATATTTTCGCTCAGACTTCGCTGCATACAATGTCACCTTGACCTACAAAGTGCTTGTTTTTGTGCCTCTTGGTTTACTAGTTTGAACGCAATTACTCTTTTTTCCATTGAGTATTCCGGTTCAAAAGGGGGGAGGCATAGGTGATCTGGGTCATAGATGATCTAGGTGTTGTAGATCAGCTATTGGGTTTAAAAAAATTAAAAAAAGTAAATAAATAAATGGAATAAGGTAACAAGATTCCGAGCCATGTGAAATAGAACATCAGCACGATTATTTAGTACTAATATAGTAAGAAACTGCAGGTATGCAAACAGTTACCAGAACCTCTGTTGATAATGCATATGTTGAGCTTTTTTTTGCAGATGGTACCAGGGTGAGGATTGATGACTCCACATCGGATATGCAGTGGTCACACAACAAGATGTCCTAGAAGCAGAAGCTCTGCCTCCGCATGTCTCAGCACAAGAAGCGGAACTGAAGGCCCTCACTGAGGCGAGTAGAGTGGCGAGAGGTAAGACGGCAACCCTTTACACTGACTCCTGGTATGCATTTGGCATAGCTCATGATTACGGCCCAATATGGAAGGCCAGACAGTTTTTACCTTAGCAGGACAACCAATTGAGAATGGTGCAGCGGTACAGAGTCGCATGGAGGCCCTACTTCTACCTGACAAAGTTGAGAGTTCGCACCGATTCCTACACTGGAGAGGCGAGACACCCTCGCTGACAGCATAGCAAAGGCAGCGGCCCTCAAGCCGTGGAAGAAAAAAGAAAGATACTGACAGCATGAGTCAGTGGTTGAAAAATTTGGACATTGACAAAAATTTGGACTTTGATATGCTAAAGACTTTTACAGTTACAAGCCAGCAAGGAAGGAAAGAATAAATGGACTAATATGGGAGCAGCAGAAACAGGACAGCGTGTGGTGAACAGTCAACAGCACTTGCCCACCACAGTTCCTGTATCCCATGATGGCCCAGCTGATGGACGGAAAGACCCACCTAGTAAAGCAGCAATGATGACGACGCTTGAAAGAAGATGGGCGACTTCTGGGTTCTCTGTAGCTGCTGCATCATTTTTTCAGTTTAGCATGATCTATGCCATAGGTGAGTCAGGGCAGAAGTAAATTTGCCACATCACACTTGCCGGGACCACTCTACCCATTTCAGGGATTGCAAATTGACTACGTTCAGCTCCCACTTGTTGGGGAGTATGAATACGTGCTTGTTGTTATTGATGTCTTTGCAGGTTGGAGGCCGACCCTGTTACCAAGGCAAACAAGTAGGTAACCGCAAAGAAGCTCATGAACGAGGTAAACTGTGAATATGGGGTACCAGAAGTGATTCAGAGTCAGACAGGTATAAACTTCGCAGGTGAATGTAACACGTCATGTCTGCTCTGGGTGTATCCCAGGCCTTTTACATACTCTACCATCTTTAGAGTAGTGGAAAGGTGGAGAGACTTAGTGGCACGCTAAAAAGTAAGATACTTAAAAATGACGCCACTCTGAAAAGACTGTCATCCAATAGCCTTATACAGTGTTAGATATGAACCCAGGGGGGATTATACATTATCTCCCTACGAGATTGTTTGGGCTAGCCCCAAGGCTAGGTCGTTACTATCCTCAGTAGTTACAATTACAATCTGATGTATTGACTGAGTATGTGATTTCCGTTGTTAAAGAACTAACCAAAGCCTATGCACAGGTGTTCTCTTCCAGACTCAGAGGCAGACACTGGGACACATATCTTGCAGCCTGGGGATTGGGTGTGCGTCAAGAAGTTCCCCAGGAAGCACCCTCTTGAGCCCCAATTTGATGGCCCCTACCAGGTGCTTCTGACTACTGCCACAGCTGTGAAACTAGCCGAAAGACTTACATGGATCCATGCTTCATACTGTAAGAAAGCTTCAGATCCGGGAGACCAGTCTTAGTTGTGCCAAAGACATTACTCTGGTTAGGGCTAGTGAGAGAGGAGGGTGGCAACTGGAATCCTTAGTCGGAAGAATATGAGGGTATGGTTACCTTCTAGTATAACTCGTCCAATGCTCAAGTAGCCGCATATTCCTTCGACTATTATACTGTGGTCCCGTGTCTAGGCGCAAGATCCCACCGCAGGCCAGATTTAGCTCAGTCCAGCTGGTTATATGACTTACATACCCGGGGAATACAATATGTTCGCGCCACTGATAACGTCTGGGGAAAAGACTGCCGTTATTGGGGATTAGTGGGATGTAACACAGGAACAGACTGGTCCTATAAACCGCGAAGTGCCTTAAATAAGAAAGATAGGAGCAGGAAATCCCTAATTAGTCGTATAACCCTCCTTGAGAATAATAAGGACAGCAGGTATTGGAAGGCTGAACTTAGTATGTTGCTTGGTTTTAATGCGGTTTTTACATTAACCATGGGAGATCCAAGCCCGGGGGACGGAGGGACTTATAGTCTGGGGACATACCGGTACGGGAGGACAGATCCCTTAGGGAAGTTTAAAATAAGGGATATGGTAGATGCACCCGAATGGAAGCCTTCACTTAGTCCCATGCCCATAATTAACCCCCTCCGTCGTAAGATAAAGACCTTGACGAACATGATGATCATAGCCGACCCTACCTTTGAGGACACCTTGACAGTAGCGACTGGCTACTCTGACCAGAATCTCTGGTTGGAGTTGATGAGGTACAATGCTAACAGGAGCAACAAGTCTAACTGTTGCGTGTGCGGTAGTGCCCGACTACACTCGGAGATGGTCCCCCTGAATCTCCCTGTAGATGCTGAGGAGTGGTTTATTAGTCTCTTCACGAACATTTCCACTAATTACACTGTCCGTGAGAAATGGAAGAAGGAATACTCTATAACTACTTAAGTGTTTTGCACCGGAGAGAGTATTACTAACTACCCTGGAAACTACACCTGCCAGGCAAATAGGCAGGGTGGAGGGAGATTTTTTGGGGAACTCGCCAACGGGTATTGCTCCTCCTACGGTACGATAGGAGGGGAATGGACACAGAATCAGGTTCAGTCCTTAGGAGATGTTTACTGGCTTTTTGGAGACATGAGGTAGAGGACCCGCCTGGAGGGTAATTGGACAGGGGAGTGTGCCTTAGTAAAGCCCTTATGCTCCTCCACATCCTGTCAGACAACATTGAGGATAATGAGGTTACCCCCAATAGTTAATTTATCTCGATCCAACTCAGTCTGTGTTTTTTGGTTATCCTGTAATGTTGGTCTATCCTTGTTTTCCACATAGGTACGGCGGTTCCTTCCAGTCTTGTCACTAGGTAGTGTAGGGTCAGGGTGAGGCGACCTGGACGTGTTCACCATTAGGACTATCTCCAGGAGGGACATTGGTGTGGGTGAAGATTAGGGAGTCCCAGGCCGTGTGTACCTGCGCACACTACTAGTATTGTAACATTATACTAGAGCGAGAAGAGAGACCCCTGGTGGTAGTTTTGATCTACACGTATACATTGACGTCATAGGATAGCCAAGGGGGTACCTGACAAGTTTTAAAAAATAGAGACCAAGTTAAAACTAGATTCGAGTCCATTTTCCTGATCATTATAGTAAATAAATGTTGACTGGATTAATTATGTTTATTATAATTAGCAGTGGTTTATAAAGTATACTAGAGATGCCTTATAGGGACTAGTCGACCAATAGGACCTACCTCGACTATGACTTTTCAAAATAGAATGGCCTTAGATATGATTTTAGCTAAAAAGGGGAGTGTCTGTAAGATGATAGGGGAGACTTGTTGTACCTACATCCTAGACGACACGTGACCCGCGGGTAAAGACGCAGTTGCCATTAAGAAGCTGACCGCGCTAACTAAAAAGAGCTAACTTTTGGGACCAGCACTCGCCATGGATGAGCGGGTGGTAGAGGATCCTGGCACAGACGGGCGTCGCTGTTGTATGTGAACTGATGATTACCTTTTCTGTTCTAGTCTGCTGTGTTATCCCCTGTGTCAGAGAGACCTGTGAAACTGATGCTGGAAAAGCCGCTCCCACAATGAGCCCGCTGGATGCATCCCCAGAAGGAGTGGACAAGTCCTGCACCCCCTTGAAGACTCTAAAACGAACCTTCAACGCGCTCCAGTTATAGGCTGATGTGCAGAGAACTGTGAAAATCAGATAGAGAGTTAGAGGAGTGGAATTTTGTGATAGACATGATGATTAGTCAGTATAAAATGTCTATCGATTTGTATCGATTTGTATAAACCAAATGTATTATGCTGTTGTAAGAACTCTTAGCTCTGTGGAGTTTAAAGGACACACACAATCCAATCATGGTATTTGCTAGACAATGGGATGGTGAAGGATGTATGATATAATGTTAGCTAAGTACATAGGAATTGCACAAGAAGCCTCTAAGAGTTAAGGGCCATAGTGTTATGTGTATATCTGTGTTCAACACTGAGTGTTTACCTAGCCCCCTTCCACTCCCCACACAATCTATTTAAACAATGATTTGTCAACTACACAGAATTCCTTAAGGTTGTCTGCATGCTAGAGAAGACAAAGTCCACACTATGGCGGACGTGAGGAAGGGTGTGTAGGGAGGAGGGGGGATTCTATATGATCCGACAAATGAGAATCCTATATGTTACTGATGTAATCTGTTAAACGCCCATAAAGGGCAGGTGTTATCCTTTTCAATAAAAGGGCCTGTCTGGATGTTTCTACCAGGAGAGCCATTTTGGATATGAGACTGATCGCTAGGTGTCTAATCTGCTCGACGATGTGTGCACACTATACAATTCGGTAGCTACAAAATACCCCGAAACCTGCTGGAGAAAACTATAATCCAGATCATAATCTGTTGCAAGCTCATAAAAGGGCGGTTATCATGTGTTACAATAAAAGCCTGAGACTCTACACATTTGGGTAGAGACTCTCCCAGTTTAGACCAGCACTTGTGTCTGATCTGGTCGATGATGTGTGCACACTATACAATTTGGAGGCATTATGACTGCTGGGAGAATCGCTGGGGGGGAGGGGATGCATTATGACTGCCAGGAAAATCGCTGGGGGGGAAGGAGGGCATTATGACTGCTGGGAGAGTCGCTGTGGGTGGGGGGGGGAGGCATTATGACTGCTGGGAGAATCCCTGGGGAGGGGAGGGCATTATGACTGCTGGGAGAATCGCTGTGGGGGGGGGGGGGGGATGCATTATGACTGCTAGGAAAATCGCTGGGGGGGAAGGAGGGCATTATGACTGCTGGGAGAATCCCTGTGGCGGGGGGGAGTGGAGGCATTATGACTGCTGGGGGAATCGCTGTGAGGGGGAAGGCATTATGACTGCTGGGAGAATCGCTGTGGGGGAGGGGAGGCATTATGACTGCTGGGAGAATCGCTGGGGGGGAGGGGATGCATTATGACTGCCAGGAAAATCGCTGGGGGGGAAGGAGGGCATTATGACTGCTGGGAGAGTCGCTGTGGGTGGGGGGGGGGGAGGCATTATGACTGCTGGGAGAATCCCTGGGGAGGGGAGGGCATTATGACTGCTGGGAGAATCGCTGTGGGGGGGGGGGATGCATTATGACTGCTGGGAGAATCGCTGTGGGGGGGGGGGGCGAGGGGAGGCATTATGACTGCTGGGAGAATCCCTGTGGCGGGGGGGAGTGGAGGCATTATGACTGCTGGGGGAATCGCTGTGAGGGGGAAGGCATTATGACTGCTGGGAGAAATGCTGTGGGGGAGGGGAGGCATTATGACTTCCGGGAGAATCGCTGGGCGGGAGGGGAGGCATTATGACTTCCGGGAAAATCGCTGTGGGGGAAGGGGGGCATTATGACTGCTGGGAGAATCGCAGGGTGGGGAGGGGGGCATTATGACTGCAAGGAGAATCGCTTGGGGTAAGGGGAGGCATTATGACTGCTGGGAGAATCGCTCTGGGGGGGAGGTATTATGACTGCTGGGAGAATTGCTGTGGGGGGGAGGTATTATGACTGCTGGGAGAATCGCTGTGGGGGGGATGTATTATGACTGCTGGGGGAATTGCTGTGGGGGGGAGGTATTATGACTGCTGGGAGAATCGCTGGGGGGGAAGGAGGGCATTATGACTGCTGTGAGAATCGCTGTGGGGGCGGAGGGGAGGCATTATGACTGCTGGGAGAATCCCTGGGGGGGGAGGCATTATGACTGCTGGGAGAATCGCTGTAGGGGGGGAGTGGAGTGGAGGCATTATGACTGCTGGAAGAATCGCTGTGTGGGGGAGGCATTATGACTCCTTGGAGAATCGCTGTGTGGGGGGAGGTATTATGACTGCTGGGAGAATCGCTGGCGGGGGAGGGTAGGCATTATGACTGGGAGAATCGCTGTAGGGGGGAGGAGTGGAGGCATTATGACTGCTGGGAGAATTGCTGGGGGGAGGGAAGGCATTATGACTGCTGGAAGAATCGCTGTGTGGGGGAGGCATTATGACTGCTTGGAGAATCGCTGTGTGGGGGGAGGTTTATGACTGCTGGGAGAATCGCTGGCGGGGGAGGGTAGGCATTATGACTGGGAGAATCGCGGTAGGGGGGAGGAGTGGAGGCATTGTGACTGCTGGGAGAATCGCTGGGGGAAGGGAAGGCATTATGACTGCTGGGAGAATCGCTGGGGGGGAAGGAGGGCATTATGACTGCTGGGAGAATCGCTGTGTGGGGGGAGGTATTATGACTGCTGGGAGAATCGCTGTGGTGGGGGAAGGCATTATGACTGCTGGGAGAATCGCTGTAGGGGGGGGGGTGGAGGGATTATGACTGCTGGGAGAATCGCTGTGAGGGGGGAGGCATTATGACTGCTGGGAGAAATGCTGTGGGGGAAGGGGGCATTATGACTGCAAGGAGAATCGCTGGGGGAAAGGGGAGGCATTATGACTGCCGGGAAAATCGGCGCGGGGGGGATGCATTATGACTGCTGGCAGAATCGCTGTGGGGGGGAGGCATTATGACTGCTGGGAAAATCGCTGGTGGGGAGGGGGGGCATTATGACTGCTGGGAGAATCGATGCGGGGGAAGGGGGGCATTAGGACTTCCGGGAGAATCGCCAGGGGGGATGCATTATGATTGCTGGGAGAATCCCTGTTTGGAGGGGGGGGCAGGCATTATGACTGCTGGGAGAATCGCTGTGGGGGCGGAGGCATTATGACTGCTGGGAGAATTGCTGTGGGGGAGGGGAGGCATTATGACTGCTGGGAGAATCGCTGTGGGGGCGGAGGCATTATGACTGCTGGGAGAATCGCTGTGGGGGAGGGGAGGCATTATGACTTCGGGGTGAATCGCTGGGGGGGAGGGGAGGCATTATGACTGCCGGAAAAATCGCTGGGGAGGAAGGGGGGCATTATGACTGCTATGAGAATCGCAGGGGGGGGGGGGCCATTATGACTGCAAAGGGAATTGCTGGGGGAAAGGGGAGCATTATGACTGCCAGGAGAATCGCTGTAGGGAGGGGGGGATGCATTATGACTGCTGGGAGAATCGCTATGGGGGGAGGGGAGGCATTATGACTGGTGGGAGAATCGCTGTGGGGGGGACGGGAGGCTTTATGACTGCTGGGAGAATCACTGTGGGGCGGGGGGGCATTATGACTGCTGGGAGAATCCCTGGGGGGTTGGGAGGGGAGGCATTATGTCTGCTGGGAGAATCGCTGGGGGGGCAAGGAGGGCATTATAACTGCTGGAAAAATCGCTGTGGGGGGGAGTGGAGGCATTATGACTGCTGGGAGAATCGCTGTGGGGCGGAGGGGAGGCATTATGACTGCGGGCAGAATCACTGTGGGGGGGGCATTATGACTGCTGGTAGAATCGCTGGAGGGGAGGCACTATGACTGCTGAGAGAATTGCTGGGGGGAGGGGAGGCATTATGACTGCTGGGAGATTCGCTGGGGGGGGGGTGGAGGGGAGGCATATGACTGCTGGGAGAATCGCAATGGTGGGCGGAGGCATTATAACTGCTGAGAGAATCGCTGTGGGGGGGAGGCTTTATGACTGCTGGGAGAATCGCTGGGGGGGGGGGGGGAAGGGGAGGCATTATGACTGCTCGGAGAATCCCTGTTTGGGGGGGGGAGGCATTATGACTGTTGGGAGAATCGCTGTGGTGGGGGGAGGCATTATGACTGCTGGGAGAATCGCTGTGGGGGGGAGGGGATGCATTATGACTGCTGGGAGAATCGCTGAGGGGGGAAGGCATTATGACTGCTGGGAGAATCGCTGTGGGGGGGGCATTAAGACTACTGGGAGAATCGCTGTGGGGGGGAGTGGAGGCATTATGACTGCGGGGAGAATCACTCGGGGGGGGGGGGGGGAGGCATGACTGCTGGGAGAATCGCCGGGGGAGGGGAGGCATTATGACTGCTGGGAGAATCGCTGGGGGGAGGGGAGGCATTATGACTGCGTTGGAGAATCGCTGTGGGGGGGGGGGGGTTGGAGGGGAGGCATTATGACTGCTGAGAGAAGCATTGTGGGGGGGGAGGCATCATGACTGCTGGGAGAATCGCTGTGGGGGGGGGGGACCCATTATGACTGCTGGGAGAATCGCTGTGGGGGGATGTATTATGACTGCTGGGAGAATCGCTGTGGGGGGGATGCATTATGACTGCTGGGAGAATCGCTGTGGGGGGGATGCATTATGACTGCTGAGAGAATTGCTGTGCGGGGGGGGGGAGGCATTATGACTACTGGGAGAAACGCTGTGGGGGCGAGGGGAGGCATTATGACTGCGGGGAGAATCACTGTGGGGGGGGGCATTAAGACTACTGGGAGAATCGCTTTGGGGGGGAGTGGAGGCATTATGACTGCTGGGAGAATCACTGTGGGGGGGGAGGCATGACTGCTGGGAGAATCGCCGGGGGGGGGGGGAGGGGAGGCATTATGACTGCAATGGAGGATCGCTGTGGGGGGGGGGGTTGGAGGGGAGGCATTATGACTGCTGAGAGAAGCATTGTGGGGGGGAGGCATTATGACTGCTGGGAGAATCGCTGTGGGGGGGATGCATTATGACAGCTGAGAGAATCGCTGTAGGGGGGGAGGCATTATGACTGCTGGGAGAATCGCTGTCGGGGGGCGAGAGGAGGCATTATGACTGCTGGGAGAATCGCTGTGGGAGGATGCATTATGACTGCTGGGAGAATCGCTGTGGGGGGGATGCATTATGACTGCTGAGAGAATCGCTGTAGGGGGGGAGGCATTATGACTGCTGGGAGAATCGCTGTGGGGGGAAGGCATTATGACTGGGAGAATCGCTGTGGGCGGGTGCATTATGACTGCTGGGAGAATCGCTGTGGGGGGGATGCATTATGACTGCTGAGAGAATCGCTGTAGGGGGGGAGGCATTATGACTGCTGGGAGAATCGCTGTCGGGGGGCGAGGGGAGGCATTATGACTGCTGGGAGAATCGCTGTGGGGGGATGCATTATGACTGCTGGGAGAATCGCTGTGGGGGGAATGCATTATGACTGCTGAGAGAATCGCTGTAGGGGGGGAGGCATTATGACTGCTGGGAGAATCGCTGTTGGGGGGCGAGGGGAGGCATTATGACTGCTGGGAGAATCGCTGTGCGGAGGGGGGAGGCATTATGTCTACTGGGAGAATCGCTGTGGGGGCAAGGGGAGGCATTATGACTGCGGGGAGAACCACTGTGTGGGGGGGAGGCATGACTGCTGGGAGAATCGTTGGGGGGGAGGGGAGACATTATGACTGCTGGGAGAATCGCTGTGGGGGGGGGGGGGGTTGGAGGCGAGGCATTATGACTGCTGGGAGAATTGCTGGGGGGAAGCGGAGGCATTATGACTGCTGGGAGAATCCTGGGGGGGGAGGGGGGGAGGGGAGGCATTATGACTGCTGGGAAAATCGCTGGGGGGGAAGTAGGGTATTATGACTGCTGGGAGAATCCCTGGGGGGGAGGGTAGGCATTATGACAGCTGGGAGAATCGCTGTGGGGGGGGGAGGGGATGCATTATAACTGGTGGGAGAATCACTGTAGTGGAGGGAGTGGAAGCATTATGACTGCTGGGAGAATCGCTGTGAGGGGGGAGTCGTGGAGGCATTATGACTGCTGGGAGAATCGCTGTGAGGGGGGAAGCATTATGACTGCTGGGAGAATCACTGTGGGGGGGGAGGCATTATAACTGCTGGGAGAATCGCTGGGGGGAGGGGAGGCATTACGACTGCTAACAGAATCTCTGAGTGGGGAGGGGAGGCATTATGACTGATGGGAGAATCGCGTGGGGGGGAGGCATTGTGGCTGTCTGGAGAATCGCTGGGTGGGAAGACATTATAACTGCCGGGAAAATCGCTGGTGGGGAGGGGGGGCATTATGACTGCCGGTGAGAATCGCCGGGGGGGGGGGGGGGGAGGCACTATGACTGCTGGGAGAATCGCTGGGGGGGGGAGGGGAGGCATTATGACTGCCGGGAGAATTGCTGGAGAGGGGGAGGGGAGGCATTATGACTGCCGGGAGAATCGCAGGGGGAGGGGGAGAAGGGGAGCATTATGACTTTCGGTAGAACCGCTGGGGGGGAAGAGGGGCATTATGACTGCTGGGAGAATCGCTGTGGCGGGGGATGCATTATGACTGCTGGGAGAATCGCTGTTTGGGGGGGGTGTCATGTCTCATCTACCTGACTCTATTCATTGACATGTATAACCTGTACTGTATCTGTAAGTGTGTTGTAGAATTCCTTTGTGGAACCACGGCTTACTCAATTTGAAATGTTTACACCCCTCCATATTAATTCTGAATTGATAATGCGCATAAGAAGTTTTCACACTGACACGAGGTTCAGCATGTATAGCTTCCTCAATTCCCCTTTAATGTTGGGCGTGTAGCCTCTTTTAAAGAGTTTAACATATCCGCCCATCTGGGCAGGTCAAAGATTACATAGATACAACGTATTGTTTAATTATTGGATAAGCATCTTGCAATTCTTCCATCCTCCGGTCATCTGTGATTGGCCATCAGGTGGTGGATGAAATGAGTGGGTTGTCTTGGAGCCACGTGTGGTTCCTTCGATATGATTGGATGTTACATCATGAACTATAAATTGCACAAACCTCCCATGTTATTTGCATACGTTTCCAGTAAAATTGCTTGGGTAATTATTGCGGTAGCTGTTTCAGACTGCGGTTATCTATGTCTGAGTTATACTTCTCCTAACGGCACGAACAGCTGGAAAAATAGATATATATATATAGATTGGTTTCATGTTGGCTTCCCCATGTCAGCAGAGTTATAAAACAGATATTTTCATATGAGCGGAAGTACCTATTGCATAACTGTAAGAACATTATATTTGTAGCAAGACAGAAAGCAAATATGTATACAGAATGTTAAATTGACAACTGTCTACTGCCAAGGCCCACCGATCCATATAGATATATTCTGGGCTTCCACCACAGACCCCCCTTGAAACTATCTGTTTCACTAAAGTCGCCCTGCTCCGTCCCACCCCCACTGCTGACCCTAGACTCGCATTGTGTTGTACACTGGAGCTATTGCTGTCATGGGGGTATAGGATGGTTCGACATCATCACATTCTGGATCCATGATGACGACGTTTGCGCTGACAGTGGGCTTTTTGTTGGACGTCGTAGTGGGACAGGTGGACCAGGCAGTCATCAGGGTCGGAATACACTGTATGCAACGACAAACAGAAATTAGGATGACTATAAAGGTGACAAATATAATTAGGTTAGGAGAGGTGCGACTTTTACTATTTCAGGTAAACACTGCATAACTTGTATAGAACCCCGCCTTCTTGACGTTACCTCGATTCATCAACGAGTGCAAAGTCAGGACCATCTAATGACTGATCAACATGACTGAATCTTTGTCTCATTAGTAAGTGCATTATCATATATATTAGTCTGGAAGGAAAGAGCTACAATCTGATTATTCCCACTTCCCTTTTCCAGAGGCGGCAAGGTAACAGGACCAGGGGCGTTGTAACACCGGTATGTTGCGTGGACATGAGCAGAGTGCACTGCAGATAAAATAAAGCAAAATCTTAGCGAAAACCTATCACAGTGTTCTAAATACACAATGTTTCAAAACTTATTTTATATATTTTTTCCTTCTCCCGTTAGGTACCTTACTGAGGAAAACAGACTAAGGTTAGCTCTTTTTAGTTTGTGCGGTCAGCTTCTTAATGGCAACTGCGTCTTTACCTGCGGGTCACGTTTTGTCTGAAATGTAGGTACAAGTCTCCCCTATCATCTAACAGACACTCCCTTTTTTGGCTAAAATCGTACCTAGTGCCATTCTATTTTGAAAAGTCATAGTCGAGGTAGGTCCTATTGGTCGACTAGTCCCTATAAGACATTTCTAGTATAACTTATAAATCACTTTTAATTGTAATAAACATAATTATTCCAGTCAACATTTTATTTACCATAATAATCAGGAAAAATTTTTAAAAACTCGTCAGGTACCCCCCTTGGCTGTCTGATGACGTCAACGTACACGTGTAGGTCAAAACTATCACCAGGAGCCTCTCTTCTCACTCTAGTGTGCTGTTACAATACTAGTAGTATGCACAGGTACGCACGGATTGGGACTCCCTGATCTTCACCCACACCAATGTCCCTCCTGGAGATAGTCCTGATGGTGAACACGTCCAGGCCGCCTACCCTGACCCTACACTACCTAGTGACAAGACTGGAAAGAGCCGTCATACCTATGCAGAAAACATGGGTAGACCGACATGACAGGATAACTACAGAACACAGCAGAGTTGGATCAAGATAAAGTAACTATGGGGGGTAACCTCATTATCTTCAATGCTGTCTGACAGGATGTGGAGGAGCATAAGGGTTTTACTAAGACACACTCCCCTGTTATTACTTTCTAGACATGATGTCACATTATTTTACCTGTGAAGTGTGTACCTTCGTTTACCTCATTCACTTCCGGTACCCTGTATCTGTAGATTACCTCATTCATGAGCTTCTGTGTGGTTATCTGCTCATTTACCTCAGTATCAGGGTGGGCCTCCAACCTGAAAAAGACTCGAGCAACAACAAGCACATATTCATACTCCCCAACAGATGTGAGCTGAGTGTGGTCAAATTGGCAATCTCTGAAATGGGTAGAGTGGTCAAGGCAAGTGTTATATGGCCACCTTACTTCTGTCCGGACTCGCATATGGCAAAGATCATGCTAACTGGACAAATGATGCAGCAGCCACAGAGAACCTAGGTGTCACCCATTCTTGTTCAGTGTCGCCGTCATCGCTGCTTTTGATTCTGTGTACCAGTTGGGCCATCATGGGGGACAGGGACCTCTGTAGGCAAGTTCTGTTGATTGTTCGCCATACACCGTCCTGTTCTGTCGCTCCCGTCTTTTAGCCCATCTGCTTTCATTCCTCGTTGACTTATAACTGTAAAGTCCTTGACATATCAAAGTCCAAAGTCTTTATCAAAGTCCAAAGTTTTTATCAAAGTCCAAAGTTTTTATCAAAGTCCAAAGTTTTTATCACTGACTCATGCTGTCAGTATCTATTCTTCTTTCTTCCACGGCTTGAGGGCCGCTGCTTTTGCTGTGTTGTCGGCGAGGGTGTCATCTCTCGCTTCTCCGTTGTAGAAATCGGTGTGAATTCTCCATTGCCAGGTAGTAGTAGTAGGGTTTCCATGGGATTCTGCACTGCTGCACCATTCTTAATTGGCTGTCCTGCTGAGGTAACAAGCTGTCTGGCCTTCCATATTGGGCCATAATCATGAGCTATGCCAAATGCATTCCAGGACTCAGTGTAAAGAGTTGCCGACTTACCTTCTACCACTCCACACGCCTCAGTGAGGGCCTCCGGTTCCGCTTCTTGCCCTGAGACATGCGGAGGCAGAGCTTCTGCGTTTAGGACATCTTGTTGTGTGACCTCTGCATATCTGGTTCGGAATCATCAATCCTCACCCTGATACCATCTACAAAAGAAAACTCAAAATATACACACTGTTAATGATGCATATCACTACAATAATGTCAGAATCTTGTTGCACAGAATTTTAAACAATTTTAAAAAAATAGCTGATCTGCCATACTCAGATCACCTATGCCTCCCCTCCCCCCAGGAATACCTGATTAAAAGAAGAGTAGCCGGGTTCAAGGTATTACAACATTGGGAAGAAATATTGGGGGAGGCATGGAAAGAGCACATTGTAGCCGGATCTAATAGGCCAGAGATAAGTGCTTGGGTTGCACTTGCATGAGTATGTTCTGGGTGTCATTTAGGGTATGGACCACTAGGGGGTAGTCCAATACCAACTTAGAAGATTTGTCAGCCATTGCCTGTACTGCTGCCACCGCACAAGCAGATGAGGGAGCTCCTCGAGTCACTGGATCTAACCTCATGGCTGTGGTTGTCCTCCGTGCTTTTGTGTCAATACTGTCGTATGGGTGGCAGTATGAAACAAGGCCCAGAAAGGTGCGGAATTTGGCAACGGGTGTATGTACAGGTATGGCCTGGAGAACTTGGTTAGTCTTTGGAGGCCTCCAGGCCTTACAGCCTTCTGCAAGAGAAATTAACAGTGAAATTGTGGCCGGTTGGCAGTTTTTTCCAAAGCATCAGCACACAGCACCTAACATGCGTGGCTGACCCTTCACCCCTTTTTTTTTTTTAAACTAGGGGGATACTGTTTGACCCAGGGGTGTGTATCTGGGTCTCGTATATATCATCATGGTGGATATATTCAATTTCTCTATGCCTGTCTTGTGGGTGTCCCATAATTTGTCAGGAACCGTGGAAAGCTGAGTTTGAGACAGGAGGGGAAAAAAACAAAACTTTTTCTTCCTGGCTAGCTATGATTCTTACCCCCTCCTTGGATAAGAGACGTGTTCTTGCATCATCTAGCTCCACCCCTCTGAATCAGTCTAATCCCTTACTTCCTTATTCTCTCATTCAAGGTTGGCAGTCCTTGGATACACATCACAACCCAATAAAGATAAAGTCTTATGCATCACACAATTTACATTTTACAAATGACGGGTCAATCTGCCCCGTTCCTCCTGTGGATACCTGGCCTTATCGTTACCTGCTTGTTTCCCATTCTTCGGCTTCTCTGCAGTTTCTCTTACTCCCTGTAGTTTATTTATTTATTTATTTTATTAAATTTAACTTATTCAAACCAGTTTAAACTATCTAAATTTAACTTCCCTATTACTGCAGCATCAGTAACTTCCTCTTTTTAAAACCTCTCGCTCCTGTGACAGCCCAGTGACAGGATTACAAGGGAGAACGCGGCTAATTTTCACTTTTACAACAGTTTTCCGGCGACCGGGCAGATGCAGTCTTAGATGCCGGGCATCTCCATCTGATTGGTAATGTACTGCAATTCTCCCTACTTACTAAACTGTTATTTTGAACGCTGGTGTCTTTGGCATGTGTTAATTCAGACGCCATTTCAGCCCACCTTCTCTTCCTCTTTCTTACACTCAGGGAAATTCTAACGTCTAATGCATAAATCTTATGTTGTAACCTTACGGTCACAGCGGTGACCACCTAACATTGTATGTGGTTACAATTGAATTGGGGACTCCAGTCATTTCGATGGCGTGGGTGTTGGGGACTTGGCAAACATAGATGTATTTTCTTGTGGGCATGGTGGGCTACGCAGTCTGTTACAGTTTGTATTCTTAAGAGCCCCCTCAGGATGTGAGTGGCATATAACTTTTTACATTTATGTGACGGGCGTATAACAAAGATTAGAGATTACATAACAAAACATACGAGTAGTTTTAACATCCAACAGTAGTTATTTATTACAGCACATAAATTCACTTCAATTCAGAGTTACCGCACTTCCTCTTTTTAAATGAAGTTAGCAGCCTTTTTTTTTTTTCCTCTAAACACATTCAGTTATACTTTCTAACCTATAAAGTCCAAACCCACAGCGCGCCGCTGTGTACGGTGCATTAATCTTGGGTATAACCCAGCCAATGCGTTCTCACTGCCGACAATCCCTTCTTACAGTTGAGCAGGACTGATACTAATTCTATATAACAGACAAACAGACTATTTCTATATAACAACTCAGCAGGATTAGCTCTACACAACAGACAAGCACACTAACTTTATAAAACTGACAGGTAGGACGTTTTGAGCACACAGAAAGATTGCTTGATTAATCAATGATAACTTGACTCTCCACCCCTTCCACACTTTTCTGGAGGGTGTAAGAATTGACCTTGGTACATTGTTTGTTGTCTTTCAATTTCAATCATGGCTGTCAGATTCATGATTATAGAAGTCTCCTCAGACGCCGGACACAGTATGTCCCGCCCTAGAGTCTCTAGCATTTCTGTCACTACACAGTTTATCAATCTACCCCCAGACAGAGGGATCTACTCGTGCACGTTTAAACGATAAACAAATATTTGTGGACCATCATCCTCAAACAGTGGACCGTAACCACAGCGGTGGGCGGGGTAGGGATTATTCTGACTACAGATCTCCCATCCGAGGGTACTTATCGTCAATAACAATCCTTTTTGGCAATTTGGGCAAGACATGGGTGGTATACCCACACAATTAGACAGACAAATAGACGGAGCACCAGTACGGCTGGTTTAGTCTAAACTGCCCCTCGGGATACTGTCTGTCAGTTCCCTTTCTTCGGAAGCCTTTTACCAGACTTTACCGAAGTAGCGATACCTGTCCAGACGTTTGACTGTTTCCTGACTCTAAGGTTTTAGACACCAAACCTGACCCGAGCAGGACCACCTAGTCAAACTACCCCGACAGGTCCCCTTACTCTAAGGTTTTAGACACCAAACCTGACCCGAGCAAGGGGCCCCTGTACGGGGACTTCCTCCCCCTTAAAGCAATTCACTGACCTTGCCAACCGACCAGTACTCTCAAAACGACAGGCATGTAAACATTCCTTTATATCTTATGACAGGTTCTTATCGAGTGATCGAGACTTATAGAAATACCTGTCGAGCGGGTCCAAACCGATCGGCCTTGCACGGTCCACAGGCAAGCCTGAACTTAGCCACACAGGTATAGATAATTAATTTATCTTACCGTGTTCTGATGATTCTGTTGAGCCCACTAAGTCCAAGGTTGCCTATGTCCGTGTTTTCTGTCCGAGATGTTTGGAACCTATCGATCACTCCCCGTACGTGGCACCACTGTAGTAGAATTCCTTTGTGGAACCACGGCTTACTCAATTTGGAATGTTTACACCCCTCCATATTAATTCTGAATTGATAATGCGCATAAGAAGTTTTCACACTGACACGAGGTTCAGCATGTATAGCTTCCTCAATTCCCCTTTAATGTTGGGCGTGTAGCCTCTTTTAAAGAGTTTAACATATCCGCCCATCTGGGCAGGTCAAAGATTACATAGATACAACGTATTGTTTAATTATTGGATAAGCATCTTGCAATTCTTCCATCCTCCGGTCATCTGTGATTGGCCATCAGGTGGTGGATGAAATGAGTGGGTTGTCTTGGAGCCACGTGTGGTTCCTTCGATATGATTGGATGTTACATCATGAACTATAAATTGCACAAACCTCCCATGTTATTTGCATACGTTTCCAGTAAAATTGCTTGGGTAATTATTGCGGTAGCTGTTTCAGACTGCGGTTATCTATGTCTGAGTTATACTTCTCCTAACGGCACGAACAGCTGGAAAAATAGATATATATATATAGATTGGTTTCATGTTGGCTTCCCCATGTCAGCAGAGTTATAAAACAGATATTTTCATATGAGCGGAAGTACCTATTGCATAACTGTAAGAACATTATATTTGTAGCAAGACAGAAAGCAAATATGTATACAGAATGTTAAATTGACAACTGTCTACTGCCAAGGCCCACCGATCCATATAGATATATTCTGGGCTTCCACCACAAGTGTTTGCCTTCTTTAGTTTGTCCCTCCTGGTTCTCTGTACCCCCTGTGTTGCATAACCCCTCCCTTTCCTCCTGCTAGGGAGTTTCCTGTCTATAGCCTATGTGTTAGGTCTCTACTCTGTGCTCTGGCTCATCATCACTCTTTTTACCTACTGCTGAATGTGCATTATACAAGATTTCTACCTAAATAAACCCTGGAATCTTCTCACATGCCTCTGCAGTCGAGTTGGATGCTGTCTGACAACATATACCTGGTGTGAGTACTGGTTCATAACTACAAGAGAAGTTACCTCAACCGATACGCTTACAGCCATGTTATTGAGTCAGAATAGTAAAAAGAATGTATAAATACAGCCAGACACTGCTGTAAAGACTCCTCCAGCAGCTCCACATACAACCACATCTGCAGCTCATAATCTCCCACCAAGTTATCACTCTCCTCAGTGTTACCTCCATCCTGTGTGCTGCATCATGGCTGAAGGACACTCTGAGGCACAAGCTAGCATGGACCCTAGTCTGCAGTCTAGTGAGAGAGACAGACGCTCTAATAAGCCAACCTGGAAAGTTAGAGAGAACCTTGAAAGTCTCAAGCAGGAACTTTCCTCTGACATTTTAAAACTGTGGGAAACATTACTAAGTCATGTCTCCAACATTCAGCAGAGTCTGTCTTCACTCCATGTGTCACCACTAGAGGGAGCCGTGCAACAGCTTCGTGCAACGTATGAACATTGTAATATAAAGGTCCAGGAGTACGAAAATGCTTTGAGAAAATTAAACACAGAGGATTCCATAGAGGAATTGCAAAGCTTCCAACATCTCAGTGTAGGAAGAGACAGCTTAGTACGCGACATTAAGTCTAAGACAGAAGCGAGAATTGCGCAACTTCAGAAGGTGTCATCTCACATTTCTGACTCTACCAGGCACTCCAAGCGTACATCTAGGTCACGATCTTCAAAGCATTCCACCCTCAGTGAGCAGCTTCTAAAAGCACGCGTAGAAGCTGAAGCGACTAAGATGCAGGCCGTCTTTGCGCAGAAGAAAGCGGAAGTGGAAGCTGCGCATAAGGAAGCAGAAGTGGAAGCTGCACATAAGAAAGCAGAATCGGAAGTGGAAGCTGCACATAGAAAAGCGGAAGTGAAGCTGCACATAAGGAAGCAGAAGTGGAAGCTGCACATAGAAAGGCGGAAATAGAGGCTCTGGAGAAACAATGCGAACATGCTACAGCCGTAGCAAGGTTAAGAGTTTTAGAACAAGCCACGAGTCTGAGCGAAAGAGACAGCATTGACTTCAGCGGAATGGATGCAGAGGAACCTCTCAAGCGTACAAGAGACTATGTACTAAGCCAATGCTTCAATTCCCCATCTGCCGCAAACATTCCAGACAAAACAGACGTCTCTCCAGAGCGGCAGGCAACACATCCTTCCACAGCACCAGGCATGCAAAGTCAGCACAGAACTCCGCTCGTTCCTCACACCAATCTTCCATCCTATATGGAGCACCAAGGCTCTGCACCCCAGCAAGCTCAATATACCGGTATTCATGGACAATTCAAAATACCAGCGGTTCTCCAAACCTCTAGCAATTACATGGTTCCATATCCACATGTCACCAAACCTATGGACTTCAAACCAGCTCCCAGGCTGAATACCCTGGCAGCCCCATATGTACCTACGTCTCTCATGCAAAACACCACAAACGATGTGATTAGCACCACTCAACCAATTTCACACCTGAAGTCAGAGAAAACCGACATGTCAGAGTTTGCAAAATACATGGTACATCGTGAGCTCACCAAGACAGGACTGATAAGGTTTGACGACCAGCCTGAGAATTACAGAGGCTGGAAATGTGCCTTCAGAACTGCAACTCACGATCTCAGCATTACTGCTTCGGAAGAACTAGATCTACTGATCCGGTGGCTTGGCCCACAGTCTACAGAACGAGTAAAGAGACTCAGATCTGTCCACATTGAAAATCCAGCAGCAGGCCTTGCAGCCGCTTGGGAGAGGCTGGAGAGAACCTATGGTAGTCCTGAAGCAATAGAAAACGCTCTGTTCAAACGTCTGCAAGCCTTTCCAAGGATATCTGGTAAAGACAATCAGAAATTCCAAGAGCTCTGTGACTTACTGCTAGAGCTACAGCTGGCCAAGGGAGACACTCACCTACCTGGCCTCAGTTACCTGGACACTGCTCGTGGAGTAAACCCAATCGTGTCAAAGCTGCCATACAACCTTCAAGAGAAGTGGACCGCTCTGGGGTCAAGATATAAGAGAGAAAATCAAGTCTCCTTTCCTCCATTTTCCTACTTCTGTGAGTTCATCAAAAACATTGCAGAATCCAAGAACGATCCAAGCTTCTCCTATGAGGAATCCAATCCCGATCCACATCCATTCAAGTCTGACAACCCACGCATCGACTACAAAGGCCGCAGAGGTCCAGTGTCAGTAAAAAAGACTGATATTTTTCCCTCTACTTTGTCAGCTTCACAGGGAGTCAGTTACAAGAGCAATCAAGATGAAAAGGTTGAAAACCCTAATCGCCTGTGTCCCTTACATAAGAAGCCTCATCCCCTCAAGAAGTGCATCGGCTTCAGGAAGAAACCACTCTAGGAACGCAAGGAGCTTCTAAAGAAGTTTGGGGTATGTTTCAGATGTTGCGCTTCTACTGAACACATTGCTAAAGACTGTAAAAATGCCATCAAATGCATTGAGTGTGGTTGTGAAGATCATGTACAAGCTCTTCACCCATCTCAACCTAGAACCGCACCAGCTACAAGTTTCCCTACCCCACCAACGTACGGCGGGGAGAACACAGATCAAGCAGCAAGTCCTACCACTGTATCTTCTTCATGCACAGAAGTCTGTGGAGAAGGCATTTGTGACCAGTCCTGTGCAAGGATATGCCTAGTCGATGTGTACCCCCGGGGTCAACCAGAAAGGACTATGAAGGTGTACACCATCCTCAATGACCAGAGCAACCGATCACTTGCAAGGTCAGAACTCTTTGATTTGTTTAACATAAAGGGAGATGTTTACCCATACACCTTGGGTACATGTAGTGGAGTGACAGAGGTCTCGGGGAGAAGAGCCAGTGGACTTGTAGTAGCCTCTCTTAAGGGCAATCTTGAGATACCCCTGCCCACACTTGTTGAATGTAATCAGATACCATCCAATAGGGGAGAGATCCCTACACCAGAGGCCGCTTTCCATCATCCCCACCTAAGGGCTATAGCTAACGAAATACCAGCCCTTGACAAGAGCGCAGAGATCCTACTTCTGCTGGGTAGAGACATTCTTAGGGTGCACAAAATACGTCAGCAAATTAATGGACCTCATGATGCACCATTTGCCCAGCGCCTTGACTTAGGATGGGTCATCATAGGCAATGTCTGTATAGACAAGATGAAAAAGCCAACCAAGATTTCCTCATTTAAAACACACATCTTGCCAAATGGTCGCAGTACTTATTTTCATCCATGCCCACACCATTATCGGGTGAAGGAGAAACTGACTAACAGTAAGTGGCACCACGACCAACAAGACAGTACAAACACTTTCCTCTGGGATGACAGTCTTGGATCAACAGTGTTCAATACAACAAGTGACGATAACAAGTTGGCACCTGCTAGAGAAGACATTGAATTTCTCAAGGTCATGGAAAGGGAATTCACCCAAGATGACTCCAATAGCTGGGTAGCTCCCTTACCCTTCCGTTCTCCAAGAGTAAAGCTACCTAACAATAGGCAGCAAGCTACCACTAGATTCTCCTCTCTGAAACGCACTCTTGAGAGAAAACCAGTAATGAAAAAACATTTCGTAGACTTCATGCAGAAGGTATTCGATAGAGACCAACAAGACAGTACAAACACTTTCCTCTGGGATGACAGTCTTGGATCAACAGTGTTCAATACAACAAGTGACGATAACAAGTTGGCACCTGCTAGAGAAGACATTGAATTTCTCAAGGTCATGGAAAGGGAATTCACCCAAGATGACTCCAATAGCTGGGTAGCTCCCTTACCCTTCCGTTCTCCAAGAGTAAAGCTACCTAACAATAGGCAGCAAGCTACCACTAGATTCTCCTCTCTGAAACGCACTCTTGAGAGAAAACCAGTAATGAAAAAACATTTCGTAGACTTCATGCAGAAGGTATTCGATAGAGACCATGGCACAAGGACAATGATGTCAGCAAAGAGGTCATAGATTACCGGATGAAGGTACATGTCTTTGGCAACAGCCCATCACCTGCTGTAGCAATCTATGGACTGAGAAGGACAGCCCAAGAAGGTGAGAAGGAGCACGGATCGGATGCTCGGCAATTCGTCGAGAAGAACTTCTACGTAGACGACGGACTTAAATCCTTACCCACAAGCGCAGAGGTGATTGATCTCCTCACCAGAACCAAGGAAATGCTGTCTGCCGCAAACCTTAGGCTTCACAAGATTACCTCCAACAGCAAGGAAGTAATGAAGGCCTTTCCATCTGACGATCATGCAATCAACTTGCGGGACCTTGACCTCAGCTCTGAGGTTCTTCCTATACAACACAGCCTAGGATTGCTCTGGAATATCGAACAAGATACATTTATATTTCAAGTATTAGCTTGTGACAAACCTTTCACCAAGCGTGGAGTTTTATCGGTCGTGAACAGTTTTTATGATCCTCTCGGATTCATAGCCCCCATCACTATTCAGGGCAATATACTTCTGAGACAGCTTACTACTGAGAATATGGATTGGGACGCTCCCTTACCTGTTGAGAAACAACAAAGGTGGGAAAAATGGAAAAGGTCCTTGAAAGTATTAGAGCAACTCCAAGTACCGCGCTGTTATGCTCCCAGTTCTCTTTCAGCTGCTGTCAAAAGGGAAATACACATCTTCTCTGATGCATCAATGGAAGCCATAGGCGCAGTGGCCTATCTGAAGATCTCAGGAGCCAACAATGAGCTACACTGTGGATTCGTACTAGGTAAGGCCAAACTAACCCCAAAACCTGCGCATTCCATACCAAGACTTGAACTCTGTGCAGCCGTGCTAGCAGTAGAGATCGCCGAAGTGATAAGGGATGAAATGGACGTCGCATTTGATTCATTCACCTTTTACACAGACAGTAAGGTTGTTCTCGGTTATATACACAACCAAACAAAACAATTCTACATGTATGTAGGACACCGAGTAGAAAGGATCAGAAGTTTCTCCACCCCTAACCAGTGGCATTACATCCCCACAGAACTTAATCCAGCCGACCGGGGAACAAGAGCCGCACCAACATCAAATCTGCTAGACCACATATGGTCTTCACCTCCAAGTTTTCTATACGAAGATCCTTGTTTGTTACCTACCAACGCCATCTATGATCTGGTGGAACCCGCGTCTGACAAGGAAATCAGAGCCCTAAGTTCTACACTTTACACTTCTGTAACTTCTAAGGTGAAGCTGAAGTCACATCGCTTTGAACTTTCTCGACATGGAGATCTCTCGTGCAAGCTATTGGCAGACTAATTCACATTGCTCAGTGTTTTGCAAAGAACGCATCGTCAAAGTGTAGTGGTTGGCATATGTGTAAGGCACACCCTACAGTCACAGAATTTGAACTAGTGCCTTCTTCTTCCAAGGAAGGAAGTCACCTAAGGAAGCTTGATTATCCTACACAGCTCATGGCGGGGAGCATATCACCGCAGACTGCAACTGAGAGAAACTGAAGAAGTCTACCTGTGGATTACCTTTGCCACAACAGTTGATTTGTTCATTTATTATTGCTGTTGCATTTGTTTATTTGTTTTTTAGGTTAAACAAGAATTTCTGGACTTTGAAGGACATTATGTCAAAACAGTATTCAGTGAAATCTAAAGATTTCAGACGGGGAGTGTCATGTCTCATCTACCTGACTCTATTCATTGACATGTATAACCTGTACTGTATCTGTAAGTGTTTGCCTTCTTTAGTTTGTCCCTCCTGGTTCTCTGTACCCCCTGTGTTGCATAACCCCTCCCTTTCCTCCTGCTAGGGAGTTTCCTGTCTATAGCCTATGTGTTAGGTCTCTACTCTGTGCTCTGGCTCATCATCACTCTTTTTACCTACTGCTGAATGTGCATTATACAAGATTTCTACCTAAATAAACCCTGGAATCTTCTCACATGCCTCTGCAGTCGAGTTGGATGCTGTCTGACAACATATACCTGGTGTGAGTACTGGTTCATAACTACAAGAGAAGTTACCTCAACCAATACGCTTACAGCCATGTTATTGAGTCAGAATAGGGGGCATTATGACTGTTGGGAGAATCGCTGTGGGGGTATGAGGCATTATGACTTCCGGGAGAATCTCTGGGGGGAGGGGAGGCATTATGACTGCTGGGAAAATCGCTGGGGGGAAGGGGGGCATTATGACTGCTAGAGAATCGCTGTGGGGGTGGGGGGGAGGCATTATGACTGCTGACAGAATCGCTGAAGGGGGGGAGGCATTATGACTGTCGGGAGAATCGCTGGGTGGGGAGGCATTATGACTGCCGGGAAAATCGCTGGGGGGGAAGGGGGGGCATTATGACTGCCGGGAGAATCGATGGAGGGGAAGGGGGGCATTATGACTGCTGGGAGAATCGCTGTGGGAGGGGGGGGGGGATGCATGATGACTGCTGGGAGAATCCCTGTTTGGGGGGGGGAGGCATTATGACTGTTGGGAGAATCGCTGTGGGGGGGAGGGGAGGTATTATGACTGCTGGGAGAATAGCTGTGGGGGGAGGCATGATGAGTGCTGGGAGAATTGCTGGGGGGCATTATGACTGCTGGGAGAATCGCAGGGGGGGAAGGGGGGCATCATGACTGCAAGGAGAATCGCTGGGGGAAAGGGGAGGCATTATGACTGCCTGGAGAATCCCTGTTTGGGGGGGGGGGGAGGCATTATGACTGTAGGGAGAATCGCTGTGGGCGGGAGGGGAGGTATTACGACTGCTGGGACAATTGCTGTGGGGGGGGGAGGCATTATGACTGCTGGGAGAATCGCAGGGGGAGGGGAGGCATTATGACTGCTGGGAGAATCGCTGTGGGGGGGAGGAGGCATTATGACTGCCGGGAAAATCGCTGGGGGGGGGCGGGGGAAGGGGGGCATTATGACTGCTGGGAGAATCGCGGGGGGGGGGGGAAAGGGGGGCATTATGACTGCAAGGAAAATCGCTGGGGGAAAGGAGAGGTGTTATGACTGCCTGGAGAATCGCCGGGGGGGGGGGGGGAGGGGGGGGAGGGCATTATGACTGCCGGAAGAATCGCTGGGGGGGGGGGGGAGAGATAGGCATTATGACCGCCGGGAAAATCGCTGGGGGGGGGGGGAAGGAGTGCATTATGACTGCTGGGAGAATCGCTGTGGGGGGAAGGAGGGCATTATGACTGCTGGGAGAATCGCTGTTGGGGGGGGGATGCATTATGACTGCTGGGAGAATCGCTGTGGGGGGGGGATGCATTATGACTGCTGGGAGAATCGCTGTGGGGGGGGGGGCGAGGGGAGGCATTATGACTGCTGGGAGAATCGCTGTAAGGGGGGGGAGGCATTATGACTGCTGGGAGAATCGCTGTGGGGGCGGAGGCAATATGACAGCTGGGAGAATCGCTGGGGTGGAGGGGAGACATTATGACTGCTGAGAGAATCGCTGGGGGAAGGGGAGGCATTATGACTGCTGAGAGAATCGCTGGGGGAAGGGGAGGCATTATGACTGCTGGGGGAATCGCTGGGGGGGGAGGCATTATGACTGTCGGGAGAATCGCTGGGTGGGGAGGCATGATGACTGGCAGGAAAATCGCTGGGGGGGGGGGAGGTGGGCATTATGACTGCTGGGAGAATCGCTGTGGGGGGGGATGCATTATAACTGCTGGGAGAATCCCTGTTTGGGGGGGGGGGAGGCATTATGACTGTTGGGAGAATTGCTGCGGGGGAGGGGAGGCATTATGACTTCCGGGCTAATCGCTGGGGGGGGGAAGGGGGGCATGATTACTGCTGGGAGTATTGCAGGGGGGGGGGAGGCATTATGACTGCTGGGAGAATCGCTGATGGGGAGGGGCGGCATTATGACTGCCGGGAGAATCGCTGATGGGGAGGGGAGGCATTATGACTGCCGGGAAAATCACTGGGGGGGGGGGGGAGGGGGCATTATGACTGCTGGGAGAATCGGAGGGGGGGGGGGGGAAGGTGGCATTATGACTGCAAAGAGAATCAATGGGGAAAAGGGGAGGCATTATGACTGCCTGGAGAATCCCTGTTTGGGGGGGGGGGGAGGTATTATGACTGTTGGGAGAATCGCTGTGGGGGGGAGGGGAGGTATTACGACTGCTGGGAGAATCGCTGTGGGGGAGGGGAGGTATTACGACTGCTGGGAGAATGGCTGTGGGAGGGGGGAGGGCGAGGGGAGGCATTATGACTGCCGGCAGAATAACTGGGTGGGGAGGCATTATAACTGCCGGGAATATCGCTGGGGGGGGGGGTGTTATGACTGCCGGGAGAATCGATAAGGGGGAAGGGGGGCATTATGACTTCCAGTAGAATCGCCGTGGGGAAGGGGGGCATTATGACTGCTGGGAGAATCGCTGTGGGGGGGGGGGGGGACGCATTATGACTGCTGGGAGAATCCCTGTTTGGGGGGGGGGCATTATGACTGTTGGGAGAATCACTGTGGGGGTATGAGGCATTATGACTGCTGGGAGAATTGCTGTGGGGGAGGGGGGGAGGCATTATGGCTGCTGACAGAATCGCTGAGGGGGGAGGGGAGGCATTATGACTTCCGGGAAAATCGCTGGGGGGGAAGGTGGGCATTATGACTGCTGGGAGAATCGCCAGGGGGGGGGGGAAGGGGGGCACTATGACTGCAAGGAGGATCGCTGTGGGAAAGGGGAGGCATTGTGACTGCCGGGAGAATCGCCGGGGGGGAGGGGAGGCATTATGACTGCCGTGAAAATCGCTGGGGGGGATCGAGGGCATTATGACTGTTGGGAGAATCCCTGTTTGGGGGGGGGGGTGGCAATATGACTGTTGGGAGAATCGCTGTGGGGGTATGAGGCATTATGACTGCTGGGAGAATTGCTGTGGGGGAGGGGGGGCATTATGACTTCCGGGAGAATCGCTGTGGGGGGGAGGCATTATGACTGCTGGGAGAATCGCTGGGGGGGGGGGAGAAGGGGAGGCATTATGACTGTCGGGAGAATCGTTGTGTGGGGAGGCATTATAACTGCTGGGAAAATCGCTGGGGGGGAAGGGGGGCATTATGAATGCCGGGAGAATCGATGGGGGGGGGGGGGCATTATGACTTTCGGGAGAAACGCGGGGGGGACGGGGGTCATTAGGACTGCTGGGAGAATCGGAGGGGAGGGGGCATTATGACTGCAAAGAGAATCGATGTGAACAAGGGGACGCATTATGACTGCCTGGAGAATCCCTGTTTGGGGGGGGGAGGCATTATGACTGTAGGGAGAATCGCTGTGGGCGGGAGGGGAGGTATTACGACTGCTGGGACAATTGCTGTGGGGGGGGAGGCATTATGACTGCTGGGAGAATCGCAGGGGGAGGGGAGGCATTATGACTGCTGGGAAAATCGCTGGGGGGGGGCGGGGGAAGGGGGGCATTATGACTGCTGGGAGAATCGCGGGGGGGGGGGGAAAGGGGGGCATTATGACTGCAAGGAAAATCGCTGGGGGAAAGGAGAGGTGTTATGACTGCCTGGAGAATCGCCGGGGGGGGGGGGGGGGGGGAGGGCATTATGACTGCCGGAAGAATCGCTGGGGGGGGGGGGGGAGAGATAGGCATTATGACCGCCGGGAAAATCGCTGGGGGGGGGGGGGAAGGAGTGCATTATGACTGCTGGGAGAATCGCTGTGGGGGGGAAGGAGGGCATTATGACTGCTGGGAGAATCGCTGTTGGGGGGGGGATGCATTATGACTGCTGGGAGAATCGCTGTGGGGGGGTTGCATTATGACTGCTGGGAGAATCGCTGTGGGGGGGGGGCGAGGGGAGGCATTATGACTGCTGGGAGAATCGCTGTAAGGGGGGGAGGCATTATGACTGCTGGGAGAATCGCTGTGGGGGCGGAGGCAATATGACAGCTGGGAGAATCGCTGGGGTGGAGGGGAGACATTATGACTGCTGAGAGAATCGCTGGGGGAAGGGGAGGCATTATGACTGCTGAGAAAATCGCTGGGGGAAGGGGAGGCATTATGACTGCTGAGAGAATCGCTGGGGGAAGGGGAGGCATTATGACTGCTGGGGGAATCGCTGGGGGGGGAGGCATTATGACTGTCGGGAGAATCGCTGGGTGGGGAGGCATGATGACTGGCAGGAAAATCGCTGGGGGGGGGGGAAGGTGGGCATTATGACTGCTGGGAGAATCGCTGTGGGGGGGGGATGCATTATGACTGCTGGGAGAATCCCTGTTTGGGGGGGGGGAGGCATTATGACTGTTGGGAGAATTGCTGCGGGGGAGGGGAGGCATTATGACTTCCGGGCTAATCGCTGGGGGGGGAAGGGGGGCATGATTACTGCTGGGAGTATTGCAGGGGGGGGAGGCATTATGACTGCTGGGAGAATCGCTGATGGGGAGGGGAGGCATTATGACTGCCGGGAAAATCACTGGGGGGGGGGGGAGGGGGCATTATGACTGCTGGGAGAGTCGGAGGGGGGGGGGGGAAGGTGGCATTATGACTGCAAAGAGAATCAATGGTGAAAAGGGGAGGCATTATGACTGCCTGGAGAATCCCTGTTTGGGGGGGGGGGAGGTATTATGACTGTTGGGAGAATCGCTGTGGGGGGGAGGGGAGGTATTACGACTGCTGGGAGAATCGCTGTGGGGGGGAGGGGAGGTATTACGACTGCTGGGAGAATCGCTGTGGGGGAGGGGAGGCAATATGACTTCCGGGAGAATCGCTGGGGGGGAGGGGAGGCATTATGACTGCCGGTCAAATCGCTGGGGGGGAAGGGGGGCATTATGAGTGCTGGGAGAATCGCGGGGGGGGAGGGGAGGGGAGGCATTATGATCGCCGGCAAAATCGCTGGGGGGGAAGGAGGGCATTATGACTGCTGGGAGAATCGCTGTGCGGGGGGGGGGGGGGGCATTATGACTGCTGGGAGAATCCCTGGTTGGGAGGGGAGGCATTATGACTGCTGGGAGAATCGTTGTGGGGTTGGGGGGAGTGGATGCATTATGACTGCTGGGGACTGGGGGCACCATAATCATAATTGTATGCTCACTTACCTATGATAAACATATACTATAATAAACATATACTTACACCTTCTTGCTGAAAACGTGGGTTGGTCACAGCTTTATTAACATTTTTTAAACATCATTTTTTACCTTCAGTTTACCTTAATTTAACTCAATTTAACTTTCTAACGCTTTCCCATGCCGTAAACTGTTGCACTTTTAAAACCGTAATGGCCACAGGACGTTCGTAAGCCCCTTGTTTTTCTTGGGCTTGAAAACCCTCCTCTACGCCGTAGCCCGCATGGGAAGCTCCCGGCCTACCTTCACCAGCTGTGACAACTTCCATAACAGTCCTTATTCCACCTCAAGACCTTGTACCCTTCACCCTGCCAGGGCGGGTGGGTGGGCGTCTGCTTCTTTTGCGTCCGTCTTCTTCCCTTCCTTGGCTGTTTGTGCTCTTTTTCCCGCTCTCCCTCTTTCTCCTTCCTGTCTTGGCTCCTCCCCCCACTACCTCCGCTCGCTAATGTTAACCCTCTCCTCCCTGCCCCCAGTCCCACGCCGCATCGTTAAAACACTTTGCGGCATACAAGACTGGGGGTACCATAATCATAATTGTATGCTCACTTACCTATGATAAACATATACTATAATAAACATATACTTACACCTTCTTGCTGAAAATGTGGGTTGGCCACAGCTTTATTAACATTTTTTAAACATCATTTTTTACCTTCAATTTAACTTAAAGGGGTTGTCCCGCGAAAGCAAGTGGGAGTATACACTTCTGTATTGCCATATTAATGCACTTTGTAATATACATCGTGCATTAAATATGAGCCATACAGAAGTTATTCACTTACCTGCTCCGTTGCTAGCGTCCCCGTCTCCATGGTGCCGTCTAATTTCAGCGTCTAATCGCTCGATTAGACGCGCTTGCGCAGTCCGGTCTTCTCCCTTCTGAATGGGTCCGCTCGTGCCGGAGAGCTGCTCCTCGTAGCTCCGCCCCGTCACGTGTGCCGATTCCAGCCAATCAGGAGGCTGGAATCGGCAATGGAACGCACAGAGCCCACGGTGCACCATGGGAGAAGACCTGCGGTCCACCTTGGGTGAAGATCCCGGCGGCCATCTTAGCAAGGTAAGTAAGAAGTCACCGGAGCGCGGGGATTCCGGTAAGTACTATCCGTTTTTTTTTTTTAATACATGCATCGGTTTTGTCTCGCGCCGAACGGGTGGCCTATTGAAAAAAAACCAAAAAACGTTTTGGCGCGGGACAACCCCTTTAATTTAACTCAATCCCGCATGGGAAGCTCCCGGCACGCGGTATGCGCCGTACTCCTATGGCGCATCCCGCCCCACCACGCCAACCCGAGCCAACGCCATCTCCACTCCGTCCTGCAGTCCAGACAAAAAGGTGTCCAATCCGACCTCGTTGAGGTGCACTCCATCGTCCCTTAGTGCACCTCTTTCCTTGTCCTCCAGCTCCCAGTGGCGAACTGCCACTCCACCCAATGATTGCACGAACCTGGACATCCTCAGATTTATTAGCCTTCTCACTCGTTCAATCGCATCCGCATCTCTGGCCCCCTTCCAGCATCTCCGGGCCACGATATCGGACCAAACTAAAATGCAATCCTGGAAGCAGTCTCGAAACCGAAGCATGTCTTGCTTCATAAGTACTAATAGCTCGTTCATCTTTGTCTTTCCTAGGTCGTTCCCCCCGGCGTGAACGACCAGTATAACTCTCCAGGGGGTCCACCTGCTGATTTTTAGAACAAATTGTAACATCCTGGGCCATTGGAGCCCCCGCACGCCAATCCAGTTTATGAGTGCGCCTCTCAGACCCAAATTCCTCCCCATGGGTCGAGCGGCCGCTCTTCTTTCCGCCCAATAAATAAATGAGTGGCCGATAATCCATACGTGCCAAGGTTCCGGAGCTGAAACAAAATAGACATAGCAAATACCACAACCTGAAAGAACCACGTATGCCTAACACTGAAGTCTTGATCCAAATGTAAACATCAATCCGTGACCAAGGACCCTTCTACCGTACGGTCCGGTCTTACGTAAGATTTATACGCCTGCGATTTCCACCGCCCCAACCACTTTAAGCCATCTTCTGTCATACCGTGGGCTTCCGCTGTCGTCGCGGCCCCAATTCTGAATGAGTGTGTTCCGAATTCCGCCGGCTCCAAACCACACTTCTTCAACGCCGCACGTAAAACCGCTGAAAATTGGAAACGGGTAAGGGGGGACCCCGCCGCATGCACTAAAAATTGTCCGCTATGGGGGCGCTTTTTTATGTACTGGCCAGTCACCTCCACTGGGCACCACTGTGCCCCTAACTGGTTGATGGTGAGCCAATCACCTCTTCCATAAACATCCGTTTTTGACTTCCTGATGCCTATCTGGATGGCCGTTCCCGTAGCGATGTCGTCATTTACCCGTAAACCCCCCGGCTTTACTCTACTTGCCGGGACCATCTCACCAATTCGCAGGGCCGCAAAAAACGCTAGCAAAAAGGCCGTCCTGAACAATAGCGTTTCGTATTCGTCCGAACATACCGCCTCTAAAACCGACAATAACTTCATCAACACTGGAAATGTAATCGGTCGGCGCGTATCCGTCTGAACCCTTTCTTTTTTCCAACCCCGAACTATCTGTTGGAACACGAATTCCTTAGTCACATCTTGTCTCCCGTGTAATTTTAACAAAAAGTCCACTCCCGATAGATGTTTCTTTGCCGCTCCAACCGACAACCGTTTTTTCCGCAACTCCGCCAACATATCCAATGTCGCCGACCTTGCTCTCTCGCCTCCTACCACCTTTCCACCAGTAAAGTTTAACCATGACAACCAAACTGAATTATAATTTTTCCACGTTGCAACCGCCACCGATGCTTCCACCAGCTTCAACAACTCTCCTCTGCCAGATTCCATAAGGAAGGCGGGCAGCGTACCCCCTCGGCATCCGCCTGCGGGTGCCGCTCCCTGAACACCTCCATCTGTGAACGAGAGAGTGCGTCAGCCGCTCCATTGTCACAACCTGGGACATGTTTTGCACGTAAATACTTATTACCTTGCAAGCATCTTAACACCACGTGCCTCAACAACGCCAAAACCGGCGGAGACGCCGACGTTTGTTTATTTATCGTTTGCACCACCGCTGTGTTATCTGACCAAAAACAAATCTTTCGATCTCGTAACTCTGATCCCCATAACTCGATTGCGACCACCACCGGGAAAAACTCCAGCAACGTGATATTCTTTGTCCACCGTTTTTCTCTCCATGACCTTGGCCAGGGTTCCCTGCACCAATGGTTGTTGAAAATCACTCCAAAACCGCCCGAACCGGCTGCGTCGGCGAACAAGCTGATGTCGGATCCTTCCACATCTTCCTTCGGGCATACTACCTGCCCATTGAAAGAATGCAGGAATACCCTCCATGCAAATCTGTTTTTATTCCCGCCGTCACCCGTACGAAATGGTGTGGTTCGCGGACCCCCATGGTCACCAATGACAATCTCCTGGTAAACAGCTGCCCCATGGGGATCACCTTGCAAGCAAAATTTAACAAACCCAGTAAAACTTGAACCTGTCGTAGCGTTGCTTTTTTACAACTAGCCATTTCACCGACCGCTTGCCGCAGCCGTGCCATTTTGTCCGCCGGCAACCTGAAGACCATATCCACCGAGTCGATTTCTATCCCTAAGAACGTTAGGCGCGTGACTGGGCCCATCATCTTTTCTTCAGACAATGGGACTCCCGCTAATCGCATTAGCCTCTGAAAATTCTTCATTAGAAACCCGCAATCGCCTGACGTCTTTGAACCGACGAACAAAAAATCATCCAAATAATGGATTACCGATGTGATGCCCGTCTCATACTTTAACATCCATTCAAGGAAAGAACTGAATAACTCGAAAAAATAGCATGAAATTGAGCATCCCATCGGCAAGCACATGTCGACGAAAAACTGGTCCTCAATTCTACATCCCAAAAGATGAAAGCATTCCAGATGAACCGGAAGCAGGCGGAACGCCGATTCGATGTCCGTTTTTGCCAACTGGGCAAATCTACCAGCCGATCTTACTAGCCGAATCGCGCAATCAAACGAAGTGTAGGCTACTGCTACCTCTTCTTTTGAGATGCCATCATTGACCGATCCCCCGTTTGGAAAAGATAAATGATGGATCAAGCGGAACTTCCCGGTTTCCTTCTTGGGTACCAGACCCAACGGGGACACTCGCAGGTTCTTGAAAGGAGGGTCGCTGAACGGGCCGGCCATGCGGCCCTACTCCACTCCTTTCCTGACCTTCTCTCGCACCAACTTGATATCGTCTCTAGCCGATTTCAAGTTGGGGCATAACGTAGTGGCTGGCTGGTACGCGTACGGAATTTTGAAGCCTTCCAGAAATCCTGACCTAAGGATTTCTGCTTCCTGTTTCCTGTGGTACATGTTTAACCATGGATCCAGGTACTGGCTTCTCACTGGGGTTCGTAGTCCCGCTGGCGCTGCCCACCGCGGGTACCGTCCTTTGCTTGCGGAAACAGCGAATCGCCGCGTGTTGCCCCCCGCATACCGAGCATTCGTGCCGGTACTTGCAGGTGGCGTAGAATCTACAATGGCCCTCATTGTACAACCAATAGGAGCCATTTGGCCTAGGAGATGCCGTGGGTGGTTGAGATGCCCCTCCCGCGGCTCCCCCAGGAAAGGAAGTCCTGGCGGGACGCTGTGCTAGGATCAGCTGAATCCATACATCAGTGGCCTTAGAGGCCCAACTCATGTGAGTCTCCGACACCCGACGCCTAAAATCTTCATCGTAGCGCCACCACGCTGCACCTCCGTGCAACAGGTATGCGCTATAAATGGTATTCAAATATACCATCATTTCCATAGCTTTGCGCGGCTGATGCTGACACGTCACATGAACCAAAACCACAAAAGCTTGCAACCAGTTTCCAAAAGTTTTAGCGATTTTCGGTTTTTTATCAGCACCACGCTCCGTCGACCGCTCTTTATCCACCATCACGTGGTCCGCTGAAAGCAAGGACCATATATCAATATACACACCATTTTTGTATCAACCACGTCATCGGGCAGACCCACCCCCAGAGGGGGAACCCCACAAAACACAGAATCAGCATATTGCAAACAATCCGTTGGATCACTTTCTGTACCCGCTGTTGAGCCAACTCCGATATTACCCACAGGCGGGCGTACACCCCCTGGAGCCTCACAGGACACTAAAAGCCCCTTTTTTGGATCAATCTTGCTCAACAGCGACCTCAGAACCGACACCAAATCATCTTTCTCCGCAACCGTTGCGGGATCCGTAACATTTTTCCAAACATTGTGTAGTGTGGACTCACCAACTGGACCGACCTCCGGCGTTGCCAAGGGGGATGCCCACGCTGTACCGCTCCCACGGTTCCGGCCCAGATCATGTGCAGGCTGCCGACCACTCGTATACAGAGCCCTCCTTGCATTATCTGACTGAGACGTGCCAGGCTGGTCCGGCCCTGACCGATCCTGCGCGTGCTCCTGCCACCTGCGGCGTTCCCGGACCTTCTGATAAAGGGATGACTGCGGGTCCGACCTCCGTGGCTGATCCTCTCGCATGTAAAATTCGTCCTGGTCGCTGCTACCTTCTTCCTTGCTTGACTCACGCGCCCTGACGCTAGTACTGCGCCCTACGCTTGACTGCTCTAGCTGGGCTTGAAACTCTCTATCCTGCCTCTCCTGCCTAGCTCGCTCTCTCTGCCTTTGCCTTGCCCCCTGGCCCTGTTTTTTAGAGCTCCTGCGGTGTACCTAGCTATGTGGGGGTGGGTAAACTACGGGCTCTGCTGAAGGGGGGATGTAGTGGGGGTTAATATAACAGCGCCTATACTCGCTGGTCTGGGCTGGTGGGCACTGGTACAAGTTGGAGGGGGGCTGACGGCCTTGTAATATAGCTATGTTCTGTGTGGGGGGGAATGGGTTGTTGTGCCGTGGGTCTGGGAGTCCCCTACCTGTTACCACACGAGTGCTATATGTGCTGCTAACTGGCCTCCTTCCCTCGTGCGGCGTGCTGTCCCTGTACTCAGGGCTTCTAATGGAGGGTAACGTGAGATGCCGCCCCTCCCCCTGCTGCTGCTGGACCCGCTGGTGCTACCCGGGCTGTGTGGTGGTCGTGGGGGGGGGGGGGGGTTATATGGGCCCCTGCTATCCTGTCTCCCCCTCATGCCTTCTGTCCTCCCTCCCCCCTCCCCCCTGCAAAGCGGGCTCCCTCTCTGTCGCGCCCCTAGCGCTGCTTGTGCCGCCACGTGTGCTGCGCCGCCATCTTGAGAGGACGTGCGGCCTGACCGCGTGCTCCCCTGCTCTTCTCCACTGCTCCAGCTGCGCTCACCTCTCGCCTGTCTTGTAGTCCTGCGCCCGGCTGCGCGATGCTGCTGCTGTTAGGAGCCCGATAAGTCTGTCGAACGCCGTCCCCTGCGCTCCTGACCATCGGCTGTTAGTGCCCGTTGCGCCTCTCCTGCCGATCCTCCCGCCGTACTACTTGGTTCCGGCGCCATCTCCCGGTTCGCTCCTCCGGCCCTCCTCGAGCCTGCGCTGCCCAGGCTGACTCTTCCTCCTCCCCTTTTCGGCGCCGGGCTCGGGCTCAGTCTCGCGCGGGGCTGCTTTCTTCGGCGCGGTCTCCCTCGCGGCACCTCGTTCCTGCTGGCTGGATCCTCCCCGGGTCTCTGCTGCTGAACTTCTTGCCCGACTGGCTCCCTGGATTCGGCGATCGTCCTGCAGCTTGCCAGCACCTCTTCCACCCATCCGGTGCCGTCCTGCATCACCGCTTCTTGGATCCTCAACTGTAAGTCGTCCATTTTCTCCTTTCTTTCTCCCGCTGCTTCTGTCTTCCACCCGACTCTTCTAACCTTCTTTATCTTCCGACGGCTTCTTTCTTTCAAAACTCCTGTCTACTGTGCTCTGGGTCTTGCTTTATTCGTTTCTTCTGTTATGCTGCTCTTATTTTCTTCCTCTGCTCGTCTGCTTCTTTTGCGTCCGTCTTCTTCCCTTCCTTGGCTGTTTGTGCTCTTTTTCCCGCTCTCCCTCTTTCTCCTTCCTGTCTTGGCTCCTCCCCCCACTACCTCCGCTCGCTAATGTTAACCATCTCCTCCCTGCCCCCAGTCCCACGCCGCATCGTTAAAACACTTTGCGGCATACAAAGAATCGCTGGGGGGGGGGGGGGGGCGATGGGAGGCATTATGACTGCTGGGAGAATCGCTGTAAGGGGGGGAGGTATTATGACTGCTGGGAGAATCGCTGCGGGGGTGGGGAGGCATTATGACTGCTGGGAGAATCGCTGTGGGGGTGGGGAGGCATTATGACTGCTGGGAGAATTGCTGTGGGGGCGGAGGCAATATGACAGGTGGGAGAATCGCTGAGGGGGGGGGGAGAGGAGACATTATGACTGCTGGGAGAATCGCTGTGGGGGTGGGGAGGCATGACTGCTGGGAGAATCGTTGTGGGGGTGGGGAGGCATTATGACTGCTGGGAGAATCGCTGTGGGGGCGGAGGCATTATAACTGTCGGGAGAATCGCCGGGTGGGGAGGCATTATGACTGCGGGGAAAATTGCTGGGGGGGGGGGGGCATTATGACTGCCGGGAGAATCGATGGGGGGAAGAGGGGCATCATGCCTTCCGGGAGAATCGCCAGGGGGGAAGGGGGGCATTATGACTGCTGGGAGAATCCCTGTTTGGGGGGGGGGGGAGGCATTATGACTGTTGGGAGAATCGCTGTGGGGCGAAGGGGAGGCATTATGCCTGCTTGGAGAATCGCTGTGGGGGCGGAGGCATTATGACTGCAGGGAGAATTGCTGTGGGTGAGGGGAGGGATTATGACTTCCGGGAGAATCGCTGGGGGGGAGGGGAGGCATTATGACTGCCGGAAAAATCGCAGGGGGGGAAAGGAGGGCATTATAACTGCTGGAAAAATCGCAGGGGGGGGGAGCATTATGACTGACAGCAGAATCGCTGGGAGAAAGGGGAGGCATTATGACTGCCAGGAGAATCGCCAGGGGCGAAGGAGGGCATTATGACTGCCGGGAGAATCGCTGGGGGGAGGGGAGGCATTATGACTTCCGGGAGAATCGCCGGCGGGGGGGGGGGGAGGGGGTCATTAAGACTGCTGGGAGAATCCCTATTTGGGCGGGCAGGCATTATGACTGTTGGGAGAATCGCTGTGCGGGGGAGGGGAGGCATTACGGCCGGCTGCTGGGAGAATCGCTGTGCGGGGGAGGGGAGGCATTACGACTGCTGGGAGAATCGCTGTGGGGGGAGGCATTATGACTGCTGGGAGAATTGCTGTGGGGGAGGGGAGGCATTACGGCCGGCTGCTGGGAGAATCGCTGTGCGGGGGAGGGGAGGCATTACGACTGCTGGGAGAATCGCTGTGGGGGGAGGCATTATGACTGCTGGGAGAATTGCTGTGGGGGAGGGGAGGCATTATGACTGTCGGGAGAATCGCTGGGGGGGAGGGGAGGCATTATGACTGCCGGGCAAATCGCTGGGGAGGAAGTGGGGCATGATGACTGCAGGGAGAATCTCAGGGGATGGGATGCATTATGACTGCTGGGAGAATCGCTGTGGGGGAGGGGAGGCATTATGACTGCCGGGAGAATCGCTAATGGGGAGGGGAGGCATTATGACTGCCGGGAAAATCGCTGGGGGGGGGGGCATTATGACTGCTGGGAGAATCGGAGGGGGGGGGGAAGGGGGGCATTAAGACTGCAAAGAGAATCGATGGGGGAAAGCGGAGGCAGTATGACTGCCTGGCGAATCCCTGTTTGGGGGGGGGGAGGCATTATGACTGTTGGGAGAATCGCTGTGGGGCGGGGGGGGAGGCATTATTACTGCCAGGAGAATTGCTGTGGGGGAGGGGAGGCATTGTGACTGCCGGTCAAATCACCGGGGGGGAAGGGGGGCATTATGACTGCTGGGAGAATCGCAGGGGGGGGGGAGGCATTATGAATGCTGGGAGAATCGCTGGGGGGGGGAAGGGGGGCATTATGACTGCTGGGAAATTCGCTGGGGGGGGGGAAGGGGGGCATTATGACTGCTGGGAGAATCGCAGGGGGAGGGGGAGGTATTACGACTGCTGGGAGAATCGCTGTGGGGCGGGGAGGGAGGCATTATTACTGCCAGGAGAATTGCTGTGGGGGAGGGGAGGCATTGTGACTGCCGGTCAAATCACCGGGGGGGAAGGGGGGCATTATGACTGCTGGGAGAATTGCAGGGGGGGGGGAGGCATTATGACTGCTGGGAGAATCGCTGTGGGGGGGGAAGGGGGGCATTATGACTGCTGGGAAAGTCGCTGGGGGGGGAAGGGGGGCGTTATGACTGCTGGGAGAATCGCAGGGGGGGGGGGAAGGGGGGCATTATGACTGCAAGGAGAATCGCCGGGGGGAAGGAGGGTATTATGACTGCCGGAAGAATCGCTAGGGGGGAGGCATTATGACCGCTGGGAAAATCGCTGTGTGTGTGTGTGTGTGTGTGTGTGTGTGTGTGTGTGGGGGGGATGCATTACGACTGCTGGGAGAATCGCTGTGGGGGGCGATGGGAGGCATTATGACTGCTGGGAGAATCGCTTGAAGGGGGGGAGGCATTATGACTGCTGGGAGAATCGCTGTGGGGGGGGAGGCATTATGACTGCTGGGAGAATCGCTGTGGGGGCGGAGGCAATATGACAGCTGGGAGAATCGCTGGGGGGCAGGGGAGACATTATGACTGCTGAGAGAATCGCTGGGGGAGGGGAGGCATTATGACTGCCGTGAAAATCGCTGGGGGGGGGGAAGGGGTGCATTATGACTGCTGGGAGAATCGCTGGGGGGGGGGGAAGGGGGGCATTATGACTGCCGGGAGAATCGCTGTGGGGGGGGGGATGAATTATGACTGCTGGGAGAATCCCTGTTTGGGGTGGGGGCATTTTGACTGCTGGGAGAATTGCTGTGGGGGAGGGGAGGCATAATGACTGCTGGGAGAATTGGAGGGTGGCATTATGACTGCAAAGAGAATCGATGGGGGTAAGGGGAGGCATTATGACTGCCTGGAGAATCCCTTTTTTGGGCGGGGGAGGCATTATGACTGTTGGGAAAATCGCTGTGGGGGGGAGGGGAGGTATAACGAAAGCTGTGAGAATCGCTGTGGGGGAGGGGAGGCATTATGATTTCCGGTAGAATCACTGGGGGGGGAGGGGAGGCATTATGACTGCTGGTCAAATCGCTGGGGCGGAAGGGGGGCATTATGAGTGCTGGGAGAATCGCAGGGGGGGGGGGGGAAAGGGGGGCATTATGACTGCAAGGAGAATCGCTGGGGGAAAGGGGAGGCATTATGACTGTGTGACCAGATGCTAATGTTGCCTAGTTCCAAATTGGTATAAGCAATCAACGAGCGCTCGGAGAAGACACGCTGACCAGTGTGATCAAAATGGCTTCTAGTTTATTGAAGCAAAAACATCAAATTAAATAGACCATAGACCACTCCCCAGAAAGGTAGGGCTTGTCTTGTGTTCAGCAAATAATTGCAAGGATACTTTCCTTCTTAATGAGCTATTGTAGAGAGAAAAACTTGAAACAGAGCATCTTGTTACTTTATCACAAATGTCCTTGGTACACTAAGTCCGAGGAGAAGGATAGATAAGCAGACCTTGGATGTCTGAGACAAACTATTTCCTGACCACCTGGTTCCCGCTTTCAGTATCTAAGGCATACATTTATTCTTCTTACTATTTATTCGTATTTTGATAGCCTAGCAACTAAATTAACCCTCTACATCTCCCCCATTTTGGACATGGAGTCAAGACAAGTACGACTCCTAGTCCATAAACACGTAATTCATATCGGCGCAGAGAAAACTTTTTCAGTACATTTAGAAATACATGAGATTATAACCTTAATTGCTCTATAAATGCATAATAAAATCATCACAACTTGTAATATACTTTGTAGAATCCCCATGAACCAACCTCCTAAACCAGAAAATCAATTGGCAGGGTTCAAAGAACTAAATGTGTTACCCCACCAGCTATCTCTGGTTTCTGAGTTCATTTGTCCATGCAAACAGTTCTTTTGACGGAACAGGAACAGCCAGGAAAGGAAAACTAGTGGCACCAGGTGTGTGTACAAGTCCAACAGTCTTTCACCTGTGAGGTGTTTAGTCCATCTACCAGTATTTGGTGGTGTCTAACAAAGTGGTTCTGGGCATTGTCCTTTTGCACCCTCTCACAAGGGCGAAGCATGGAGTGAGGAGTCCAAAAGTCCATCAATAAACAAAATGTCCTTCATTTTCCTTCTCATGGGGGGGCAAAGTAGGGCGTGAAAAGTCCCATTAGTCTCAAGACAAGCAACAGTTCCTTCAACTTTACTGAAGTAGGTGTAGTCAGCAGGACTTGATAGGGCCCCTTGAATCTGGGCCCTAGGGATTTCCGGACACGCCTCTTTACGACCACCCAGTCTCCAGGTTGTAGGGAGTGAGATCCCACTAGGTTGTCTGGGTCTGGAATGGGAGAAAAAGACTAGATTCTGGGTTACTGGTAGTTGGTCACACAGGTGCTTTACATATCCGGCTACTATGTCATAGCCCTGCTGTAGGGACTGTGGATGATACAGCCCCAATCTTGGCATAGAGCCAAACAACACTTCTTTTAACTTAAGCGTACCATTTTAGTCTTTTAACTTTGTTTAAACTCTGCGGGTGGTATGGGGTGTGAAACGCTTGTTCCACGCCAAGGGCTGACATCACCTCTCGCATCACTTCACCTGTAAAATGTGTACCTCTGTCACTCTCAATTGTCTCTAGTACCCCGCATCTGCGGATTACCTCATTCATGAGCTTCTGTGCGGTTACCTGCTTATTTACTTTGGTAACAGGGTAGGTCTCCAACCTGAAAAGAAATTAACAACAACAAGCACATATTCATACTTCCCAACGAGTGGGAGCTGAGTGTAGTCAATTTGCAATCCCTGAAATGGGTAGAGTGGTCTAGGCAAGTGTTATGTGGCAAATTTACTTCTGCCCTGTTGCTTACGGCAAAGATCATGCAAAATTGGACAAATGATGATGCAGCAGCTACAGAAAACCCAGGAGCCACCCGTCCTCGTTCAAGCGTGGACATCATTGCTGCTTTGATAGGTGTGTCTTTCCGTGCATCAGCTGGGCCATCATGGGGCATAGGGACCGTGGTGGGCAAGTGCTGTTGACTATTCACCATACGCCGTCCCATTTCTGCTGCTCCCATATTTAGTCCATTTATTCTTTCCTTCCTTGCTGGCTTGTAACTGTAAAAGTCTTTAGCATATCAAAGTCCAAAGTTTATATCAAAGTCCAAAGTTTTTGTTAAATTCTTCTTTTCTTCCATGGCTTGAGGACCACTGCCTTTGCTGTGTGGTCTGTGATGGCGTTGCCTCTTGTTTCTCTGTTGTAAGAATTGGTGTGAGCTTTCCACTTTGTCAGGTAGAAGTAAGTAGGGCCTCTGTGAGACTCTGCACCGCTGCATCATTCTTAATTGGCTGTCCTGCTGAGGTAACAAGCTGTCTGGCCTTCCATGTTGGGCCGTAATCATGAGCTATGCCAAATGCATACCGGGAGTCAGTGTAAATGTTTGCCGTCTTGTCTTTTGCCACTCTACCCGCCTCAGTGAGGGCATGCAATTCCGCTTCCTGTCTTGAGACATGCGGAGGCATTCTGCTTTTAGGACATCTTGTTGCGTGACCACTGTAAAACCTGTTACAAACCTTCCCTCGTCATTTAGGTATCTAGATCCATCCACAAACAGCTCAAACTGGGGGTTCTGCAGGGGCTTGTCTGTGACATGCGCAAACCCAGCCGTTTCCTGGGCCATGGAGGCCACACAGTCATGCTGGTTTCTGATGTCAAATGCCTCCTGTTCGTCAGTCAGGGAGTTGTAAAACAACTGATCCCCTGTACTTACTCCCCCATTTTGAATCTACGTCACCTAATGGAAGTAAGGTGGCTAGATTCAAGGTGGTGCACCTTTGGCTTGAGATGTTCGAGGAGGAATGCACTGCGAGTTCTATTGTATCTGCCTGGCAAGAAACAGATGTCTGCGGCTTACCTGAGTCAGGATACCATGTATGTCCTGTGGGGTGTAGATCACCATGGTGTGATCTTGGACAACGTCAGAATTTTTGTCCAGTAGTGCCTGGACTGCTAGAACCGCTCGGACGCATGATAGAGACCCTCTAGCCACCGCGTCAAAATGGGCACTGTAGTATGCTACAGGTCGCTTTTTGTCACCATGCATTTGTGTCAGTACAGTGGTAGCGTGTCCCGCCATCTCAGTGACGTACATCTGGAAAGGTTTGTCATAGTCTGGCAGCTCCAGTGCGGGTGCACTGGTTATCTGTACTTTCCCCGCGGGGTCAGGGCAAATGGCCGTAAACCCAAACAGTCGTACAGAGGCTGCATGGTCATGGAGGCAGAGCGTGTCCACGGCCGCCAGTATGAGTCCAGTCCCAAAAAGGTACGCAACTGAGCATGGGAGGTGGGAAGTTGCATGTCACTTACCACCTTCGTGCGTTCCGGCGTCAGGTGTCTAGTACCTGGACCTAGGCAGTGGCCCAGGAACACTACGTGAGATTTGCAGAACTGAAATTTGTCTTGCTGGCTTTGCAGCCATTCTACTCTGATGGAGGAAACACAAAAGGCTTAGTGATGCATTGAGGCAACCATTTGGGTCAGAAACACACAAAAAGTAAGTCATCAACATATTACAAGAGGGCGGTGCCCTCGGGAATTGGCCAGGCGTCTAATACCAGCTTCATGTATCTAGTGAACTGGTTTTGGGCTATTCTGTGCCCCTTATGGCAGCACTGTCCAACAGTACTGCTTTCCTCTAAAAATGAATGCAAACAAATACTGACAGTCTGGCTGGCCCTTTAAACTCTTTCTGTTAATGGGGAACAAAAGGGGTATTGGCTGGGAAGACACATTCCTTTAAGGGCTTTAAGTTAACATAAAGAAGAGACAGTGTCTGCAATTGCATCTTCCTGGACATGTACCAGGGGGTACTGACAGACCAAGGGGCTAAGAGCTTGTTCCTCTGCGTGCGTAAGAGTGAGGACAGGGAGAGGTGTCTTTCAGACCCGGGGTGTATACGAGCCTCACCGGACGGGTGAAGTTTGATACAACATCCTAAGGGTCCCATCACATCAATTCCCAATATGTTTTCAGGACCTTCCAACACAAGGAAGCGCGTGAGGCATCGCGACCCTTTAAACATTACCTCAAGCGGTTCAGTTTCTGCCAGCTGAATTGGCACTCCTGAAACCCCTTGCACCGATTACTGCTAGACAATCAGGCTGGTATTCTATTTCAAATAGATCATAACCTTGTTGCAAGAAGGAAAATACATTTTTTTTTTTTTTTAATTTAAAAATAGCTGACCTGCAATACCTAGATCACCTATGTCTTCCCTTCCCCCCCTTTGAACTAGGGTACTTAATTAAAAAAAAAGTAGCCAGGTTGAAAGGAGTAGCAACATTGGAAAGAATGAAAAGAGCACATTGTAGCCGGATCTGACAGGCCAGAGATAAGTGCTTGGGTTGCACTTGCGTGTATATGCTCCGGATGTCATGCGGGGGGGGGGGGGTGAGGACCACTAGGGGGTAGTTCAATACCAACTCCGACGATTTGTCAACCATTGCCTGTACTGCTGCCACCGCACACACACATGAGGGAGCTCCTCGAGCCACTGGATACAGCCTCATGGAATAGTACCCAAGTGGTCGTGGTTGTCCTCCGTGCCTTTATGTCAATACTGTCACCTGGCCAGAAAATTCAGTACAGAAAAGAATAAATGATAAAGTGTAAAAGGGTGAGAAATGAGCTTCAGGGGTGAGAGAGAGAAAAGAATGATTGAAAGGCAGTCATAGAGTAGTTGCATAAGAGTGGAAACAGAGTGGACCCATGGGCGGCAGTATGAAAACAAGGCCCAGAAAGGTGTGGAGTTTGGCAGCAGGTGTAAGTACAGGTATGGCCGTTTGCGCGTTTCTTCTACAGAACATTCTCTCAGAGGCATTATAATTGTGGCTTGTTGGCAGGCTTCCAAATTATCAGCACACAGCGCCTACATCACACATTTTACATTCATTACAGTTTGAACATGGGTCATTAATTCACATCCGTTCATGCGGTCAAGTCTCACTCAAATGTTAGTAAGAGTTCACACAGGACATAACGCGTATGATGCAACTGTCCTCATCTTGCAAACAAATGCATTCAATTCTGCCACCTCTCCCTGGAATCAGTCAAACTTTAACTGTCTGTAATACTAGAGATGTACAACAGATTCCACAACACTAATATTTCCCATAAAAGGAACACACATTTAGCAATTATGCACACGTCCAACCAATCACAGAACTGACATTTACACAAAGAACAGCAAAAACAGTAAGATTCACTGGATTCATTATGGGTTCTATTCTATTCAAGCAAGCTTAATTCCTGTCCAGGGTTCTCCGCTCTAATCTTTGGCCTTGAGAAGCACACATTCCTTCTCTGCAAATCTCACTATACCCCCCCCTTTCGGAGACAAGGGGGGGGGGGGGGGCGACTTGCAGCTGCAGCTTTTCACAAATCAAGCATTAACCCTCTATCTATTCCTATATATATATATATATATATATATATATATATATTATCACATATTGACCCTCTCCTTCCTTCTGTAAGCTTTTCTACTGCCGTCTGCGATCCTAGCGACCTTTCTTCTCAGCAGTATCTGACTTATGAGGAATGGACAACACGTACAGCAATGACACAATTTTAGGACATTAAGACATACAGGACAGACAGCACGGTGGTTAATTGTCACATAATTATCCACAGATTCTGCATGAACTTGCTTTATGTCCCAAAGGTACACAAACTATAAAGGATTCCCTTTCTCTGATAACTGCCGTATCTACACTTGCCTCAATCTATCTATTCTATCTCTGACTCTTTCCCAAACTTGCTAGTTGAAGACTCCCAAAATTCTAAAACACCTGCTTTTCTCAACAATTCGCTACTAGAGATGAGCGAACACCAAAATGTTCGGGTGTTCGTTATTCGTAACGAACTTCCCGTGATGCTCGAGGGTTCGTTTCGAACAACGAACCCCATTGAAGTCAATGGGCGACCGGAACATTTTTGTATTTCGCCGATGCTCGCTAAGGTTTTCATGTGTGAAAATCTGGGCAATTCAGGAAAGTGATGGGAATGACACAGTGACGGATAGGGCAGGCGAGGGGCTACATGGTGGGCTGCATCTCAAGTTCACAGGTCCCACTATTAAGCCACAATAGCGGCAAGAGTGCCCCCCCCCCCCCCCCCCCCACTGTCAGCATAAAGATCGTCCTCCTCTGGCACAGCTGTAACAGCTGTAGCAGAGAAGAACGATGTTTGCCCATTGAATTCAATGGAACCGGCAATACAGCCGACTCCACTGAATGCAATGGGCTGCCGGCGATCGCAGGATGAATGGTCGGAAAGGGGTTAAATATATAACCCCTTTCCTGCAATTCATCCAGAAATGTGTTACACTAAAAATATATACCGGCGTATAAGGCGACGGGGCGTATAAGACGACCCCCCAACTGTCACCTTATACGCCGGTAATACAGTGGAGCAAAGAATAAAAAGCATTACTTACGTTTTTAGATGATCTGCGGCGCTCCTGCAGGCTGTCACTCCCTCCTGGTCCACGGCAGACAAGCTTTCTCCACGAAAGACTTTAAATCCCTGCCTCCAGAAGCACATGTGCCTTCAGCCAATCACAGCCAATGACAATGATGTCATTGAATGGCTGTGATTGGCTGTGTTTCTGGAGGCGGGGATTTCAAGCCTTGAAATCCCCGCCTCCAGAAACACAGCCAATCACAGCCATTCAATGACATCATTGTCATTGGCTGTGATTGGCTGAAGGCACGTGTCTTTCTGGAGGCAGGGATTTAAAGTCTTTCGTGGAGAAAGGAATACTCTGCCGTGGATTAGGAGGGAGCGACAGCCTGCATGAGCGCCGCAGATCATCTAAAAACGTAAGTAATGCTTTTTATTCTTTTCTCCACTGTATTGCCGGCGTATAAGGTGACAGTTGGGGGGTCGTCTTATACGCCCGGTCGCCTTATACGCCGGTATATATTTTTAGTGTAACACATTTCTGGATGAATTGCAGGAAAGGGGTTATATATTTAACCCCTTTCCGACCATTCATCCTGCGATCGCCGGCAGCCCATTGCATTCAGTGGAGTCGGCTGTATTGCCGGTTCCATTGAATTCAATGGGCAAACATCGTTCTTCTCTGCTACAGCTGTTACAGCTGTGCCAGAGAAGAAGGATTTGTCTTCTATATGTTCTCAATGGGGTCAGCGCTGCTGCCGCTGGCCCCATTGAGCGCATATAGAATGCATCCATAGCGAGCAGCGGGAGGGGCAGACTTTCATATCAGGCGGACACCTTATCTCCCCAGCCACTCACAGCAGGGGGGTGGTATAGGGCTTAAACGTTGCAGGGGGAAGTTGTAATGCCTTCCCTGTCTTTATATTGGCCAAAAAAAAGCGCTAACGTCTCAGGGAAGAAAGTTTAATTTACCAGAACACCGCATGGTGTTCGTTACGAATAACGAACATCCCGAACACCCTAATATTCGCACGAATAGCAAGCTCGGACGAACGCGTTCGCTCATCTCTATTCGCTACATTCTTTCCCCACGGCTAACTTGCTTTGTCTGACCTTTGCTATTTCTCTAGCTGTTCCCATATAGGCATACTCCTTGCCTTGGACGTTTCTCATAACTGGCGTCTCTGATATCGTATAGACGTACCTACCGATATTCTCCCCTTCCCTCACTCTTATTATCTCAATAGGGGTAAAATCTTCCAGCAATCCCACAGATTACTTCGGAGGGTTGAGGGGAGACCACATTTACTGATATCTTCCCCTTCCCTCTCTCTAATTCCTGCCCCCATCTCAATATGCCCACTATTTTTTCACTAAGTATACAGGACACTATTTTCACACAGTACGTTATAGGAGGACACACAGTCATTCCTTGTCCCGGAATAGTTTTACAGCGACTTCCAGTAATCACACAGATTACCTCGGAGGGTTAAGGGGAGACCACACTTGCCTTTCAGGGAACCTTTGGTGATATTATAACAAAGCCAACAAAAGCAGATAATTGCCAATGTGATACAAACAATCAGTACAGAAACTTCAAGAATTTCCTCAGGTAACATGGCATAAAACAACAGGGTATGAGTTCTTCCGTCTATTACAGTTTTATGAACACATACGTTAAAAATATGGCGGAGTATTCTTATAAATACATGCAGCAACTAACCGTCTGTCAACGATGAGCCCAAAAATCAGGGAAGCCCAGAATCGAAGTGGCAAGACAAGGGCCTACCTTTCACCGGTGATTTTTGGTTTCTGGGGTCCCGTGATCCTGGTCCCGTAGTGTTGGCAGTTGGCATCGTCAGATATCGGCTGCAGGTAAAGAATAAACTCCGCCCCACGTTGCTGGTGCCAAGTAACTGTAGGGGGTCCTTCCAAGGGGGACCAGATGCTAATGTTGCCTAGGTCCAAATTGGTATAAGCAATCAACGAGCGCTCGGAGAAGACACGCCGACCAGTGTGATCAAAATGGCTTCTAGTTTATTGAAGCAAAAACATCAAATTAAATAGACCATAGACCACTGCCCAGGAAGGTAGGGCTTGTCTTGTGTTCAGCAAATAATTGCAAGGATACATTCCTTCTTAATGAGCTATTGTAGAGAGAAAAACTTGAAACAGAGCATCTTGTTACTTTATCACAAATGTCCTTGGTACACTAAGTCCGAGGAGAAGGATAGATAAGCAGACCTTGGATGTCTGAGACAAACTATTTCCTGACCACCTGATTCCCGCTTTCACTATCTAAGGCATACATTTATTTTTCTTACTATTTATTCGTATTTTGATAGCCTAGCAAACTAAATTAACCCTCTACAACTGCCTGGAGAATCGCCGGGGGGGAGGGAGGGCATTATGACTGCCGAAAGAATCGCTGGGAGGGGGAGGCATTATGACCGCCGGGAAAATCACTGGGGGGAAGGAGAGCATTATGACTGCTGGGAGAATCGCTTGGGGTGGGGGTGGGGGGTGGTGGGGGGTGTGGGGAGGCCTTTAAGACTGCTGGGAGAATCCCTGGGGGGGACGGGAGGCATTATGGCTGCTGGGAGAATCGCTGTGGGGTAGGGGGGAGAGGATGCATTATGACTGCTGGGAGAATAGCTGTGGGGGGGCGATGGGAGGTATTATGACTGCTGGGAGAATCGCTGTAAGGGGGGGAGACATTATGACTGTCGGGAGAATCGCTGTGGGGGAGGGGAGGCATTATGACTGCTGGGAGAATCGCTGTGGGGGAGGGGGGAGGGGATGCATTATGACTGCTGGGAGAATCGCTGGGGGGGGGGGCGATGGGAGGCATTATGACTGCTGGGAGAATCGCTGGGGGGGAGGGGAGGCATTATGACTGTTGGGAGAATCGCTGGGGGGGAGGGGAGGCATTATGACTGTCGGGAGAATCACTGGGTGGGGAGGTATTATGACTGCCGGGAAAAATCGCTGGGGGGGGGGGGGGGAGGGGGGCATTATGACTGCCGGGAGAATCGATGGGGGGAAGAGGGGCATTATGACTTCCAGGAGAATCGCCAGGGGGGAAGGGGGGCATTATGACTGCTGGGAGAATCGCTTTGGGGGGGGGGGGATGCATTATGACTGCTGGGAGAATCGCTGTTTGGGGGGAGGGGAGGCTTTATGACTGCTGGGAGAATCGCTGTGGGGGCGGAGGCATTATGACTGCAGGGAGAATTGCTGTGGGGGAGGGGAGGCATTATGACTTCCTGGAGAATCGCTGGGGGGGAGGGGAGGCATTATGACTGCCGGAAAAATCGCTGGGGGGAAAGGGGGGCATTATGACTGCTGGGAAAATCGCAGGGGGGGGGGAAGGGGGGCATTATGACTGACAGGAGAATCGATGGGGGGAAGAGGGGCATTATGACGTCCAGGAGAATCGCCAGGGGGGAAGGGGGGCATTATGACTGCTGGGAGAATCGCTGTGGGGGGGGGGATGCATTATGACTGCTGGGAGAATCGCTGTTTGGGGGGAGGGGAGGCATTATGACTGCTGGGAGAATCGCTGTGGGGGGGGGCATTGCGACTGCTGGGAGAATTGGTGTGGGGGAGGGGAGGCATTATGACTGCCGGGCAAATCGCTGGGGAGGAAGGGGGACATGATGACTGTGGGGAGAATCGCAGGGGGGTGGGAGGTATTATGACTGCTGGGAGAATCGCTAATGGGGAGGGGAGGCATTATGACTGCCGCGAAAATCGCTAATGGGGAGGGGGGGCATTATGACTGCCGGGAAAATCGCTGGGGGAGGGGGAGGGAGGGGGGCATTATGACTACTGGGAGAATCGGATGGGGGGGGGAAGGGCGGCATTATGACTGCAAAGAGAATCGATGGGGGAAAGCGGAGGCATTATGACTGCCTGGAGAATCCCTGTTTGGGGGGGGGGGATTATGACTGTTGGGAGAATCGCTGTGGGGGGGAGGGAAGGTATTACGACTGCTGGGAGAATTGCTGTGGGGGGGGGGAGGCATTATTACTGCTGGGAGAATCGCTGGGGGGGAGGGGAGGCATTGTGACTGCCGGTCAAATATCACTGGGGGGGAAGGGGGGCATTATGACTGCTGGGAGAATCGCAGGTGGGGGGGGAGGCATTATGACTGCTGGGAGAATCGCTGTGGGGGGGAAGGGGGAGGCATTATGACTGCTGGGAAAATCGCCGGGGGTAGGGGGGGCATTATGACTGCCTGGAGAATCGCCGGGGGGGAAGGAGGGCATTATGACTGCTGGAAGAATCGCTGGGGGAGGGGGGGGGGGAGGGGAGGCATTATGACCGCCGGGAAAATCTCTAGGGTGGGGAGAAGGGCATTATGACTGCTGGGAGAATCGCTGTGGGGGCGATGGGAGACATTATGACTGCTGGGAGAATCGCTGTAAGGGTGGGAGGCATTATGACTGCTTGGAGAATCGCTGTGGGGGCGGAGGCAATATGACAGCTGGGAGAATCGCTGGGGGGCAGGGGAGACATTATGACTGCTGAGAGAATCGCTGGGAGGAGGGGAAGCATTATGACTGCCAGGAAAATCGCTGGGGGGGGGAGGGGGGCATTATGACTGCCGGCAGAATCGATGGGGGGGGGGGAGGGGGGCATTATGACTTCTGGGAGAATCGCCAGGGGGGAAGGGGGGCATTATGACTGCTGGGAGAATAGCTGTGGGGGGGCGATGGGAGGCATTATGACTGCTGGGAGAATCCCTGGGGGGGACGGGAGGCATTATGACTGCTGGGAGAATCGCTGTAAGGGGGGGAGACATTATGACTGTCGGGAGAATCGCTGTGGGGGGGGAGACATTATGACTGTCGGGAGAATCGCTGTGGGGGAGGGGAGGCATTATGACTGCTGGGAGAATCGCTGTGGGGTAGGGGGGAGAGGATGCATTATGACTGCTGGGAGAATAGCTGTGGGGGGCGATGGGAGGCATTATGACTGCTGGGAGAATCGCTGTAAGGGGGGGAGACATTATGACTGTCGGGAGAATCGCTGTGGGGGGGGAGACATTATGACTGTCGGGAGAATCGCTGTGGGGGAGGGGAGGCATTATGACTGCTGGGAGAATCGCTGTGGGGGAGGGGGGAGGGGATGCATTATGACTGCTGGGAGAATCGCTGGGGGGGGGGTGATGGGAGGCATTATGACTGCTGGAAGAATCGCTGGGGGGGGGAGGGGAGGCATTATGACTGTTGGGAGAATCGCTGGGGGGGGGGGAGGGGAGGCATTATGACTGTCGGGAGAATCACTGGGTGGGGAGGTATTATGACTGCCGGGAAAATCGCTGGGGAGGGGGGAGGGGGGCATTATGACTGCCGGGAGAATCGATGGGGGGAAGAGGGGCATTATGACTTCCAGGAGAATCGCCAGGGGGGAAGGGGGGCATTATGACTGCTGGGAGAATCGCTGTGGGGGGGGGGGGGGATGCATTATGACTGCTGGGAGAATCGCTGTTTGGGGGGAGGGGAGGCTTTATGACTGCTGGGAGAATCGCTGTGGGGGCGGAGGCATTATGACTGCAGGGAGAATTGCTGTGGGGGAGGGGAGGCATTATGACTTCCTGGAGAATCGCTGGGGGGGAGGGGAGGCATTATGACTGCCGGAAAAATCGCTGGGGGGAAAGGGGGGCATTATGACTGCTGGGAAAATCGCAGGGGGGGGGGGAAGGGGGGCATTATGACTGACAGGAGAATCAATGGGGGGAAGAGGGGCATTATGACGTCCAGGAGAATCGCCAGGGGGGAAGGGGGGCATTATGACTGCTGGGAGCATCGCTGTGGGGGGGGGGGGGGGCATTGCGACTGCTGGGAGAATTGGTGTGGGGGAGGGGAGGCATTATGACTGCCGGGCAAATCGCTGGGGAGGAAGGGGGACACGATGACTGCGGGGAGAATCGCAGGGGGGTGGGAGGCATTATGACTGCTGGGAGAATCGCTAATGAGGAGGGGAGGCATTATGACTGCCGCGAAAATCGCTAATGGGGAGGGGAGGCATTATGACTGCCGGGAAAATCGCTGGGGGAGGGGGAGGGAGGGGGGCATTATGACTGCTGGGAGAATCGGACGGGGGGAAGGGTGGCATTATGACTGCAAAGAGAATCGATGGGGGAAAGCGGAGGCATTATGACTGCCTGGAGAATCCCTGTTTGGGGGGGGGGGGGGAGAGATTATGACTGTTGGGAGAATCGCTGTGGGGGGGGAGGGGAGGTATTACGACTGCTGGGAGAATTGCTGTGGGGGGGGGGGCATTATTACTGCTGGGAAAATTGCTGTGGGGGAGGGGAGGCATTATGACTGCTGGGAGAATCCCTGAGGGGGAGGGGAGGCATTATGACTGCTGGGGAATCGCTGTGGTAGAGGGGGGAGGGGATGCATTATGACTGCTGGGAGAATCGCTGGGGGGGGGGGCAATGGGAGGCATTATGACTGCTGGGAGAATCGCTGTGGGGGTGGGGAGGCTTTATGACTGCTGGGAGAATCGCTGTGGGGGTGGGGAGGCATTATGACTGCTGGGAGAATCGCTGTGGGGGCGAAGGCAATATGACAGCTGGGAGAATCGCTGGGGGGGAGAGGAGACATTACGACTGCTGGGAGAATCGCTGGGGGGGAGGGGAGGCATTATGACTGTCGGGAGAATCACTGGGTGGGGAGGTATTATGACTGCCGGGAAAATCGCTGGGCGGGGGAGGGGGGCATTATGACTGCCGGGAGAATCGATGGGGGGAAGAGGGGCATTATGACTTCCAGGAGAATCGCCAGGGGGGAAGGGGAGCATTATGACTGCTGGGAGAATCGCTGTGGGGGGGGGGGGGGATGCATTATGACTGCTGGGAGAATCGCTGTTTGGGGGGAGGGGAGGCTTTATGACTGCTGGGAGAATCGCTGGGGGGGCGGAGGCATTATGACTGCAGGGAGAATTGCTGGGGGGGAGGTGAGGCATTATGACTTCCTGGAGAATTGCTGGGGGGGGGGAGGGGAGGCATTATGACTGCCGGAAAAATCGCTGGGGGGAAAGGGGGGCATTATGACTGCTGGGAAAATCGCAGGGGGGGGGGGAGAGGGGCATTATGACGTCCAGGAGAATCGCCAGGGGGGAAGGGGGCATTATGACTGCTGGGAGAATCGCTGTGGGGGGGGGAGGCATTGCGAATGCTGGGAGAATTGCTGTGGGGGAGGGGAGGCATTATGACTGCCGGGCAAATCGCTGGGGAGGAAGGGGGGCATGATGACTGCGGGGAGAGTCGCAGGGGGGTTGGAGGCATTATGACTGCTGGGAGAATCGCTAATGGGGAGGGGAGGCATTATGACTGCCGCGAAAATCGCTAATGGGGAGTGGAGGCATTATGACTGCCGGGAAAATCGCTGGGGGAGGGGGAGGGGGAGGGAGGGGGGCATTATGACTGCTGGGAGAATCGGATGGGGGGGAAGGGCGGCATTATGACTGCAAAGAGAATCGATGGGGGAAAGCGGAGGCATTATGACTGCCTGGAGAATCCCTGTTTGGGGGGGGGGGAGAGATTATGACTGTTGGGAGAATCGCTGTGGGGGGGAGGGGAGGTATTACGACTGCTGGGAGAATTGCTGTGGGGGGGGGAGGCATTATTACTGCTGGGAGAATTGCTGTGGGGGAGGGGAGGCATAATGACTTCCGGGAGAATCGCTGGGGGGGAGGGGAGGCATTGTGACTGCCGGTCAAATATCACTGGGGGGGAAGGGGGGCATTATGACTGCTGGGAGAATTGCAGGGGGGGGGGAGGCATTATTACTGCTGGGAGAATTGCTGTGGGGGAAGGGAGGCATAATGACTTCCGGGAGAATCGCTGGGGGGGAGGGGAGGCATTGTGACTGCCGGTCAAATATCACTGGGGGGGAAGGGGGGCATTATGACTGCTGGGAGAATCGCAGGGGGGGAGGCATTATGACTGCTGGGAAAATCGCCGGGGGTAGGGGGGGCATTATGACTGCCTGGAGAATCGCCGGGGGGGAGGGAGGGCATTATGACTGCTGGAAGAATCTCTGGGGGGGGGGAGGGGGAGGCATTATGACCGCCGGGAAAATCTCTAGGGTGGGGAGAAGGGCATTATGACTGCTGGGAGAATCGCTGTGGGTGGGGGGGGGGGAGAGGGGAGGCATTATGACTGCTGGGAGAATCGCTGTGGGGGGGGGAGGGGAGGCATTATGACTGCTGGGAGAATCGCTGTGGGGGGGGAGGGGATGCATTATGACTGCTGGGAGAATCGCTGTGGGGGCGATGGGAGACATTATGACTGCTGGGAGAATCGCTGTAAGGGAGGGAGGCATAATGACTGCTGGGAGAATCGCTGTGCGGGGGGGGAGGTATGACTACTGGGAGAATCGCTGTGGAGGGGAGGGGAGGCATTATGACTGTGGGGAGAATCACTGTGGGGGGGAGAGGCATTATGACTGCTGGGAATATCGCTAGGGGGGAGGGGAGGTAATATGGCTGCTGGGAGAATCGCTGTGGGGGGGGGGGGGGTGGAGGAGAGGCATTATGACTGCTGGGAGAATCATTGGGTGGAGGGGAGGCAATATGACTGCTGGGAGAATCACTGTGGGGGGGGTGGAGGGGAGGCATTATGACTACTGGGAGAACCGCCTGGGGGGCGGAGGGGGAGGGGAGGCATTATGAATGCTGGGAGAATCTCTGTAGGGGGGGAGGGGAGGCATTATGACTGCTGGGAGAATCGCTGTAGGGGGGCGGGGAAGGCATTATGACTGCTGGGAGAATCGCTGTTGGGGGGGAAGGGGATGCATTATGACTGCTGGGAGAATCGCTGTGGGGGGGGGAGGGAAGGCATTATGACTGCCAGGAAAATCGCTGGGGGGGGGGGGGCGGGGGGGCGGGGAGGCATTATGACTGCTGGGAGAATCCCTGGGGGGGGGGAGGCTTTATGACTGCTGGGAGAATCGCTGTAGGGGGGGAGGGGAGGCATTATGACTGCTGGGAGAATCGCTGTAGGGGGTCGGGGAAGGCATTATGACTGCTGGGAGAATCGCTGTTGGGGGGGAAGGGGATGCATTATGACTGCTGGGAGAATCGCTGTGGGGGGGGAGGGAAGGCATTATGACTGCTGGGAGAATCGCTGTGCAGGGGGGGGAGGTATTATGAGTACTGGGAGAATCGCTGTGGAGGGGAGGGGAGGCATTATGACTGTGGGGAGAATCACTGTGGGGGGGAGAGGCATTATGACTGCTGGGTGTATCGCTAGGGGGACTGCGTGCACCCACTAATCCTCGACCATAGATCTCGCTATCTTATCAAACAAACTCATACTCCTTGTTGCTGAAAATTTGTGGGGTAGGCCACAGCTTTATTAAATCTATTAACGTTTTGTAACTCCAAACTTTAACTTTAATGTCACCATTGAATCTTCCATGCTCGACCAAAATTCCTTTAATAGTCACAAGTCCATCCTGAGGTGTTTGGAAGCCCCATATTCTTTACGTGCTTGCTAACCACCTCGGAAAACACCTCAGGCATGGAAGCTTTACGCCATTAGGAATGTGGCATAAACCTATGCCACAGGCCGCCCCACCCTATAGACCCTAGCTAGCGCTGCCTCCACTCCATCCTGAATCCCTGATAGGAACGTATCTAAACCGACGTCATTTAGGTGAATCCCGTACCGCCTAAGGGCTCCCCTCTCCCTGTGCTCTAACTCCCAATGCCTAATAGCAATCCCGCCCAGCGACTGAACAAACTGCGACATCTTTAGGTTTATTAGTTTCCTCACACATTCAATCGCCTCCGGGTTCCTGGCCTCTCTCTAGTAGCGCCTTGCCACGATGTCCGACCACACAAGAATCGACTCGTTGAAACACTCTCTAAAGCGGAGCATGTCCTGCTTCATAAGGACCAATAGCTCTCCCATTTTTATTTTTCCAAGGTCATTCCCCCCGGCATGTATTACCAGTATCACTCTTCGGGGGGTCCACCTGCCGATCTGCATCACCTCCTTCAGGAGCCTTGGCCATAACAGTCCACGAATCCCGTGCCAATGCACCGTTGTTCCTTGTAAACCCAGACTCTTTCCCAATGGGCGCATCATGGCTCTCTTCTCTGCCCAGTGCACGTAGGAGTGCCCGATGATCCAAACTGTCCATTGTCCGCTCGCTGGAATGAAAAGACTCAACTACTATACTAATTCTGAAACAACTACTCCGCCTACATACTATTAAGCTATATGCCTCAATATACATCTAATTTAACTCTAAAATTTTTTTTTTTTTATTATTTAAATTTTATAATATATATAATGGTTATTTAACTTGTTATGCTTTACCTCAGAATTTTCCGTCCGCTTACCGCCTTATCTAATAATCAAATCTGGTCTAACGTACGACTTATATGCGTTAGACCTCCACCTGCCTAGCCTCTTCACTCCTTCCTCTAGCATACCGCAAGAATCCGCCGTCGTGGCCGCCCCTATGCGAAAGGAGTGAGTGCCGAACTCAGCTGGGTTTAATCCTATTTTCTTTAACGATGAACGCAGTAACGCCGAAAACTGAAAACGGGTTAAGGGAAGGCCCGACGAATGAACTAAGAACTGCTGGACCGTTGGCCTAACTGCCATATATTGTGATACTAGTTTGATAGGGCACCACCTTGAACCTAATTTATTTATGGAAATCCACTCTCCTCTGCCGTACCTATCCGTTTTGGATTTCATCACACATACTCTGAATGTCTCCTCCGACACCAGGACGTCCGCACTCGCTAGTCCCCCGCTCTTTTGTTTACTGACTGGCACTAACTCGCTTACTCTGAGGGCTGCGAAGAACGCCAAGACGAACGCCACCCTAAATAACAACGCCTCATGTTCATCTCTGCATATTGATTCCAAAATCTCCAGCAATTCCTGCAGTATAGAAAAGGTGATGGGGCGACGGGAATCCCCTCGTCCCCCCTCCTTCTTCCAACCTTGTATGATTTTCTTGAAAACAAAATCCTTAGTCACATCCGTTCTAGCGTTTAGCTGTAAGAAAAAGGCCACACCTGCCAGGTGTTTTTTAGCCACACTCACTGTAACTCTTCTAGCCCGAAGAGACGCTAACATGTCGAATGTTGCTGTCCTCGCCTGCTGCTCATCGACCGTTCCGCTATCAATGAAACTCAACCATGTGGCCCAAACCGACTCATAAGACCTCCAAGTCGTTTCGGCTACCGACGCCCGAACCAATTTCATCAGCTCTCGTCTGCCAACTTCCACAAGTGCGGAGGGCAACGTACCCCTTCCTTGTCCACCGATGGGTGTAGTTCCCTGAACGTCTTCATCTGCGAACGAGAGAGAGCATCAGCTCGCCCGTTCTCGCAACCCGGAACGTGTCTCGCTTTTTAAACAGATGTTCAGCTGCAAGCATCGTAATATAAAATATCTCAAAAAGGCCAGAACCGTCGCTGATGACGCGGACTGCTTGTTGATGATCTGGACCACTGCTGCGTTATCCGACCAAAAGCATATAGTTTGATCCGTTAACAGTGATTCCCACACCTCAACCGCTACCACCAACGGGAAAAACTCCAACAAAGTTATGTCTTTCGTCCAGTTCCTTTCCAACCAACCTACTGGCCAGGACTCCCTACACCAGTGATTCCGAAAGATAACGCCAAAACCGCTTGATCCGGCTGCATCTGAGAAAAGGCTGAGCTCCTTGCTCGACCTTTCCTCCTCCTGACAAATAACTTGACCGTTAAACTCCAATAGAAATATCCTCCAAATGTGGAGGTCCGCTCTTATACCTCGCGTTATCCGAATGAAATGGTGGGGCCCTTTTGCCCCCACCGTGGCCAACGACAACCTCCTTGCGAAAGCGCGTCCCATAGGGATGACTCTGCAAGCGAAGTTTAACAAACCGATCAAGACCTGTAGTTGATGCAGCGTCGCTTTTTTCGAGCCCGATATAGTTACCACCGATTGGCGCAATCGAGCCACCTTTTCCACCGGTAAGCGGAAAACCATTTCCACTGTGTCTATCTCGATGCCCAAGAAGACTATGTTTGTTACCGGGCCAATGGTCTGTTCCTCCGACAATGGGACCCCCGCTCTCCGCATCAATTTACGAAAGGAGGATAACAAAAATTCGCAATCTCCGGATGTTTCCGCACCCACGAAAAGAAAATCATCGAGGTAGTGTATTACCGATGGGATGCCCGTCTCAAATCTATTCGAGAAAGGAGCTGAAAACTTCAAAGTAATAGCAAGAGATAGAGCAACCCATCGGCAAACACATGTCGAAAAAATATTGGTTGTCCACCATGCATCCCAGCAGGTGGAAGCATTCATGGTGAACCGGAAGCAAACGGAAAGCGGATTCAATGTCGGCCTTCGCCTGCAGGGCCCGCTTCCCAGCAGCCCGAACCAGGCGAACCGCACTGTCGAACGAAGTGTACTTTACCGCAGCTTGCTCTTTTGTTATCCCGTCGTTGACTGATTCGCCGCTTGGGAAGGACAGGTGGTGTATCAAACGGAATTTACCGGATTCCTTCTTGGGAACGAGTCCCAAGGGGGAAACTCGCAAGTTGTGAAACGGAGGGGACGAAAAGGGGCCGGACATACGGCCCAATTCAACTTCCTTTGTCAATTTTTCTAAAACTAATGCCGTGTTGTCTATTGCCGATTTTAAGTTTGTACAAAACATCGCCGCAGGCTGTTCCACAAAGGGGATCTTGAATCCCTTAGTGAAGCCCTCTCTGAGCAGGCTTGCTTCCTGCTTCCTGGGGTAACGGTCTAGCCAGCTGTGCAGATAGCTGCTTCTCACCGGGGTTCGCTGAGTTGCCGGCAACCCCCGGCGTAGCGGCACCTCTCTGCTTACGGAAACAACGGATTGCCGCATGCTGGCCACCGCAGATGGAGCACTCGTGTCGGAATTTACACGTCGCATAGAATCTACAGTGTCCTTCATTGTACAACCAGCATGATCCGTTAGGTCGTGACTGGGCCGCCGATGGCTGTTGAGCAGCTGCGGCGGCTCCCCCTGGAAAGGACTGCTTTTGAGGGCGTTGAGACAGTATCAGCTGTATCCAAACGTCTGTTGCTTTGGACGCCCAGCTGATTTGTCCCATGCCTGATACCCGACGCCTAAAGTCATCATCATACTTCCACCATGCCGACCCACTGTGAAGTTTATACACGCTGTATATCGTATTCGCGTATACCATCAGCTCCGGACCCTTACTAGGGTTGTGCTGACATGTAACATGCGCTAACACCAAGAACGCCTGAAGCCAGTTGCGAAAGGTCTTGGCTATTTTCGGCTTCTTTTCCGTCCCGCGCTCATACGCGCGTTCTTTGTCCACGGTCACATGGTCGGCTGATAGTAGAGACCAAATATCAATATACAGCCCTTTCTTGATTTTTTCCACCGTCTCTTCTTCCAAACCCACCCCCAAAGGGGCGACACCACAAAACAATGAGTCAGCGAACTTTAGGCCGACGTTATGCTCTACTGACATTTCTTTACCGTCAGGCGAGCCCATGCCCCCTGGTGAGGAGGACACTGAAAGCCCTTGTTTTTGTTCAATTTTACCCAGTAGAGACTTTAAGACCTCAACCAAATCACTTTTTCCAGCCTCCCTTGCTGGATCCATAACATTTTTCCATGCAGCAGAACATGAAGACTCACCACCCCTCTCGCATTCCGGTGCCGATGTTAGGCCTCGGGTTTGCGCGAGCGACCGTCCTATACGCTCCGTGTTCGGGTATCTCCTTTGTTCTTCGGCTACCTCTTCGCGAACGGCATTGGACCGTGCTGGCTCCTGGCCCCGGACGGACCGCTCCATTGAGTGCCTCTGCCTCCTACGGCGCTGTTGCCCCTTGCTGATGGAAGACGCTGGTGAGAAAGATGTCTGGCAAGAATGGGTCGGGAGACAAGGCCTAGCGTCGCGCCTGCTCTCCATGACTCTGCCCCTCGGCGCTGGTGACCTCTCCGCACTCCAGAAACCACGCGCCAGTTGCAATGCGCTGCGCCCTGGCTAGCCTAGCCTGCGCGATGCAACCGCTGTTTCCCGTTCGTGGCCCATCTGTGTACGCCTGTCTGCTATGCGTGCACCTGTTTGGCCGCTTGGGCTATGCCAGATGAGGCCCGCCTCTCCTATACCTCTGGCTGCGGTAGCGAAGTCTCCGTGACTCCTATAGTTACAGCGCCTTGATGAATGACTGCTGGCTTCAGAAAGTGGTGACTCAGGGGTTATGCCCCCCCTCCCGCCGCTAGACGGGCTATCATATGACTGGCGCTTCTCCACCCTTTGCTGGCTATAGCTTGTGGCGGGTGGAGTGTGGGGGCTGTCTGGCCCCTCGCTATCCCCTGAGCTGAAAAGGGGGGGGGGGTACTGTTCCCAGTGAGTGGCCGTTACCCCCCCTCAGCCCTATATCCCTGCTGCATTGCCCCATCTCTTCTGACCCCCCCCTCTGCCTTTCCCTAACTCTCCCCGCTTGTCCCCGCTCCGATATAGCGCTGGGCCGAGCCGTGTAGTAACCGGCGGCATTGCCCTCATAGCTAGCTGCCTGTGGCCCGCCTGGGCTTCTTGTATGAGCGGCCGCACTGCGCCTTCCGGGCGCTGCCGCGATGACGCTGCTCGCTGCGTGCGCCGACGCCGCCCACTTCCGGCGCCGCGTGCCGCTTATTGGCTCCGCCTACCAATGCCGCATGACGCCCGTCGCCGCCATCTTGCGACGCCACGTGGCGCCTGACGCCGCGGCCATCTTGTGCGTTTTCGCGCCACTCGCCGGCACCGCCATCTTGGCCCCCTCCCCGCTTCCAACGCTCACCTGATCCTGCTGAGCGCCCGCCCGCGCGCCGACCTGCCGATGGACCCATCGCCGCTACTGCTCCTGCATCGCTTCTTCCTGGTGGTGAGTGACTCGCCTGTTCTTCCACACTTCCTCTTGCTTGTGTCGCTCGCACACCGTTGGTCCTCTTCGGCCTCGTATGTTGCACCGTCGCTGCTCTTTGTGGTGCGGCCCTTTGCCCCTCTTCCGCTCTTGGGGTGCTTCTCGTGGCTCCCCGCTTCGCCACCGGGCTGGGGCTGAGACGTGCCGGGGGGTTCTTCCTCCTCTTCGGTCTTCCTCTGGAGTTGTCCTCTTCGGGCGCCGTCTGGGGTTGCGATATGGCCGGCTGCTGTTCCTCGTTCGCTCCTCCTGGCAGAGCCGTCGCTGGTGCAGGGGGGGCTCTGCACGCTTTCAGAAGCTGCTCTAACCTGCCGGTCCCGTCCTGAATGACAGCCTCTCGGATCTTCCTTTGTAGCTCCTCCATCCTTCTTTCTTCTGCTGCTTCGGAAAGCTTCCTTTCAACTTCTACTCCACTTCTCCCTTGAAACTTGCTGCTTTCCTTCTTTCTTCTCCTCTTCTTCTTTCCCCTGCTTCAGACTACGTCTTCCTTCTTCCTCTCGATCCTCTGGCTCCTCCTCTTCCTGTTACCCCTCCCCCTCTTCTTCTGCTCGCTCTTTTTTTAACCCCTTGTTAGCCCTCAGTCCCTATGCCGCTTCGTTAAGCACTGTGCTGCATTCCCGGAGGGGAGGTAACATGACTGCTGGGAGAATCGCTGTGGAAGGGGGGGGGGGGGGGGTAGGCATTATGACTGCTGGGAGAATCATTGGGGGGAGGGGAGGCAATATGACTGCTGGGAGAATCATTGGGGGGAGGGGAGGCAATATGACTGCTGGGAGAATCGCTGGGGGGGTGGTGGTGGTGGAGGGGAGGCATTATGACTGCTGGGAGAATCCCGGGGGGGGGGGGGGGAGGCATTATGACAGCCGGAAAAATCGCAGAGGGGGGGGGGGGGGGGGCGGGGAGGCATTATGACTGCTGGGAGAATCCCTGGGGGGGGAGGGGAGGCTTTATGACTGCTGGGAGAATCGCTGTAGGGGGGGGGAGGCATTATGACTGCTGGGAGAATCGCTGTAGAGGGGGGAAGGGAGGCATTATGACTGCTGGGAGAATCGCTGTGAGGGGGGAGGCATTATGACTGCTGGGAGAAATGCTGTGGGGGAGGGGAGGAATTATTACTTCCGGGAGAAACGCTGGGGGGGAGGGGAGGCATTATGACTGCCGGGAAAATCGCTGTGGGGGAAGGGGGGCATTATGACTGCTGGGAGAATCGCAGGGGGGGGGGAGGGGGCACTATGACTGCAAGGAGAATCGCTGGGGGGGAGGGGAGGCATTATGACTGCCGTGAAAATCGCTGGGGGGGAAGGAGGGCATTATGACTGCCGGGAGAATCGGCGGGGGGGGGGGGGCATTATGACTGCTGGGAGAATCGGTGTGAAGGGGGAGGCAGGGGATGCATTATGACTGCTGGGAGAATCGCTGTGGGGGGGGAGGCATTATGACTGCTGGGAGAAGCGCTGTGGGGGGGGGAGGGGATGCATTACGACTGCTGAGAGAATCGCTATGGGGGGAGGCATTATGACTGCTGGGAGAATCGCTGGGGGGGGGAGGGGAGGCATTATGACTGCTGGGAGAATCGGTGGGGGGAGGGGAGGCATTATGACTGCTGGGTGATTCGCTGGGGGGGGAGGCATGATGACTGCCGGGAGAATCCCTGGGGGGAGGGGAGGCATTATGACTGCTGGGAGAATCGCTGTGGGGGGAGGCCTTATAACTGCTGGGAGAATCGCTGTGTGGGGGGAGGCATTATGACTGCTCGGAGAATCGCTGTGGGGGGAGGGGAGGCATTAAGACTGCTGGGAAAATTGCTGGGGGGGAAGGAGGGCATTATGACTGCTGGGAGAATCGCTGTGGGGGGAAGCATTATGCCTGCTGGGAGAATCGCTGTAGGGGGGGAGTGGAGGCATTATCACTGCTGGGAGAATTGCTGTGAGGGGGGAAGCATTATGACTGCTGGGAGAAATGCTGTGGGGGAGGGGAGGCATTATGACTTCCGGGAGAATCTCTGGGGGGGAGGGGAGGCATTATGACTGCTGGGAGAATCGCTGTGAGGGGGGAGGCATTATGACTGCTGGGAGAAATGCTGTGGGGGAGGGGAGGAATTATTACTTCCGGGAGAAACGCTGGGGGGGAGGGGAGGCATTATGACTGCCGGGAAAATCGCTGTGGGGGAAGGGGGGCATTATGACTGCTGGGAGAATCGCAGGGGGGGGGGAGGGGGCACTATGACTGCAAGGAGAATCGCTGGGGGGGAGGGGAGGCATTATGACTGCCGTGAAAATCGCTGGGGGGGAAGGAGGGCATTATGACTGCCGGGAGAATCGGCGGGGGGGGGGGGGGGGCATTATGACTGCTGGGAGAATCGGTGTGAAGGGGGAGGCAGGGGATGCATTATGACTGCTGGGAGAATCGCTGTGGGGGGGGAGGCATTATGACTGCTGGGAGAAGCGCTGTGGGGGGGGGAGGGGATGCATTACGACTGCTGGGAGAATCGCTATGGGGGGAGGCATTATGACTGCTGGGAGAATCGCTGGGGGGGGGGAGGGGAGGCATTATGACTGCTGGGAGAATCGGTGGGGGGAGGGGAGGCATTATGACTGCTGGGTGATTCGCTGGGGGGGGAGGCATGATGACTGCCGGGAGAATCCCTGGGGGGAGGGAAGGCATTATGACTGCTGGGAGAATCGCTGTGGGGGGAGGCCTTATAACTGCTGGGAGAATCGCTGTGTGGGGGGAGGCATTATGACTGCTCGGAGAATCGCTGTGGGGGGAGGGGAGGCATTAAGACTGCTGGGAAAATTGCTGGGGGGGAAGGAGGGCATTATGACTGCTGGGAGAATCGCTGTGTGGGGTGGGGTGGGGGGTGGGGAGGCATTATGACTGCTGGGAGAATCGCTGTGGGGGGAAGCATTATGCCTGCTGGGAGAATCGCTGTAGGGGGGGAGTGGAGGCATTATCACTGCTGGGAGAATTGCTGTGAGGGGGGAAGCATTATGACTGCTGGGAGAAATGCTGTGGGGGAGGGGAGGCATTATGACTTCCGGGAGAATCTCTGGGGGGGAGGGGAGGCATTATGACTGCTGGGAAAATCGCTGTGGGGGAAGGGGGGCATTATGACTGCTGGGAGAATCGCAGGGGGGTAAGGGGGGCATTATGACTGCAAAGAGAATCGCTGGGGGAAAGGGGAGGCATTATGACTGCCGGAAGAATCGCGGGGGGGGGGGGGGAGGAGGGAATAATGACTGCTGGGAGAATCGCTGGGGGGGAGGGGGGGCATTATGACTGCCAGGAGAGTCGGCGGGGGGGGGGGATTATGACTGCTGGGAGAATCGCTTTGGGGGGGAGGGGATGCATTATGACTGCTAGGAGAATCGCTGTGGGGGGGATGCATTATGACTGCTGGAAAAATCGCTGTGGGGGGGGAGGCATTATGACTGCTGAGAGAATCGCTGAGGGGGAGTGGAGGCATTATGACTGCTGGGAGAATCGCGGGGGGGGATGGAGGGCATTAAGACTGCCAGGAGAATCGGCGGGGGGGGGGGGGGAGGATTATAACTGCTGAGAGCATCGCTGTGAAGGGGGGGGGGGGCAGGGGATGCATTATGACTGCTGGGAGAATCACTGTGGGGGGGAGAGGAGGCATTATGACTGCTGGGAGAATCGTTGTGGGGGGGTAGGGGATGCATTATGACTGCTGGGAAAATCGCTGTGGGGGGGAGGCAATATGACTGCTGGGAGAATCGCTGGGGGGGGGGAGGGAAGGCATTATGACTGCTGGGAGAATCGCTGGGGGGGGGGAAGGGAGGCATTAAGACTGCCGTGAAAATCGCTGTGGGGTAAGGAGGGCATTATGACTGCTGGGATAATCCCTGGGGGGGAGAGGACGCATTATGACTGCTGGGAGAATCGCTGTAGGGGGGGGGGGAGTGGAGGCATTATGACTGCTGGGAAAATCGCTGTGGGGGGGAGGCATTATGACTGCCGGGAGAATCGCTGGGGGGGGAAGCATTATGACTGCTGGGAGAATCGCTAGGGGGGGAGGGGAGGCATTATGACTGCTGGGAGAATCGCTGTGGGGGGGGGAGGGGAGGCATTATGACTGCTGGGAGAATCGCTGTAGGAGGGGGGGGGGGAGTGCAGGCATTATGACTGCTGGGAGAATCGCTGTGAGGGGGGAGGCATTATGACTGCTGGGAGAAATGCTGTGGGGTAGGGGAGGCATTATGACTTCCGGGAGAATCGCTGGGGGAGAGACTGAGGACATTAACTTACTTACCAGCTCACTTACCTAATAAATAACGAATGTCTACACCTTCTTGCTGTATAAATAGTGGGGTAGGCCACAGCTTTATTAATTAAAACAACCTTAATAATAACTTTTAACGACCAAGACCTATCCATGCTGTCCGCAGATTAACTTTATCGCTGTGGGGGTGGGGGGGGGGGGCGGAGGGGAGGCATTATGACTGCTGGGAGAATCCCTGGGGGTTGGGAAGGGGAGCATTATGACTGCAAGGAGAATCGCTGGGGGAAAGGGGAGGCATTATGACTGCCGGGAGAATCGCCGGGGGGGGGGGGGGGGGGAAGGATGGCATAATGACTGCTGGGAGAATCGCTGGGGGGGAGGGGGGGCATTATGACTGCCGTGAAAATCGCTGGGGGGGATGGAGGGCATTAAGACTGCCGGGAGAATCAGCGGGGGGGGGGGGGAATATAACTGCTGAGAGCATTGCTGTGAAGGGGGGGGGCAGGGGATGCATTATGACTGCTGGGAGAATCACTGTGGGGGGGAGGGGAGGCATTATGACTGCTGGGAGAATCACTGTGGGGGGGGAGGGGAGGCATTATGACTGCTGGGAAAATCGCTGTGGGGGGGAGGCATTATGACTGCTGGGAGAATCGCTGGGGGGAGGGAAGGCATTATGACTGCTGGGAGAATCGCTGGGGGGGAGGGGAGGCATTAAGACTGCTGGGAAAATCGCTGTGGGGGGGGTCATTATGACTGCTAAGAGAATCGCTAGGGGGGGAGGGGAGGCATTATGACTGCTGGGAGAATCGCTGTGGGGAGGGGGGAGGCATTATGACTGCCGGGAGAATCGCTGTGCGGGGGGGGGGGGCATTATGACTACTGGGAGAATCGCTGTGGGGGGAGCGGAGGCATTATGACTACGGGGAGAATGACTGTGGGGGGGGGATGCATTATGGCTGCTGGGAGAATCCCTGGGGGGGGGAGGCATTATGACTGCTGGGAGAATCGCTGGGGGGAGGGGAGGCATTATGACTGCTGGGAGAATCGCTGGGGGGAGGGGAGGCATTATGACTGCCGGGAAAATCGCTGGGGGGGGGGGGGGAGGAGGGCATTTTGACCACTGGGAGAATCGCTGTGGGGGGGGGGGCATTATGACTGCTGGGAGAATCGCTGGGGGGAGGGGAGGCATCATGACTGATGGGAGAATCGCTGTAGGGGGGGGGGAGGCATTATGACTGCTGGAAGAATCGCTGTAGGGGGGGGGGAGGCATTATGACTGCTGGGAGAATCGCTCGGGGGGAGGGGAGGCATTATGACTGCTAGGACAATCCCTGGGGGGGAGGGGAGGCATTATGACTGCTGGGAGAAACGTTGTGGGGGGGAGGCATTATGACTGCTGGGAGAATCGCTGTGGGGGGAGGGAGGCATGACTGCTGGGAGAATCGCTGGGGGGGGGAGGCATTATGACTGCTGGGAAAATCGCTGGGGGGGAGGCATTATGACTGCCGGGAAAATCGCTGGAGGGGGGAGGCATTATGACTGCTGGGAGAATCGTTGTGGGGGGGAGGCATTATGACTGCTGGGAGAATCTCTGTGGGGGGAGGGGAGGCATTTTGACTGCTAGGAGAATCACTGGGGAGGGGGGAGGGGAGGCATTATGACTGCTGAGAGAATCGCTGGGGGGGGAGGCATTATGACTGCTGGGAGAATCGCTGGGGGGTGGGCAGAGGGGAGACATTATGACTGTTGGGAGAATCGCTGGGTGGGGACGCATTATGACTGTCGGGAAAATCGCTGGGGGAGAAGGGGGTCATTATGACCCTCGGGAGAATCACGGGGGGGGGGGGGGGGGGGCTGCGAAGCATTATGATTTCCGGGAGAATCGCCGGGGGAGAAGGGGGGCATTGTGACTGCTGGGAGAATCGCTGTGGGGGGGCATTATGACTGCTGGGAGAATCGCTGGGGGGGTGAGGGGAGGCATTATGACTGCTGAGAGTAGCGCTGTGAGGGGGAGGCATTATGACTGCTGGGAGAATCGCTGGGGGGGAGGGGAGGCATTATGACAGCTGGGAGAATCGCCAGAGGGGGGGGGAGGGAGGCATTATGACTGCTGGGAGAATCGCTGGGGGGAGGGGAGGCATTATGACTGCTGGGAGAATCGCTGGGGGGGAGGGAAGGCATTATGACTGCTGGGAGAATCGCTGTGGGGGGAGGGGATGCATTATGACTGCTGGGAGAATCGCTGGGGGGGAGGGGAGGCATTATGACAGCTGGGAGAATCGCCAGAGGGGGGGGGAGGGAGGCATTATGACTGCTGGGAGAATCGCTGGGGGGAGGGGAGGCATTATGACTGCTGGGAGAATCGCTGGGGGGGAGGGAAGGCATTATGACTGCTGGGAGAATCGCTGTGGGGGGAGGGGATGCATTATGACTGCTGGGAGATTTGCTGGGGGTGGGTGGAGGCATTATAACTGCTGGGAGAATCGCTGTGGGGGGGAGGGGAGGCTTTATGACTGCTGGGAGAATCACTCTGGGGAGGGGGAGGCATTATGACTGCTGGGAGAATCGCTGGGGGGGGGGGAGGGGAGGCATTATGACTGCTGGGAGAATCAATGGGGGGGAGGGGAGGCATTATGACTGCTGGGAGAATCACTGTGGGGGGGGAGGGGAGGCATTATGACTGCTGGGAAAATCGCTGTGGGGGGGAGGCATTATGACTGCTGGGAGAATCGCTGGGGGGAGGGAAGGCATTATGACTGCTGGGAGAATCGCTGGGGGGGAGGGGAGGCATTAAGACTGCTGGGAAAATCGCTGTGGGGGGGGTCATTATGACTGCTAAGAGAATCGCTAGGGGGGGAGGGGAGGCATTATGACTGCTGGGAGAATCGCTGTGGGGAGGGGGGAGGCATTATGACTGCCGGGAGAATCGCTGTGCGGGGGGGGGGGGCATTATGACTACTGGGAGAATCGCTGTGGGGGGAGCGGAGGCATTATGACTACGGGGAGAATGACTGTGGGGGGGGGATGCATTATGGCTGCTGGGAGAATCCCTGGGGGGGGGAGGCATTATGACTGCTGGGAGAATCGCTGGGGGGAGGGGAGGCATTATGACTGCTGGGAGAATCGCTGGGGGGAGGGGAGGCATTATGACTGCCGGGAAAATCGCTGGGGGGGGGGGGGGAGGAGGGCATTTTGACCACTGGGAGAATCGCTGTGGGGGGGGGGGCATTATGACTGCTGGGAGAATCGCTGGGGGGAGGGGAGGCATCATGACTGATGGGAGAATCGCTGTAGGGGGGGGGGAGGCATTATGACTGCTGGAAGAATCGCTGTAGGGGGGGGGGAGGCATTATGACTGCTGGGAGAATCGCTCGGGGGGAGGGGAGGCATTATGACTGCTAGGACAATCCCTGGGGGGGAGGGGAGGCATTATGACTGCTGGGAGAAACGTTGTGGGGGGGAGGCATTATGACTGCTGGGAGAATCGCTGTGGGGGGAGGGAGGCATGACTGCTGGGAGAATCGCTGGGGGGGGGAGGCATTATGACTGCTGGGAAAATCGCTGGGGGGAGGGGAGGCATTATGACTGCTGGGAGAATCGCTGGGGGGGAGGGAAGGCATTATGACTGCTGGGAGAATCGCTGTGGGGGGAGGGGATGCATTATGACTGCTGGGAGATTTGCTGGGGGTGGGTGGAGGCATTATAACTGCTGGGAGAATCGCTGTGGGGGGGAGGGGAGGCTTTATGACTGCTGGGAGAATCACTCTGGGGAGGGGGAGGCATTATGACTGCTGGGAGAATCGCTGGGGGGGGGGGAGGGGAGGCATTATGACTGCTGGGAGAATCAATGGGGGGGAGGGGAGGCATTATGACTGCCGGGAGAATCGCTGGTGGTGGGGGAGGCATTTTGACTGCCGGGAGAATCGCCAGGGGGGAAGGGGGGCATTATGACTTCCGGGAGAATCGCCGGGGCGGGGGAAGGGGGGCAATATGACTGCTGGGAGAATCGCTGGGGTAAGGGGAGGCATTATGACTGCCGGGTGAATCGCCGGGGGGGAAGGAGGGCATTATGACTGCCGGGAGAAATCGCCGCTGGGGAGGGGGGCATTATGACTGCCCAAAGAACCGACGGGGGGGAAGGGGGGCATTATGACTGCCGGGAGAACCTTTGGGGGGGCATTATAACTGCCGGGAGAACCGCCGGGGGGCATTACGGCTGCTGGGGGAACCACTGTAGGGCCAAGGCATTATGACTGGGAGAACCGCTGCGGGGTGGGGGTGCGGGGGGCATTATGACTGCTTGGGGACCGCTAAGGTGGGGGGCATTATAACTGCTGGGGGAACCAATGGGGGTGGCATTGTGACTGCTGGGGGACCGCTAGGGGGGTATTATCACTGCTGGGGGGGGGAGGGGGACATTATTACTGCTGGGGGACCGCTTGGGCGCATTATTACTGTTGGGGGACTGCTGGGGGACCGCTGGGAGGGGGGGCATTATTACTGCTGGGGGTCCGCTGGGGTATGTCACTATTATTACTGCTGGGGGGACGCTGGGGGGTGTCAGTATTATTACGGCTGGGGGGCCCGCTGTGGGATGTCACTATTATCGCTGGGGGGGGGGGGTGTCACTATTGCCGCTGGGGTATGTTTACATGCGGCAGAAATGGGCAGGGCTGTTTCAAAATGGCAGGGTGCAGATTTTGACTGCTTTTTGGATACAGAAATGCTGCAGAATTTTCCACAGTATTTCCGCATCCAAAAAGCAGTTAAAATCTGCACCCTGTCTATTTTGAAGTGGCCCGATCCTTTTTAGCATGACGGGGCAAAATCATGTTGTGATAAGCCCTGCCACCTGACGTGTTGGCACTTTGCGATAAATAAGTGGGTTTTGGGTTGCAGTTTGGGCACTCGGTCTCTAAAAGGTTCGCCATCACTGACCTAGACAGTGAGTGAGGAGACTCAAATGGCCATGCACGCTCCTCTGGGTAATATGCAAATAAGGGAGATGGAATACAACCTCTACAGTGCCACCTATTGAAAGGCAGCATTCCTTTAAGCCAAAGTTAGACTTTTTATACAAGCCTTGTAACAATGACTGGGAATTAAAAGCAAAGCCAGACTCCATGTACATATAGCTGTTTCAGGGTTTTTGCCCTTCATCAGTGTACAGTAGGAGTCTGGCTTCGCTAGTGAGAGGCCTGGGATGGGGGGGTCACCTCCCTTATTTGCATGCATAAAAAAAAAAAACACTGATAAATGCGGGTGTTAGTATTTTAGGCCCAAAACATGTAAGCTGGCACGCTAACTACAAGGCCACCGTGCATATGCTAGAACCTACGCTATCTGACAATTAACTACATAAAATTACAAAGGTGAGAAAAAATGCTCAAAGACATAACTCACAGATAAAGAAGGCAGATACATTCGACCTGGACTAGAACATTTTTGCTCCTCTATATAGCAATCTGTCTTGCTGCATGCTATCAGGTTAAATGGCAATTGAGCGTTTCCTGTAGTACATATCTTGTATCTAGCTACTTTTTCTATGAGTTATGACCCATAGAATAAAGTTATGTCATTTTTGTTGCAGTTTGTGGACCATAAAAACAAGACCCACCGAAAGATGGCGGAATTTGTTGTTTTTTTTTCATTTTAGTCCACTTTGAACTTTTGAAGTTTTTCAGCACATTATATGGTACATTATATAGTTACGATTTTTTTTTTTAACGAAAAGAATGCTTGGTCACTAAGGGGTTAATAACTTGATGCCGGAGTAGGACGCTCTCCTGCCGGGCTCCCACTGCACCCGCTGGTAAACGGCATCTTACCGCGATTCAGACGGCACCTGAGGACCACCGACGGTTCAATGGGGAAGAGAAGGAACACAGGGAGGACGCAGGAGGCAGCGGAGGACGAGCCGCAGAAGATAGAACGCACCCAAGATGGTGCCGGAACATGTGCGCCCGACCATCTCGGACAACAGCAGCGGCGGCGGGGAGGCAAGCGGTGGGGAGGACAAGGAAGCTACAGCTTCACCATGGGCAGCTAAGTATGCAGAAGCCTCCAGGGCTGGTCCCAACACTGCTGGGGGCAGCGGCACTTCTCCCCGGCTCAGCGCCATGAATGAGGGGGACACTGAGGAACTCTCCCAGCCTGCTATTACTACACATGAGGAGGGTGGTAGTCCTCCAGGCAGCCCTATGCACTCACAGGATACAGGACTACAGGCAGCTCTCATACAGGACAGTGGGAGTCCTGAGCACACCAGGGACTTTGCCCAGCCACAAGCTTATGGGAAAGTCCCTGGTGGAAGACAGACACCACAACCTATGGGTCCCTCAGGAAACGTTAGCATGTTGCCGGTTGGAGGTGGTAGTCTCCCGCAGAGGGCACGCAGGGAAGTGCTGTGGCAGCTAAAACCACGCCAGCTTGCCCAGCTTCTCCCTGTGGCCCTTCTAATGACGACTGGGGTTGGAAGGAGCATTTAAGATCTCTTCCAACAAAAAGGGACTTCCAGAGACTGGAGGCCTCACATAAGGAGGCGTTATCCCTTTTACAACAGGAGCTCAAACATGTGGGAAACCGCCTAAGCACGGTTGAGGAGTCTAAGGATAAAGTCCTTCCTACCCTCGATGCACATAGCCAAGTAATTAATGCGCAAGCCTTGCAAATGGTGGATATATTGGCGCATATTGATGATCTGGAGAACTGTCACAGGTGCAATAATCTGCGGCTGCGGGGCCTGTCTGAGGAGGTGTCTCCATCTCAGCTAGAAGACTGCACTCGCAACTTCTTCAGTTCACTGCTAAAACGCAATCCTGGTCAGCCGGTTGAAATTGACCACATTCACAGGACTCTTGGCCCTAAAGCAGATGACCCCAACAGGCCCCGCAACGTTGTTTGCCACATACATTTCTTCAAAGATAAAGAGGCCATTATGAAATGCGCCCGAAACAGAAGGGGCACTCTAACCCATAACGGAACTCCCATTGCAATCTTCTCGAACCTGGCGAGGCACACCTTACAACTCCATGGAGCTGTGCGACCAATACTGGACGTGCTGAAGGCAAACAAAATTCTCTATCAATGGGGTTACCCCTTTCAGCTTACAGCCTCCAGGAACGGCAAGACAGGGACCTTCGGATCCCCTGCTGACCTCCCCAGGTTCCTAGGCACCTTGGAACTTCCCCTGGTGGTGCTGCCGGACTGGCCACACCTGCCATGCCTCCCAATCTTGGGCCCTAGGAAAACCTGGCGTGAGAACGGGTCTCGTGGACCCAGAGTCAACAACCACCCCAACAGATCACCGCGCTGTCTGAAAATCTATCTGAGGGGATGGCATTGTCTTCTGATGGCGGTTGGGGTGTTTGGTACTATCCTCCCTGGACCTTTGTGACCTGCTGTGAGCTGTCAGGTTCTGAACTATTGTTTAGTTTAATTAACAATGCCAAGTATAGCTGGCTTCTGACCAGTTTATTGTTGCGGTACTAAGCTACTTGATAATCGGTTACGCACATTACTGTTAATGTTGTCTTGTATTATGCTGTAGGTGACCGTTCACATGCTTTGCCGGTGGGGGTGGCGGGAAGTACTGGGCCGCTTTGGTGTTCATGACTCACCTACCCTACTAGATTGATGTCACTTTAGTGTCGTCTACAACTGACCTTTGGTTGGTTTTCCGTTAGTTAGATTGGGACTTTACTACCCAGTCGACATAATGTTTGTTTTCTGTCACCTTACTTTCTATCTCCCTCACTCTTATCTGTTCTCATCGCTTTCTCTTTTCCTTTTCTTTTTCTCATCTCTGTCCCAAGAAGTACGTGTTATGAAATCACCCCTCTTACCCGCTAAACCACCGCCATGACTAGTCTCTTTTTCTGTACATATAATGCCAGGGGTTTGAACGCCCCTGCCAAGAGGGGCTAGATCCTGGCACATATGCACAAAAAAAGGATCATGATAGCTATGTTCCAGGAGACCCACTATAGAAAGGACCACCTCCCCAAAGGCAACAACAAACACTACACAAGCTGGTATCATAGTACTCATCCAGATAGGAAAGTCTGCGGAGTGTCCATTGCAACCCACAAGAGCCTCCCTCATAGAATTCTTGCTTCCAGAGTGGACATTAAGGGCAGATATATTTTCCTCAAAATTGACCTGGGATGCCATATTTTATCAGTAGCTAACGTTGATTTCCCCAACGCAGGTCAGATCTCGTATGGATGCCGGGTGCTGGGGGAGTTGGCACAGTTCGCTGCGGGTTCCCATATCATGCTTGGAGATGACCTCAACCTTGCCCTGGATCCTGGCCTGGATGCGTCTTCGAGTAAGTCCAGCCCTTCCCTGGCGGCCTTGCGTAGACTGTGTAGACAGTTATCTGTCTATGTGACTCTGTTGGGAGGGGAGACAACAAGGGGACTAAATACATGGAGACTTAATGACAACCTCATGGGCGATTCCTGTTGCCTTAAGGAGATTAAGCAGACAATAGAATCCTTTATCGAAATTCATAAGACAGACACGCCCCCCCCCTCCCCCCCGACCATTCAGTGGGAAGCTCTGAAATGTGTCCTGAGGGGCAAGACTTAAAAAAAACAGGGCGGCTAAGCTGGCGGACTTGATATCTCGGTTGGACAAGGCGGAGCAGGCTAACAAATTCAATGCTTCCCTGTCTTTAAATGCAGAGATCTCAAACCTGCGCCAGCAAATCCTGGGGAACATGGACCAGACTTATCTATACTTGAGAGATAGAATAAAAGGGGGGTACTATGAATTTGGCAATAAATGTAGCTCCTGGCTGGCTAAAGCATTAAATCCACGGGAGAATCAGTCATATATTTTCGCAATGAACTCAACAGAAAAGGGCAAGGTGCAGTCGACAAATGACATTCTAGAATGTTTCAGGAAATTTTACGGCGAGTTATATAACAGAGGGGACAGCAGAAACGCCAGCGATCGACCAATATCTACAAAAACATGCTCCAACAATGATACCAGTGGAAAGTGTAAAACTGTTAGAGTTTGAGGAGGACTTGCTAGACCAAGAGATACTAAGGGAGATTAAAAACCTGAAAATAGGGAAGAGCCCGAGTCCAGACAGTTTTACCCCTAGATTCTATAGAACTTGTGGGGATCTGGTAGCTCCTCTTCTAATTAGAGCCTTTAATGCAGTTTCTATGAACTGTCCCTTCCCCTATCAAGCTTTGCAGGCCATTATAACAGTTATTCCGAAGCCAGGTAGAGATCCCATGTCATGTGAGAATTACTGCCCGATCTCCTTACTGATCGTTGACACAAAAATATTTGCCAAAACGATAGTCGCGCGCCTGCGTTCCCTCATCCCTGGGCTTATCCATAGAGACCAGGTGGGATTTGTGCCGGGACGCAAAGCTAAGGACAATACGATATGGACCCTATCATTCATAGAAAGGACGTGAGAGGAGAACAGTCCATTATGTCTCCTTTCGGTCGATGCCAAAAAGGCCTTTAACCGCGTAAATTGGGGGTTCTTGGAGGCCACGTTAAGGAAGATTGAGTTGGGCAGTAGAATGCTTAGTTGGATAATGGCTCTTTATAACAATCCCACAGCGCAGGTTCTGGTAAATGGGAGACTCTCTAATCAAAATAACATTAGGAATGGCATGCGGCAGGGCTGTCCAATATCACCGATGCTGTACGCTCTGGTCATGGAGTCGTTGGCCAATGCCCTGCGGGAAAACAAAGAAATACAGGGCTATAAAACAGCCACACATGAGCATAAAGTTGCCTTGTTTGCTGACGACCTGCTGGTGTACATAACTAACCCCAGTCAGGTGCTGCCCCGTCCTTCAGGAGTTTGATAGATATAGCCTGGTCAGCAACTTCAAGATCAACCAAATCAGATATTTTGAATATCACACTCCCGGTGACGGAAATCATGCAGCTCAAACCCCTGTTCTCCTTGAGCTGGCGCGAGGATCATATTAAGTACCTAGGGGTGGTTCTACCTCCCGACCCGGGGAAGATATTTGACCTGAACTATGAACCCGTGTACTCCACTACAGTGAAAGACCTCGAGAGATGGAGACCCAAGACCCTTTCATGGTTCGGCAGAATTAATACCATTAAAATGAACTCCCTCCCTAAACTCCTCTACCTCTTTCAAACACTACCCATACAGGTCCCGCGGATCTTCTTTGTTAAGATCCAAAAGGCAGTGACACACTTTGTATGGGGGGGGGGGGGGGGCCAAACATGCTTAAGCTTTAGACTACTTACCCAATCAAAGGAGAGGGTAGGGGCGGGACTACTGGATATGCTCTTTTTGATTTGGTCCACGAGGGGGTCAACCAAATTGTGGGTCAAACTGGAGCAAGAGGTCGCGACGGGCCGAATCCAGGGACTCTTTTGGCTGAATCGTGGGCTGGGAAGGTGGGGCATCAGAGTCTCGTCTTTCATGAGTTCCTTACTGAGGACATGGGATGGCTTTGCACCCCGACATGGCCTAGTAAAGGCCCCGGGGCCCTGGACACCTTTGAGGAGAAACCCAGAATTCCCTCAGGAAGAAGCAGGACTGCCCTTACTGGATAGATTGGGAACTCGATTTCCTAGGGTCAGGGATATAGTCGATGGGGAGGGTCTTATGCCATTAAACACAGTGGTGGGAGATGGAGGGCCCGTGGCGGGTACGTGGTTCCAATATTTTCAGATAGGCCACTACATACGAGCTCGGGGTCCGATCTCAGACCTGACATCTTGCACCCCCTTTGAGGCGATGTGTGGGAGCCCTCAGAGATCAAGAAAAGAGGTCTCTGCGGTCTATGGCATTCTGATGGCTGTGGAGGGGCTGGACCCCAGGGGGGTTTCAAGAGGTCATGGGAAAAAGAGCTGGGATGGGAGGTGACCGGAGATGATTGGGCCAAGGCTATGTGTCAAGCTCACAAAATGACAGTCTCAGGTTACCACCAGGAGCTCAATTATAAGCTGCTGACAAGGTGGTACCCTGGCCCGCCTGGCTAAATACTGTCCGGGTACATCTGACCTGTGTTGGAGATGCCAGAGAGAGGTTGGCACCCTCACACATATTTGGTGGTCCTGTCCTCAGATCCTGACACTCTGGAAGGAGATCGAGGTTCTACACAATGCTTTGAATGGGGGCTCTTTGGTGCTGATGCCTGAAATGGCCCTTCTGTCAATCCTTCCGGGATCTATTAGAGCTAACAAGAGGAGCTCCCTTAGGTTTTTTCTTCTGGCTATGAGAACGGTGATACCAAGGCTTTGGAGATCTCAGGTTCCACCAACAAGAGTAAACTGGGTGACTTTCCTAGACAAATTAGGTCGTATGGAGGAGTTGAGGGCCAGAGACGAGGCCAAATACTCTGCATACCACGCTACATGGGAGCCTTGGTTGACGTTCCGCAGAACCTCGGGGTTTGGGCAATGACTGGTGAGTGGAATTTTGCCTAACTAAAAATAAACCTGGGTGGTTAGAGGCAGACTTGGGACTGAGCTTCTCTATGTCTTTCTTGCTCTTTTTCTCTCTCTTACTCCTTATATATTTCTTTCCTTTTTTCTACTTATCTCTCCTCCTCCTAAACTCCCTTTTCACTTCTCCTCTTTGTACCCCTTTCTACAAGCCCTTGGGGATGCCCCCTAGGTGCCTCCATAGGCCGCCCCCCCCCTCCTCACCTCTCCCCTCCTAATCCCCCACGATGTTGTATAACTTAGAGTTAATTATCTGCTTAGCTGAAGCAAATTTAGCCAGTAGTAGCTACGTGTTCACGGGTGGGCAAGCCTCACGAGGAAAATACTATACAGCAAGAGATTCACCGTGAAGCGACATTCCATAGCACTAGGGGGTCAAGACCCGTGACTCCTTGGTATAGACGAGGAATAAACTCTGGCAATGTTTAATTTAGAAATGCTCATTATAATGCTGTATTGTGAAAAACTTTAATAAAATATATTTTGAATTAAATAACTTGAAAATGAGACTTGCTAGCTGCTATTCAGTTTTACCAGTGTAATCAGCATGTTTTAATTTTACAAAAACATATTACTTTGTTACTAATATTTAAAAAAAATTGTTGCACAGAGTAATTGTTCAGTCTAAACGTGAGCAAATGATGAACAATAATCATTCACTTTTTGCTCGTCCATTTTATGCAGGCATAAAAATCATTTTTGGCTTGTTCACTTATCGTTCAGTTTAAACAATGCTCGTTCAGTCCTTCTCATTCACTTATAGAGCGAATGTGAATGACTGAACAATTTCTCATTTGAATCAGCCAACAATGTATCTGCCAGCATAAACAGAATGCACAAGCGAACGAGCTAACGATAATGTCATTCACTAGTTCAAATGATAGATCTCGTCTAAAAGTGTTGCTTATCATGGTTTTCCACGCTATGAAATTGGACATATTTTCAGATTGGGTCAGCCCGCTCAATTTTTGGCAAAAATGGCTGAATATTTGACTTTTCCAAAATGCATGCTAAAGCAAGTCAGCATGCAGTCAGCGGTCAGGGTGTCTTGATGATGCATATTAGCAGTTCTCTCTTTGTATGCCTTCATCACGTGACCCAGCTATACATAATGGACACTGGGTTACCAGTGGCCATTTTACAGCTCAGCACAGAAAAGAGAAATTGCAAGATACTAGAGAGAACATTGAAGCTGCAGCAAATTTACATGCTTATAGAAAGCATGTTCTGCACTTTGGGAGAACTACTATGCACAGCATATATATCTGCTGGTCAAATATATACTAGCTGGGGGGGCGGAGCCTGGCCGCGGACTGTGATGGTCGCATGAGAGGAGCGCTCCGTCACTGAGGCACTATTCCAGGCTCCAGACAGCAGCTTTAATCAAAAAAGATGGGGAAAACAACGAAAGACAGAGGTGGAGAACAGCAGGGGACCCCTCGACCGGCCCGCGGTCAGACAGATCTCCAGCGGTTCCTGAAGGACCGGAGCTCCCGCTCCCCGCACGCAGCAAGTAAGATGGCGCCGGCAGCAGCTGCAGCTCGGCTCACAGCGCGGGAAGGTGACAGCTCCTCTGAAGGAGAAGAAGATGAGCCTCTATCTAAAGGATTCATGAAAGAACTGCTCACCAAAACGATGAAGCCGGTCCTGGCTGAACTGATGGAGATTAAAGACGAGGTGAGACACATGGGGAGGAGAGTGGAGGAGCTGGAGGGCTCGGCAGCTAACATTACAACTCACTCCAGTGAATTAGCTGCAGTAGTAAAAGAGCAACATCTTCAGCTTAATAAAATGATACTCCTACAAGAAGATATGGAGAATAGGAGTAGGAGAAATAATGTCAGGATAAAAGGTCTGCCAGAAACGTGGGCGCAGGACACTCTGCCAAAAATTGCGCTGGAAGTTTTTGCGGATCTACTGGGGGCGGAGAGAGCCACTTCTATTATCGTAGAAAGAGTTCACAGGACCTTAAGACCACAACCTGCACCTGATAACCCCCCCAGAGACATAATATGCAGGCTTCTAGCCTTTCCAGACACGGCGGCCATTTTGGATGCTGCCCGCAATTCTAGAAACATTACGTATGAGGGAGCAACGCTGCAGCTATTCCAAGATATCTCACCCTCTACCCTAGCCAAGCGCAGAATGCTCAAGCCACTGTTAGAGGCTCTCAAGGCAAAAAACATACGTTATGCCTGGCTTTATCCGTTCGGACTGGGGATTTCGCATAGAGGCAAAAGAATGAACATAAGAGCCCCGGAAGATCTCCAAGAGTGCTGGCAACATCTAGGCTTGGAACCCATCGAGCTTCCTAATTGGCTCCCCATGGCGGAGTTTCCAAGCCTCCCACACCTACCGGCCCCGGAGAACTGGCGCACAGCAAACTACACCAAGTCACCAAAGAATAAGCAAAAAAAGAAAACCAGAGAAGACACCACCCTGGAAGAAACTTGACTCATGAAAACTACTCACTACCTATCTGACACAGAGACTCAGTCACCCACGAGTCCAACCACTTACAAGTGTTAAACCTCTTCTGGATTTCTCGAGTAGGACTATCCCAAGATTGTTTATAGCTATTTGCTATCACCTACAAGGACTTATCCTGGATAAGAAGTTCTTACACCTCCAAGTTACCAAGAAGTTCGTTATGTTGTTAACCCCTTCAAAGAAGATGGAGCCTGATGGTGCCCCTCCGATCAGGCAATTTACCGCATTTACTGTTTATATACTTAAGATATAATTTTATTATATCTAACTACCTATCTATTTAAGTAGGTAACCCCCCACACTTATACGGGTGGTTTTCCTCCCTCCCCCGAGGCAACCCACCCGTACCTCTGTAAAGAGGACTATCCACAAGCTTAGCTATTTGTAACTAATCTTTGCATAACTTGATTTATTACATTTCTGCATCTTATTGTTCCCCTGTTACCCCCCTCACTCCTTATCCCTAACCTGTCTTCCTGTCCCGGCCCGCCGAACGACAGCTTGACCCACATATCCAGCTGGGACCGGCCACCCTGCTCACATCCAAGCCTTGCCACCGAGTGACTAAATAACTAACAATCTCTTTCTTTTTCAGAGTTTGCTTTCTGCCTGCGGCGTCTCTGCTCAGCCTAACATCCGTCGTGGTCTAGAACTGCACGCATCACCTGCAGAAGAAACATGGAAGCGATTAAATTCACGTCCTTCAACGTCCGGGGTCTCAACACACCGCAAAAGAGGTACAGCATCTCACACCTAATCAAAAAATATAAAACAAAAGTATTACTATTACAAGAAACCCATTTTAAGCTAACCAGTTGTCCTAGCCTTCCGGGAAAACAATTCCCCCAATGCTATCACAACTCTCACCCGACATCTGCCTCCAAGGGTGTGTCCATTCTTTTCCACAAGTCTTTATCCTTTAACCTAAAAGCCAAATTCTCAGACGAGCTTGGGAGAGCCCTGTTCATAAAAGGTACTATAAACGACACCAAAATAACAATAGCCAATATTTACACCCCCAATTCCAACCAAGTTAGCTGGCTAATAGACAAATTAAATATTTTGAAGGAATTTGCGGAGGGCCCTATTATTCTAGGGGGTGACCTAAATGCCACTTTAAACCCGGTTCTGGACTCATCGTCGGGCAGATCCTGGATCCCACAAAAACAAATCAGAAAACTTAACAAAGCCTTACAGGACCTGGGAGTCGTGGACACATGGCGATCTGCAAATCCCTCAACAAAGGATTATACCTATTTTTCACAATTACATTCCTCTTACAATAGACTAGATTACATAATGGTATCCCGCGATATACTAACAAAAGTAGAGAGGACAAAAATTGAGACGATCACAGTGTCAGACCACGCCCCTATCCATGCTGATATTAGAATTGGAGGTGATGGCCCGAGGGAGTGGAACTGGAGGCTTAATACCTCATTACTAGACTCGGAAACAGAGAAAGCCTATCTTTCCAGACATCTATTGGAATATTTCTCGCTAAATAGTTCAGAAGAATTGAGGTTCCCGGTTATCTGGGAAGCGCATAAAGCGTATATGAGAGGTCTGTTTATTGCGCTGGGAACCAAAATGAAAAAAAAATCTCAAACTGAAATTGACGACCTATTGATTAAGATAGCGAAGTTAGAACAAGTCGAGAAACTAACACAAGCCATAAATAATTACGAGGAACTAATAAAACTAAGACAAGCACTCAAAAATCTCCTTGAAACTAGGTACAATAGGAAGCATCTCTATGTCAGACATATTGCATATTCACATGGCAATAAAGGGAGTAAACTCCTCACGTCCCAAATCAAAAAAGCAAAAACTAGAAACAATATTATAGCAATCAGGGACCATACAGGAAAATTGGCCACCTCCTCTCGAGAGATTGCGAAAAACTTCCAGCACTTCTATACCACCCTATACAACCTCCAAGAAAGTGTCCCGCCCGAAAACCAAGAAAGCAAAGAGAAACTTATAGATAATTTCCTAAACAATATACATTTACCAAAACTAGATGAGCAGACAGCCAATTCCCTCCTAGGTCCCATATCTCTACAAGAAATAGAAGATATAATAACACAATGCCCCGCGGGGAAGAGTCCAGGCCCGGACGGCTTCCCAAGCTCATACTATAAATCCTTTAAAGGCATTTTAGCACCAAAACTAAGAGACTTGTTCGAGGCTCTCATGGCCGGTGACTCATTAACAAAACAAGCACAGGAAGCGCATATCACGCTTATATATAAAGAAAAAAAGGACCCGGAACTTTGCAGCAGTTACAGGCCAATATCTCTGATCAACGTAGATATTAAGCTCTGGGCAAAACTGCTAGCAAAAAGGTTAGAGAACTTAATCCCCTCCATAATAGATAGTGAACAAACGGGTTTTGTAAAGGGAAGAGAAGGCAAAAATAATTGCTATAGATTATTGCATGCTACTAAATTCGCCCAATCCAAAAATATCCCCCTAGTTCTAGTGAGCACTGACGCAGAGAAAGCCTTTGACAGGGTGGACTGGACCTATATCAAGAAAGTCCTACAACATTTTAATTTCCCCCTGACATTTATTTCAGCGATATTCTCACTTTACCAAGAACCTTACGCTAGACTAAAAATAAATAACTCACTATCTCAACCCTTCAACATTAGAAATGGTACCCGCCAGGGGTGCCCCCTATCCCCGACCCTCTTCATATTATCTATGGAACCACTCCTACAGGGGGTAAGGTTGGACCCCAACATAAAAGGCCTCACAGTCGGAGATAAAACCTTACATACTGCCGCATTCGCAGATGACGTAATGTTTATCATCTCAGACCCCGAAACGGGCGTACCAAATCTATTAAAACTATTAAAAACCTTTGGCGCCATCTCCAACTTTAAAATTAATTTCCCCAAATCCACTATTTTAAACATATCCCTCCCCCTGAACAAATACAAAATACTTAGCTCCAGTCCACCCTTCAAGTGGTCAAATACGACAGTGGAGTACCTGGGTATCACAATCGCCAAGGACGCCAAAGACTTATATAAATATAATTTTATTCCACTACTGACACAAGTGAAACACTTATTACATGAATATGATATGCCGTTCATTTCATGGTTCGGCAGGAAGAACGTGCTGAAATCATATGTCTTACCAAAAATTATTTATAAACTTAGAATGCTCCCGATTGCTCTCCCCCGGGCTTTCTTCAAACTATTGCAATCAGCCTTCTCGGGGTATGTATGGAGACAGAGAAGGCCACGCCTGGCATACAGTCTCATGGTGAGGAGAAAAGAGGAAGGGGGCATAGGTCTGCCATGTGTCCACGATTTCTATCAGGCTACACAAATGAATTACTGGATGGAATTAACATCCACCCAGGGAGACACAGTTTTACAATTGTTAGCAGCAGAAGCACATGGGAAGACCCTACAGGAAGACCTTTGGCTTCCAAGTAAAGGCCTCTACAGGTCAAAAAAATGCAACCCTCTAATTAAGGGCCCGTGTGAGGTGTGGGATAAAATAGGAATATCCTTAGCTCCTACTCCATCACCAGCGACCCCGCTGAACCTAATCAACAAGGTCCTGGGTAAACCAATAGATGACACCATTAGAAGCATGTGGAGAGGAGCGTCCTTGTTGACACTAAAAGATTTACAGATCCAGATACACAAAGAAACTCCCGACATAGTAAAGGCCCTGCTACCTAAAACCCAATTATCCTTCATACAAAGAATCCATATTACACAAACGATAGAGGAATTTAAGAGAGTACACAGATCCACACGACCAGACACCTCATTTGAAAAACTCCTCAAACAAAACTCTCCGATCAACAAAGCAATAACTCTTCTTCGCAAAAAAATTATTGCTCCCCCAGAAATATATAAGCCAAATTTCCTTATTTCATGGGAAAAAGAGTTGAACATTTCCCTATCTTCCTCCGATACTAAAGTAATCTTACAATACGCATTCGGCGCCTCCCCATGTATCTTACTACAAGAGAGTCATTATAAGGTCTTGGTCCGCTGGTACAAGACCCCGCAATGGCTATACGCTTACAAATTGTCCCAGCACGACAGATGTTGGAGGTGCGATACTGGGGTTGGCTCCTTTAGACACATTTGGTGGGAGTGCCCGAAAATAGTCACTTTCTGGAAGGAAATAGGGAAAACAATACAACAAATAAAACCAGGGCTCCGGCTGACAGCAGACATAGTACTTTTATGGAGACCCTCGTTGTCTTTTCACCCAACAAGAGATAAACTGGTCACCTTCTTAATCGATGCTGCTAAAGCACTGATACCAATTCTTTGGTTGCAGAAAACCCCCCCGACTTGTTCACAGTGGATAGCAAAAGTTGACTCCATATGCAATATGGAAGAATTAGCTAGCTGGAACAGAGGGTCACATGACAAGTTCAGGGAGGTGTGGCTCCCTTGGAGGCGGATGAAACATTGAGATGCACATTGAAACTTAAAAATCCCTAATCCAAACGATAAATGACTGAAATAGAAAGAGGCACACCCTCCCTCACGGGAGAATCCCGCTTATTGGATTGAGGACCTCGGACGTTGGAGGCGTTGGAGATGCTGAAGATGCTTCAGCCACTGTAGATGGCAGAAAGAGAGACGGGAAAAGCAGCGGCCCATGTTGGGGTCGGCGAGACTTGCACCCCTGTGCTCCGGTTTGGCTGGGCCGGGACGCCGCAGGGAGACGAGGTGGGTGAAGAAAGTTTTAATTATGACTCTGCGCATGACACCTCCCAATTCCCCCCCCCCTTAACCCTTTCCTCAACCCTCTTCCTTCATACCCTTCCATCATACTCTGTCCCTATTCCCCTTACATCTATTAAGATTGTCTTCTGATATTTACATATCTAGTTTGACCTCTCATAGCCCCCCCATTTATCGCCCTTGATTACATCAACAGCAATAATTTTGTGATTTAGTCACTGAGTTGACTAACATAAAAATCGAGATTATTTAAGAATGTTACGGGGGGACTGTGAGTGATATGGGATTTCTCCCTGCGAGGAGACAAACTTTCCAAAAAATGTTTTTACCCTGTTTAATTTCTGAAAAACCAATAAAATTTGATTTAAAAAAAAATAAAAATATATACTAGCTGACAGACAAATTATGCTGTATTGCAGGGAACACTGAAGCTACAGCAAGTTTACAGAAAAAAGTCTCTTATGCCATGAAATGCCTTTAATGAGACGGCATGGGACTAGGGACAAGGTTAGTGAAGGGTTAATAGTAAGAGCGAGCTTACAGGGGGCGGAGCTAGGACAGGAAGGGGAAAGGGTGGAGAAGAGGGAAGTGGATTCAGTGCAGCGACAGAAGGAGAAGAAGAAGGACGCAGCAAGAAAGACAGAGAAGACAGACAGCAAAAGGAGGAAAGAGAAGCTTCAGGAAGTCAGAACAGAGCAAGGCACCTGAAGAGCTGAGGAGGAGAAAGTAAGGAGGCCAGCCGGGAGGAAGAAAGAAAGCTGGATAGAGAATACAGCGATAGAAGCAGCGGGTGAGCTGAAGAAGATGGAGGACCTACGAGCACAGATACAGCGGGCGGTTCGTCAGGACGGCACAGGATGGCTAGAGGAGCTGCTCGTTAGCTGCAGATCGGATTCGGAGTCCGGGAGGCCCACGGTGACGCACGTACTCAAAAGGGAAGACGGAAGGAGCGCAGCCCAAGAGCACGAAGTGAAGCGGGGACGTCCGACAAGGCGAAGAAACCCCCGGTAAGACTCAGTCCGAGTCCGGTGGCGAAACGGCGAAGCAACAGAGCGAACCGGGGCGACGAGGGAGCGAAAGAAGCAGGAAGTGGAGGGAGAAGAAAGGCGCCATCTTCTAATCGCGCGGCAGGAGAAACCCACGTGAGGAGCCAGCGGTTACCTCCTGTAGGGGGTACGGAGCAAAGAGGCGAACTTCCGGCAGCAACTCGCTCCGAGGCGACAGAGCAGCGCACGGTCAGGCGCAGGACAGCGGGAGCAAGAGGAGGTGAGGAGCGGCAATCGAAGGAGACAGCAGTGGGGAGCGCGCGGCATGGCCGCAGGCTCACGCAAGATGGCGGCGCTGCGAGCAGGGCAGAGCAGACGGGAGTGCAGGGGGGAGGGGGAGGGTGCGCAGCAGCTCATAGGGAAACCGGCCGTAGGGGAATTGACCGCAGGCGGGTCACGGGGGGGGGGGAGGGGGGAGGGGGGGGAGGCACGTAGCCCCTCACATAGTTTGGCCAGCAGCTCAAGTAGCACGGCACACAGCGCGCAAGGGGGAAGCATAGAAGGAGTCAGCGCAAGGGAGGACAGCGGGAGCTCGCGCTCACGGCACAGCCCCTTTTAGTCATCGGGCCATAGGGCCGGTAACCCTGTATATACATCGGGCTCCGAGGGGTCCGATTATTTCCAGATTGCCCGCCCCCGGCCAACACCCCACTGCCTCCACCGCGAGGGCTCTCAGCGCTATACGCAAGCTAACCCCCTGCCACCGAGAACGGATCTCGCTACAACTAGCACCCACAATTTTTGTTACGTGAACCCCAGATACGTGTTCACGGACGCAAACCCATCCGGTTACTCTTCCCATAGCTCCGTTAGTCGTACCAGTAACTGTTGTCAGGGTAAAGGCGCTAAGCGTAGGCAGAGGGAAAGGGCTAGGCGAGAGAGGTACGTGCGCGAGCGTGATGGCGAGCAAGGTAGGATAGCATCTGAGCGCGGTGGAGCTGGGTTTAGAGAGCGAGAGGCGTGCAGGAGCGACAGGCGTAGGGTCATCAACCATCCCAAGTGGGGATTATACACGCCGCAGGAGGCACGGGGACTTGCAGGAGCGGCCATATCGGGGGCCATCCCGGAGCCACGCAACCAAGAAGGGTGTGAGAGGCTACGCATTCGAAAGATCGGCAGCCCTCGTACAGACGGGACAGCAACACCACGAGACAACTGGCGGGGACCACTCCCTTGGCAATGCCGGAGGTCGGTCGAGCCGGTGAGTTTGATTATACAAAAGCGTGGAATAATGTTATGGATCCCGCGAGGGCGGTGGATAAGAGTGATTTGGTTACTGTGTTGAAGTCGGTATTGAGCAAGGTTGACTCAAGCGGAGGATTTTCAGTGTCTGGTGTGTCAGCAGGGGGCGAGGGCCCACCTGCTGTTGAGGTGGTTGGTACGGAAACGGACCCATTGGATGGGTTAAGATATGCTGATTCCTTATTCTGTGGTGTTGCCCCATTAGGGGTCGGTTTATCTGATGATGTATTGGAAAAAATTCGGAAAGGATTGTATGTGGATATTTGGTCCTTGCTATCGGCGGACCATGGTACAGTCGATAAAGGGCGAGTATCCGAATGCGGCGCGGAAAAGAAGCCGAAGGTTGCCAAAACGTTTGGCAACTGGCTGCAGGCGTTCACGGTATTGGCTTACGTTGCTTGTCAACATCAGCCGAGCAAAGGTCCTGAGTTGCTAGTTTATTCAAACACGATTTTTAGTGCGTATAAACTACACGGCGGCACTGCATGGTGGCGGTACGATGAAGACTTCAGGTGCCGCGTATCGGGTATTAGTCACATTAGCTGGGCGTCGAAAGCGACCGATGTCAGGATCCAGCTGATTCTGGCGCAGCGCCCGCAAAAAACTCCTTTTCAGGGAGGAGCCACGGGGGGAAATCAACAGCCCTCTGCAGCCTCGGCACGACCAAACGGCTCTTGTTGACTTTACAACGAAGGCCACTGTAGATTTTATACCTCTTGCAAATTCAGGCACGAGTGCTCTGTCTGCGGGGGGCAACACGCTGCGATTCGCTGCTTCCGTAAGCAAAGAACGACAACAGCAGTGGGGGGTGCCAGCGGAGCACCGAACACCGGTGAAAAACAGGTGCCTGCTTCCGTGGCTAGACAAGTACCACAGGAAGCAAAAATCCTTAGACAAGGTTTTTCCGTCGGTTTCGTTATCCCTTTCTCAGACCAGCCAGCCACCACTTTTTGTCGTAACCTAAAGTCAGCCATGGAAAATGGGGAACTCGTAAAAGAAAAATTGTTAAAAGAAGTTGAATTGGGACGCATGGCCGGCCCTTTCCCGGAGCCCCCATTTTCCAATTTACGGGTGTCACCGCTGGGACTGGTCCCCAAAAAGGAGACTGGCAAGTTCCGTCTGATTCATCATCTGTCCTTCCCGAAAGGGGAGTCGGTAAATGATGGTATTTCAAAGGAGCAAGCCTAGGTGGCTTCTACCTCTTTTGATCACGCAGTTCTGTTAGTTAGGAAGGCAGGTAAGCGGGCACAATTGGCGAAGGCGGATATAGAATCCACTTTTCGTTTATTGCCGGTTCACCCGGAATGTTTTCACCTATTGGGCTGCATGATCGATAATCTTTTCTTTTATGACATGTGCCTGCCTATGGGCTGCTCAATTTCGTGTTACTACTTTGAGCTTTTCAGCTCCTTCCTGGAGTGGATCCTCAGGTACGAGACGGGTATCACGACGGTGACACATTACCTAGATGATTTTCTGTTTATCGGTACGGAAGCGTCTGGCGTGTGTGGGTTTTTGCTGGATACGTTTCGGAAACTCATGCAGCACGTGGGGGTCCCATTGTCGGAAGAGAAAACCATGGGCCCCGTGACCCGTTTAATCTTTTTGGGAATAGAGATTGACACGGAAGAAATGGTTTTCAGGCTACCAATGGATAAAGTAGTTGGGCTGCGCCAGACGATATCGGATGTGGCACGGTGCAAAAAGGCGACGTTGCGCCAGTTCCAGGTGCTCATTGGTTTGCTGAATTTTGCGTGCAAAGTCATTCCCATGGGCCGCGTTTTTTCCAGATGGTTATCGTTGGCGATGGCGGGGGTCAGAGAGCCCCACCATTTTATTCGGGTCACGCGCGGTATCAGAGCGGATTTGCATACATGGCGGGTTTTCTTGGAAACGTTTAATGGACAAGTCCTGTGTCAAAAGGAGGAATGGTCGGGAGACAACCTCGACCTGTTTGCAGATGTTGCCAGTTCGGCTGGTTTTGGAGTTATATTCAAAAACCATTGGTGCAGGGAGTCCTGGCCAAGGTCATGGATACAAAATCATTTAGTTAAAAACATTACGTTATTGGAATTTTTCCCAATAGTGGTGGCGCTGGAGCTATGGGGAGAGGAGCTCCAGGATCGTAAGATCTGTTTCTGGTCAGATAAAGCAGCGGTTGTGCAGACAATGAACAAACAGTCTTTGGGGTCTCAGCCGGTGTTGGCACTATTGAGGCATGTGGTTTTAAGATGTCTGCAACAGAATATATATTTGCGTGCAAAGCACGTACCGGGGTTTTTAAATGGAGCGGCTAATGCACTCTCTCGTTCGCAGATGGACTTGTTCAGGGAGCGGCACCCGCGGGCAGAAGCCGAGGGGGTACGTTGCCCGCATTTCTTATGGAGTCTGGCCGGGAAGAGTTGCTGAAGCTGGTGGAGGCATCGGTCTCGATGGGAACGTGGAAAAGTTACAATACGGTCTGGTCCATGTGGTTGACGTTCACAGGTGGCCGCGTTGCGGGGGGGGGGGGGGGGGGGGGTGGCGCCAATGGATATGTTAACGGTGTTACGGTCGCGACGAATGTCATTTGGTGTCGCTAAAAAACACTTCTAGTATAAGTCCCAATATGTTGTAATAATCGCAGCACAACAGATATATAGGAGAGAAATACTCACTAGAGCTAAATGGGCTCACTAGGTGCCAAGCTGAAAATGGATGCAGACCTCCCATCCAAAGTCAAGCAAGATATATAACGGTATCTTCAGCAGCATCCAGGGTTGTTGAAAAATTTGCAGTAACTTCTTAGAGATTTAAAACTTCACCTTGAAGAGGAGATCATAGCAGGATAGCTAGAAGACGCATATGAATGACGTCAGGACCGGCACTAAGAGGCATTGACATGCAGGAATTGGATACAGCTGCACGGTCTATGAAGGCTCCAATAAGGGCTCAGGTAATATAACTCCAGACTGTATTGGTAATTTTTATTGGGTGTATTTGATGGTGATGGGATATTTAAGGGCTGCATGTGCAGCCATGTTTTTACTGCATTGGCTTGATAAAGACTGTACACTACACAGTCGAAACGTTGCTGTATTTATATGCGAAATGGATTAAAGGTGAAGTTTTAAATCTCTAAGAAGTTACTGCAAATTTTTCAACAACCCTGGATGCTGCTGAAGATACCGTTATATATCTTGCTAAAAAACACTTGGCGGGTGTTGCCTTTTTGTTAAAACTGCATAGGCTAGAGAACGTTACCAAGGATTTTGCCATTCGACAAATACTTCGTGGTTGGAAAAAGGACAAGGGGCGGGTAGATTCCCGCCGTCCTATTACCTATTTGTTATGCAAATTGATGGAAGTTTTGGAAACCACATGCGTTAGTACTTCGGAAACCTGGTTATTCAGAGCGGCATTTATGTTGGTGTTTTTTGCAGCTCTGAGGATTGGTGAGTTAGTTCCAGCAAGTAAGAATAAAGAGGGAGGCCTCTTTTTTAACGACGTGTTATTGTTAAATGAGTCGTTACGCGTACACGTTAGAAAGTCGAAAACGGACATTTAAGGTAGAGGCGAGTGGCTGTCAATTGGCAGCCTGGGCTCACGTTGGTGCCCCGTGGACACGGTAAGGTGTTACTTGGGTTCCAGAGGTAGTGGTGGTCAATTTTTGGTTCATTCATCGGGACTACCACTGACCCGTTTTCAATTTTCGTCGGTGTTACGAGCATCATTACGGGCAGCGGGTCTAGATGCATCTGAGTTCGGGACCCATTCGTTCAGAATAGGTGCGGCAACAATGGCAGAGGCAGGAGGGATGAACGAAGAGGGGTTAAAATGACTGGGAAGGTGGAGGTCCCAGGCACATAAATCATATGTGAGGCCAGATTTGATGGTCATTTGATATCTCGACGGAGGTTGTGTGTTTTTTACGTTCTTGGCCACTTCGGGGGTTTTTCTTGTGTTTTTTCTGTGCTTGTTTCCAACTGCAGAGCCGTGGAAAGTTTGGATCATAGGCCACTCATACATTTACTGGGCCGAAAGGAGGGCAGCAGTACGGCCATCGGGTCGGAACTTAAGTTTTACCGGGACTGCCGTGAACTGGCACGGAGTACGAGGGCTTCAATGGCCTAGCTTGCTGCAAATCGTAATGAACATCAGCAGGTGTACCCCCCGAAGGGTCGTATTGGTCGTTCATGCCGGGGAGAACGACCTGGGAAGGATGAAGATGAGGGATTTATTGGTGCTCATGAAACAGGACATGTTAAGGTTCCAGGCTTGCTTTCAAGAGGGAATTTTGGTGTGGTCCGATATAGTGGCTAGAAGGAGTTGGTGAGGAGTAAGAGATCCAGAAGCGATAGATAGGGTTAGGAGGCTAGTTAACTTAAAAATTTCGAAGTTCGTGCAGTCACTAGGCGGCATCGCGATCAGACACTGGGAGTTAGAGGACAGGGAAAGAGGAGCACTCAGAGAGGATGGAGTCCATCTGAACGACGTCAGTCTGGATACCTTTCTGTCTGGTTTGCAAGATGGTGTGGAGACGGCTCTGGTGCGGGTTGGTGGGGTGCGGCGTCATGCATAGTAGCGAGACGACGCATTCCGCGTGGCCTGGAGTTTTTTCCATGCTGGAGAAGGAGAGTCGAGGAAAGTTGGCAGCCAAAGGACCTGGGCTCACGAACTTCCTCGGGACTGTTATGGACTCAAAAGTTTGGACGTTTACGGCATGGAAAAGGTTTTCATAAAGTTAATAAGGTTTAGATAAGCATTTTGGTTAATAAAGCTGTGGCCTACCCCACAATTTTACCCAGCAAGAAGACTGATGATTATTTTGATAAGTAAGTGAGCACATAGGTAATGTTAGTGTCCCTAGTCTCTTATGCCGTGAAATGCCTTTAATGAGACGGCATGGGATTAGGGACAAGGTTAGTGAAGGGTTAATAGTAAGAGCGAGCTTACAGGGGGTGGAGCTAGGACAGGAAGGGGAAAGGGTGGAGAAGAGGGAAGTGGATTCAGTGCAGCGATGGAAGGAGAAGAAGAAGGACGCAGCAAGAAAGACACCCGCCCACCCGCCCTGAGGTAGGGTGAGGAGGGAGCAGCAAGTTTTTATTTTCAATGGGAGTGATGTTGGAAGTTGTCACAGCTACTTTAGGCCTGAAGTTTTTTCCATGCTGGAGAAGGAGAGTCGAGGAAGGTTAACAGCCAAAGGACCTGGGCTCATGAACTTCCTCGGGACTGTTGTGGACTCAAAAGTTTGGACATTTACGGCATGGAAAAGGTTTTCATAAAGTTAATAAGGTTTAGATAAGCATTTTGGTTAATAAAGCTGTGGCCTACCCCACAGTTTTACCCAGCAAGAAGACTGATGATTATTTTGATAAGTGAGCACATAGGTAATGTTAGTGTCCCTAGTCCCCAGCAGTCATAATGCCTCCCCCCCACAGCGCTTCTCTCAGCAGTCATAATGCATCCCCTCCAACCCCCCCCAACAGCGATTCTCCCAGCAGTCATGCCTCCCCCCCACAGTGATTCTCCCCGCAGTCATAATGTCTCCCCTCCCCCTCACAGCGATTCTCCCAGTAGTCATAAAGCCTCCCCCCCTGCACAGCGATTCTCCCAGCAGTCATAATGCCTCCCCCCCACAGTGCTTCTCTCAGCAGTCATAATACCTCCCCTCGCCCCCCCAGCGATTCTCCCAGCAGTCATAATGCCTCCCCCCCACAGCGCTTCTCTCAGCAGTCATAATGCCTCCTCTCGCCCCCCCCAGAGATTCTCCCAGCAGTCATAATGCATCCCCTGCCCCCCCCTTCACAGCGTTTCTCCCAGCAGTCATAATGCCCCCCCGCCGATTCTCCTGACAGCAATAATGCCCTCCTTCCCCCAAGCGATTTTCACAGCAGTCATAATGCCTCCCCCCCCCCAGCGATTCTCCCGGCAGTCATAATGCCCTCCTTCCCCCCGGCGATTCTCCCGGCAGTCATAATGCCTCCCCTTTCCCCCAGCAATTCTCCTTGCAGACATAATGCTCCCCTTCCCCCCCCTGCGATTCTCCCAGCAGTCATAATGCCCCCCTTCCCCCCCAGCGATTTGACCATCAGTCATAATGCCTCCCCTCCCCCCCAGCGATTCTACCGGAAATCATAATGCCTCCCCTCCCCCCCAGCGATTCTACCGGAAATCATAATGCCTCCCCTCCCCCACAGCAATTCTCACAGCTTTCGTTATACCTCCCCTCCCCCCCACAGCGATTTTCCCAACAGTCTTTAGCTTGTGAATCTGGCCTATCAGATTCTAAAGATGCTGCCTGTGAGTCTTTGTGAACTAAATAAAATAAAAAAACAGGAAAAAATTTAATGGGTCACTTCAAACAACCAGAGGGAGAAAAGCAAGACATTTTGCACAAGAGGAGGATGAGGGGATGGGTCAGTGTGGGAGGTCAGCCCTCCACAGGCAAGGTCTATACAGGGGGATGTGGAAACGTTAAAAAAAAAAAGAGCACAGAGCACAGAACCTGAATGCAAGCATTTCATAGGTGCTGGCACTGGAAATGCTGCCCTATAGGCTAGTAGGCACAGACACCTTCCGTAATGTGATGTTCTATCTAACTAACGGTACCAGATGGCTAGCCACTATTTACTATTTTAAATATACTAATTAAAAATACAAAGTATGGGAATGGGTTCCTCACCTTGTCTTGTACATTTTGATATATAATATTTATAGTTTTGGATTTAATTTTTGTAAACTTATTTTTGATCTATGTCCCCCTCGTTGAGTGCTATGTACCCAAGAAAGGAATCCCATTTAATCCAGAGATTAAACCCCAGGACGAAGCGTTGTATATTTACCGCGCTTAGTCGTTAACTGCTTAACAATACAGGACGTATGTCCTGCAGCTTTAGGGTATGTATGAAGGGAGATCGCAGTATTACAGCTGACACTCGCGGCCAAAAACTGCAATTGTACAGCATTACGTCATACTGGACGATCTCGCTCCATACAACGCGGGTACCGGCTGTTTCTGACAGCCGCCACCTGCCCGCAACAGCTCCAATAACCTGCGCGTCATTAGACCTATAAACCCTTTAAATGCCACAACCTATGTTCGTGGGTCCCGCACGACCAACATGATAAGATCATGGGTTGCTGTGTGGTGGCCATGGCAGCTGGATGTCTTCTGAAAGGCCCAGGACTGTCATTGCCAATTGTTTATCAAGCCATGCCACAGGCATGGCTTAACAGATTGCCTGTCAGGTCACGGTATAATGTAATGCTATGGCATCACATCATATTGCAGCAGTGTACGTTCTTGTTCTTTCTGGGGACTTAAAAAAAGTAAAAGTTTAACAAAAGTGTTACTTTTGATTTCTTTAATAATTAGTAATAATAAATAGAGATGAGCGAACACCAAAATGTTCGGGTGTTCGTTATTCGGAACGAACTTCCCGTGATGCTCGAGGGTTCGTTTCGAACAACGAACCCCATTGAAGTCAATGGGCGACCAGAACATTTTTGTATTTCGCCGATGCTCGCTAAGGTTTTCATGTGTGAAAATCTGGGCAATTCAGGAAAGTGATGGGAATGACACAGTGACGGATAGGGCAGGCGAGGGGCTACATGTTGGGCTGCATCTCAAGTTCACAGGTCCCACTATTAAGCCACAATAGCGGCAAGAGTGGGCCCCCCCCCCCAACAACTTTTACTTCTGAAAAGCCCTCATTAGCATGGCATACCTTTGCTAAGCACCACACTACCTCCAACAAAGCACAATCACTGCCTGCATGACACTCCACTGACACTTCTCCTGGGTTACATGCTGCCCAACCCCCCCTCCCCCCCACAGCGCACACCAAAGTGTCCCTGCGCAGTCTTCAGCTGCCCTCATGCCACACCACGCTCATGTCTATTTAGAATTGCGTCTGCCATGACGAGGGACCGCAGGCACACACTGCAGAGGTTGGCACGGCTAGGCAGCGACCCTCTTTAAAAGTGGCGGAGCGATAGCCCACAATGCTGTACAGAAGCAATGAGAAATAGAATCCTGTGCCACCGCCATCAGGAGCTGCACACGTGGGCATAGCAATGGGGAACCTATGTGCCACACACTATTCATTCTGTCAAGGTGTCTGCATGCCCCAGTCAGACCGGGCTTTTTAATTCATAGACACAGGCAGGTACAACTCCCTATTGTGAAGTCCCTGTCGACCCACAGCATGGGTGGCTCCCTGGAACCCACCGGCGGTACACAGAAATATCCCATTGCATTGCCCAACACAGCTGAGGTAGTAATGTTGTGCTTAACCCTTTCCAATCCAATTTGTATATGGTTTTCCTAGGGGGCTTACTCTTTTTCTGCCGTTATACAACGGCGCTATATGCTGGCTAAAGCCAGTACTGCATGAGCTGACACGTAGGATAGGCTCCGACAGCAGAGAGGCTGGCAATATACAGTAAGAGAACCCCGACGGACGTCTACCAACAACGGAGCTGTACAGCCTTAAACCCTAATGTCTTCACAGGTCACACAGTGGACTGGAAAGGGTTAATGCAGGTGGGCTTCGGCCCACACTGCATGCCCCAGTCAGACTGGGGTTCTTTACAAGTGGACACATGTAGGTTAAACTCCCTGTGGACCCACTGCCTGGGTGGGTGCCAGGAAGCCACCGGCGGTACATAGAAATATCCCATTGCATTGCCCAACACAGCTGAGGTAGTAATGTCGTGCGTAATACAGGTGGGCTTCGGCCCACACTGCATGCCCCAGTCAGACGGGTTCTTTAGAAGTGTACAGATGTATTAAAAACTCAGTGTGCACCTACAGCATGGGTGGCTCCCTGGAACCCACCGGCGGTACATAAAAATATCCCATTGCATTGCCCAACACAGCTGAGGTAACGTCAGCTGTAATGCAGGTGGGCTAAAAATTAATTTGATTACACTGTAGGCGAGGGCCCACAAAAATTGCTGTATCAACAGTACTAATGTACATCCCAAAAATTGGCCATGGCCAGCCAAGAGGGCAGGTGAAACCCATTAATCGCTTTGGTTAATGTGGCTTAAGTGGTAACTAGGCCTGGAGGCAGCCCAGTGTAACGAAAAATTGGTTCAAGTTAAAGTTCCAATGCTTTTAAGCGCATTGAAACTTATAAAAATTGTTCTGAAAAATTATTTGAGTGAGCCTTGTGGCCCTAAGAAAAATTGCCCGTTCAGCGTGATTACGTGAGGTTTCAGGAGGAGGAGCAGGAGGAGGAGGAGGAGGAATATTAGACACAGATTGATGAAGCAGAAATGTCCCCGTTTTGGATGGTGAGAGAGAACGTAGCTTCCATCCGCGGGTGCAGCCTACGTATTGCTTACGTATCGCTGCTGTCCGCTGGTGGAGAACAGAAGTCTGGGGAAATCCAGCCTTTGTTCATCTTGATGAGTGTTAGCCTGTCGGCACTGTCGGTTGACAAGCGGCTACGCTTATCTGTGATGATTCCCCCAGCCGCACTAAACACCCTCTCCGACAACACGCTAGCCGCAGGACAAGCAAGCACCTCCAGGGCATACAGCGCTAGTTCAGGCCACATGTCCAGCTTCGACACCCAGTAGTTGTAGGGGGCAGAGGCGTCACCAAGGATGGTCGTGCGATCCGCTACGTACTCCCTCACCATCCTTTTACAGTGCTCCCGCCGACTCAGCCGTGACTGGGGAGCGGTGACACAGTCTTGGTGGGGAGCCATAAAGCTGGCCAGGCCCTTAAAGACTGTTGCACTGCCTGGGATGTACATGCTGCTCGATCTACGCACATCCCCTGCTACCTTGCCCTCGGTACTGCGCCTTCTGCCACTAGCGCTGTCGGCTGGGAATTTTACCATCAGCTTGTCCGCAAGGGTCCTGTGGTATAGCAACACTCTCGAACCCCTTTCCTCTTCGGGAATCAGAGTGGGCAGGTTCTCCTTATACCGTGGATCGAGCAGTGTGTACACCCAGTAATCCGTAGTGGCCAGAATGCGTGCAACGCGAGGGTCACGAGAAAGGCATCCTAACATGAAGTCAGCCATGTGTGCCAGGGTACCTGTACGCAACACATGGCTGTCTTCACTAGGAAGATCACTTTCAGGATCCTCCTCCTCCTCCTCCTCCTCAGGCCATACACGCTGAAAGGATGACAGGCAATCAGCCGGTGTACCGTCAGCAGCGGCCCAAGCTGTCTCTTCCCCCTCCTCCTCAGCCTCCTCATGCTCCTCCTCCTTCTCCTGTACGCGCTGAGAAATAGACAGGAGGGTGCCCTGACTATCCAGCGGCATACTGTCTTCCCCCGCCCCCGTTTCCGAGCGCAAAGCAGCTGCCTTTATGGTTTGCAGGGAATTTCTCAAGATGCATAGCAGAGGAATGGTGACGCTAATGATTGTAGCATCACCACCTGGGTAGACTCCTCAAAATTACCAAGGACATGGCAGATGTCTGCCAACCAGGCCCACTCTTCTGAAAGGAATTGAGGAGGCTGACTCCCACTGCGCCGCCCATGTTGGAGTTGGTATTCGACTATAGCTCTACGTTGTTCATAGAGCCTGGCCAACATGTGGAGCGTAGAGTTCCACCGTGTGGGCACGTCGCACAGCAGTCGGTGCACTGGCAGCTTAAAGTGATGTTGCAGGGTGCGCAGGGTGGCAGCGTCCGTGTGGGACTTGCGGAAATGTGCGCAGAGCCGGCGCGCCTTTACGAGCAGGTCTGACAAGCGTGGGTAGCTTTTCAGAAACCGCTGAACCACCAAATTAAAGACGTGGGCCAGGCATGGCACGTGCGTGAGGCTGCCAAGCTGCAGAGCCGCCACCAGGTTACGGCCGTTGTCACACACGACCATGCCCGGTTGGAGGCTCAGCGGCGCAAGCCAGCGGTCGGTCTGCTGTGTCAGACCCTGCAGCAGTTCGTGGGCCGTGTGCCTCTTATCGCCTAAGCTGAGTAGTTTCAGCACGGCCTGCTGACGCTTGCCCACCGCTGTGCTGCCACACCGCGCGACACCGACTGCTGGCGACATGCTGCTGCTAACACATCTTGATTGCGAGACAGAGGAGGAGGAGGAGGAGGAGGAGGGTGCTTTAGTGGAGGAAGCATACACCTCCGCAGATACCACCACCGAGCTGGGGCCCGCAATTCTGGGGGTGGGTAGGACGTGAGCGGTCCCAGGCTCTGACTCTGTCCCAGCCTCCACTAAATTCACCCAATGTGCCGTCAGGGAGATGTAGTGGCCCTGCCCGCCTGTGCTTGTCCACGTGTCCGTAGTTAAGTGGACCGTGGCAGTAACCGCGTTGGTGAGGGCGCGCACAATGTTGCGGGAGACGTGGTCGTGCAGGGCTGGGACGGCACATCGGGAAAAGTAGTGGCGACTGGGAACTGAGTAGCGCGGGGCCGCCGCCTCCATGATACTTTTGAAGGACTCAGTTTCCACAACCCTATACGGCAGCATCTCAAGGCTGATGAATTTTGCTATGCGGACGGTTAACGTTTGAGCGTGTGGGTGCGTGGCGGCGTACTTGCGCTTGCGCTCGAACACTTGCGCAAGCGACGGCTGAACGGTGCGCTGAACTACACTGCTGGATGGGGCCGAGGACAGCGGAGATGAGGGTGTGGGTGCAGGCCATGAGGCGGTAGTGCCTGTGTCCTGAGAGGGGGGTTGCATCTCAGTGGCAGGTTGGGGCACAGGGGGAGAGGCAGGGGTGCAAACCGGAGGCGGTGAACGGCCTTCGTCCCACCTTGTGGGGTGCTTGGCCATCATATGTCTGCGCATTGTGGTGGTGGTGAGGCTGTTGGTGTTGGCTCCCCGGCTGAGCTTTGCGCAACAAAGGTTGCACACCACTGTTCGTCGGTCGTCAGGCGTCTCTGTGAAAAACTGCCAGACCTTAGAGCACCTCGGCCTCTGCAGGGTGGCATGGCGCGAGGGGGCGCTTTGGGAAACACTTGGTGGATTATTCGGTCTGGCCCTGCCTCTACCCCTGGACACCGCACTGCCTCTTGCAACCTGCCCTGCTGATGCCCTTGACTCCCCCTCTGAAGACCTGTCCTCCTGAGTAAGCGTTGCACACCAGGTGGGGTCAGTCACCTCATCGTCCTGCTGCTCTTCCTCCGAATCCTCTGTGCGCTGCTCCCTTGGACTTACTGCCCTTACTACTACCTCACTGCAAGACAACTGTGTCTGATCGTCATCATCCTCCTCACCCACAGAAAGTTGTTGAGACAGTTGGCGGAAGTCCCCAGCCTCTTCCCTCGGACCCCGGGAACTTTCGAATGGTTGGGCATCAGTGACGATAAACTCCTCTGGTGGGAGAGGAACCGCTGCTGCCCAATCTAAGCAGGGGCCCGAGAACAGTTCCTGGGAGTGTTCCCGCTCCTGAGCAGGTGTCATTGTAGTGGAGTGAGGAGGCTGGGAGGAAGGAGGAGCAGCAGACAGAGGATTCGGATTTGCAGCAGTGGACGGCGCAGAACTGCGTGTTGACGATAGGTTGCTCGAAGCACTTTCTGCCATCCAGGACAGGACCTGCTCACACTGCTCATTTTCTAATAACCGTCTCCCGCGTGGACCCATTAATTGGGCGATGAATGTGGGGACGCCAGAAACGTGCCTCTCTCCTAATCGCGCAGCAGTCGGCTGCGACACACCGGGATCAGGAGCTCGGGCTGTGCCCACACCCTGACTTGGCCCTCCGCGTCCTCGGCCGCGTCCACGTCCTCTAGGCCTACCCCTACCCCTCAGCATGCTGTATTACCAGTGATTTGATTTAACAGGCAGGAAATAAATTGGCGCAAGACTGCAGGCCAAATATAATTTTTGCCCTTTTGGGAAAACGAAAGGCTCCACTGCCTCTAGTGAATGAATAATCTAAGTGTAATAACTGTGCTGTGTCCCTGCTTATGTGTCACAGAACGTGAGGGTAGCAGAGTTATTATAACTCTGGCAGAGCAGGTATTTTTTTTCCCAATTAAGGAAAGCAAATGGCGAAGCCAGCAGTAAAGCGTAGCTGGGTGCGTATGATTTAGCAATGTTTTTCACGCAGCTCACACGTGTCCACCGCCCGTAAGGACGGACACAGGCTGGACAAATAGATTTGTTTTCAGTTTTTTCCCACCAAAAGGCAGCACTGCGTATATTCAATGAACATGAGAAGTGTAATAACTGTGCTGTGTCCCTGCTTATGTGTCACAGAACGTGAGGGTAGCAGAGTTATTATAACTCTGGCAGAGCAGGTATTTTTTTTCCCAATTAAGGAAAGCAAATGGCGAAGCCAGCAGTAAAGCGTAGCTGGGTGCGTATGATTTAGCAATGTTTTTCACGCAGCTCACACGTGTCCACCGCCCGTAAGGACGGACACAGGCTGGACAAATAGATTTGTTTTCAGTTTTTTCCCACCAAAAGGCAGCACTGCGTATATTCAATGAACATGAGAAGTGTAATAACTGTGCTGTGTCCCTGCTTATGTGTCACAGAACGTGAGGGTAGCAGAGTTATTATAACTCTGGCAGAGCAGGTATTTTTTTTCCCAATTAAGGAAAGCAAATGGCAAAGCCAGCAGTAAAGCGTAGCTGGGTGCGTATGATTTAGCAATGTTTTTCACGCAGCTCACACGTGTCCACCGCCCGTAAGGACGGACACAGGCTGGACAAATAGATTTGTTTTCAGTTTTTTCCCACCAAAAGGCAGCACTGCGTATATTCAATGAACATGAGAAGTGTAATAACTGTGCTGTGTCCCTGCTTATGTGTCACAGAACGTGAGGGTAGCAGAGTTATTATAACTCTGGCAGAGCAGGTATTTTTTTTCCCAATTAAGGAAAGCAAATGGCGAAGCCAGCAGTAAAGCGTAGCTGGGTGCGTATGATTTAGCACTGTTCTTCACGCAGCTCACACGTCTCCACCGCCCGTAAGGACGGACAGAGGCTGGACAAATAGATTTGTTTTCACTTGTTTTTCCACCAAAATGCAGCACTGCGTATATTCTATGAATAATAACTGTGTTGTGGCCCTGCCTATACAATTCTTTCCCTGCAGTATCAATGGAGGGTGGAATGCTCTGCAGAGGCGATTTTGAGAAGCCCAAAAAAAATGCAGCACAGCTAACAGCAGCCTGGACAGTACTGCACACGGATAAATATGGCCCTAGAAAGGACCGTTGAGGTTCTTGAAGGCTACACTCACTCCTAACACTCTCCCTGCCTATGCAGCACTTCTGTCCCTAATGCCAGGTGCAACGCTCTGCAGAGCCGATTTTGAGAAAAAAAAAATCCCACTGCTAACAGCAGCCAACACACAGCTATCAGTGGCCCTAATAAGGACCTTTGGGGGGTCTTGAAGCCTACACTAACTACCAATTCTTTCCCTACAGCAGCTCCGGTATAAACAGCACTGTCCCTCATCTAACTCACACCGCATCTGAGGCGAGCCGCGGGAGGGGCCGACTTTTATATTAGGCGAACACCTGATCTCGCCAGCCACTCACAGCAGGGGGGTGGTATAGGGCTTAAACGTTGCAGGGGAAAGTTGTAATGCCTTCCCTGTCTTTCAATTGGCCAGAAAAGCGCGCTAACGTCTCAGGGAAGGAAGTGAAAGTAACCAGAACACCGCATGGTGTTCGTTACGAATAACGAACATCCCGAACACCCTAATATTCGCACGAATATCAAGCTCGGACGAACGCGTTCGCTCATCTCTAATAATAAACTTTGGAAGCGATACAAGACAACTGATAATCTCCCTCGATCTGGGGCTCCACGCAAGATCTCACTCCATGGGGTCAAAATGATCCCAAGAACGGTGAGCAAAAATCCCAGAACCACACAGGGGAACCTAGTGAATGACCTGCAGAGAGCTGGGACCAACGTAACAAAGGCTACTATCAGTAACACACTATGCCGCCAGGGACTCAGATCCTGCAGTGGCAGAAGTGTCCCCCTGCTTAGGCCAGTACATGTCCGGGGCCCACTGAAGTTTGCTAGAGAGCATTTGGAGGATCCAGAAGAGTATTGGGAGAATGTCATATGGTTATATGAAACCAAAGTAGAACTGTTTGGCAGAAACACAACTCATGTTTGGAGGAGAAAGAATGCTGAGTTGCATCCAAAGAACAGCATCCCTACTGTGAAGCATGGGGGTGGCAACATCATGCTTTGGGGCTGTTTCTCTGCAAAGGGACCAGGACGACTAATCCGTATACATGAAAGAATCATTGGGGCCATGTATCGTGAGATTTTTAGTGTAAACCTCCTTCCATCAGCAAGGGCACTGAAGATATAACGTGGCTGGGTCTTTCAGCATGACAATGATCCCAAGCACACTGCCAGGGCAACAAAGAAGTGGCTTCATAAGAAGCATTTCAAGGTCCTGGAGTGGCCTAGACAATCTCCAGATCTCAACCCTATAGAAAACCTTTGGAGGGAGTTGAAAGTCCGTGTTGCCCAGCGACAGCCCCACAGACATCACTGCTCTTGAGAAGATCTGTATGGAGGAATGAGCCAACATACCAGCAACAGTGTATGCCAACCTTGTGAGGACTTACAGAAACCATTTGACCTCTGTCATTGCCAATAAAGGATACATAACAAAGTATTGAGATGAACTTTCGTTATTGACCAAATACTTATTTCCCACCATAATTTGCAAATAAATTCGTTAAAAATCAGACAATGTGATTATCTGGATGTGTTTTCTCATGTTGTCTCTCATAGTTGAGGTCTACCTATGATGTCAATTACAGGCTTCTCTCATCTTTTTAAGTGGGAGAACTTGTACAATTGGTATCTGACTAAATACTTTTTCTCCCCCCTGTATTTGGTATTGCTGCTTTCATAACAGTCCAATCTGAAAAAGTAACAAATTATTTACCCCGCATGGTAAATGTCGTCAGAAAAAAAAATTATGAATGCCAGAATTGTGCTGCTTTGGTCACCCTGTATCCAAGACACAATTTAATAAGCTATCAAAAAGTCATATTCCAAAAGGGTATCAATGGAAACTACAGGAAGTTCCATAAGAAATGAGCCATGGCACAACTATGTTGATGGAAAAATAAAACAATGGCTGTCAGAAGATGTCAACAAAAAATAATTTTAAAAAATTTAAATATCGTTGAAAAAAATAAAGGAGTACAACTAAAAAAAACTATGTATATTTGCTATCGTGGTAATCGTACTGACCTATAGAATAAAGTTATGTCATTTTTGTTGCAGTGTGTACACCGTAGCAACAAGACGTACTCAAAGATGGCAGAATTTCGTTATTTTTCCATTTTACTCCACTTAGAATTTTTTAAAAGGTTTTTTTTAGAGATGAGCGAGCATACTCGTCCGAGCTTGATACTCGTTCGAGTATTAGGGTGTTCGAGATGCTCGTTACTCGAGACGAGCACCACGCGATGTTCGAGTTACTTTCACTTTCTTCCCTGAGAAATTTGCACGCTTTTCTGGCCAATAGAAAGACAGGGAAGGCATTACAACTTCCTCCTGTGACTTCCAGCCCTATACCACCCCCCTGCAGTGAGTGGTTGGGGAGATCAGGTGACACCTGAGTATTAAAATCTGCCCCGCCCGCGGCTCGCCACAGATGCATGCTGACAGAGATCAGGGAAAGTGCTGTCTTGCTGTAGCTGCTATAGGGAGAGTGTTAGATGTTATTTTAGTCTTCAAGAACCCCAACGGTCCTTCTTAGGGCCACATCTGACCGTGTGCAGTACTGTTGAGGCTGCTGGGAGCAGTGTTGCACAATTTTTTTTTTTTTGTATATCGGGCATGCAGACCATAGCGTCCTCAGTCTGCAGTCATTTTACAGAGTATAGGGGCAGTACTGGTGAGGCAGGGACAGTGGGAAAGGTGAAAGAGATATACTGGCTATATAGGCAGTGTGGTTGTTCCCACAAAGTTAAAAAATATACAATATTTGGCCTGCCTTTCAGTGCCTTCAGTTTACAGCATCTCTGCTGGGGGTAGTAGTTGGTGAATTAATACCCAGCCTTTCGCATAATTGTTTCCTGCCTCTGCAGTGCGTTGTGTACGCGAAGTCAGCCTCCAACCGCAGGCCAATAAGCGGCACATTTAATTACAGCGTTCTGTTTCTGCTAATCTCGTAATACACCATGCTGAGGGGTAGGGGGTAGGCCTAGAGGACGTGGACGGGGAGGCCCCAGTCAGGGTGTGGGCACAGGCCGAGCTCCTGATCCAGGTGTATCACAGCCGACTGCTGCGGGATTAGGAGAGAGGCAAGTTTCTGGTGTCCCCAGATTCATCTCACAATTAATGGATCCACGCGGTAGACCTTTATTAGAAAATGAGCAGTGTGAGCAGGTCCTGTCCTGGATGGCAGAAAGTGCATCCAGCAATCTATCAACCACCCAGACTTCTAGGCCGTCCACTGCTGCAACTCTGAATCCTCTGGCTGCTGCTCCTCCTTCCTCCCAGCCTTCTCACTCCATTAAAATGACACATTCTGAGGAGCAGGCAGACTCCCAGGAACTGTTCTCAAGCCCCTGCCCAGAATGGGCAGCAATGGTTCCGAATCCTCTCCCACCGGAGGAGTTTGTCGTGACCGATGCCCAACCTTTGGAAAGTTCCCGGGGTCCGGGGGATGAGGCTGGGGACTTCCGGCAACTGTCTCAGGAGCTTTCAGTGGGTGAGGAGGACGATGACGATGAGACACAGTTGTCTATCACTCAGGTAGTAGTAATTTTAGTAAGTCCGAGGGAGGAGCGCACAGAGGATTCAGAGGAAGAGCAGCTGGACGATGAGGTGACTGACCCCACCTGGTTTGCTAAGCCTACTGAGGACAGGTCTTCAGAGGGGGAGGCAAGTGCAGCAGCAGGGCAGGTTGGAAGAGGCAGTGCGATGGCCAGGGGTAGAGGCAGGGCCAGAGCGAATAATCCACCAACTGTTTCCCAAAGCGCCCCCTCGCGCCATGCCACCCTGCAGAGGCCGAGGTGCTCAAAGGTGTGGCAGTTTTTCACTGAGAGTGCAGATGACCGACGAACTGTGGTGTGCAAGGTTTGTCGCGCCAAGATCAGCCGGGGAGCCACCACCACCAGCATGCGCAGGCATATGATGGCCAAGCACCCCACAAGGTGGGACGAAGGCCGTTCACCGCCCCTGGTTTGCACCGCTGCCTCTCCCCCTGTGCCCCAACCTGCCACTGAGATCCAACCCCCCTCTCAGGACACAGGCACGACCGTCTCCCGGCCTGCACCCACACCCTCACCTCCGCTGTCCTCGGCCCCATCCAGCAATGTCTCTCAGCGCAGCGTCCAGCCGTCGCTAGCGCAACTGTTTGAGCGCAAGCGCAAGTATGCCGCCACGCACCCGCACGCTCAAGCGTTAAACGTGCACATAGCCAAATTGATCAGCCTGGAGATGCTGCCGTATAGGCTTGTGGAAACGGAGGCTTTCAAAAACATGATGGCGGCGGCGGCCCCGCGCTACTCGGTTCCCAGTCACCACTATTTTTCCCGATGTGCCGTCCCGCAACATTGTACGCGCCCTCACCAACGCGGTTACTGCCAAGGTCCACTTAACAACGGACACGTGGACAAGCACAGGCGGGCAGGGCCACTATATCTCCCTGACGGCACATTGGGTGAATTTAATGGAGGCTGGGACCGAGTCAGAGCCTGGAACCGCTCACGTCCTACCCACCCCCAGAATTGCGGGCCCCAGCACGGTGCTGGTATCTGCGGTGGTGTATGCTTCCTCCACTAAACCACCCTCCTCCTCCTACGCAACCTCTGTCTCGCAATCAAGATGGGTCAGCAGTAGCACGTCGCCAGCAGTCGGTGTCGCGCGGCGTGGCAGCACAGCGGTGGGCAAGCGTCAGCAGGCCGTGCTGAAACTACTCAGCTTTGGAGAGAAGAGGCACACGGCCCACGAACTGCTGCAGGGCCTGACAGAGCAGACCGACCGCTAGCTTTCGCCGCTGAGCCTCCAACAGGGTATGGTCGTGTGTGACAACAGCCGTAACCTGGTGGCGGCTCTGCAGCTCGGCAGCCTCACGCACGTGCCATGCCTGGCCCACGTCTTTAATTTGGTGGTTCAGCGGTTTCTGAAAAGCTACCCACGCTTGTCAGACCTGCTCGAAAAGGTACGCCGGCTAAGCGCACATTTCCGCAAGTCCAAGACGGACGCTGCCACCCTGTGGACCCTGCAACATCGGTTTAATCTGCCAGTGCACCGACTGCTGTGCGATGTGCCCACACGGTGGAACTCTACGCTCCACATGTTGGCCAGGCTCTATGAGCAGCGTAGAGCTATAGTGGAATACCAACTCCAACATGGGCGGCGTAGTAGGAGTCAGCCTCCTCAATTCTTTACAGAAGAGTGGGCCTGGTTGGCAGACATCTGCCAGGTCCTTGGAAACTTTGAGGAGTCTACCCAGATGGTGAGCGGGGATGCTGCAATCATTAGCGTCACCATTCCTCTTCTATGCCTCTTGAGAAGTTCCCTGCAAAGCATAAAGGCAGACGCTTTGCGCTTGGAAACGGAGGCGGGGGAAGACAGTATGTTGCTGGATAGTCAGAGCACCCTCATGTCTATATCTCAGCGCGTTGAGGAGGAGGAGGAGGAGGAGGGGGAGGAACATGAGGAGGAGGGGGAAGAGACAGATTGGCCCACTGCTGAGGGTACCCATGCTGCTTGCCTGTCATCCTTTCAGCGTGTATGGCCTGAGGAGGAGGAGGAGGATTCTGAAAGTTATCTTCCTAGTGAGGACAGCCGTGTGTTGCGTACAGGTACCCTGGCACACATGGCTGACTTCATGTTAGGATGCCTTTCTCGTGACCCTCGCATTACACGCATTCTGGCCACTACGGATTACTGGGTGTACACACTGCTCGACCCACGGTATAAGGAGAACCTTTTCACTCTCATACCCGAAGAGAAAGGGGTTCGAGAGTGATGCTATACTACAGGACCCTGGCGGACAAACTGATGGTAAAATTCCAATCCGACAGCGCTAGTGGCAGAAGGCGCAGTTCCGAGGGCCAGGTAGCAGGGGAGGTGTGGAGATCAGGCAGCATGTACAGCACAGGCAGGGGAACACTCTCCAAGGCCTTTGCCAGCTTTATGGCTCCCCAGCAAGACTGTGTCACCGCTCCCCAGTCAAGGCTGAGTCGGCGGGAGCACTGTAAAAGGATGGTGAGGGAGTACGTAGCCGATCGCACGACCGTCCTCCGTGACGCCTCTGCTCCCTACAACTACTGGGTGTCGAAGCTAGACACGTGGCCTGAACTCGCACTGTATGCCCTGGAGGTGCTTGCTTGTCCTGCGGCTAGCGTCTTGTCAGAGAGGGTGTTTAGTGCGGCTGTGGGAATCATCACGGATAAGCGTACCCGCCTGTCGACTGACAGTGCCGACAGACTTACACTCATAAAGATGAACAAAGCCTGGATTTCGTTCTCTATCACCATCAAAAACGGGGACCTTTTAGCTTCATCAATCTGTGTATTATATTCATCCTCCTCCTCCTGCTCCTCCTCCTGAAACCTCACGTAATCACGCCGAACGGGCAATTTTTCTTAGGCCCACAAGGCTCAGTCATATTACTTCTGTAAACAATGTTTATACGTTTCAATTCTCATTAAAGTGTTGAAACTTGCACCTGAACCAATTTTTATTTTAACTGGGCTGCCTACAGGCCTAGTTACAAATTAAGCCACATTACCAAAGCAATTAATGGGTTTCACCTGCCCTCTTGGTTGGGCATGGGCAATTTTTCTGAGCTACATTAGTACTGTTGGTACACCAATTTTTTTGGGCCCTCGCCTACAGTGTAATCCTAGTAAATTTTATGGGCTTCGCCTGCACTCATGGTACAGCAAGGTGTGTGGGGTTGGCCTACACTTTTGCTACATAAATGTAACTGGGGCCTTGTCTATACTGCTACTACTGAAATGTGAAAGAGACTGTTATCTCCCTAAACTGCTGCAACGGGAATGTTACTGTGGCCTGTCTTGACTGCTACTACTACTGAAATGGAACTAATACTGTGCTCCACCTATACTGCTGCTAGTGATATGTTACTGGGGCCTGTCTGGACTGCTACTACTACTGAAATGGAACTAATATTGTGCTCCCCCCTATACTGCTGCTTCGGAATTGTTACTGGGGCCTGTCTTGACTGCTACTACTACTGAAATAGAACTAATACTGTGCGCCACGGCCCACTTAATCCTGGCCACATTCCGAAAACCAACTAAATAAAACCGCGCTACTAGGTCCGCAGTCGCCACCACATTCCCACCAATGCGGTTACTGTTAAGGTACATATTACCACTCTGACTGGGGCATGGACTGTGGGCCGAAGCACACCTGTATTGTATGTGACGTTAGCTCTGCTGAGCAGGGCACTGCAATGGGATACATTTATGTACCGCCAATGGGTTCCAGGGAGCCACCCATGCTGTGGGTCCACAGGGACTTCACATTAGGGATTTGTACCTGCCAGTGTCTATGTATTAAAAACACCGGTCAGACTGGGGCATGCAGTGTGGACCAAAGACCACCTGCATTTAATCGGACGTTACCTCAGCTGTGCTGGGCAATGCAATGGGATATATTTATGTACCGCCGGTGGCTTCCTAGGACCCACCTATGCTGTCGGTCCACACGGAGTTGTAACTGCATGTGTCTACTTATAAAAAACCCCAGTCTGACTGGGGCATGCAGTGTGGGCCGAAGCCCACCTGCATTAAACCTGACGTTACCTCAGCTGTGCTGGACACTGCAATGGGATTTATTTATGTACCGTCGGTGGGTTCCAGGGAGCCACCCATGCTGTGGGTCCACAGGGATTTTACATTGGGGATTTGTACCTGCCTGTGTCTATGAATTAAAAACCCCGGTCAGGTTGGGGCATGCAGTGTGGGCCGAAGCCCACCTGCATGTAATCTGATGTTAGCTTTGCTGTCCAGGGCACTGCAATGGGATATATTTATGTACCGCCGGTGGCTTCCTGGGACCCACCCATGCTGTTGGTCCACACGGAGTTGTAACTGCATGTGTCTACTTATAAAGAACCCCAGTCTGACTGGGGCATGCAGTGTGGACCGAAGCCCACCTGCATTAAACCTGACGTTACCTCAGCTGTGCTGGGCACTGCAATGGGATTTATTTATGTACCGCTGGTGGGTTTCAGGGAGCCACCCATGCTGTGGGTCCACAGGGATTTCACATTGGGGATTTGTACCTGCCTGTGTCTATGAATTAAAAACCCCGGTCAGGTTGGGGCATGCAGTGTGGGCCGAAGCCCACCTGCATGTAATCTGACGTTAGCTTTGCTGTCCAGGGCACTGCAAAGGGATATATTTATGTACCGCCTGTGGCTTCCTGGGACCCACCCACGCTGTCGGTCCACACGGAGTTGTAACTGCATGTGTCTACTTATAAAGAACCCCAGTCTGACTGGGGCATGCAATGTGGGCCGAAGCCTACCTGCATTAAACCTGACGTTACCTCAGCTGTGCTGCAATGGGATTTATTTATGTACCGCCGGTGGGTTCCAGGGAGCCACCCATGCTGTCGGTCCACATGGACTTCACAATAGGGAGTTGTACCTGCCTGTGTCTACTTATAAAAAACCCCAGTCTGACTAAGGCATGCAGTGTGGGCCGAAGCCCACCTGCATTTAATCTGACGTTAGCTCTGCTCTCCAGGGCACTGCAATGGGATACATTTATGTACAGCCGGTGGGTTCCAGGGAGCCACCCATGCTGTGGGTGCACACGGAATTCCCATTGCGGAGTTGTACCTGCCTGTGACTATTTATAAAAAACCCCGGTCTGACTGGGGCATGCAGACACCTTGACAGAATGAATACTGTGTGGCACATGGATTCCCCATTGCTATGCCCACGTTTGCAGCTCCTGGCGGAGGTGGCATAGGATTGGAGTTCTCATTGCTTCTGTACAGCATTGTGGGCTATCGCCCCGCCCCTTATAAAGAGGGTCGCTACCTGGCCCTGCCAACCCTCTGCAATGTGTGCCTGCAGTTCCTCCTCATGGCAGACGCACTTATAAATAGACATGAGGGTGGTGTGGCTATGCGGCCAGCGTGTGGCATGAGGGCAGCTAAAGGCTGCGCAGGGACACTTTGGTGTGCGCTGTGGACACTGGGTCGTGCGGGGGGGTTGGGCAGCATGTAACCCAGGAGAAGTGGCAGTGGAGAGTCATGCAGGCAGTGATTGTGCTTTGTTGGAGGTAGTGTGGTGCTTAGCTAAGGTATGCCTTGCTAATGAGGGTTTTTCAGAAGTAAAAATTGTTGGGAGGGGGGGGAGCCCACTCTTGCCGCTATTGTGGCATAATAGTGGGACCTGGGAACTTGAGATGCAGCCTAACATGTAGCCCCTCGCCTGCCCTATCCGTTTCTGTGCCGTTCCCATCACTTTCTTGAATTTCCCAGATTTTCACAAATGAAAACCTTAGTGAGCATTGGCGATATACAAAAATGCTCGAGTCGCCCATTGACTTCAATGGGGTTCGTTACTCGAAACGAACCCTCGAGCATCGCGAAAAGCGCGACTCGAGTAACGAGCACCCGAGCATTTTGGTGCTCGCTCATCTCTAGTTTTTTTTAGTACATTATATGTACTATTTTATATTACATTAAATAGTACCATTAAAAAATAAAACTCATCCCGCAAAAAACAAGCCTTCAGACTTCTACGTTGATGGATAAATAAGAGTTATGATAAGGGGGGAGAAAAAACGAAAATGGGGGGAGTGGAAAGAAGCATCCTTAAAACATTGAGCGGTTAATGTGAGTAACAGCAAATTGCTGTCAGTGACAGGCTGCACCTGACCACAGAGCTATGGTTCAGCAAGCATAGGCAAGGGCATTTGCATATTCCTAAGGGTGGCTTCACATGAGCGTGTTTTTATGCGTGCATATGTGCACACAAAAACACGCTTTTATTAGAACCAATGCATTCCCTATGCTGTGTTCACATGTCCGTGTTTTACAGGTGCCGGCAGCTTCATTGAAGACAATGATCTGCCGGAACCCCTGAATTGTTTGTCAGGGAAGAGCTTTACATATAAGCTCTTACCTAAAAAACAAGAATTTTAGTGTAAAAATAAAAAAAATACTTAACTTAGCTGCTGGCGTATTTTTCATCCCTGTGGGGACATATCTGACGCATGTGGCTGATGTTTCCTTCATCCTCGCAAGGAAAAAAAATTCCCTGCTGCACCTTCCACATCTGTAGCAGATGTAGCAAAGGAATTCTTTATCCCTGCGAGGAATAAAGAATTCCCTACCACAGCTGTCACAGATGAAAGCTGCGGTAGGGGTTCCAGCTGCTGGCATCCTGTAATTGTTTTTCAGATAAGGGCTTTAAATATAAGCCCTTCCCTGAAAAACATGAATAAATGGTGATAAAAACAAAAAAAAACATACCTTTCTTCAGCGGCTGGGGCATAGCCGCGTCCAGCCGGCTGTTCTCCTGCACTGCTCTGAGACTATTCAGCAGGCGGGGATTTAAAATCCCCGCCTGCTGAATGGGCTGCCTCTGATTGGGCTGCCTCTGTGACTATTCAGAGGCAGCTTTCAGCTATTGAATGACAGCTGAGAGCTGCCTGTGATTGGTCCCGGCACTCAGCCAATCAGAGGCAGCACTCACCCATTCATGAATTCATCGGTGACAGTTGTGGCAGGGAATTCTTTATTCCCTGCAGGGATGAAGAATTCCTTTGCTGCATTTGTCACAGATGTGGTAGGTGCAGCATGGAATTCTTTTTCCTCGCGGGGATGAAGGAAACATCCGCCGCATACGGCAGATGTGTTCTTCATTCCCACAGGGACACAGCAGCGGCAGACAGGTAAGTAATTTTTTTTTACACTAAAATTCTTGTTTTTCAGGGAAGAGCTTATATGTAAAGCCCTTCCTTGAAAAACAATTCAGGGGTGTCGGCTGACCATTGCCTTCAATGAAACTGCTGGCAGCAGCCGCAGCTCCATTGAAGGCAATGCACGGACCTTCATACATGCGTGTTTTTGTGCATACATAGGTGCGCACCTATGTACGCACAAAAACCATGCTTGTGTGAAGCCACCCTAAAGGGGTATTCTTAGTGATAAGCCTATTTTGTGTCTTAAGGACCAATCAATGTTTATCATTGCATTGCAAGAGCCATAACTGGTTAATATAGCCGTATAAGGGCTTGTTTTTTATGGGACAAGTTTTTTTTGAGGGGGGGGGATTGTTCTCTCTGGGGTATATATAATATGTTTTTATTATTTTTTAAATTTTTTTGAGTGGGGAGATGGAGAAATGTCCAGAAATTCCACCATGGTTTTTGGGTTCTCTTTCTTTACAGCATTTACCATTTGGGAAAAATAACATGACTTTCTTAACTGGATCAGCACGACTACTGCAATACCAAGTGTACATTTGCACAATAAAAACACATTTTAAGAAAAACTAATTTGCATCACCAATTCTAAGACCCATAGCATTTTTATTTTTCTAGTAATGGAGCTAAGTGAGGTCTTGTTTTTTACAGGAAGAGTTATAATTTTTATTGGTAACATTTTGAGGTACATGTAACCATTTTTGAATTTAGCCGTTTGCCGTCGGCTGCTTGAGGACGGAGCTCCTGTTGAATCTCAGATCTCCCTGCAACACTGGAAGATACTGCTGGTGAGGTGAGCCCATATTTCTTTTTTGGCTTAACCATTTTTGGATTGCTTTTATTTTTTTCGGGAGGTAAAATCAAGAAAAATATTAATTCTGGCATTACCTTTTAAGATAGTTTTTACCGGGTTCACGACACATGATGAATGGCAAAATATTTTAATTGTCTGGGTTGTTATGAACACAGTAATACCTATTAGGCATTGTTTTAAAAAAAAAACAACTTTTAATAATTTATCCACTTAAGAGCTTATACAGACGACCGTATATATCGGCCGGGTATTAACGCCCGGCCGATATACGGTGTCCCTCTCTGCAGGGGGAGGAGGCTGGCAGTTCACTGAGCTCCCGCCCCTTCTCCGCCCCTCCGCACTATTTGCAATGAGAGGGGGCAGGATGGGGTGGAGCTAAGTCCCGGAACTTAGCTTCGCCCCTGTCCGGCCCCCTTTCATTGCAAATAGTGCAGAGGGGCAGGAGCTCAGTGCACTGATTCCGTTTCTTCCAGCCTCCTCCCCCTGCAGAGAGGGACACCGTATATCGGCCGGGAGTGAATACCTGGTTGATATACGGTCATCTGAATAAGCCCTAAAATTGGGTTTTACGTGAAAAGACTTTTTTTTTTTTTCTTTTCTTTTAGAAAATATTAATTCAATGGAATGCAATAACATTTGCATAGTAATTAAGAGAAGCATTAATTTACATACTGATTACACAGGATCATTAACATGGAAAATGTCATCTTTCTTGAACAAACATCTCTGGTCATAAATCATACAGTATTTTGCTGCCATCGGCTTTTGTTTCTTTACTTGGTTTCTACATTCTTTTTTTTATTTGGTGGCCAGAGCAGTAGCCTCTAGTCCTCTCTATCATGGGTTAGTTTCAGAACAGTCCTGATTTTTAATGCCCTTGGCCACCTCCTGTGCATGATGGGAGGACAAAAGTGGAAGCACTGAGTTGTATTGCTCATGCGCAGTTCAGAGCACCAGAAGGTACTTTCTGCTTTAATTGTTATTAATTTGATTTTGTTTGCAATGCACTCACCAGGTTTGTCAACTGTATAAATATCTCATTTTAGCATTATACCTCAATAATCAAATAAGTAGAACTCAATATTTTTCATATACTATACTCTTGTCTTATGCATATCACACCCTTTTTACCTTAAAGGGGTTGTCTCGCGAAAGCAAGTGGGGTCATACACTTCTGTATGGCCATATTAATGCACTTTGTAATATACATCGTGCATTAATTATGAGCCATACAGAAGTTATTCACTTACCTGCTCCGTTGCTAGCGTCCCCGTCGCCATGGATCCGTCTAAATTCGCTGTCTTCTGGAATTTTTATACTCGGTGATTCGGGTAAGTAATAATTATTTTTTTTAACACATCCTTTGGGGTTGTCCTGCGCCGAACGGGGGGCTTTTGGAAAAAAAACAAAAAAACGTTTCGGCGCGAGACAACCCCTTTAATTTTTGATAGACTGCTTTGTACTGAGGAGGAGTAAATCCATTACAAACTCCCTTTCCTCACATTATCTAGCTCCACTCTATTTGATTTGGCTAACTGTTTAAATGTCCTGTTCACACTTGAAGTCTAGCAATGCATATTTCGTATATAACACATACCAGAGCCCTTCACACACAAAATCACATTATTTAGGGCTCCCACACATGTGCTTTTTTAACACTGTGTTAACACTGCATTTTGTAATACAAATGTCAATGGGACTTTCTAATGTTAAAAATGCATCGCAAGTTTGTGCTTTGCGATGTTTGTGCGATGCGATTATAACATTAGAAAGTTCCATTCACATTTGCATTAAAAAATGCAAGTGTGTGGGAGCCTTTATAGTCAGAATCAACGAAAATTACATTCTAACTCTTGTTAGTTGTGAGTAAAGATTGATTTGATTGCATTTATAAAGATGTATGTTTGTGTGTTTATGTAATGCTAGAAAAAGACGGCTATGTTCCGTCGAAACGCGTCGCAGTAATAAAGTAGAAATATTAATATAAACTTAGTGTCCTGATTCCAGAGCACGGGGGTACCTTTTTCTTATTTACCCTTTTGGATATCTAAAGCCCTCTGAGGGCTTTTCACCCCGGGACGTCTCTCCTAAGGTTTAGGATTGTGGACCAGGATTTTTCTGAAAGTGATCGTGGACTTCAGGTGCCGGTGGCTCCTTTATACAGAGGAGTCCACTGTGCACCAGGTGAGTGGACACTCACCATTTATCATATTTATTATTTTTTATATTTGATATATGAGGCACTGAAACTTTGTTCTTCTTTTCACATTCTAACTCTTGTGCAGCAAAAAAACACACATTTTCAATTCACATTGCACAGACCACCTTTAAATCACTTGTATCTTGTATCTTTCTGTGCACACTTGCTGAGACCCTTTCACTTCATTTTTTTCCATCATGATCTGCTATCCGTCTTTTCTCTTTCCACCTACTGTATTTCACCTAATATGCTTCAAACTGCAAATTCTCACTACACAAGCAGTTATTTCCTTAGGGAGAGCAACTATGCTATAAACTAAGTGAGGAGACTCAAATGGCCATGCACGCTCCTCTGGGTAATATGCAAATAAGGGAGATGGAATAGATCCTCCACAATGCCACCTATTGAAAGGCAGCATTCCTTCAAGCCAAAGTCAGACTTTTTATACAAGCCTTGTTACAATGACTGGGAATTAAAAGCAAAGCCAGACTCCATGTACATACAGCTGTTTCAGGGTTTTTGCCCTTCATCAGTGTACAGTAGGTGTCTGGCTTTGATAGTGAGAGGCCTGGGACGGGGGTCAGAAACGCTATCTTTTCTCCTTAGGGAGAGCAACTATACTATAAACTAAGTGAGGAGACTCAAATGGCCATGCATGCACCTCTGGGTAATATGCAAAAAAGGGAGATGGAATAAATCCTCCACAGTGCCACCTATTGAAAGGCAGCATTCCTTCAAGCCAAAGTCAGACTTTTTATACAAGCCTTGTTACAATGACTGGGAATTACAAGTAAAGCCAGACTCCATGTACATACAGCTGTTTTTCATTTTTACACAGACGAAAAATTGTGTATTTTTAAGTAGTCTGTCCTTAGAAGCCAATACATGGCCAATGTCCACTTGCACAACTGTCCAAGCAAATTTCTGGATTCATACCAGCACTTTTTAACATTGCTTGACATTCTTTACTAGCCTCTCTACCTTCACGCTCTTCAACAATCTGTCTAACAGTCTTCTGAACACCACCACCCTAGCCATTTTCCTGTGAGCTTCCCATACTCGCAATCGTGCAGCGCCCCGTGGCCTGCCCTTGTGGCACGGTGCTGTTTTTGGAGATATTTATCTCATTAATAGTCCCACTGTAAGCGAGCGAACAGCTCTTATACCAGCACTCAACCACAACAATTGTGTATACGTCTTTCATGTGGACCCATACTCCTTACGGGAAATGTGAGGTGGGTAAACCGATTTCTTTGATCAGATTCAACTTTTCACATTAGCCATGTGACAAAGACAGTGACAAACAATCCCAGAATAATTAAATTAATTACATGCTCTACTCTCATGATAGTATTTGAATTTTGCAAATATAAATAACCTTTATCTACACGGTTAAATCTTAGCAATTGTCTGTCAATTTATAATGTAGTCACTAATTTATTGTCTAGACCACTTAACAGGTACTGGATCACCAATTTTCTTCAAATAAAAATAACCGTATCACCCACTAGTAATCACCACTCTACACACAAGTTGCTTGTCTCATGCATTCAAGTTACAATTACATTACTACAACTCCCATCAGGCTTTGTGAGTCATATACTTGTACAGCAAGCTCCTCTGTCTCTCTCTTTTTTTTCCCCTAGTTGAGCAAACAACAAGGATGAACAACACCTTCAGGAATGCCACTTCCTTTCCTCTCCTCAGAACAATACAAACCCCTCACCACCTGGGAGCTGATGCTTCCCTCCCATTTTTCCCAAATCAAAAAACCCAAAGTAACAAGTTTACTTAGAATCATAGAATGGTAGAGTAGGAAAGGACCTCCAGGTTCATCTGGTCCAACCCCCTTGCTTAGTACAGGATTAACTAAATCATCCCAGACAGATATTTGTCCAGCCTTTGTTTGAACACTTCCATTGAAAGAGAACTCACCCCCTCCTGTGGTAAGCTGTTCCACCCATTGATCACCCTCACTGTCAAAGTTTTTTTTTTTTATATCTAATTTGTGCTCCCTTTCACTTTCATCCCTTTGCTTCTAGTCTTTCTTGGTGCAATTGAGAATAGGGCTGATCACTCTGCACTGTGACAACCCTTCAGAGATTTGTAGACAGCTTTTAAGTCTCCTCTCAGACTTCCTTTTTGCAAGCTAAACATTCCCATATACTTTAACCATTCCTCATAGGACATGATTTGCAGACCATTTATCATCTTGGTAAATCTTCTCTGAACTTGCTCCAGTTTGTCTATGTCTTTTTTAAAGTGGGGTGCCCAGAACTGGATACAGTATTCCAGATGAGGTCTGACTAAGGAAGAGTAGAGGGGAATAATTGCTTCTCATGATCTACACTCTATGCTTCTTTTAATATATCCCAGAATTGTGTTTGCCTTTTTGGCTGCTGCATCACACTGTTGATTCATGTTCAGTCTGTGATCTATTAGTATACCCAAGTTTTTCGCATGTGCTGCTGCTTAGCCCAATTCCTCCCATTCTATAAGTACTTCTTTCATTTTTCTTGCCCAGATGTAGGACTTTGCATTTCTCCTTGTTAAATACCATTCTGTTAGTTGCCGCCCACTGTTCGAGCTTTTCTAGATCTTGTTGAATACACTCTGTCTCCTAGTGTTAGCTATCCTTCCAGCTTTGTGTTGTTGGCAAATTTGATCAGTTTCCCATCAACTCGCTCCTCCAGATCATTTATAAAAATGTTCAACACTGGGCCCAGGACAGAGCCTTGTGGTACCCCACTTGCTACATTATTCCACCATTGGATGTGCAGCCATTTATGACCACTGTTTGAGTACGATCACTCAGCCAGTTGTGAATCCACTTTACAGTTGCCTGGTCAATCCCATATTTGGTCATTTTTTCAATAAGTATGGTATGAAATACTTTGTCAAATGATTTACTAAAGTCAAGATATACTGTATACACTGCATTTCCCTGTTCAAACCAGTCAGTGATTTTGTCATAAAAGAAAATTAGATTTGTCTGGTATGACTCGTTTGTTACAAACACATGCTGGCTCTGTTTAATTACTCCATTTTTATCCAAGTACTTGCATACATGCTGTTTTAATAATTTGCCCCTTTCTAATCTTCTGGGATTTCTGTTCTCCAGGAATTTTCAAAGATTATGGCAAGTGGTTCAGCAATTACCTTCAATGCTTCCTTTAGTATCCTACAATGTAATTCATCTGGACCTTGAAACTTAAATTCATCTAAGTTAGCTAAGTTCCCTCTCCATCTCTCTGCTTATAGGTAGCCTGCATTCTTTTATTTGTTGTTTGCTTGTTGTTTTATTTGTTATTTAGTTGATGTTCCATCTACTTACTGAGAGAAAACGGATACAAAATAGGAATTTGAATTTTCTTTTGGTTTTGACTTATCCCCAAAATCCTTTTCTATTGCTTTTGGCCTCTCTTGAAAGCCTCAATTCATTATTAGCTTTTCTGACATTTGCCCTACAGTTTTTGAAGACTGCATTATATTCTTGTTTGGATAGTCCCCCCTTTTTCCATTTGATAACTATTGTGCTTTGAGAATCTCATTTCACAATATTTCCTAACTTTGTTGGACATTTCTGTCCTTAAGAACATCCACCCATTGGATTCTTCCTGTCCTCTTTCTGAGTTCATTAAAATCTGCCTTCTGAAATCCAACCTTGAGGTCTTAGTCTTCTCAGGTCTTTCTCCTCTTTTATCCAAAATTGAAGGATAGCATGATCATTGCCTCCTAAAGTCCTAGCCACTCTTACTTCCTCAACCATTCCCTCCCTGTTGGTAAGAATTAGGTCCAAGATAGCACATCGCCTTGTTTTCTCTAATACCTTTTGGAAGATAAATTTGTCTGCAAGAGCGAATAAGAATTTGTTGGATCCATTTATTTTCCCTGAGATTCCCAACAAATGTCTGGATAGTTGAAATCCCCTATGATCACTATGTCATGCTTTTTTGAGAACTTGGCCATCTGATGTAAAAGGAGTTCATCAATATCTTCTACTTTTTCAGGCATTCTATAGTAAATGCCTACAATGGTGTCCTTTCTGTTGTTCTCTCCTTGTATTCTTACCCAAACAGTTTCTACATAACTACCATGCTCTGAAGCTTGAATCTCGGAGATGAATGTTTTCCTAATATATGATGCAACATCTCCCCCTTTTTTAGGTCTGTTTTTTATAAATAAGTTGTATCCTTCAAGCCTTGTATTCCAATAATGTGTATCATTCCACTAAGTTTCTGTGATGCCTATGACAACATATTTCCCTTCCTGTATTAGGAGCTTCAATTCTCCTTGTCTTTTGCTCCTTTCTTTCTAAATTTTTTGTCTTTGTTCTTTCTTTCCACTTCAAATAGCAAGGTTCTCAAATGTATTAATTAGCTGTATATTTTTACCTGGCCTTTCACTTCCCTTTCCATATTGTTCTTGTTAAAGCTCTCCTAATGAGTGAAGCAAGGCACTCACCAAATATATGCTTACCTGTTTTTGTAAGGTGCAACTCATCTCTAGCAAGCAGTCCATCATATAGGTAATTCACTCCATGGTCTATAAATCCAAATCTTTGAAGATGGCACCATTAACGTAGCCAGTTGTTCACCTCTAGAATCCTGTTCTATCTTCTTATTCCATGGCCATACACTGGGAGGATGGATGAAAAGACCACCTGTGCTCCTTGTCCCTTCAGCTTCTTTCCAAGGTCTTCAAAGTCTCTGCAGATAGTTGCAAGGTCCTTTTTGCAATGTCATTAGTCCCTACATGTATTAGTAGGAATAGGTGGTGTTCTGTAGGACTGAAGAGTCTTGACAGCCTATCAGACACATCTTTGATTTGTGCACCTGGAAGACAGCACACCTCTCGTGAGGTGTCCGGTCTGCAGACAGCGGCATCTGTTCCTCTTAATAGGAAATCCCCCACAACCACTACTCTGCTATTTTTCTTTTTCTCAATTCAAGAGGACTCTGTGTGCTTACTACACAGTTCTTTGTGGGTGCTTAACTGTTTGTAAACCAACCATATAACCCAGACTTAGCACTTATTAAACAATGGTGAACAATTTTCATCCCATAACAAACATTTTTTCTACCTTTTTCTCTCAGAGTTATTCAAGGGATGTTTAAATACAAGGGTACATATGCTCTTCTAGTAGTTACCGAGTTCCATAGCTTTCCCTGGCCAACAAAATCTGGTGTAAAAAATCATGCAAATTTACAGGGTCAAGGCAATAACATTCAAAAAAATTTCTTGTGATGGGATACACAGTCTGGACAGCAGTTCACCATTTACATGCAGATTTGTTACCCAAAAAACATACCAGCTGTTGGATTCATTAAAACTGAATAGGAAAAGGAGATCCGCAGTAGATCAGAGGATGATGTAAAACAAAATTCTTTTATTCCAAATCCATAAAAGCAAGCAGTACAGGCAGCGACGTTTCGACCATCTCTGGTCTTTATCAAGCATGCATGTAACCTCTATCCCCCCACCTTATATACTAAAAGTCTATACATGTCAGCCAATACAGACAATTCCCAAAAGACACTCCCATTATACAATCACAAACATGAAAAAATATAAAGAAGACTTGGAACTCACTAAGAGAAGGAAGTGGTTCCGAGATTTAGAGGATTATAATCAAAACCAGGTTTACAGCTGGCATGGTCCAAAGGCTGCGGCTTCACTGACGACCGTAAATAGGAGGCGGAGACAAAGGAGGAGATTTCGTCCACGTAATGATTTTGGCTTTTCATCCATGGGCTCTAGTTCGGCTGAAGACCTCAATGATGATGGCCAGAGAGAGGGGTCTTTTTTGCCGACTGGTGGACCACCTCGGAGGAAGAGGAAAGAAAATCCAAATTCAGGAGAAGACGGGGTGGACGTAAACACCGCAGGTCGCGGAAGACTGGCAGCCGGCATGTGGACCAGGTCGAATGGAAGGCCCCCGCAGATGGAGGAGAGAGGTGCGAGGACCCCCAGGAGAAATGAGTTGTAAACATCTCATCGAGAGAACTTTCTGATGTCGACAATAAGGTACTCAGTAAGGGCTTAACATTCTGCCCAACGAATCGGGTTGACTGGTTCCAAACTGATTTGGATTTGAAAAGGTTCTTTAGAACTTTGCGTTTGAAGGTGCTTTTTTCTGGTATTCAGGGTGGTGCGGCGATTGCTGCGCAGTCCAACACCCGTGAGAGGTTTTCTCTCGGTGGTGTTGGACTGCGCAGCAAGAGCCATTTCCAGCCCCCTGTGAACAATCATGCTGTGGAAACATATGTCAATTTGGTAGAAGATGATATTCAGAAGTTAAGATCTAGAAGCTTTATTGGCAGGAAGAAGTATGATAGTAACATCTCGAGAAGGGAGAGGGAAGCTATAAAATCTTTATCTGAAGACAAAAAAATTACTATACGGTCAGCTGATAAAGGGGGTGCAATAGTGGTTCTTGACACAGAGTTCTATATACAGGAACTAATGGGTCAATTAGCTGATACACGGGTGTATGAGAAACTTGATAAGAACCCCACTCTCGCGTTTCAGAAGGATTTGAAGATCATGGTGAATGAGGCCCTTTTGAATGGTATCATTGATCAGCCATTAGCCGATTTTTTGGAGGTGAAACATCCAAGGGTCCCTATAATATATACCCTCCCTAAAATTCATAAGGACCTCCAACGCCCACCGGGTCGCCCCATAGTGTCGGGCTGCGACTCAATTTTTTCGAACATCTCTAGATTCCTTGATAGAATTTTATGTCAGTTTGCCTTTAACGCTGAATCTTACATCAGAGATACAAGTCATTTTCTTGAAAAGTTAAAAACTATTGAAGTATCCGATACAATGGTTCTGGCGACGTTTGATGTGGTGGCATTGTATACGTCCATAGAGCATTGTAAAGGAATTAGTGCCGTGAGACGCTATCTCGAGCGATCGGATCTCTCTAGTGGATGTGTGGCTTTCACCCTGTCGCTGCTGGAGTACATCCTCGCCAATAACTATTTTGTTTTTGGTGGGGTGTACTACCGGCAGCGGCAGGGTACTGCAATGGGGTCGCACGCAGCCCCCAGTTACACTAACATTTATATGTGAGCCTTTGAAGAGGACTATATACACACCTCAACATTTTGGACATCTATTAAGGCGTGGTGGCGCTTTATAGATGATGTGTTTGTAATCTGGGAGGGCTCCGTGGATGACTTGTTGCAGTTTCAAAGTTTTATAAATGCGGTATATACTGAATTAAAATTCACTTTAACACACTCGTTAACTGACATCCAATTTTTGGATGTTCGTGTGTTGAGGACTCAGGATGCCTTGATCACTGATTTGTATACCAAGCCCACCGATCAGAATAATATTCTCCGTTATGACAGTTTCCACCCGAGACCCATGTTAACATCTCTCCCTTGGAGTCAGGTCTTGAGAGTAAAGCGTATAACGAATGATGCAGCCTTTGAGAGTCAACTAGAACGAATGTGCTCCAAATTTAGATCTAGGGGCTACCCGTTGCCTATACTGGACAATGTCAAAAGAAGGATTAGAAATGTGGATAGAGAACAACTTCTTGTACCTAGGGTAAAAGTGGAGAACAAGAGAATTCCCTTTGTGACGACATACAGTGATATGAGTCACAAAATTGCAGTGGTCGTAAAGAAACATTGGCCGATAGTACAGAGAGGCTGTAGAGATGTACGGGAGTTCGACACAAAACCTATGTTAGCGTACAGGCGGGGAAAGAACTTGAAAGATAGTCTGGTTAGTACTGTGATTGATGTGGGTAAAGTAGATGGACAGGGGGTGTTGAGACCAACACGTGGTGGCAACTTCCCGTGTTTATCATGTGTGTGTTGCAACAACATGGTTAAAGGGGACACCTTTAGACACCCCTTGACGGGTCGTGCATTCTCAATTAAGGGAAGATACACGTGTAACAGCAGTTATGTCATTTATTTGTTGACTTGTCCCTGCAGCATCGGTTACGTGGGAGAGACTATACAAGAGGTCAAAAAACGAATTATACAACACAAGAGTAACATACGTATGAAACAAAGGGACTTACCGGTATCTAGACACTTTATGGAATGTCGACATGCCGTCAATCAGCTCCGTTTTAGGGTGATAGATAGTGTCCCCGAACTGAGTAGAGGGGGTGATAGATCCTTGTTGTTAAAGCGCAAGGAATTGATGTGGATTCACACGTTAGACACTATGCACCCGAAAGGGTTAAATTTAGAATACTGCTACTTACCGCATATTTGAGCCATTATTATTTTAACACGTTTTTGTAATTTTGTCAGTATTTATTCCTGTTTTCTTCTTTTGTCTTTTGTTCAGCTTACTGAAATCTGGTCCCCGAACGCAGAGTTACCCTCACGGATGCACTACTAAATTGATCCACATGTCACCCCGTGCTCTCTATCTATTGCGTTTTTTTTAAGGACAGTGTTTGTGGTACATATTTTGATATTTTTTTTCATATAATAAAGTTCTATAATATTGATTTGTCCTGGTCGTACATGTACTGTGGGTGTCCCACAAAAAATAGTGAGTAGAACATTGATTAAGGAACCAGGCTTATGGGCTATTTGGATTATATCCCATAGGGATTATGAGAGATCAAGAGATAAGAACTTTTAATGTCTACATAAAATTTGTGCTTTGTTAACATGAAAAACATTTACAATGATTTACACACATATATAAATCCTTTTGAGACATATATGTGTCCAGAGTGGTTTATTTCTACATTATATATGGTTAGAGCTATTCCAGCATCTTTTACATGCTGGAATATTGATAACGGTCACTTATTAACATGACACTAGGGTGTTTTAATAAGGTACACTATGATACGGCATACTGCTATGGTGGTGCCGGCTGTCGCTATGGTTACCGGGATATGCATCTGCTTATGAAACTCTAGCACACATTATAGGTTGAGAACGGGTATGATTGCGCTGTAGATAGGCGGGGTACGCTCGTATCATGTGATGTAGCACGTCAGTTATGAGCTGGGGCTCCCATTGTGCTGTCCCATTGTGGGAGATAGGCTGGACGCCCCTTGATGACGCGGCCCCGCACGGAGAGACGGCTTCGCGTCTCTGGCAACTGCAATTACTATGGAGGCGCTTGCTCATTATGCAGCATGGAGCGCACTGATGATGTGAGGTCGCATGGATGGTTTATACTGTGACTGTGGATGTACTGTTACCATGGAGGCGCCGGTACAACAATCAACATGACGCACTAAGATGCCGTCGGGGTGTCCTTCCTGATCACCTGTCCTCATCATCAATGCTTCATTACCGGCTTGATGGGATTAAAGTGCATCACGTGGTAGACTCTGCGGTAAGGTGACCGGAACCAGCAGCTGTTTTAAATGTTTGTGATTGTATAATGGGAGTGTCTTTTGGGAATTGTCTGTATTGGCTGACATGTATAGACTTTTAGTATATAAGGTGGGGGGATAGAGGTTACATGCATGCTTGATAAAGACCAGAGATGGTCGAAACGTCGCTGCCTGTACTGCTTGCTTTTATGGATTTGGAATAAAAGAATTTTGCTTTACATCATCCTCTGATCTGCTGCGGATCTCCTTTTCCTATTTGGATTGCAATATATAAAGGTTGGTTCACCTTTTCTGATCAGCTGTGCAGAAGTTCTTCCCCATGACTGGGTATTGAAAGCGGTGCTGCAGGACCTCTTTATTTGTATTGTGGATTCATTAAAACTGGAGGTCGTATCATGACAGAAGTGACCTTCCCTTGCAGCAATTACAGAATTCAATGGCCGAGCCCTCTAGCGAGATTGCGAGTGTGGAGTTGCCAGACCACAGGTGCATTTATAGCCTGCTTTCATGGGGATCTACCATATGCAGACCAAAAGCACAAATCACCCCCTGATCCGGCCTAACGCACTCCAGCGCTCTACAATATTGCACACATACACACTGCCACCACCAGCTGTTTAGGCAATCTGGGACTCAGACTATGAATTAATGCACCTAATCTTCAGAGTTTATGGTCCGGACAAGGCTTGACTTATAAATTGCAAATTTATTCTAAAAAAGACTGGTGTGTATGTATGTATATATTTATGTGTGTATATAAATAATGGGATATACATAAAGGTTGTTACATGGGAGTAGAAGGGTATATAGGTATACACAACCAGACAGTATTTTAAGTAGAAAAATACCAGATTTGGGATGTCCGCCCCAAGATTCTGATCCATGCAGAGTCACTGAAGCAATGGGAGCAGCCTTATGCCAAGGCGTATCTCTGGAGTCTGGCGAAAGGGGTCTGTGGAGACCTGAATTATAAAGGATACCCCAGATCACACCTTCCCCCATTCCCTCTGATGTCATTCAGGAGGGTTGAGGTGGGACCATGCATCCCTTGTGGAAAAATTGTAATTCTTCATTTTTCTCATATCTTCGCAGAAGATCCTCCGCTTGGGATTTTGTGCATGGCATATTTTCGGTCATGATTTAAACAATTCAGCGAAACTAAGCATGACATGTAAATTGTGCCCAGGTACTCTTCTACACAATTCGGGGTATTCTGAGTTTCGGACTTCAATGTGTTTAAAAGCGTTTTGTACAGCTGTCCTGCCTGATTTTGCAAATATAATTCATACCCGGCTGGGATCTTCAGATAACCAAGAATCTCTATTAACAAATTTTCCTTTAATTTGACTGTCGGTGCCTAAATGTCTGGAAAACTCAGCCTTAGATGAATGAGCTTCCTGAGGCCTCATTAACAGGTAAATGATCAAACAATGGGGTGTCCTCATGCTACTTCTTACTAAGTAGACATTTGGAGCCAAGAGACTTAAGGAAAATGGAGGGGCTTATTTACATCACAACTAAGGTAAGCTAATACAGTTACCTTTCTAATTGCAAACATCCAGCAGGCAAGAAATGGGTGAGGGCCTAAAAAATTACCAATGCTATCTAACTGCACAAAATGGATGCCATACAGCCAGGCCTGAACGGGCTGATATAAAAGGGAGAGGGGGTTAGATAGAAGAGGAAGGGGGCAAAAAAAGAGGGAGAGAGAATGAGGGGGGAGGGAGAAAGAGAAGACAGAGAGGGAAAGAGGGAGGGAAGAGAGAGTGGGGGAGAGAGAAAGATGCAAACTTGGGGCTTGTGCAGTTTTTTTCTGAAGACCTACATCATGGATGTATGAAAAAGAAAGTAAGAATGAACCAATTGCCAGCAATGGGCTCTATTCTCACTGTTTCCATGCCTGTGTCAGGAATTTATTGCATGGAATTAGTCTGTAAAACCACGGTAGAAATCTGTTACTATTACGTTTTTTGCATTTAATGTAGCTCTGTGAATGGGCTGAAGCAATGTGCAGAATTCCAATGCATTTCTATGCGGATAGAGGTCAAATACTTGCATGTCACCACTTCAAGTGGATCTGCAAGGAATTGTGTCAGAATGTCTCACACAGATTTTGCCCAATGACAGGGCTAAATGTATAGCAAAAACCGCAGCAGAAATATGTGGCATAGCTGTGGATTTATGCAGCTTTCTTTTAGGCAGATTCAATGTGGAAAATCCCGAGATAGAATCTGCCGTGACAACATATCATATGACTGCTTCTCCCATATAATGCAGGCCGAAGTACATTGATTGCAGCTGGCACTTCAGTTCAGTCACTATGACAAGTTCAGGTGCCAGCTTCTGTCAGTGTTTCTTCCCTTGCATTTTGCAGAGCAAAAATACTGCTGTGTAATAGCAGCTTCAGGACTCATGCACACGCAGTGTGTCATCTGTGTATTTCAGACACAGACCCATTATAGCCAAGTAGGCTATAAACACAGGCGTTTTTTCAAATGGACCAATGGTCTGCTTTAAAAAAAAAAAATCAGCACACCTGTTCAGTCCATATCACAGATCACAATTGGAAATGCAATGTCTCACACAGTCGACAGAAGTGTGTTCATGTGATGAGTGGCATCCAAGAGCATCATGTGCAGCTCACATACATCCTGCGCTATGATAGCTGGCAAAACCTTGGGCATTTAGATACTTGCATATACCAGTTATGAAGTGTCAACCGCAATCAGCAGCAGGGAATGGGCAATTCCTTCCATGTTGGCTGGGGGAGGGGGTTACAGAGGTAGGTACTGCAGGGCTGAGGTAAAATACAGGCTGAACACTGCAAGTGACTGGAAGCCTAAGAGAGGAGGTGAAGGAGGGGGCGTGTCTCTGGCCAGTGTGTACTGTGGACCTTTCTAGTGCTGGCAGAGCAGCCTGAGGGCTCATGGGAACTGGAGAGGAGGAGGAAGTAACTACTGAGGCTGAGCATGTAAACAAATAAGGAGTAAGGCTGAAGGCGCATGCAATAGGACAAATACATTAGGGGGACTGCACAGTAAAATATCAATATTTGCGGATGATACAAGATAATTCAAAGGAGGACAATGTATGGCTACAATAGGACCTAGATAAACTGGGGGCAATATTGATAAATGTAAAGTTATGCACATGGGCAGGAGAAATGGATGTCACCAATATACACTAAACTAGCTGATATACCCGGCTTCGCCTGAGTTAATTTGGTACTGGTGTTTATCTAGTGTTCACACGGAAAATCTTATGAAGTTGTCGTTACTTTAGAGATACCGAGGAAAAAAATATGTTCACCATTTTGCATGGTTCTTTGCGTTACCCAGGAAACACCACATGGAGGTAACCATGCAATGTTTCCTTTATATAAAATGACATCAGGAAGTGAGAGAATTAGATTATGTACGTAATATTTGGAAGCTAATTCTTTTGCTTTTAGAATTAAATAATCGAGTTGGGACCTATTAGCTTTTCCTATTTATGACATAATCAATGCCCGTACCAGATTTCAAGTTTATATGACATCGGGAAGTTGGAGAATTAGATTACGTATGTAACATTTGGACGCTAATTCTTTTGCACTTAGAATTGAATAATCGAGTTTTGACCCATTAACTTTTCCTATTTATGACATAATCAATGCCCGTGCCAGATTTCAAGTTTCTATGACATTGGGGGGTTAGAGAATTAGACTTTGTACGTAAAATTTGGACGATAATTCTTTTGCGCTTAGAATTGAATAATGGAGTTGGGACCCATTAGCTTTTCCTATTTATGACATAATCAATGCTCGTGCCAAATTTCATGTTTCTATGACATCGGGAAGTGAGAGAATTAGATTCCGTACGTAAAATTTGGACACTAATTCTTTTGCGCTTAGAATTGAATAATCGAGTTGGAACCCATTAACTTTTCCTATTTACGACATAATAATCAATGCTTGTGCCAAATTTCAAGTGAGAGAATTAGATTACGTACGTAAAATTTGGACGCTAATTCTTTTGCGCTAGAATTAAATAATTGAGTTGGGACCCATTAACTTTTCCTATTTTTTTTTTTTTTTTTTTAAGGTTATGAGCAATTCTTTTTATTTATTCTTTGTTTATTGAAAGAAGTCAAAAGTGAACAACAATTATGAAATTACAAATATTAAGAACTGCATACAATCTTGGTTGGACACATCCATAAATAATATCGGTTTTCCTCTTTTTTTTTTGAATTAACAAGAAAAATAATAAATTTAGGGGTGAGGGGTGAGGAATTAAAGGGAGGGGTTGGAGAGTTGGAAGGTAATGTGGAAGGAGATGGGGAGGGGGGAGGGGGGGGAATGGGTACCTCTTGCGTCTCCGGCGGTGTTAGATTTGTGAGAGAAAGGGTGTGAGACATGTCAGTGATTAGCTTACATCTTAATCAACTATGTCAACATAATGTAATAGGCGCTTCTAAATGCTTCAGCGATGTCTAAGAATTAGTTCTTATTGCGTTGTGGACGCCTGGGTAGTTACAGAACTCTCTCTGGTCCAGAGACCCCAAGTTTCCTCGAATTGTATATGTGTTCTATTTGCCCAACTCGACAACTCCTCAAACCTACGAATTTCATTGACCTTAGTCAACCACTGTGAGAAGGTGGGAGCCTGGGGTTGGAGCCAGTGTAAAGGAATAAGAGTTTTTGCTGCTGCTAGTAGGTGTGTAATCAGGTTTGTTTTGGAGGGCCTGAAGTTTGCTGACGGTTTAGCAAGGAAGATGTGTTCCAGGAGGAGATTGAAGTTGCTATTAATTATGTCTCGTATCTTAGATTCAATTTGGTCCCAGAAGGGTTTTATTCGCGGGCAGGACCACCAGATGTGCACCAGAGAGCCGATGTGTTCGTTGCACCGCCAGCATGTGTTAGAATTCACGAGTTTGTAGGCAAAAAGCCATTCTCGAGTTTTGTACCAGCGTGTTAATAGCTTGTAATGGTTTTCTTGCAATCTGATGCACCTGGAGTGTCCATGGGCGTTTTCTAAGATAGATTTTACCTCTTTGTCGGACAGGTTAATCTTGAGCTCTGCTTCCCAGGATCTAATAAATGTGGGTCTGGTAATGTCCTGCTGGTCAATGAATTTCTTTTTGAGAGTTGAGAGTTTCCTATTGTGTGTCTGTCTGGCTGTGGCAACTCTCTCAAAGTCCGTTAACGGGCGAGAAGATGTAAATGTTCTATTGAACTTATCGAGGGTTTTTGATAGATGTAAAGTTTGTAGCTGGCCGAGAGGGGGGTGCGAGACCAAAGCAAGTAGCTTTTCGGTGAGCTGTGTATCTTTGGATATCCTATGAAACCATAGGTCATTTATGGTAAGTTTGTCTAGAAGGGACCATAGTTGTTCTGTGTGTTTGTCTAGTTTTATATTTAGTAGCTCCGGAACAAGGGTCAAGGGTGCCATAGGGGAGGGGTAGGGAGCCAATTCTCCCTGTAGAAGGTCCCAAGTTTCACAGGCGCCGCTTATAAGTGGGTCATTTAAGGTTTTTTTGTAGATTTTGCTTGAGGGGCACCATAGGTCCTTTAAGAAAGTTGTCCCATATGAAGCATGTGCTAGAGAGCTTACAACTGGGTTTTTAGAGGGATTCACTAATTCGAGCCATCTGTTGAGTTGAATGGCTTTATAATGTTGTTCTATATCTGGGAGGTTTATTCCTCCTCTCTCTCTTCTCTGCGTTAGTAATTTGTGCGATAAGCGAGGGCGCCTATTGTTCCAGAGGAATTTGGAGAAATTTGATTTAATGCATTTGAAAAATGAATTTGGTAATTGGATTGGAATCATTTGGAGTTTATACAGAATTATCGGTACGATGTACGTTTGAATCAGGTTTTTCCTGCCGAACCAGGTTAAAAATGGCAAATTGTATGATTTAAGTAACATTAACACTTCTTCCAGAAGAGGAGCGAAGTTTTTGTTATACAAATTCTCTAGATTTTTTGTGATTTGTATCCCTAAGGCTGCCTGCAGACGAGCGGAAATCCCGCCGCGGGATTTCCCGCGGGATTTCCGCCGCTGAAAGTCTGCATAGGAGTGCATTACAATACGCACTCCTATGCAGACGGCCGCGGTTTGGCCGCGCAAAATCTCGCGCGGCAAACAAACCGCGGCATGTTCTAATTTTCTGCGGGGCACGCACTCACCTGGCCGCCGGCTCCGGTCTGCGCATGCGCCGGCTGCGCGGCAGCCGGCACATCAAAGAGCCGGGGCCGCCAGGCGCGGGTGAGTACGCGCTCGTCCCTGCAGGCTCTGGGGTCGGATCGCGCGGCGAGATTTCTCGCTGCCGGATCCGACCCGCTCGTCTGCAGGCAGCCTAAGTAGTTAATGTGAGTTTTGGCCCAGCTGAAGGGTGAGGATTCCTTGAGAGTATTTACAGTTGCTGCGGGGAGTGTGATATTTAATACGGTGGACTTAGCGGTGTTTACTTTGAAATTTGAGACTGTACCGTACGTTTGTAGTATTTCGTTGATTTTGTTCAGACTCTTTTCAGGGTTAGTTAATATAAATAGTATGTCGTCTGCGAAAGCTAGGGTTTTTATTTGATATTGGTTTAATTTCAGTCCTTGTACTTCATTGCTTTGTCTTACCATCTGCAGCAAGATTTCCATTGAGAGAATGAAAAGGGTGGGAGATAAGGGGCAGCCTTGCCTTGTACCATTCGATATTGAAAAGGGTAGGGAGAATGTGTCATTGACTTTTATTTTTGCGTGCGGGTTTGAGTATAATGAGAAGATAGCTTGTGTGAGGGCGGAAGGGAAATTAAATTTATCTAATACAGCTCGCATAAAGGTCCAATTTACTCTATCAAATGCTTTTTCAGCATCAATACCTAGCGGAGCTAGGGGTATTTTTTTGTTCTTAGCATATCTTATTATATGAAGAAGGCGCGCAGAGTTGTCTTTCCCCTCTCGACCAGCCACAAACCCAGATTGTTCTTCGTTAATTAGTCTCGGAATTATTTTATTAATTCTTCTGGAGATCAATTTGGCCCATATTTTGACGTCTAAATTTAGAAGCGAGATGGGTCGATAGCTACTACATAAAAGGGGGTCTTTACCTTCTTTATGTATAAGGGTAACATAAGCTTCTTGGGCTTGTTTTGGCAATTGTGCTCCCTCTAGTAGAGCGTTGAAGGAGGACACTAATTGGGGTAATAAGATTCCTTGATACTTTTTATAATAGGCCAGTGGGAGGCCGTCAGGCCCGGGACTTTTGTGTTGCGCGAAGCTATTAAGAACGGATGTAAGTTCCTCCAGAGTTACTGACTTTGTTAAATCCGAAGCCTCTTCTTCTGCTAGGTTTGGGAGAACTAATGGTGTAAGTAATTCTTCTATTTTTTTCTTTTTATCCTCTAGTTCCATGTTGTCAGGTTTGTTTAAATGATATAATTCTGTATAGAACTCCCGAAAAGCCTGAGCTATTTTTATGGAGTTGTGATGCAAGTTTCCTGCTCCATCTGTAATTGTGGAGATATGTGTTTTACTCCTAGCTTTCTTGATGAGTGAAGTCATGAGTCTGCCTCCCTTATTGCCGTGTGCATACAGCTGATGTTTAAAGTAAAGTAGTGATTTTGCAAATTTGTTATTTAAAATGTCTTTGAGTTTTTCTCTGAGTGTTGTTAATTTAGGTTGGGCTTCATGAGCCTTTTTTTGTTTTGCTATCCGTTCCAGTGTAGAAATCTGTAAAAGTATGTCGTCGATTTCCCTCTGATTACGCTTTTTCTGAGTTGCACCTAGGGCTATGAATACACCTCTGATCACCGCTTTGTGAGTTTCCCAAACCAACGGTTGTTTATCTTGAGTTTGAGCATTTTCCTTAAAGAAAAGGTCAAGATTCATAGCTATTTTTTCCGTTATTTCCTGATTCTCCAATAGAGATTCATTTAGTCTCCATGACCAATTTTTGCTCACTGAATTCGGTTTGGCAAGGGAAACTGTTACAGGGGCGTGGTCAGAGATTGTTATGTTTCCTATATTCGGGTTTTTTATTTGGTGTATTGAGGCTGAGGAGATAAAAATACAATCGATTCTTTGGTGCGATTTGTGTACTTGGGAGTAGAATGAATAGTCTTTGACTGTCGGGTTAAGGGTTCTCCAGACATCTATGACTTGAAGGTTTTGTAATGTGCTAATTAATTTCTTCCGCGCTTTCTGAGGAATCTGGGATTTCCTGACGATGAATCTAGGAGGGGATTAATAGTTAGGTTAAGATCGGCTCCTATTATTATCTTGCCCTCTGCAAATAATTTGAGTTTGTTTAAGGCTTCCAGCAGCCATGTGATCTGGTTTTGATTGGGGGTATAGAGGTTTACCAAAGTATATGTTTCGGAGTGTATTTTGCCCTTTAGGAAGGGCATTCTCCCTTCTGTATCCGTTAATTTTTTCTCTAGAACAAACGGAACCGAGGAGTGAAGTGCTATAGCAACTCCTTTGGACGCACTTGAGGGGTGGTTGTTAAAGTACCATTTGTCAAATTGTTTTTTGGGAAATTTTGGGGTGTTCTGACCTTTAACGTGGGTCTCCTGTAAGAAGACTATTGAAGATTTTAGTTTTTTAAGAAGCCACGTTATTCTGCTTCTCTTTTGAGGTGAGTTCATACCCTTTACATTTAGAGTGGTGATTATGAATTCTTCCGCCATTGGAGGTTTCGAAGTAGGTAAGTACGTTGGTGTTAAAATTGCCAGAGGTAATTAAACGTGTTATTTTGGAGGGGTGAGGTGCGGGTTTCGGGTTTGGCAATAGAAGGGGGGGGGGGAGGGGGGAGGAGATAAGCAAGTAAAAAAAAAAAGTTCTATGAGAGTATTCCCGGTGGGGTCCGGGGGTAGATAGCAACCCTTTCCGAAGTGATGAAAAGGATCGTAAATCTGAGTGTATAATGTGTTGTAGGAAGAGAGTGCCCTACTCAACGCAGAAGTAGTGCCAATTAACAACTTGTAATTTTTCTTAGCATACTAAATTCTTGTGTAACTATATCAGTGCACAGAAAAAAAAACACCATGTTCAGCAATGATAACTAACTGACCAACATTATAGGCGTGCGCGTGACCACCACCCGGCCCACCCAGGCGAACCAAGCGGGGCGCGGGGGGGGGGGGGGGGGCGAGGAGGAGGCCAGGCGCACCCCATCAACATGTACAAGACAACAACAGGCCAATTCTTCCGAGAGGTCACCGGGGGAGCCCCGACAGGGACCGCGCCGCCGCCGGAGGCAGAAAGCTCCAGCGCCAGCCCGAGTCGCGGCCCACCTCGACCAACCAAACAGAGAGCGTCATAACTCAGAGACCCGACACCCACCATCACCAACACACCACAGTATAGTCCTGTATTATTTCGTCTCTGAGTAGGTGTTACAATAAGTAGATCAGTAAAACAGGTGACTGTGCATGGTGGTACTTATCGGCAGTAGATCGAGTCCTTTGTTCTAGTTGTGTCTTCACTCCTAGGCGAATTTGGACTCGCTGCAGGAACGATTCGGACGGGTCCTCTGCTGTGTGTGAAGAAGTTGGGAGCAAAAAAAGAGAAGAGAAAAAAAGGGAATTGGAGATGTAGAAAAAAAAAGTCAAAGTTAGTTTGAGCCGTTCGTATTATGCAGATGGTAATTCCGATGGCCGACGGGTTGAGACCAGTTAGGGAAGTCACATCTTTTACTTCAGCTCTGTCGTCTGATCTCCTACCCATCTTGCGGTATGGGAGTCTCAGGGAGCTGTGCTTGCTGGAAGTGGAGTCTGGCCCTGGATCTCCTGTTTTTAGGGGATTTGGAGCGCAAGACCTCTTTCCAGGGGGTCTGTTTCTCTAGTTTCTTGTCTCCCCCTCTCTCCCCCAGAGGCATCCATGAAGAGATCTGTATAGGCGAGATTCCCAATACACTCCACGCCTTCTCTAGATCAGCTGGAGTGTGTATGGTGACCCGATTACCATCTTTATGAATCGCCAGACCGAAAGGAAAAAGCCATGAGTACTGCAAGTTCTTGGCTCTAAGTGCCTCGAGGAGGGGTTTTAATTGCCTACTCTTGGCAAGAGTAGAGGGCGCCAGGTCTTGGTATAATTGGATGCTTGCGTCCTGATATTTTATTTGGTTTCTGTCCCTAGAGGCTGTTAGTATTGCGTGTGTATCATTGAAAGATAGTAAACCGCAGATTATATCTCTCGGTGGGTCTCCGGTTCTTGGTTTGGGTCTGAGGGCTCTGTGAATTCTTTCGATGGTAATCTGACTGGCTCTCTCTTCGCCCAAAAGATCGGTAAATATAGTTGCAGCCATACTTCTCAAAGATTCAGGTGGGACAGACTCTGGGAGGCCTTTAAGTCTGATATTTCGCCTGCGACTTCTATTTTCTTGGTCCTCAATTAGGACTAGGGCTCTGTCGATCTGGTCTCTTTGTGTATCTACATGGTCGGTCAGGTCGTTTGTTTGTGCGATGAGATCAGTGCATGTATTCTCTAGATCTTCGACTCTATTACCTATTTGGTGAATTTCTGTTTTTATTTCTGTCAATTCTTTCAATATAGGGTGCAGCGCTTGCGCTAGCGCTTTTTTAAGAAAGTTCTTGGTTATACTCGATCTGTGTGCACTACTAATTTCCGCATCGTTATCGCTGTCCATATCAGATGCCGATATGTTATCTTCCTCTGTCACTGGTGGAGGATTTTTCTTGGAGGGACCCGCAGGGGAATGTGCGCTTTGTTTTTTAAAATAACGCTGCAGGTCGGGTTGGTTTTTGGAATTCATCTGCTGTCCGGGTGTAGAAACTGCTTTATCTTTTGCTGTCTTTACCATTTTAAAGGTAGCTAAGAGCTAAGGCTTCTGCGTAGGGCACAAATTAGTGCGAGATTTAGAACATAGTCGTTCTACAGACTTCCCCCCCCTTTTTTTTTTTTTTGAGAGGGAATGGGGGGGGGGGGGGGGGAGGGCTAAAGTCACACTGTTATTTCTTTGGTAGGGATAGGGAGCGCAGTGGGGGTAGGTGGTTTTATCTTTTTTTTTTCCTATTTCCTTTTTTAATAAGTGGGGGACGTGGGCCACCTTAGCAGGTTAGGAGAGTCTATGCAGGTTAGCTCTGCCTCTGAAAAGCACTACAGATGTTGTGCACTGTACTTTCTAGATGTGGCTGTCGGTTGGGTGTCTGTTCCAAGTCTGGGCTGAAAGCCTGCTGTACTTGTAGGTGAACACTGTCTCCTTCTGGAGAAGGCACCAGCCTCCTTTGCGGGGAGCGGAGAGGTGAGTGGGGACCCCTGTCTCTTTGGGGGCTCGTGAGGGTTAATCTTGTATATACTGAAGGTGCCGGTTTACCGTTTCAGTTCCCGCGGCTGCCGCCGTCCCGGAGCCTCCCAGGTCTTTTATTTTTCAGCTCCGACTCCACCGGTGTATGTGGCAGAGCAGGGAGGCTTCCTTTGTCTTGCGGTGTGTCCCGGTTACCTCCGCCCGGCAGCGCGCAAGCCGCGGTCTCTTGCGGCCGGAAATCCAGTCCCCGGCTCCGGCCTGTCGGCTAGGCCTCAGCTGCCACAGCTCTATTCAGCTTCTGCAGGGTCACCACTCCGGTCCCGTCGTCCCCAACGTTACTCGGAGGTCTTCTTTTAGCTTGAGGAGCCTTGGGTAAGTGGAGAGGGTGATAGAAAACCTTGTTTTTAGGGAATTCTCCAGCTCTCTCTCGGTGCGACTTCTTACTTCGGTGGTTAGGCCACGCCCCCCAACTTTTCCTATTTTTGACATAATCAATGCACGTGCCAAATTTCAAATTTCTATGACATCGGAAAGTAAGAGAATTGGATTACGTACGTAAAATTTGGACGCTAATTCTTTTGCACCTGGAATTGAATAATCAAATTGGGACCCATTAGCTTTTCCTATTTATGACTTAATCAATGCCCGTGCCAGATTTCAAGTTTCTATACCACCAGGAAGTGAGAGAATTAGATTACGTACGTAAAATTTGGACGCTAATTCTTTTGCACTAGAATTGAATAATCGAGTCGGGACCCATTAGCTTTTTCTATTTATGACATAATCAATGCTTGTGCCAAATTTCATGTTTCTATAGCATAAGGAAGTTAGAGTATTAGATTACGTACGTAAAATTTAGACGCTACATCTTTTGCGCTTAGAATTGAATAATCAAGTTGGGACCCATTAGCTTTCTCTATTTATGACATAGTCAATGCCCGTGCCAAATTTCAAGTTTCTATGCCACCAGGAAGTGAGAGAATTAAATTGCGTGCATAAAATTTGGACGCTAATTCTTTGGCGGTTAGAATTGAATAATCGAGTTGGGACCCATTAACTTTTCCTCTTTATGACATAATCAATGCCCATGGCAAATTTCAAATTTCTATGACATTGGGAAGTGAGAGAATTAGATTACGTACGTAAAATTTGGACGCTAATTCTTTTCCGCTTAGACTTGAATAATTGACTTAGGACCCATTAGCTTTTCCTATTATGACATAATCAATGCTCGTGCCAAATTTCTATGACATCGGGAAGTGAGAGAATTACATTACGTACGTAAAATTTGGACGCTAATTCTTTTGCGCTTAGAATTGAATAATCGAGTTGGGACCTATTAACTTTTCCTATTTATGACATAATAATCAATGCTCGTGCCAAATTTCAAGTGAGAGAATTACATTACGTACGTAAAATTTGGACGCTAATTCTTTTGCGCTTAGAATTGAATAATCGAGCTGGGACCAATTAGCTTTTCCTATTTATGACATAATCAATGCCTGTGCCAAATTTCAAGTTTCTGTGACATCGGAAAGTGAGAGAATTAGATTACGTTCATAAAATATGTTCTCATTATGTTAGTATGTTATATATTGCTATGTTAGGTTTGTATGCTCATTTTTGTTATCCAGTTATGTGAGTATGTTATGTTAGCTATGTTGTTATGTGGTATGCAATATCTTGGTATGTTGATATGGTATAGCATGTTAATATGTTGTGCAACATCTATATGAGAATATGTGGTACGTGAACAGTGACAGGTCCAGTGTCTGTGCAGGTGGCCAGACATCAGGTGTGGATAGTCCTGTTCTGAGGATGTTGTATGTGAACAGTGACAGGTCCAGTGTCTGTGCAGGTGGCTAGACATCAGGTGTGGATAGTCCTATGCTGAGGGTGTTGGTGTTCATATGCATGTTAGACATACTGTGTTGTAGTGTCTGTTGCATGCGGTTGTTGGAGCAAGTTTCTCCGTATTTTCCGCAGATGGTTTGGACACCTGCTGTTCCTCCCCTCCTGGCGTTCTGGGGTGGTGCACTCAGTAGTGTGTGGTACGGTGATCGCGCAAGTGCAGCCACTCGCTGGTTTATCCTTTCCCTTGGCAGGTGCGGCCTCCATACATCTGATTTTGTGTGCGTGGTGCGAACTGGTGATGCCGGCCACAATTTTCCTTGTAGGCCAGATGGGTGTTCTGGTGGTCCTTCCCCTTGTACGGTGGGTGTGGTGGCTCCATACAACTTTGGTGGCATGCATGTTGTGTCTGAGTTCCATCTCTGTCTGTTACCCGTCCTGCGTTATGCAGTCTGTATTCCTGTCCCGGGTTCCCTCCTATGGCGAGGTGCGCCCAGTGGATGTAATTTGCTGTAGACTCCTGTGCGGGAGTTACCAGTGTGTACTTCTTTCTCCTGCCGACTGGCTGGTGTCTGCACTAGGCCCGTATGGATAAGTCCTGTGCATGCTATGTCAGTAAGGTGTGTTGCCTTACTCTCTCCCATTTTGCCATCTTTGCCTTGGTGATAAATCCTGTACACGTGCGCGATTTGGAGGAGTTGCATAATTTTTGTTGTTATGCTTAAAGGGTCCAGAGGCCCCCTTTTTAAAGGGGAGGTACAGTTACGTGTGCTGCTGGGATCTGTAGTTCTAAGCTTCCTAGCAGCACAGCCCTCACAGGGTTAATTGATTGAGCTGGCTGGGTGTGGTACTTCCTGCTAGCCCATCTTCTGGGTCTATGCTCACATATAAACCCAGCTCCTGGTCAGTCTCTGTATGGTGTTCAGGGTGAGCAATCATGAATCCTTGTCTGTTGAAGTTTGCTGTGTGACCTGCCATCTGTGTTTCGTTGCAGCTTGCTGTGGGATCTGTGCCTTGCGCTTCATGTCCGTTTGTACGTTTATTTTGTCTCAATTTGGTCTGCTGAGTTTGTTTGCTATGTCTGTGCTAGGTTGGCCCCTCAGGCCCTCTAGTAGATGTGTCTTGCTAGTGTAGGGACTGCAAGATACGAGGGGCCTTGCCGGGGCTTGCAGCTTAAGTTCATTGGCCAATGTACAAACTAACACCTCGCATTTATATTCAGTTTATCATCTGCTATTAGTGTTTGCATTGTGGCTGCTGTATGCGTATTATGCATGTAATAAGTACCATAATAGAATATGCAATGGCCTTTCTGGATTCTGGGTAGGCTGGAAACTTCTTGCAGCAAGGCATGGTGGACCGCCACAAAATTCCTGTCCAATGCCTCAAAAAACAACTGGTGTTGATAACCATCAATGAAAGAACAGTGCAGAGGGATCAGCCTTATTCTCATTTGTACAAGGAAAGACTAAAAGCAATGGTATGAAACTGAAAGGAAAGAGACAGAAATTAGACATTAGAAAAAACTTTCTGACAGTGAGGGTGATCAATGAGTGGAACAAGTTACCACGAGAGCTGGTGAGTTCTCCTTCAATGGAAGTGTTCAAACAAAGGCTGAACAAATATCTGTCTGGGATGATTTAGTGAATCCTGAACTAAGCAGGGGGGTTGGACCAGATGAACCTGGAGGTCCTTTCCAACTCTATCATTTAATGAGTCTATGAAACACCCCTCCAGAGACCATTCAATTTGTTATGGAGCTGTTGGTGCTGAAAATAGGTGTTCTTCAGAATCTCCTTGTTGGTCCTTCCTGGGACGACCAGTCCCTTATTACCAGTCCCGCCATCACGGGGCTTAAATAGGATTACCATTAAGTACAAATACCCCTTACCCTTAATCTCTGAATTGCTTTACCATCTGCATGGTGCATAGATCTTCACTAAGCTTAATCTGCGAGGAGCTTGTAACCTTATCTGCATAATGAGGTTAATGAGTGGAAGACCGCTTTTAACACGCAAGATAGGCACTACGAATACTTAGTAATTCCTTTCGGTCTAGATAATGCCCCAGCGATATTTCAAGAGTTCGTGAATTAAATCTTTAGGGATCTTCTCTATGAATGAGTGGTTGTGTATCTTGACGACATCTTGATTTTCTCACCAGATATCCCCTCACACCACAGACTGGTCCGTACTGTACTGTTAGGGGAGAACTGTCTTTAGGCTAAGTTCAAAAAATACATTTTTGAGAGTGAATCTGTTCCTTTTTTAGGCTATATCATGTCCAAGAAGGATTTACAAATAAATCCTAAAAAGGTATCTGCCATGCTTAATTGGACACGTCCTTCAGGGCTTCGTGCAATTCAATGGTTCTTGGGCTTCGCGAATTATTACCGGTAATTCATCCGGCACTTTTCTTTCTTGACGTCACCTATTTCTGCCCTCACCCGCAAAGGAGCAGATGTCAAACAATGGTCTCTAGAGGCTGAGACCGCTTTCCAAACCCTAGCCTTTTTGTCTGCACCTGTGTTGCACTGACCAGAGATTTCAAGACAGTTTTTTCTTGATATTGATACTTCTTCCTATGGGGTAGGTGCAGTCCTGTTGCAAAGAAGAGAATGGTGATGTGTGATTTCTTTTCTGAATCGTTCTCTGCTGCAGAACTGAATTACTCCATAGGAGACTGTGAGTTATTGGCCATTAAGGTGGCCCTGGACTTTTGGCAGCTTTTGTGGGAGGAAGCCTCACTGCCTACAGTAGTTTATATGGACCATAAGAACCTAACTTCTCCTCAGAACACACAGCAGCTCAATCCCCATCGAGCTCAGTGGTCCTTCTTCTTAGTCCTTAATCAACCGATTCTCCAAAATTGCTCATTTTGTTTCTTTGCCTGGATTGCTATCTGCCAGCCAGCTAGCTGAGAGGTTCATCAAGCATATCTTCTGGCTCCATAGATTTCCACTGCGCATAGTGTCCGATAGAGGGGTACAATTCACTTGCAAGTTTTGAAGGGCCCTTTGTAAGCTCATGGGGATATCTTTGGACTTCTCCGCTTACCACCCACAGTCTAATGGACAGGTGGAGCATACTAATCAGATCCTGACAAATTACCTCCGCCATTTTACTATCACCCATCAGGACAATTGGTCTAGCCTGCTACCCTGGGCAGAGTTTTCACATAATCAGCACATCAGCGAGTCCACAAAAAGGTCTCCTTTTTCCATTGTATATAGTCAGCAACCCAGGATTCCCCTGCCTATTTCCACCATGTCCGTGGTCCCGTCAGCAGCTTTGTCAGCAAAGAAGCTTTCCAGAATATAGCAGAAGACCAAGACGGCACTTGAGAGAGCAACCGCTCAGATGAAGCGGTGTGCTGATCACAAGCACAACCTCCTCTGCAGTTTGTTCCAGGTAACAAAGTATGGCTCTCATGCAAGCATATCAGATTAAAAGTATTTTCCTTCAAGCTTGCTCTGCAATTTTTGAGATCATTCATGGTATTAGAGTGAATTCCATGTGCTACAAACTACGCCTTCCCGCTTTCCTGCGTATACCCATTTTGTTTCATGTCTCACTGCTCAAACAACCTGTTCTTAATAAATTTTCCAGAAATTCCAGACCTGCAACAACCCAGAACAACTCATCTATGAGATCAAAAATATCCTGAGCACTAAGAAAATTAAAAAAATAAGATTTATTTCTTGGTAGATTGGAAGGGTTATGGTCCAGAAAAGAGGTTGTAGGAGCTCTCAGAAAATATCAATGCCACCTTTCTTCTTTAGAATTTTTTTTCAAAAAACTGCCAGGGGGTAGAGAGGGCATAAGGGGGAGGTACTATTAGACCAGCTTCCCAGACTTGCCTGCCTACTGTGGGCTTTGTCCTCTTTCCTCTGTAACTTGAACTGCTGCACACTTCTTGCCAGCAATGCAGGGGTTACCGTCTTTAATGCTACCAGCTCAGCTGCAGTGCATCAGCAATTACCTTCCCATTTAGCTGTTGAGAATCCTCCCTCATTGCCTTAGTGTTGGTGGGTGTTGTTTTCACAGTCACCCAGATTGGTCTGTTTTTGACATACCTGGATGTTCTTTGCCCAGTGCTTCTCTCTGTGTGCATTTGTCTATTGCCTTCCTTTCCATCTATCTTTCCTGTCTCTGTGGTAAGTCAGTATTATGCTGTGTTTATTGAGCACTGTGGTATTTCCTGGGTTCAGTACACCTCTCCTGTGCCCTGGCAGGGTGTGTTAGTCCTGATGTGAAGACTGCAGGGCTGTTCTTGTCAGGATGCCTACCCTGCTTCTAGTCAGGGCTCTTCCCATTTCCCTATTTAGCCTAGGATGAGATTTCCTATTTGACGTTGCCTGGTTGGAGTCAGGTGTATCTTTGCACAAGCTCTTGCTCCTAAGTCAGCCTGTTTCACAGTGTCTTGCTTCAGTACTTCTCTCAACTGGGGTCAGCTGCCAAGCATGCCAGTTCTAGTTCAAAGCCTAGCAGGTGAGTTGGCATGGTGAGCCCACACCCACCATCCATAACAAGATCTTCTCTTAGTTGACAGATGAACTCTTCCTACAATCTTGTCTTCCTGAGAGAATCATGACTACTTGGTCAGACTCTCCAGGCTTGGAACCTACATGCATACCAACTCAAATATACCCCAGACAAGAAACATTCTGAATTGCCTCTAGAGACTCTCAGGTACTTTATTCCTAACTTAAAGGGGTTGTCTCGAGGAAGCAGTGAATTTTTTTTTTTGCCCAGTCCCCCTTATTAAGCATACATTACTAAGCCCCCCTGTAAATGACTTTTCTAGCTGGTTTGTACTTACAGTTCCAGCGTTTCAGCAACTTATAAAAAGTTTCCCAAGATGGCCGCCAGCTCTTTTCCCATCGCTTGCTGTAGCCCGACGTGCGCGCTCCCGAGACGCTACCAGCTGTGTCTCCCTGACCACCAGACGCCCCGCAGCCGCCGACCGGACCCCTGGATGGAACGCGGCCGACCACGGCACACAGTCACCCACCGCCAGGCAGCAGGTAACCGGCGCAGCCTCCCCCCCCCCCCCCGGGCACAGCGACAGCCCCCCCCGGCACAGCGACAGCCCCCCCCCGGCACAGCGACAGCCCCCCCCCGGCACAGCGACAGCCCCCCCCCGGCACAGCGACAGCCCCCCCATCACAGCGACAGCCCCCCCATCACAGCGGCAGCCCCCCCGGCACAGCGGCAGCCCCCCCCCGGCACAGCGGCAGCCCCCCCCCGGCACAGCGGCAGCCCCCCCCCGGCACAGCGGCAGCCCCCCCCCGGCACAGCGACAGCCCCCCCGGCACAGCGACAGCCCCCCCGGCACAGCGACAGCCCCCCCGGCGCAGCGGCAGCCCCCCCGGCGCAGCCCCCCCCCGGCACAGCGGCAGCCCCCCCGGCCCATCACTTACCTGGGCGGCAGGACGGCGGGACAGCTGGGCGGCTCTGCACCTTCCCCTAACAGAGGATGGTACAGAATGGCCGCTCCAGCGCGCTCCCGAGCAGTGACAGCTCGTCTGCGCATGCGCAGAAGAGCTGTAGCGGGGAGCACACTGAAGCGGCTCGTGCTGAAAGGAGAAGACCGGACTGCGCAAGCACGTCTAAAAAAGCAAGCTGCCAGCGAATTTAGACGGAACCATGGAGACGAGGACGCTAGCAACGGAGCAGGTAAGTGAATAACTTCTGTATGGCTCATATTTAATGCACGATGTATATTACAAAGTGCATTAATATGGCCATACAGAAGTGTATAAGCCCACTTGATTTCGCGAGACAACCCCTTTAAACATTAGAGGATGGAACAGACAGAGTATTGGTTTCCCATCAGACCTCCTTGATACCTCCATAAGCTTAGAGTATATGGAATATGGATATGTCGCTTTTTACTAACTGCCAAACTCATTCTAACTAGGAAATGGAGATCCTGTTCTCCCTCATGTCTCAAGGAACTACTAGTAATTATTAGGAAATTATAGTAAAAGTATTTCTGGTGGTGCAATACACCACACAACTGTGCTACATAGTACATAACATACACAGCTCTACTACATCCATCCTGACCCCACACATCACACAGCACACGCCACACTGCTCTGCTACATCCTGATTCACACACACATTGTACATCCATTATGATCCCCAAACATCACACACACCTCTACTCCATCCATCCTGACCCCCACACATCACACACAGCTCTACTCCATCCAGTCTGATCCCCCCCACACATCACACACACAGCTCTACTGTATGCATCCTGACCCCCACACATCAGACACACAGCACATGACAAGCACAGCTCTGCTACATCCTGATTCACACACACAGTTCTGCTACATGGTGCATCCATTATGATCTCCACACGTCACACACACAGCTCTACTACATCCATCCTGACTGCACATAAGACAAACACAGCTTGGCTCCTCCCACAGCAGTGATGTCACCGCAGGGCCTTTAACTCACCGGATCTCTGTCGTGGTGGTAGGTGGTAGTCTTTTGTCAGGACTGGTAAGTTGTGTCGGTTTGGTGATCGAAACGTCGTCTGTGAACATGTCAGATGTTTTGCAATAAAAGTATGGAGTTCTTTTGATCTCTACCGAATTATTTCTTGGATTCCCTGGTGCTGCCTATCCTTCTCTCCCTTTTGATTCAAAAAAACTGTCCTTAATAGTGCTTAAAGGGATTTTTGCAGGAGTAAAACATTTCTTACTTATCATTAAGGTATGACTGATTAATAAGGACCCAATGCCCCCACCAATTATAATTGATAAGTACAAAATAAAGGTGCCATGGCGGTTGAACCCCACTAAATACTGATGGCTTATCCTAATGATTGGCCATCATTGTGTGACTCCTGGAAAATCTCTGTGAAATAAAACACAATCTACAATCATGACTCACATTTATCTGACAAGGTATGACATTTGTTTTCTTTTAAGAACATTCCATTATTATTTTTTCACTAAAAGGTTCATATTTATATTGTACAACTACATTACCAAAGTATTTCTGTGGATGGAGTGTGCCAACTGCCCTTTTTGTTTGGCTATCAGTTTTTGATAAGATAACATTATTGACTAATTGAAAACAGATTGGCAAAAGTGCAGCATAAAATGCTTTTATACCATGCATTTTCACTGTATCTGCTGTCTGTCCATGGGAAAAGTAAGTATATATATAAAACTTGTGACCTGGATGAACAGAGGCCGTGGGACTGTAATAGTTATGAGAAATTTTCAAACATAAAGGGCTGCCTGTCCACGGGCGTATTTTCATTGCGTTCCTCGCAGCGATAATCCGGCCGCGGGGAACGCAGTGAACACTTTCCATGTGTTGCTATGGAAAGCGCAGCCCCTTGTCCACGAATGGAGAATCAGCGATTCTCCGCTCACGGGCTGCTCCGCGGTGAGTCTATCTGTCGGATAGACTCAGTGTGGAGAACCGTCAGATGACTCCTGCTCCCCAGTGGTGGCTGCCACAGTGGAGATCCGCCGCAAGATATTGCTACGCCCATGGACAGGCAGCCTAAGAAACCTATGTTTAGTAAAGGGAGCAAGTTGTTGCTATGTAGAGAGTACCCATCAGAACTATACCACTTTCCATAGGTCCCATTCTTGCTAATGTACATTTGGTACATAATCTCCACTGCAAAGCACCATCATAACGGATGGCTGTGGGCATGCTGTTCTGCAAGTAGAGAATAAAATCAATGCACTAAACATTATGGAGATCCTGGAAAAAAACGTTATTTTAGCAGAAAAAATGGCAACACACATATGGATAAAGTTTCAAAAGAATGTCATAGGGCGCGTTCACATGTAGCAAAATTGGTGTCGCCAAAGACCTTCCTAGAATCTGCACCAGAAGACAACACTTTCTGATTCACTCAGTATCCTTTCTTGTTGTGTTAGTCACACACAGGTTCCATATGGTGCTGATTTTGATGCAGAACCGCACAGCATCTCAAAATTTGCTGCGGATTTTGGTGAGGATCTCCACTAAATTGCGCTACGGGTGAATACATCCGTAAAGTGGTTTTCCAGGCCATTTCTATTGGTGACCTATACTCAGAGAGGTCATCAATATGAGATTGTCCGGGGTCTGACAACCAACACCCCTGCCTTTTTTTTTTTTTAAGCTGTATTGGCAAAAAAAATGATCATGCAAGCTCAGTCCCACTAGCGATATTTTCTCTTGCTATGCGAGAGTGATGATTATGAAACCAAGGATTTTCAATGGTTTCATACTCATTTGCGATTTTTTTACTGTCAAGCCTCGCAACGCAGAGAAAAAATCTGCAATATCACTCAGTGTTCCTAATGGAGCCGGCGGCAGCAGTACCAGCGCCATTGAAAACATAGGGAATACATCGCAGACTTTTGCCACAGCTGTGACAGCTATGGCAGAGGATTCCTTCATCCCCTGCTGGGGCTGCGGGGATGAAGGAATTCTCTGCCACAGCTGGGGCCGATGTCCGTGATGCTATCCCATTGCTTTTAATAGGGTCAGCACTACTGCGGCCCCATTCAAACCAGTGGGTTGCAGGAAACCCCTGCAGTGATGACTTTTGGGTAAGGGCTTCAAATATAAGCCCTTCCCTTAAAATCATCCCTAGCTGTAAAAAAAAAGTAAAAAAAAAATTATACTCCCCTAGAAGAGCTGTCCGGCTCTTCTCTCCGACATGGCAGTCTTCTTCCGTGTTATGAAAGCCAGAGATTGAAAAGTACCCAGAAAGTACAGGTCTCATTGGTTGAGTGCTCAGCCAATCACAGGCAGCGCTCAGCAATTGATTGACAGCTGAGTGCTGCCTGTGATTGGTCATAGAGCCCAGCCAATCACAGGCAGCGCTCAGCCATTCACTCTTCTGAAAACTAAACTAAAACAACAGTTTAAGTAATTCCCTCCCTCCCCTTTCCCCTTAACTCCCTCACATATTAACAGAACGAATTGTGGTGGAAGTCCATTACTAAAAATATTGTTCAGAATTCATCATATCTTACAATATAACAGTATAATCCAAGGTTTCATGAGTTGCGTTTAGGACATTCAATATCGTTATGCGCAGTGTACTCCATAAACATGTAACCTTATTAAACGTAAGATTTAGACAATCATAAAGAACATTCACCATATATTAAAAATCTGTGAGAATCATTAAAGGGGTTCTGTCACTAAAAAAGAAAAATTCTATACTTATCTATTCCTCCCTCATCAGTCTACTTACCAGATCTTCACTTCCCCCATCTTCTCCTGTCTCTTGCAGCCCGGGGAAGGTCACTTTACCTTGAGCTGCCTGATTCTTTTCCTTCCTGTGAGGTTACGAACATTTGATTGGCAGTTTTCTGCCTGCCAACCAATGTACATTTTTTCACAGCTCACAGAACAGCAGGAGGACTGCCTATCTTCTTCAGAGATTGCTCATGTGAGCTGTCTCTGAAATAGATTACAATTCCTTCCTAGGCAGTGAAGCTACAGCACAGGGACGGGACCTTCACTGACCCGGCTGGAAGGAATTTAAGGAATGCAGCCTTCATAACAAGCTGGGCCCAGCCTGTAGTGAGCTGACCCGAGGCACTGAAAAAGCTCAACCAGGAGAAGATGTGATAAGGAGACTGACAGGGAAGGAATAGGTAAGTATAGATTTTCTTTTTTTTTAATACAACAGTATTAACGTCTCTATTCATGCATATCTCCTACAGACATACTCCAAGGCAATATAATATATCTGGGGTAGGGTCTTTATTTATTCAGAAACATCATACTAATCAGATTAATTAGGGCCAAACCATTTTTGCCACATCATGATGAATTTCATCCCTACATTACGTTTTATATATGTACCTTTGGTGGGTGTTGGGTTGCAAGTATGGAAACAGCAAGTGCAATATGTTATATATAATAATATATATACATATGTAATATACATATAAACTCACATTTAATTTTCAAAAGATTGCTAATAAAAAAATTATGACAGTTTATTTTTATGCGTCTCTGTTAAGTAAAATAAATAAGAGCTGGGGAGTGTGCAGCTGGCAGGGTAATAGGATTAAAAACGTTTGACATAGAATAACTTCATAAAGGTTTTGCATATTCAAGTAATTTTGTCTTTTGTTTTTTTGCCACATATTATACTTCATTTTGGTGGAAAAAGTAGACCAATAGAATGTGCATATGTTTATTAAAAGCGCTAAAATTGGGGATACATTTTTTAAACATTGTCATTTTTCATATTTTTAACTGCAGACAAATACAAGCAAGCATACTCTAGAAAAAAGATCTATATTTCCATCTGTTTGCTTTATTCTGGAAGCACATTTTAAAAGCGTTTTTGTTTGGGTTTTTTAAGCAATTTAATGCAGTTCAGAGAAGAAAAAATAAAATTTCATATATTTACAAATATGTGATGTTAAAGACAGTTTTTTTCCTCCTAGTACATATAAAAACAAGGATGTGCTCCCCAAAATAGATACCCCTGTTTGTCCTGTGTTCGGAAATATATCCATTGAGGCTCTAATCTTATGTCTGTATGCACAACAAGGCCAAAAAGGATTGGAGCACCCAGTGGCTTGCAGAACAGACATTTTTCTTGAATGTGTTTCAGGCCCCAGTACACACTTGTAGAGCCCTTGAACTTCCAAAACTATAGGAATCCCCCAAAATGACCCAATTTTAAAAACTAGACTCCTTAACGAATTAATCTAGGGGTGTTCTGCATATTTTAAACTCCCAGTTTTTGAGTAAAACAGAAGGAAAATTTTTATTTTTTTTTACCAATTATGTAATTTTAAAGACAGTCTTTTTTGTACAGCATACATATGAAGACTTGCGCTCAAAATGGATTTCTCTGTTTGTCCTGTATTCAGAAATGTAGCCAGTGTAGCCCCAATCTGCTTACTGGACACATGTCTAGGCCTGTAATGGAGGGAATACCCAATGGCTTTCAATGCTCAACTGAATAAATGCACACTTGGGCAGAAAAAATAAGTAAATTGAATCCTTAAAAAGAATCCCCCCTTCTTTTTGGCATTCCTTAAATCTTAGATAAAATGTAAAATTGTGTGAATATTTCAAAATTGGTAATTATAGAGTCCTAGTTAGGATCGGTCTATGAGTCAATAAAACAGCCTCCTCCCATGCTTGCTGCAAACACGACACCTTTTTGTGGGTATTTATTAACCTCAGTGGTGTAGGGATGGGGTGTAAAAACTGATACTCTGTGAGCCTTTGCATCTCCCCAGACTCTTATGCTTGCTAAGTTGCCGTGGTTTCAAACAGCAGGCACTCAACAACCTGCTTCTAGAACTGCAGGAAAGTGAGCATTCCCTGGGACTTTTTATATAGCAAGTAAGCACTATTGTTAGCGATTTGCATAAGATAGATCGCTACATTTTTATACCAGGTCCTAGTCTTTCACTTACCAGGTATGACTGAAGCACCTGATCGGATAGGTCTATTCCCCATCAGACAGGTTTTCTCTTGCCTATGGCAGTCCCCTCTCTCTTACTACTTCTTGTGTGTCTGCATGCACAGTCAAGAGCATGTAGACATCTTTTTTGGTCATGCCACTTGACTGCAAGCAGTGGGTCACTTACAAACACATACAAAACCCCCTTTTCCATGAGCCTGGACATCAGTGTTTGTGGGAATCTCACCTTGTTTTTTCTTACTGCCCCAGAGGCCCATGTATTTATGTCATAGAAGGATTTGAATTGCGTGACACTAGTATAGTAGTTGTCCATATACACATGGTACCCTTTGTGTAAGAATAGCACAATTTTTCAGTGGAGGCCAATATTGGCTGGACAATCTGGGGGATTAAAGTGGTGGTTCCTGCCTTCATATATAAGAAAAAATTGCAGGTATAGGCTACTGTGCTCTCACACACCTTATATCATTTGATGCCATACCTGACGCATTTGCATGGAATGATCTGCCAGAAGGAAAGCCAACCCGTCAAGCTAATCAGGGACTGATAAACGAATAGATTTTTCTCAGGGGTATAAACATTTTGAAAGGATTCTTTTAGTAGGGAGATTTGGAGCCTCAATTTATTTAATCATATTCAGGGTAATCTCATAGTGTTGAAGGGCTTGGAAATTATTAGTTAATTGGAAGAAATGCATTGGCATTTCAAAACATAGTAACATAGTATGTTTGGCCGAAAAAAGACATATGTCCATCCAGTTCAGCCTATTGATTCCTAATGTTGATCCAGAGGAAGGCAAAAAAACGCAATTGCTCCAATCTGGCATTTGGAATAATCCCTGGATCAACAGGCCTTTTGAAGTTATTAATGATTATAACTAGAGATGAGCGAGTATACTCGCTAAAGGCAATTGCTCGAGCGAGCATTGCCTTTAGCGAGTATCTCCCTGCTCGAGACTGAAGGTTCGGGTGCTGGCAGCGGGCACGGAGCTGTGGGGGAGAGCGGGGCGGAACGGAGGAGAGATCTGTCTCTCCCTCTCTCCCCCCTCCGCTCCCCCCTGCTGGCAGCCGCAACTCACCACTCCCCCGCGCCGGCACCCGAACCTTCAGTCTCGAGCGGGGAGATACTCGCTAAAGGCAATGCTCGCTTGAGCAATTGCCTTTAGCGAGTATACTCGCTCATCTCTAATAACATATAATATTGTATCTCTCAAGAAAGGAGTCCAGGCACCTCTTGAACACTTTAATACAATTTGTCATCACCACGTCCTCAGGCAGAGAGTTCCATAGTCTCACTGCTCATACAGTAAAGAAACCCCTTCTATGTTGGTGTAGAAACCTTCTTTCCTCTAGACATAGAGGATGCCTCTTGTTACAGTCACAGTCCTCGGTATAAACAAATTAGGGAAGAGATCTCTGTATTGTTCCCTGATATATTTATATAGTTATTAAGGCGCCCCTAGCATTTTTTTCTAACCTAAATAATCATAAATTAGATAACCTCTGTGAGTATTGTAGTCCATCCATTCTGTTTATTACTTTAGTGGCCCACCATTGTACCCGCTCAAGCTCTGATATGTCCTTTTTGAGTACCGGTGCCCAAAACCGTACACAATATTCCATGAGTTGTCCAAGCAGTGAGTTGTAGAGAGGAAGAACAATGTTCTAGTTATATGCCCCTATACCTCTTTTGATGCACCCCATGATCCTATTTGCCTTGGCAGCAGCTGCCTGACACTGGTTGCTCCAATTAAGCTAATCGTTAACTAAAATCCTTAAAGGGGTTGTCCCGCGCCGAAACGGGTTTTTTTTTTTTTCAACCCCCCCCCCCGTTCGGCGCGAGACAACCCCGATGCAGGGAAGTAAAGAAAGTTTACCGGAGCGCTTACCTTAATCCCCGCGCTCCGGTGACTTCAATACTTACCGCTGAAGATGGCCGCCGGGATCCTCTGTCTTCGTGGACCGCAGCTCTTCTGTGCGGTCCACTGCCGATTCCAGCCTCCTGATTGGCTGGAATCGGCACGTGACGGGGCGGAGCTACACGGAGCCGCTCTCTGGCACGAGCGGCTCCATAGAAGACTGCTGAAGACCCGGACTGCGCAAGCGCGGCTAATTTGGACATCGGAGGGCGAAAATTAGTCGGCTCCATGGGAACGAGGACGCTAGCAACGGAGCAGGTAAGTAAAAAACTTTTTATAACTTCTGTATGGCTCATAATTAATGCACAATGTATATTACAAAGTGCATTATTATGGCCATACAGAAGTGTATAGACCCACTTGCTGCCTCGGGACAACCCCTTTAATTTCTTTTCCATGTCAGTATTTCCTAGTGGTTTTTCATTTACATTTTACATGGTGACAGGTATTTCCTCTGCCCTTGTGCATAACGTTAGATTTTTCAGTGTTAAATCTCATTTGCCACTTTTCTGCAAAGAGCCCCCAACTTATCCAGATCCTCTTGCAATTTCTTTGCGTCCTCTCTTGTGTTAATATCTTTACATAGTTTTGTGTCAAAACGGTTTCAAGGGTATAACTTCTGCAAATACAGGGGTTGCATGCACAGCACTGTTAGGCTAGTATGAGCAGATTGAGGATTTTCTTTAATAAACCCATTAACAAAATGATTTTCAATTTTTTTTTTAAAATATCCGGGACACGCGCGTATGTGTGTGTGAGGTATTATTTATTAACATAGTAACATAGTTTGTAAGGCCGAATGAAGACAATGTCCATATAGTCCAGCCTGTTTATCCTCCTGTGTTGTTGATCAAGAGGAAGGCAAAAAAAACCAAGAGCAAAAGCCAATTAGCCCTTTTGGGGGGAAAATTCCTTCCCGACTCTCTAATGGCAATCAGACTAATCCCTGGATCAACCCCTAATAGTTCCTACCTGCCTGTATACGCAGATTAACAGTTAACCTAAGATTTATATCCTGTAATATTCTTCCACTCCAGAAAGACATCAAGTCCCCTTTTAAACTCCTCTATGGATTTTGCCATCACCACATCCTCAGGCAGAGAGTTCCACAGTCTCACTGCTCTTACAGTAAAGAACACCTTTCTGTGTTGATGATGAAACTTGCTTTCCTCTAGATTTAGCGGATGCCCTCTCATTACCGTCGCAGTCCTGGGTATAAACAGATCATGGGAGAGATCCTTGTATTGTCCCCTCATGTATTTATACATAGTTATTTGATCACCCCGTAGCCGTATTTTTTCTAGAATAAATAATCCCAATTTTGATAGTCTCTCTGGGTATTCCAGTCCCTTCATTCCGTGTATTAGTTTAGTTGCCCTTCTTTGAACCCCCTCCAGCACTGTAACATGTTTCCTGAGCACCGGTGACCAGAACTGTGCACAGTATTCCATGTCAGGCCTGACAAGTGCCTTATATAGTGGAAGGATAATGTTCTCGTCCCTCGCCCCTATACCTCTTTTAATGCACCCCAAGACTTTATTAGCTTTTGCAGCAGCTGACTGGCATTGGTTACTCCAGTTTAGTCTACAATCTACTAGTAGCCCCAGGTCTTTTTCCATCTCACTTTTCCCTAGCAGTACCCCATTTAGTGCATATTGGTGAAATCTGTTTTTCCTGCCCATGTGCATAACCTTACATTTTTCAACATTGAACTTCATTTTTCTGCCCAAGCCCCCAGCTTATCTAGGTCCGTTTGTAGCCGTACATTGTCCTCTGTTGCATTGATTATATTGTATAATTTTGTGTCATCTGCAAATATTGATATTTTACTGTGCAGCCCCTCTATCAGGTCATTATTAAATATATTGAACAGAATGTCAACCGCCTTACAGATGAGGCGCTTGCATTGGCTTCGCCATATGTGAAAACCAACAGTTACCTCCTTGACAGTCTCGATGCCTTCACTATTGCTATGGATCAAGTTTTTGATGACACATAACTTGTGATAAGGGTGATGCTCTGTTGCAGAATTTTGTCGCTGGGTGACGGATACCACATGTAACCTAACTGCATAAAAGAGTCAGTTTCACCGAGCATTGACAGAGCCAGTAAAAGATGAGGTTGCCAGAGTTGAGACCCCTGACAATTTGGAGGACTTTATTCAGTTATGTATTTGAATTGATCAGAGACTCACAGAACGAAAGAAGGAGAAGCTGCAGGTTTTTGGGAACCATCCTGCCTATTCTTTCAGTCAACCAACATTTAACACCCAGCAAAGGACTGAAACTGTACCTGAGCCAATGCAGATTGATGTTATCCACTAACCCCTTTCACTAGCAGAGAAGGAAAGGCACCGTTATCCTATTTTTCCTTAGCATATCATTATGCTGACGATTGCTTTTACCAGTGCTAAGACCACAGGCTAACCCAACATTCCAAAACAGCCAGGTCCAGTGTCACAAGCCAACCCATCAATAACTCAAGATAAAGATGACATACTTCCCTCTTTTTTTCACTTTGTCATTCCCAACATATATGTTAGATTCTGAAGCTGGAGAGAACTTCATGCAGTGCGATCAGCAATGATCTGTAAAACAAAATGTTAGACAGTGCAGCCCCTCCCACCTTATCACACCTGCAAATTTCTGGTTGAGGGGAGGGAGATGAAGATCGGTAGCAGGATTTATTCAGGAAGGCCTCCAATATGATGAAACTGTAAGAACTGTCACTTTTTCATTGGCTTGCATTGATCACCGTTATTCTTTGAAGTGAATGGGGACCGCTCACTGCAGCCTCCGGTCACTGCTCTAAGTTCTCAGATACCTCTAGTAGCTGAAAACTCGGAGCAGTGACTGGAGGCTGCAGTGAGCTGTCACACTCCCCGGCTCTGCAACTTTATTCTGATGCAGTGCTGTAAAATGACAGCAGATCAGAACAAAGCCCCTTAGCAATCGCAGTCAAAAGATGTATGGGCGGTCGTTAATGAGTTAATCAAGCAAATGATCTGTTTGGACACATAGTATAACTGGGTATACAATAGCACTTTCTCCTGTAACTTGCCTCTTTCCACTTTGATTGCCTCTTTCCTCTGAAGGTCCAGGAAAATTCTGGGTAGACATAAACTTGTGTAAGCTCATGAAGGATTGGTCCCTCTTCACGGAGAAGTCATAAAACTGTATCATGATCTGTAAATGAAAGAATTTGCCAATGAAGGTTCTTGGCAGAACTAAAAGTGGTAGTGCTTTAGGGGGGATTTGTAAAGATGAGACTCTGGTTTGCATCCCATCTTACAGTTTGTAGTGGCTCTGCCATGGTGAAAAGATGACCTGTCGTGGCTGCTAGACTCTGCCTTCTCAAGCCCCAGATACACACAGGCGAAGGCAAGAGCTTGGTATAAGCACTCCAGATTATTGTGTTAGAGTATTCAGCTACTTTTAGGTGATACTCAAGGGGTATTGAAGCCTCATCAATCAGTGATTCCAAATCATGGGTGGTGTACTGGGGAAGTCAACACAGAAACAACTCTAGTGAGTTTCTGGCATTCTTTTTACTTTTGTTAACTTTTACTATTGTTTTAATACAAGAGCTTTAAAATGTCACAATCCCCCACAAGGTTAAACAATTCAAAGTCTACAGCATGTGTGATTACAAAGGTTAATTGTGACAAAGTTGCATGCTCAGCATCTGATACCTTGTTAGTAAAACATTGCATGCCTTTTGTACACATACGTCTTGTTTTGCACATGGTGCAAATATTATGTACAGGTAACTACTGCATAAAATATAATTCATTGCTTTCACATTTTCCCTTCTTTTCAATAATACTTTTTCCTAACATGTATATCTCTTTCAGCACTAGTGAAAGAGGGGGGTCTTTTGAACCTGTTCACTTACAGGGGTTACTTCTCTATAGGACTTTCTTCACCTCATTTACAGTCAGGATTAAGGAAAATTTTCACTTGTAGGTGGCGGTAGGTGTGTATAAATTGGATATACATCATTATAAGGGTGTACCACCAGAGGCGTAACTTGAAGATTTTGGGCCCCAATGCAAAATCTGTAACAGGGCCCCCCAACTATAATGCTTTATTCATACTATTAGGCTCCCTGTATGGAGAAGATAGGCCTTATGGGCCCTCTAAGAGTCCTGGGCCTGGGTGCAGCCACTTCCCCTATAGTTACACCCCTGTACCACCCTGGCTACTGTCTTAGTTCCTTTTCTACAAGGCTTAAGGAATATTGGGATGCAGCATAAAGCTATTCTAAACAGTAAATAAGTAGCAAGGCACAATAGCAATATCTGAAATATAGCTTGTATGATTCCCATGATCTATTCCCCAAGGGATATTAAAAAATTGGCAGGATTAAGTCCGTACTTAATCCTGTCAATTTTTTAAAATCCGCTAGATCATATCGCTTGACCAAGATTCTTGTGTCGCTTCATGTTCTTTAAACTATTTGTCCCTCATTTCTGCAATTACTTGAATGCTAGCTTTAAGTTGCATGTTGCCTTTGTTATGTATACGTATAGTGGCAGCATGTGGGGCCTATTATCTGACACATACCTCCTTGTGCTGCTGTGAGATAATCAAGTACTAAAGTATGTTGATTCGTAACCACAATGTTCTGGGATTGTACTATGTTTGTTTAACCAGATCCAATACTGCAAGTATTTGATTATCTAAGTAGTCAGCGGCCTTCACTAATTTGACCCACATCTGAAGGAGGGCAGGATATATGAAAAGCATACTGAAATGGCTGTTCAATGGATTCATATAAATGACTTGAGGCTTACCATTGGGTCGAGAATGATTGTCTGCATCTCACCTAAAAAGAGTGTGTTTAGGAATACTCAAAACAAAGGTTTGGTACCGTGTTAGCCAGTAGAGCAAAATGTGATTGTTCCCAGCAAGAGAAACCAAGTAATCTTGTAGATATGATACTTTTTAATGGCTAACAAAAATACATGATGTAATAGCGAACTTGAGAACCTCTCGGGTTCTTCTTCAGGCTAAAATGGAATAGATCCGAAGAGGCATGCATATTTAAACACACTTATGATACACATACTTATGACAAGGCACAGACATGGATGTGATTGGTTTGCACTTAAGCTTCTCAGCTACTCTAGCAGACGTAGTGAGAACTAGAAATGAGCTTAAATCCAAATTGGACCAAAAATATCTCCACTTTAGAGACCAATGCAAATGTTTTTATTATGAATACTCTAAAAAAGCAGGCAAACCCTTATCCCATCTGATACACCCAAGAGCCACACAAACATACATCCCTTGCATTAAGAACCCAGCAGGCATAGACACCCATAATCCTAAAGAGATTCTGGACATATTCTAAAACTATTACTCTCAACTGTATGACAAAGGGTCAATTCACAGATATTAATCCTTCTGCTCTATAAGATCACATCTCTGGATACATAGCAGAGACAGCCTTGCCGACCATAGGCACTGAACTTAGGGACACTTTAGAGATGGATATCACAGAAGTTGAACTAGAGATAGGCTATTAAAACCACCCCAGCAGGGGAGAGGCCAGGGCCTGATGTTTCACACCTGCTTTTTATAAACTTTCCTGGCAGCAGCCTATGCCTTTATTGACCAAGGTTTTTTCCACAATCTCTTCAGAGGCTACTTTCACATGACAATCCTTAGAGGCATATATAAGCATTTTACCGAAACCTGGCAAGCATTCCACAATCTCAACTAATTATAGACATATATCCTTTGTAAATGAAGATATAAAACTTTTTTCTAAAATACTAGCTAAAAGGCTTTCTCCGTTTCTCCCATCCATTATACACACAGATCAGGTGGGCTTTGTCAAAGGCAGAGACACTAGGGATAATATTCTAAAAAATTTAATTTTGACATCCAAGGCTCAGACTGGGTCTTAACACATGTGTTTGTTGTCTGTAGACGCAGAAAAAGCCTTTGACAGAGTCCACTGGGGGTTCCTGGTGGAGACTCTTGTCAAATAGGGTTGGGTCCTAAATTTTTAGCTAGAATTCTTTCCCTCAACACTTGCCCAGGTTAAATGACAGATTGTCTTCCCCCATTTCTATTAAAAACTGCACCAGACAGGACTGTCCCCTATCCCCATTACTTTATGTGTTGGTGATGGAACACCTTGCAACTGCAATCACGAATAATCCTGATATCCGGGGCCTGCAAATAAGGGGAGTCCATTATAAGACAGCACTAAATGCCGATCACTTTTTACTCTACATCACCCAGCCCTGTATCACTCTGCCTTCCCTGATACAAGAGTTTGACTGTTTTGGCCATGTTTCCAACTTTAAAATAAATTATTCAAAAGCAGAAGCTCTAAACGTATCACTTAACGCAAGAAGAGGAAAAATATACCCCGGAACATTTCCCTTTTAAGTGGCAACAGAAGGCTATTAAATACTTGGTCTGTTGGGAGTACTTATCCCAACAGACCACTCCAAATTGTTTCCCTTGAATTATCTCGCCCTCTTAGAACGCACATTAAAAGACCTCTCCTCTTATGCCACTGAAGACCTGTTGACCCGGTTTGGATGGATAAATACCTTTAAAATGGATGTACTACCCAGGTTTTTCAAGTGATCATGTGGCAGCTCTTTGTCACACGATCTATTTGTCTTTACCCTACGGTATTCACTGGTCTAATACCACTTATGCCCGCTGAGATAGGTCTGGATGGCTCTGTCTCTGACAAGCAGTGCGATCATGTGACTAGTCACATGTCGCCCACTGGCCATGCCCCCTTCTTTGCGTTCCTAGTCTTCATTGATATGTGCTCAGCGCATGCTGGCTGCTTGGCGCATGCGCACTGTCTATCACTATACCCATGAAGGGGAGTGTTGGACGGAGTACAGTTACCATTGCCGCCTGAATGATCGGGTGGGTGCAGCAACGATCGCTCTACCTGAGGGATCCATTTGTATCACCGTTTGCTTTAACATCAATCTCATATCAGATATGTTTTAGCTAGATCTTTTAGCCTTATGGGCGAGTATGTGGCAGCCATCTTTAAATCTGGTGTGCGCCTATTGGTCCACCCTTGTGCAGCACGCCCACTGGTAGGGACCAAGACCTCTATTTAATCTGGGCTAGTTTGACAATGCAGCATAATCTCCCGTCTACCACTGAGGCCAGAGGCACTATCTCTCTCTTGCTTTATGCTATACCACCACCATCTGGGCTGTTAGGTCATTTATTGCTACCAAGACTCCAGCAACAAGTTCATCATGAATTACAGCTATTTAACATTGCTGTAATAATGGCAATCTTCAAATCATTGAGACTGAGCACTAGCAGCAGTTAAGCTCTGCTTGGATGAGATTCCCATTGCAAATTAAACAGTTGTTTTTTTCCTTTTTTTTTTTTTTTTTTCTTTAATTACCTTGAGCCTGTCAGAATATTGTGATGGGTTATCTGTTGCTGACACTTCTATCTCAGTATTAGGTCCAAACTATATGTCAAGGTTCGTACACTCAGAGATTTCATTGAGCGTACTATAAGCCAGCCGCAGTGTGGTATAGTTTCTGGTGATAACAATCTTGGAGTTATACATATACTGTTAAGTTCATGATGAAATGTCAACATTTGACGTGGAAACGCGTCAAACCTCTTTATGAACTATCAATTCTATAACCTCGAACCTCTCTATGAATCATCAATTCTAGAACCTTTTTTATGGACTTTCAATTTTGACTGTGCTGTAATAGTTACAGTGCTTTGACAGTACTATGCAAGAATTTCCTCTGTAGTTATTAAACCAAATGTGTTATGTTAATCACAGTGGTTTGACAATATTAAATGCTGCTCAACATTTAAATTCATACACCAAGCATGAACCTCTTCTTGAATTATTAAATTGACTGTGCTGTAACAGTTACAGTACAATTCCAAGTGTTGAAGCGCTGCTCGGCAATCAAACTGTTATTATGCTGAAGCACTATGTTCAATCCTGCACATTAAGGTGCGTTGGGGCCTTAGTGTTGCTCTTCTATCGTTAGGCATAGAGGATGGCACATATGCTGATTTTCTCCAGGAAACTGCAGGCCTGTAAGCCTGACTTCTATACCGGGAAAGATCTTCGAACACATTATTAAACAGCATGTATGCAAGTACTTGGATGAAAATGGAGTAATTAACCAGAGCCAGCATGGGTTTGTAACAAACAAGTAATGCCAGATAAATCTAATTCCCTTCTATGACAGAATCACCGTATGGGTTGATCAAGCAAATGCGGTGGATATAGTATATCTTGACTATAGTAAAGCATTTCACAAAGTATTTTTTTTATACCAAACTTATTGAAAAAAGGGCCAAATATGGAATTGAAAAAGCAACTGTTAGGTGGATTCACAATTGGCTGAGTGATTGTACTCAGAGTGGTTATAATTGGCTACACATCCAAGTGGAAGAATGTATCAAGTGGGGTACCACAAGGCTCTGTCCTAGGCCCAGTGTTGTTCAACATTTTTATAAATGATCTGGAGGAGGGAATTGATGGGAAACTGATCAAATTTGCTAACGACACAAAGTTAGGAGGGATAGCTAACACTAGGAGTCAGAGAGTATTCAAAAAGATCTAGAAAAGCTTGCACAGTGGGCAGCAACTAACAGAATAATATTTACCAAGGAGAAATGCAAAGTCCTACATCTGGGCAAGAGAAATGAAAAAAAGCACATACAGAATGGGAGGAATTGGGCTAAGCAGCAGCACATGTGAGAAAGACTTGGGTATACTAGTAGATCATAGACTGACTATGAGTCAACAATGTGATGCAGCAGCCAAAAAGGCAAACACAATTTTGGGATGTATTAAGAGAAGCATAGACTCTAGATCACGTGAGCTAATTATCCCCCTCTACTCTTCCTTAGTCAGACCTCATCTGGAATGTAATTCAGGGCACCCCACTTTAAAAAAAGACATAGACAAACTGGAGCACATTCAGAAAAGAGTTACCAGGATGGTGAGCGGTCTGCAAATCATGAGGACCTATGAGGAACAGTTAACGGATTTGGGAATGTTTAGCTTGCAAAAAAGAAGGCTGAGAGGAGACTTAATAGTTGTCTACAAATATCTGAATGGCTGTCACAATGCAGAGGGATCAGCTTTATTCTCATTTGCACAAGGAATGAGTAGAAGCAATGGGATGAAACTGAAAGAGAGGAGACACAAATTAGATATTAGAGAAAACTTTCTGACAGTGAGGGTGATCAATGAGTCGAACAGTTTACCACGGGAAGTGGTAAGTTCTCCTTCAATGGAAGTGTTTAAACAAAGGCTGGACAAATGTCTGTCTGGAATGATTTAGTGAATCCTGCACTGAGCAGGGGGTTGGACCAGATGACCCTGGAGGTTCCTTCCAACTCTACCATTCTATGATTCTATGATTTTCATTATATCCCATATCTTAACAGCTGCCAGAACATCTATAGCAAAATAATAATAATAATAATAATAATAATCTTTATTTGTATAGCGCCAACTTATTCCGCAGCGCTTAATGATGGAGGAGTGCCAGGGTTCCACCCTTGTCGGACATTTTCCTAATGGTTCAGCTTAGTTGAATAATGGAACACTTGATTGCAACTATACTTGATTCTTTAGCTGTGTTTAATACTCAGTGGGCAAAATGGCTTCATTTTTCGGGAAATACTTGTTAACTTTCTTAAATATAAAGCATTTTTTGAGTTTTGTATTTTCAACCTGTGGAGATTCTACGATACATCATAACTGTACATATTGCAGCTTCCTATGTGTGAAACCTACTATTGGCAAGTGTATCTAATCCTGACAGGGCCATCCTCCATCTTTAACCTTTACATACTTGGACCGAATTTCAAGTTCACTGTTATTAATTTACACCTGTTGCTTTCCCCATCCCCACTGAATGTTAGTGTTTTATTGTGCACATTTACTACAGATAGTGCATGCCACTTTATTAAAAAAAAAGTCTGTGAATCACAGAATATGAATTCACAAAAGCCAATTTTTTTTTCTATCATATGGAGCTGTATGAAGGCTTTTTTTCCAGGGTGAACAATAGTTTTACTGGGCACATTGAATTTTTGATAACTTTTTATTCCATTTTATTGAGGCAAGATAACCAAAAAAACACACTGGCATTGTTCCCAATTTTTTGCATTGGCCCTGCAAGATAAATGATGTTAAATCATGATAAAGTGTTAGTCCTACAGGTACCCTTGCATATATATTAAGTACATTGTGATTTACTTTACACATGCCCCTAATGAAGAGGAATTAAGAACTTCTGAAGCATGTTGAAATTGTATTCATGTCCTCACCTTTGGGTATTCTATCTATGACTTCGCTTATATCCAAATGAAAGTATTCTTATGCTTTTTGATCTGTATATTTATGGATTTTATTGATTTATTGGGAATGAGCCAGGTAGCCAGCTAGGCTCACCTCTAAACTGGTGAATACCATTTTGTATCTATTGAATTTATTGTATATCTGCATTTGCATTGTTCCACTGAATGTCCTTTTCTCTTCCATTACTACTGGTATAATATCAAATGGGAGGTATCTAACAAGAGCCAAAGCTAAGAGCTATGACAGCAACAAGAAAATAGTAGAACAAAATCAATGCAATGTACGGTTTCTCTTGCAATCCAACAATTGAAGTATCTTTTCGAATTCGACTTTTTATTGAATATTTCAAATTATTGCAGTTGACAAAAGTAAAGAGCCAATATTACATGAAGAAATTGATCATCTCTCAATTTAGTAGGTCTTGGTCATGGGGGACCTGGGAGATTTCCAGTTTCTAGGAGATTGCTAGACAGGAGTATATGACAAATTATTCTTCTGGAAGCTGTGAAGTAGTAAAAGAGCTAATTTTAGTTGAAGTGATGTATTAAAGGAGATGTCCCGAGGCAGCAAGTGGGTCTATACACTTCTGTATGGCCATAATAATGCACTTTGTAATATACATTGTGCATTAATTATGAGCCATACAGAAGTTATAAAAAGTTTTATACTTACCTGCTCCGTTGCTGGCGTCCTCGTCTCCATGGTGCCGACTAATTTTCGCCCTCCGATGGCCAAATTAGCCGCGCTTGCGCAGTCCGGGTCTTCTCCTCTTCTCTATGGGGCTCCGTGTAGCTCCGCCCCGTCACGTGCCGATTCCAGCCAATCAGGAGGCTGGAATCGGCAATGGACCGCACAGAAGCCCTGCGGTCCATGAAGACGGAGGATCCCGGCGGCCATCTTCAGCAGGTGAGTATGAAGACGCCGGACCGCCGGGATTCAGGTAAGCGCTGTGCGGGTGGTTTTTTTAACCCCTGCATCGGGGTTGTCTCGCGCCGAACGGGGGGGGGGTTTAAAAAAAAAAAAACCCGTTTCGGCGCGGGACATCTCCTTTAACTCTAGAAATTCGGTTTGTAAGGTAAGATGCATGTTTCCAAAAGGAAGGAGTGGGCAGCTCCAAAAAATGTGGTATAGTGAGCCCAATCGCCCACAGTTTCTGCAACACAGACCGGTGGATCCTGGAAAGTATTTGGTATTCTTTTTAGGGGTATAGTACCACCTCATCAACAGTTTATAGCAAACTTCTAAGAGTCTGCTATAAACTGTTTGTTTGTACATAGTGTTGGGGTGAACTGTGTTCACGGGTCTTTTTCCCAATTCAGGAGATGTGCTTTTTTCGAAACACCGATTTTCCATGAGAAAATGTCATAGATTGTTCTTACGAGTGACTTGGAGAGCGAAGAGTTGTTATATAGCAAGGAATGAATTTCGTGGGGTATTTCGATCTCCTGTAGTGCAAATAAATTCAGAAAAGCAGTGTTAATGTAAAAAGTCATGAGGTACCCCAGTCTTTCATCAGATCAGTGAAAGGTTCCATTTTTCCAACTCTGAAAATATTTTAAATATAGTTTATATCTTTTTAAACCCAGTTTTTAACCCCCTAGTGACTGGCCTACAGTATTTTGATGTCCTGCAGCTGCAGCATGTGTATGGAGGGAGATCACAGGGGAACTCCCTCCATACAACATGGGAGTTGGCTGTTTCGTACAGCCGACACCCGGCGGCAATAACTCCGATAAGTCGCATGGCTTATCGGACCTGTTAACCCTTTAAATTCTGACAGCGGCATTTAAAACCCCCGAACAATGAGATTGCAAAGAGCCGTGCAAGTATCATGGAAGCTGGGGGCCTTCTGAAAGGCCCTAGTATTGTTATTGTAATTCAAATACCCCGAACGATGAGATCGCAGGCAGCTGTGCAAATGTCATGGAAGCCGGGGACCTTCTCAAAGGCCCTAGGGCTGTCATTGCAGAATAACTATCTTGCTATCCCCATGGGGTGGCTTGATAAACTGCCTACCTAATTGCACTATGATGTAATGCTGTGGCATTACATCATATTGCAAAAGCGATCAAAGTATCACTAGTTGTCCCCTCTAGGGACTAAAAAAAAGTAAAAATAAGGTCAATAAAGTTTTACTAATTATTAAAAAAAAGTAATAAAAGTTATAATACTTATAATAAAATAATCTAAATAATAAAACAAAAATACATATTTTGTATCGCTGCATCTGTAAAAGTCTGATCTAACAAAGTAATGCGTTATTTACCCCGCACAATGAACGTCGTTAGAAAAAAAAAAAGAATAAATGAATTGCTGTAAAAATGTTCCCTTTGACACCAAACTTACCTATGGTCACAAATAGAGATAAGCGAGCACCAAAATGCTCGGGTGCTCGTTACTCGGGACGAAATTATCGCGATGCTCGAGGGTTCGTTTCGAGTAACGAACCCCATTGAAGTCAATGGGCGACTCAAGCATTTTTGTATATCGCCGATGCTCGCTAAGGTTTTCATCTGTGAAAATCTGGGCAATTCAAGAAAGTGAAGGGAACGACACAGCAACGGGCTGCATCTCAAGTTCACAGGTCCGACTATTAAGCCACAATAGTGGCAAGAGTGGGCCCCCCCCCCTCCCAACAATTTTTACTTCTGAAAAGCCCTCATTAGCAATGCATACCTTAGCTAAGCACCACACTACCTCCAACAAAGCACAATCACTGCCTGCATCACACTCCGCTGCCACTTCTCCTGGGTTACATGCTGCCCAACCCCCCCCTGCACGACCCAGTGTCCACAGCGAACAACAAACTGTCCCTGCCCAGCCTTCAGCTGCCCTCATGCCACGACACACTCATGTCTATTTATAAGTGCGTCTGCCATGAGGAGGAACCGCAGGCACACTGCAGAGGGTTGGCACGGCTAGGCAGCGACCCTCTTTAAAAGGGGCGGGGCGATAGCCCACAATGCTGTACAGAAGCAATGAGAAATCCAATCCTGTGCCACCTCCATCTGGAGCTGCACACGTGGGCATAGCAATGGGGAACCTATGTGCCACACACTATTCATTCTGTCAAGGTGTCTGCATGCCCCAGTCAGACCGCGGTTTTTTATAAATAGTCACAGGCAGGTACAACTCCGCAATGGGAATTCCGTGTGCACCCACAGCATGGGTGGCTCCCTGGAACCCACCGGCGGTACATAAATATATCCCATTGCAGTGCCCATCACTGCTGAGGTAATGTCGTGCTTAATGCAGGTGGGCTTCGGCCCACACTGCATGCCCCAGTCAGACTGGGGTTCTTTAGAAGTGGACACATGCAGTTACAACTCCCTGTGGACCCACGGCATGGGTGGCTCCCTGGAACCCACCGGCGGTACATAAATATATCCCATTGCAGTGCCCATCACAGCTGATGTAATGTCGTGCTTAATGCAGGTGGGCTTCGGCCCACACTGCATGCCCCAGTCAGACTGGGGTTCTTTAGAAGTGGACACATGCAGTTACAACTCCGTGTGGACCGACAGCATGGGTGGGTGCCAGGAAGCCACCGGCGGTACATAAATATATCCCATTGCAGTGCCCAACACAGCTGATGTAACATCAGCTGTAATGCAGGTGGGCTAAAAATTAATTTGATTACACTGTAGGCGAGGGCCCCCAAAAATTGGTGTACCAACAGTACTAATGTACCTCAGAAAAATTGCCCATGCCCAACCAAGAGGGCAGGTGAAACCCATTAATCGCTTTGGTTAATGTGGCTTATTTGGTAACTAGGCTTGGAGGCAGCCCAGTTAAAATAAAAATTGGTTGAGGTGAAAGTTTCAACACTTTAATGAGCATTGAAACGTATAAAAATTGTTTACAAAAATTATATGACTGAGCCTTGTGGGCCTAAGAAAAATTGCCCGTTCGGCGTGATTACGTCAGGTTTCAGGAGGAGGAGCAGGAGGAGGAGGATGAATATTATACACAGATTGATGAAGCTAAAAGGTCCACCTTTTTGATGGTGATAGAGAACAATGCTTCCATCCGCGGGTGCAGCCTACGTATTGTTTAGGTATCGCTGCTGTCCGCTGGTGGAGAAGAGAAGTCTGGGGAAATCCAGGCTTTGTTCATCTTGATGAGTGTAAGCCTGTCGGCACTGTCGGTTGACAGGCGGGTACGCTTATCTGTGATGATTCCCCCAGCCGCACTAAACACCCTCTCTGACAAGACGCTAGCCGCAGGACAAGCAAGCACCTCCAGGGCATACAGCGCGAGTTCAGGCCACGTGTCCAGCTTCGACACCCAGTAGTTGTAGGGGGCAGAGGCGTCACGGAGGACGGTCGTGCGATCGGCTACGTACTCCCTCACCATCCTTTTACAGTGCTCCTGCCGACTCAGCCTTGACTGGGGACCGGTGACACAGTCTTGCTGGGGAGCCATAAAGCTGGCAAAGGCCTTGGAGAATGTTCCCCTGCCTGCGCTGTACATGCTGCCTGATCTCTGCGCCTCCCCTGCTACCTGGCCCTCGGAACTGCGCCTTCTGCCACTAGCGCTGTCGGATGGGAAGTTTACCATCAGTTTGTCCACCAGCGCCCTGTGGTATAGCATCATTCTCGAACCCCTTTCCTCTTCGGGAATGAGAGTGCAAAGGCTCTCCTTATACCGTGGATCGAGCAGTGTGTACACCCAGTAATCCGTAGTGGCCAGAATGCGTGTAACGCGAGGGTCACGAGAAAGGCATCCTAACATGAAGTCAGCCATGTGTGCCAGGGTACCTGTACGCAACACATGGCTGTCCTCACTAGGAAGATCACTTTCAGGATCCTCCTCCTCCTCCTCTTCCTCCTCCTCAGGCCATACACGCTGAAAGGATGACAGCCCAGCAGCATGTGTACCCTCACCAGTGGACCAAGCTGTCTCTTCCCCCTCCTCCTCATCCTCCTCATGCTCCTCCTCCTCAACGCGCTGAGATATAGACAGGCGGGTGCTCTGACTATCCAGCGACATACTGTCTTCCCCCGGCTCTGTTTCCGAGCGCAAAGCGTCTGCCTTTATGCTTTGCAGGGAACTTCTCAAGATGCATAGCAGAGGAATGGTGACGCTAATGATTGCAGCATCGCCGCTCACCACCTGGGTAGACTCCTCAAATTTTCCAAGGACCTGGCAGATGGCTGCCAACCAGGGCCACTCTTCTGTAAATAATTGAGGAGGCTGACTCCCACTGCGCCGCGCAAGTTGGAGTTGGTATTCCACTATAGCTCTACGCTGCTCATAGAGTCTGGCCAACATGTGGAGCGTAGAGTTCCACTGTGTGGGCACATTGCACAGCAGTCGGTGCACTGGCAGATTAAACCTATGTTGCAGTGTCCGCAGGGTGGCAGCGTGCGTGTGGGATTTGCGGAAATGTGCGCAGAGGTGGCGCACCTTTCCGAGCAGGTATGACAAGTGGGGGTAGCTTTTCAGAAAGCGCTGAACCACCAAATTAAACACATGGGCCAGGCATGGCACGTGCGTGAGGCTGCCGAGCTGCAGAGCCGCCACCAGCTTACGGCCGTTGTCACACACGACCATGCCCGGTTGGAGGCTCAGCGGCGCAAGCCAGTGGTCGGTCTGCTCTGTCAGACCCTTCAGCAGTTCGTGGGCCGTGTGCCTCTTCTCTCCTAAGCTGAGTAGTTTCAGCACGGCCTGCTGACGCTTGCCCACCGCTGTGCTGCCACGCCGCGTGACACTGACTGCTGGCGACGTGCTGCTGACACATCTTGATTGCGAGACAGAGGTTGCATTGGAGGAGGAGGAGGAGGAAGGTGCTTTAGTGGAGGAAGCATACACCGCCGCAGATACCACCACCGAGCTGTGGCCCGCAATTCTGGGGGTGGGTAGGACGTGAGCGGTCCCAGGCTCTGACTCTGTCCCAGCCTCCACTAAATTCACCCAATGTGCCGTCAGGGAGATATAGTGGCCCTGCCCGCCTGTGCTTGTCCACGTGTCCGTTGTTAAGTGGACCTTGGGAGTAACCGCGTTGGTGAGGGCGCATACAATGTTGCGGGAGACGTGGTCGTGCAGGGCTGGGACGGCACATCGGGAAAAGTAGTGGCGACTGGGAACCGAGTAGCGCGGGGCAGCCGCCGCCATCATGCTTTTGAAAGCCTCCGTCTCCACAAGCCTATACGGCAGCATCTCTAGCCTGATCAATTTTGCAATGTGCACGTTTAACGCTTGAGCGTGCGGGTGCGTGGCGTCGTACTTGCGCTTGCGCTCAAACTGTGGCACTAGCGACGTCTGGACGCTGCGCTGAGAGACATTGCTGGATGGGGCCGAGGACAGCGGAGGTGAGGGTGTGGGTGCAGGCCAGGAGACGGTAGTGCCTGTGTCCTCAGAGGGGGCTTGGATCTCAGTGGCAGGTTGGGGCACAGGGGGAGAGGCAGTGGTGCAAACCGGAGACGGTGAACGGGCATCGTCCCACCTTGTGGGGTGCTTGGCCATCATATGCCTGCGCATGCTGTTGGTGGTTCCTCCCCAGCTGATCTTGGCGCGACAAAGGTTGCACACCACTGTTCGTCGGTCGTCAGGCGTCTCTGTGAAAAACTGCCACACCGTAGAGCACCTTGACCTGTGCAGGGTGGCATGGCGCGAGGGGGCGCTTTGGGAAACAGTTGGTGGATTATTCGGTCTGGCCCTGCCTCTACCCCTGGCCACCGCACTGGCTCGGCCTGTGCCCACACCCTCACTTGGCCCTCCGCGTCCTCGGCCGCGTCCACGTCCTCTAGGCCTACCCCTACCCCTCAGCATGCTGTATTACCAGTGATTTGATTTCCCAGGCAGGAAATAAATTGGCGCAAGCCTGCAGGCCAAATATAATTTTTTCGCTTTTTTGCAAAGGGAAGGCCCCACTGCGTATATTCAATGAACAATACGTTTAATAACTGTGGTGTGGCCCTGAAAAAGTGTCACACAACTTTAGTGTAGCAGAGTTATTAACTCTAGCAGAGCAGGTATTTGCCAGTCAGGAAAGACAATGGCGCAAGCCTGCAGTAAACCGTAGCTGGTTGCGTCTGATTTTTGTACATTGTCCACGCAGCACACACGTACACGGAGACCTTAGGACTGACACAGGCAGGCCAAATATAATTTATTTTCCTTTTTTGCAAAGGGAAGGACCCACTGCGTATATTCAATGAACAATAACTTTTAGAACTGTAGTGTGGCCCTGAAAAAGTGACACACAACTTTAGTGTAGCAGAGTTATTAACTCTAGCAGAGCAGGTATTTGCCAGTCAGGAAAGACAATGGCGCAAGCCTGCAGTAAACCGTAGCTGGTTGCGTCTGATTTTTGTACGTTGTCCACGCAGCACACACGTACACGGAGACCTTAGGACTGACACAGGCAGGCCAAATATAATTTGTTTTCCTTTTTTGCAAAGGGAAGGACCCACTGCGTATATTCAATGAACAATAACTTTTAGAACTGTAGTGTGGCCCTGAAAAAGTGACACACAACTTTAGTGTAGCAGAGTTATTAACTCTAGCAGAGCAGGTATTTGCCAGTCAGGAAAGACAATGGCACAAGCCTGCAGTAAACCGTAGCTGGTTGCGTCTGATTTTTGTACGTTGTCCACGCAGCACACACGTACACGGAGACCTTAGGACTGACACAGGCAGGCCAAATATAATTTCTTTTCCTTTTTTGCAAAGGGAAGGACCCACTGCGTATATTCAATGAACAATAACTGTGTTGTGGCCCTGCCTACACAATTCTGTCCCTGTAGTATCAATGTAGGGTGCAATGCTCTGCACAGACGATTTTTAGAAAGAAAAAAAAATGCAACACTGCTAACAGCAGCCAGCACAGTACTGCACACGCTTAAATTTGGCCCTAGAAAGGACCGTTGAGGTTCTTGAAGGCTACACTCACTCCTAACACTCTCCCTGCCTATGCACCACTTCTGTCCCTAATGCCGGGTGCAATGCTCTGCACTGCCGATTTTGAGAAAAAAAAAAAAAAAAACACTGCTAGCAGCAGCCTGCACACAGGTAGATGTGGCCCTAAGAAGGACCTTTGGGGTTCTTGAAGCCTACACTGACTCCTAACGCTCTCCCTACAGCAGCACCAGCAGGATAGTACTTTCCCTCAGCTAACTCACAAGGCATGTGTGGCGAGCCGCGGGAGGGGCCGACTTTTATACTCGGGTGACATCTGATCTTCCCAGCCACTCACTGCAGGGGGGTGGTATAGGGCTTGAACGTCACAGGGGGAAGTTGTAATGCCTTCCCTGTCTTTCAATTGGCCAGAAAAGCGCGCTAACGTCTCAGAGAGGAAACTGAAAGTAACCAGAACACCGCGTGGCATCCCGAACACCCTAATATTCGCACGAATATCAAGCTCGGACGAGTACGTTCGCTCATCTCTAATTATGACTGCTTCAACAGTTGGGGCATAGTGTTCCATTGCTCAAACTGCGTCGGTTTTGTGAACAGGCAGAAACAGCACTAAATTCATCCCTGGATTACCACACTAGAGACTTAGTTCACATATAATTTTTTGCTCTAACTAAACAAGTTACACAAGAGCCGGAGGCAGTATTGCCACTGAATATCTTTTATTGTTAATTACTCGTTCGAGCAGTAGCATACTCAAAGGTGCTCGTTACTCGAGCGAGCACCATGCGGTGCTCGAGAAAATGTCATCCTCTCCTCCCGACATGTTTAGCACCGTTTTTTTGCCAAAAAACATGCAGGGAAGGCTTTGGCACCTCCTCCTGTGACATGCCAACCCTGTGCACGTCTATAGCAGTGACTGGTTGGCCTGATCAGGTGACCTACGAGTATAAAAACTCTGGTCACCTGAGGCTCGCCTCACACGAATGCTGCATTACCTTAGGGACAGACCTGCTGCTATTCAGGGAAAGTGATAGTGTAGGTTAGAGGTTGTGGTTAGGCAGGGATCCTTGTTCCAAGAACCCAACAGTCCTTTCTAGGTCTACAGCTCCTCTCATTGTGTGCATCATCAGTTTGGCTGGCTGGGAGCAGTAGTGCGCACAAAGTATTCTCAAGCATCCCGGCTGTATACTGCATACTGTTACCGGTTTTATGCAGTATACTGCTAGTGGTGTACAGAGACTAGATAGGAAGTAACAAAACTATAATTTTTAATTGTTTTATTTTTTGGGGGGCTTTAGGCATACGCTATATACCCCTGTGTGCGTCCTGTTGATCTATGCTATCTAACTTGATTGTACGCAGTTTACATTTTTTTTGCAAGGGCTGAAAATGTATGCCCTATACCCCTATGTGCGTCCTGTCAATCCATGCGATCTAACTTGACTGTACGCAGTTTACATTTTTTGGGGGCGCGGGGGGGGGGGGGGGGGGGGGCTGAAAGCATATGCTATATACCCCTGTGCGTGTCTTGTCAATCCACGCTATCTAACTTGACTGTACGCAGTTTACATTTTTGTTAGGGGCTGAAAGCGTACGCTATATACCCTGGTGTGCGTCCTATCAATCTATTTAACTTGAGTATACGGAGTTTTCATATTTTGGGGGGGTTGAAAGCATACGCAATATACACCTGTGTGTGTCCTGTCGATCCACGCTATCTAACTTGAGTGTACAGGGTTTACATTTTTTTTGGGGGGGGGGGGGGCTGAAAGCGTACGCAATATACACCTGTGTGCGTCCTGTCAATCCAAGCTATCTAACTTGATTGTACACAGTTTACATTTTTTTGCGAGGGCTGAAAGCGCTTGCTATACACCCCTGTGTGCGTCCTGTCAATCCATGCAAACTAGCTGTACGCAGTTTAAATTATTTTTTTGATGGTGGGGGGGGGGGGGCTGCAAGCGAATGCTATATACCTTTGTGTGCGTCCTGTCAATCCTCGCTATCTAACTTGACTGTACACAGTTTAAATTTTTGTTGGGAGACTGAAAGCGTATGCTATATACCCCGGTGTGCGTCCTGTTAGTCCACGCTATCTAACTTGATTGTACGCAGTTTACATTTTTTTGGGGGGGGGGGGCTGAAAGTGTATGCTATATACCCGTGTGTGTGTCCTGTCAATCCACGCTATCTACCTTGATTGTACGCAGTTTACAATTTTTTGCGAGGGCGGAAAGCATATGCTATACACCCGTGTGTGCGTCCTGTCAATCCATGCGATCTAACTTGACTGTACGCAGTTAACATTTTTGTTGTGGGCTGAAAGCGTACGCTATATACACTGTTTAAATTTTTTTTTAGGGGGTTCAAAGCGTATGCTATATACCCCTGTGTGCGTCCTGTCAATCCATGCGATCTAACTTGACTGTATGCAGTTTACATTTTTGTTGGGGGCTGAAAGCGTATGCTATATACCCCTGTGTGCGTCCTGTCAATCCACGCTATCTAACTTGACTGTACGCAGTTTACATTTTTGTTGGGGGCTGAAAGCGTACGCTATATACCCCGGTGTGCGTCCTATCAATCCACGCTATTTAACTTGAGCATACGGAGTTTACATTTTTTGGGGGGTTGAAAGCATACGCAATATACACCTGTGTGCGTCCTGTCGATCCACACTATCTTACTTGAGTGTATGGAGTTTACATTTTTGGGGGGGGCTGAAAGTGTACACAATATACACCTGTGTGTGTCCTGTCAATCCAAGCTATCTAACTTGATTGTACACAGTTTACATTTTTTGCGAGGGCTGAAAGCGTTTGCTATACACCCCTGTGTGTGTCCTGTCAATCCATGCAATCTAACTTGACTGTACGCAGTTTAAATTTTTTTTTGGGAGGGGCTGAAAGCGTATGCTATATACCCCTGTGTGCGTCCTGTTAATCCACGCTATCTAACTTGAGTGTACGCAGTTTACATTTTTTTGGGGGGGGCTGAAAGCGTATGCTATATACCCATGTGTGTGTCCTGTCAATCCACGCTATCTAACTTGATTGTACGCAGGTTACATTTTTTTTGCGAGGGCGGAAAGCATATGCTATACACCCGTGTGTGCGTCCTGTCAATCCATGCGATCTAACTTGACTGTACGCAGTTAACATTTTTGTTGGGGGCTGAAAGCGTACGCTATATACACTGTTTAAATTTTTTTTTAGGGGGTTCAAAGCGTATGCTATATACCCCTGTGTGCGTCCTGTCAATCCATGCGATCTAACTTGACTGTATGCAGTTTACATTTTTGTTGGGGGCTGAAAGCGTATGCTATATACCCCTGTGTGCGTCCTGTCAATCCACGCTATCTAACTTGACTGTACGCAGTTTACATTTTTTCTGGGGGCTGAAAGCGTACGCTATATACCCCGGTGTGCGTCCTATCAATCCACGCTATTTAACTTGAGCATACGGAGTTTACATTTTTTGGGGGGTTGAAAGCATACGCAATATACACCTGTGTGCGTCCTGTCGATCCACACTATCTTACTTGAGTGTATGGAGTTTACATTTTTTGGGGGGGCTGAAAGTGTACACAATATACACCTGTGTGTGTCCTGTCAATCCAAGCTATCTAACTTGATTGTACACAGTTTACATTTTTTTGCGAGGGCTGAAAGCGTTTGCTATACACCCCTGTGTGTGTCCTGTCAATCCATGCAATCTAACTTGACTGTACGCAGTTTAAATTTTTTTTGGGGAGGGGCTGAAAGCGTATGCTATATACCCCTGTGTGCGTCCTGTTAATCCACGCTATCTAACTTGAGTGTACGCAGTTTACATTTTTTTGGGGGGGCTGAAAGCGTATGCTATATACCCATGTGTGTGTCCTGTCAATCCACGCTATCTAACTTGATTGTACACAGGTTACATTTTTTTTGCGAGGGCGGAAAGCATATGCTATACACCCGTGTGTGCGTCCTGTCAATCCATGTGATCTAACTTGACTGTACGCAGTTAACATTTTTGTTGGGGGGCTGAAAGCATATGCTATATACACTGTTTAAATTTTTTTTTAGGGGGTTCAAAGCGTATGCTATATACCCCTGTGTGCGTCCTGTCAATCCACGCGATCTAACTTGACTGTATGCAGTTTACATTTTTGTTGGGGGCTGAAAGCGTATGCTATATACCCCTGTGTGCGTCCTGTCAATCTACGCTATCTAACTTGGTTGTACGCAGTTTACATTTTTTTGCGAGGGTGGAAAGCGTACGCTATATACCCCTGTGTGCGTCCTGTCAATCCACGCTATCTTAGGGAGGTAAACAAGTAGCTCCGGACTTGGTGTAAGAAGGAGGGATTTGGGTTCCTGGAGAACTGGGCTGACTTTGCTGTCGGCTGCAGGCTCTACCATAGGGACGGGCTGCATCTTAATGGGGAGGGTGCAGCTGTGCTGGGGGAGAAGATGGCTAGAAGGCTGGAGGAGTGTTTAAACTAGGAACTGGGGGGGGGAGGGCAAAATGAGAAATAGTGGGGTAGCCAGGGTAGATAGCGACCTGGGTCAAAGAAATGGGAATGGGGGTCGAGCGGGGGGGGGGGGGGGGGGGGGGTTGTACAGTTAGAAATGTGAGGTCAGCGATTAGTACAAATAACAAAACGAATTTAAAAAACAAAAATAATGATATCAATTGTATGACCACAAATGCACGAAGTCTGATTGGTAAAGTGGGTGAGCTTGAAGCAAGAATGACTGATGAGAGTTATGATATAGTTGGAATAACGGAAACATGGCTTTATGGTAAGTGTGATTGGGCGGCGAATTTACAGGGGTACAATCTCTTCAGAAGAGACCGAAGGAACCAGAAAGGGGGAGGGGTATGTCTGTACGTCAAATCAAACTTAAATCCGAGACTACGGGAGGAAATAGGGGTAGGAGAAGAACAGGTGGAATCTCTGTGGGTAGAAATACAGGGAATAAAAAATAACAAAATCCTGATAGGGCTCTTCTATAGACCACCAAAAGCAACAGAAGAAACTGAAAATTTACTATTAAGGCAGATACAAGAGGTGTCAAACCACAATGAAGTAATTATAATGGGGGACTTTAATTATCCAGATATAATATGGGAAAATGAGACCTGCAAATCTTACAGGGGTGATAAGTTCTTGAGAGTAATTAAAGATAATTATCTGAACCAACTGGTGCAGGAACCAACAAGAGGGAGGGCCATTCTGGACCTAGTACTAACTAACAAACCGGACCGAATAAAGGGGGTACTGGTTGAGGGGCACTTGGGGAACAGTGACCACAATATAATCAGCTTCCAGATGGCATTCAATAAGAAGCCTTATCAGGGAGTGACAAACAAACTAAACTTTAGTAAAGCAAAATTTGATAAGCTTAGAACTACTATTGGTAACATTAATTGGGACAACATCCTCAAAAATGCCAGTACAGAGGACAAATGGGAAAAGTTCAAAAGGATCCTAATTAGAGATGAGCGAACACCAAAATGTTCGGGTGTTCGTTATTCGTAACGAACTTCCCGTGATGCTCGAGGGTTCGTTTCGAACAACGAACCCCATTGAAGTCAATGGGCGACCGGAACATTTTTGTATTTCGCCGATGCTCGCTAAGGTTTTCATGTGTGAAAATCTGGGCAATTCAGGAAAGTGATGGGAATGACACAGTGACGGATAGGGCAGGCGAGGGGCTACATGTTGGGCTGCATCCTAAGTTCACAGGTCCCACTATTAAGCCACAATAGCGGCAAGAGTGGGCCCCCCCCCCCTCCCAACAACTTTTACTTCTGAAAAGCGCTCATTAGCATGGCATACCTTTGCTAAGCACCACACTACCTCCAACAAAGCACAATCACTGCCTGCATGACACTCCACTGCCACTTCTCCTGAGTTACATGCTGCCCAACCGCACCCCCTCCCCCCCACAGCGCACACCAAACTGTCCCTGCGCAGCCTTCAGCTGCCCTCATGCCACACCACCCTCACGTCTATTTAGAAGTGCGTCTGCCACGACGAGGGACCGCAGGCACACACTGCACAGGGTTGGCACGGCTAGGTAGCGACCCTCTTTAATAGGGGCGGGGCGATAGCCCACAATGCTGTACAGAAGCAATGAGAAATACAATCCTGTGCCACCGCCATCAGGAGCTGCACACGTGGGCATAGCAATGGGGAACCTATGTGCCACACACTATTCATTCTGTCAAGGTGTCTGCATGCCCCAGTCAGACTGGTTATATGCACCTTAACAGTAACCGCGTTGGTGGTAATGTGGTGGTGACTGCGGACCTAGTACCACGGTTGTATTTTGTTGGTTTTCGGAATGCGGCCAGGATTAAGTGGGCCGTGGCGGGGGGATGGTGTGGGGGCTCTCGTTGTGTCGGTAAAGGTGAAATTCTTGGACTGCCACCAGACGAAGCAATGCAAAGACATTTGCCAAGAATGTTTTCCCTGTTGGAGGAGGAGGGGGATGTTTTTGAGGCACTACGTGTCCTCTCCACGTGTCCGTGGTTATATGCACCTTAACAGTAACCGCGTTGGTGGTAATGTGGTGGTGACTGCGGACCTAGTACCACGGTTGTATTTTGTTGGTTTTCGGAATGTGGCCAGGATTAAGTGGGCCGTGGTGGGGGGATGGTGGGGGGGCTCTCTAGTAGTGTCGGTAAAGGTGAAATTCTTGGACTGCCGCCAGACGAACCAATGCAAAGGCATTTGCCAACAATGTTTTCCCTGTTGGAGGAGGAGGGGGATGTTTTTGAGGCACTACGTGTCCTCTCCACGTGTCCGTGGTTATATGCACCTTAACAGTAACCGCGTTGGTGGTAATGTGGTGGTGACTGCGGACCTAGTACCACGGTTGTATTTTGTTGGTTTTCGGAATGTGGCCAGGATTAAGTGGGCCGTGGCGGGGGGATGGTGGGGGGGCTCTCTAGTAGTGTCGGTAAAGGTGAAATTCTTGGACTGCCGCCAGACGAACCAATGCAAAGGCATTTGCCAACAATGTTTTCCCTGTTGGAGGAGGAGGGGGATGTTTTTGAGGCACTACGTGTCCTCTCCACGTGTCCGTTCCATGTAAGCAATAGTAGCACTCAAGACAGGCCCCAGTAACAATTCTGAAGCAGCAGTATAGCGGGAGCGCAGTCTTCGTTCCATGTAAGCAATAGTAGCACTCAAGACAGGCCCCAGTAACAATTCTGAAGCAGCAGTATAGCGGGAGCGCAGTCTTCGTTCCATGTAAGCAATAGTAGCACTCAAGACAGGCCCCAGTAACAATTCTGAAGCAGCAGTATAGCGGGAGCGCAGTCTTCGTTCCATGTAAGCAATAGTAGCACTCAAGACAGGCCCCAGTAACAATTCTGAAGCAGCAGTATAGCGGGAGCGCAGTCTTCGTTCCATGTAAGCAATAGTAGCACTCAAGACAGGCCCCAGTAACAATTCTGAAGCAGCAGTATAGCGGGAGCGCAGTCTTCGTTCCATTTCAGTAGCCTTAGTATAGCCAAGGCACAAGTGACATTTATGTAGCTAAACTGTAGGCCAACCCCACACACCTTTCTGTACCATGAGTGCAGGCGAAGAACATAGAAATTACTATGATTACACTGTAGGTGAGGGCCCCAAAAAATTGGTGTACCAACAGTACTAATGTACCTCAGTAAAAATTGGCCATGCCCAATCAAGATGGCAGGTGAATCGCTTTGGTTAATGTGGCTTAAGTGGTAACTAGGCCTGGAGGCAGCCCAGTGTAACGAAAAATTGGTTCAAGTTAAAGTTCCAACGCTTTTAAGCTAATTGAAACTTAGAAAAATTGTTCAGAAAAATTATTTGAGTGAGCCTTGTGGCCCTAAGAAAAATTGCCCGTTCAGCGTGATTACGTGAGGTTTCAGGAGGAGGAGCAGGAGGAGGAGGAGGAGGAATATTAGACACAGATTGATGAAGCAGAAATGTCCCCGTTTTGGATGGTGAGAGAGAACGTAGCTTCCATCCGCGGGTGCAGCCTACGTATTGCTTACGTATCGCTGCTGTCCGCTGGTGGAGAACAGAAGTCTGGGGAAATCCAGCCTTTGTTCATCTTGATGAGTGTTAGCCTGTCGGCACTGTCGGTTGACAAGCGGCTACGCTTATCGGTGATGATTCCCCCAGCCGCACTAAACACCCTCTCCGACAAGACGCTAGCCGCAGGACAAGCAAGCACCTCAAGGGCATACAGGGCTAGTTCAGGCCACGTGTCCAGCTTCGACACCCAGTAGTTGTAGGGGGCAGAGGCGTCACCAAGGATGGTCGTGCGATCCGCTACGTACTCCCTCACCATCCTTTTGCAGTGCTCCCGCCGACTCAGCCGTGACTGGGGAGCGGTGACACAGTCTTGGTGGGGAGCCATAAAGCTGGCCAGGCCCTTAAAGACTGTTGCACTGCCTGGGATGTACATGCTGCTCGATCTACGCACATCCCCTGCAACATGGCCCTCGGAACTGCGCCTTCTGCCACTAGCGCTGTCGGCTGGGAATTTTACCATCAGCTTGTCCGCAAGGGTCCTGTGGTATAGCAACACTCTCGAACCCCTTTCCTCTTCGGGAATCAGAGTGGGCAGGTTCTCCTTATACCGTGGATCGAGCAGTGTGTACACCCAGTAATCCGTAGTGGCCAGAATGCGTGCAACGCGAGGGTCACGAGAAAGGCATCCTAACATGAAGTCAGCCATGTGTGCCAGGGTACCTGTACGCAACACATGGCTGTCTTCACTAGGAAGATCACTTTCAGGATCCTCCTCCTCCTCCTCCTCCTCCTCAGGCCATACACGCTGAAAGGATGACAGGCAATCAGCCGGTGTACCGTCAGCAGCGGGCCAAGCTGTCTCTTCCCCCTCCTCCTCATCCTCCTCATGCTCCTCCTCCTCCTCCTGTACGCGCTGAGAAATAGACAGGAGGGTGCCCTGACTATCCAGCGGCATACTGTCTTCCCCCGCCCCCGTTTCCGAGCGCAAAGCAGCTGCCTTTATGGTTTGCAGGGAATTTCTCAAGATGCATAGCAGAGGAATGGTGACGCTAATGATTGTAGCATCGCCGCTCACCACCTGGGTAGACTCCTCAAAATTACCAAGGACATGGCAGATGTCTGCCAACCAGGCCCACTCTTCTGAAAGGAATTGAGGAGGCTGACTCCCACTGCGCCGCCCATGTTGGAGTTGGTATTCGACTATAGCTCTACGCTGTTCATAGAGCCTGGCCAACATGTGGAGCGTAGAGTTCCACCGTGTGGGCACGTCGCACAGCAGTCGGTGCACTGGCAGCTTAAAGTGATGTTGCAGGGTGCGCAGGGTGGCAGCGTCCGTGTGGGACTTGCGGAAATGTGCGCAGAGCCGGCGCGCCTTTACGAGCAGGTCTGACAAGCGTGGGTAGCTTTTCAGAAAGCGCTGAACCACCAAATTAAATACGTGGGCCAGGCATGGCACGTGCGTGAGGCTGCCGAGCTGCAGAGCCGCCACCAGGTTACGGCCGTTGTCACACACGACCATGCCCGGTTGGAGGCTCAGCGGCGCAAGCCAGCGGTCCGTCTGCTGTGTCAGACCCTGCAGCAGTTCGTGGGCCGTGTGCCTCTTATCGCCTAAGCTGAGTAGTTTCAGCACGGCCTGCTGACGCTTGCCCACCGCTGTGCTGCCACACCGCGCGACACCGACTGCTGGCGACATGCTGCTGCTAACACATCTTGATTGTGAGACAGAGGAGGAGGAGGAGGAGGAGGGTGCTTTAGTGGAGGAAGCATAGACCTCCGCAGATACCAGCACCGAGCTGGGGCCCGCAATTCTGGGGGTGGGTAGGACGTGAGCGGTCCCAGGCTCTGACTCTGTCCCAGCCTCCACTAAATTCACCCAATGTGCCGTCAGGGAGATGTAGTGGCCCTGCCCGCCTGTGCTTGTCCACGTGTCCGTAGTTAAGTGGACCGTGGCAGTAACCGCGTTGGTGAGGGCGCGCACAATGTTGCGGGAGACGTGGTCGTGCAGGGCTGGGACGGCACATCGGGAAAAGTAGTGGCGACTGGGAACTGAGTAGCGCGGGGCCGCCGCCTCCATGATACTTTTGAAGGACTCCGTTTCCACAACCCTATACGGCAGCATCTCAAGGCTGATGAATTTTGCGATGCGGACGGTTAACGTTTGAGCGTGCGGGTGCGTGGCGGCGTACTTGCGCTTGCGCTCGAACACTTGCGCAAGCGACGGCTGAACGGTGCGCTGAACTACACTGCTGGATGGGGCCGAGGACAGCGGAGATGAGGGTGTGGGTGCAGGCCATGAGGCGGTAGTGCCTGTGTCCTGAGAGGGGGGTTGCATCTCAGTGGCAGGTTGGGGCACAGGGGGAGAGGCAGGGGTGCAAACCGGAGGCGGTGAACGGCCTTCGTCCCACCTTGTGGGGTGCTTGGCCATCATATGTCTGCGCATGCTGGTGGTGGTGAGGCTGTTGGTGTTGGCTCCCCGGCTGAGCTTTGCGCGACAAAGGTTGCACACCACTGTTCGTCGGTCGTCAGGCGTCTCTGTGAAAAACTGCCAGACCTTAGAGCACCTCGGCCTCCGCAGGGTGGCATGGCGCGAGGGGGCGCTTTGGGAAACACTTGGTGGATTATTCGGTCTGGCCCTGCCTCTACCCCTGGCCACTGCACTGCCTCTTGCAACCTGCCCTGCTGATGCCCTTGACTCCCCCTCTGAAGACCTGTCCTCCTGAGTAAGCGTTGCACACCAGGTGGGGTCAGTCACCTCATCGTCCTGCTGCTCTTCCTCCGAATCCTCTGTGCGCTGCTCCCTGGGACTTACTGCCCTTACTACTACCTCACTGCAAGACAACTGTGTCTGATCGTCATCGTCCTCCTCACCCACAGAAAGTTGTTGAGACAGTTGGCGGAAGTCCCCAGCCTCTTCCCCCGGACCCCGGGAACTTTCGAATGGTTGGGCATCAGTGACGATAAACTCCTCTGGTGGGAGAGGAACCGCTGCTGCCCAATCTAAGCAGGGGCCCGAGAACAGTTCCTGGGAGTGCTCCCGCTCCTGAGCAGGTGTTATTGTAGTGGAGTGAGGAGGCTGGGAGGAAGGAGGAGCAGCAGACAGAGGATTCGGATTGGCAGCAGTGGACGGCGCAGAACTGCGGGTAGACGATAGGTTGCTCGAAGCACTTTCTGCCATCCAGGACAGGACCTGCTCACACTGCTCATTTTCTAATAACCGTCTCCCGCGTGGACCCATTAATTGGGCGATGAATGTGGGGACGCCAGAAACGTGCCTCTCTCCTAATCGCGCAGCAGTCGGCTGCGACACACCTGGATCAGGAGCTTGGCCTGTGCCCACACCCTGACTTGGCCCTCCGCGTCCTCGGCCACGTCCACGTCCACGTCCTCTAGGCTTACCCCTACCCCTCAGCATGCTGTATTACCAGTGATTAGATTTCCCAGGCAGGAAATAAATTGGCGCAAGACTGCAGGCCAAATATAATTTTTGCCCTTTTTGGAAAACGAAAGGCCCCACTGCCTCTAGTGAATGAATTATCTAAGTTTAATAACTGTGCTGTGTCCCTGCTTATGTGTCACAGAACGTGAGGGTAGCAGAGTTATTAACTGTGGCAGAGCAGGTATTTTTTTTCCCAATTAAGGAAAGCAAATGGCGAACCCAGCAGTAAAGCGTAGCTGGCTGCGTATGATTTAGCAATGTTTTTCACGCAGCTCACACGTCTCCACAGGCGTAAGGACGGACACAGGCTGGACAAATAGATTTCTTTTCAGTTTTTTCCCACCAACAGGCAGCACTGCGTATATTCAATGAACCTGCGAAGTTTAATAACTGCGCTGTGTCCCTGCTTATGTGTCACAGAACGTGAGGGTAGCAGAGTTATTATAACTCTTGGAGAGCAGGTATTTTTTTTCCCAATTAAGGAAAGCAAATGGCGAACCCAGCAGTAAAGCGTAGCTGGCTGCGTATGATTTAGCAATGTTTTTCACGCAGCTCACACGTCTACACAGGCGTAAGGACGGACACAGGCTGGACAAATAGATTTCTTTTCAGTTTTTTCCCACCAACAGGCAGCACTGCGTATATTCAATGAACCTGCGAAGTTTAATAACTGCGCTGTGTCCCTGCTTATGTGTCACAGAACGTGAGGGTAGCAGAGTTATTATAACTCTTGGAGAGCAGGTATTTTTTTTCCCAATTAAGGAAAGCAAATGGCGAACCCAGCAGTAAAGCGTAGCTGGCTGCGTATGATTTAGCAATGTTTTTCACGCAGCTCACACGTCTCCACAGGCGTAAGGACGGACACAGGCTGGACAAATAGATTTCTTTTCAGTTTTTTCCCACCAACAGGCAGCACTGCGTATATTCAATGAACCTGCGAAGTTTAATAACTGCGCTGTGTCCCTGCTTATGTGTCACAGAACGTGAGGGTAGCAGAGTTATTATAACTCTTGGAGAGCAGGTATTTTTTTTCCCAATTAAGGAAAGCAAATGGCGAACCCAGCAGTAAAGCGTAGCTGGCTGCGTATGATTTAGCAATGTTTTTCACGCAGCTCACACGTCTACACAGGCGTAAGGACGGACACAGGCTGGACAAATAGATTTGTTTTCAGTTTTTTCCCACCAACAGGCAGCACTGCGTATATTCAATGAACCTGCGAAGTTTAATAACTGCGCTGTGTCCCTGCTTATGTGTCACAGAACGTGAGGGTAGCAGAGTTATTATAACTCTTGGAGAGCAGGTATTTTTTTTCCCAATTAAGGAAAGCAAATGGCGAACCCAGCAGTAAAGCGTAGCTGGCTGCGTATGATTTAGCAATGTTTTTCACGCAGCTCACACGTCTACACAGGCGTAAGGACGGACACAGGCTGGACAAATAGATTTCTTTTCAGTTTTTTCCCACCAACAGGCAGCACTGCGTATATTCAATGAACCTGCGAAGTTTAATAACTGCGCTGTGTCCCTGCTTATGTGTCACAGAACGTGAGGGTAGCAGAGTTATTATAACTCTTGGAGAGCAGGTATTTTTTTTCCCAATTAAGGAAAGCAAATGGCGAACCCAGCAGTAAAGCGTAGCTGGCTGCGTATGATTTAGCAATGTTTTTCACGCAGCTCACACGTCTCCACAGGCGTAAGGACGGACACAGGCTGGACAAATAGATTTCTTTTCAGTTTTTTCCCACCAACAGGCAGCACTGCGTATATTCAATGAACCTGCGAAGTTTAATAACTGCGCTGTGTCCCTGCTTATGTGTCACAGAACGTGAGGGTAGCAGAGTTATTATAACTCTTGGAGAGCAGGTATTTTTTTTCCCAATTAAGGAAAGCAAATGGCGAACCCAGCAGTAAAGCGTAGCTGGCTGCGTATGATTTAGCAATGTTTTTCACGCAGCTCACACGTCTACACAGGCGTAAGGACGGACACAGGCTGGACAAATAGATTTGTTTTCAGTTTTTTCCCACCAACAGGCAGCACTGCGTATATTCAATGAACCTGCGAAGTTTAATAACTGCGCTGTGTCCCTGCTTATGTGTCACAGAACGTGAGGGTAGCAGAGTTATTATAACTCTTGGAGAGCAGGTATTTTTTTCCCCAATTAAGGAAAGCAAATGGCGAACCCAGCAGTAAAGCGTAGCTGGCTGCGTATGATTTAGCAATGTTTTTCACGCAGCTCACACGTCTACACAGGCGTAAGGACGGACACAGGCTGGACAAATAGATTTCTTTTCAGTTTTTTCCCACCAACAGGCAGCACTGCGTATATTCAATGAACCTGCGAAGTTTAATAACTGCGCTGTGTCCCTGCTTATGTGTCACAGAACGTGAGGGTAGCAGAGTTATTATAACTCTTGGAGAGCAGGTATTTTTTTTCCCAATTAAGGAAAGCAAATGGCGAACCCAGCAGTAAAGCGTAGCTGGCTGCGTATGATTTAGCAATGTTTTTCACGCAGCTCACACGTCTCCACAGGCGTAAGGACGGACACAGGCTGGACAAATAGATTTGTTTTCAGTTTTTTCCCACCAACAGGCAGCACTGCGTATATTCAATGAACCTGCGAAGTTTAATAACTGCGCTGTGTCCCTGCTTATGTGTCACAGAACGTGAGGGTAGCAGAGTTATTATAACTCTTGGAGAGCAGGTATTTTTTTCCCCAATTAAGGAAAGCAAATGGCGAACCCAGCAGTAAAGCGTAGCTGGCTGCGTATGATTTAGCAATGTTTTTCACGCAGCTCACACGTCTCCACAGGCGTAAGGACGGACACAGGCTGGACAAATAGATTTGTTTTCAGTTTTTTCCCACCAACAGGCAGCACTGCGTATATTCTATGAATAATAACTGTGTTGTGGCCCTGCCTATACAATTCTTTCCCTGCAGTATCAATGGAGGGTGCAATGCTCTGCAGAGGCGATTTTGAGAAGCCCAAAAAAAATGCAGCACAGCCAACAGCAGCCTGGACAGTACTGCACACGGATAAATATGGCCCTAGAAAGGACCGTTGAGGTTCTTGAAGGCTACACTCACTCCTAACACTCTCCCTGCCTATGCAGCACTTCTGTCCCTAATGCCAGGTGCAACGGTCTGCAGAGGCGATTTTGAGAAAGAAAAAAAAATCCCACTGCTAACAGCAGCCAACACACAGCTATCAGTGGCCCTAATAAGGACCTTTGGGGGGTCTTGAAGCCTACACTAACTACCAATTCTTTCCCTACAGCAGCTCCGGTATAAACAGCACTGTCCCTCATCTAACTCACACCGCATCTGAGGCGAGCCGCGGGAGGGGCCGACTTTTATATTAGGCGAACACCTGATCTCGCCAGCCACTCACAGCAGGGGGGTGGTATAGGGCTTAAACGTTGCAGGGGGAAGTTGTAATGCCTTCCCTGTCTTTCAATTGGCCAGAAAAGCGCGCTAACGTCTCAGGGAAGGAAGTGAAAGTAACCAGAACACCGCATGGTGTTCGTCACGAATAACGAACATCCCGAACACCCTAATATTCGCACGAATATCAAGCTCGGACGAACGCGTTCGCTCATCTCTAATCCTAATCACTTCATGTGAGCAGTTCATTCCCTTTAAAAATAAAAGAATCTCAACTAAAAGGAAACCAATGTGGCTCGACAAGACGGTAAGGGGGGCAATAAACGAAAAAAAGAAAGCGTTCAAACGACTAAAGCAACAAGGCAGCGAAGAAGCACTAAAATCGTACAGGGAAAAAAAAACTAAATATGCAAAGATACGATCAAAATTGCCAAGGAGGAGGCGGAAAGACTGATCGCCGAAGAGAGCAAAAACAACCCAAAACTATTTTTTCAACTATATTAACAGCAAAAGGATTTGCATGGAGAGCACTGGCCCTTTAACAAATAATGCAGGGGAAATCATTGAAGATGATGGAGGGAAGGCAAATCTATTAAATAGTTTCTTTTCAAGCGTATTCACAAACGAAAAGGAAATGCCACACGAGATACAGGGGAATAAAATAAACCCCTCGCAAAATATGTCATACCTAACGCAGGAGGAAGTACGGAACAGGTTAAAGAAGATTAAAATCGATAAATCGCCAGGCCCAGATGGAATACACCCAAGGATACTAAGGGAACTAAGTGATGAGTTAGCTAGGCCGCTATACCTAATATTTCTAGACACTATCAAGACCGGTGTTGTACCATTGGATTGGTGCATTGCCAACGTGGTTCCAATTTATAAAAAGGGGACCGAAAGTGAGCCTGGCAACTACAGGCCGGTAAGTCTCAGTTCAGTAACGGGAAAAATTTTCGAGGGGATTCTGAGAGACTCCATCGATGAGCACCTCAAGGAGAACAAGGGAATAACTCCTCACCAGCATGGATTCATGAAGGGTCGCTCATGTCAGACAAATCTGATCAGTTTCTGCGATGAAGTAAGCTCTAAGCTGGACCTGGGAGAGTCTATTGATCTCGTATATCTGGACTTCTCTAAAGCGTTTGACACCGGGCCACATAGTAGGCTAATATACAAAATGAGACAGTTCGGACTGGGCGAAAACGTGTGTAATTGGGTTAAAAATTGGCTCAATGATAGAAAGCAGAGGGTAGTAATAAATGGCTCATACTCCGATTGGGCCACAAGGTTCAGTATTGGGCCCCATTCTGTTCAATATATTTATCAACGACCTGATAGAGGGGCTGCACAGCAAAATTTCAATATTTGCAGATGACACAAAACTATACAATATAATTAATGCAATGGAGGACAATGTGCAGCTACAAACTGACCTAGATAAGCTGGGGGCTTGGGCAGAAAAATGGCAAATGAAGTTCAATGTTGATAAATGTAAGGTTATGCACATGGGCAGCAAGAATGGATGTTACCAATATTCGCTTAATGGGGTACCACTAGGGAAAAGTAATATGGAAAAAGACCTGGGGGTACTAGTGGACTATAGACTAAACTGGAGTAACCAATGCCAATCAGCTGCTGCAAAGGCAAATAAAGTTTTGGGATGCATTAAAAGAGGTATAGGGGCGAAGGACGAGAACATTATCCTTCCATTATATAAGGCACTTGTCAGGCCTCACATGGAATACTGCATACAGTTCTGATCACCGGTGCTCAGGAAAGATGTTACGGTATTGGAGGGGGTTCAAAGAAGGGCAACTAAACTAATACATGTAATGACTGGACTGGAATACCCAGAGAGGCTATCCAAATTGGGACTATTTACTCTAGAAAAAAGAAGGTTAAGAGGTGACCAAATAACCATGTATAAGTACATGAGGGGACAATACAAAGATCTCTCCCAGGATCTGTTTATACCCAGGACTGCAACGGTAACAAGAGGGCATCCGCTACGTTTAGAGGAAAGCAGGTTTCATCACCAACATAGAAAGGGATTCTTTACTGTTAGAGCAGCTAGACTGTGGAACTCTCTGCCTGAGGACGTAGTGATGGCAAAATCCTTAGAGCAGTTTATAAGGGGACTTGATGTCTTTCTGTAGAGGAAGGATATTATAGGCTATAAATCTAAGATTATTTGTTTATCTGGGTATACAGGCAGGTAGGAACTATTAGGGGTTGATCCAGGGAACAGTCTGATTGCCATTAGGGAGTCGGGAAGGAATTTTTTCCCCAAAAGGGCTAATTGGCTTCTGCTCTTGGGGTTTTTTGCCTTCCTCTGGATCAACAAAACAGGAGGCTAGACAGGCTGGACAAGATGGACATTGTCTTCATTCAGCCTTATGAACTATGTTACTATGTAACTTCACTGTACGCACTTAGCATTTTTGTTGTGGAGCTGAAAGTGTACAATATATACACTGTTTAAATTTTTTTTAGGGGATTCAAAGCGTATGCTATATACCCGTGTGTGGGTCCCTTTAATTCAAGCTATCTAACAACAGTATACACTGTTTACATTTTTTGTTTTGGGTTACAAAGCGTACGCTATATACCCGTGTGTGGGTCCTGTCAATCCACGCTATCTAACAACAGTATACACTGTTTATTGTGTCTATTTTGGCCTATAAGCGTATGCAAAATAACTCGCAGTTTACGTAACATTTTAATATAGTGCAGGTCGAGGACATGGGCATCTGAATGAGGCTTGCTGCTGAGGGATTAGTAGAGAGCCACATATCTACGCTTCCTAGCTTCATCTCACATTTTGCAGGTCCGCGTAGTAGACCATTATTAAAAGCACCACAGTGCGATCAGGTGATGACGTGGGTAGCGGATAACGCGTCCAGTAATTTATCCAACACCCAGTCTTCCACGCAGTCCACTCACGCTAGCCAAAGCACTGGACCACTGAATCCTCATGCTGATCCTCCTTCCTCCCAGCCTGGTCACCCCATGTAAAGGAGAGATTCAGAACAGGCAGACTCCCAGGAACTGCTCTCGGGTCCCTTCCCTGAGTCGGAAAAAACATTTCATCAGCCACCTGAGGTGTTTGTCGTGACCGATGCCAAAAATTTGGACCTTTCACAGTCTCAGGGTGATGAGGGTGGGGACTTCCAAGTAGTCTCTCAAGAGGTATTTGTGGATGATGATGATGATGAGACACAGTTGTCTGTCAGTGAGGTTGTTGTTAGGGCATTAATCTGAGGGAGGAGCAGACTCAGGATTCAGAGAAAGAGCTGGTGGATGATGAGGTGACTGATCCGACCTGGGTTGTTAAGCCTACTGAAGACAGCGCTTCAGAGGGGAGGCAAGTGCAGCACCAGAACAGGTTGGAAGAGGAAGTGGGGTGGCCAGAGGGAGAAGCAGGGCCAGAGCAAGTAATCCCCTAACTGTTCCCCACAGCACCTCCTTGCAGCAAGCTCCTGTGCAGAGAGGTCTGGAGGTTTTTTAATGAGAGCACAGACAACTGATGAACAGTGTTGTGCAACCTGTGCCACACCAAGATCAGCAGGGGAGCCACCACTACCAGCCTGACCACCACCAGCATGCGCAGGCATACGATAGCTAAGCACCTGATGAGATGGAACGAAGGCCATTCACCGCCTGCAGGTCACACCACTGCCTCTTTCCCTGGGTCACATTCTAGCGCTGAGATGCGTTCCCCCTCCCAGGACGCAGGCACGAGCGTCTCTCTGCCTGCACCCACCCCTTCACCTCCACAGTCCTCCACTGCCTCCAGCAATGTGTCTCAGGGCAGCGTTCAGCTGTCCATAACCCAAGCATTGCAGCGCAAGCGAAAATATGCAGCCACCCACCCGCATGAACAATCACTAAACGTGCATATCTCCAAACTACTGAGCCTGGAGATGCTGCCATATAGGCTGGTAGAAACGGAGGCTTTCCGCAACCTCATGGTGGCGGCCGTCCCTCGGTACTCGTTCCCCAGTGGCCACTATTTTTCCCGCTGCGCTGTCTCCGCCCTACACTAGCATGTGTCAGGGAATATAAACCATGCTCTTACCAATGCGGTTACGGGAAAGGTCCACTTAACCACACATGAACAAGTGCTGGTGGGCAGGGACACTACATCTCCCTGACGTAACATTGGGTTAACCTGGTGGAGGCTGGGACCGATTCTGACCCTGAGTCCGCTCACGTGCTACCCACAACGAAGATTGTGGGTCGTACCTCGGTCATGGTTTCTCTGGCTTATTATGCCACCTCCTCCACCTCTGAATTACAATCTGTGAGCACGTCGCCTTCAGTCGGTAACATGAGGCGCTGCAGCACTGCCATAGGGAAGCGTCAGCAGGCCGTGCTGAAACTCCTGAGCTTAGGTGACAAGAGGCACACCGCCCAAGAGCTGTTACATGGTTTGATGGAACAGACAGATCTGTGGCTTTCGCAATTGAACCTCCAACCAGGCATGGTCATGTGTGACAATGGCCGTAATCTGCTGGTGGCTCTGCAGCTTGGCAGACTAACACAAGTGCCATGCCTGGCCCACGTGTTCAATCTGGTAGTTCAGCTTTCTTAAAAAGTACCCCAATTTGTCGGAGCCGCTCAGCAAGGTGCGTTGCATGTGCGCACATTTCTGAAAGTCCACCACAGATGATGCCACCCTCAGGACACTGCAACATCGATTCCAGCTGCCAGTTCACCGACTGTTGTGCAACGTGTCCACGAGCTGGAATTAAACTTTGCACATGTTGGCCAGGGTTTACGAGCAGCGTAGATCCATTGTTGAATACCAGCTGCAACATGGCCATCGGAGTGGTAGTCAGCCCCCGCAGTTCTTCACAGAGGAGTGGGCATGGATGTATGACATCTGTTAGGTCTTAGGAAACTTTGGGGAGTCATCACAAATGGTGAGCGCCGATGCGGCCGTTATCAGCATAACCATCCCGCTGCTTTGCCTGCTAACAAGGTCGCTGATAAGCATTAAGGCCGATGCTTTGCGGATAGAACAGGAGATGGGGGATGACAATACGTTGGTTGATAGCCAGACCACCCTCACGTATGTTTCTCAGCGAGTATTGGAGGAGGAGGAAGGGGAAGAGACTGCTGCCCACACTGCAGAGAGTATCCATGCTACTTCCTTCACATCTGTTCAGCGTGTATGGGCTGAAGAGGAGAAGAAGACTGAGAGTCATCCTCATAGTGAGGAAAGCGATGTGTTGCGTACTGGGACTCTGGCACACATGGCTGACTTCATGTTAAGCTGCCTTTCCCATGACCCTCACATTAGATGCATTCTGGCCAACATGGATTACTCTGTTCACCCTTCTAGACCCATGGTATAAGGAGTTTTCCACTCTCATTCCCGAAGAGATAAGAGGTACGAGAGTGATGCAATACCACAAGGCCCTGGTGGAAAAGCTGATACTAAAGTTCCCATCTGACAACGCTAGCGGTAGAGGACGTAGTTCAGTGGGTCAACTAGCAAGGGAGACGCGGGGAACAGGCAGCATGTCCAGTGCAGGCAAGGGAACACTCTCCAAGGCCTTTGCCAGTTTTATGGCACCCCAGCCAGACTGTGTCACCACTCCGAAGTGTAGGCTGAGCAGGAGGGAACACTGTAAAAAGATGGCGAGGGAGTACTTAGCCGACTGTACCAACTTCCTCCGTGATCCCTCTGCTTTATACAACTATTGGGTGTCAAAGCTGAATACATGGCACAAACTTGCGCTGTATGCCTCAGAGGTGCTGGCCTGCCCTGCCTTTAGCGTCTTGTCAGAGAGGGTGTTTAGTGCTGCTGTGGGGATTATCACGGATAAGCATACCCGCCTGACAACTGACAGCGCCGACAGGCTTACACTCATTAAGATGAACAAAGCCTAGATTTCCCCTGACTTCTCTTTTTCACCGGTGCAAAGCAGTGTAACATAAAGATTCTTTAAGCTGGAACTGGAGAACCTTACACCCTCTATCACCCCCCAAAAAAGGGAGACTTAGCTTGGTCTATCCTTCTCTGATCTTCCTCCTCCTCCTCCAGCATGTCAGCACGCAGAACTGCCAATTCTTCAGAGGGCCAAAAGGCTTTGTAAAAACTAATTTTTTCAGAAGGCTGCCTCCAGGCTCTGTTAGCAAATTAAAGAAGTACGAGCTCAATGTTAAAAAATTTTTTCAGGGTTTCACCTGCACTTTGAGTAAACAAATTTTTCAGGGGTACACCTATACTCTTGGTACACAAATTTTTCAGGGGTTTGCCTACACTCTTAGTAAACAAATTTTTCAGGGGTTCACCTATACTCTTAGTAAACACATTTTTCAGGGGTTCGCCTATACTCTTAGTAAACAAATGTTTCAGGGGTTCGCCTATACTCTTGGTACACAAATGTTGCAGGAGTTCGCCTATACTCTTGGTAAACTAATCCTTCAGGGGTTCGCCTATACTCTTGGTACACAAATGTTTCAGGGGTTCGCCTATACTCTTGGTAAAGCAATTGTTTCTGGGGTTCGCCTATACTCTTGGTAAACAAATTTTTCAGGGGTTCGCCTATATACTCTTAATAAACAAATCTTTCAAGGGTTCATCTATACTCTTGGTAAACAAAGCTCTGGGGTTCACCTGCACTCTGGGTAAAAAAATCTTTTGTTTTAGAATGCGTTGTTGAATTGTGGAGATGTGTAGAAGTACTGGAATCAGAGTCCCCTTTATGCCCACATTTGTGGCTTATAAAATTTTGTGACGGAGGTGGCATAGGATTGGAATTATTGGAACCCAACAGTCCTTTTTAGGACTACAACTCCTCTCATTGTGTGCATCAGCAGTTTGGCTGCCTGGGACCAGTAGTGCGCACAAAGCATTCACAAGCATCCTGGCTGTATACTGCATACTGTTACCGGTTCTATACAGTATACTGCTACTGGTGTACACAGACTATATAGAAACTAACAAAACTCCTCTCATTTTTCTTTTTTTTTTGGGGGGGGGGGTTTGGCTGAAAGCATTTGCATAATAGGCCCAAGTGTTATATAGTGCAGATCGAGAGGACACACAAGACTGTACACATTTTATAATGTCTATTTTTGGCTGAATGCATACGTAAAATACCCTTAGTGTGTCCGGTCAATCCACACCATATAACAAGACTGTACACATTTTACACTGTCTTTTTTGTCTGAAAACGTGCGTAAAATGCCCTTAGTGTGTGTCCTCTCAATCCGCACGCAGTGTACGCAAAATACCTCACAGTTTGATGAAGACTAGGGGTAAGGGTCGAGGACGAGGACATGGATATGGGCACCCGAATGAGGGTGTGGCTAGAGGCCGAGGTCCTGGGCAGGGTGCAACTGTGCCTTGTTTGGCCACTTAAATTTATTCATAATACATGCTGTATTTCCCTGGGGCACTGGTTAATAAGCCCCTCGGGAAAGAGGCAGGGACTGGGACAGGCAGTAGCTTGTCTGTTGGTGGACCCCCACCAGGATCCCATGAAGCCAGTACGAGCTCTATGTTGGCCCTCTGAAGAATTGGCAGTTCTGCCTGCTGACATGCTGGAGGAGGAGGAGGAAGATCAGAGAAGGATAGACCAAGCTAAGTCTCCTTTTTTTGGGGGGTGATAGAGGGTGTATGGTTCTCCAGTTCCAGCTTAAAGAATCTTTATGTTACACTGCTTTCCACCGGTGGAAAAGAGAAGTCAGGGGAAATCTAGGCTTTGTTCATCTTAATGAGTGTAAGCCTGTCGGCGCAATTTTCGAGTACTTCCGTACTCGGCTGAAATGATTAGGGAGGCGCCGGCGGGCGGGGGGAGGCGTGGCGGAGCGGGGAGTAGCAGCGGGGAACAGGGGGGAGCTCTCTCTCCCTCTCCATCCCCACTCCCCGCTGCAACCTCCCTCTCACCCATGGCGCCCCCCGAATCTTTTCACCCAAGTATGGAAGTATTCGAAAATTGCAGCGCTCGGACGAAAAAGGGGCGTGTCCGAGTAGGTTCGCTCATCTCTAGTGCCGAACTCGCTAGGCTCAAAGCCTAATCTTTATGCATGACCACCCTGAACTGAAATTTAGTTAACGGGGAGCCCGAGGAATGCACCAGCAGCTAGCCCGTGCTGCTGTGTCTGGCCAAGAAATTTTTTAACAATAAAACCGGGCACCATTATCGGACGCTTGTCGTCTTTTGACGACTTCTCTTTTCTCCATCCTTTTATTATTTGTCCAAAGACAAATTCCTTGGTCACGTCACGAGCCCTGTGCAGGTGCAGCAAAAGGCAATTGCCGACAGACGTTTTCGTGCTGCGTCCGCCGATGCGCCCGGTTTTCGCAGCTCCGATAACGTGTTAAGCATCACCGATCTCGCTTCCAGAAAATAACCCCCCACGGCCGCCATCCATACTTTCCAAATGGAATTGTAACGTTTCCACGTTGATTCCGCTACCGATTTGCGAATCAGAGTTAGGAGCTCTCTTCTATTATTTCCCACAAGAAAGACGGGCAACATACCCCCTCGACATCCGCCGTTCGGTGCAGCTCCCTGAATCTCTCCATCTGGAAACGAGAAAGAGCGTCAGCAGTTTTGTTCATAGTTCCGGGAACATGCCTTGCTGTCAGCTTGATATTATTCTGCAAGCATCTTAACACCAGGTGGCGTATTGCCGCCAAAACCAAAGGCGATGCAGATGATTGTTTATTCAACCCCTCTTACCACCGATTGGTTATCCGACCAGACACAAATATTTTTATCTTCCAAAACTGGACCCCAAATCTCGATGACCACCATCAGGGGAAAAATCCAACAACGCGATATTTTTAACCCACCGCTTCTCCACCCATTTTAATGGCCATGGTGCCTTGCACCAAATGTTCTCCAACATAGCTCCGAAACCCCACGAACCCGACGCGTCAGCAAAAAGGCAAAGCTCCTCATTTGCTACTTCCGCTGTCTGGCAAATCACCTGTCCGTTGAAAGCCCGGAGGAAAACTTGCCAAACGTGTAAGTCCGCCTGCATACCCTTTGTCACTCTGACAAAGTGATGCTGCTCTCTGACTCCTGTCGTTGCCAGCGACAGACGCCTAGCAAATGGACAGCCCATGGGAATGACCCGGCACGCGAAATTTAACAAACCTAGCAGCACTTGTAGCTGGTGCAGCGTAACTTTCCGCGAACTGCCAACCAGTCTGACCTGTTGACGAAGCCGCGCCACTTTCTCCTCCAGTAATCGGAAAACCATTTCCTTTGTATCAATTTAGATACCTAAAAATGTTAGACATGAAACCGGACCTACCGTTTTTTCACTCGATAGCGGCACACCTGCTTTCTCCATTAACGCTTGAAAGGAGGAGAGTAAAAACCAGCACATGCTAGAATCTGAGGGCCCAACGAACAGAAAGTCATCCAAGTAATGCAACACTGATCGGATGCCCGTCTCAAATCGAAGCATCCATTCCAGAAATTAACTGAAAACTTCGAAATAATAACACGAGATGGAGCATCCCATCGGCAATCACATGTCCACAAAATACAGGCGGTCTACGCGGCAGCCCAATAGGTGGAAGCATTCTGGATGCACCGGAAGTAGGCGAAAGGCCGATTCGATGTCAGCCTTCGCCAACAGAGCTCCGCTACCCGCCTGACGGACCAGGCAGACTGCCCTATCGAAAGAAGTATACGATACGGCCGTCTGCTCTTTTGAAATTCTATCGTTGACTGACTCGCCCGTCAGATAAGATAAGTGATGTATAAGCTGGAACTTGCCTGGTTCCTTCTTTGGTACCAAGCCCAATGGCGAAACTCGCAAGTTCTCGAATGGCGGCTGCTGAAAAGGACCCGCCCTCCGACCCAATTCTACCTCCTTCAGCAGCTTATCCATCACCAGTTCCTTATTATCGCGCGCGGATTTTAAATTACGGCTAAGCATTAGAGCGGAACTTGGGGTATGCGGAATTACGAAACCTGAAGTGAAACCTGATTTAAGCAGGCTTGCCTCCTGTTTCCTGTGATACTTGGTGAGCCACCACTCCAGGAACTGGACGTTCACTGGGGTTGATCCCAGGCGCAGGCGCGCCGGGAACCGCATTCGGTCTTTGTCGTCGGAAACAACGTACCGCTGCATGCGACCCGCCGCAAAAGGAACATTCGTGCCAAAATTTGCAAGCGGCAAGGAACCGGCAATGAATTCATTAAAGGACCAACAGGAACCCGAGGGCTTGTGCACCACTGGTGCCTGCTGCCCAGTGCCGGCCCCCATGGTGGTACTCTGAAAAAACGGCTTCGCCGGTTTCTGCGCCAGGAGTAACTGAATCCAAGCGTCCATTGCCTTAGTTGCCCAGCTAAAGTCTTTAACTCCCGAAATGCGATGACAAAAATCCTCGTCGTAGTGCCACCAGGCTAAACCGCCGTGTAACTTGTAGGCGCTGTGAATCGTGTTTATATATACCAGCAACTCCGGGCCTTTCTGCGGCTGTTGCTGGAATATAACATGAGCCAGTGTCAAGATGGCTTGTAGCCAATTACTAAAAGTTTTTGCTACTTTGGGTTTTTTATCTACACCCTGTTCCGAAAACTGCACTTTATCGACTGCCACATGCTCCACCGACAGAAGCGACCAAATATCTATGTAACAACCATTCTTTATTTTCTCCACCACGTCCTCCGCGAGGCCCACTCCCAAGGGGGCGACGCCACAAAATAAAGAATCCGAAAACCTTAAACCATCTTTTCCAAGCTCTTCACATCTCCCGCTCGCCCCCGTAGGCGAGTACCCGGGTGCTTGAGCCAAATTACCAACCTCGGGCGAGCCTCGGCTCCCCGGACAAACATAGGACGCTGGTAGTCCTTTTTCTTTATCAAATTTCTCCACCAGCACTCTCAGCGCTACCATAAAATCATTTACATTCCCCAAACTTTACCACATGATAACTCTGTCGTCCTCCGGCCCTGCCAAGGGAAAAGCAGGGGTGAGTGGTCTCATTTGACGCTGAAAGGTCACTCCCCGCTGCATGTCGTGCCGAGACCCTACTGTGGGTGACACCACGGCGCCTTGGGCTACTCGCGCTTGAAGCCCCGAAGGCCGCAACCGGTTTGCTCTGCCTGCTGCTGCGGTCGGACCGCCTGTCATCTGCGGAGGAAGCCGGTGAAGATTGTAAAAAGAACCACAAAGCCCAAGTCGTCGCCACTTGGCTGCTACGCCTGTTGCTCCTTTGCACAGCTCCCAATCGCCCGTGTCTCTCATAAGGGGGGGTCCCCTCGCGGCTGGTGCAAACGTCCCCGGACCCGGTTGACGACGAACTATCGTGTCTATCCGCACTGCGCTTACCTTTGCAAGCTGTCGCGCGTTCAATATGCTCGCGCTCTTCGCCACTAATTGGCCTGTTGCTAGACCCTGAAACTATGTACGCATGGCTAGCCCCTTTTTGCCTAGCTGCCCTCTCAAAGCCACCCCCCCTTGTTGGTTTGCTGCCACCAACGAGCGCTCCCTGTACCGCCACCTGGCGGCCTTAGAAAGTCGGGGTGACTTGCCCCATAGCTCCGGGAATGATCCCTGGGGCGAGCTTAAAGCGACGCTGCCTGCGCTTCCTGTGCTTCTCTCCCCTTCTCCCCCCTCCCCCCTTTCCACCTCGTTCTACGGCCGTCGGCCTAAGGTCCCTGCCCTCTCTCTTCCTGGCCCTCTTGCTCCTTTGCCCCACTTCTTGTGTGCTGCTGCCTCCTGGGCTATCGGGGGACTCGCTCCCGCAGTTCTCACTGCTGTACAAATGAAAAGGAGTCCCGGCGCCGGAACTCTTTCTGGCCCGCGGATCCATCCTCCCTCCATCGGAGCTGCGCGAGGGCTGCTCTGAATCTCCCTCCAACGTACGGCGGACAGCCACGGGGCCTTCCCCTCCCGGACACCAAGGCACCGCTCCCGGTAGGTCCACGATCCTCCTCTGTGTTTGCTTCGGTGCCGCTTCCGGACGCGCCCTGGCTGCGTCCTGCTGTCCTGCGCTGCGACCGCGCTACACCGCTGCCAGTTGCTCTCGCCGGTCTCGGGCTGCTTTTTCGGCCCCCTTTTTTCGCGGCTGGACTTGGGCTTAGCCTGGCAGGGGGGACACTTCTCCTCTGAGGTCTTCCGCGGGGCTCCACACTGATGGCCTGTTCCGGAGGGTCCCTTCCAGCCCCGGCTTCACCTGATGACACTGCTCCAACTTCAGCGGCCATTTGCATCAGCCATTGTGGGCCTTGGCTGGCAACCGCCTCTTTAATTTGCTAAATGAGCTGTTCCATGGCACTTTCTTCTCCTGATGTACTCACATGTCTTCTCTCTTCGTTCTTCCATGTGGACTGACCGCTCATCCTCTTCCTTACTCTAACCCCTCCTGCCCCCCAGGTCGCTTCCTTCTTAACTCTTTCCTGTCCTTTTTCGCCCCCCCAGTCCCTTGCTCCTTCGCTATTTGCTTTGTTGCTAGCTAGGAAAGTGTTAGAGTAAGATCCTATCTTCAAGAACCCCAACAGTCCTTTTTAGGGCTACTCCTCACCATGTGCATTATAGTTGTGGCTGGCTGGGAGCAGTAGTGCACCTTTTTTTTTTTACGCATGTATGCCTGTGCACAGCCTTTCAGTTATAGCGTTCTCAGTCTGCAGTGCATTACACCGAGGTCTCACCGTGCAACAGTACTCTAATATTTCCTAGGCCACTGCAAACTATTTCAGTTATACCGTTCTCAGTCTGCAGTGCATTAGACCGAGATCTCACCGTGAAACAGTACTGTAATATTTCCTGGGCCACTGCAAATTATTTTAGTTATACGATTCTACGTCAGCAGTGCATTAGACAGAGGTCTTACCGCTAAACAGTACTCTAATATTTCCTAGGCCATTGCAAAGTATTTTAGCTCTGCCACTGTGCAGAGCGTCTCACAATACCCTTTCCTTTGGGGGGGGGGGGGTTGAGATAGCTGCAGTTACCAGCACTATCCACTGGCTTTAGAGTCTTCTCCCACTCCATACAGCCACTTTTATCTACAAGCCTCTGTGAGCGGTAAATTACCCCTAGGTATCAACGCAAGACAGCGGGTTCATTTTTTCAAGTCACATCATAGAGCCTCCGCTATCTGCAAGTCTCTGTGTGCGGTGAATTAGCCACAGTTTTCAACGCTGTACAGTCGGGTAATTTATTTAGGCCCTTCTCTATACTTAATCCACCATGATGGGGTAAGGGTCGAGGACGTGGACGCGGGCGTCCAAGTGAGGATGTGGGCACAGGCCGAGTTCCTGGGCGGGGTGAATCACAGCCGGCTGCTGAGGGATTAGGAGAGAGGCAAGTTTCTGGGCTCCACAGCTTCTTTTCACAATTGCGGGTCCGCGTGGTAGACCTTTATTACAAACAGAGCAGTGCGAGCAGGTCCTGTCGTGAATGGCAGAAAACGCATCCAGCAATGTTGTGGTGGAAACCCAATATATCTATATTTTGGACTGTGGACCTTTGTAGTGGACAGTGAACCTGTTTTTATATACGTTTAACATATCTGCCCATCTGGGCAGGTCAAAGATTACATAGATACAACGTATTGTTTAATTATTGGATAAGCATCTTGCAATTCTTCCATCCTCCGGTCATCTGTGATTGGCCATCAGGTGGTGAACGAGATGAGTGGGTTTTAATTGGGTATTCCGGTTTAAACGGGGGAGGGGAAGCATAGGTGATCTGAGTATGGCAGATCAGCTATTTTAAAAAATTTTTAAAATTCTTTGCAACAAGATTCTGACAAAAACTGTTATTAGAATCCACTGTTAATGATGCATATTTTGAGTTTTCTTTTGCAGATGGTACCAGGGTGAGGATTGATGACTCCGAACCAGAGATGCAGAGGTCACACAACAAGATGTCCTAAAACGCAGAAGCTCTGCCTCCGCATGCCCCAGTGCAAGAAGCGGAACCGAAGACCCTCACTGAGGCGTGTAGAGTGGTAAAAGGTAAGACGGCAACCCTTTACACTGACTCCTGGTATGCATTTGGCATAGCTCATGATTACGGCCCAATATGGAAGGCCAGACAGCTTGTTATCTCAGTAGGACAGCCAATTAAGAATGGTGCAGCGGTACAGAGTCTCATGGAAACCCTACCACTACTACCTGGCAATGGAGAGCTCACACCGATTCCTACAATGGAGAAGCGAGAGACGACAGCACAGCAAAGGCAGCGGCCCTCAAGCAGTGGAAGAAAGAAGAAAAGATACTGACAGCATGAGTCAGTGGCAAAAACTTTGGACATTGATAAAACCTTTGGACTTTGATAAAAACTTTGGACATTGATAAAACCTTTGGACTTTGATAAAAACTTTGGACATTGATATGCCAAGGACTTTACAGTTACAAGCCAACGAGGAAGGAAAGCAAAATGGGCTAAAGACGGGAGCAACAGAACAGGACGGCGTATGGCGAATAGTCAGCAGAACAGCCTACAGAGGTCCCTGTCCCCCATGATGGCCCAGCTGGTACACAGAATCAAGAGCAGCGATGACGTCGACACTGAACGAAAATGGGTGGCACCTGGGTTCTCTGTAGCTGCTGCATCATTTGTCCAGTTTGCATGATCTTTGCCATATGCGAGTCAGGACAGAAGTAAGGTGGCCATATAACACTTGCCTGGACCACTCTACCCACTTCAGAGATTGCCAATTTGACCACATTCAGCTCACACCTGTTGGGGAGTATGAATATGTGCTTGTTGTTGCTCGAGTCTTTTTCAGGTTGGAGGCCCACCCTGATACTAAGGTAAATGAGCAGGTAACCACACAGAAGCTCATGAATGAGGTAATCTGCAGATAAAGGGTACCGGACGTGAATGAGGTAAACGAAGGTACACACTCCATAGGTGAAATAATGTGACATCATGTCTGGAAGGTAATTGGACAGGGGAGTGTGCCTTAGTAAAGCCCTTATGCTCCTCCACATCCTGTCAGACAGCATTGAGGATAATGAGGTTACCCCCAATAGTTACTTTATCTCGATCCAACTCTGCTGTGTTCTGTAGTTATCCTGTCATGTTGGTCTATCCTTGTTTTCTGCATAGGTACGACGGTTCTTTCCTCTTGTCACTAGGTAGTGTAGGGTCAGTGTTGGCGGCCTGGACCTGTCCACCTTCAGGGCTATCTCCAGGAGGGACATTGGTGTGGGTGAAGATCAGGGAGTCCCACGCCGTGCGTACCTGTGCATACTACTAGTATTGTAACAGCACACTAGAGTGAGAAGAGAGGCAACTGGTGGTAGTTTTGACCTACACGTGTACATTGACGTCATAGGACAGCCAAGGGGGGTACCTGACGAGTTTTTAAAACTTAGAGACCACGTTAAAGCTAGTTTCGAGTCCATTTTTTGATCTTTATGGTAAATAAAATGTTGACTGGATTAATTATGTTTATTATAATTAGCAGCAGTTTATAAATTATACTAGAGATGCCTTATAGGGACTAGTCGACCAATAGGACCTACCTCGACTATGACTTTTCAAAATAGAATGGCACTAGGTACGATTTTAGCCAAAAAGGGGAGTGTCTGTAAGATGATAGGGGAGACTTGTACCTACATTCCAGACAACACGTGACCCGCGGGTAAAGATGTAGTTGCCATTAAGAAGCTGACCGCACTAACTAAAAAGAGCTAACCTTAGTCTGTTTCCTCAGTTAGGTACATACCGAACAGCAGAATAGAAAAAATAAGTTTTAAAACATTGTGTATTTAGAACACTGTTATAGGTTTTCGCTAAGATTTTGCTTTATTTTATCTGCAGTGCACTCTGCTCATGCCACGCAACATGCCAGTGTTACAACGCCCCTGGTCCTGTTACCTTGCCGCCTCTGGAAAAGGGAAGGGGGAATAATCACCTTGTAGTTTCTTCCTTCCAGACTGATAGATAATATCATGCACTTACTAATGGGACAGAGGTTCAGTCATGTTGATCAGGCATTAGATAGCCCTAATTTTGCACTCTTTGTGGATGAATCGAGGTAGTGTCAAGAAGGCGGGTTCTACACAAGAGTTTATCCTGATAAAGAAGTTATTAATTATATTTGTCACTTTTATAGTCATCCTAATTTCTGTTTGTTGTTGCATACAGTGTATTCCGACCCTGATGACTGCCTGGTCCACCTGTCTCACTATGATGTCCAACAAAAAGCCCACTGTCGGCGCAAACGTCGTCATCATGGATCCAGAATATGATGATGTCGAACCATCCTATACCCCCATGGCAGTGGTAGCCCCAGTCTACAACACAATGCAGATCTAGGGTCAATGGTGGGGGGATTGGGGTGGGATGGTGTAGGGACACGTAGTGTGGTGAGTTTAGTGAAACAGATAGTTTCAAGGGGGGTCTGTAGTGGAAACCCAATATATCTATATTTTGGACTGTGGACCTTTGTAGTGGACAGTGAACCTGTTTTTATATACGTTTAACATTCTGTATAACAAATGACATGTTTGCCTTCTGTTCTGATACAAATATAGATATATGTTCCTACATTTATGCAATATTTCTACTTCCTTTAATGAAACATCTATTTCCTAAACTGCTGACAAAGATAATATTTAACATGAACACGCTATACTTTTCCATCTGTTTTGTAACTTTAGAAGAATTAAAGATCAGACAGATAACCGCGGGTTAAGCAAGTACTGCTTTTAGAATACCGCAATAATAACCCAAGCAGTTTTACTGGAAACTTTTGCAAATAACACGGGGGGTTTGTGCAATTAATAGTTCAAGCTGTAATATCCAATCATATCGAAGGAACCACACGTGGGTCCAAGACAACCCACTCATCTCGTTCACCACCTGATGGCCAATCAGAGATGACCGGAGGATGGAAGAATTGCAAGATGCTTATCCAATAATTAAACAATACGTTGTATCTATGTAATCTTTGACCTGCCCAGATGGGCAGATATGTTAAACTCTTTTAAAAGAGGCTGCGTGCCCAACATTAAAGCAGAATTGAGGAAGTTTATACATGCTGAACCTGTGTCAGTGTGAAATCTTCTTATGCGCATAATCAATTCCTAATTAATCTGGAAGGGTGTAAACATTCCTAATTGAGTAAGTCATTGGACGCAAAAGGAAATCCACGACAATGTATCGACCACCCAATCATCTACGCAGTCCACTACTTCCAGCCGAGGGACTGCAACTCTGAATCCTCTGGCTGCTGCTTCTCCTTCCTCCCAGCCTCCTCAATCCATGAAAATGACATTTTCTGAGCAGGCAGACTCCCAGGAACTTGGGTCCTTGCGCTGAGTGGGAAAAAACGGTTCCTCTCTCACCTGAGGAGTTTGTCGTGACTGATGCCCAACCTTTGGAAAGTTCCCGGAGTCCGGGTGATGAGACTGGGGACTTCCAGCAACTGTCTCAAGAGCTTTTTGTGGATGAGGAAAATGAGACACAGTTGGCTGTCAGTGAGGTAGTAGTAAGGGCAGTAAGTCAGAGGGAGAAATGCACAGAGGATTTGGAGGAAGAGCTGCTGGACGATGAGGTGACTGACCCCACCTGGTTTGCTAAGCCTACTGAGGACAGGGATTCAGAGGGGGAGGCAAGTGCAGCAGCAGGTCAGGTTGGAAGAGGCAGTGAAGTGGCCAGGGGTATAGGCAAGGCCAGAGCGAAGAATCCCCCAACTGTTTCCCAAAGCTCCCCCTGCCGGCAAGCCTCTGTGCAGAGGGCTAGGTGTTCAAAGGTGTGGATGTTTTTAGTGAGAGCGCGGACGACCGACAAACTGTGGTGTGCAACCTGTGTCGCACCAAGATCAGCCAGGGAGCCACCACTACCAGCCTCACCACCACCAGCATGTGCAGGCATATGATGGCCAAGTACCCCACAAGGTGGGACGAAGGACATTTACCGCCTCCGGGTCACACCACTGCCTCTTCCCCTGTGCCACAACCTGGCACACAGATCCAATCCCCTTCCCAGGACACAGGCATGAGCGCCTTCCGGCCTGCACCCACACACTCACCTCCACAGTCCTCCACTCCATCCAGCAATGTCTCTCAGCGCAGCGTTCAGCTGTCGCTAACACAAGCGGTGGAGCGAAAGCAGAAATATGCTGCCACCAACCCGCATGCACAAGCTTTAAACATGCACATTGCCAAATTAATCAGCCTTGAGATGCTGCCGTACAAGCTTGTGGAAATAGAGGCTTTCAAAAACATGATGGCGGCGTCAGTCCTGCGCTACTCGGTCCCCAGTCGTCACTATTTTTCCTGGTGTGCCGTCCCATTCTTACACCAGCACGTCTCCTGCAACATAAATCGTGCCTTCACCAACGCGGTACTGGGAAGGTCCACTTAACCACGGACACGTGGACAAGTACTGGCGGGCAGAGACACTATATCTTCCTGATAGCACATTGGGTGAAATTGGTGAAGGCTGGGACCAAGTCAGAGCCTGGGACTGCGCACGTCCTACCCACACCTAGAATAGCAGGTCCTACCTCGGCGCTGGTATCTGCGGCGTTTTATTTAACCCCCCCTCCTCCTCCTCCGCCACCTCTACCTCTCAATTAAGAAGTGTGAGCATGTCGCCAGCAGTCGGTAGTGCGTGGCGTGGCAGCACAGTGGTGGGCAAGCGTCAGCAAGCCATGCTGAAACTAATCAGCTTAGATGACAAGAGGCACACGGCCCCTGAGCTGTTGCAGGGTCTGACAGAGCAGACTGACCTCTGGCTTTCACCGCTGAGCCTCCAACCGGGCATGGTCGTGTGTGCCGTAACCTAGTTGCAGCTCGGCAGCCTCACACACGTGCCATGCCTGGCCCACGTCTTCAATCTGGTGGTTCAGCGGATTCTGAAAAACTACCCCCACTTGTCTGACCTGCTTGGCAAGGTGCGCCGCATCTGCGCACATTTCCGCAAGTCCACCACGGTCGCTGCCACCCTCAGGACACTGCAATGTCGGTTTCAGCTGCCAGAGCACCGACTGCTGTGCGATGTGCCCACACACTGGAATTCTACGCTGCACATGTTGGCCAGGCTGTATGAGCAGTGTAGAGCAATTGTGGAATACCAGCTGCAACATGGGCGGCGGAGTGGTAGTTAGCCTCCGCAATTCTTTACTGAGGAGTGGGTGTGGAAGGCAGACATCTGCCAGGTCCTCGGAAACTTTAAAGAGTCTACCCAAATGGTGAGTGGCGATGTGGCCATCATTATCATTACCATCTAACTGCTGTTGCGTCTTCTGGACGTGCAACCTCAATAACATAAATCAAAGGCACAACTGTGCAAAAGGAAACAAAAACTAAAGGGGAATGCTCTCCCTATCGTCCCCTAACCCGGGAGGGGGGCCCTGCCTACTCGGCAGACCGACCGCGCTGATAAGTGCGAGCCTGCACTCGTGCCTGGGCCACTAACCAGTCCCTATCAGGGAGCCCTAGCACAAAACAAAAGGAGAAACAAAACCAAACCAAACAGCAAAGAACTTCGCTTAATATGAAGATTTTCCACCACTGTGTGTTGCTCCGTCGCTGTCCAACATAGGACTGAAGTGATTGACCAGCACAGGAGTCACTGTTAGTCCTGCTTAAATAGGAGCAGAGCTACTTAGCACCAGGTGCTGACTGACATTAATCTTGCAACCACCACTCCTCTCAGCTCCAGGAGAGGTAGGAATGCTGCTAAACCCTGGTCTAGCCTGAAAACAAGGTGGGAACCTCAGAACGGCTGCAACAGTACCTCCGCTTCTAGGAGGGGCCCCAGGACCCTTAGGATCAGGACGACCAGGGTTTGATCTGTGAAATTTTTTGACTCGACGGGAGTCCAAAATGTGACTTACCAACTGCTCCTCCCTATCCGCTAGCACAGGAGCCGGGGGTGGAGGGTAATTCCCAGGATCGATGAATCTTTTGAGCAGAGATTTGTGGAAAACATTGTTAATTTTTATCGCACTGGGAATTTCTAACCGAAAAGCAACCGCGTTACTCTTCTCAGTTATTTTAAATGGACCTATAAATTGCGATCCAAGTTTAGCGGACGGTTGTTTGGATTTTATAACTGTGGTGGACAACCAAACCAAGTCTCTAACACAGAATTCCGCCCCCTCTGAGCAGTGACTGTTAGCAACTCGCTTTCTCCGCTGAACTGCTCGCCGTAACTCTCTCTGGACCTCGGTAATAATAGGCCCAGAAGAATCTGGATGCCCCGATGCCGGAGCCGTAGCAACACACTTCTTCAATTTCTGAACCCTCTCAGGATCCATCTTAAAACCCTCTTGGGTATAATCTTTGAGCATCAGTCTCTCAGGAGGGGATATGCGGCTCCTTGGGAACTCGTAGTCAGGGAGGAGTGTAATTGCACAATCCCCCTGTCGGAGCGGTGGCAATCTGTCTGCCCCCTCTGGGGAAAACACATCAGAGAGGTCAGCGATGACTTCCGGCAGCTCTTCTGCCTGAATAGAAGCTAGATCGACAGAAATGCCACCAGACAAACACCCAGGGCTCCATTTAACAATGTCCCCCTTCGCCCAGTCTACTACCGGGTTGTGTAGACGTAGCCAAGGCAGCCCCAAGACTACTTGTGAAGGGAGGGATTCTATGACATATAATGTTATAATCTCCATGTGGAACAGCCCAATTTTTAAACGGACGTTAGGCACACAAAACCTCAGACTTCTCTGCGATAGTGGAGCAGCATCAATGGCAGATACTGGGATGGGAGACTCCAGAGCCTTCATCTCTAAGCCTAAACGTCTGACCGTCTCCCGATGTATTAAATTAATACTAGCTCCACAATCCAGAAGGACTCTTATGGGGTTGCCCACACTATCAGACAGGATCTCAGCAGGGAGCACCAGTATGGAGGGTGATATCCAGGAAACTTGATGGCCTAGAGGGGCCCCTTCAGTAATCTCCCGGTCATCAAGTCCTGGCTGGCAATTATGACGGGGACAACACTGAGCCATGCGACCAATGCGGTTACAGGAAAAGCATCGACCTTTACACTGTACTTTGTTCCCATTCCTAGCCCTGGCAGCCAGAAACTCCAACTGCATGGGCTCCTCCACATCTGCCGATAAGAAGCCAGAATCTATGGAGAGTTCCTGATGTCTCTCCCTGATCTGTCTCCCAGCTTTGATAGCCAGAGACATTGCCCCATCAAGACTGCGGGGTACTGGATAACCTACCAGTACATTCTTGATTTTATTGGAACTGGCTCTTTAAAGCAGGGTCATTCCACCGGGTTTCTGCTGCCCAACATCGAAACCCAACACAATAATCTTCGACAGAGGAGTTTCCCTGTCGTAAACGTCTGATATTCCCTTCAGCCACCGATATCTTATCTGGGTCATCATAGATAAGACTCAATGCAGCAAAAAAGTTATCCACTGAGTCCAAGACCTCAGACGTCGGGGGCAATGAAAAAGCCCATGCCTGTGGCGCCCCCTACAGTCTGGACATGACAATGCCCACCTTCTGGGCGTCGTCCCCTGAAGACACTGGACGCAGTCTAAAATAGAGCTTACAGGCATCCCGGAAGGATCCGAATTTCACCAGAAAAACGGTCAGGTAGCTCAATTTTTGGTTCCTTGCTGGGAACCTGCAGCGCAGTTTGTCGCTGTTTCATTTCAGCGACCTCCGCAGCCAGCGTGCCAAGCTGGTGTGACAAAACCTCAAGGGGATTCATAGTAACAGCACAGAATCTCCCTGAGTAGGTAAGGGCTGGTCAATCTGTTGCATCCTCTGGACGTGCAACCTCAATAACATAAATCAAATGCACAACTGTGGAAAAGGAAACAAAAACTAAAGGGGAATGCTCTCCCTATCGTCCCCTAACCCGGGAGGGGGGCCCTGCCTACTCGGCAGACCGACCGCGCTGATAAGTGCGAGCCTGCACTCGTGCCTGGGCCACTAACTAGTCCCTATCAGGGAGCCGTAGCACAAAACCAAACCAAACCAAACAGCAAAGAACTTCGCTTAATATGAAGAGCTTCCACCACTCTGTGTTGCTCCGTCGCTGTCCAACATAGGACTGAAGTGATTGACCAGCACAGGAGTCACTGTTAGTCCTGCTTAAATAGGAGCAGAGCTACTTAGCACCAGGTGCTGACTGACATTAATCTGGCAACCACCACAGCTCCCAGCTCCAGGAGAGGTAGGAATGCTGCTAAACCCTGGTCTGGCCTGAAAACAAGGTGGGAACCTCAGAACGGCTGCAACAGTACCTCCGCTTCTAGGAGGGGCCCCAGGACCCTTAGGATCAGGACGACCAGGCTTTGATCTGTGAAATTTTTTGACTCGACGGGAGTCCAAAATGTGACTTACCAATTGCTCCTCCCCATCTGCTAGCACAGGAGCAGGGGGTGGAGGGTCATTCCCAGGATCGATGAATCTTTTGAGCAGAGATTTGTGGAAAACATTGTTAATTTTTATCGCACTGGGAATTTCTAACCGAAAAGCAACCGCATTACTCTTCTCAGTTATTTTAAATGGACCTATAAATTGCGATCCAAGTTTAGCGGACGGTTGTTTGGGTTTTATAACTGTGGTAGACAATCAACCCAAGTCTCTAACACGGAATTCCGCCCCCTCTGAGCAGTGACTGTTAGCAACTCGCTTTCTCCGCTGAACTGCTCGCCGTAACTCTCTCTAGACCTCGATAATAATAGACCCAGAAGAATCTGGCTGCCCCGGTGCCGGAGCCGTAGCAACACACTTCTTCAATTTCTGAACCCTCTCAGGATCCATCTTAAAACCCTCTTGGGTATAATCTTTGAGCATCAGTCTCTCAGGAGGGGATATGCGGCTCCTTGGGAACTCGTAGTCAGGGAGGAGTTTAATTGCACAATCCCCCTGTCGGAGCGGTGGCAATCTGTCTGCCCCCTCTGGGGAAAACACATCAGAGAGGTCAGCGATGACTTCCGGCAGCTCTTCTGCCTGAATAGAAGCTAGATCGACAGAAATGCCACCAGACAAACACCCAGGGCTCCATTTAACTATGTCTCCCTTCTCCCAGTCTACTACCGGGTTGTGTAGACGTAGCCAAGGCAGCCCCAAGACTACTTGTGAAGGGAGGGATTCTATGACATATAATGTTATAATCTCCATGTGGAACAGCCCAATTTTTAAACGGACGTTAGGCACACAAAACCTCAGACTTCTCTGCGATAGTGGAGCAGCATCAATGGCAGATACTGGGATGGGAGACTCCAGAGCCTTCATCTCTAAGCCTAAACGTCTGACCATCTCCCGATGTATTAAATTAATACTAGCTCCACAATCCAGAAGGACTCTTATGGGGTTGCCCACACTATCAGACAGGATCTCAGCAGGGAGCACCAGTATGGAGGGTGATATCCAGGCAACTAGATGGCCTAGAGGGGCCCCTTCAGTAATCTCCCGGTCATCAAGTCCTGGCTGGCAATTATGACGGGGACAACACTGAGCCATGCGACCAATGCGGTTACAGGAAAAGCATCGACCTTTACACTGTACTTTGTTCCCATTCCTAGCCCTGGCAGCCAGAAACCCCAACTGCATGGGCTCCTCCACATCTGCCGATAAGAAGCCAGAATCTATGGAGAGTTCCTGATGTCTCTCCCTGATCTGTCTCCCAGCTTTGATAGCCAGAGACATGGCCTCATCAAGACTGCGGGGTACTGGATAACCTACCAGTACATTCTTGATTTTATTGGATAGACCCCAATGGAACTCGCTCTTTAAAGCAGGGTCATTCCACCGGGTTTCTGCTGCCCAACATCGAAACCCAACACAATAATCTTCGACAGAGGAGTTTCCCTGTCGTAAACGTCTGATATTCCCTTCAGCCACCGATATCTTATCTGGGTCATCATAGATAAGACCCAATGCAGCAAAAAAGTTATCCACTGAGTCCAAGACCTCAGACGTCGGGGGCAATGAAAAAGCCCATGCCTGTGGCGCCCCCTACAGTCTGGACATGACAATGCCCACCTTCTGGGCGTCGTCCCCTGAAGACACTGGACGCAGTCTAAAATAGAGCTTACAGGCATCCCGGAAGGATCCGAATTTCACCAGAAAAACGGTCAGGTAGCTCAATTTTTGGTTCCTTGCTGGGAACCTGCAGCGCAGTTTGTCGCTGTTTCATTTCAGCGATCTCCGCAGCCAGCGTGCCAAGCTGGTGTGACAAAACCTCAAGGGGATTCATAGTAACAGCACAGAATCTCCCTGAGTAGGTAAGGGCTGGTCAATCTGTTGCGTCCTCTGGACGTGCAACCTCAATAACATAAATCAAATGCACAACTGTGGAAAAGGAAACAAAAACTAAAGGGGAATGCTCTCCCTATCGTCCCCTAACCTGGGAGGGGGGCCCTGCCTACTCGGCAGACCGACCGCGCTCATAAGTGCGAGCCTGCACTCGTGCCTGGGCCACTAACCAGTCCCTATCAGGGAGCCCTAGTACAAAACAAAAGGAGAAACAAAACCAAACCAAACAGCAAAGAACTTCGCTTAATATGAAGAGTTTCCACCACTGTGTGTTGCTCCGTCGCTGTCCAACATAGGACTGAAGTGATTGACCAGCACAGGAGTCACTGTTAGTCCTGCTTAAATAGGAGCAGAGCTACTTAGCACTAGGTGCTGACTGACATTAATCTTGCAACCACCACACCTCTCAGCTCCAGGAGAGGTAGGAATGCTGCTAAACCCTGGTCTGGCCTGAAAGCAAGGTGGGAACCTCAGAACGGCTGCAACAACTGCCTTGCGTGCTAAAAAGTTTGCTACTAAGCATAAAGGCCGATGCTTTGCGGTTGGAACCGGAGACAGAGGATGACAGTATGTCGCTTGATAGCCAGACCACCCTCATGTCTATATCTCTGCGTGTTTTGGAGGAGGAGGGGGAGGGGGAGAAGGAGGAGGAGGGGGAAGAGACTGCTGGCCACACTGCAGAAGGTACCCATGCTGCTTGCCTCTCATCTGTTCAGCGTGTATGGGCTGAGGAGGAGGATCCTGAAAGTCATCCTCCTAGTGAGGATAGCAATGTGTTGCATACTGGGACCCTGGCACACATGGCGGACTTCATGTTAGGGTGCCTTTCCCGTGACCCTTGCGTTAGACGCCATTTGGCCATCACGGATTACTGGCTGTACACCCTTCTAGACCCATGGTATAAGGAGAACCTTTCCACTCTCATTCCCAAAGAGGAAAGGGGTACGAGAGTGATGCAATACCAAAGAGCCCTGGTGGAAAAAGTGATGCTAAAGTTCCCATCTGACAGCGCTAGTGGCAGAAGACGCAGTTCAGAGGGCCAACTAGCAGGGGAGGCACGGGGATCAGGCAGCATGTCCAGCGCAGGCAGGGGAACACTCTCCAAGACCTTTGCCAGTTTCATGGCTCCCCAGCAAGACTGTGTCAGCACTCCCCAGTCAAGGCTATGTCGGAGGGAGCACTGTAAAAAGATGGTTAGGGCGTACGTAGCCGATCGTACCACCGTCCTCAGTGATGCCTCTGCTCCATACAACTATTGGGTGTCAAAGCTGGTCATGTGGCACGAACTTGCGCTGTACGCCCTGGAGGTGCTGGCCTGCCCTGCCGCTTGTGTCTTGTCAGAGAGGGTGTTTAGTGCGGCTGGGGGAATCATCACGGATAAGGGTACTTACCTGTCAACTGCCAGCGCCGAAATTCATAAAGATGAACAAAGGCTAGATTTCTCCAGTCATCTCCACGCCAGCACCAATTGAGATTGCCTCCTCCTGGTAGGACAGGAACATACTGAGAGGTTAAAAGCTCCCCCCCTTCCCCACTTTCCTCAGTGTTAGGAGAGCAGTCCTAGCCTACATAGATGCAACAAGCCACTGGAGGCGGGACGACAACTTGTTCGTCCAGTTCAGTGGCCCAAATAAAGGTAGCAAAGCAGCAAAAAATTCCATGGCCAGGTGGATCCGCCTAGCCATCATAGAATCCTATAAGGCCCTCGGGAAGGAAATCCCGTTAGCTCTTAGAGCTCATTCCACAAGGGCAGTGGCATCCTCATGGGCCGAACACAGCTCAGCCTCGGTCGAGCAGATATGCAAGGCCGCAGTCTGGAAGAAACCCTATAGGGTAAAAGTGCAGCAGGACGAGGACATGGCCTTCGGCCGCAAAGTCCTTTCGGCAGCAATCCCACCCTAAGAAAACTTTAGTTGGTACGTCTCAATTGGTGCTGGCGTGGAGACGACTGGGGAAAAAATAGATTATTCCTACCCGATAATCGGGTTTCCAGTAGTCTCCACGACAGCACCCGTACCTTCCCCCCCTAAGAAAGTAGTATAGTATATAATTTCCAAAAAAAACCCCAGTTAAGGGAAGAATTTTAAGTTGAGCTCCTGCCCCGGCAATTCGTTATAATCCACTGAGGAAAGTGGGGAAGGGGGGGAGCTTTTAACCTCTCAGTATGTTCCTGTCCTACCAGAAGGAGGCAATCTCAATTGGTGCTGTCGTGGAGACTACTGGAAACCCGATTATCGGGTAGGTATAATCTATTTTTTCCTAGACTTCTCTTCTCCACCGGCGATGATTATTTTTGCTGCAACAGGAGAAAAATGCATCCTCTATCACCACAAAAAAAGGGTGAATTAGCTTTGTCAATCACTCTCGGATATTATTACTCCTCCTCCTGCTAAAACAGCATGTCATCACGCTGAACTGCCAATTTTTCTGTGGCCCAAAAGGCTCTGTTTAAAAGTTATTTACAATTTTTAAAAGTTTCAAAAGTTTTTATACTTTAACTTAAACCAATTTTTTCTGAGGGCTGCCCCCAGGCTTTGTTACAAATTAAGCAACAGCGAGCTGTATCTTTAAAACATGTTTATGAGTTTCACCTGCCCTTGCGGTTGAGTAATTTTTCAGGGGTACACTTGTACTCTTGGTAGACCAATTTTTCAGGCCCTTGCCTATACTGTTATCTAACTAATTTTTCTGGCCTTCGCCTACACTCTTGCTACCCAAATTTTTTCCGGTGTTCGCCTACACTCTTGGTACACCAATGTTTCAGGGGTTCGCCTACACTCTGGCTACAGAAATGTTACAGGGGTCCACCTATACTCTTGCTACATAAATGTTACAGGGGTCCACCTATACACTTGCTACTGAAAAGTTTGAGAGGTTCGTCTTTACTCTAGCTACAGAAATGTTACAGGGGTCCACCTATACTCTTGCTACAGAAATGTTACAGGGGTCCGCCTATACACTTGCTACTGAAAGGTTTGAGGGGTTCACCTATACTCCTGCTACAGAAATGTGACTGGGGTCCGCCTATACACTTGCTACTGAAAGTTTTGAGGGATCCGCCTATACTCTTGCTACAGAAATGTTACAGGGGTCCGTCTATTCTCTTGCTACAGAAATGTTACTGGGGTCCGCCTATACACTTGCTACTGAAAGGTTTGAGGGGTCCGCCTATACTCTTGCTACAAAAATGTTACTGGGGTCTGCCCATACTCTTGCTACAGAAATATTACAGGGGTCGGCCTATACTCTTGCTACATAAATGTTACTGGGGTCCACCTGAACACTTGCTACTGAAATGTTACTGGGGTCTGCCGATACACTTGCTACTGAAAGGTTTGAGGGGTTCGTCTATAATCTTGCTACAGAAATGTTAATAGGGTCAGCCTATACTCTTGCCATAGAAATGTTACTGGGGTCCGCCTATACACTAACTACTGAAAGGTTTGAGGGGTTCACCTATACTGTTGCTACAGAAATGTTACTGGGGTACGCTTATACACTTGTTACATAAAGGTTTGAGGGGTCCACCTATACTCTTGCTACAGAAATGTTAAAGGGGTCCGCCTATACTCTTGCTACAGAAATGTTAATTGGGTCCGCCTATACACTTGCTACTGAAAGGTTTGAGAAGTCCTCTTATACACTTGCTACAGAAATGTTAGGGGGGTCCGTCTATACGTGAGCCAATCATCACTAAGGCACAATTACCACACAACGGTGTGATGTTTCAATTAATTTTAATTAGTTGGATAGTTAACCAACATCAAAAATATGTGAAAAAAAATATAAAAATATATATATATATATATCACACAATCTCTTGTATCTATATAGCGACCCTCTACAATTTCTGAGTGATGGTAATAACGCTCAAGATAGATGAAAATCTTAGAGTAGAAAATACTGGAAACTCAGAACTTATGTAATTGGGGAGACAGTGATGTTTCCCCAATTTGCTCGAAGGTATCGGAAACTCATGTATGCTCGAGGAAGTAATAAACTTTCTCTGGTATATTAATTGACGCTCAATGCGTTTCCCTACTGGTGTAAGTAGTAGTTCATCAGGAGCGATTCAATGAGTTAATCAGTTAAAGTCAGCAATATTCTCAGAAATAATTTGCTGTGGTAGTATCTTATGGCAAATAAGAATTTCGACGCCTCAAAAAAGAGTGCCACTGTTGTGATTAGAGGCACAAAAGATTAAAAAGCCTCTGTCAACTATTTGCTGGTGTGATAGTATAAGAAGACTCTCATATAGAATGTAGAACAGAGGTGCAGAAAGGATGATACATCCTTTTTGTATACTGCATCTAGACTAATCTATGAAAAATAGAAAGTGGGATCAGGGCTATCAGCTGGAGTATTGATTGAGTCTCAGGCTCTATTCATAAATCGATATTGAATAGAGTCGCATCATTGCCGAGACCCACTAATCAAGAGCCCGTTAGAAGATTTAGCTCAAATAGTATCAAACATACAGGGATAGTATTGTTCCGGAGGGGATATAATCCCAAGCACTAATAGAGCATTTAGATCCCATTCATTCAATAGTAGTCACACAAGTACCGTGTAATAGCGGAAACGGAGCGATATCTTTGCTGCCTAAGTAAGAGAGCTATCTATCACACACAGCCATTCAAATAAAATAACAAAAGTGGTAGAGCCTAGAACTCTGATGGTGAGTTCAGGCATATCAATGTTACTGGAGTCCGCCTAAACTCTTGCTACAGAAATGTTACTGAGGTCCGCCTATACACTTGCTACTGAAAGGTTTGAGGGGTCCACCTATACTCTTGCTACATAAATGTTACTGGGGTCCGCCTATACTCATGCTACAGAAATCTTACTGGGGTCCACCTATACACTTGCTACTGAAAGGTTTGAGGGGTCCACCTATACTCTCGCTGCAGAAATGTTACTGGGGTCTGCCTATACACTTGCTACTGAAAGGTTTGAGGGGTCCACCTATACTCTCGCTGCAGAAATGTTACTGGGGTCTGCCTATACTCTTGCTACAGAAATGTTAGGGTGGTCCGCCTATACTCTTGCTCCATAAATTTTACTGGGGTCCGCCTATACACTTGCTACAGAAATGTTACTGGGGTCTGCCTGTACTCTTGCTACAGAAATGTTACTGAGGTCCGCCTATACACTTGCTACAGAAATATTACTGGGGTCCGCCTATACTCTTGCTACAGAAATGTTACAGGGGTCCACCTATACTCTTGCTACATAAATGTTACTGAAGTCCGCCTATATTCTTGCTACAGAAATGTTACTGGGGGTCGCCTATACTCTTGCCGCAGTAATGTTACTGGGGTCCGCCTATACTCTTGCTACAGATATGTTACTGGGGTCCGCCTATACTCTTGCTACATAAATGTTACTGGGGTCCGCCTATACACTTGCTACAGAAATGTTACTGGGGTCCGCCTATACTCTTTCTACAGAAATGTTACTGGGGTCCGCCTATACTCTTGCTACAGAAAAGTTACTGGGGTCCGCCTATACACTTGCTACTGAAAGGTTTGAGGGGTTCACCTACACTCTTGCTACAGAAATGTTACTTGGGTCCGCCTATACACTTGCTACTAAAAGGTTTGAGCGGTCTGCCAATACTCTTGCTACAGAAATATTAATGGGGTCCGCCTATACTCTTGCTACAGAAATGTTACTGGGGTCCGCCTATACACTTGCTACTGAAAGCTTTGAGCGGTCTGCCTATACACTTGCTACAGAAATGTTACTGAGGTCGGCCTATACACTTGCTACAGAAATGTTGCTGGGGTCTGCGAATAATCTTGCTACAGAAATGTTACTGGGGTCCGCCTATACTCTTGCTACTGAAATGTTACTCGGGTCTGCCTATACTCTTGCTAAGGAAATGTTACTGGGGTCCGCGTATATACTGGCTACTGAAAGGTTTGAGAGGTTCACCTATACTCTTGCTACAGAAATGTTACTGGGGTCCGCCTATACACTTGCTACTGAAAGCTTTGAGCGGTCTGCCTATACACTTGCTACAGAAATGTTACTGAGGTCGGCCTACACACTTGCTACAGAAATGTTGCTGGGGTCTGCGAATAATCTTGCTACAGAAATGTTACTGGGGTCCGCCTATACTCTTGCTACTGAAATGTTACTCGGGTCTGCCTATACTCTTGCTACAGAAATGTAACTGGGGTCCGCGTATACACTGGCTACTGAAAGGCTTGAGAGGTTCACCTATACTCTTGCTACAGAAATGTTACTAGGGTCTGCCTATACTCTTGCTACAGAAATGTGACTGAGGTCCGCCTATACACTTGCTACAGAAATGTTACTGGGGTCCGCCTATACACTTGCTACAGAAATGTTACTGGGGTCCGCCTATACTCTTGCTACAGAAATGTTACTGGGGTCCGCCTATACTTTTGCTACAGAAATGTTACTGGGGTCCGCCTATACTCTTGCTACAGAAATCTTACAGGGGTCCGCCTATACACTCGCTACTGAAAGGTTTGAGGGGTTCACCTATACTCTTGCTATGGAAATGTTACTGGGGTCCGCTATACTCTTGCTACAGAAATGTTTTTGAGGTCCGCCTATACACTAGCTACAGAAATGTTACTGGGGTCCACCTATACTCTTGCTACAGAAATGTTACTAGTGTCCCCCTATACTCTTGCTACAGAAATCTTACAGTGGTCCGCCTATACACTCGCTACTGAAAGGTTTGAGGGGTTCACCTATACTCTTGCTGCAGAAATGTTATTGGCGTCCGCCTATACTCTTGCTACAGAAATGTTACTGAGGTTCACCTATACTCTTGCTCCATAAATGTTACTGGGGTCCGCCTATACACTTGCTACAGAAATGTTACTGGGGTCCGCCTATACTCTTGCTGCAGAAATGTTAATGGGTCCACCTATACTCTTGCTACAGAAATGTTACTAGGGTCTGCCGATACTCTTGCTACAGAAATGTTACTGAGGTTCACCTATACTCTTGCTACAGAAATGTTACTGGGGTCTGCCTATTCACTTGCTACTGAAAGGTTTGTGCGGTCTGCCTATACTCTTGCTACAGAAATGGTAATTAGGGTCCGCCTATACTCTTCCTACAGAAATATTACAGTGGTCCACCTATACTCTTGCTACAGAAATGTTACTGGGGTCCGCCTATACTCTCGCTACTGAAAGGTTTGAGGGATTCACCTATACTCTTGCTGCAGAAATGTTACTGGGGTCCACCTATACTCTTGCTACGGAAATGTTATGGGGGTCCGCCTATACTCTTGCTACATAAATGTTACTGGGGTCCGCCTATACACTAGTTACAGAAATGTTACTAGGGTCCGCCTATACTCTTGCTACAGAAATGTTACTGGGGTCCGCCTATACTCTTGCTACAGAAATGTTACTGGGATCCGCCTATACTCTTGCTGCAGAAATGTTAATGGGGTCTGCCTATACTCTTGCTACAGGAATGTTACTAGGGTCTGCCTATACTCTTGCTACAGAAATGTTACTGGGGTTCACCTATAATCTTGCTGCAGAAATGTTACTGGGGTCCACCTATACACTTGCTACAGAAATGTTACTGGGGTCCGCCTATACTCTTGCTACAGAAATGTTAATGGGGTCCGCCTATATACTCGCTACTGAAAGGTTTGAGGGGTTCTCCTATACTCTCGCTACAGAAATGTTACTGGGGTTCAACTATACTCTTGCTACAGAAATGTTACTGCGGTCCGCCTATTCACTTGCTACTGAAAGGTTTGTGCGGTCTGCCTATACTCTTGCTACAGAAATGTTAATTAGGGTCCGCCTATACTCTTCCTTCAGAAATATTACAGTAGTCCACCTATACTTTTGCTACAGAAATGTTACTGGGGTCCGCCTATACTCTCGCTACTGAAAGGTTTGAGGGATTCACCTATACTCTTGCTGCAGAAATGTTACTGCGGTCCACCTATACTCTTGCTACGGAAATGTTATGGGGGTCCGCCTATACATATGCTACATAAATGTTACTGGGGTCCGCCTATACACTTGCTACAGAAATGTAACTGGGGTCCGCCTATACTCTTGCTACAGAAATGTTACTGGGGTCCGCCTATACACTTATTACTGAAAGGTTTGAGCGGTCTGCCTATACTCTTGCTACAGAAATGTTACTGGGTTCCGCCTATACTCTTGCTACAGATATGTTAATGGGGTCGGCCTATACTCTTGCTACTGAAAGGTTTGAGGGGTCTGCCTATACCCTTGCTACAGAAATGTTAATGGGGTCCGCCTATACTCTTGCTACAGAAATGTTACTGGGGTCCGCCTATACACTTGCTACAGAATGTTACTGGGGTCCGCCTATGCTCTTGCTACAGAAATGTTACTGCGGTCCGCCTATACTCTTGCTACAGAAATGTTACTGGGGTCCGCCTATATACTCGCTACTGAAAGGTTTGAGGGGTTCACCTATACTCTTGCTACAGAAATGTTAATGGGGTCCGCGTAAACTCTTGCTAGTGAAATCTTACTGGGGTCCACCTATACTCTTGCTACTGAAAGGTTTGAGGGGTCTGCCTATACTCTTGCTACAGAAATGTTAATGGGGTCCGCCTATACTCTTGCTACTGAAAGGTTTGAGGGGTCTGCCTATACTCTTGCTACAGAAATGTTACTGGGGTCCGCCTATACTCTTGCTACAGAAATGTTACTGCGGTCCGCCTATACTCTTGCTACAGAAATGTTACTGGGGTCCGCCTATATACTCGCTACTGAATGGTTTGAGGGGTTTACCTATACTCTTGCTACAGAAATGTTAATGGGGTCCGTGTATACTCTTGCTAGTGAAATGTTACTGGGGTCCACCTATACTCTTGCTACTGAAAGGTTTGAGGGGTCTGCCTATACTCTTGCTACAGAAATGTTACTGAGGTCCGCCTATACACTTGCTTCAAAAATGTTACTGGGGTCCGCCTATAAACTTGCTACAGAAATGTTACTGGGGTCCGCCTATACTCTTACTACAGAAATGTTACTGGGGTCCGCCTATATACTCGCTATTGAAAGGTTTGAGGGGTTCACCTATACTCTTGCAACAGAAATGTTACTGGGGTCCGCTATACTCTTGCTACAGAAATGTTTTTGTGGTCCGCCTATACACTAACTACAGAAATGTTACTGGGGTCCGCCTATATACTCGCTACTGAAAGGTTTGAGGGGTTCACCTATACTCTTGCAACAGAAATATTACTGGGGTCCCCCTATACTCTTGCTACAGAAATGTTACTTGGGTCCCCCTATACGCTTGCAACAGAAATCTTACTGGGGTCCGCCTATACACTCGCTACAGAAAGGTTTGAGGGGTTCACCTATACTCTTGCTACAGAAATGTTACTGAAGTCTGCCTATACACTTGCTACTGCAATGTTACTGGGGTCCGCCTATACTCTTGCTACAGAAATGTTACTAGGGTCCGCCTATACTCTTGCTACAGAAATGTTACTGGGGTCCGCCTATACTCTTGCTACAGAAATGTTACTGGGCTCCGCCTATAAACTCGCTACTGAAAGGTTTGAGGGGTTCACCTATACTCTTGCTACAGAAATGTTACAGGGGTCCACCTATACTCATGCTACATAAATGTTACTGGGGTCCACCTATACACTTGCTACTGAAAGGTTTGAGGGGTCCACCTATACTCTCGTTGCAGAAATGTTACTGGGGTCTGCCTGTACTCTTGCTACAGAAATGTTACTGGGGTCCGCCTATATACTCGCTACTGAAAGGTTTGAGGGGTTCACCTATACTCTTGCTACAGAAATGTTACTGGGGTCCGCTATACTCTTGCTACAGAAATGTTTTTGTGGTCCGCCTATACACTAGCTACAGAAATGTTACTGGGGTCCGCCTATACTCTTGCTACAGAAATGTTACTGGGGTCCCCATATACTCTTGCTAAAGAAATTTTACTGGGGTCCCCCTATACTCTTGCTACAGAAATCTTACTGGGGTCCGCCAATACACCCGCTACTGAAAGGTTTGAGGGGTTCACCTATACTCTTGCTGCTGAAATGTTACTGGCGTCCGCCTATACTCTTGCTACAGAAATGTTACTGGGGTTCACCTATACTCTTGCTCCATAAATGTTACTGGGGTCCGCCTATACACTTGCTACAGAAATGTTACTGGGGTCCGCCTATACTCTTGCTGCAGAAATGTTAATGGGGTCCACGTATACTCTTGCTAGTGAAATGTTACTGGGGTCCACCTATACTCTTGCTACTGAAAGGTTTGAGGGGTCTGCCTATACTCTTGCTACAGAAATGTTAAAGGGGGCCTGCCTATACTCTTGCTACAGAAATGTTACTGAGGTCCGCCTGTACACTTGCTACTGAAATGTTACTGGGTGTTAAGAAAATTGTAGATCAATGTATCAGTTAATTATTCTATATTGCATTGTAGACTAGGAATATATAGCATGATACTAGTATAAGTAGTGAAGGGGTTAAATGAAACCCTTCTATAGGCCTGCATGTCTTCTGAGGTAGACAGATAAAATATAAGACAGTTTAATGACCACGCATGTATGCCTGTTTATAGATAGTATATACAGGAAACGGGATAGAGTAAATGACCCCCTCCCTTGCATTCCTTTTTCCTAGTTCATAACGGTTTTTATTGTATGTTATAGTTACACCTAAGGAGGTGTAACTTATGTTAATCACTTTTGTTTTAGCCTATTATGTATTCTTATTAATCTTGGAGGTATATACTTTTGCTGTGATGTCATTTATGGTATATAAGCTTGACCACCTTAGAATAAATTAGAAATCACTTGATACCGCACAGGCTGGTGTGATTTGTATTTCTCCTGGGTCCAGACTTCTGCACGAGATCTGGGATCGTCTTCTCTTTGATAAACACATAAATTCTCCTTACATTTTTGGTCCTTCGAACCGGAAAGACTCACTGCAGAGGGAGAGGACAGCCTGGCTGTGAAAAGGTGGGTCTGAAGTACTCTCCGATCATTAAAAGACCTCCGTCTTGCTTAGACGTCATTAGAGGCCAGTCTGGCATCTTGTCTGAAACAGTGACGTTTTTCCGAACTAGACAGAAAATTTAGAAGCCTCCCAGATAACGTGTAGTAAAATATAACAATGGTTAAACTTTTCTTCTCTCTCTTTTTCTGTATACTTTAGTGTTACTAGAATTTACAATGTGTATTGTAAATGAGAGGCAAGTATAGACGAATGGGTTGTCAAGGGACAATAGCAGTAGTCTATGTGAAATGTGTAAGGTAAATGAGAAGTATAGACGAATGGGTTGCCAAGGGGCAATAGCAGTAGTCTATGTGAGACCAAAGCCATTGTGAGAAGGCTACAGGAAAGAATTAACTCCGTGTGACACGTAAAAAGCGGTTAGATGACGTCATGGGACACAGGGGTGTCCAGGAACTTTACTTCTTATCTTTCTATTACTTTCTCTTTGATATTGTGTTATAGAGTAACTAAGAATATAAAGAGGGCGGCCGCCTACTAACATAATGTACTATTTGTATTGTTGTCTTATATTGCATGAAGCGAATGTGTGAGTGATTGAGATGAGTGGATCCGATACGTGGGCATTGACCTCTAGGACACATTAAGGACCAACCTCGCTGTGCAGGTTGTTTTCGGACAAGCCCCTTATTGTGCTCAATGTTCACAGGCCCTACTCGGTAAAACTAAAAGGGACCTTTGCGTTTTCACTAAACATTTTAGTGGCCAGAGGCTTGTTTTATGTTGTTTGTCTTGTAAATCGGCACCAAGAACATAATTACTAACAATTGGAAATATAAACTGTAAGGCATTCTCTTGTGTATGTCTCTGTTGTTGCCAACGACAGGAAGTCCTTGAAGGGGATAAGAAGTACATACACAAGTTAGATCCTGACTATGTCAAATATTGTGACATAAGTGGGAAAAATATGGATTTAAAAAAAATAATAAATAAATAAATTAAAAGTTCCTAGTTGTAAATAATTATGTGATAAAATACGGACACAATCAGCTAAAAGATCAGCAGAAATATGGATTATCCACTGCTGAAGTCTGGTTAAAAGAAGCCCCAAACTGTCACGCCCATATAAAAATAGACCCCCGACAGTTTGATGAACAATTCAAAGGGTTAATGAGGAGTTCCAATTGAATGAAAAATAGAGAGAGCAGATAGAATAATTCTATGGCCAGATTGGAGTTCTGTAGAAGGAAATTAGAATGGGAGGGGAGGAGATGGTAGACCCCTTCCATAGTATAATCAGAAGGGAATAGGAGGTTATATAATGAGATACATGGTTACCCTGAGGATGGGATCCTTGCAGGATGTTTAGCAATATGCAAAACATGCAGAAAAGTGTTACAAAGAAAAGGGTGAGAAAGTGAGGTTTTTTTATATGGGGAGAAGAATGTGATATGATGGTTCAAGAAAGTCAGAGAGGTCATTGGACAGCAAGAGGATGTGAAAGTAGAGACAGAGGAAGAAGCAGAGGTGGGATGCAGCTCGGGGATTTAAATATGTGTTGGAATTATGGGAAGTCTAGTGATTTTGCCCGAGAGTGCCCTGAGAAACAATGTTCTCAGGCACCTTGGGGAAAAATGACTAGGAGGGGTCGATGTACAACACTTGGAGGATCTCATGGCAATTTCCACTGCCTGAGATAGATCTCCAGGTGAATGGGCGGATGATTACTTTCCTGGTGGGCTCAGGAGCCACCAGGACATTAATACATCCTAATATGTAGCCAATGTTAAATGTAGTAATAGTCATATCCTGGTAAGAGGGGTTAATGGCCAGACCCACAGGGAATCCCTCTCTGAACCAGTTATAACAGACCTAGAGACAAATAAGCCTGTGAAATGTCAAATTATGTAGTCTTGAATATGTCCAGTAAATTTGTTGAGATGAGATATTATGATAAAATTAGGTATACCTTCACCAGAGTACCTCAGGGCTGCTGTGAATCTCCAACAATTTTCTCCCAGGCTATGTCAGCACACTTAGCCCAGTTCCAGCCTCTTAGAGGTAGTCAGCTACTACTGTATGTTGGTAGCCAGCAGCAGACAGTGGAGAGCATTGTGGGGGGGACACAGTCGCACTCTTGAGGTTTATTTATGAGCAAGGCCATAAAGTAAACAGGAAGAAACTCCAATACGGTCAGCAAACTGTTAAATATTTGGGGTATAACCTGTCAGATGAAGGTAGGCAAGCAATTCTGGAGGTCCCAAAACTATGAGCAAATGATGTCCTCTTTGGGAATGACAATGTTACGTGTGCTGCTGAGATATGTTGTTCTATTGTGTTTCCAGCAGCACAGCACTCTCAGGGTTAATGATTGAGCTGGCTGGGTGTGGTACTGTCTGCTAGCCAATCCCCTGGATCTGTGCTCACATATAAACCCAGCTCCTGGTCAGTCTGTATGGCTCCTCAGGTGAGCAGTCATGAATGCTTGTCTGGTGAGGTTTGCAGTGTGACTTGGTTCATGTCCGTTTGTACGTTTAAATTCTGTAAGTTTTGTGTTAGTTTGCTGTGTGTCCTGCAATCTGTGTTGTGTCCTGTTGCAGCGTGCGGTGTGAACGGTGTCCGGTTTTGCTGGACTCCTGGTTAGTGTAGGGACTAGCAGTATAACCAGGAGCCATGAAGTGGCCTGCTAGCTTTCAACATATTGTACAACATGTCAACTAATACCTGGTATTTATATTCAGCTTATCTGTTACTAGTGGTTGCATGTTGTGTGCAGTGTATTCTGGGTCTGTCATGTGGCATGTGAATGCATCCTGTTCTGGTGCATGGCTCCTAGGATCAGCTAGGGCCCAGATCCGAAGCACCTCTGTGTTAACTCTGGAACACGGTGGGAAGCAGACCGCTGGCATACTACTCTTGCACACTAGATCCAGTGGCTGAGCGCTCCCAGCCTGTGTACAAGCGGTAGTCAGACCTTTTGCCACTATAGTGCTGTCCCCCCCACACACTGAGTACTGCATGCAGTTTGTTCTACTCATATCTTAGTCCTTCTAGACATCACCCTGCAGGACACTACTTCTCTCAGCCACACCTGACAACCTAGGGATGTACTACGCTCCATCCATCTACCTTACTGCCTATTTCTTCAGATGGTCCTCCATACAACTGTCTAGGAGAGATGGCACATGAGGTGTTACTCAGACCAGATCTGCAGGATGTAACTCTTGTAGATGCTGAATACACTCTTTGTAGATGGGCTGTACATCTCCGTAGAGAAAAAAAAAACTATCTTACCTAAATTGTTCTTCAGATGTGCAGCAGTTTTGAGCAATGGCCTGTGTCATGTCTCAACAGGGGGGATGGTAGCACTCATATGGACAGTGTTCACAGCCTAGGGGTTTACAAACTACTCTAAAAAAAATTTTTTTTGTCTTGTATTATTTGTGCTAAACAATGCAGAAGGGAGTATAAGACCAGGAGGGGACCCGATCCTACACCTCAGTGTCCCTTCCAACACATTTGTATGGACTACATAGAATCGTACAAATGTGAAGGTAAGAAATACTGCCTAGTTATCATGGATGCTTTAGCCAAGTGAATAGAAATGTTTCCCACAGGTCAGCGGATGAAGCCACACTGGCTAAAGCATCACTAAGGGAAATAATACCAGGTGATTGGGTCCTCAAGGGGATAAAGAAAAAGAACTGGAAGACCCCAAAGTGAGAAAGACCTTACCAGGTACCACTTGTACTTACCAGGTACTCCTAACCACTCCTACTGCAATAAGGATTGCTGAATGGCAGACCTGGATTCACCAATCTACCTGTAATAAGGTGACACAGGCAGAGCAGGGACAGTGTGCCGAGGGGGTCTGGTTTAAAAGCCCACTACAAAGGGGGGGGGGGCCACATTAGGTGGTCTTCGTCTCAAACCGGTGAAGAAATCCACACCCCTTCCCCGAGGGCCTCCTCGGTAAGGACAAAAATGATAGGAATAGCATTTCTTTTTGGTGGATTGGTGAGTTTGGGAAATGCTATTGATGACAGCCCTGAAACTGTCAGAGGTCATCATCATATTACCCGATCCTACACATGGGGGATGCTGGGAGAGTGCGGAGTGTAACTTGTATAGGAGTGACGAGCGCCATACTGGTAGATCTGCTCCCTGACTTATTGACTGCAATCCCTGCTAGCCGTAATAAACCTCTCCTGCAGTCACACAGTTTCTGCCGTCACACGGCTAAATGTCTGACCATTGTCTATGTGTATAGCATCCCTCACTCTCCACCTCACCATGCCATGCATATCTCCACCTCGCCATACTGTGCACATCTCCAGCCCCTTTACCTTCTGTATCACCCCACCATTCGTAGAATGTAAGCTCGTTGGAGCAGGACCCTCACCCCTATTGTTTCCATCAATTGATTACTATGTAACCGCGGTTCTGTAATGTTTGTACTTTTGTCTTTCTGTATCCCCCTGTCTATGTAAGCGCTGCGGAATATGTTGGCACTATACACAAAGATTATTATAGATGTGTGTCAGATGAGGGACTTGTTGGCATTGCACACGAAGGAGTAAGGTGTGGCTAGATGCTTGCCTGGCTTGATAGTACTCCTAGTCAGGCCACGTCCCTGGCAGCCATCTTAGTGCTAGTCATGGCCTGCGGCCATTTTTAGTACCTGCTATAATACCTTCAGCCGCCGCCCAGGTGCCATCTTGGCTCCTTACATCCCATAGCTGTACCTTCTACCTGGCATCCCAATGCTTGCACTTGTAGTACACCACACCAGTGATTAGTGCCTTCTCTGAACTGCATAGGAATAGTCAGCAGCCTCCATCACTGTCTTCTGTGTGCTGATGATATGTTGTCTATCTTATTAAGTGTGTGCTATAAGATAGGGTCAGTATGATATTTAGTCTAGCGAGGAATATGTAAGGTCTCCTTCAGATAAGTGTCAGGTAGTGAGGGGACAGGTTGCTATGGGTAACGGTAGTACTGACAAGGATCAGGGATAGTAGGCAGCAGGACAGAAGGGATGATTACATGATGCAGACAGTCCTGGGATCAGAAAGTGAAGGAATTAAAGTTTACAGTAGTATTAGATGAAGATGACAGACAATGGCCTGAGTGCTGGCTCTGTGTGGAGGGGTCAGCTCACAAATGGTTAAATCATCTGTTACATGGGAATGCTTGTTTCACCCTCACCCCCGCCTTTCAGCTTTAGAGTTCAGTGAGGGAGGGAGGGAGGGGGTATGTGACTGACTAGCCATGCTCTGCTTGCTTGAAATGAATAGACCTGTAATGAAGATGATCAGGAATGAAGTTTAGTATAAACCTGTGTGAATAGGGAACGTCCATTCTTGCTGTTTGTGTACATGTCAGTTCTGGGATTGGTTTGCAGTGATTTTGATTGTTAAATGGTGTTTTCAATGTGATAATGTCATTAAGAGAAAAATAATAATGAAGTTGTTGATAATGTGAGAGCTGAGTGTGCCTATTACGGGAAGGATATCCCAAGTATACTGCAGCTAGCTGTAGGAGTCCAGACACAGCTAAAGCTTTGTTTATCTTACTCCATCACCTCTCCTTGATAAGAGAAATTCCAGAAGGGGGGTTGTTAAGGTTGAAGGATCAAGCGACTGCAGATGATTGGAGTAGTAGTTGTGTGAATCTTTATGTTATGCAGTAAATATTGTGTATAGAGAATTGTATGTTAATAATAATTATATGAGATAGAAAGACTTGACCTCACGATAAAAGTTAATGACAAGTCCTCACGCTGTGATGAACGTAAAATGTGTGATTAAGCTTCTTAACTGTACCTACACCCCACAGATAAGTGATCCATGTTATACATTGAGTTTGCTGTTTCCACCTGTGAGCAGGGACCAAATACCTGCTGTTGCCTCTGATCCTGGGGTTATACTTGCTTCGCGCTACCTGGTAATGGGACCAAGGCAGACTACGGGAGACTGCCTGAGGGATGCTGTGCGGAGAGGAGAACAGTAAGGGCACGTTGTCTCTGGGATATGGCCTGAGCTACAGAGAGCACGCGCAGACGTGTGATGGTTGTGTGGTGACAGGGCCTGGAACAGGTGTCAGGTACAGCCCCTAACGGGATTGTGCTTGGTACAACTGATAATGCCTATGTACCTCATGACCTCAGAGGGCAACAGCAAGGGCTGTGTCTGGAGATCTAGGAACACCTCTCCCAAAGGTTCCTCTGACCCATCGGGGTCCCAAGGGACCGGACGAGTATGGGGCGAGAAATCGGATGGCTGCAGGGGGTTTGAGTCTCTTCTTGCATGGTGGGTAACAGTGAATAAAAAATGTAGACTGGATTAATTACACGTACTATAACCAACAGACATTTGTTAATTATACAAGAGATGCAATCAGGGGCCTAGAGGAACAACTAGGACACACCTTACACTTATTGCATGGCAAAATAGAATGGCTCTTGTTATATGTTACTAGCAGAGTTTGTAAAATGATTGGAGGGCATTGTTGTACTATCATTCCTAATAACACAGCACCAGATGATACCTGAGCACTGGAAGGGTTAAATGCATAATAAAATGAACTAGCTGATAACTCTGGAATAGACGATCCATTCAGGGACTGGTTGGCAGCTTGTCCGGACATTGGTCACAAGTCATATACTCCACACTAGTCTGTCAGTATTTGCCTCCATTCTAGTACTCTGTGGTTGCTGCTGTATTCCGTGTATCTGAGGACTGTTACAAAACCTTATTGACACTTCCATCACCAAAACGATGTTCCAAAATATACAAAATGACGAAGAACAGGATGATTTACTGGGTCAGGTGACCACCTGTGTCTGACAAGTAATGGGTAAAAGTTGTATGAAGGAAGCACTATTTTACTTTGATGATTCTGAAGTGTGACATTTTGATTCCAGTGCGTTCTGATTGTACGGGAGGATTGCTCTAATAACTGAGTGACACTTCGATAAGTAAGATTTTATATCAGAATGGACAATGATTTTATATGAAGAAAGAAGCATCAATCGGATAATAATAAATCAAGGCCAAGCTTCTCTTGGAGGCGGGCCTAATTGTGGATACAATTGGTGGAATGATTTTATATATATGCATCAATATAATACTTTTTTACGAAATAATTACATACTTAGTCTTGAAGTGTGAACCCAGGCGTCTTGGTAATAAAGCTTCGGGCCTGAATAAGCCAGGGGGTCTGTGGTAGAGTCATTATATATGTGTATTTACTATTATACTGTGTTGATGTATTGATCTAAAGTGGGGAATGTTAAGAAAATTGTAGATCAATGTATCAGTTAATTATTCTATATTGCATTGTAGACTAGGAATATATAGCATGATACTAGTATAAGTAGTGAAGGGGTTAAATGAAACCCTTCTATAGGCCTGCATGTCTTCTGAGGTAGACAGATAAAATATAAGACAGTTTAATGACCACGCATGTATGCCTGTTTATAGATAGTATATACAGGAAACGGGATAGAGTAAAAGACCCCCTCCCTTGCATTCCTTTCTCCTAGTTCATAACGGTTTATATTGTATGTTATAGTTACACCTAAGGAGGTGTAACTTATGTTAATCACTTTTGTTTTAGCCTATTATGTATTCTTATTAATCTTGGAGGTATATACTTTTGCTGTGATGTCATTTATGGTATATAAGCTTGACCACCTTAGAATAAATTAGAAATCACTTGATACCGCACAGGCTGGTGTGATTTGTATTTCTCCTGGGTCCAGACTTCTGCACGAGATCTGGGATCGTCTTCTCTTTGATAAACACATAAATTCTCCTTACACTGGGGTCCGCCTATACTCTTGCTACAGAAATGTTACTGGGGTCTGCCTATACTCTTGCTACAGAAATGTTACTGGGGTCCGCCTATACACTCGCTACTGAAAGGTTTGAGGGGTTCACCTATACTCTTGCTACATAAATGTTACTAGGGTCCGCCTATACTCTTGCTACAGAAATGTTACTGAGGTCCGCCTATACACTTGCTGCAGAAATGTTACTGGGGTCCGCCTATACTCTTGCTACAGAAATGTTTATGGGGTCCGCCTATACTCTTGCTACAGAAGTGTTACAGGGGTCCACCTATACTCATGCTACATAACTGTTACTGGGGTCCATCTATACACTTGCTACTAAAAGGTTTGAGGGGTCCACCTATACTCTCGCTGCAGAAATGTTACTGGGGTCTGCCTATACTCTTGCTACAGAAATGTTAGGGTGGTCCGCCTATACTCTTGCCCCATAAATTCTACTGGTGTCCGCCTATACACTTGCTACAGAAATGTTACTGGGGTCCGCCTATACTCTTGCTACAAAAATGTTATTGAGGTCCGCCTATACATTTGCTACAGAAATATTACTGGGGTCCGCCTATACTCTTGCTACGGAAATGTTACTGGGGTCCGCCTATACTCTTGCTGCATAAAAGTTACTGGGGTCCAAATGTACTTTTGCTACAGAAATGTTAATGGGGTCCGCCTATACACTTGCTACAGAAATGTTACTCGGTTCCGCCTATACTCTTGCGACAGAAATGTTAATAGGGTCCGCCTATACTCTTGCTACTGAAAGGTTTGAGGGGTCTGCCTATACTCTTGCTACAGAAATGTTACTGAGGTCCGCCTAAACACCTGCTTCAGAAATGTTACTGGGGTCCGCCTATACACTTGCTACAGAAATGTTACTGGGGTTCGCCTATACTCTTGCTACAGAAATGCTACTGGGGTCTGCCTATACTCCTGCTACAGAAATGTTACTGGGGTCCGCCTATATACTCGCTGCTGAAAGGTTTGAGGGGTTCACCTATACTCTTGCTACAGAAATGTTACTGGGGTCCGCTGTACTCTTGCTATAGAAATGTTTTTGTGGTCCGCCTATACACTAGCTACAGAAAAGTTACTGGGGTCCGCCTATACTCTTGAACAGAAATGTTACTGGGGTCACCCTATACTCTTGCTACAGAAATGTTACTGGGGTCCCCCTATACTCTTGCAACAGAAATCTTACTGGGGTCCGCCTATACACTCGCTACTGAAAGTTTGAGGGGTTCACCTATACTCTTGCTACAGAAATGTTACTGAAGTCCGCCTATACACTTGCTACTGCAATGTTACTGGGGTCCGCCTATACTCTTGCTACAGAAATGTTACTGGGGTACGCCTATACTCTTGCTACAGAAATGTTACTGGGGTCCGCCTATACTCTTGCTACAAAAATGTTACTGGGCTCCGCCTATACACTCGCTACTGAAAGGTTTGAGGGGTTCACCTATACTCTTGCTACAGAAATGTTAATGGGGTCCGCCTATACTCTTGCTGCAGAAATATTACTGGGGTCCGCCTATACTCTTGCTACAGAAATGTTACTGGGGTCTGCCTATACCCTCGCTACCGAAAGGTTTGAGGGGTTCACCTATACTCTTGCTACAGAAATGTTTCTGGGGTCCGCTTATACTCTTGCTACTAAAAGGTTTGAGGGGTCTGCCTATACTCTTGCTACAGAAATGCTAATGGGGTCCGCCTATACTCTTGCTACAGAAATGTTACTGGGGTCCGCCTACACACTTGCTACAGAAATGTTGCTGGGGTCCGCCAATAAACTTGCTACAGAACTATTACTGGGGTCCCCCTATACTCTTGCTACAGAAATGTTACTGGGCTCCGCCTATACATTCGCTAATGAAAGGTTTGAGGGGTTCACCTATACACTTGCTACAGAAATGTTACTCGGGTCCGCCTATACTCTTGCTACAGAAATGTAACTGAGGTCCGCCTATACACTTGCTGCAGAAATGTTACTGGGGTCCGCCTATACTCTTGCTACAGAAATGTTACTGGGGTCCGCCAATACACTCGCTACTGAAAGGTTTGAGGTGTTCACCTATACTTTTGCTGCAAAAAATGTTACTGGGGTCTGCCTATACTCTTGCTACGGAAATATTAGGGGGTCCGCCTATACTCTTGCTACATAAATGTTACTGGGGTCCGCCTATACACTTGCTACAGAAATGTTACTGGGGTCCGCCTATACTCTTGCTACAGAAATGTTAATGGGGTCCGCCTATACTCTTGCTACAGAAAGGTTTGAGCGGTCTGCCTATACTCTTGCTACAGAAATTTTAATGGGGTCCGCCTATACTCTTGCTACAGAAGTGTTACAGGGGTCCACCTATACTCATGCTACATAAATGTTATTGGGGTCCACGTATACACTTGCTGCTGAAAGGTTTGAGCGGTCCACCTATACTCTCGTTGCAAAAATGTTACTGGGGTCCGCCTGTACTCTTGCTACAGAAATGTTAGGGTAGTCCGCCCATACTCTTGCTACAAAAATGTTACTGAGGTCCGCCTATACCTTTGCTACAGAAATATTACTGGGGTCGGCCTATACTCTTGCTACGGAAATGTTACTGGGGTCCGCCTATACTCTTGCTGCATAAAAGTTACTGGGGTCCGCCTGTACTCTTGCTTCAGAAATGTTACTGGGGTCCGCCTATACACTTGCTACAGAAATGTTACTCGGTTCCGCCTATACTCTTGCTACAGAAATGTTAATGGGGTCTGCCTATACTGTTGCTACTGAAAGGTTTGAGGGGTCTGCCTATACTCTTGCTACAGAAATGTTACTGGGGTCCGCCTATACACTTGCTACAGAAATGTTACTGGGGTCCGCCTATACTCTTGCTACAGAAATGTTACTGCGGTCTGCCTATACTCTTGCTACAGAAATGTTACTGGGGTACGCCTATATACCCGCTACTGAAACGTTTGAAGGGTTCCCCTATACTTTTGCTACTGAAATGTTACTGGGGTGCGCTATACTCTTGCTACAGAAAAGTTATTGTGGTCCGCCTATACACTAGCTACAGAAATGTTACTGGGGTCCGCCTATACTCTTGCAACAGAAATGTTACTGGGGTCCCCATATACTCTTGCTACAGAAATTTTACTGGGGTCCCCCTATACTCTTGCTACAGAAATCTTACTGGGGTCCGCCTATACACTCGCTGCTGAAAGGTTTGAGGGGTTCACCTATACTCTTGCTGGAGAAATGTTACTGGCGTCCGCCTACACTCTTGCTAAAGAAATGTTACTGGGGTTCACCTATACTCTTGCTCCGTAAATGCTACTGGGGTCCGCCTGTACACTTGCTACAGAAATGTTACTGGGGTCCGCCTATACTCTTGCTGCAGAAATGTTAATGGGGTCCGCGTATACTCTTGCTACAGAAATGTTACTAGGGCCTGCCTATACTCTCGCTACAGAAATGTTACTGAGGTTCACCTATACGCTTGCTACAGAAATGTTACTGGGGTCTGCCTTTACACTTGCTACTGAAAGGTTTGAGCGGTCTGCCTATACTCTTTCTACAGAAATGTTACAGTGGTCCACCTATACTCTTGCTACAGAAATGTTACTGGGGTCCACCTATACACTTACTACTGAAAGATTTGACGGGTCCACCTATACTCTCGCTGCAGAATTGTTACTGGGGTCTGCCTATACTCTTGGTACAGAAATGTTAGGGTGGTCCGCCTATACTCTTGCTCCATAAATTTTACTGGGGTCCGCCTATACTCTTGCTACAGAAATGTTACTGGTGTCCGCCTATACACTCGCTACTGAAAGGTTTGAGGGGTTCACCTATACTCTTGCTACAGAAATGTTACTGGGGTCCGCCTATACTCTTGCTACATAAATTTTACTGAGGTCCGCCTATACACTTGCTACAGAAATGTCACTGGGGTCCGCCTATACTTTTGCTACAGAACTTTTACTGGGGTCCGCCTATACACTTGCTACATAAATTTTACTGAGGTCCGCCTATACACTCGCTACTGAAAGGTTTGAGGGGTTCACCTATACTCTTGCTACAGAAATGTTACTGGGGTCCGCCTATACTCTTGCTACTGAAATGTTACTGGGGTCCGCCTATACTCTTGCTACAGAAATATTACTAGGGTCCGCCTATACTCTCGCTACTGAAAGGCTTGAGGGGTCCACCTATACTCTTGTTGCTGAAATGTTACTGGGGTCCGCCTATACACTTGCTACTGAAATGTTACTGTATTTAGCCTATACTCTTGCTACAGAAATGTTAATGGGGTCCGCCTATACTCTTGCTACAGAAATGTTACTGGGGTCCGCCTATACACTTGCTACTGAAAGCTTTGAGCGGTCTGCCTATATTCTTGCTACAAAAATTTTAATGGGGTCCGCCTATATTCTTGCTACAGAAATGTTACAGGGGTCCACCTATACTCATGCTACAGAAATATTACTGGGGTCCACCTACACACTTGCTACTGAAAGGTTTGAGGGGTCCACCTATACTCTCGCTGCAGAAATGTTAATGGGGTCTGTCTATACTTTTGCTACAGAAATGTTAGTGTGGTCCACCTATACTCTGGCTCCATAAATGTTACTGGGGTCCGCCTATACACTTGCTGCAGAAATGTTACTGGGGTCCACCTATACACTTGCTGCAGAAATGTTACTGGGGTCCGCCTATACTCTTGCTACATAAATGTTATTGGGGTCCGCCTATACTCTTGCTACAGAAATCTTTCTGGGGTTCACCTATACTCTTGCTGCAGAAATGTTACTGGGGTCCGCCAATACTCTTGCTACGGAAATGATAGGGGGGTCCACCTATACTCTTGCTTCATAAATGTTACTGGGGTCCGCCTATACACTTGCTACTGAAATGTTACTGTGGTTAGCCTATACTCTTGCTACAGAAATGTTAGGGTGGTCTGCCTATACTCTTGCTCCACAAATTGTACTGGGGTCCGCCTATACACTTGCTACAGAAATGTTACTGGGGTCCGCCTATACTATTGCTACGTAAATTTTACTGAGGTCCGCCTATACACTTGCTACAGAAATGTTACTATGGTCCGCCTATACTCTTGCTACAGAAATGTTACTGGGGTCCGCCTATAATCTTGCTACAGAAATGTCACTGGGGTCCGCCTATACTCTTGCTACATAAATTTTACTGGGCTCTGCCTATACACTCGGTACTGAAAGGTTTGAGGGGTTCACCTATACTCTTGCTACAGAAAAGTTAATGGGGCCCGCCTATACTCTTGCTACAGAAATATTACTGAGGTCTGCCTATACACTTGCTACAGAAATGTTACTGGGGTCCGCCTATACTCTTGCTACAGAAATGTTACTGGGGTCCGCCTATACTCTTGCTACAGAAATATTATTGGGGTCCGCCTCTACTCTTACTACAGAAATGTTACTGGGGTCCGCCTATACCCTTGCTACTGAAAGGTTTGAGGGGTCCGCCTATACACTTGCTACAGAAATGTTACTGGGGTCCGCCTATACTTTTGCTACAGAACTTTTACTGGGGTCCGCCTATACACTTGCTACATAAATTTTACTGAGGTCCGCCTATACACTTGCTACAGAAATGTTACTGGGGTCCGCCTAAACTCTTGATACTGAAATGCTACTGGGGTCCGCCTATACTCTTGCTACAGAAATATTACTGGGGTCCGCCTATACTCTCGCTACTGAAAGGTTTGAGGGGTTCACCTATACTCTTGCTACAGAAATGTTACTGGTGTCCGTCTATACTCTTGCTACAAAGATTTTACTGAAGTCCGCCTATACACTTGCTACAGAAATGTTACTGGGGTCCGCCTCTAATCTTGCTACAGAAATGTTACTGGGGTGCGCCTATACTCTTGCTACTGAAATGTTACTGGGGTCCGCCTATACGCTTGCTCCTGAAAGGTTTGAGGGGTCTGCCCATACTCTTGCTACAAAAATGTTAATGGGGTCCGCCTATACTCTTGCTACAGAAATGTTACTGAGGTCCGCCTATACTCTTGCTACAGAAATGTTACTGCGGTCCGCCTATACTCTTGCTACAGAAATATTACTGGGGTCCACCTATACTCTTGCTACAGAAATGTTACTGGGGTCCGCCTATACCCTCGCTACTGAAAGGTTTGAGGGGTTCACCTATACTCTTGCTGCAGAAATGTTACAGGGGTCCGCCTATACTCTTGCTCCGGAAATGATCGGGGGGTCCACCTATACTCTTGTTGCTGAAATGGTACTGGGATCCGCCTATACACTTGCTACTGAAATGTTACTGTGGTTAGCCTACACTCTTGCTACAGAAATGTTAATGGGGTCCGCCTATACTCTTGCTACAGAAATATTACTGGGGTCCGCCTATACACTTGCTACTAAAAAGGTTTGAGCGGTCTGCCTATATTCTTGCTACAGAAATTTTAATGGGGTCCGCCTATACTCTTGCTACAGAAATCTTACTGGGGTCCACCTATACTCTTGCTACATAAATGTTACTGGGGTCCACCTATACCCTTGCTACTGAAAGGTTTTGAGGGGTCCACCTATACTCTCGCTGCAGAAATGTTACTGGGGTCTGCCCATACTCTTGCTACAGAAATGTTAGGGTGCTCCACCTATACTCTCGCTGCAGAAATGTTACTGGGGTCCGCCTATACTCTTGCTACATAAATGTTACTGAAGTCCACCTATACTCTTGCTACAGAAATGTTACTGGGGTTCGCCTATACACTTGCTACAGAAAGTTACAGGGGTCCACCTATACTCTTGCTACATAAATGTTACTGGGGTCCACCTATACACTTGCTACTGAAAGGTTTGAGGGGTCGTCCTATACTCTCACTGCAGAAATGTTACTGGGTCTGCCTATACTCTTGCTACAGAAATGTTAGGGTGGTCTGCCTATACTCTTGCTCCATAAATTTTACTGGGGTCCGCCTATTCACTTGCTACAGAAATGTTACTAGGTTCCGCCTATACTCTTGCTACATAAATGTTACTGGGGTCCGCCTATACTCTTGCTACAGAAATGATACTGGGGTCCGCCTATACTCTTGCTACATAAATTTTACTGGGCTCTGCCTATACACTCGGTACTGAAAGGTTTGAGGGGTTCACCTATACTCTTGCTACAGAAATGTTACTGCGGTTTGCCTATACTCTTGCTACAGAAATGTTAGGATGGTCCGCCTATACTCTTGCTCCTGAAATTTTACTGGGGTCCGCTAATACACTTGCTACAGAAATATTAGTGGGGTCTATCTATACTCTTGCTACAGAAATGTTACTGAAGTCCGCCTATACTCTTGCTACAGAAATGTTACTGGGGTTCGCTTTAAGACTTGCTACAGAAATGTTACTGGGTCTGTCTATACTCTTGCTACAGAAATCTTACTGGGGACCGCCTATACTCTTGCTACTGAAAGGTTTGAGGGGTTCGCCTATACTCTTGCGACATTAATGTCACTGGGGTCCACCTATACTCTTGCTACAGAAATATTACTGAGGTCCGCCTATACTCTTGCTACAGAAATGTTACTGGGGTCCGCCTATACTCTTGGTACATAAATGTTACTGAAGTCCGCCTATACTCTTGCTACAGAAATATTTCTGGGGTTTGCCTATACACTTGCTACAGAAATGTTACAGGGGTCCACCTATATTCTTGCTACATAAATGTTACTGGGGTCCACCTATACCCTTGCTACTGAAAGGTTTGGGGGGTCCACCTATACTGTCGCTGCAGAAATGTTATTGGGGTCTGCCTATACTCTTGCTACTGGAATGTTACTGGGGTCCGCCTATACTCTTGCTCCATAAATTTTACTCGGGTCCGCCTATACACTTACTACAGAAATGTTACTGGGTTCCGCCTATACTCTTGCTACAGAAATGTTACTGAGGTCCGCCTATACACTTGCTACAGAATTATTACTGAGGTCCGCCTATACTCTTGCTACAGAAATGTTACTGGGGTCTGCCTATACTCTTGCTACATAAATGTTACTGAAGTCCGCCTATACTCTTGCAACAGAAATGTTACTGGCGTTCGCCTTTAGACTTGCTACAGAAATATTACAGGGGTCCGCCTATACTCTTGCTACAGAAATGTTACTGGGATCCGCCTATACTCTTGCTACAGAAATGTTACAGGGGTTCGCCTTAAGACTTGCTACAGAAATGTTACTGGGTCTGTCTATACTCTTGTTACAGAAATCTTACTGGGGTCCGCCTATACTCTTGCTACTGAAAGGTTTGAGGGGTTCGCCTATACTCTTGCGACATTAATGTCACTGGGGTCCACCTATACCCTTGCTACAGAAATATTACTGGGGTCCGCCTATACTCTTGCTACAGAAATGTTACAGGGGTCCGCCTATACTCTTGGTACATAAATGTTACTGAAGTCCGCCTATACTCTTGCTACAGAAATATTACTGGGGTTTGCCTATGCACTTGCTACAGAAATGTTACAGGGGTCCACCTATACTCTTGCTACAGAAATGTTACTGGGGTCCGCCTATACTCTTGCTACAGAAATGTCACTGGGGTCCGCCTATACTCTTGCTACATAAATGTTAGTGGGCTCTGCCTATACACTCGGTACTGAAAGGTTTGAGGGCTTCACCTATACTCTTGCAACAGAAAGGTTAATGGGGTCCGCCTATACTCTTGCTACAGAAACAGAAATATTACTGAGGTCCGCCTATACACTTGCTACAGAAATATTACTGAGGTCCGCCTATACACTTGCTACAGAAATGTTACTAGGGTCCACCTATACTCTTGCTACAGAAATGTTACTGGGGTCCGCCTATACTCTTGCTACAGAAATGTTACTGGGGTTCGCCTTAAGACTTGCTACAGAAATGTTACTGGGTCTGTCTATACTCTTGCTACAGAAATCTTACTGGGGTCCGCCTATACTCTTGCTACTAAAAGGTTTGAGGGGTTCGCCTATACTCTTGCGACATTAATGTCACTGGGGTCCACCTATACCCTTGCTACTGAAATATTACTGAGGTCCGCCTATACTCTTGCTACAGAAATGTTACTGGGGTCCGCCTATAGTCTTGCTACTGAAATGTTACTGGGGTCTGCCTATACGCTTGCTACTGAAAGGTTTGAGGGGTCTGCCCATATTCTTGCTACAGAAATGTTAATGGGATCCACCTATACTCTTGCTACAGAAATGTTACTGAGGTCTGCCTATACTCTTGCTACAGAAATGTTACTGGGGTCCACCTATACTCTTGCTACAGAAATGTTACTAGGGTCCGCCAATACTCTTGCTACAGAAATGTTACTGGGGTCCGCCTATACTCTTGCTACATAAATGTTACTGGACTCCGCCTATACACTCGCTACTGAAAGGTTTGAGTGGTTCACCTATACTGTTGCTGCAGAAATGTTAATGGGGTCCGCCTATACTCTTGCTACAGAAATATTACTGAGGTCCGCTTATACACTCGCTACAGAAATGTTACTGGGGTCCGCCTATACTGTTGCTACAGAAATGTTACTGGGGTCTGCCTATACTCTTGCTACAGAAAAATTACTGGGGTTCGCCTATGCTCTTGCTACAGAAATGTTACTGGGGTCCGCCTATACTCTTGCTACAGAAATGATAGGGGGGTCCACCTATACTCTTGCTCCATAAATGTTACTGGGGTCCGCCTATACACTTGCTACTGAAATGCTACTGTGGTTAGCCTATACTCTTGCTACAGAAATATTACTGGGGTCCGGCTATACACTTGCTCCTGAAAGGTTTGAGCGGTCTGCCTATATTCTTGCTACAGAAATTTTAATGGGGTCCGCCTATACTCATGCTACAGAAATATTACTGGGGTCCACCTATACACTTGCTACTGCAAGGTTTGAGGGGTCCACCTATACTCTCGCTGCAGAAATGTTACTGGGGACTGTCTATACTCTTGCTACAGAAATGTTAGTGTGGTCCACCTATACTCTTGCTCCATGAATTTTACTGGGGTCCGCCTATACACTTGCTACAGAAATGTTAGGGTGGTCTGCATATACTCTTGCTACAGAAATGTTACTGGGGTCCGCCTATACACTTGCTACAGAAATGTTACTGGGTTCCGCCTATACTCTTGCTACATAAATGTTACTGGGGTCCGCCTATACTCTTGCTACAGAAATCTTACTGGGTCTACCTATACGCTTGCTACATAAATGTTACGGGTGTCCACCTATACCCTTGCTACTGAAAGGTTTGAGGGGTCCACCTATACTCTCGCTGCAGAAATGTTACTGGGGTCTGCTTATACTCTTGCTACAGAAATCTTAGTGTGGTCCGTCTATACTCTTGCTCCATAAATTTTACTGGGGTCCGCCTATACACTTACTACAGAAATGTTACTGGGTTCCGCCTATACTCTTGCTACAGAAATGTTACTGAGGTCCGCCTATACTCTTGCTACAGAAATGTTACTAAGGTCCGCCTATACACTTGCTACAGAAATATTACTGGGGTCCGCCTATACTCTTGCTACAGAAATGTTACTGGGGTCCGCCTATACTCTTGCTACATAAATGTTACTGAAGTCAGCCTAAACTCTTGCTACAGAAATGTTACTAAGGTCCGCCTATACACTTGCTACAGAAATACTACTGGGGTCCGCCTATACTCTTGCTACAGAAATGTTACTGGGGTCCGCCTATACTCTTGCTACAGAAATGTTACTGGGGTTCGCCAATACACTTGCTACAGAAATGTTACAGGGGTCCACCTATACTCTTGCTACATAAATGTTACTGGGGTCCACCTATACACATGCTACTGAATGGTTTAAGGAGTCCACCTATACTCTCGCTACAGAAACGTTAGGGTGGTCCGCCTATACTCTTTCTCCAGAAATTTTACTGGGGTCCGCCTATTCACTTACTACAGAAATGTTACTGGGTCTGCCTATACTCTTTCTACAGAAATGCTAGGGTGGTCTGCCTATACTCTTGCTCCATAAATTTTACTGGGGTCCGCCTATACACTTGCTACAGAAATGTTACTGGGGTCCACCTATACTCTTGCTACAGAAATCTTACTGGGGTCCACCTATACTCTTACTACATAAATGTTACTGGGGTCCACCTATACCCTTGCTATTGAATGGTTTGAGGAGTCCACCTATACTCTCGCTACAGAAATGTTAGGGTGGTCCGCCTATACTCTTGCTACAGAAATGTTACTGGAGTCCGCCTATAGTCTTGCTACATAAATGTTACTGAAGTCCGCCTATACTCTTGCTGCAGAAATGTTACTGGGGTTCGCCTATACACTTGCTACAGAAATGTTACAGGCGTCCACCTATACTCTTTCTACATAAATGTTACTGGGATCCACCTATACACTTCCTACTGAAAGGTTTGAGGGGTCCACCTATACTCACACTGCCGAAATGTTACTGGGTCTGCCTATACTCTTGCTACAGAAATGTTAGGGTGGTCTGCCTATACTTTTGCTCCATAAATTTTACTGGGGTCCGCCTATACTCTTGCTACAGAAATGTTACTGGGTTCCACCTATACTCTTGCTACAGAAATGTTACTGAGGTCTGCCTATACACTTGCTACAGAAATATTACTTGGGTCCGCCTATACTCTTGCTACAGAAATGTTACTAGGGGCCGCCTATACTCTTGCTACATAAATGTTACTGAGGTCCGCCTATACACTTGCTAGAGATCTATTACTGGGGTGCGCCTATTCACTTGCTACAGAAATGTTACTGGGGTCCGCCCATACTCTTGCTACATAAATGTTAATGGGGTCCGCCTATACTCTTGCTACAGAAATCTTACTGGGGTCCACCTATACTCTTGCTACATAAATGTTACTGAGGTCCGCCTATACACTTGCTAGAGATATATTACTGGGGTCCGCCTACACTCTTGCTACAGAAATGTTACTGGGGTCCTCCTATACTCTTGCTACATAAATTTTACTGGGGTGCGCCTATACACTTGCTATAGAAATGTTACTGGGGTCCGCCTATACTGTTGCTACAGAAATCTTACTGGGGTCCACCTATACTCTTGCTACATAAATGTTAGTGGGGTCCACGTATACCCTTGCTACTAAAAGCTTTGAGGGGTCCACCTACACTCTCGCTGCAGAAATGTTACTGGGGTCTGCCTATACACTTGCTACAGAAATGTTACTGGGGTCCGCTATACTCTTGCTACAAAAATGTTTCTGAGGTCCGCCTATACATTTGCTACAGAAATATTACTGGGGTCTGCCTATACTCTTGCTACAGAAATGTTACTGGGGTCCAACTATACTTTTGCTAAATAAATGTTACTGGGGTCCACCTATACACTTGCTACTGAAAGGTTTGAGGGGTCCACCTATACTCTCGCTGCAGAAATGTTACTGGGGTCTTCCTATACTCTTGCTACTGAAATGTTAGGGTGGTCCGCCTATACTCTTGCTCCATAAATTTTACTGGGGTCCGCCTATACTCTTGCTACAGAAATGTTACAGTGGTCCGCCTATACACTTGCTACAGAAATATGACTCGGGTCCGCCTATACTCTTGCTACAGAAATGTTACTGAAGTCCACCTATATCCTTGCTACAGAAATGTTACTGGGGTTCGCCTATACACTTGCTACAGAAATGTTACAGGGGTCCACCTATACTCTTGCTACATAAATGTCACTGGGGTCCACCTATACACTTGCTACTGAAAGGTTTGAGGCGTCCACCTATATTCTCACTGCAGAAATGTTACTGGGTCTGCCTATACTCTTGCTACAAAAAATGTTAGGGTGGTCTACATATACTCTTGCTCCATAAATTTTACTGGGGTCCGCCTTTACACTTACTACAGAAATGTTACTGGGTTCCGCCTATACTCTTGCTGCGAAAATGTTACTGATGTCCGCCTATACACTTGCTACAGAAATATTACTGGGGTCCGCCTATACTCTTGCTACAGAAATGTGACTGGGGTCCGCCTATACTCTTAGTAAATAAATGTTACTGAAGTCCACCTATACTCTTGCTACAGAAATGTTGCTGGGGTCCGCCAATAATCTTGCTACAGAAATGTTACTGGGGTCCGCCTATACTCTTGCTACAGAAATGTTACTGGGGTCCGCCTATACACTCGCTACTGAAAGGATAGGGGGGTTCACCTATACGCTTGCTACAGAAATGTTACTGGGGTCCGCCTATACTCTTGCTACAGAAATGTTACTGAGGTCCGTCTATACACTTGCTACAGAAATGTTACTGGGGTCCGCCTATACTCTTGCTACAGAAATGTTAATGGGGTCCGCCTATACACTTGCTACAGAAATGTTACTGGGGTCCGCCTATGCTCTTGCTGCAGAAATGTTAATGGTATCCGCCTATACTCTTGCTACAGAAATGTTACTAGGGTCTGCCCATACTCTTGCTACAGAAATGTTACTGGGGTTCACCTATTCTCTTGCTACAGAAATGTTACTGGCGTCCGCCTGTACACTTGCTACTGAAAGGTTTGAGCGGTTTGCCTATACTCTTGCTACAGAAATGTTAATTAGGGTCCGCCTATACTCTTGCTACAGAAATGTTACAGTGGTCCACCTATACTCTTGCTACAGAAATATTACTGGGGTCCACCTATACACTTGCTACTGAAAGCTTTGACGGATCCACCTATACTCTCGCTGCAGAAATGTTACAGGGGTCTGCCTATACTCTTGCTATAGAAATGTTAGGGTGGTCCGCCTATACTCTTGATCCATAAATTTGACTGGGGTCCGCCTATACACTTGCTACAGAAATGCTACTGGGGTCCGCCTATACTTTTGCTACAGAAATGATACTGGGGTCCGCCTATACTCTTGCTACATAAATGTTAATGAGGTCCGCCTATATTCTTGCTACAGAAATAATACTGGGGTCCGCCTATACTCTTGCTACTGAATGGTTTGAGGGTTCTGCCTATACTCTTGCTACAGAAATGTTACTGGGGTCCGCCTATACTCTTGCTATAGAAATGTTAATGGGGTCCGCCTATACACCTGCTACAGAAATGTTTCTGGGGTCCGCCTATACTCTTGCGGCAGAAATGTTAATGGGATCCGCCTTTACTCCTGCTACAGAAATGTTACAAGGGTCTGCCCATACTCTTCTTACAGAAATGTAACTGGGGTTCACCTATTCTCTTGCTACAGAAATGTTACTGGGGTCTGCCTGTACACTTGCTACTGAAAGGCTTGAGCGGTTTGCCTATACTTTTGCTACAGAAATGTTAATTAGGGTCCGCCTATACTCTTGCTACAGAAATGTTACAGTGGTCCACCTATACTCTTGCTACAGAAATGTTACTGGGGTCCATCTATACACTTGCTACTGAAAGGTTTGACGGATTCACCTATACTCTCGCTGCAGAAATGTTACAGGGGCCTGCCTATACTCTTGCTCCATAAATTTTACTGGGGTCCGCCTATACACTTGCTACAGAAATGTTACTGGGGTCCCCCTATACTCTTGCTACAGAAATGTTACTGGGGTCCACCTATACACTTGCTACAGAAATGTAACTGGGGTCCGCCTATACGCTTGCTACAGAAATGTTACTGGGGTTTGCCTATACTCTTGCTACATAAATTTTACTGGGGTGTGCCTATACACTTGCTACAGAAATGTTACTGGGGTCCGCCTATACTCTTGCTACAGAAATGCTACTGAGGTCCGCCTATACACTTGCTACAGAAATATTACTGGGGTCTGCCTATACTCTTGCTAAAAAATGTTACTGTGGTCCGCCTATACTCTTGCTACATAAATGGTAATGGGGTCCGCCTATACTCTTGCTACAGAAATCTTACTGGGGTCCACCTATACTCTTGCTAGATAAATGTTACTGGGTTCCACCTATACACTTGCTACTGAAAGGTTTGAGGGGTCCACCTATACTCTCGGTGCAGAAATGTTACTGGGGTCTGCCTATACTCTTGCTACAGAAATGTTAGGATGATCCGCCTATACTCTTGCTCCATAAATTTTACTGGGGTCCGCCTATACACTTGCTACAGAAATGTTACTGGGGTCCGCCTATATTCTTGCTACAGAAATGTTACTGAGGTCCGCCTATACACTTGCTACAGAAATATTACTGGGGTCCGCCTATACTCTTGCTACATAAATGTTACTGAAGTCCGCCTATACTCTTGCTACAGAAATGTTACTGGGGTTCGCCTAAACACTTGCTACAGAAATGTTACTAGGTCCGCCTATATTCTTGCTACAGAAATAATACTGGGGTCCGCCTTAACTCTTGCTACTGAATGGTTTGAGGGGTCTGCCTATACTCTTGCTACAGAAATGTTAATGGGGTCCGTCTAAACTCTTGCTACAGAAATGTTACTGAGGTCCGCCTATACACTTGCTACAGAAATGTTGCTGGGGTCCACCAATAATCTTGCTACAGAAATGTTACTGGGGTCCGCCTATACTTTTGCTACAGAAATATTACTGGGGTCCGCCTATACACTCGCTACTGAAAGGTTTGGGGGGTTCACCTATACTCTTGCTACAGAAATGTTACTGGGGTCCGACTATACTCTTTCTACAGAAATGTTACTGAGGTCCGTCTATACACTTGCTACAGAAATGTTACTGGGGTCCGCCTATACTCTTGCTATAGAAATGTTAATGGGGTCCGCATATACACCTGCTACAGAAATGTTATTGGGGTCCGCCTATACTCTTGCTGCAGAAATGTTAATGGGATCCGCCTATACTCTTGCTACAGAAATGTTACAAGGGTCTGCCCATACTCTTGTTACAGAAATGTTACTGGGGTTCACCTATTCTCTTGCTACAGATATGTTACTGGGGTCCGCCTGTACACTTGCTACTGAAAGGTTTGAGCGGTTTGCCTATACTCTTGCTACAGAAATGTTAATTAGGGTTTGCCTATACTCTTGCTACAGAAATGTTACAGTGGTCCACCTATTCTCTTGCTACAGAAATGTTACTGGGGTCCACCTATACACTTGCTACTGAAAGGTTTGACGGATCCACCTATACTGTCACTGCAGAAATGTTACAGGGGTCTGCCTATACTCTTGCTTCAGAAATGTTAGGGTGGTCCGCCTATTCTCTTGCTCCATAAATTTTACTGGGGTCCGCCTATACACTTGCTACAGAAATGTTACTGGGGTCCGCCTATACTCTTGCTACAGAAATGTTACTGAGGTCCGCCTATACTCTTGCTACATAAATGTTAATGGGGTCCGCCTATACTCTTGCTACAGAAATCTTACTGGGGTCCACCTATACTCTTGCTAGATAAATGTTACTGGGTTCCACCTATACACTTGCTACTGAAAGGTTTGAGAGGTCCACCTATAGTCTGGGTGCAGAAATGTTATTGGGGTCTGCCTATACTCTTGCTACAGAAATGTTAGGATGATCCGCCTATACTCTTGCTCCATAAATTTTACTGGGGTGCGCCTATACACTTGCTACAGAAATGTTACTGGGGTCCGACTATACTCTTGCTACCGAAATGTTACTGAGGTCCGCCTATACACTTGCTACAGAAATATTTACTGGGGTCCACCTATACTCTTGCTACAGAAATGTTACTGGGGTCCGCCTATACTCTTGCTATATAAATGTTACTGAAGTCCGCCTATACTCTTGCTACAGAAATGTTACTGGGGTTCGCCTAAACACTTGCTACAGAAATGTTACTAGGTCCGCCTATATTCTTGCTACAGAAAAAATACTGGGGTCCGCCTATACTCTTGCTATTGAATGGTTGAGGGGTCTGCCTATACTCTTGCTACAGAAATGTTAATGGGGTCCGCCTAAACTCTTGCTACAGAAATGTTACTGAGGTCCGCCTATACACTTGCTACAGAAATGTTGCTGGGGTCCGCCAATAATCTTGCTACAGAAATGTTACTGGGGTCCGCCTATACTCTTGCTACAGAAATGTTACTGGGGTCCGCCTATACACTCGCTACTGAGAGGTTTGGGGGGTTCACCTATACTCTTGCTACAGAAATGTTACTGGGGTCCGCCTATACTCTTTCTACAGAAATGTTACTGAGGTCCGTCTATACACTTGCTACAGAAATGTTACTGGGGTCCGCCTATACTCTTGCTATAGAAATGTTAATGGGGTCCGCCTATACACTTGCTACAGAAATGTTACTGGGGTCTGCCTATACTCTTGCTGCAGAAATGTTAACGGGATCCGCCTATACTCTTGCTACAGAAATGTTACAAGGGTCTGCCCATACTCTTGCTACAGAAATGTTACTGGGGTTCACCTGTACACTTGCTACTGAAAGGTTTGAGCAGTTTGCCTATACTCTTGCCACAGAAATGTTAATTAGGGTCCGCCTATACTCTTGCTACAGAAATGTTACAGTGGTCCACCTATACTCTTGCTACAGAAATGTTACTGGGGTCCACCTATACACTTGCTATTGAAAGATTTGACGGATCCACCTATACTCTCGCTGCAGAAATGTTACAGGGGTCTGCGTATACTCTTGCTACAGAAATGTTAGGGTGGTCCGCCTATACTTTGCTCCATAAATTTTACTGGGGTCCACCTATACACTTGCTACAGAAATGTTTCTGGGGTCTCCCTATACTCTTGCTACAGAAATGTTCCTGGGGTCCACCTATACACTTGCTACTGAAAGGTTTGAGGGGTCCACCTATACTCTCACTACAGAAATGTTACTGCGTCTGCCTATACTCTTGCTACAGAAATGTTAGGGTGGTCTGCCTATACTCTTGCTCCACACATTTTACTGAGGTCCGCCTATACACTTGCTACAGAAATATTACTTGGGTACGCCTATACTCTTGCTACAGAAATGTTACTGGGGTCCGCCTATACTCTTGCTACATAAATTTTACTGGGGTGCGCCTATACACTTGCTACAGAAATGTTACTGGGGTCCGCCTATACTCTTGCTACAGAAATGTTACTGAGATCCGCCTATACACTTGCTACAGAAATATTACTGGGGTCTGCCTATACTCTTGCTACAGAAATGTTACTGCGGTCCGCCTATACTCTTGCTACATAAATGTTAATGGGGTCCGCCTATACTCTTGCTACAGAAATCTTACTGGGGTCCACCTATACTCTTGCTAGATAAATGATACTGGGTTCCACCTATACACTTGCTACTGAAAGGTTTGAGGGGTCCACCTATACCCTCACTGCAGAAATGTTACTGGGGTCTGTGTATGCTCTTGCTACAGAAATGTTAGGGTGGACCGCCTATACTCTTGCTCCAGAAAATTTTACTGAGGTCCGCCTATGCACTTGCAACAGAAATGTTACAGGGTTCCGCCTATGCTCTTCCTACAGAAATGTTACTGAGGTCCGCCTATAAACTTGCTACAGAAATATTACTGGGGTCCGCCTATACTCTTGCTACAGAAATGTTACTCGGGTCTGCCTATACTCTTGCTACATAAATGTTACTGAAGTCCGCCTATACTCTTGCTACAGAAATGTTACTGGGGTTCGCCTTTTGCACTTGCTACAGAAATGTTACTAGGTCCGCCTATATTCTTGCTACAGAAGAAATACTGGGGTCCGTCTATACTCTTGCTACTGAAAGGTTTGAGGGGTCTGCCTATACTCTTGCTACAGAAATGTTAATGGGGTCCGCCTAATCTCTTGCTACAGAAATGTTACTGAGGTCCGCCTATACACTTGCTACAGAAATGTTGCTGGGGTCCGCCAATAATCTTGCTACAGAAATGTTACTGGGGTCCGCCTATACTTTTGCTACAGAAATGTTACTGGGGTCCGCCTCTACACTCGCTACTGAAAGGATTGGGGGGTTCACCTATACTCTTGCTACAGAAATGTTAATGGGGTCCGCCTATACTCTTGCTACAGAAATGTTACTGAGGTACGTCTATACACTTGCTACAGAATTGTTACTGGGGTCCGCCTATACTCTTGCTACAGAAATGTTAATGGGGTCCGCCTATACACTTGCTTCAGAAATGTTACTGGGGTCCGCCTATACTCTTGCTGCAGAAATGTTAATGGGATCCGCCTATAGTCTTGCTACAGAAATGTTACTAGGGTCTGCCCTTACTCTTGCTTCAGAAATGTTACTGGGGTTCACCTATTCTCTTGCTACAGAAATGTTACTGGGGTCCGCCTGTACACTTGCTACTGAAAGGTTTGAGCGGTTTGCCTATACTCTTGCTACAGAAATGTTAATTAGGGTCCGCCTATACTCTTGCCACAGAAATGTTACAGTGGTCCACCTATACTCTTGCTACAGAAATATTACTGGGGTCCACCTATACACTTGCTACTGAAAGGTTTGACGGATCCACCTATGCTCTCGCTGCAGAAATGTTACAGGGGTCTGCCTATACTCTTGCTACAGAAATGTTAGGGTGGTCCGCCTATACTCTTGCTCCATAAATTTTACTGGGGTCCGCCTATACACTTGCTACAGAAATGTTACTGGGGTCCCCCTATACTCTTGCTACAGAAATGTTACTGGGGTCCACCTATACACTTGCTCCTGAAAGGTTTGAGGGGTCCACCTATACTCTCACTGCAGAAATGTTACTGGGTCTGCCTATACTCTTGCTACAGAAATGTTAGGGTGGTCTGCCTATACTCTTGCTCCATAAATTTTACTGGGGTCCGCCTATACACTTGCTACAGAAATGTTACTGGGTTCCACCTATACTCTTGCTACAGAAATGTTACTGAGGTCCGCCTATACACTTGCTACAGAAATATTACTTGGGTCCGCCTATACACTTGCTACAGAAATGTTACTGGGTTCCACCTATACTCTTGCTACAGAAATGTTACTGAGGTCCGCCTATACACTTGCTACAGAAATATTACTTGGGTCCGCCTATACTCTTGCTACAGAAATGTTACAGTGGTCCACCTATACTCTTGCTACAGAAATGTTACTGGGGTCCACCTATACACTTGCTACTGAAAGGTTTGACGGATCCACCTATACTCTCGCTGCAGAAATGTTACAGGGGTCTGCGTATACTCTTGCTACAGAAATGTTAGGGTGGTCCGCCTATACTTTGCTCCATAAATTTTACTGGGGTCCGCCTATACACTTGCTACAGAAATGTTTCTGGGGTCCCCCTATACTCTTGCTACAGAAATGTTCCTGGGGTCCACCTATACAGTTGCTACTGAAAGGTTTGAGGGGTCCACCTATACTCTCGGTGCAGAAATGTTACTGGGGTCTGCCTATACTCTTGCTACAGAAATGTTAGGATGATCCGCCTATACTCTTGCTCCATAAATTTTACTGGGGTCCGCCTATACACTTGCTACAGAAATGTTACTGGGGTCCGCCTATACTCTTGCTACAGAAATGTTACTGAGGTCCGCCTATACACTTGCTGCAGAAATATTACTGGGGTCCGCCTATACTCTTGCTACATAAATGTTACTGAAGTCCGCCTATACTCTTGCTACAGAAATGTTACTGGGGTTCGCCTAAACACTTGCTACAGAAATGTTACTAGGTCCGCCTATATTCTTGCTACAGAAATAATACTGGGGTCCGCCTATACTCTTGCTACTGAATGGTTTGAGGGGTCTGCCTATACTCTTGCTACAGAAATGTTAATGGGGTCCGTCTAAACTCTTGCTACAGAAATGTTACTGAGGTCCGCCTATACACTTGCTACAGAAATGTTGCTGGGGTCCACCAATAATCTTGCTTCAGAAATGTTACTGGGGTCCGCCTATACTCTTGCTACAGAAATGTTACTGGGGTCCGCCTATACACTCGCTACTGAAAGGTTTGGGGGGTTCACCTATACTCTTGCTACAGAAATGTTACTGGGGTCCGACTATACTCTTTCTACAGAAATGTTACTGAGGTCCGTCTATACACTTGCTACAGAAATGTTACTGGGGTCCGCCTATACACCTGCTACAGAAATGTTATTGGGGTCCGCCTATACTCTTGCTGCAGAAATGTTACAAGGGTCTGCCCATACTCTTGTTACAGAAATGTTACTGGGGTTCACCTATTCTCTTGCTACAGAAATGTTACTGGGGTCCGCCTGTACACTTGCTACTGAAAGGTTTGAGCGGTTTGCCTATACTCTTGCTATAGAAATGTTAATTAGGGTCCTCCTATACTCTTGCTACAGAAATGTTACAGTGGTCCACCTATACTCTTGCTACAGAAATGTTACTGGGGTCCACCTATACACTTGCTACTGAAAGGTTTGACGGATCCACCTATACTGTCACTGCAGAAATGTTACAGGGGTCTGCCTATACTCTTGCTACAGAAATGTTAGCGTGGTCCGCCTATTCTCTTGCTCCATAAATTTTACTGGGGTCCGCCTATACACTTGCTACAGAAATGTTACTGGGGTCCGCCTATACTCTTGCTACAGAAATGTTACTGAGGTCCGCCTATACTCTTGCTACATAAATGTTAATGGGGTCCGACTATACTCTTGCTACAGAAATCTTACTGGGGTCCACCTATACTCTTGCTAGATAAATGTTACTGGGTTCCACCTATACACTTGCTACTGAAAGGTTTGAGAGGTCCACCTATACTCTGGGTGCAGAAATGTTATTGGGGTCTGCCTATACTCTTGCTACAGAAATGTTAGGATGATCCGCCTATACTCTTGCTCCATAAATTTTACTGGGGTGCGCCTATACACTTGCTACAGAAATGTTACTGGGGTCCGCCTATACTCTTGCTACAGAAATGTTACTGAGATCCGCCTATACACTTGCTACAGAAATATTACTGGGGTCTGCCTATACTCTTGCTACAGAAATGTTACTGCGGTCCGCCTATACTCTTGCTACATAAATGTTAATGGGGTCCGCCTATACTCTTGCTACAGAAATCTTACTGGGGTCCACCTATACTCCTGCTAGATAAATGATACTGGGTTCCACCTATACACTTGCTACTGAAAGGTTTGAGGGGTCCACCTATACCCTCACTGCAGAAATGTTACTGGGGTCTGTCTATGCTCTTGCAACAGAAATGTTAGGGTGGACCGCCTATACTCTTGCTCCAGAAAATTTTACTGAGGTCCGCCTATGCACTTGCAACAGAAATGTTACTGGGTTACGCCTATGCTCTTCCTACAGAAATGTTACTGAGGTCCGCCTATAAACTTGCTACAGAAATATTACTGGGGTCCGCCTATACTCTTGCTACAGAAATGTTACTCGGGTCTGCCTATACTCTTGCTACATAAATGTTACTGAAGTCCGCCTATACTCTTGCTACAGAAATGTTACTGGGGTTCGCCTTTTGCACTTGCTACAGAAATGTTACTAGGTCCGCCTATATTCTTGCTACAGAAGAAATACTGGGGTCCGCCTATACTCTTGCTACAGAAATGTTACTGAGGTCCGCCTATACTCTTGCTACATAAATGTTAATGGGGTCCGCCTATACTCTTGCTACAGAAATCTTACTGGGGTCCACCTATACTCTTGCTAGATAAATGTTACTGGGTTCCACCTATACACTTGCTACTGAAAGGTTTGAGAGGTCCACCTATACTCTGGGTGCAGAAATGTTATTGGGGTCTGCCTATACTCTTGCTACAGAAAAGTTAGGATGATCCGCCTATACTCTTGCTCCATAAATTTTACTGGGGTCCGCCTATACACTTGCTACAGAAATGTTACTGGGGTCCGACTATACTCTTGCTACCGAAATGTTACTGAGGTCCGCCTATACACTTGCTACAGAAATATTACTGGGGTCCACCTATACTCTTGCTACAGAAATGTTACTGGGGTCTGCCTATACTCTTGCTATATAAATGTTACTGAAGTCCGCCTATACTCTTGCTACAGAAATGTTACTGGGGTTCGCCTAAACACTTGCTACAGAAATGTTACTAGGTCCGCCTATATTCTTGCTACAGAAAAAATACTGGGGTCCGCCTATACTCTTGCTATTGAATGGTTTGAGGGGTCTGCCTATACTCTTGCTACAGAAATGTTAATGGGGTCCGCCTAAACTCTTGCTACAGAAATGTTACTGAGGTCCGCCTATACACTTGCTACAGAAATGTTGCTGGGGTCCGCCAATAATCTTGCTACAGAAATGTTACTGGGGTCCGCCTATACTCTTGCTACAGAAATGTTACTGGGGTCCGCCTATACACTCGCTACTGAGAGGTTTGGGGGGTTCACCTATACTCTTGCTACAGAAATGTTACTGGGGTCCGTCTATACACTTGCTACAGAAATGTTACTGGGGTCCGCCTATACTCTTGCTATAGAAATGTTAATGGGGTCCGCCTATACACTTGCTACAGAAATGTTACTGGGGTCCGCCTATACTCTTGCTGCAGAAATGTTAACGAGATCCGCCTATACTCTTGCTACAGAAATGTTACAAGGGTCTGCCCATACTCTTGCTACAGAAATGTTACTGGGGTTCACCTGTACACTTGCTACTGAAAGGTTTGAGCGGTTTGCCTATACTCTTGCTACAGAAATGTTAATTAGGGTCCGCCTATACTCTTGCTACAGAAATGTTACAGTGGTCCACCTATACTCTTGCTACAGAAATGTTACTGGGGTCCACCTATACACTTGCTACTGAAAGGTTTGACGGATCCACCTATACTCTCGCTGCAGAAATGTTACAGGGGTCTGCGTATACTCTTGCTACAGAAATGATAGGGTGGTCCGCCTATACTTTGCTCCATAAATTTTACTGGGGTCCGCCTATACACTTGCTACAGAAATGTTTCTGGGGTCCCCCTATACTCTTGCTACAGAAATGTTCCTGGGGTCCACCTATACACTTGCTACTGAAAGGTTTGAGGGGTCCACCTATACTCTCACTGCAGAAATGTTACTGCGTCTGCCTATACTCTTGCTACAGAAATGTTAGGGTGGTCTGCCTATACTCTTGCTCCATAAATTTTACTGAGGTCCGCCTATACACTTGCTACAGAAATGTTACTGGGTTCCACCTATACTCTTGCTACAGAAATGTTACTGAGGTCCGCCTATACACTTGCTACAGAAATATTACTTGGGTACGCCTATACTCTTGCTACAGAAATGTTACTGGGGTCCGCCTATACTCTTGCTACATAAATTTTACTGGGGTGCGCCTATACACTTGCTACAGAAATGTTACTGGGGTCCGCCTATATTCTTGCTACAGAAATCTTACTGAGGTCCGCCTATACACTTGCTTCAGAAATATTACTGGGGTCTGCCTATACTCTTGCTACAGAAATGTTACTGCGGTCCGCCTATACTCTTGCTACATAAATGTTAATGGGGTCCGCCTATACTCTTGCTACAGAAATCTTACTGGGGTCCACCTATACTCTTGCTAGATAAATGATACTGGGTTCCACCTATACACTTGCTACTGAAAGGTTTGAGGGGTCCACCTATACCCTCACTGCAGAAATGTTACTGGGGTCTGTCTATACTCTTGCTACAGAAATGTTAGGGTGGACTGCCTTTACTCTTGCTCCAGAAAATTTTACTGAGGTCCGCCTATGCACTTGCAACAGAAATGTTACTGGGTTCCGCCTATGCTCTTCCTACAGAAATGTTACTGAGGTCCGCCTATAAACTTGCTACAGAAATATTACTGGGGTCCGCCTATACTCTTGCTACAGAAATGTTACTCGGGTCTGCCTATACTCTTGTTACATAAATGTTACTGAAGTCCGCCTATACTCTTGCTACAGAAATGTTACAGGGGTTCGCCTTTACGCTTGCTACAGAAATGTTACTAGGTCCGCCTATATTCTTGCTACAGAAGAAATACTGGGGTCCGCCTATACTCTTGCTACTGAAAGGTTTGAGGGGTCTGCCTATACTCTTGCTACAGAAATGTTAATTCGGTCCGCCTAAACTCTTGCTACAGAAATGTTACTGAGGTCCGCCTATACACTTGCTACAGAAATGTTGCTGGGGTCCGCCAATAATCTTGCTACAGAAATGTTACTGGGGTCCGCCTATACACTCGCTACTGAAAGGATTGGGGGGTTCACCTATACTCTTGCTACAGAAATGTTAATGGGGTCCGCTTATACTCTTGCTACAGAAATGTTACTGAGGTCCGTCTATACACTTGCTACAGAATTGTTACTGGGGTCCGCCTATACTCTTGCTACAGAAATGTTAATGGGGTCCGCCTATACACTTGCTTCAGAAATGTTACTGGGGTCCGCCTATACTCTTGCTGCAGAAATGTTAATGGGATCCGCCTATACTCTTGCTACAGAAATGTTACTAGGGTCTGCCCTTACTCCTGCTTCAGAAATGTTACTGGGGTTCACCTATTCTCTTGCTACAGAAATGTTACTGGGGTCCTCCTGTACACTTGCTACTGAAAGGTTTGAGCGGTTTGCCTATACTCTTGCTACAGAAATGTTAATTAGGGTCCGCCTATACTCTTGCCACAGAAATGTTACAGTGGTCCACCTATACTCTTGCTACAGAAATATTACTGGGGTCCACCTATACACTTGCTACTGAAAGGTTTGACGGATCCACCTATACTCTCGCTGCAGAAATGTTACAGGGGTCTGCCTATACTCTTGCTACAGAAATGTTAGGGTGGTCCGCCTATACTCTTGCTCCATAAATTTTACTGGGGTCCGCCTATACACTTGCTACAGAAATGTTACTGGGGTCCCCCTATACTCTTGCTACAGAAATGTTACTGGGGTCCACCTATACACTTGCTCCTGAAAGGTTTGAGGGGTCCACCTATCCTCTCACTGCAGAAATGTTACTGGGTCTGCCTATACTCTTGCTACAGAAATGTTAGGGTGGTCTGCCTATACTCTTGCTCCATAAATTTTACTGGGGTCCGCCTATACACTTGCTACAGAAATGTTACTGGGTTCCACCTATACACTTGCTACAGAAATGTTACTGAGGTCCGCCTATACTCTTGCTGCAGAAATATTACTGGGGTCTGCCTATACTCTTGCTACAGAAATGTTACTGTGGTCCGCATATACTCTTGCTACATAAATGTTAATGGGGTCCGCCTATACTCTTGCTACAGAAATCTCACTGGGGGCCACCTATACTCTTGCTAGATAAATGATACTGGGTTCCACCTATACACTTGCTACTGAAAGGTTTGAGGGGTCCACCTATACCCTCACTACAGAAATATTACTGGGGTCTGCCTATACTCTTGCTACAGAATTGTTAGGGTGGTCCGCCTATACTCTTGCTCCCTAAATTTTACTGGGGTCCGCCTATACACTTGCTACAGAAATGTTACTGGGGTCCACCTATACACTTGCTACTGAAAGGTTTGAGGGGTCCACCTATACTCTCACTGCAGAAATGTTACTGGGTCTGCCTATATTCTTGCTACAGAAATGTTAGGGTGGTCTGCCTATACTCTTGCTTCATAAATTTTACTGGGGTCCGCCTATACACTTGCTACAGAAATGTTACTGGGTTCCACCTATACTCTTGCTACAGAAATGTAACTGAGGTCCGCCTATACACTTGCTACAGAGATGTTACTGGGGTCTGCCTATACTCTTGCTGCATAAATTTTACTGGGGTGCGCCTATACACTTGCTACAGGAATATTACTGGGGTCCGCCTATACTCTTGCTAAGGAAATGTTACTGGGATCCGCCTATACTCTTGCTACATAAATTTTACTGGGGTGTGCCTATACACTTGCTACAGAAATGTTACTGGGGTCCGCCTATACTCTTGCTACAGAAATGTTACTGAGGTCCGCCTATACACTTGCTACAGAAATATTACTGGGGTCTGCCTATACTCTTGCTACAGAAATGTTACTGCGATCCGCCTATACTCTTGCTACATAAATGTTAATGGGGTCCGCCTATACTCTTGCTACAGAAATCTTATTGGGGTCCACCTATACTCTTGCTAGATAAATGATACTGGGTTCCACCTATACACTTGCTACTGAAAGGTTTGAGGGGTCCACCTATGCCCTCACTGAAGAAATGTTACTGGGGTCTGACTATACTCTTGCTACAGAAATGTTAGGGTGGACCGCCTATACTCTTGCTCCATAAATTTTACTGAGGTCCGCCTATGCACTTGCTACAGAAATGTTACTGGGTTCCGCCTATATTCTTGCTACAGAAATGTTACTGAGGTCCGCCTATAAACTTGCTACAGAAATATTAATGGGGTCCGCCTATACTCTTGCTACAGAAATGTTACTCGGGTCTGCCTATACTCTTGCTACATAAATGTTACTGAAGTCCGCTTATACTCTTGCTACAGAAATGTTACTGGGGTTCGCCTTTACACTTGCTACAGAAATGTTACTAGGTCCGCCCAAATTCTTGCTACAGAAGAAATACTGGGGTCCGCCTACACTCTTGCTACTGAAAGGTTTGAGGGGTCTGCCTATACTCTTGCTACAGAAATGTTAATGGGGTCCGCCTAAACTCTTGCTACAGAAATGTTACTAGGTCCGCCCAAATTCTTGCTACAGAAGAAATACTGAGGTCCGCCTATACACTTGCTACAGAAATGTTGCTGGGGTCCGCCAATAATCTTGCTACAGAAATGTTACTGGGGTTCGCCTATACTCTTGCTACAGAAATGTTACAGGGGTCCGCCTATACACTCGCTACTGAAAGGATTGGGGGGTTCACCTATACTCTTGCTACAGAAATGTTAATGGGGTCCGCCTATACTCTTGCTACAGAAATGTTACTGAGGTCCGTCTATACACTTGCTACAGAATTGTTACTGGGGTCCGCCTATACTCTTGCTACAGAAATGTTAATGGGGTCCGCCTATACACTTGCTTCAGAAATGTTACTGGGGTCCGCCTATACTCTTGCTGCAGAAATGTTAATGGGATCCGCCTATACTCTTGCTACAGAAATGTTACTAGGGTCTGCCCTTACTCTTGCTTCAGAAATGTTACTGGGGTTCACCTATTCTCTTGCTACAGAAATGTTACTGGGGTCCGCCTGTACACTTGCTACTGAAAGGTTTGACGGATCCACCTATACTCTCGCTGCAGAAATGTTACAGGGGTCTGCCTATACTCTTGCTACAGAAATGTTAGGGTGGTCCGCCTATACTCTTGCTCCATAAATTTTACTGGGGTCCGCCTATACTCTTGCTACAGAAATGTTAATTAGGGTCCGCCTATACTCTTGCCACAGAAATGTTACAGTGGTCCACCTATACTCTTGCTACAGAAATATTACTGGGGTCCACCTATACACTTGCTACTGAAAGGTTTGACGGATCCACCTATACTCTCGCTGCAGAAATGTTACAGGGGTCTGCCTATACTCTTGCTACAGAAATGTTAGGGTGGTCCGCCTATACTCTTGCTCCATAAATTTTACTGGGGTCCGCCTATACACTTGCTACAGAAATGTTACTGGGGTCCCCCTATACTCTTGCTACAGAAATGTTACTGGGGTCCACCTATACACTTGCTCCTGAAAGGTTTGAGGGGTCCACCTATCCTCTCACTGCAGAAATGTTACTGGGTCTGCCTATACTCTTGCTACAGAAATGTTAGGGTGGTCTGCCTATACTCTTGCTCCATAAATTTTACTGGGGTCCGCCTATACACTTGCTACAGAAATGTTACTGGGTTCCACCTATACTCTTGCTACAGAAATGTTACTGAGGTCCGCCTATACTCTTGCTGCAGAAATATTACTGGGGTCTGCCTATACTCTTGCTACAGAAATGTTACTGTGGTCCGCATATACTCTTGCTAAATAAATGTTAATGGGGTCCGCCTATACTCTTGCTGCAGAAATCTCACTGGGGGCCACCTATACTCTTGCTAGATAAATGATACTGGGTTCCACCTATACACTTGCTACTGAAAGGTTTGAGGGGTCCACCTATACCCTCACTGCAGAAATATTACTGGGGTCTGCCTATACTCTTGCTACAGAATTGTTAGGGTGGTCCGCCTATACTCTTGCTCCCTAAATTTTACTGGGGTCCGCCTATACACTTGCTACAGAAATGTTACTGGGGTCCACCTATACACTTGCTACTGAAAGGTTTGAGGGGTCCACCTATACTCTCACTGCAGAAATGTTACTGGGTCTGCCTATATTCTTGCTACAGAAATGTTAGGGTGGTCTGCCTATACTCTTGCTTCATAAATTTTACTGGGGTCCGCCTATACACTTGCTACAGAAATGTTACTGGGTTCCACTTATACTCTTGCTACAGAAATGTAACTGAGGTCCGCCTATACACTTGCTACAGAGATGTTACTGGGGTCTGCCTATACTCTTGCTGCATAAATTTTACTGGGGTGCGCCTATACACTTGCTACAGGAATATTACTGGGGTCCGCCTATACTCTTGCTAAGGAAATGTTACTGGGATCCGCCTATACTCTTGCTACATAAATTTTACTGGGGTGTGCCTATACACTTGCTACAGAAATGTTACTGGGGTCCGCCTATACTCTTGCTACAGAAATGTTACTGAGGTCCGCCTATACACTTGCTACAGAAATATTACTGGGGTCTGCCTATACTCTTGCTACAGAAATGTTACTGCGATCCGCCTATACTCTTGCTACATAAATGTTAATGGGGTCCGCCTATACTCTTGCTACAGAAATCTTATTGGGGTCCACCTATACTCTTGCTAGATAAATGATACTGGGTTCCACCTATACACTTGCTACTGAAAGGTTTGAGGGGTCCACCTATGCCCTCACTGAAGAAATGTTACTGGGGTCTGACTATACTCTTGCTACAGAAATGTTAGGGTGGACCGCCTATACTCTTGCTCCATAAATTTTACTGAGGTCCGCCTATGCACTTGCTACAGAAATGTTACTGGGTTCCGCCTATATTCTTGCTACAGAAATGTTACTGAGGTCCGCCTATAAACTTGCTACAGAAATATTAATGGGGTCCGCCTATACTCTTGCTACAGAAATGTTACTCGGGTCTGCCTATACTCTTGCTACATAAATGTTACTGAAGTCCGCCTATACTCTTGCTACAGAAATGTTACTGGGGTTCGCCTTTACACTTGCTACAGAAATGTTACTAGGTCCGCCCAAATTCTTGCTACAGAAGAAATACTGGGGTCCGCCTACACTCTTGCTACTGAAAGGTTTGAGGGGTCTGCCTATACTCTTGCTACAGAAATGTTAATGGGGTCCGCCTAAACTCATGCTACAGAAATGTTACTAGGTCCGCCCAAATTCTTGCTACAGAAGAAATACTGAGGTCCGCCTATACACTTGCTACAGAAATGTTGCTGGGGTCCGCCAATAATCTTGCTACAGAAATGTTACTGGGGTTCGCCTATACTCTTGCTACAGAAATGTTACAGAGGTCCGCCTATACACTCGCTACTGAAAGGATTGGGGGGTTCACCTATACTCTTGCTACAGAAATGTTAATGGGGTCCGCCTATACTCTTGCTACAGAAATGTTACTGAGGTCCGTCTATACACTTGCTACAGAATTGTTACTGGGGTCCGCCTATACTCTTGCTACAGAAATGTTAATGGGGTCCGCCTATACACTTGCTTCAGAAATGTTACTGGGGTCCGCCTATACTCTTGCTGCAGAAATGTTAATGGGATCCGCCTATACTCTTGCTACAGAAATGTTACTAGGGTCTGCCCTTACTCTTGCTTCAGAAATGTTACTGGGGTTCACCTATTCTCTTGCTACAGAAATGTTACTGGGGTCCGCCTGTACACTTGCTACTGAAAGGTTTGACGGATCCACCTATACTCTCGCTGCAGAAATGTTACAGGGGTCTGCCTATACTCTTGCTACAGAAATGTTAGGGTGGTCCGCCTATACTCTTGCTCCATAAATTTTACTGGGGTCCGCCTATACTCTTGCTACAGAAATGTTAATTAGGGTCCGCCTATACTCTTGCCACAGAAATGTTACAGTGGTCCACCTATACTCTTGCTACAGAAATATTACTGGGGTCCACCTATACACTTGCTACTGAAAGGTTTGACGGATCCACCTATACTCTCGCTGCAGAAATGTTACAGGGGTCTGCCTATACTCTTGCTACAGAAATGTTAGGGTGGTCCGCCTATACTCTTGCTCCATAAATTTTACTGGGGTCCGCCTATACACTTGCTACAGAAATGTTACTGGGGTCCCCCTATACTCTTGCTACAGAAATGTTACTGGGGTCCACCTATACACTTGCTCCTGAAAGGTTTGAGGGGTCCACCTATCCTCTCACTGCAGAAATGTTACTGGGTCTGCCTATACTCTTGCTACAGAAATGTTAGGGTGGTCTGCCTATACTCTTGCTCCATAAATTTTACTGGGGTCCGCCTATACACTTGCTACAGAAATGTTACTGGGTTCCACCTATACTCTTGCTACAGAAATGTTACTGAGGTCCGCCTATACTCTTGCTGCAGAAATATTACTGGGGTCTGCCTATACTCTTGCTACAGAAATGTTACTGTGGTCCGCATATACTCTTGCTAAATAAATGTTAATGGGGTCCGCCTATACTCTTGCTGCAGAAATCTCACTGGGGGCCACCTATACTCTTGCTAGATAAATGATACTGGGTTCCACCTATACACTTGCTACTGAAAGGTTTGAGGGGTCCACCTATACCCTCACTGCAGAAATATTACTGGGGTCTGCCTATACTCTTGCTACAGAATTGTTAGGGTGGTCCGCCTATACTCTTGCTCCCTAAATTTTACTGGGGTCCGCCTATACACTTGCTACAGAAATGTTACTGGGGTCCACCTATACACTTGCTACTGAATGGTTTGAGGGGTCCACCTATACTCTCACTGCAGAAATGTTACTGGGTCTGCCTATATTCTTGCTACAGAAATGTTAGGGTGGTCTGCCTATACTCTTGCTTCATAAATTTTACTGGGGTCCGCCTATACACTTGCTACAGAAATGTTACTGGGTTCCACTTATACTCTTGCTACAGAAATGTAACTGAGGTCCGCCTATACACTTGCTACAGAGATGTTACTGGGGTCTGCCTATACTCTTGCTGCATAAATTTTACTGGGGTGCGCCTATACACTTGCTACAGGAATATTACTGGGGTCCGCCTATACTCTTGCTAAGGAAATGTTACTGGGATCCGCCTATACTCTTGCTACATAAATTTTACTGGGGTGTGCCTATACACTTGCTACAGAAATGTTACTGGGGTCCGCCTATACTCTTGCTACAGAAATGTTACTGAGGTCCGCCTATACACTTGCTACAGAAATATTACTGGGGTCTGCCTATACTCTTGCTACAGAAATGTTACTGCGATCCGCCTATACTCTTGCTACATAAATGTTAATGGGGTCCGCCTATACTCTTGCTACAGAAATCTTATTGGGGTCCACCTATACTCTTGCTAGATAAATGATACTGGGTTCCACCTATACACTTGCTACTGAAAGGTTTGAGGGGTCCACCTATGCCCTCACTGAAGAAATGTTACTGGGGTCTGACTATACTCTTGCTACAGAAATGTTAGGGTGGACCGCCAATACTCTTGCTCCATAAATTTTACTGAGGTCCGCCTATGCACTTGCTACAGAAATGTTACTGGGTTCCGCCTATATTCTTGCTACAGAAATGTTACTGAGGTCCGCCTATAAACTTGCTACAGAAATATTAATGGGGTCCGCCTATACTCTTGCTACAGAAATGTTACTCGGGTCTGCCTATACTCTTGCTACATAAATGTTACTGAAGTCCGCCTATACTCTTGCTACAGAAATGTTACTGGGGTTCGCCTTTACACTTGCTACAGAAATGTTACTAGGTCCGCCCAAATTCTTGCTACAGAAGAAATACTGGGGTCCGCCTACACTCTTGCTACTGAAAGGTTTGAGGGGTCTGCCTATACTCTTGCTACAGAAATGTTAATGGGGTCCGCCTAAACTCTTGCTACAGAAATGTTACTAGGTCCGCCCAAATTCTTGCTACAGAAGAAATACTGAGGTCCGCCTATACACTTGCTACAGAAATGTTGCTGGGGTCCGCCAATAATCTTGCTACAGAAATGTTACTGGGGTCCGCCTATACTCTTGCTACAGAAATGTTACAGGGGTCCGCCTATACACTCGCTACTGAAAGGATTGGGGGGTTCACCTATACTCTTGCTACAGAAATGTTAATGGGGTCCGCCTATACTCTTGCTACAGAAATGTTACTGAGGTCCGTCTATACACTTGCTACAGAATTGTTACTGGGGTCCGCCTATACTCTTGCTACAGAAATGTTAATGGGGTCCGCCTATACACTTGCTTCAGAAATGTTACTGGGGTCCGCCTATACTCTTGCTGCAGAAATGTTAATGGGATCCGCCTATACTCTTGCTACAGAAATGTTACTAGGGTCTGCCCTTACTCTTGCTTCAGAAATGTTACTGGGGTTCACCTATTCTCTTGCTACAGAAATGTTACTGGGGTCCGCCTGTACACTTGCTACTGAAAGGTTTGAGCGGTTTGCCTATACTCTTGCTACAGAAATGTTAATTAGGGTCCGCCTATACTCTTGCCACAGAAATGTTACAGTGGTCCACCTATACTCTTGCTACAGAAATATTACTGGGGTCCACCTATACACTTGCTACTGAAAGGTTTGACGGATCCACCTATACTCTCGCTGCAGAAATGTTACAGGGGTCTGCCTATACTCTTGCTACAGAAATGTTATGGTGGTCCGCCTATACTCTTGCTCCATAAATTTTACTGGGGTCCGCCTATACACTTGCTGCAGAAATGTTACTGGGGTCCCCCTATACAGTTGCTACAGAAATGTTACTGGGGTCCACCTATACACTTGCTCCTGAAAGGTTTGAGGGGTCCACCTATACTCTCACTGCAGAAATGTTACTGGGTCTGCCTATACTCCTGCTACAGAAATGTTAGGGTGGTCTGCCTATACTCTTGCTCCATAAATTTTACTGGGGTCCGCCTATACACTTGCTACAGAAATGTTACTGGGTTCCACCTATACTCTTGCTACAGAAATGTTACTGAGGTCCGCCTATACTCTTGCTACAGAAATATTACTGGGGTCTGCCTATACTCTTGCTACAGAAATGTTACTGTGGTCCGCATATTCTCTTGCTACATAAATGTTAATGGGGTCCGCCTATACTCTTGCTACAGAAATCTCACTGGGGTCCACCTATACTCGTGCTAGATAAATGATACTGGGTTCCACCTATACACTTGCTACTGAAAGGTTTGAGGGGTCCACCTATACCATCACTGCAGAAATATTACTGGGGTCTGCCTATACTCTTGCTACAGAATTGTTAGGGTGGTCCGCCTATACTCTTGCTCCCTAAATTTTACTGGGGTCCGCCTATACACTTGCTACAGAAATGTTACTGGGGTCCACCTATACACTTGCTACTGAAAGGTTTGAGGGGTCCACCTATACTCTCACTGCAGAAATGTTACTGGGTCTGCCTATATTCTTGCTACAGAAATGTTAGGGTGGTCTGCCTATACTCTTGCTTCATAAATTTTACTGGGGTCCGCCTATACACTTGCTACAGAAATGTTACTGGGTTCCACCTGTACTCTTGCTACAGAAATGTAACTGAGGTCCGCCTATACACTTGCTACAGAAATATTACTTGGGTCCGCCTATACTCTTGCTACAGAGATGTTACTGGGGTCTGCCTATACTCTTGCTGCATAAATTTTACTGGGGTACGCCTATACACTTGCTACAGGAATATTACTGGGGTCAGCCTATACTCTTGCTACAGAAATGTTACTGGGATCCGCCTATACACTTGCTACTGAAAGGTTTGACGGATCCACCTATACTCTCGCTGCAGAAATGTTACAGGGGTCTGCCTATACTCTTGCTACAGAAATGTTATGGTGGTCCGCCTATACTCTTGCTCCATAAATTTTACTGGGGTCCGCCTATACACTTGCTGCAGAAATGTTACTGGGGTCCCCCTATACAGTTGCTACAGAAATGTTACTGGGGTCCACCTATACACTTGCTCCTGAAAGGTTTGAGGGGTCCACCTATACTCTCACTGCAGAAATGTTACTGGGTCTGCTTATACTCCTGCTACAGAAATGTTAGGGTGGTCTGCCTATACTCTTGCTCCATAAATTTTACTGGGGTCCGCCTATACACTTGCTACAGAAATGTTACTGGGTTCCACCTATACTCTTGCTACAGAAATGTTACTGAGGTCCGCCTATACTCTTGCTACAGAAATATTACTGGGGTCTGCCTATACTCTTGCTACAGAAATGTTACTGTGGTCCGCATATTCTCTTGCTACATAAATGTTAATGGGGTCCGCCTATACTCTTGCTACAGAAATCTCACTGGGGTCCACCTATACTCGTGCTAGATAAATGATACTGGGTTCCACCTATACACTTGCTACTGAAAGGTTTGAGGGGTCCACCTATACCATCACTGCAGAAATATTACTGGGGTCTGCCTATACTCTTGCTACAGAATTGTTAGGGTGGTCCGCCTATACTCTTGCTCCCTAAATTTTACTGGGGTCCGCCTATACACTTGCTACAGAAATGTTACTGGGGTCCACCTATACACTTGCTACTGAAAGGTTTGAGGGGTCCACCTATACTCTCACTGCAGAAATGTTACTGGGTCTGCCTATATTCTTGCTACAGAAATGTTAGGGTGGTCTGCCTATACTCTTGCTTCATAAATTTTACTGGGGTCCGCCTATACACTTGCTACAGAAATGTTACTGGGTTCCACCTGTACTCTTGCTACAGAAATGTAACTGAGGTCCACCTATACACTTGCTACAGAAATATTACTTGGGTCCGCCTATACTCTTGCTACAGAGATGTTACTGGGGTCTGCCTATACTCTTGCTGCATAAATTTTACTGGGGTACGCCTATACACTTGCTACAGGAATATTACTGGGGTCCGCCTATACTCTTGCTACAGAAATGTTACTGGGATCCGCCTATACTCTTGCTACATAAATTTTACAGGGGTGCGCCTATACACTTGCTACAGAAATGTTACTGGGGTCCGCCTATACTCTTGCTACAGAAATTTTAATGGGGTCCGCCTATACACTTGCTACTGAAAGGTTGGAGCCGTCTGCCTATACTCTTGCTACAGAAAATTTAATGGGGTCCGCCTTTACTCTTGCTACAGAAATGTTACAGGGGTCCACCTATACTCATGCTACAGAAATGTTACTGGGGTCCGCCTATACTCTTGCTACATAAATGTTACTGGGCTCCGCCTATACACTCGGTACTGAAAGGTTTGATGGGTTCACCTATACTCTTGCTACAGAAATGTTAATGGGGTCCGCCTATACTTTTGCTACTGAATGGTTTGAGGGGTCTGCCTATACTCTTGGTACAGAAATTTTAATGGGGTCCGCCTATACTCTTGCTACAGAAATGTTACTGAGGTCCGCCTATACACTTGCTACAGAAATGTTACCTGGGTCCGCCTCTACTCTTGCTACAGAAATGTTACTGGGGTCCGCCTATACTCTTGCTGCATAAATGTTACTGGGCTCCGCCTATACACTCGCTACTGAAAGGTTTGAGGGGTTCACCTATACTCTTGCTGCAGAAATGTTAGTGGGGTCCGCCTATACTCTTGCTACGGAAATAATAGGGGGTCCACCTATACTCTGGCCCCATAAATGTTACTGGGGTCCGCCTATACACCTGCTACTGAAATGTTACTGTGGTTAGCCCATACTCTTGCTACAGAAATGTTAATGGGGTCCGCCTATACTCTTGCTACAGAAATCTTACTGGGGTCCACCTATACACTTGCTGCTGAAAGGTTTGAGCGGTCTGCCTATACTCTTGCTGCAGAAATTTTAATAGGGTCCGCCTATACACTTGCTACTGAAAGGTTGGAGCCGTCTGCCTATACTCTTGATACAGAAATTTTAATGGGGTCCGCCTATACTCTTGCTACAGAAATATTACTGAGGTCCGCCTATACACTTGCTACAGATATGTTACTGGGGTCCGCCTATACTCTTGCTACAGAAATGTTACTCGGTCCGTCTATACTCTTGCTACTGAAATGTTACTGGGGTCCGACTTTACTCTTGCTACTGAAAGGTTTGAGGGGTCTGCCTATACTCTTGCTACAGAAATGTTAATGGGATCCGCCTATACTCTTGCTACAGAAATGTTACTGAGGTCCTCCTATACACTTGCTACAGAAATGTTACTGGGGTCCCCCTATACTCTTGCTACAGAAATTTTACTGGGGTCCGCCTATACTCTTGCTACAGAAATGTTACTGGGGTCCGCCTATACTCTTGCTACATAAATGTTACTGGGCTCCGCCTATACACTCGGTACTGAAAGGTTTGAGGGGTTCACCTATACTCTTGCTACAGAAATGTCAATGGGGTCCGCCTATACTTTTGCTACTGAAAGGTTTGAGGGGTCTGCCTATACTCTTGGTACAGAAATTTTAATGGGGTCCGCCTATACTCCAGCTACAAAAATGTTACTGAGGTCCGCCTATACACTTGCTACAGAAATGTTACTAGGGGCCGCCTATACACTTGCTACAGAAATGTTACTGGGTCTGCCTAAACTCTTGCTACAGAAATGTTACTGGGGTCCGCCTATATACTCGCTACTGAAAGGTTTGAGGGGTTCCCCTATACTCTTGCTACAGAAATGTTACTGGGGTCCGCTATACTCTTGCTACAGAAATGTTTTTGAGGTCTGCCTATACACAAGCTACAGAAATGTTACTAGGGTCCGCCTATACTCTTGCTACAGAAATGTTTCTGGGGTCCACCTATACTCTTGCTACAGAAATGTTACTGGGGTACCCCTATACTCTTGTTACAGAAATGTTACTGGGGTCCGCCTATACTCTTGCTGCAGAAATGTTACTGGGGTCTGCCCATACTCTTGCTACAGAAATGTTACTGGGGTTCACCTATTCTCTTCCTACAGAAATGTTACTGGGGTCCGCCTATACACTTGCTACTGAAAGGTTTGAGCGGTCTGCCTATTCTCTTCCTACTGAAATGTTAATTAGGGTCGGCCTATACTCTTGCTACAGAAATGTTACAGTGGTCCACCTATACTCTTGCTACAGAAATGTTACTGGGGTCCACCTATACACTTGCTACTGAAAGGTTTGACGGGTCCACCTATACTCTCACTGCAGAAAGGTTATAGGGGTCTGCCTATACTTTTGCTACAGAAATGATAGGGTGGTCCGCCTATACTCTTGCTCCATAAATTTTACTGGGGTCCGCCTATACACTTGCTACAGAAATGTTATTTGGGTCCCCCTATACTCGTGCTACAGAATTGTTACTGAGGTCCGCCTATACACTTGCTATAGAAATGTTACTGGGGTCCGCCTATATTCTTGCTACAGAAATGTTACTCGGGTCCGCCTATACTCTCTCTGCATAAAAGTTACTGGGGTCCGCCTGTACTCTTGCTACAGAAATGTTACAGGGGTCCGCCTATACATTTGCTACAGAAATGTTAATGGGGTCCGCCTATACTCTTGCTACTGAAAGGTTTGAGGGGTCTGCCTATACTCTTGCTACGGAAATTTTAATGGGGTCCGCCTATACTCTTGCTACAGAAATGTTACTGAGGTCCGCCTATACACTTGCTACAGAAATTTTACTGGGGTCCGCCTATACTCTTGCTACAGAAATGTTACTGGGGTCCACCTATACTCTTGCTACAGAAATGTTACTGGGGTCCCCCTATACTCTTGCTACATAAATGTTACTGGGCTCCGCCTATACACTCGGTAATGAAAGGTTTGAGGAGTTCACCTATACTCTTGCTACAGAAATGTTTTTGAGATCCGCCTATACACTAGCTACAGAAATGTTACTGGGGTCCGCCTATACTCTTGCTACAGAAATGTTACTGGGGTCCACCTATACTCTTGCTACAGAAATGTTACTGGGGTCCACCTATACACTTGCTACTGAAAGGTTTGACGGGTCCACCTATACTCTCGCTGCAGAAATGTTACTGGGGTCTGCCTATACTCTTGCTACGGAAATGTTAGGGTGGTCCGCCTATACTCTTGCTGCAGAAATGTTATTGGCGTCCGCCTATACTCTTGCTACAGAAATGTTACTGGGGTTCACCTATACTCTTGCTCCATAAATGTTACAGGGGTCCGCCTATACACTTGCTGCAGAAATGCTACTAGGGTCCGCCTATACTATTGCTACAGAAATGTTACTAGGGTCTGCCCATAGTCTTGCTACAGAAATGATACTGGAGTTCACCTATTATCTTGCTACAGAAATGTTACTTGGCTGCGCCTATACACTTGCTACTGAAAGGTTTGAGCGGTCTGGCTATACTCTTGCTACAGAAATGTTAATTAGGGTCCGCCTATACTCTTGCTACAGAAATGTTACAGTGGTCCACCTATACTCTTGCTACAATAATGTTACTGGGGTCCACCTATACACTTGCTACTGAAAGCTTTGACTGGTCCACCTATACTCTCGCTGCAGAAATGTTACAGGGGTGTGCCTATACTCTTGCTACAGAAATGTTAGGGTGGTCCGCCTATACTCTTGCTCCATAAATTTTACTGGGGTCCGCCTATACGCTTGCTACAGAAATGTTACTGGGGTCCGCCTATATTCTTGCTACAGAAATGTTACTGAGGTCCGCCTATACACTTGCTACAGAAATAATACTGGGGTCCACCTATACTCTTGCTACAGAAATGTTACTCGGGTCCGCCTATACTCTTGCTACTGAAATGGTACTGGGGTCCGCCTATACTCTTGCTACTGAAAGGTTTGAGGGGTCTGTCTATATTCTTGCTACAGAAATGTTACTGGGGTCCGCCTATACTCTTGCTACAGAAATGTTACTGGGGTCCGCCTATACTCTTGCTGCATAAATGTTACTCGGGTCTGCCTATACTCTTGCTACATAAATATTACTGAAGTCCGCCTATACTCTTGCTACAGAAATGTTACTGGGGTCCGCCTACACCCTCGCTACTGAAAGGTTTGAGGGGTTCACCTTTACTCTTGCTGCAGAAATGTTAGTGGGGTCCGCCTATACTCTTGCTACGGAAATGATAGGGGGGTCCACCTATACTCTTGCTCCATAAATGTTACTGGGGTCCGCCTATGCACTTGCTACTGAAATGTTACTGTGGTTAGCCCATACTCTTGCTACAGAAATGTTAATGGGCTCCGCCTATACACTCGCTACTGAAAGGTTTGAGGGGTTCACCTATAATCTTGCTACAGAAATGTTACTGGGGTCTGCCTATACTCTTGCTACTGAAATATTACTGGGAGTCCGCCTATACTCTTGCTACAGAAATGTTACTGAGGTCCGCCTATACCCTCGCTACTGAAAGGTTTGAGGGGTTCACCTTTACTCTTGCTGCAGAAATGTTAGTGGGGTCCGCCTATACTCTTGCTACAGAAATGTTACTGGGGTTCACCTATACTCTTGCTCCATAAATGTTACAGGGGTCCGCCTATACACTTGCTGCAGAAATGCTACTAGGGTCCGCCTATACTATTGCTACAGAAATGTTACTAGGGTCTGCCCATAGTCTTGCTACAGAAATGTTACTGGAGTTCACCTATTATCTTGCTACAGAAATGTTACTTGGCTGCGCCTATACACTTGCTACTGAAAGGTTTGAGCGGTCTGGCTATACTCTTGCTACAGAAATGTTAATTAGGGTCCGCCTATACTCTTGCTACAGAAATGTTACAGTGGTCCACCTATACTCTTGCTACAATAATGTTACTGGGGTCCACCTATACACTTGCTACTGAAAGCTTTGACTGGTCCACCTATACTCTCGCTGCAGAAATGTTACAGGGGTGTGCCTATACTCTTGCTACAGAAATGTTAGGGTGGTCCGCCTATACTCTTGCTCCATAAATTTTACTGGGGTCCGCCTATACGCTTGCTACAGAAATGTTACTGGGGTCCGCCTATATTCTTGCTACAGAAATGTTACTGAGGTCCGCCTATACACTTGCTACAGAAATAATACTGGGGTCCACCTATACTCTTGCTACAGAAATGTTACTCGGGTCCGCCTATACTCTTGCTACTGAAATGGTACTGGGGTCCGCCTATACTCTTGCTACTGAAAGGTTTGAGGGGTTTGTCTATATTCTTGCTACAGAAATGTTACTGGGGTCCGCCTATACTCTTGCTACAGAAATGTTACTGGGGTCCGCCTATACTCTTGCTGCATAAATGTTACTCGGGTCTGCCTATACTCTTGCTACATAAATATTACTGAAGTCCGCCTATACTCTTGCTACAGAAATGTTACTGGGGTCCGCCTACACCCTCGCTACTGAAAGGTTTGAGGGGTTCACCTTTACTCTTGCTGCAGAAATGTTAGTGGGGTCCGCCTATACTCTTGCTACGGAAATGATAGGGGGGTCCACCTATACTCTTGCTCCATAAATGTTACTGGGGTCCGCCTATGCACTTGCTACTGAAATGTTACTGTGGTTAGCCCATACTCTTGCTACAGAAATGTTAATGGGCTCCGCCTATACACTCGCTACTGAAAGGTTTGAGGGGTTCACCTATAATCTTGCTACAGAAATGTTACTGGGGTCTGCCTATACTCTTGCTACTGAAATATTACTGGGAGTCCGCCTATACTCTTGCTACAGAAATGTTACTGAGGTCCGCCTATACCCTCGCTACTGAAAGGTTTGAGGGGTTCACCTTTACTCTTGCTGCAGAAATGTTAGTGGGGTCCGCCTATACTCTTGCTACGGAAATGATAGGGGGGTCCACCTATACTCTTGCTCCATAAATGTTACTGGGGTCCGCCTATGCACTTGCTACTGAAATGTTACTGTGGTTAGCCCATACTCTTGCTACAGAAATGTTAATGGGGTCCGCCTATACTCTTGCTACAGAAATCTTACTGGGGTCCACCTATACACTTGCTGCTGAAAGGTTTGAGCGGTCTGCCTATACTCTTGCTGCAGAAATTTTAATGGGGTCCGCCTATACTCTTGCTACAGAAATGTTACAGGGGTCCACCTATACTCATGCTACAGAAATGTTACTGGGGTCCGCCTATGCTCTTGCTACATAAATGTTACTGGGCTCCGCCTATACACTCGGTACTGAAAGGTTTGAGGGGTTCACCTATACTCTTGCTACAGAAATGTTAATGGGGTCCGCCTATACTTTTGCTACTGAAAGGTTTGAGTGGTCGGCCTATACTCTTGGTACAGAAATTTTAATGGGGTCCGCCTAAACTCTTGCTACAGAAATGTTACTGAGGTCTGCCTATACACTTGCTACAGAAATGTTACTCGGGTCCGCCTATACACTTGCTACAGAAATGTTACTGGGTCCGCCTATACTCTTGCTACAGAAATGTTACTGGGGTCCGCCTATATACTCGCTACTGAAAGGTTTGAGGAGTTCACCTATACTCTTGCTACAGAAATGTTACTGGGGTCCGCTATACTCTTGCTACAGAAATGTTTTTGAGGTCTGCCTATACACTAGTTACAGAAATGTTACTGGGGTCCGCCTATACTCTTGCTACAGAAATAAAACTGGGCTCCGCCTATACACTCGGTACTGAAAGGTTTGAGGGGTTCACCTATACTCTTGCTACAGAAATGTTAATGGGGTCCGCCTATACTTTTGCTACTGAAAGGTTTGAGGGGTCTGCCTATACTCTTGGTACAGAAATTTTAATGGGGTCCGCCTATACTCTTGCTACAGAAATGTTACTGAGGTCTGCCTATACACTTGCTACAGAAATGTTACTGGGGTCCGCCTATACACTTGCTACAGAAATGTTACTGGGTCCGCCTATACTCTTGCTACAGAAATGTTACTGGGGTCCGCCTATATTCTCGCTACTGAAAGGTTTGAGGGGTTCACCTATACTCTTGTTACAGAAATGTTACTGGGGTCCGCTATACTCTTGCTACTGAAATGTTTTTGAGGTCTGCCTATACACTAGTTACAGAAATGTTACTGGGGTCCGCCTATACTCTTGCTACAGAAATGTTACTGGGGTCCACCTATACTCTTGCTACAGAAATGTTACTGGGGTCCGCCTATACTCTTGCTACATAAATGTTACTGGGCTCCGCCTATACACTCGGTACTGTAAGGTTTGAGTGGTTCACCTATACTCTTGCTACAGAAATGTTAATGGGGTCCGCCTATACTTTTGCTACTGAAAGGTTTGAGGGGTCTGCCTATACTCTTGGTACAGAAATTTTAATGGGGTCTGCCTATACTCTTGCTACAGAAATGTTACTGAGGTCCGCCTATACACTTGCTACAGAAATGTTACTGGGGTCCGCCTATACACTTGCTACAGAAATGTTACTGGGTCCGCCTATACTCTTCCTACAGAAATGTTACTGGGGCCTGCCTATATACTGGCTACTGAAAGGTTTGAGGGGTTCACCTATACTCTTGCTACAGAAATGTTACTGGGGTCCGCTATACTCTAGCTACAGAAATGTTTTTGAGGTCTGCCTATACACTAGCTACAGAAATGTTACTGGGGTCCACCTATACTCTTGCTACAGAAATGTTACTGGGGTCCCCCTATACTCTTGCTACAGAAATGTTACTGGGGTTCGCCTATACTATTGCTGCAGAAATGTTAATGGGAGCCGCCTATACTCTTGCTACAGAAATGTTACTGGGGTCTGCACATACTCTTGCTACGGAAATGTTACTGGGGTTCACCTATTTTCTTGCTACAGAAATGTTACTGGGGTCCGCCTATACACTTGCTACTGAAAGGTTTGAGCGGTCTGCCTATACTGTTGCTACTGAAATGTTAATTAGGGTCCGTCTATACTCTTGCTACGGAAATGTTACAGTGGTCCACCTATACTCTCGCTGCAGAAATGCTACAGGGGTCTGCCTATACTCTTGCTACAGAAATGTTAGGGTGGTCTGCCTATACTCTTGTTCCATAAATTTTACTGGGGTCCGCCTATACACTTGCTACAGAAATGTAACTGGGGTCCCCCTATACTCTTGCCACAGAAATGTTACGGGGGCCACCTATACACTTGCTACTGAAAGGTTTGAGGGGTCCACCTATACTCTCACTGCAGAAATGTTACTGGGTCTGCCTATACTCTTGCTACAGAAATGTTAGGGTGGTCTGCCTATACTCTTGCTACAGAAATGTTTGGGTGGTCTGCCTATACTCTTGTTCCATAAATTTTACTGGGGTCCGCCTATACACTTGCTACAGAAATGTTACTGGGTTCCACCTAAACTCTTGCTACAGAAATGTTACTGAGTACCACCTATACACTTGCTACTGAAATATTACTTGGGTCCGCCTATACTCTTGCTACAGAAATGTTACTGGGGTCCGCCTATACTCTTGCTACAGAAATCTTACTGGGGTCCACCTATACTCTTGCTAGATAAATGTTACTGGGTTCCACCTATACACTTGCTATTGAAAGGTTTGAGGGGTCCACCTATACCCTCACTGCAGAAATGTTACTGGGGTCTGCCTATTCTCTTGCTACAGAAATGTTAGGGAGGACCGCCTATACTCTTGCTCCATAAATTTTACTGGGGTTTGCCTATGCACTTGCTACAGAAATGTTACTGGGTTCCGCCTATACTCTTGCTACAGAAATGTAACTGAAGTCCGCCTATACACTTGCTACAGAAATATTACTGGGGTCCGCCTATACTCGTGCTACAGAAATGTTACTCGGGTCTGCCTATACTCTTGCTACATAAATATTACTGAAGTCCGCCTATACTCTTGCTACAGAAATGTTACTGGGGTTCGCCTTAACACTTGCTACAGAAATGTTACTAGGTCCGCCTATATTCTTGCTACAGAAATAATACTGGGGTTCGCCTATACTCTTGCTACTGAAAGGTTTGAGGGGTCTGCCTATACTCTTGCTACAGAAATGTTAATGGGGTCCGCCTAAACTCTTGCTACAGAAATGCTACTGAGGTCCACCTATATACTTGCTACAGAAATGTTGCTGGGGTCCGCCAATAATCTTGCTACAGAAATGTTACTGGGGTACGCCTATACTCTTGCTACAGAAATGTTACTGGGGTCCGCCTATACGCTCGCTACTGAAAGGATTGGGGGTTTCACCTATACTCTTGCTACAGAAATGTTACTGGGGTCCGCCTATACTCTTGCTACAGAAATGTTACTGAGGTCCGACTATACACTTGCTACAGAAATGTTACTGTGGTCCGCCTATACTCTTGCTACAGAAATGTTAATGGGGTCCGCCTATACACTTGCTACAGAAATGTTACTGGCGTCCGCCTATACTCTTGCTGCAGAAATGTTAATGGGATCCGTCTATACTCTTGCTACAGAAATGTTACCAGAGTCTGCCCATACTCTTGCTACAGAAATGTTTCTGGGGTTCACCTATTCTCTTGCTACAGAAATGTTACTGGGGTCCGCCTGTACACTTGCTACTGAAAGGTTTGAGCGATTTGCCTATACTCTTGCTACAGAAATGGTAATTTAGGTCCGCCTACACTCTTGCTACAGAAATGTTACAGTGGTCCACCTATACTCTTGCTACAGAAATATTACAGGGGTCCACCTATACACTTGCTACTGAAAGGTTTAACGGATCCACCCATACTCTCGTTGCAGAAATGTTACAGGGGTCTGCCTATACTGTTGCTATAGAAATGTTAGGGTGGTCCGCCTATACTCTTGCTCCATAAATTTCACTGGGGTCCGCCTACACACTTGCTCCATAAATGTTACTGGGGTCCGCCTATACACTTGCTACAGAAATGTTACTGGGGTCCGCCTATACTCTTGCTGCAGAAATTTTATTGGGATCCGCCTATACTATTGCTACAGAAATGTTACTAGGGTCTGACCATACTCTTGCTACAGAAATGTTACTGGAGTTCACCTATTCTCTTGCTAGAGAAATGTTACTTGGCTGCGCCTATACACTTGCTACTGAAAGGTTTGAGCGGTCTGCCTATACTCGTGCTACAGAAATGTTAATTAGGGTCCGCATATACTCTTGCTACAGAAATGTTACAGTGGTCCACCTATACTCTTGCTACAGAAATGTTACTGGGGTCCACCTATACACTTGCTACTGAAAGGTTTGACAGGTCCACCTATACTCTCGCTGCACAAATGTTACAGGGGTCTGCCTATACTCTTGCTACAGAAATGTTGGGTGGTCCGCCTATACTCTTGCTCCATAAATTTTACTGGGGTCCGCCTATAATCTTGCTACAGAAATAATACTGAGGTCCGCCTATACACTTGCTACAGAAATGTTACTGGGGTCCGCCTATACTCTTGCTACAGAAATGTTACTCGGGTCCGCCTATACTCTTGCTCCTGAAACGTTACTGGGGTCCGCCTATACTCTTGCTACTGAAAGGTTTGAGGGGTCTGTCTATATTCTTGCTACAGAAATGTTACTGGGGTCCGCCTATACTCTTGCTACAGAAATGTTACTGGGGTCCGCCTATACTCTTGCTACAGAAATGTTACTGGGGTCAGCCTCTACTCTTGCTACAGAAATGTTACTGGGGTCCGCCTATACTCTTGCTGCATAAATGTTACTGGGCTCCGCCTATACACTCGCTACTGAAAGGTTTGAAGGGTTCACCTATACTCTTGCTACAGAAATGTTACTGGTGTCTGCCTATACTCTTGCTACAGAAATATTACTGGGGGTCCACCTATACTCTTGCTACAGAAATGTTACTGGGGTCCGCCTATACTCTTGCCCCATAAATGTTACTGGGGTCCGCCTATACACTTGCTACTGAAATGTTACTGTGGTTAGCCCATACTCTTGCTACAGAAATGTTAATGGGGTCCGCCTATACTCTTGCTACAGAAATGTTACCGGGGTCCACCTATACACTTGCTACTGAAAGGTTTGAGCGGTCTGCCTATACTCTTGCTGCAGAAATTTTAATGGGGTCCGCCTATACACTTGCTACTGAAAGGTTGGAGCCGTCTGCCTATACTCTTGCTACAGAAATTTTAATGGGGTCCGCCTATACTCTTGCTACAGAAATGTTACAGGGATCCACCTATACTCATGCTACAGAAATGTTACTGGGGTCCGCCTATACTCTTGCTACATTAATGTTACTGGGCTCCGCCTATACACTCGGTACTGAAAGGTTTGAGGGGTTCACCTATACTCTTGCTACAGAAATGTTACTGGTGTCTGCCTATACTCTTGCTGCAGAAATATTAGTGGGGTCCACCTATACTCTTGCTACGGAAATGATAGGGGGGTCCACCTATACTCTGGCCCCATAAATGTTACTGGGGTCCGCCTATACACCTGCTACTGAAATGTTACTGTGGTTAGCCCATACTCTTGCTACAGAAATGTTAATGGGGTCCGCCTAAACTCTTGCTACAGAAATCTTACTGGGGTCCACCTATACACTTGCTGCTGAAAGGTTTGAGCGGTCTGCCTATACTGTTGCTGCAGAAATTTTAATGGGGTCCGCCTATACACTTGCTACTGAAAGGTTGGAGCCGTCTGCCTATACTCTTGCTACAGAAATTTTAATGGGGTCCGCCTATACTCTTGCTACAGAAATGTTACAGGGGTCCACCTATACTCTTGCTACAGAAATATTACTGAGGTCCGCCTATACACTTGCTACAGATATGTTACTGGGGTCCGCCTATTCTCTTGCTACAGAAATGTTACTCGGGTCCGCCTATACTCTTGCTCCTGAAACGTTACTGGGGTCCGCCTATACTCTTGCTACTGAAAAGTTTGAGGGGTCTGTCTATATTCTTGCTACAGAAATGTTACTGGGGTCCGCCTATACTCTTGCTACAGAAATGTTACTGGGGTCCGCCTATACTCGTGCTACAGAAATGTTACTGGGGTCCGCCTCTACTCTTGCTACAGAAATGTTACTGGGGTCCGCCTATACTCTTGCTGCATAAATGTTACAGGGCTCCGCCTATACACTCGCTACTGAAAGGTTTGAAGGGTTCACCTATACTCTTGCTACAGAAATGTTACTGGTGTCTGCCTATACTCTTGCTACAGAAATATTACTGGGGGTCCGCCTATACTCTTGCTACAGAAATGTTACTGGGGTCCGCCTATACTCTTGCCCCATAAATGTTACTGGGGTCCGCCTATACACTTGCTACTGAAATGTTACTGTGGTTAGCCCATACTCTTGCTACAGAAATGTTAATGGGGTCCGCCTATACTCTTGCTACAGAAATGTTACTGGGGTCCACCTATACACTTGCTACTGAAAGGTTTGAGCGGTCTGCCTATACTCTTGCTGCAGAAATTTTACTGGGGTCCGCCTATACACTTGCTACTGAAAGGTTGGAGCCGTCTGCCTATACTCTTGCTACAGAAATTTTAATGGGGTCCGCCTATACTCTTGCTACAGAAATGTTACAGGGGTCCACCTATACTCATGCTACAGAAATGTTACTGGGGTCCGCCTATACTCTTGCTACATAAATGTTACTGGGCTCCGCCTATACACTCGGTACTGAAAGGTTTGAGGGGTTCACCTATACTCTTGCTACAGAAATGTTAATGGGGTCCGCCTATACTTTTGCTACTGAAAGGTTTGAGGGGTCTGCCTATACTCTTGGTACAGAAATTTTAATGGGGTCTGCCTATACTCTTGCTACAGAAATGTTACTGAGGTCCGCCTATACACTTGCTACAGAAATGTTACCTGGGTCCGCCTCTACTCTTGCTACAGAAATGTTACTGGGGTCCGCCTATACTCTTGCTGCATAAATGTTACTGGGCTCCGCCTATACACTCGCTACTGAAAGGTTTGAGGGGTTCACCTATACTCTTGCTACAGAAATGTTACTGGTGTCTGCCTATACTCTTGCTGCAGAAATGTTAGTGGGGTCCGCCTATACTCTTGCTACGGAAATGATAGGGGGGTCCACCTATACTCTGGCCCCATAAATGTTACTGGGGTCCGCCTATACACCTGCTACTGAAATGTTACTGTGGTTAGCCCATACTCTTGCTACAGAAATGTTAATGGGGTCCGCCTATACTCTTGCTACAGAAATCTTACTGGGGTCCACCTATACACTTGCTGCTGAAAAGTTTGAACGGTCTGCCTATACTCTTGCTGCAGAAATTTTAATGGGGTCCGCCTATACACTTGTTACTGAAAGGTTGGAGCCGTCTGCCTATACTCTTCCTACAGAAATTTTAATGGGGTCCGCCTATACTCTTGCTACAGAAATGTTACAGGGGTCCACCTATTCTCTTGCTACAGAAATATTACTGAGGTCCGCCTATACACTTGCTACAGATATGTTACTCGGTCCGTCTATACTCTTGCTACTGAAATGTTACTGGGGTCCGACTCTACTCTTGCTACTGAAAGGTTTGAGGGGTCTGCCTATACTCTTGCTACAGAAATGTTAATGGGGTCCGCCTATACTCTTGCTACAGAAATGTTACTGGGGTCACCCTATACTCTTGCTACAGAAATTTTACTGGGGTCCGCCTATACTCTTGCTACAGGAATGTTACTGGGGTCCGCCTATACTCTTGCTACATAAATGTTACTGAAGTCCGCCTATACACTCGGTACTGAAAGGTTTGAGGGGTTCACCTATACTCTTGCTACAGAAATGTCAATGGGGTCCGCCTATACTTTTGCTACTGAAAGGTTTGAGGGGTCTGCCAATACTCTTGGTACAGAAATTTTAATGGGGTCCGCCTATACTCTTGCTACAGAAATGTTACTGAGGTCCGCCTATACACTTGCTACAGAAATGTTACTAGGGGCCGCCTATACACTTGCTACAGAAATGTTACTGGGTCTGCCTAAACTCTTGCTACAGAAATGTTACTGGGGTCCGCCTATATACTCGCTACTGAAAGGTTTGAGGGGTTCACCTATACTCTTGCTCCATAAATTTTACTGGGGTCCGCCTATAATCTTGCTACAGAAATAATACTGAGGTCCGCCTATACACTTGCTACAGAAATGTTACTGGGGTCCGCCTATACTCTTGCTACAGAAATGTTACTCGGGTCCGCCTATACTCTTGCTCCTGAAACGTTACTGGGGTCCGCCTATACTCTTGCTACTGAAAGGTTTGAGGGGTCTGTCTATATTCTTGCTACAGAAATGTTACTGGGGTCCGCCTATACTCTTGCTACAGAAATGTTACTGGGGTCCGCCTATACTCGTGCTACAGAAATGTTACTGGGGTCCGCCTCTACTCTTGCTACAGAAATGTTACTGGGGTCCGCCTATACTCTTGCTGCATAAATGTTACTGGGCTCCGCCTATACACTCGCTACTGAAAGGTTTGAAGGGTTCACCTATACTCTTGCTACAGAAATGTTACTGGGGTCCACCTACACTCTTGCTACAGAAATACTACTGGGGGTCCGCCTATACTCTTGCTACAGAAATGTTACTGGGGTCCGCCTATACTCTTGCCCCATAAATGTTACTGGGGTCCGCCTATACACTTGCCACTGAAATGTTACTGTGGTTAGCCCATACTCTTGCTACAGAAATGTTAATGGGGTCCGCCTATACTCTTGCTACAGAAATGTTACTGGGGTCCACCTATACACTTGCTACTGAAAGGTTGGAGCCGTCTGCCTATACACTTGCTACAGAAATTTTAATGGGGTCCGCCTATACTCTTGCTACAGAAATGTTACAGGGGTCCACCTATACTCATGCTACAGAAATGTTACTGGGGTCCGCCTATACTCTTGCTACATAAATGTTACTGGGCTCCGCCTATACACTCGGTACTGAAAGGTTTGAGGGGTTCACCTATACTCTTGCTACAGAATGGTTAATGGGGTCTGCCTATACTTTTGCTACTGAAAGGTTTGAGGGGACTGCCTAAACTCTCGGTACAGAAATTTTAATGGGGTCCGCCTATATTCTTGCTACAGAAATGTTACTGAGGTCCGCCTATACACTTGCTACAGAAATGTTACTGGGGTCCGCCATACACTTGCTACAGAAATATTACTGGGTCCGCCTATACTCTTCCTACAGAAATGTTACTGGGGTCCGCCTATATACTCGCTACTGAAAGGTTTGAGGGGTTCACCTATACTCTTGCTACAAAAATGTTACTGGGGTCCGCTATACTCTTGCTACAGAAATGTTTTTGAGGTCTGCCTATACACTAGCTACAGAAATGTTACTGGGGTCCGCCTATACTCTTGCTACAGAAATGTTACTGGGGTCCACCTATACTCTTGCTACAGAAATTTTACTGGGGTCCCCCTATACTCTTGCTACATAAATGTTACTGGGCTCCGCCTATACACTCGGTACTGAAAGGTTTCAGGGGTTCACCTATACTCTTGCTACAGAATGGTTAATGGGGTCTGCCTATACTTTTGCTACTGAAGGTTTGAGGGGTCTGCCTAAACTCTCGGTACAGAAATTTTAATGGGGTCCGCCTATACTCTTGCTACAGAAATGTTACTGAGGTCCGCCTATACACTTGCTACAGAAATGTTACTGGGGTCCGCCTATACACTTGCTACAGAAATGTTACTGTGTCCGCCTATACTCTTCCTACAGAAATGTTACTGGGGTCCGCCTATATACTCGCTACTGAAAGGTTTGAGGGGTTCACCTATACTCTTGCTACAGAAATGTTATTGGGGTCCGCTATACTCTTGCTACAGAAATGTTTTTGAGGTCTGCCTATACACTAGCTACAGAAATGGTACTGGGGTCCACCTATACTCTTGCTACAGAAATGTTACTGGGGTCCCCCTATACTCTTGCTGCAGAAATGTTACTGGGGTCCGCCTATACTCTTGCTACAGAAATGTTAATGGGAGCCGCCTATACTCTTGCTACGGAAATGTTACTGGGGTCTGCCCATACTCTTGCTACAAAAATGTTACTGGGGTCCACCTATACACTTGCTACTGAAAGGTTTGAGGGTTCCACCTATACTCTCACTGCAGAAATGTTACTGGGTCTGCCTATACTCTTGCTACAGAAATGTTAGGGTGGTCTGCCTATACTCTTGTTCCATAAATTTTACTGGGGTCCGCCTATACACTTGCTACAGAAATGTTACTGGGGTCCCCCTATACTCTTGCTACAGAAATATTACTGGGGTCCACCTATACACTTGCTACTGAAAGGTTTGAGGGGTCTGCCTATACTCTCACTGCAGAAATGTTACTGGGTCTGCCTATACTCTTGCTACAGAAATGTTAGGGTGGTCTGCCTATACTCTTGTTCCATAAATTTTACTGGGGTCCGCCTATACACTTGCTACAGAAATATTACTTGGGTCCGCCTATAATCTTGCTACAGAAATGTTACTGGGGTCCGCCTATACTCTTGCTACATAAATTTTACTGGGGTGCGCCTATACACTTGCTACAGAAATGTTACTGGGGTCCGCCTATACTCTTGCTACAGAAATGTTACTGAGGTCCGCCTATACACTTGCTACAGAAATATTACTGGGGTCCGCCTATACTCTTGCTACAGAAATGTTAATGGGGTCCGGCTATACTCTTGCTACAGAAGTGTTAATGGGGTCCGGCTATACTCTTGCTACAGAAATCTTACTGGGGTCCACCTATACTCTTGCTAGATAAATGTTACTGGGTTCCACCTATACACTTGCTACTGATAGGTTTGAGGGGTCCACCTATACCCTCACTGCAGAAATGTTACTGAGGTCTGCCTATTCTCTTGCTACAGAAATGTTAGGGAGGACCGCCTATACTCTTTCTCCATAAATTTTACTGGGGTCTGCCTATGCACTTGCTACAGAAATGTTACTGGGTTCCGCCTATACTCTTGCTACAATAATGTTACTGAAGTCCGCCTATACACTTGCTACAGAAATATTACTGGGGTCCGCCTATACTCTTGCTACAGAAATGTTACTAGGTCCGCCTATATTCTTGCTACAGAAATAATACTGGGGTCCGCCTATACTCTTGCTACTGAAAGGTTTGAGGGGTCTGCCTATACTCTTGCTACAGAAATGTTAATGGGGTCCGCCTAAACTCTTGCTACAGAAATGCTACTGAGGTCCGCCTATATACTTGCTACAGAGATGTTGCTGGGGTCCGCCAATAATCTTGCTACAGAAATGTTACTGGGGTCCGCCTATACTCTTGCTACAGAAATGTTACTGGGGTCCGCCTATACACTCGCTACTGAAAGGATTGGGGCGTTCACCTATACTCTTGCTACAGAAATGTTACTGGGGTCCGCCTATACTCTTGCTACAGAAATGTTACTGAGGTCCGTCTATACACTTGCTACAGAAATGTTACTGGGGTCCGCCTATACTCTTGCTACAGAAATGGTAATGGGGTCCGCCTATACACTTGCTACAGAAATGTTACTGGGGTCCGCTATACTCTTGCTACAGAAATGTTTTTGAGGTCTGCCTATACACTAGCTACAGAAATGTTACTGGGGTCCGCCTATACTCTTGCTACATAAATGTTACTGGGGTCCACCTATACTCTTGCTACAAAAATGTTACTGGGGTCCGCCTGTACTCTTGCTACTGAAAGGTTTGAGGGGTCTGCCTATACTCTTGCTACAGAAATGTTAATGGGGTCCGCCTATACTCTTGCTACATAAATGTCATTGGGGTCCACCTATACTCTTGCTACAAAAATGTTCCTGGGGTCCGCCTATACTCTTGCTACTGAAAGGTTTGAGGGGTCTGCCTATACTCTTGCTACAGAAATGTTACTGGGGTCCGCCTATACTCTTGCTACATAAATGTTACTGGGGTCCACCTATACTCTTGCTACAAAAATGTTACTGGGGTCCGTCTATACACTTGCTACAGAAATTGTACTGGGTCCACCTATACTCTTGCTACAGAAATGTTACTGGGGTCCACCTATACTCTTGCTACTGAAAGGTTTGAGGGGTCTGCCTATACTCTTGCTACAGAAATGTTAATGGGGTCTGCCTATACTCTTGCTACAGAAATATTACTGGAGGTCCGCCTATACTCTTGCTACAGAAATGTTACTGGGGTCCGCCTATACCCTCGCTACTGAAAGGTTTGAGGGGTTCACCTTTACTCTTGCTGCAGAAATGTTAGTGGGGTCCGCCTATACACTTGCTACAGAAATGTTACTGGGGTCCGCCTATACTCTTGCTCCATAAATGTTACTGGGGTCCGCCTATACACTTGCTACTGAAATGTTACTGTGGTTAGCCCATACTCTTGCTACATAAATGTTAATGTGGTTCGCCTATACTCTTGCTACAGAAATGTTACTGGGGTCCACCTATACACTTGCTACTGAAAGGTTTGAGCGGTCTGCCTATACTCTTGCTACAGAAATTTTAATGGGGTCCGCCTATACACTTGCTACTGAAAGGTTGGAGCTGTCTGCCTATACTCTTGCTACAGAAATTTTAATGGGGTCCGCCTATACTCTTGCTACAGAAATGTTACAGGGGTCCACCTATACTCTTGCTACAGAAATATTACTGGGGTCCACCTATACACTTGCTACTGAAAGGCTTGAGGGGTCCACCTATACTCTTGCTACAGAAATGTTATTGGGGTCCGCCTATACTCTTGCTACATAAATGTTACAGGGGTCCACCTATACTCATGCTACAGAAATATTACTGAGGTCCACCTATACACTTGCTACTGAAAGGTTTGAGGGGTCCACCTATACTCTCGCTACAGAAATGTTACTGGGGTGCACCTATACTCTCGCTGCAGAAATGTTACTGGGGTCTGTCCATACTGTTGCTACAGAAATGTTAGTGTGGTCCGCCTATATTCTTGCTCCATAAATTTTACTTGGGTCCGCCTATATAGTTGCTACCGAAATGTTACTGGGGTCCGCCTATACTCTTGCTACATAAATGTTACTGGGGTCCACCTATACTCTTGCTACATAAATGTTACTGGGGTCCGCCTATACACTTGCTACAGAAATTGTACTGGGTCCACCTATACTCTTGCTACAGAAATGTTACTGGGGTCCGCCTATACTCTTTCTACTGAAAGGTTTGAGGGGTCTGCCTATACTCTTGCTACAGAAATGTTAATGGGGTCCGCCTATACTCTTGCTACATAAATGTTACTGGGGTCCACCTATACTCTTGCTACAAAAATGTTACTGGGGTCCGCCTGTACTCTTGCTACTGAAAGGTTTGAGGGGTCTGCCTATACTCTTGCTACAGAAATGTTAATGGGGTCCGCCTATACTCTTGCTACATAAATGTTACTGGGGTCCACCTCTACTCTTGCTACAGAAATGTTACTGGGGTCCGCCTATACTCTTTCTACTGAAAGGTTTGAGGGGTCTGCCTATACTCTTGCTACAGAAATGTTAATGGGGTCCGCCTATACTCTTGCTACATAAATGTTATTGGGGTCCACCTATACTCTTGCTACAAAAATGTTCCTGGGGTCCGCCTATACTCTTGCTACTGAAAGGTTTGAGGGGTCTGCCTATACTCTTGCTACAGAAATGTTACTGGGGTCCGCCTATACTCTTGCTACATAAATGTTACTGGGGTCCACCTATACTCTTGCTACAAAAATGTTACTGGGGTCCGTCTATACACTTGCTACAGAAATTGTACTGGGTCCACCTATACTCTTGCTACAGAAATGTTACTGGGGTCCACCTATACTCTTGCTACTGAAAGGTTTGAGGGGTCTGCCTATACTCTTGCTACAGAAATGTTAATGGGGTCTGCCTATACTCTTGCTACAGAAATATTACTGGAGGTCCGCCTATACTCTTGCTACAGAAATGTTACTGGGGTCCGCCTATACCCTCGCTACTGAAAGGTTTGAGGGGTTCACCTTTACTCTTGCTGCAGAAATGTTAGTGGGGTCCGCCTATACACTTGCTACAGAAATGTTACTGGGGTCCGCCTATACTCTTGCTCCATAAATGTTACTGGGGTCCGCCTATACACTTGCTACTGAAATGTTACTGTGGTTAGCCCATACTCTTGCTACAGAAATGTTAATGTGGTTCGCCTATACTCTTGCTACAGAAATGTTACTGGGGTCCACCTATACACTTGCTACTGAAAGGTTTGAGCGGTCTGCCTATACTCTTGCTACAGAAATTTTAATGGGGTCCGCCTATACACTTGCTACTGAAAGGTTGGAGCTGTCTGCCTATACTCTTGCTACAGAAATTTTAATGGGGTCCGCCTATACTCTTGCTACAGAAATGTTACAGGGGTCCACCTATACTCTTGCTACAGAAATATTACTGGGGTCCACCTATACACTTGCTACTGAAAGGCTTGAGGGGTCCACCTATACTCTTGCTACAGAAATGTTATTGGGGTCCGCCTATACTCTTGCTACATAAATGTTACAGGGGTCCACCTATACTCATGCTACAGAAATATTACTGGGGTCCACCTATACACTTGCTACTGAAAGGTTTGACGGGTCCACCTATACTCTCGCTGCAGAAATGTTACTGGGGTGCACCTATACTCTCGCTGCAGAAATGTTACTGGGGTCTGTCCATACTGTTGCTACAGAAATGTTAGTGTGGTCCGCCTATATTCTTGCTCCATAAATTTTACTTGGGTCCGCCTATACAGTTGCTACTGAAATGTTACTGGGGTCCGCCTATACTCTTGCTACATAAATGTTACTGGGGTCCACCTATACTCTTGTTACATAAATGTTACTGGGGTCCGCCTATACACTTGCTACAGAAATTGTACTGGGTCCACCTATACTCTTGCTACAGAAATGTTACTGGGGTCCGCCTATACTCTTTCTACTGAAAGGTTTGAGGGGTCTGCCTATACTCTTGCTACAGAAATGTTAATGGGGTCCGCCTATGCTCTTGCTACATAAATGTTACTGGGGTCCACCTATACTCTTGCTACAAAAATGTTACTGGGGTCCGCCTGTACTCTTGCTACTGAAAGGTTTGAGGGGGTCTGCCTATACTCTTGCTACAGAAATGTTAATGGGGTCCGCCTATACTCTTGCTACATAAATGTTACTGGGGTCCACCTATACTCTTGCTACAGAAATGTTACTGGGGTCCGCCTATACTCTTTCTACTGAAAGGTTTGAGGGGTCTGCCTATACTCTTGCTACAAAAATGTTACTGGGGTCCACCTATACACTTGCTACAGAAATTGTACTGGGTCCACCTATACTCTTGCTACAGAAATGTTACTGGGGTCCACCTATACTCTTGCTACTGAAAGGTTTGAGGGGTCTGCCTATACTCTTGCTACAGAAATGTTAATGGGGTCCGCCTATACTCTTGCTACAGAAATATTACTGGAGGTCCGCCTATACTCTTGCTCAGAAATGTTACTGGGGTCCGCCTATACCCTCGCTACTGAAAGGTTTGAGGGGTTCACCTTTTTATCTTGCTGCAGAAATGTTAGTGGGGTCCGCCTATACACTTGCTACAGAAATGTTACTGGGGTCCGCCTATACTCTTGCTCCATAAATGTTACTGGGGTCCGCCTATACACTTGCTACTGAAATGTTACTGTGGTTAGCCCATACTCTTGCTACAGAAATGTTAATGTGGTTCGCCTATACTCTTGCTACAGAAATGTTACTGGGGTCCACCAATACTCTTGCTACTGAAATGTTACTGGGGTCCGCCTATACTCTTTCTACTGAAAGGTTTGAGGGGTCTGCCTATACTCTTGCTACAGAAATGTTAATGGGGTCCGCCTATACTCTTGCTACATAAATGTTATTGGGGTCCACCTATACTCTTGCTACAAAAATGTTCCTGGGGTCCGCCTATACTCTTGCTACTGAAAGGTTTGAGGGGTCTGCCTATACTCGTGCTACAGAAATGTTACTGGGGTCCGCCTATACTCTTGCTACAAAAATGTTACTGGGGTCCGTCTATACACTTGCTACAGAAATTGTACTGGGTCCACCTATACTCTTGCTACAGAAATGTTACTGGGGTCCACCTATACTCTTGCTACTGAAAGGTTTGAGGGGTCTGCCTATACTCTTGCTACAGAAATGTTAATGGGGTCTGCCTATACTCTTGCTACAGAAATATTACTGGAGGTCCGCCTATACTCTTGCTACAGAAATGTTACTGGGGTCCGCCTATACCCTCGCTACTGAAAGGTTTGAGGGGTTCACCTTTACTCTTGCTGCAGAAATGTTAGTGGGGTCCGCCTATACACTTGCTACAGAAATGTTACTGGGGTCCGCCTATACTCTTGCTCCATAAATGTTACTGGGGTCCGCCTATACACTTGCTACTGAAATGTTACTGTGGTTAGCCCATACTCTTGCTACAGAAATGTTAATGTGGTTCGCCTATACTCTTGCTACAGAAATGTTACTGGGGTCCACCTATACACTTGCTACTGAAAGGTTTGAGCGGTCTGCCTATACTCTTGCTACAGAAATTTTAATGGGGTCCGCCTATACACTTGCTACTGAAAGGTTGGAGCTGTCTGCCTATACTCTTGCTACAGAAATTTTAATGGGGTCCGCCTATACTCTTGCTACAGAAATGTTACAGGGGTCCACCTATACTCTTGCTACAGAAATATTACTGGGGTCCACCTATACACTTGCTACTGAAAGGCTTGAGGGGTCCACCTATACTCTTGCTACAGAAATGTTATTGGGGTCCGCCTATACTCTTGCTACATAAATGTTACAGGGGTCCACCTATACTCATGCTACAGAAATATTACTGGGGTCCACCTATACACATGCTACTGAAAGGTTTGACGGGTCCACCTATACTCTCGCTGCAGAAATGTTACTGGGGTGCACCTATACTCTCGCTGCAGAAATGTTACTGGGGTCTGTCCATACTGTTGCTACAGAAATGTTAGTGTGGTCCGCCTATATTCTTGCTCCATAAATTTTACTTGGGTCCGCCTATACAGTTGCTACTGAAATGTTACTGGGGTCCGCCTATACTCTTGCTACATAAATGTTACTGGGGTCCACCTATACTCTTGTTACATAAATGTTACTGGGGTCCGCCTATACACTTGCTACAGAAATTGTACTGGGTCCACCTATACTCTTGCTACAGAAATGTTACTGGGGTCCGCCTATACTCTTTCTACTGAAAGGTTTGAGGGGTCTGCCTATACTCTTGCTACAGAAATGTTAATGGGGTCCGCCTATGCTCTTGCTACATAAATGTTACTGGGGTCCACCTATACTCTTGCTACAAAAATGTTAATGGGGTCCGCCTGTACTCTTGCTACTGAAAGGTTTGAGGGGTCTGCCTATACTCTTGCTACAGAAATGTTAATGGGGTCCGCCTATACTCTTGCTACATAAATGTTACTGGGGTCCACCTATACTCTTGCTACAGAAATGTTACTGGGGTCCGCCTATACTCTTTCTACTGAAAGGTTTGAGGGGTCTGCCTATACTCTTGCTACAAAAATGTTACTGGGGTCCGCCTATACACTTGCTACAGAAATTGTACTGGGTCCACCTATACTCTTGCTACAGAAATGTTACTGGGGTCCACCTATACTCTTGCTACTGAAAGGTTTGAGGGGTCTGCCTATACTCTTGCTACAGAAATGTTAATGGGGTCCGCCTATACTCTTGCTACAGAAATATTACTGGAGGTCCGCCTATACTCTTGCTACAGAAATGTTACTGGGGTCCGCCTATACCCTCGCTACTGAAAGGTTTGAGGGGTTCACCTTTACTCTTGCTGCAGAAATGTTAGTGGGGTCCGCCTATACACTTGCTACAGAAATGTTACTGGGGTCCGCCTATACTCTTGCTCCATAAATGTTACTGGGGTCCGCCTATACACTTGCTACTGAAATGTTACTGTGGTTAGCCCATACTCTTGCTACAGAAATGTTAATGGGGTTCGCCTATACTCTTGCTACAGAAATGTTACTGGGGTCCACCTATACACTTGCTACTGAAAGGTTTGAGCGGTCTGCCTATACTCTTGCTACAGAAATTTTAATGGGGTCCGCCTATACACTTGCTACTGAAAGGTTGGAGCTGTCTGCCTATACTCTTGCTACAGAAATTTTAATGGGGTCCGCCTATACTCTTGCTACAGAAATGTTACAGGGGTCCACCTATACTCATGCTGCAGAAATATTACTGCGGTCCACCTATACACTTGCTACTGAAAGGCTTGAGGGGTCCACCTATACTCTTGCTACAGAAATGTTATTGGGGTCCGCCTATACTCTTGCTACATAAATGTTACAGGGGTCCGCCTATACTCATGCTACAGAAATATTACTGGGGTCCACCTATACACTTGCTACTGAAAGGTTTGACGGGTCCACCTATACTCTCGCTGCAGAAATGTTACTGGGGTGCACCTATACTCTCGCTGCAGAAATATTACTGGGGTCTGTCCATACTGTTGCTACAGAAATGTTAGTGTGGTCCGCCTATATTCTTGCTCCATAAATTTTACTTGGGTCCGCCTATACAGTTGCTACCGAAATGTTACTGGGGTCCGCCTATACTCTTGCTACATAAATGTTACTGGGGTCCACCTATACTCTTGCTACATAAATGTTACTGGGGTCCGCCTATACACTTGCTACAGAAATTGTACTGGGTCCACCTATACTCTTGCTACAGAAATGTTACTGGGGTCCGCCTATACTCTTTCTACTGAAAGGTTTGAGGGGTCTGCCTATACTCTTGCTACAGAAATGTTAATGGGGTCCGCCTATGCTCTTGCTACATAAATGTTACTGGGGTCCACCTATACTCTTGCTACAAAAATGTTACTGGGGTCCGCCTGTACTCTTGCTACTGAAAGGTTTGAGGGGTCTGCCTATACTCTTGCTACAGAAATGTTAATGGGGTCCGCCTATACTCTTGCTACATAAATGTTACTGGGGTCCACCTATACTCTTGCTACAGAAATGTTACTGGGCTCCGCCTATACTCTTTCTACTGAAAGGTTTGAGGGGTCTGCCTATACTCTTGCTACAAAAATGTTACTGGGGTCCGCCTATACACTTGCTACAGAAATTGTACTGGGTCCACCTATACTCTTGCTACAGAAATGTTACTGGGGTCCACCTATACTCTTGCTACTGAAAGGTTTGAGGGGTCTGCCTATACTCTTGCTACAGAAATGTTAATGGGGTCCGCCTATACTCTTGCTACAGAAATATTACTGGAGGTCCGCCTATACTCTTGCTACAGAAATGTTACTGGGGTCCGCCTATACCCTCGCTACTGAAAGGTTTGAGGGGTTCACCTTTACTCTTGCTGCAGAAATGTTAGTGGGGTCCGCCTATACACTTGCTACAGAAATGTTACTGGGGTCCGCCTATACTCTTGCTCCATAAATGTTACTGGGGTCCGCCTATACACTTGCTACTGAAATGTTACTGTGGTTAGCCCATACTCTTGCTACAGAAATGTTAATGGGGTTCGCCTATACTCTTGCTACAGAAATGTTACTGGGGTCCACCTATACACTTGCTACTGAAAGGTTTGAGCGGTCTGCCTATACTCTTGCTACAGAAATGTTAATGGGGTCCGCCTATACTCTTGCTACATAAATGTTACTGGGGTCCACCTATACTCTTGCTACAGAAATGTTACTGGGGTCCGCCTATACTCTTTCTACTGAAAGGTTTGAGGGGTCTGCCTATACTCTTGCTACAGAAATGTTAATGGGGTCCGCCTATACTCTTGCTACATAAATGTTATTGGGGTCCACCTATACTCTTGCTACAAAAATGTTCCTGGGGTCCGCCTATACTCTTGCTACTGAAAGGTTTGAGGGGTCTGCCTATACTCTTGCTACAGAAATGTTACTGGGGTCCGCCTATACTCTTGCTACATAAATGTTACTGGGGTCCACCTATACTCTTGCTACAAAAATGTTACTGGGGTCCGTCTATACACTTGCTACAGAAATTGTACTGGGTCCACCTATACTCTTGCTACAGAAATGTTACTGGGGTCCACCTATACTCTTGCTACTGAAAGGTTTGAGGGGTCTGCCTATACTCTTGCTACAGAAATGTTAATGGGGTCTGCCTATACTCTTGCTACAGAAATATTACTGGAGGTCCGCCTATACTCTTGCTACAGAAATGTTACTGGGGTCCGCCTATACCCTCGCTACTGAAAGGTTTGAGGGGTTCACCTTTACTCTTGCTGCAGAAATGTTAGTGGGGTCCGCCTATACACTTGCTACAGAAATGTTACTGGGGTCCGCCTATACTCTTGCTCCATAAATGTTACTGGGGTCCGCCTATACACTTGCTACTGAAATGTTACTGTGGTTAGCCCATACTCTTGCTACAGAAATGTTAATGTGGTTCGCCTATACTCTTGCTACAGAAATGTTACTGGGGTCCACCTATACACTTGCTACTGAAAGGTTTGAGCGGTCTGCCTATACTCTTGCTACAGAAATTTTAATGGGGTCCGCCTATACACTTGCTACTGAAAGGTTGGAGCTGTCTGCCTATACTCTTGCTACAGAAATTTTAATGGGGTCCGCCTATACTCTTGCTACAGAAATGTTACAGGGGTCCACCTATACTCTTGCTACAGAAATATTACTGGGGTCCACCTATACACTTGCTACTGAAAGGCTTGAGGGGTCCACCTATACTCTTGCTACAGAAATGTTATTGGGGTCCGCCTATACTCTTGCTACATAAATGTTACAGGGGTCCACCTATACTCATGCTACAGAAATATTACTGGGGTCCACCTATACACTTGCTACTGAAAGGTTTGACGGGTCCACCTATACTCTCGCTGCAGAAATGTTACTGGGGTGCACCTATACTCTCGCTGCAGAAATGTTACTGGGGTCTGTCCATACTGTTGCTACAGAAATGTTAGTGTGGTCCGCCTATATTCTTGCTCCATAAATTTTACTTGGGTCCGCCTATACAGTTGCTACTGAAATGTTACTGGGGTCCGCCTATACTCTTGCTACATAAATGTTACTGGGGTCCACCTATACTCTTGTTACATAAATGTTACTGGGGTCCGCCTATACACTTGCTACAGAAATTGTACTGGGTCCACCTATACTCTTGCTACAGAAATGTTACTGGGGTCCGCCTATACTCTTGCTCCATAAATGTTACTGGGGTCCGCCTATACACTTGCTACTGAAATGTTACTGTGGTTAGCCCATACTCTTGCTACAGAAATGTTAATGGGGTTCGCCTATACTCTTGCTACAGAAATGTTACTGGGGTCCACCTATACACTTGCTACTGAAAGGTTTGAGCGGTCTGCCTATACTCTTGCTACAGAAATGTTAATGGGGTCCGCCTATACTCTTGCTACATAAATGTTACTGGGGTCCACCTATACTCTTGCTACAGAAATGTTACTGGGGTCCGCCTATACTCTTTCTACTGAAAGGTTTGAGGGGTCTGCCTATACTCTTGCTACAGAAATGTTAATGGGGTCCGCCTATACTCTTGCTACATAAATGTTATTGGGGTCCACCTATACTCTTGCTACAAAAATGTTCCTGGGGTCCGCCTATACTCTTGCTACTGAAAGGTTTGAGGGGTCTGCCTATACTCTTGCTACAGAAATGTTACTGGGGTCCGCCTATACTCTTGCTACATAAATGTTACTGGGGTCCACCTATACTCTTGCTACAAAAATGTTACTGGGGTCCGTCTATACACTTGCTACAGAAATTGTACTGGGTCCACCTATACTCTTGCTACAGAAATGTTACTGGGGTCCACCTATACTCTTGCTACTGAAAGGTTTGAGGGGTCTGCCTATACTCTTGCTACAGAAATGTTAATGGGGTCCGCCTATACTCTTGCTACAGAAATATTACTGGAGGTCCGCCTATACTCTTGCTACAGAAATGTTACTGGGGTCCGCCTATACCCTCGCTACTGAAAGGTTTGAGGGGTTCACCTTTACTCTTGCTGCAGAAATGTTAGTGGGGTCCGCCTATACACTTGCTACAGAAATGTTACTGGGGTCCGCCTATACTCTTGCTCCATAAATGTTACTGGGGTCCGCCTATACACTTGCTACTGAAATGTTACTGTGGTTAGCCCATACTCTTGCTACAGAAATGTTAATGGGGTTCGCCTATACTCTTGCTACAGAAATGTTACTGGGGTCCACCTATACACTTGCTACTGAAAGGTTTGAGCGGTCTGCCTATACTCTTGCTACAGAAATGTTAATGGGGTCCGCCTATACTCTTGCTACATAAATGTTACTGGGGTCCACCTATACTCTTGCTACAGAAATGTTACTGGGGTCCGCCTATACTCTTTCTACTGAAAGGTTTGAGGGGTCTGCCTATACTCTTGCTACAGAAATGTTAATGGGGTCCGCCTATACTCTTGCTACATAAATGTTATTGGGGTCCACCTATACTCTTGCTACAAAAATGTTCCTGGAGTCCGCCTATACTCTTGCTACTGAAAGGTTTGAGGGGTCTGCCTATACTCTTGCTACAGAAATGTTACTGGGGTCCGCCTATACTCTTGCTACATAAATGTTACTGGGGTCCACCTATACTCTTGCTACAAAAATGTTACTGGGGTCCGTCTATACACTTGCTACAGAAATTGTACTGGGTCCACCTATACTCTTGCTACAGAAATGTTACTGGGGTCCACCTATACTCTTGCTACTGAAAGGTTTGAGGGGTCTGCCTATACTCTTGCTACAGAAATGTTAATGGGGTCTGCCTATACTCTTGCTACAGAAATATTACTGGAGGTCCGCCTATACTCTTGCTACAGAAATGTTACTGGGGTCCGCCTATACCCTCGCTACTGAAAGGTTTGAGGGGTTCACCTTTACTCTTGCTGCAGAAATGTTAGTGGGGTCCGCCTATACACTTGCTACAGAAATGTTACTGGGGTCCGCCTATACTCTTGCTCCATAAATGTTACTGGGGTCCGCCTATACACTTGCTACTGAAATGTTACTGTGGTTAGCCCATACTCTTGCTACAGAAATGTTAATGTGGTTCGCCTATACTCTTGCTACAGAAATGTTACTGGGGTCCACCTATACACTTGCTACTGAAAGGTTTGAGCGGTCTGCCTATACTCTTGCTACAGAAATTTTAATGGGGTCCGCCTATACACTTGCTACTGAAAGGTTGGAGCTGTCTGCCTATACTCTTGCTACAGAAATTTTAATGGGGTCCGCCTATACTCTTGCTACAGAAATGTTACAGGGGTCCACCTATACTCTTGCTACAGAAATATTACTGGGGTCCACCTATACACTTGCTACTGAAAGGCTTGAGGGGTCCACCTATACTCTTGCTACAGAAATGTTATTGGGGTCCGCCTATACTCTTGCTACATAAATGTTACAGGGGTCCACCTATACTCATGCTACAGAAATATTACTGGGGTCCACCTATACACTTGCTACTGAAAGGTTTGACGGGTCCACCTATACTCTCGCTGCAGAAATGTTACTGGGGTGCACCTATACTCTCGCTGCAGAAATGTTACTGGGGTCTGTCCATACTGTTGCTACAGAAATGTTAGTGTGGTCCGCCTATATTCTTGCTCCATAAATTTTACTTGGGTCCGCCTATACAGTTGCTACTGAAATGTTACTGGGGTCCGCCTATACTCTTGCTACATAAATGTTACTGGGGTCCACCTATACTCTTGTTACATAAATGTTACTGGGGTCCGCCTATACACTTGCTACAGAAATTGTACTGGGTCCACCTATACTCTTGCTACAGAAATGTTACTGGGGTCCGCCTATACTCTTGCTCCATAAATGTTACTGGGGTCCGCCTATACACTTGCTACAGAAATGTTACTGTGGTTAGCCCATACTCTTGCTACAGAAATGTTAATGGGGTTCGCCTATACTCTTGCTACAGAAATGTTACTGGGGTCCACCTATACACTTGCTACTGAAAGGTTTGAGCGGTCTGCCTATACTCTTGCTACAGAAATGTTAATGGGGTCCGCCTATACTCTTGCTACATAAATGTTACTGGGGTCCACCTATACTCTTGCTACAGAAATGTTACTGGGGTCCGCCTATACTCTTTCTACTGAAAGGTTTGAGGGGTCTGCCTATACTCTTGCTACAGAAATGTTAATGGGGTCCGCCTATACTCTTGCTACATAAATGTTATTGGGGTCCACCTATACTCTTGCTACAAAAATGTTCCTGGGGTCCGCCTATACTCTTGCTACTGAAAGGTTTGAGGGGTCTGCCTATACTCTTGCTACAGAAATGTTACTGGGGTCCGCCTATACTCTTGCTACATAAATGTTACTGGGGTCCACCTATACTCTTGCTACAAAAATGTTACTGGGGTCCGTCTATACACTTGCTACAGAAATTGTACTGGGTCCACCTATACTCTTGCTACAGAAATGTTACTGGGGTCCACCTATACTCTTGCTACTGAAAGGTTTGAGGGGTCTGCCTATACTCTTGCTACAGAAATGTTAATGGGGTCTGCCTATACTCTTGCTACAGAAATATTACTGGAGGTCCGCCTATACTCTTGCTACAGAAATGTTACTGGGGTCCGCCTATACCCTCGCTACTGAAAGGTTTGAGGGGTTCACCTTTACTCTTGCTGCAGAAATGTTAGTGGGGTCCGCCTATACACTTGCTACAGAAATGTTACTGGGGTCCGCCTATACTCTTGCTCCATAAATGTTACTGGGGTCCGCCTATACACTTGCTACTGAAATGTTACTGTGGTTAGCCCATACTCTTGCTACAGAAATGTTAATGTGGTTCGCCTATACTCTTGCTACAGAAATGTTACTGGGGTCCACCTATACACTTGCTACTGAAAGGTTTGAGCGGTCTGCCTATACTCTTGCTACAGAAATTTTAATGGGGTCCGCCTATACACTTGCTACTGAAAGGTTGGAGCTGTCTGCCTATACTCTTGCTACAGAAATTTTAATGGGGTCCGCCTATACTCTTGCTACAGAAATGTTACAGGGGTCCACCTATACTCTTGCTACAGAAATATTACTGGGGTCCACCTATACACTTGCTACTGAAAGGCTTGAGGGGTCCACCTATACTCTTGCTACAGAAATGTTATTGGGGTCCGCCTATACTCTTGCTACATAAATGTTACAGGGGTCCACCTATACTCATGCTACAGAAATATTACTGGGGTCCACCTATACACTTGCTACTGAAAGGTTTGACGGGTCCACCTATACTCTCGCTGCAGAAATGTTACTGGGGTGCACCTATACTCTCGCTGCAGAAATGTTACTGGGGTCTGTCCATACTGTTGCTACAGAAATGTTAGTGTGGTCCGCCTATATTCTTGCTCCATAAATTTTACTTGGGTCCGCCTATACAGTTGCTACTGAAATGTTACTGGGGTCCGCCTATACTCTTGCTACATAAATGTTACTGGGGTCCACCTATACTCTTGTTACATAAATGTTACTGGGGTCCGCCTATACACTTGCTACAGAAATTGTACTGGGTCCACCTATACTCTTGCTACAGAAATGTTACTGGGGTCCGCCTATACTCTTTCTACTGAAAGGTTTGAGGGGTCTGCCTATACTCTTGCTACAGAAATGTTAATGGGGTCCGCCTATGCTCTTGCTACATAAATGTTACTGGGGTCCACCTATACTCTTGCTACAAAAATGTTACTGGGGTCCGCCTGTACTCTTGCTACTGAAAGGTTTGAGGGGTCTGCCTATACTCTTGCTACAGAAATGTTAATGGGGTCCGCCTATACTCTTGCTACATAAATGTTACTGGGGTCCACCTATACTCTTGCTACAGAAATGTTACTGGGGTCCGCCTATACTCTTTCTACTGAAAGGTTTGAGGGGTCTGCCTATACTCTTGCTACAAAAATGTTACTGGGGTCCACCTATACACTTGCTACAGAAATTGTACTGGGTCCACCTATACTCTTGCTACAGAAATGTTACTGGGGTCCACCTATACTCTTGCTACTGAAAGGTTTGAGGGGTCTGCCTATACTCTTGCTACAGAAATGTTAATGGGGTCCGCCTATACTCTTGCTACAGAAATATTACTGGAGGTCCGCCTATACTCTTGCTCAGAAATGTTACTGGGGTCCGCCTATACCCTCGCTACTGAAAGGTTTGAGGGGTTCACCTTTTTATCTTGCTGCAGAAATGTTAGTGGGGTCCGCCTATACACTTGCTACAGAAATGTTACTGGGGTCCGCCTATACTCTTGCTCCATAAATGTTACTGGGGTCCGCCTATACACTTGCTACTGAAATGTTACTGTGGTTAGCCCATACTCTTGCTACAGAAATGTTAATGTGGTTCGCCTATACTCTTGCTACAGAAATGTTACTGGGGTCCACCAATACTCTTGCTACTGAAATGTTACTGGGGTCCGCCTATACTCTTTCTACTGAAAGGTTTGAGGGGTCTGCCTATACTCTTGCTACAGAAATGTTAATGGGGTCCGCCTATACTCTTGCTACATAAATGTTATTGGGGTCCACCTATACTCTTGCTACAAAAATGTTCCTGGGGTCCGCCTATACTCTTGCTACTGAAAGGTTTGAGGGGTCTGCCTATACTCGTGCTACAGAAATGTTACTGGGGTCCGCCTATACTCTTGCTACAAAAATGTTACTGGGGTCCGTCTATACACTTGCTACAGAAATTGTACTGGGTCCACCTATACTCTTGCTACAGAAATGTTACTGGGGTCCACCTATACTCTTGCTACTGAAAGGTTTGAGGGGTCTGCCTATACTCTTGCTACAGAAATGTTAATGGGGTCTGCCTATACTCTTGCTACAGAAATATTACTGGAGGTCCGCCTATACTCTTGCTACAGAAATGTTACTGGGGTCCGCCTATACCCTCGCTACTGAAAGGTTTGAGGGGTTCACCTTTACTCTTGCTGCAGAAATGTTAGTGGGGTCCGCCTATACACTTGCTACAGAAATGTTACTGGGGTCCGCCTATACTCTTGCTCCATAAATGTTACTGGGGTCCGCCTATACACTTGCTACTGAAATGTTACTGTGGTTAGCCCATACTCTTGCTACAGAAATGTTAATGTGGTTCGCCTATACTCTTGCTACAGAAATGTTACTGGGGTCCACCTATACACTTGCTACTGAAAGGTTTGAGCGGTCTGCCTATACTCTTGCTACAGAAATTTTAATGGGGTCCGCCTATACACTTGCTACTGAAAGGTTGGAGCTGTCTGCCTATACTCTTGCTACAGAAATTTTAATGGGGTCCGCCTATACTCTTGCTACAGAAATGTTACAGGGGTCCACCTATACTCTTGCTACAGAAATATTACTGGGGTCCACCTATACACTTGCTACTGAAAGGCTTGAGGGGTCCACCTATACTCTTGCTACAGAAATGTTATTGGGGTCCGCCTATACTCTTGCTACATAAATGTTACAGGGGTCCACCTATACTCATGCTACAGAAATATTACTGGGGTCCACCTATACACATGCTACTGAAAGGTTTGACGGGTCCACCTATACTCTCGCTGCAGAAATGTTACTGGGGTGCACCTATACTCTCGCTGCAGAAATGTTACTGGGGTCTGTCCATACTGTTGCTACAGAAATGTTAGTGTGGTCCGCCTATATTCTTGCTCCATAAATTTTACTTGGGTCCGCCTATACAGTTGCTACTGAAATGTTACTGGGGTCCGCCTATACTCTTGCTACATAAATGTTACTGGGGTCCACCTATACTCTTGTTACATAAATGTTACTGGGGTCCGCCTATACACTTGCTACAGAAATTGTACTGGGTCCACCTATACTCTTGCTACAGAAAAGTTACTGGGGTCCGCCTATACTCTTTCTACTGAAAGGTTTGAGGGGTCTGCCTATACTCTTGCTACAGAAATGTTAATGGGGTCCGCCTATGCTCTTGCTACATAAATGTTACTGGGGTCCACCTATACTCTTGCTACAAAAATGTTAATGGGGTCCGCCTGTACTCTTGCTACTGAAAGGTTTGAGGGGTCTGCCTATACTCTTGCTACAGAAATGTTAATGGGGTCCGCCTATACTCTTGCTACATAAATGTTACTGGGGTCCACCTATACTCTTGCTACAGAAATGTTACTGGGGTCCGCCTATACTCTTTCTACTGAAAGGTTTGAGGGGTCTGCCTATACTCTTGCTACAAAAATGTTACTGGGGTCCGCCTATACACTTGCTACAGAAATTGTACTGGGTCCACCTATACTCTTGCTACAGAAATGTTACTGGGGTCCACCTATACTCTTGCTACTGAAAGGTTTGAGGGGTCTGCCTATACTCTTGCTACAGAAATGTTAATGGGGTCCGCCTATACTCTTGCTACAGAAATATTACTGGAGGTCCGCCTATACTCTTGCTACAGAAATGTTACTGGGGTCCGCCTATACCCTCGCTACTGAAAGGTTTGAGGGGTTCACCTTTACTCTTGCTGCAGAAATGTTAGTGGGGTCCGCCTATACACTTGCTACAGAAATGTTACTGGGGTCCGCCTATACTCTTGCTCCATAAATGTTACTGGGGTCCGCCTATACACTTGCTACTGAAATGTTACTGTGGTTAGCCCATACTCTTGCTACAGAAATGTTAATGGGGTTCGCCTATACTCTTGCTACAGAAATGTTACTGGGGTCCACCTATACACTTGCTACTGAAAGGTTTGAGCGGTCTGCCTATACTCTTGCTACAGAAATTTTAATGGGGTCCGCCTATACACTTGCTACTGAAAGGTTGGAGCTGTCTGCCTATACTCTTGCTACAGAAATTTTAATGGGGTCCGCCTATACTCTTGCTACAGAAATGTTACAGGGGTCCACCTATACTCATGCTGCAGAAATATTACTGCGGTCCACCTATACACTTGCTACTGAAAGGCTTGAGGGGTCCACCTATACTCTTGCTACAGAAATGTTATTGGGGTCCGCCTATACTCTTGCTACATAAATGTTACAGGGGTCCGCCTATACTCATGCTACAGAAATATTACTGGGGTCCACCTATACACTTGCTACTGAAAGGTTTGACGGGTCCACCTATACTCTCGCTGCAGAAATGTTACTGGGGTGCACCTATACTCTCGCTGCAGAAATATTACTGGGGTCTGTCCATACTGTTGCTACAGAAATGTTAGTGTGGTCCGCCTATATTCTTGCTCCATAAATTTTACTTGGGTCCGCCTATACAGTTGCTACCGAAATGTTACTGGGGTCCGCCTATACTCTTGCTACATAAATGTTACTGGGGTCCACCTATACTCTTGCTACATAAATGTTACTGGGGTCCGCCTATACACTTGCTACAGAAATTGTACTGGGTCCACCTATACTCTTGCTACAGAAATGTTACTGGGGTCCGCCTATACTCTTTCTACTGAAAGGTTTGAGGGGTCTGCCTATACTCTTGCTACAGAAATGTTAATGGGGTCCGCCTATGCTCTTGCTACATAAATGTTACTGGGGTCCACCTATACTCTTGCTACAAAAATGTTACTGGGGTCCGCCTGTACTCTTGCTACTGAAAGGTTTGAGGGGTCTGCCTATACTCTTGCTACAGAAATGTTAATGGGGTCCGCCTATACTCTTGCTACATAAATGTTACTGGGGTCCACCTATACTCTTGCTACAGAAATGTTACTGGGCTCCGCCTATACTCTTTCTACTGAAAGGTTTGAGGGGTCTGCCTATACTCTTGCTACAAAAATGTTACTGGGGTCCGCCTATACACTTGCTACAGAAATTGTACTGGGTCCACCTATACTCTTGCTACAGAAATGTTACTGGGGTCCACCTATACTCTTGCTACTGAAAGGTTTGAGGGGTCTGCCTATACTCTTGCTACAGAAATGTTAATGGGGTCCGCCTATACTCTTGCTACAGAAATATTACTGGAGGTCCGCCTATACTCTTGCTACAGAAATGTTACTGGGGTCCGCCTATACCCTCGCTACTGAAAGGTTTGAGGGGTTCACCTTTACTCTTGCTGCAGAAATGTTAGTGGGGTCCGCCTATACACTTGCTACAGAAATGTTACTGGGGTCCGCCTATACTCTTGCTCCATAAATGTTACTGGGGTCCGCCTATACACTTGCTACTGAAATGTTACTGTGGTTAGCCCATACTCTTGCTACAGAAATGTTAATGGGGTTCGCCTATACTCTTGCTACAGAAATGTTACTGGGGTCCACCTATACACTTGCTACTGAAAGGTTTGAGCGGTCTGCCTATACTCTTGCTACAGAAATTTTAATGGGGTCCGCCTATACTCTTGCTCCATAAATGTTACTGGGGTCCGCCTATACACTTGCTACAGAAATGTTAATGGGGTCCGCCTATACTCTTGCTACATAAATGTTACTGGGGTCCACCTATACTCTTGCTACAGAAATGTTACTGGGGTCCGCCTATACTCTTTCTACTGAAAGGTTTGAGGGGTCCGCCTATACTCTTGCTACATAAATGTTACAGGGGTCCGCCTATACACATGCTACAGAAATATTACTGGAGTCCACCTATACACTTGCTACTGAAAGGTTTGACGGGTCCACCTATACTCTCGCTGCAGAAATGTTACTGGGGTGCACCTATACTCTCGCTGCAGAAATGTTACTGGGGTCTGTCCATACTGTTGCTACAGAAATGTTAGTGTGGTCCGCCTATATTCTTGCTCCATAAATTTTACTTGGGTCCGCCTATACAGTTGCTACCGAAATGTTACTGGGGTCCGCCTATACTCTTGCTACATAAATGTTACTGGGGTCCACCTATACTCTTGCTACATAAATGTTACTGGGGTCCGGCTATACACTTGCTACAGAAATTGTACTGGGTCCACCTATACTCTTGCTACAGAAATGTTACTGGGGTCCGCCTATACTCTTTCTACTGAAAGGTTTGAGGGGTCTGCCTTTACTCTTGCTACAGAAATGTTAATGGGGTCCGCCTATACACTTGCTACATAAATGTTACTGGGGTCCACCTATACTCTTGGTACAAAAATGTTACTGGGGTCCGCCTGTACTCTTGCTACTGAAAGGTTTGAGGGGTCTGCCTATACTCTTGCTACAGAAATGTTCATGGGGTCCGCCTATACTCTTGCTACATAAATGTTACTGGGGTCCACCTATACTCTTGCTTCAGAAATGTTACTGGGGTCCGCCTATACTCTTTCTACTGAAAGGTTTGAGGGGTCTGCCTATACTCTTGCTACAGAAATGTTAATGGGGTCCGCCTATACTCTTGCTACATAAATGTTATTGGGGTCCACCTATACTCTTGCTACAAAAATGTTCCTGGAGTCCGCCTATACTCTTGCTACTGAAAGGTTTGAGGGGTCTGCCTATACTCTTGCTACAGAAATGTTACTGGGGTCCGCCTATACTCTTGCTACATAAATGTTACTGGGGTCCACCTATACTCTTGCTACAAAAATGTTACTGGGGTCCGCCTATACACTTGCTACAGAAATTGTACTGGGTCCACCTATACTCTTGCTACAGAAATGTTACTGGGGTCCACCTATACTCTTGCTACTGAAAGGTTTGAGGGGTCTGCCTATACTCTTGCTACAGAAATGTTAATGGGGTCTGCCCATACTCTTGCTACAGAAATGTTAATGTGGTTCGCCTATACTCTTGCTACAGAAATGTTACTGGGGTCCACCTATACACTTGCTACTGAAAGGTTTGAGCGGTCTGCCTATACTCTTGCTACAGAAATTTTAATGGGGTCCGCCTATACACTTGCTACTGAAAGGTTGGAGCTGTCTGCCTATACTCTTGCTACAGAAATTTTAATGGGGTCCGCCTATACTCTTGCTACAGAAATGTTACAGGGGTCCACCTATACTCTTGCTACAGAAATATTACTGGGGTCCACCTATACACTTGCTACTGAAAGGCTTGAGGGGTCCACCTATACTCTTGCTACAGAAATGTTATTGGGGTCCGCCTATACTCTTGCTACATAAATGTTACAGGGGTCCACCTATACTCATGCTACAGAAATATTACTGGGGTCCACCTATACACATGCTACTGAAAGGTTTGACGGGTCCACCTATACTCTCGCTGCAGAAATGTTACTGGGGTGCACCTATACTCTCGCTGCAGAAATGTTACTGGGGTCTGTCCATACTGTTGCTACAGAAATGTTAGTGTGGTCCGCCTATATTCTTGCTCCATAAATTTTACTTGGGTCCGCCTATACAGTTGCTACTGAAATGTTACTGGGGTCCGCCTATACTCTTGCTACATAAATGTTACTGGGGTCCACCTATACTCTTGTTACATAAATGTTACTGGGGTCCGCCTATACACTTGCTACAGAAATTGTACTGGGTCCACCTATACTCTTGCTACAGAAATGTTACTGGGGTCCGCCTATACTCTTTCTACTGAAAGGTTTGAGGGGTCTGCCTATACTCTTGCTACAGAAATGTTAATGGGGTCCGCCTATGCTCTTGCTACATAAATGTTACTGGGGTCCACCTATACTCTTGCTACAAAAATGTTAATGGGGTCCGCCTGTACTCTTGCTACTGAAAGGTTTGAGGGGTCTGCCTATACTCTTGCTACAGAAATTTTAATGGGGTCCGCCTATACTCTTGCTACAGAAATGTTACAGGGGTCCACCTATACTCATGCTGCAGAAATATTACTGGGGTCCACCTATACACTTGCTACTGAAAGGCTTGAGGGGACCACCTATACTCTTGCTACAGAAATGTTATTGGGGTCCGCCTATACTCTTGCTACATAAATGTTACAGGGGTCCGCCTATACACATGCTACAGAAATATTACTGGAGTCCACCTATACACTTGCTACTGAAAGGTTTGACGGGTCCACCTATACTCTCGCTGCAGAAATGTTACTGGGGTGCACCTATACTCTCGCTGCAGAAATGTTACTGGGGTCTGTCCATACTGTTGCTACAGAAATGTTAGTGTGGTCCGCCTATATTCTTGCTCCATAAATTTTACTTGGGTCCGCCTATACAGTTGCTACCGAAATGTTTCTGGGGTCCGCCTATACTCTTGCTACATAAATGTTACTGGGGTCCACCTATACTCTTGCTACATAAATGTTACTGGGGTCCGGCTATACACTTGCTACAGAAATTGTACTGGGTCCACCTATACTCTTGCTACAGAAATGTTACTGGGGTCCGCCTATACTCTTTCTACTGAAAGGTTTGAGGGGTCTGCCTTTACTCTTGCTACAGAAATGTTAATGGGGTCCGCCTATACACTTGCTACATAAATGTTACTGGGGTCCACCTATACTCTTGGTACAAAAATGTTACTGGGGTCCGCCTGTACTCTTGCTACTGAAAGGTTTGAGGGGTCTGCCTATACTCTTGCTACAGAAATGTTCATGGGGTCCGCCTATACTCTTGCTACATAAATGTTACTGGGGTCCACCTATACTCTTGCTTCAGAAATGTTACTGGGGTCCGCCTATACTCTTTCTACTGAAAGGTTTGAGGGGTCTGCCTATACTCTTGCTACAGAAATGTTAATGGGGTCCGCCTATACTCTTGCTACATAAATGTTATTGGGGTCCACCTATACTCTTGCTACAAAAATGTTCCTGGAGTCCGCCTATACTCTTGCTACTGAAAGGTTTGAGGGGTCTGCCTATACTCTTGCTACAGAAATGTTACTGGGGTCCGCCTATACTCTTGCTACATAAATGTTACTGGGGTCCACCTATACTCTTGCTACAAAAATGTTACTGGGGTCCGCCTATACACTTGCTACAGAAATTGTACTGGGTCCACCTATACTCTTGCTACAGAAATGTTACTGGGGTCCACCTATACTCTTGCTACTGAAAGGTTTGAGGGGTCTGCCTATACTCTTGCTACAGAAATGTTAATGGGGTCTGCCTATACTCTTGCTACAGAAATATTACTGGAGGTCCGCCTATACTCTTGCTACAGAAATGTTACTGGGGTCCGCCGATACCCTCGCTACTGAAAGGTTTGAGGGGTTCACCTTTACTCTTGCTGCAGAAATGTTAGTGGGGTCCGCCTATACACTTGCTCCATAAATGTTACTGGGGTCCGCCTATACACTTGCTACTGAAATGTTACTGTGGTTAGCCCATACTCTTGCTACAGAAATGTTAATGTGGTTCGCCTATACTCTTGCTACAGAAATGTTACTGGGGTCCACCTATACACTTGCTACTGAAAGGTTTGAGCGGTCTGCCTATACTCTTGCTACAGAAATTTTAATGGGGTCCGCCTATACACTTGCTACTGAAAGGTTGGAGCTGTCTGCCTATACTCTTGCTACAGAAATTTTAATGGGGTCCGCCTATACTCTTGCTACAGAAATGTTACAGGGGTCCACCTATACTCTTGCTACAGAAATATTACTGGGGTCCACCTATACACTTGCTACTGAAAGGCTTGAGGGGTCCACCTATACTCTTGCTACAGAAATGTTATTGGGGTCCGCCTATACTCTTGCTACATAAATGTTACAGGGGTCCACCTATACTCATGCTACAGAAATATTACTGGGGTCCACCTATACACTTGCTACTGAAAGGTTTGACGGGTCCACCTATACTCTCGCTGCAGAAATGTTACTGGGGTGCACCTATACTCTCGCTGCAGAAATGTTACTGGGGTCTGTCCATACTGTTGCTACAGAAATGTTAGTGTGGTCCGCCTATATTCTTGCTCCATAAATTTTACTTGGGTCCGCCTATATAGTTGCTACCGAAATGTTACTGGGGTCCGCCTATACTCTTGCTACATAAATGTTACTGGGGTCCACCTATACTCTTGCTACATAAATGTTACTGGGGTCCGCCTATACACTTGCTACAGAAATTGTACTGGGTCCACCTATACTCTTGCTACAGAAATGTTACTGGGGTCCGCCTATACTCTTTCTACTGAAAGGTTTGAGGGGTCTGCCTATACTCTTGCTACAGAAATGTTAATGGGGTCCGCCTATACTCTTGCTACATAAATGTTACTGGGGTCCACCTATACTCTTGCTACAAAAATGTTACTGGGGTCCGCCTGTACTCTTGCTACTGAAAGGTTTGAGGGGTCTGCCTATACTCTTGCTACAGAAATGTTAATGGGGTCCGCCTATACACTTGCTACATAAATGTTACTGGGGTCCACCTATACTCTTGCTACAGAAATGTTACTGGGGTCCGCCTATACTCTTTCTACTGAAAGGTTTGAGGGGTCTGCCTATACTCTTGCTACAGAAATGTTAATGGGGTCCGCCTATACTCTTGCTACATAAATGTTATTGGGGTCCACCTATACTCTTGCTACAAAAATGTTCCTGGGGTCCGCCTATACTCTTGCTACTGAAAGGTTTGAGGGGTCTGCCTATACTCTTGCTACAGAAATGTTACTGGGGTCCGCCTATACTCTTGCTACATAAATGTTACTGGGGTCCACCTATACTCTTGCTACAAAAATGTTACTGGGGTCCGCCTATACACTTGCTGCAGAAATTGTACTGGGTCCACCTATACTCTTGCTACAGAAATGTTACTGGGGTCCACCTATACTCTTGCTACTGAAAGGTTTGAGGGGTCTGCCTATACTCTTGCTACAGAAATGTTAATGGGGTCTGCCTATACTCTTGCTACAGAAATGTTACTGGGGTCCGCCTATACCCTCGCTACTGAAAGGTTTGAGGGGTTCACCTTTACTCTTGCTGCAGAAATGTTAGTGGGGTCCGCCTATACACTTGCTACAGAAATGTTACTGGGGTCCGCCTATACTCTTGCTCCATAAATGTTACTGGGGTCCGCCTATACACTTGCTACTGAAATGTTACTGTGGTTAGCCCATACTCTTGCTACAGAAATGTTAATGTGGTTCGCCTATACTCTTGCTACAGAAATGTTACTGGGGTCCACCTATACACTTGCTACTGAAAGGTTTGAGCGGTCTGCCTATACTCTTGCTACAGAAATTTTAATGGGGTCCGCCTATACACTTGCTACTGAAAGGTTGGAGCTGTCTGCCTATACTCTTGCTACAGAAATTTTAATGGGGTCCGACTATACTCTTGCTACAGAAATGTTACAGGGGTCCACCTATACTCTTGCTACAGAAATATTACTGGGGTCCACCTATACACTTGCTACTGAAAGGCTTAAGGGGTCCACCTATACTCTTGCTACAGAAATGTTATTGGGGTCCGCCTATACTCTTGCTACATAAATGTTACAGGGGTCCACCTATACTCATGCTACAGAAATATTACTGGGGTCCACCTATACACTTGCTACTGAAAGGTTTGACGGGTCCACCTATACTCTCGCTGCAGAAATGTTACTGGGGTGCACCTATACTTTCGCTGCAGAAATGTTACTGGGGTCTGTCCATACTGTTGCTACAGAAATGTTAGTGTGGTCCGCCTATATTCTTGCTCCATAAATTTTACTTGGGTCCGCCTATTCAGTTGCTACCGAAATGTTACTGGGGTCCGCCTATACTCTTGCTACATAAATGTTACTGGGGTCCACCTATACTCTTGCTACATAAATGTTACTGGGGTCCGCCTATACACTTGCTACAGAAATTGTACTGGGTCCACCTATACTCTTGCTACAGAAATGTTACTGGGGTCCGCCTATACTCTTTCTACTGAAAGGTTTGAGGGGTCTGCCTATACTCTTGCTACAGAAATGTTAATGGGGTCCGCCTATACTCTTGCTACATAAATGTTACTGGGGTCCACCTATACTCTTGCTACAAAAATGTTACTGGGGTCCGCCTGTACTCTTGCTACTGAAAGGTTTGAGGGGTCTGCCTATACTCTTGCTACAGAAATGTTAATGGGGTCTGCCTATACTCTTGCTACATAAATGTTACAGGGGTCCACCTATACTCTTGCTACAAAAATGTTACTGGGGTCCGCCTATACACTTGCTACAGAAATTGTACTGGGTCCACCTATACTCTTGCTACAGAAATGTTACTGGGGTCCGCCTATACTCTTGCTACATAAATGTTACTGGGGTCCACCTATACTCTTGCTACAAAAATGTTACTGGGGTCCGCCTATACACTTGCTACAGAAATTGTACTGGGTCCACCTATACTCTTGCTACAGAAATGTTACTGAGGTCCGCCTATACACTTGCTACAGAAATGTTACTGGGGTCCGCCTATACTCTTGCTACAGAAATGTTACTGGGGTCCGCCTATACTCTTGCTACAGAAATGTTACTGGGGTCCGCCTATACACTTGCTACTGAAAGGTTTGAGGGGTTCACCTTTACTCTTGCTACAGAAATGTTACTGGGGTCCGCATATACTTTTGCTGTAGAAATGTTACAGAGGTCCGCCTATACACTTGCTACAGAAATGTTACAGGGGTCCGCCTATACTCTTTCTACTGAAAGGTTTGAGGGGTCTGCCTATACTCTTGCTACAGAAATGTTAATGGGGTCCGCCTATACTCTGGCTACATAAATGTTACTGGGGTCCACCTATACTCTTGCTACAAAAATGTTACTGGGGTCCGCCTATACTCTTGCTACTGAAAGGTTTGAGGGGTCTGCCTATACTCTTGCTGCAGAAATGTTACTGGGGTCCGCCTATACTCTTGCTACATAAATGTTACTGGGGTCCACCTATACTCTTGCTACAAAAATGTTACTGGGGTCCGCCTATACACTTGCTACAGAAATTGTACTGGGTCCACCTATACTCTTGCTACAGAAATGTTACTGGGGTCCGCCTATACTCTTGCTACTGAAAGGTTTGAGGGGTCTGCCTATACTCTTGCTACAGAAATGTTAATGGGGTCCGCCTATACTCTTGCTACAGAAATGTTACTGAGGTCCGCCTATACACTTGCTACAGAAATGTTACTGGGGTCCGCCTATAGTCTTGCTACAGAAATGTTACTGGGGTCCGCCTATACTCTTGCTACAGAAATGTTACTGGGGTCCGCCTATACACTTGCTACTGAAAGGTTTGAGGGGTTCACCTTTTCTCTTGCTACAGAAATGTTACTGGGGTCCGCATATACTTTTGCTACAGAAATGTTACTGAGGTCCGCCTGTACACTTGCTACAGAAATGTTACTCGGGTCCGCCTATACTCTTGCTACAGAAATGTTACTGGGGTCTACCTATACTCTTGCTACAGAAATGTTACTGGGGTCCGCCTATACACTCGCTACTGAAAGGTTTGAGGGGCTGACCTATACTCTTGCTGCAGAAATGTTACTGGGGTCCGCTATACTCTTGCTACGGAAATGTTAGGGGGGTTTGCCTATAGACTTGCTACAGAAATGTTACTGGCGTCCGCCTGTACTCTTGCTACAGAAATGTTAATGGGGTCCGCCTATACTCTTGCTACAGAAATGTTACTGGGGTCCGCCTGTACTCTTGCTACAGAAATGTTACTGGGGTTCACCTATACTCTTGCTACAGAAATGTTACTTCGCTTCCGCCTATACTCTTGCTACAGAAAGGTTTGAGCGGTCTGCCTATACTCTTGCTACAGAAATGTTGATGGGGTCCGCCTATACTCTTGCTACAGAAATGTTACAGGGGTCCACCTATACTCTTGCTACAGAAATGTTACTGGGGTCTACCTATACTCTTGCTACAGAAATGTTACTGGGGTCCGCATATACTTTTGCTACAGAAATGTTACTGAGGTCCGCCTGTACACTTGCTACAGAAATGTTACTGGGGTCCGCCTATACTCTTGCTACAGAAATGTTACTGGGGTCTACCTATACTCTTGCTACAGAAATGTTACTGGGGTCCGCCTATACACTCGCTACTGAAAGGTTTGAGGGGCTGACCTATACTCTTGCTGCAGAAATGTTACTGGGGTCCGCTATACTCTTGCTACGGAAATGTTAGGGGGGTTTGCCTATAGACTTGCTACAGAAATGTTACTGGGGTCCGCCTGTACTCTTGCTACAGAAATGTTAATGGGGTCCGCCTATACTCTTGCTACAGAAATGTTACTGGGGTCCGCCTGTACTCTTGCTACAGAAATGTTACTGGGGTTCACCTATACTCTTGCTACAGAAATGTTACTTCGCTTCCGCCTATACTCTTGCTACAGAAAGGTTTGAGCGGTCTGCCTATACTCTTGGTACAGAAATGTTAATGGGGTCCGCCTATACTCTTGCTACAGAAATGTTACAGGGGTCCACCTATACTCTTGCTACAGAAATGTTACTGGGGTCCATCTATACACTTGCTACTGAAAGGTTCGAGGGGTCCGCCTATACTCTTGCTACAGAAAAGTTTCAGTGGTCTGCCTATACTGTGGGTGCACAAAGGTTTCCCATAGCAGTGTTCAGCTGCCAGACACATACACAGAATGAAGTGTGTGGGGACACATGGATTTCCCATAACTATGTAACTAAGGCCCCCCTCACGTACTTCCCACACAGAGTATTGCGGTTCCTACTCTGGTCATGGTTTCTTAGGCTTATTATGCCACCTCCTCCTCCTGCTTGGGGTCTGGGGATCAGCGCTGGGCAACAAATATTTGCTCTTGTGTTACCACAGTTATCTGAGACAGTGGTTTGGGCCAAACAAAAGGAGCGTTATTCGGTCTCTTCTACGATTACAGAGGGTGTGGGCAGAGGCCAGGGTCCTGGGGGGGGGGGGGGAGAATCAACTGCGTCAGGTTTGGCCTGTGGAACTTCTTGGTGGTTTATCCAGTCTTTGGAGCGATGAAAGTAGCGTAACTGATTTAATGAGACGTTCACAGCTGTACTAGCATCCGAGTCCGCTTTATGCCCACGATTACTGAGGGTGTGAGCCGGGGCCGAGGTCCTTGTCGGGGTGAAACTGCCATGTTTGGGCACTCTGATCTCTTTATGTGTAATACCGTCTTTGAGTTTCATGGGCTCGCCTATGCTGTGGGTGCACAAAGATTTCCCATTGCGTTGTTTTACCTGTCTGGCGCAAATACACTGACTGACTTGGCTAGGGTGCAGACGGCTTTCCCATTGCGGTGTTCAGCTATCTGGCATAAATACACAGAATGACTAGGGCAGAAGTGTGGAGCGAGGTCCTTGGCGGGGTGAAACTCTGGCATGTTTGGGCACTCTGATTTCTTTATGTGTAATACTGCCTATGCTGTGGGTGCACAATGACTTCCCATTGCGGTGTTTTAGCTATCTGGCATAAATACACTGAATGACATTGGTAGGGAGCAGAAGGCTTTCCCATTGAGGTGTTCAGCTATCTGACACCTACACAGAATTAAGTGTGTGTGGACACATGGATTTCCCATAGCTATGTAGCTGACGGCACCTTGGGTCACACAAGGTGGAGGCTGGGACCAAGCCTGACCCAGGGCCCGCTCACGTGCTTCCCACACAGAGTATTGCGGGTCCTACTATGGTCATGGTTTCTCGGGCTTATTATACCACCTCCTCCTGCGTGGGGTCTGGGGATCAGCGTAACCACAGTTATCTGAGATACTGGATTGGAGCATTCACAGGAAGCGTTACTGATTTCATGAGACTTTCACAGGGTCACTGTATACCTGTGGTGGCTACTTTTGAGACACCTCCTGCTTCAAACTAATCTTTGGTGTTAGTATGTGCTGCTACATTGTGGAGATGTGTAGAAGTGCTGGCATCTGAGTGCCCTTTATGCCCACGTTTGCGGCTCCTGACAATTTTTTGACGGAGGTGGCACGGGATTGGAATGATGATCGTACGTTAATTTATCATCAATTCTCATCAGCATTGTGGGCTATTGCCCACACTTTCAAAGAGGGTCGCTGCCTGGCCCTGCCAACCCTCTGCAGTGTGTGTCTCCGGCTCCTCCTCATCGCAGAAGCACTTATAAATCGACATGAGGGTGGTGTGGCTATGAAGCGAGCGTGTGGCATGAGGCCAGATGAATGCTGCGCAGGGAAAATTTTGGGTGCGTTGTGTACGCAGGGTTATGAGGGGGGTTGGACAGCAATGCCAGCATATAACCCAGGAGAAGAGGCAGGCGGTGATTGTCCTTGGTTGTAGCTATTCTGGTGCTTAGCTAAGATGTGCCAGCATGTGTGCCTTGCTAATGAGGGTCTATCTCAAGTAAATAGTTAGGGGGGTGACTGCCAGACTCCTGACCCCTTTTTGGCTTAATAGTGGCACCTGGGAGCCTCAGATGCAGCCATGTATGCTGCTCCTGCCGTTCCCTATCCGTTTCTGTGGTGTTTCCATGACTTTCTGATGTTTTCAGGTGTTTCACAAATCATCCCCTATGCGGAGCATCGGTCCCATACAAAAATGCTCGAGTCGCCCATTGACTGCAATGGGGTTTGTTACTCGAAACGAGCTCTGGAGCATTACGAAAAGTATGACTTGAGTACCGAACACCCGAGCATTTTGGTGCTTGCTCATCTCTAGTTGTTTTCTTCTTAAACAATGTAGAAGTACTGGCCTTTGAGTCTCTCCTATGCTGGCATTTGTGGCTCCTAAAATGCTGCGACGGAGGTGGGATGGCACTTACAATCATACATTAGCTTGTCTGTGATTTGTCAGCTATGAAGCACAATTTTAAAAGGGTCACATGGAGTACGAAAACGTATCCCAGCACGGTGTCCATCTTTGGCTACTAATTTCTTTAGTTTATACAGTCTTTCCCTGGGGCACTGGCTAACAAGCCCCTCGGGAAGAGATTTAAAAAATTTTTTTTTTCTTTGCACGCTTCCTTATCCGCCAGAGACGTCGTTGTGTGCCCAGCCGCCAGGAGGGGGTGCCCCTGGTTGGACGGCGGGCGGACAGGCAGAGGGGGGACTCGGGGACTCCGTAGCTCTGTCCCAAAGGGAGGCGGCAGAGGGGCGGCTGCGGTGCGTTGATTCCAGTGTGCGCATCCCCCCTCCTACTCAGCGCTTTGAGAAAATAGGTCAAAGACCGCCAGTACTCCCGGACAAAGGCTGGTTGACCCGAACCCCAGGACGAGAGGAGAGGGACGCTCCTCTTTCGTGTGCCGCTCCATGCGGGGGTGCGTCGGATGTCAGGAGCCGCAAGGACCGGCCTACGGTGTTGTGGATATCTCGTCGGCGAAGTAGGCGAAGGGGTGCGCTTTACCCCGTCTGGGATGGGGACAGCTGGACGCTGTGCTGGGAAAAATTTTCAGAACGCTGTGGATGCAGGCTTATGCGGGGGATTGAACTGCAATGCCAGCATGTAACACAGAAGAAAAGACAGTGGTGTCACCCGCAGGGGGTGATGGGCCTTCGTTGCACCTAGTGTGGTGCTTAGCTAAGATGTGCCAGCGCATGTGCCTTGCTGATTATGGTCTGTCCCAACTAAATTGTTAGGTAGGTGACCGCCAGGCTCTCGCCTACAATTTGGCTTAATAGTGCGGCCTGGGAGCCTCAGATGCATCCATGCATGCTGCCCCAGCTGTTCCCTATCCATTTCTGTGGTGTTTCCATCACTTTCTGATGTTTTCAGGTGATTCACACAACCTCCCCTATGCGGAGCATGGGTCACCTTGAAAAATGCTTGAGTCTCCCATTGACTTCAATGGGGTTCATTACTCGAAACGAGCTCTCGAGCATTACGAAAAGTTCGACTTGAGTAACGAGCACCAGAGCATTTTGGTGCTCGTTCATCTCTACTCAAAACTTTATGATCTCTGGCTGTTAGTCACCATTCTCTCAGAACAGAGAGCATCAGATGGCTAATTTTAGCCCTGATCCCCCAGGCTTGAATTTAGGTCATTAGGAAGGATTTCAAATTATTCTTGAAGTATCCTGTTCTGGATAATGTGTGTGATGTGTGGTTTTTTTTGCATCTGTAGCCCATATCTTTTAGAGTATAATTATTAAAAAAAAAGGTTACATCTTAGGGTTCTCGTCTGTGAAGGGCATTTACTCAATTCTGGAGTTCTCTCTGCCCCTCTGCTGCTGGCAGGAAACACAATTTTACATGCATGTAGCTCCCATTCAGCACAAATGATAAAGTCCATCCCAGTGGGCGAACTGAGAAGACTTAATGGCGCATGCACAAGCAAAGATAGCTTTAAAACGGAAGAATTTATCACAAAACAAAGGCAATTGAATCAAGGTTATCCGGGGTGGTCACTAAAATGTGCCTCCAATATAGTAATTACAAAAAACAGAAGTGATTTATTAAAACACCAAAGAGAAAATTCTAATAGCAAGGTTCTCAAATATATTAATTAGCTGTATATTTTTACCTAGCCGCTTACTTCTCTTTCCATATTGCTTTAAACTAGAACAATGTGGGAAAGGAAGTGAACAGCTAGGTAAAGATATACAGCTAATTAATACATTTGAGAACCTTGCTAATAGAAGTGAAAAGAAAAAACAAAGACAAAAAATTCAGAGGGAAAGTAAAGAAGCAAGAGACACCGATCACAAACGAAAATGTTTCTACACAAATGCCCAGAGCATGGGAAACAAACAAGGAGAATTGGAGCTCCTAACACAGGAAGAGAAATATGATGTCATAGGCATCATGCAACCTTCGTGGAATGATACACATGATTGGAATACAAGAATTAAATGATACAACTTATTTATAAGAAACAGGCTGCCTAAAAAAGGGGAGGAGATGTTGCATTATATTTAAGGAAAACAATCCGCCGAGATTCCAGCTTCAGAGCATGGTAGAGAATTCTGTAGAAACTGTTTGGGTAAGAATACAAGGAGAAAACAACAGAAAGGACACCATTATAGGCATTTCCTATAGGCTGCCTGGACAAGTAGAAGATATTGATGAACTCTTTTTACATCAGATAGCTAAGCTTTCAAAAAAAGCATGACATAGTGATCATGGGAGATTTTAACTATCCAGACATTTCTTGGGAATCTCTCTCAGGCAAAAGTAATGGATCCAACAAATTCTTATCCGCTCTTGCTGACAACTCTATCTTCAAAAAAGTAGAAGAGAAAACAAGGAGATCTGCTATCTTGGACCTAATTCTTACCAACAGAGAGGAAATGGTTGAGGAAGTAAGAGTGGATGGGACCTTAGGAGGCAGTAATCATGCTATCCTTGAATTTTGGATAAAAAGAGGAGGAAGACCTAAGAAAACTCAGAGCTCAAGGTTGGATTTCAGAAAGCCAGATTTCAATGAAAGAGGGTAGGAAGAATCCAATGGCTGGATGCTGTCAAGGACAGAAATGTCCAAGAAGGTTGGGAAATATTGCAAAATGAGATTCTCAAAGCACAATCATTAACAATCCCTGAAAGAAGGAAGAATGGGAAACATTTAAAGAGACCAGAATGGATGAACACAGAACTTGGACACATGTTAAAAACAAAGAAAAATAAGTTTATCAAATGGAAAGAGGGGGGAATATCTAAAGAAGAATATAATGTGGTCTGCAGAAACTGTAAAGTAAGTGTCAGAAAACCTAAAGCTAATAATGAATTGAAGCTTGCAACACAGGCCATTGCCTCTGTTGGGGGTATGTCAAAAGCAAAAGAATAGTTAAAGATGCTATTGGATATTTACAAGATGAAAATGGTGAATTGGTTAATAATAGAAATGAGCGAGCGTACTCGTCCGAGCTTGATACTCGTTCGAGTATTAAGGTGTTCGAGATGCTCGTTACTCGAGACGAGCACCACGCGATGTTCGAGTTACTTTCACTTTCATCTCTGAGAAATTTGTGTGCTTTTCTGGCCAATAGAAAGACATGGAAGGCATTACAACTTCCCCCTGCGACGTTCAAGCCCTATACCACCCCCTGCAGTGAGTGGCTGGGGAGATCAGGTGACACCCGAGTATTAAAATCTGCCCACCCGCGGCTCGCCACAGATGCATTCTGACAGAGATCAGGGACAGTGCTGCTGATGCTGCTGCTATAGGGAGAGCTGTAGGAGTTATATTAGGCTTCCAGAACCCCAATGGTCCTTCTTAGGGCCACATCTGACCATGTGCAGTACTGTTAAGGCTGCTGTGAGCAGTGTTGCACTTTTTTTTTTTTGTATATCGGGCGTGCAGAGCATTGCGTCCTCAGTCTGCAGTCATTGTACAGAGTATAGGGCCAGTACTGGTGAGGCAGGGACAGTGGTACAGGGAAAGAGATATACAGGCTATATAGGCAGTGGGTTTTTTCAAAAAAATTGGGGAAAAATAGTATATTTGGGCTGCCTGTGACCGTGTTCAGTGTACTGCGTGTCTGCTGGGGGTAGTAGTCCTAATTAATATGCAGCTAAGCGTTACAGCAGGCTTGACTGCTTCTGCGCTGTGAATTCCACTAGCTGAGTCATACGCACCTACGTCACAGTGCAGGCGTGCGCAAAATTGTGTGCTGGCTCTGCTGTGCGTTCCGTAAGTGAAGTCAGCCTCCAACCACAGGCCAATAAGCGGCACATTTAATTACAGCGTTCTGTTTCTGCTCTACTTGTAATACACCATGCTGAGGGGTAGGGGTAGGTCTAGAGGACGTGGACGCGGGCGAGGACGCGGAGGCCCAAGTCAGGGTGTGGGCACAGGCCGAGCTCCTGATCCAGGTGTATCGCAGCCGACTGCTGCGGGATTAGGAGAGAGGCAAGTTTCAGGGGTCCCCAGATTCATCTCACAATTAATGGGTCCAGTAAGGGTGCAGAGGGCTACCCCCACGCTGATGCTCGCGGGGATTGATAGTAGGCTTTTCCTTCTAAAGCACAGATGATATATGATATATCTTCCTTGCACTAATATTTTACCCCATCCAGGTCCAACGACGAGTGTTGCTGTTCGTGTTAGAGATGCTGTATAACCCATCTATACTCGGCATTTTACTTTTTATAGCCACAGTAAGTCTCCCCATTACGCATCTCCCCTCGGCCATTGGACCCCCCCATGAGTGTCGACGATTTGTGTATTCTACACCGTGTAACTGTTACCTTCTTATTATATGAAAAAACACCAATAAAATTTGATTTTCAAAAAAAAAAAAAATTAATGGGTCCACGCGGTAGACCTTTAGTAGAAAATGAGCAGTGTGAGCAGGTCCTGTCGTGGATTGCAGAAAGTGCATCCAGCAATCTATCGACCACACAGACTTCTATGCCGTCCACTGCTGCAACTCTGAATCCTCTGGCTGCTGCTCCTCCTTCCTCCCAGCCTCCTCACTCCATGAAAATGACACATTCTGAGGAGCAGGCAGACTCCCAGGAACTGTTGTCGGTCCCATGCCCAGAATGGCCAGCAATGGTTCCTCTCCCACCGGAGGAGTTTGTCATGACCAATGCCCAACCTTTGGAAAGTTCCCGGGGTCCGGGGGATGAGGCTGGGGACTTCCGGCAACTGTCTCAAGAGCTTTCAGTGGGTGAGGAGGACAAAGACGATGAGACACAGTTGTCTATCAGTGAGGTACTAGTAAGGGCAGTAAGTCTGAGGGAGGAGCGCACAGAGGATTCGGAGGAAGAACAGCTGGACGATGAGGTGACTGACCCCACCTGGTTTGCTAAGCCTACTGAGGACAGGTCTTCAGAGGGGGAGGCAAGTGCAGCAGCAGGGCAGGTTGGAAGAGGCAGTGCGGTGGCCAGGGGTAGAGGCAAGGCCAGACCGAATAATTCACCATCTGTTTCCCAAAGCGCCCCCTCGCACCATGCCACCCTGCAGAGGCCGAGGTGCTCAAAGGTCTGGCAGTTTTTCACTGAGAGTGCAGACGACCGACGAATTGTGGTGTGCAAGGTTTGTCGTGCCAAGATCAGCCATGGAGCCACCACCACCAGCCTCACCACCACCAGCATGCGCAGACATATGATGGCCAAGCACCCCACAAGGTGGGACGAAGGGCGTTCACCGCCTCTGGTTTGCACCACTGCCTCTCCCCCTGTGCCCCAACCTGCCACTGAGATCCAACCCCCCTCTCAGGACACAGGCACTACCGTCTCCCGGCCTGCACCCACACCCTCACCTCCGCTGTCCTCGGCCCCATCCAGCACTGTATCTCAGCGCAGCGTCCAGCCATCGCTAGCGCAAGTGTTTGAGCGCAAGCGCAAGTACGCCGCCACGCACCCGCACGCTCAAGCGTTAAACGTGCACATAGCCAAATTGATCAGCCTGGAGATGCTGCCGTATAGGCTTGTGGAAACGGAGGCTTTCAAAAACATGATGGCGTCAGCGGCCCCGCGCTACTCGGTTCCCAGTCGCCACTACTTTTCCCGATGTGCCGTCCCAGCCCTGCACGACCACGTCTCCCGCAACATTGTACGCGCCCTCACCAACGCGGTTACTGCCAAGGTCCACTTAACTACAGACACGTGGACAAGCACAGGCGGGCAGGGCTACTATATCTCCCTGACGGCACATTGGGTGAATTTAGTGGAGGCTGGGACAGAGTCAGAGCCTGGGAACGCTCACGTCCTACCCACCCCCAGAATTGCGTGCCCCAGCTCGGTGGTGGTATCTGCGGCGGTGTATGCTTCCTCCACTAAACCAACCTCCTCCTCCTACGCAACCTCTGTCTCGCAATCAAGATGTGTCAGCAGCAGCACGTCGCCACCAGTCGGTGTCGTGCGGGGTGGCAGCACAGCGGTGGGCAAGCGCCAGCAGGCCGTGCTGAAACTACTCAGCTTAGGAGAGAAGAGGCACACGGCCCACGAACTGCTGCAGGGTCTGACAGAGCAGACCGACCGCTGGCTTTCGCCGCTGAGCCTCCAACCGGGCATGGTCGTGTGTGACAACGGCCGTAACCTGGTGGAGGCTCTGCAGCTCGGCAGCCTCACGCATGTGCCATGCCTGGCCCACGTCTTTAATTTGGTGGTTCAGCGCTTTCTGAAAAGCTACCCAAGTCCAAGACGGACGCTGCCACCCTGAGGACCCTGCAACATCGGTTTAATCTGCCAGTGCACTGACTGCTGTGCGACGTGCCCACTCGGTGGAACTCTACGCTCCACATGTTGGCCAGGCTCTATGAGCAGCGTAGAGCTATAGTGGAATACCAACTCCAACATGGGCGGCGTAGTGGGAGTCAGCCTCCTCAATTCTTTACAGAAGAGTGGGCCTGGTTGGCAGACATCTGCCAGGTCCTTGGAAACTTTGAGGAGTCTACCCAGATGGTGAGCGGCGATGCTGCAATCATTAGCGTCACCATTCCTCTGCTATGCCTCTTGAGAAGTTCCCTGCAAAGCATAAAGGCAGACGCTTTGCGCTCGGAAACAGAGCCGGGGGAAGACAGTATGTCGCTGGATAGTCAGAGCACCCTCATGTCTATATCTCAGCGCGTTGAGGAGAAGGAGGAGGGGGAGGAGCATGAGGAGGAGGGGGAAGAGACAGCTTGGCCCACTGCTGAAGGTACCCATGCTGCTTGCCTGTCATCCTTTCAGCGTGTATGGCCTGAGGAGGAGGAGGAGGATCCTGAAAGTGATCTTCCTAGTGAGGACAGCCATGTGTTGCGTACAGGTACCCTGGCACACATGGCGGACTTCATGTAAGGATGCCTTTCTCGTGACCCTCGCGTTACACGCATTCTGGCCACTACGGATTACTGGGTGTACACACTGCTCGACCCACGGTATAAGGAGAACCTTTCCACTCTCATACCCGAAGAGGAAAGGGGTTCGAGAGTGATGCTATACCACAGGACCCTGGTGGACAAGCTGATGGTAAAATTCCCTTCCGACAGCGCTAGTGGCAGAAGGCGCAGTTCCGAGGGTCAGGTAGCAGGGGAGGCGCGGAGATCAGGCAGCATGTACAACACAGGTAAGGGAACACTCTCCAAGGCCTTTGCCAGCTTTGAAAAAAGACTTCGGCAGCATCCAGGGTGCAAATTGATATCCAAAGTTTTATTCCCCCATCACAGAAAAACAAGCAACGTTTCGGCCATGTTGGCCTTTGTCAAGCTTGACAAAGGCCAACATGGCCGAAACGTTGCCTGTTTTTCTGTGATGGGGGAATAAAATTTTGGATATCGGGGCGTGGCCTGGACGAGCGTAAGATGGCAGCATAGAACCGGACCTTCGCTAGGTAAACCACTAAAGCGGCTACAAACCGACTGAAAAAAGCTTCCTTCTCTGCTATTAACACCGGCAAACACCTCCGCAAGCTGTCAGCTACCAGGAGATGTCCCGCAGACGAGCCCAGCGCTCCCAGCCTAAGCGGCTGGATGATTTCTTTTCAGCGCCGGCCACCAGACACGCTGCTGCAGCGAGCGCTCCGTCATCCCCGGCGTCTAAAGCAGGACGACGAGGGGAAGATTCCTCTTCTCCAGAGATACAGGCAAGACCTTCTCCGGAGCAGCTGCTGCAGGATCACACAATGCCCCTAACCACTACAACATAGCAGGGAAAAGACATAACATGGCCCCACAAATTGCACATGTTGCCCACAAAATGGCGCCGGCCCCCCTGCAGGAAAATATAGACCACTCTCCGTCAGCAAGCCCACAAAAACAAAGACCCAGAATAGAGGACATTACAAATGCAGCATCTCAAGATGAAACTCTTAAAGAGTATATATCTGCTTTGCCCTCTTCTTCACAACCAGCCTCTGAAGCATTCATAAAAGATATGGTGATGGCTTTAAGTGACTCATTGCAATTAAATTTCCACTCTTTAAAATCCTCCATAAAAACGTCACTAGAAGATATAGGCACCAGAGTCTCTCATACGGAGAACAAAATGGGAGAATTTTCGCAGTCCCATAACGCATTGATAGACGCGCACTATGAGCTTGTAGATGAAGTATCCCAACTTAAAGCAAAAACAGCAGACATGGAAGACAGGAATAGAAGAAACAATATTAAAATCAGAGGAGTGCAGGAGTCTATATTAACATCTGAAATTCCTGATTATCTAAATCGCTTAATGGCGACTATGCTTCCTAACGCATCGGCATTAGACCTGGCGGTCGACAGAGCCCATAGGCTTCCCAAGCCTAGTTATCTCCCAGACTCTGTACCAAGGGACATTATCGCTAGAATACATTTTTTTCAAACGAAGGAAGCTTTCATGTCTGCTGTACGGAAAGCAAACCAGTTACCGTCACCATACGAAGGCATCCGTCTATTCACAGACTTATCCAAAACCACCATGCAGGAAAGGAAAAAATTCCTCCACATCACCACAGCTTTACGTCAGCAAAAAATACCTTACAGATAGGGATTCCCCACAAAAATCCTGATTAGAAAGGACGACATAACCCACGCAATCCTCAAACCAGAGGATGCCTTTCAACTATGCAAATCCTGGGGCATAAATTTACCTCTCCCACAACGGCAAATACCTATGGAAGGAAAAGATTCCACAAGATCTAGGGACTCGAGCTACAAATGAGGAACATTCTATAAAAGGAAGCCCATCTCACCAACATAGGTGGTCCTGCCAGGCTGAAACACCCAGGCGAACTTTCTCCCCCCCCCCCCCCCCGCAATTATTGTACAGGCCTTCTAGCCTGAGACAACTTCTACTATTTCTTATTGTTTTTTTTGTGATCTACTAGTTTTGGTAGATCCATTTGAATTTACGCATAATAGTGCTCTTGATAAGTGCATAAGATAACAAGACTTAATATTTCATAGAGCAAGTTGTTTAATGCTATAGATTGCTTATCTATATTTTAGGTTTTTATGTTTAATGGTTGGTCCAGTCGTCCTCCCCCATTTTAATAAGAAATATTGATAAGAACAAAATGTCAGTCAAAATACTTTCCATCAACGTTAACGGCTTAAACTCTCCATTTAAGTGCGAGGTGCGAGGTGGGTACCCTAATCATTTGTGGCGATTTTAACACAGTGCCAGATAAAATACTGGATTCATCAAAGGGGCTCCTTAGATCTACCCCATCCCTGTCTCCTTGGCTCCAAAAAGAATCACTGTACGATACGTTCAGATGCCTGAACGCATCCTCTAAAGAATTTTCCTTCTATTTTTCTAGGTTTAAATCCTTCTCAAGGATAGGCCTTATCCTTGTGAACAGAGACGCACTTCCATCCCTCACAGAGGCCCTTGTAGGTCTAATAACATGGACAGATCATGCACCTGTTACAATATCGATCTCACTGGACCATACACAAGGAAAAACTAGAAATTGGAAAAACAACACATTCCTTATGAAACTCCCAAACTATCGAAAAACCATCCAAGCAGAAATCAATGAATGTTTTAAAAACAACGTCACCCCAGATGTATCCCCAATAACCATATGGAATGCTCACAAAGCATATATAAGAGGCGCCTTAATCAAAATTAGCTCACACCACAAAAGGGAAAAAACTAAACAATTAGATACGCTCACTACACAAATTTCCAATACAGAAAAAAAGATGCAAGAGTCGCCCTCTGAAGAGCTACACAAAATTCTTTTTGAACTCCGACAAAAACTTAGAAAGATTTTACTAGACAATTTTGAAAAGGAAATGAAATCTACTCGAGCAACATTTTATAAGTCAAACAACAAACCCTCACGCATGCTTGCTTGGCTCATTAAAAAAAGACCTCAAAAAACTGCTGTAGCATATATCATAGACCCAAAAAAACAAAAAAACAAAATCACACATCCTTCTCATATAACGGAAATCTTTCGTCAATATTACATCAAGTTGTGTAATCTAAGAGACGATAGAAATACGCCTCAACCAACGCCTCAAAGCATAAATAATTTCCTGAAAAAGATAAAATTGCCAACCCTTACAAAAAACCAGTTGGAAATTCTCAATTCCCCAATTACACCAACGGAAATAAACAATATCATTAAGTCATTGAAGGCTCAAAAAGCCCCTGGTCCTGATGGATTTTCTAATGACTACTACAAAATCTTTTCTCCACAGCTGTCCCTCCATATGTCCCGTGCCTTTGACCAAGGAATTAAACAAAAATATTTCCCTTCAGAGATGTTAGAAGCCACAATTGTGACCATTCCGAAATCGGGGAAAACACCCACCTCACCAGAAAACTTCAGACCTATTTCGCTACTAAATTGCGATATAAAAATCTACTCAAAAACAATTGCTCGCAGACTCCTAAAAATCCTACCTGAATTAGTCCACTCCGACCAAGTGGGGTTTACAAGCGGAAGACAGGCCTCAGATGCAACAAGACGCATACTAAACCTACTTCACAAAACAGAGCAAACACACTCCCCGACATTACTGGTTGCCTTAGACGCTGAAAAGGCCTTTGATCGCCTTCATTGGGAATTCGCCTTTTCTACCCTAAACAAATTTGGATTTTCAGGAAATATTCTGAATGCCATATCAGCCCTGTACACATCTCCATCAGCGAGGATACTAGTAGATGGCACACTCTCCAATTCCTTCCAAATCACCAATGGCACACGCCAAGGCTGTCCTTTATCACCGCTACTATTTACATTAGTTATGGACCCCTTAGCAGAGCATATAAGAAATAATCTAGAAGTACAAGGTATAAATGCGGGCCATAGACAGCACAAAATAAGTCTGTTTGCAGACGATATTCTGCTAACAATAACGAACCCACTCAAATCTCTGAGAGAAGTCTGCCAATTGCTAACTAATTTTGCTGATGTTTCCTTCTACAAATTAAATATTACAAAATCACAAATTTTGGGAATTCATATAACGGAAAAACTAAAACAAGACATCAAAAAAGAGTTCTCTTTCCAATGGCAAGAGAAAAGCATTCCATACTTAGGAATAAACTTATGCTCCCCTCTATCCAATTTAATAATAGTCAATTATCTTCCCCTCCTGGCTGACATACAAAAAGAATTGGAAACATACAAAACACGTCCTTTGTCATGGATAGGAAGAGTATCCGCGTATAAAATGATAATATTACCCAAGACTCTCCATTACTTTCGAACCCTCCCGGTACAAGTACCGAAACAAACCATTGCAGAATTTCAAAAACAACTTTCAAAGTTTGTCTGGCAAAATAAAAAACTGAGAATTGCGCTCTCAATTCTTTCCTTAAATAGATACCAAGGAGGAATAGGCCTACCATGTTTGGAATCATATAGGAAAGCTACTATATTAAGCCAATTAAATTCGTGGATACAACACAACCCAAATAAAGCCTGGCCCACAATGGAAATGGAAATGAATAAACAAAAACCAATACTTCCTCTTCTCCATGCTCAAACTTTAGCATGGGGCAACCCTAACATGGTTAAAATTCTACATTTACCCAACCTATCCTTGCCCATGCTGGCTTCTTTGGAGGCCTGGAAAGATCTACTAGAAAAAGCAGATAAAAACTCTACATACACACCCCAAAAAATACCCCTAAAAACTCTGGAATATTTCATTCCCAACCTTAATCTAACTGCATGGATAAACGCAGGAATTACATTCATTTCAGACCTAATCCCAAAACACAACATTCTACCTTTCCACGTCTTATCTGCGAAATACCACATAAATAAATCTGAAATCTTTAAATATACCCAGATAGCATCCCTAATACATGCTTGTAAATTTCAAGACATCAAAATCCCCAAAATAGCATATACAACGCTTAACCCTACGCAAAGCAAACTGATCACCAGAAACTTTTACGACTCACTCACGGGTACATTAAAACCCGGGAAAAAATGCCATCTATTAAACTGGGAAAAAGACATAGGTCAGGAGATTCCACTAGACCAATGGATAAAAGCCTTTAAATGGGCTGGACAATCCTCTCAGGGAGCCAATCTGATAGAAACCCACATAAAAATACTTACCAGATGGTACTATACGCCAGCTTGGCTAAAAAGAAGGAATCTATTAACAGACGACCTATGCTGGAGGAATTGTGGAAGACAGGGTTCCTTAACACACGTCTTTTGGTCTTGTCCATACCTGATAACATTTTGGAAGGATACCTTTAAATTAATTCAAGACGTATCTGGAACCGCCTTACCTTTCAACCCAAAAGTAGCTTTACTACTTTTAGAATCAGGAAATTTCACACCCAGTTTAAAGAGACTAGCAGGACATATACTGCTGGGAGCGAAATACCTGATCACCAGAAAATGGAAATCGGAGACTCCCCCAAATAGACAAGAGCTTATCCAACTAATATCTGAACACAGTATATATGAAAAGATAATAGCCATAAGAAATAACACAATGCAAAACTTCATAGAGATGTGGAGCCCTTGGATGAGTATTTTTCCAGACTGAAACAAATGTACGTGGACCAACCGATCTTTGAGTTTGAGTTATAGGCCTAGTTGTAAAGGCCAATGTTATTTTAGTATTCTATACTTTCCCACGTGATCTTTCCCTACTCTTCACCTTCCCCTCCCCTCCATCCCCCTCCCCTCCCCCCCACATTTACCTTTCTACTTCAGAACCCATCTTTCCCACCCCACTATATATAACGTGAGCACCTCTCGCGTTTAAACAGTAATTAAGAAACAGAATATAAATGTATAAGTGCCCACTCAAAAGTTAATTATTAGAAAAATCTATGTTTTCTCTTTGAATGTGAAGATCTTATGATGAGTAAGCTGCTAAACATGTCAAGATACTTGTAGTGTCATACCTTTAATACATGATATGTCTTACTCACACTGTAATCTATCTAAACGCTGTTCAATAAAGAAAAATGTTTAAAAAAAAAAAAAAACTTTGGATATCAATTTGCACCCTGGATGCTGCCGAAGTCTTTTTTCATTGCTGCATGTGATTTTGGTGATAAGGATCCATTCACCTGTTTCTTTGGCTACTGCATAATCTATGCCCAGCCCTTGGAGGGATATACAATTTGTGCTGCTGGCGACCTGCTTTCTCAGGCCTTTGCCAGCTTTATGGCTCCCCAGCAAGACTGTGTCACCACTCCCAAGTCAAGGCTGAGTCGGCGGGAGCACTGTAAAAGGATGGTGAGGGAGTACGCAGCCGATCGCACGACCGTCCTCCGTGACGCCTCTGCCCCCTCCAACTACTGGGTGTCGAAGCTGGACACGTGGCCGCGCTGTATGCCCTGGAGGTGCTTGCTTGTCCTGCGGCTAGCGTCTTGTCAGAGAGGGTGTTTAGTGTGGCTGGGGGAATCATCACAGGTAAGCGTATCCGCCTGTCAACTGACAGTGCTGACAGGCTTACACTCATAAAGATGAACAAAGACTGGATTTCCCCAGACTTCTCTTCTCCACCAGCGGACAGCAGCGGTACCTAAACAATACGTAGGCTGCACCAGCGGTTGAAAGCATCGTTCTCTATCACCATAAAAAACGGGTACCTTTTAGCTTCATCAATCTGTGTATTATATTTATCCTCCTCCTCCTGCTCCTCCTCTTGAAACCTCACGTAATCACGCCGAACGGACAATTTTTCTTAGGCCCACAAGGCTTAGTCATATGACTTTATTAAACAATGTTTATATGTTTCAATTCTCATTAAAGCATTGAAACTTGCACCTGAACCAATTTTTATTTTAACTGGGCTGCCTACAGGCCTAGGTACAAATTAAGCCACATTAACCAAAGCGATTCATGGGTTTCACCTGCCCTCTTGGTTGGGCATGGGCAATTTTTCTGAGGTACATTAGTACTGTTGGTACACCAATTTTTTTGAGCCCTCACCTACAGTGTAATCCTAGTAATTTTTATGGGCTTCGCCTGCACTCATGGTACAGCAAGGTGTGTGGGGTTGGCCTACACTTTTGCTACATAAATGTAACTGGGGCCTTGTCTATACTGCAACTACTGAAATGTGCAAGAGACTGTTATCTCCCTAAACTGCTGCAACGGGAATGTTACTGTGGCCTGTCTTGACTGCTACTACTACTGAAATGGAACTAATACTGTGCTCCCCCTATACTGCTGCTTCGGAATTGTTACTGGGGCCTGTCTTGACTGCTACCACTACTGAAATGGAACTAATACTGTGCTCCCCCTATACTGCTGCTAGTGATATGTTACTGGGGCCTGTCTAGACTGCTACTACTACTGAAATGGAACTAATACTGTGCTCCCCCTATACTGCTGCTAGTGATATGTTACTGGGGCCTGTCCAGACTGCTACTACTACTACTGAAATGGAACTAATACTGTGCTCCCCCTATACTGCTGCTAGTGATATGTTACTGTGGCTGTCTTGACTGCTACTACTACTGAAATGGAACTAATACTGTGTTCCCCCTATACTGCTGCTTCGGAATTGTTACTGGGGCCTGTCTGGACTGCTACTACTACTGAAATGGAACTAATACGGTGCTCCCCCTATACTGCTGCTAGTGATATGTTACTGGGGCCTGTCCCTAATGCTACCGCTGAAATGTTACTAATTCTGGGCTCTACCTATACCGCTGCTAATGCTATGTCACTGGGGTGTGGAAACGGAGGCTTCCCAAAGACATGATGGTGGCGAGGCCATTTCCCACCAACGCGGTTACTGTTAAGGTGCACATAACCACGGACACGTGGAGAGGACACGTAGTGCCTCAATAACATCCCCCTCCTCCTCCAACAATGAAAACATTCTTGGCAAATACCTTTGCATAGGTCCGTCTGGTGGCAGTCCAAGAATACCACCTTTACCGACACAACAAGAGAGCCCCCCCACCATCCCCCCGCCACAGCCCACTTAATCCTGGCCGCATTCCGAAAACCAACTAAATAAAACCGCGCTACTCGGTCCGCAGTCGCCACCACATTCCCACCAATGCGGTTACTGTTAAGGTACATATTACCACCCTGACTGGGGCATGCACTGTGGGCCGAAGCACACCTGTATTGTATGTGACGTTAGCTCTGCTGAGCAGGGCACTGCAATGGGATACATTAATGTACCGCCGAAGCCCACCTGCATTTAATCTGACGTTAGCTTTGCTGTCCAGGGCACTGCAATGGGATATATTTATGTACCGCCGGTGGGTTCCAGGGAGCCACCCATGCTGTGGGTCCACAGGGACTTCACATTAGGGATTTGTACCTGCCAGTGTCTATGTATTAAAAACCCTGGTGAGACTGGGGCATGTAGTGTGGGCCGAAGACCACCTGCATTTAATCGGACGTTACCTCAGCTGTGATGGGCACTGCAATGGGATATATTTATGTACCGCCGGTGGCTTCCTGGGACCCACCCATGCTGTCGGTCCACACGGAGTTGTAACTGCCTGCGTCCACTTTTAAAGAACCCCAGTCTGACTGGGGCATGCAGTGTGGGCCGTAGCACACCTGCATTAAACCTGACATTACCTCAGCTGTGATGGGCAATGCAATGGGATATATTTATGTACCGCCGGTGGGTTCCAGGGAGCCACCCATGCCGTGGGTCCACAGGGACTTCACATTAGGGAGTTGTACCTGCCAGTGTCTATGTATTAAAAACCCCGGTCAGACTGGGGCATGCAGTGTGGGCCGAAGACCACCTGCATTTAATCGGACGTTACCTCAGCTGTGATGGGCAATGCAATGGGATATATTTATGTACCGCCGGTGGGTTCCAGGGAGCCACCCATGCTGTGGGTGCACACGGAATTCCCATTGCGGAGTTGTAGCTGCCTGTGACTATTTATAAAAAACCCCGGTCTAACTGGGGCATGCAGACACCTTGACAGAATGAATAGTGTGTGGCACATGGGTTCCCCATTGCTATGTCCACGTGTGCAGCTCCTGATGGAGGTGGCACAGGATTGGATTTCTCATTGCTTCTGTACAGCATTGTGGGCTATCGCCCCGCCCCTTTTAAAGAGGGTCGCTGCCTGGCCGTGCCAACCCTCTGCAGTGTGTGCCTGCGGTTCCTCCTCATGGCAGACGCACTTATAAATAGACATGAGGGTGGTGTGGCTATGAGGCCAGTGTGTGGCATGAGTGCAGCTGAAGGCTCCGCAGGGACACTTTGATGTGCGCTGTGGGTCGTGCGGGGGGGGGGGGGGGGCGGTTGGGCAGCATGTAACCCAGGAGAAGTGGCAGCGGAGTGTCATGCAGGCAGTGATTGTGCTTTGTTCGAGGTAGTGTGGTGCTTAGCTAAGGTATGCCTTGCTAATGAGGGTTTTTCAGAAGTAAAAATTGTTGGGGGGGGGCCCAATAGTGGGACCTGGGAACTTGAGATGCAACCCAACATGTAGCCCCTGACCTGCCCTATCCGTTTCTGTGTCGTTCCCATCACTTTCTTGAATTTCCCAGATTTTCACAAATGAAAACCTTAGCGAGCATCGTCGATATACAATAATGCTCGGGTCGCCCATTGACTTCAATGGGGTTCGTTACTCGAAACGAACCCTCGAGCATCGCGAAAAGTTCGTCTCGAGTAACGAGCACCCGAGCATTTTGGTGCTCGCTCATCTTTAGTTAATAATGATGTTGAGAAGGCCGAACTTTTAAATTCCTATTTTGTATCTGTTTTCTCTGAGAAAGTAGATGTAACATCAACTGATCTTCCCTGTGCTATTGGGGGAATAAAAGAATTCAGGCTATCTGTAAGCAGAGAGATGGTTAGGGAACACATAGCTAACTTAAATGAATTCAAGTCTCAAGGTCGAGATGAATTACTTCCGAGCATACTAAAGGTAGCAGCATAGATAATTGCTGAAGTACTCGCCTCAATCTATCAAAATTCCTGGAGAACAGGAGAAGTCCCAGAAGATTGGAAAAGGGCAAATGTTGTCCCTATCTTCAAAAAAGGGAAGAAGGTGGATCCAGGAAACTACAGGCATGTGAGCCTGACTTCTATACCGGAAAAGATCTTTGAACAAATTAATAAACAGCATGTATGCAAGTACTTGGATAAAAAAGGAGTAATTAACCAGAGCACGCATGGGTTTGTAACAAACAAGTCATGCCAGATGAATCTAATTTCTTTCTATGACAGAATCACAGACTGGTTTGTTCAGGGAAATATGGCGGATATAGTATATCTTGACTTTAGTAAAGCATTTGACAAAGTATCTCATACAATACTTATTAAAAAATAAATGAGCAAACATGGGACTGCTAGGGCAACTGCTTTCAGTTGCAAGGTGGATTCACAACTGGCTTTGTGATCGTACTCAGAGTGGTCATAAATGGCTGCACATCCAAGTGGAAGAATGTATCAAGTGGGGTACCACAGGGCTCTGTCTTAAGCCCAGTGTTGTTCAACATTTTTATAAATGATCTGGTGGATGGATTTGATGGGAAACTGATCAAATTTGCAAACACGAGGGAAGAGAGAGAGAGTATTCAAAAAGATCTAGAAAAGCTTGAACAGTGGGCCGCGATTAACAGAATGGTATTTAACAAGGAGAAATGCAGTCCTACATCTGGGCAAGAAAACTGAAAACAAGCACATACAGAATAGGAGGAATTGGGCTAAGCAGCAGCACATGTGAAAAAGACGGGTATACTAATAGATCATAGACTGAACATGAGTCAGCAATGTGATGTAGCAGCCAAAAAGGCAAACAGAACTCTGAGATGTATTAAGAGAAGCAACGCGTTTTCAATTGCTGGTTTTTATTTTGTGAAATAATAAAAAAGAAGTGCTTTCACCATCACATATTGGACCTTTATCTTCATCTTCTAGTAGCTAAGAGGGTTGCGCCTCCATACCAGCATTTTTCTATATCCTTTTCGTTACACTCACGCCCACCCTGGTGGAGCGTCATCTGGTTGGCAGCACCTCCACCATTCGAAATACTCCATCATTGGAAACACTTTGTACTCCAGAAATATTCTACCACCCTCACTGGGTTTTGCTCCACCCTCCTTTTTCATCTCTTTTACTCACATAGTGCAGAGGGATCAGCCCTATTCTCATTGGCACAAGGAAAGACTAGAAGCAATGGGATGAAACTGAAAGGGAGGAGACAGAATAGATATTATGCGATTCTTGTGCGATGCAATTTTAACATTAGAAAGTCTCATTGAAAAGATTGCAGTGATATCGCAGCATTAAAAAAAACACTAGTGGGTAGAAGCCCTGAGGGTGATCAATGAGAGGAAGAAGTTACCACGGGAAATGATGAGTTCGCCTTCACTGGGAGTGTTGAAACAAAGGCTGGATTTAGTGAATCCTGCACTGAGCAGGAGGTTGGACCAGATGACCCTGGATGTGCCCTCCAACTCTAACATTCTATGATTCTACAAGAACCTCAAAATCAATAAAACCAGAATGTTGCTTTTTCTAGAAAATTCAGTAGTAACTGTAATGACATTGGCAGTTTAATATAAAAAAAAAAAACAACCTAGCCATACTATATGACGGTAACATTTTATCTGAAATTTTAGAGCAAGGCTGTCACTTTATAGCTAAAAAAGGCAATTCTCGAGTGGTATACTTGCCCGCAGTATGTTTTCAGAGGAGAAATATCGTTTCAAAAGATGCAAATAAAAAGGTCATCATACATGTGGAAAAAGTAGATGCAATGTGTGTAAATATTCCATTTAAACATCATGGTTCAGCAGCAGTGACAATACACATACATATGGAATCCGAAATTACAAAAAATGTGAGTTGGAATTTGTAGTATATATCCTCAAATGCAACATAGGTAGAGATGAGCGAGCGTACTCGTAAAAGCACTACTCGCTCGAGTAATTTGCTTTATCCGAGTATCACTGTGCTCATCCCTGAAGATTCGGGTGCTGCCACGGAGCGGGGAGCTGCAGGGGAGAGCGGGGAGGAACGGAGGTAAGATCTTTCTCTCCCTCTCTCCCGCCCGCTCTCCCCTGCTCCCCGCTGAGACTCACCTGTCAGCTGCAGCGGCACCCGAATCTTCAGGGACGAGCACAGCGATACTCGGATAAAGCAAATTACTCGAGCGAGTAGTGCTTTTCCGAGTACGCTCGCTCATCTCTAAACATAGGTTGTTTATATTATTTGGGATGCAAATTGAAATGCACAGTAGCCGAACAGATTGCAGATGCCGCCTCAACAAAAAATAGGAACATTTCAGGTGCTGCCAGACACTTTTGAGATGTACATAATGGAAACATCTCTTCTTTTGTATAGAAGCAGTTAAAAAGCCTAGCACAGGTGGGGACCTGCATGCCTTATTATTACAGCATGAGGCATTAGGCCTCATGTCCACGGGGAAAATCAGATCCGCTGCAGATTCTCCATGTAGAATCTGCAGCGGGTCCCTCCTGCCCCGCGGACATGAGCGCTGAAAAGAAGAATTTAAAAGCATTTACCTATCCGTAGCGGGCGGGGAAGGTCAGCTGTTCCTCACGGCCGGATCTTCATTTTCGGCCGGCGGATGAATTCGTCACGCCGGCGGCACGTCGCCGGCACGTCGGCGATGTGCCGCGCGCATGCGCCGGGCACATCCGCCGAGCCGAAGCAAGAAAGATGCGGCCGTGAGGAAGAGAAGACCTTCAGCGCCCGCTCCGGGTGAGTAATTCTTTTAAATTCCTATTTTTGGTCTCCCGCGGATCCGGACGGCTTCCATAGGCTTCAATAGAAGCCCGCGGGAGCCGACCCCGCGGGAGACCCGCATGAAAATGGAGCATGGTCCGGATTTTTTCATGCTCCATTTTTTTAAAAATCTCTTTTATTGACGATCCGCGGGTATTTATCTACCCCGCGGGTGGTCAATGCATCCCTATGGGGTGCGGATCCGCGGGCAGAAGAAGAGTTAAAATCCGCTGCGGATTTTAATTCTTATTTTGCCCGTGGACATGAGCCCTTATGGTTTATGCAGCAAGGGCCTAGACACAGAATTCAAGCTTGGGTAAGTTGGCTTCATTTCTTTATAACTATGCTAGCAGTGCATCACAGATGTGGTGTAACTCTAGTTGACTATAATTAATAAGAGTACATTATAATAAAATATCGATTATACAACGGAAAAGGGTGACATATTTCTTAAAATACCAAGCAAGTAGAAAAGCAAATACTTAGAAGGCTTGCTTTCTGTAGTCACATGACATGCACAGACTAAAATGTTTAAACCAACAGCATTAACATGTCTTCAGTTATAGTTTAAACATATATATATCTATATCTATATATCTATCTATCTATCTATATATATATATATATATATATATATATATATATATAGTTATTAAGTACTTTTAGTAGTTATGTCTATTGTTTGCAGAAATTTTCAACTGTTGTAATGTGCCTGTATTTCAATGAAGGGTTAAGCGGGCAGGTCCTGCACCTGTTAAATGTGAGCACACAGGGTGTGTTTACTCAGGTACGGGACAGCACTATATAAACTAAGATGATTCCATGGGAGAGAGGAAAGAAAAAACTAAGAAAGCAGAAAGAGAAAGGAGAGCAGGAGAAGAAAGGATTGTGAATCTACGAAAAAAGAAGGCATTGAGGTAAAATAAGGTACAGACTTACAGAGAGCAAGGTGGTAGACATGAAAACTTGATAGAAAATTTGATAAGAGAAGAGGAACACTACCAGAACAGAAAAAGGGCAGATAAAGAGTTTCTGATTATAAACATGAAGCCAAGGCAAGACAGGTATACTATGAGGAATTAACAAGTAAAGTGAGAAGGAACAAAAAAAGTAGGAGAGACATCCCTTATACAAGGGACACGTGTCTCTTCCAGGATTTAAAGCATCGTCAGCTAGAGACAGAGGGAGGAGAGACTTAGAGAAAAAGAGGAGGGAAAGGAGTGGACTGAAATAAACACTGGCTAAGAAAGGGAGATAATACAGAGGTAGAAGAGAGGTGTCAAAGAGTTGACACAAATGACACTGTAAAATCCTGCAAGTGACTCATTTTGGACAGGTAACATTTTGACTTTAACTTTTCAGAGGGGACTAATACAGTGTCCCATTGATTTCTAAATTCCAAGAGTAAAACTTGAGATCTGATTGATATACTAAGATACTTTTTGGGCTGCTATATTGTGTTGTTAGATGAGATTTTGGACTTGATTGCTTTACACAGACTTTGTGCCTAATATATGGTAATAGATCGTGTAGAATGTTTCTGTAGAATTGTTTCTCCTTTTGAAACAATTCTTATCTTGTTTTCCTGTCTGTTTCTAATAGATCCTATAATTGTTTAAATTACTGCTCCCTGAGGTAAACGTCTTACTCCAAACGAAAATGTTCAGTAACTAGAGTAAAGAAAAATGTGTTTGTTGTTATGTTATAATCGACAATATGTGGCACCATAAAGATGATCGCGAGTGTTTAGTATGTCCCCTTGTGATTCTAGGTGTCATTGTGTTCTTGTGTACAGAATGCTGTGCTCCAGGTTTGTTAATTTTTGGAATGTTTCCAAGACCTTCCCTACTTATTTAAGGTGGAAAATCTATACAGCACAGCTTGCCATCCACAACAGTAAATTGTATGCCCACTGTTTATCTGCATGTGTAATTGTGGGTAACATTTAGAGAGCTTCAGCATTTAATTTTATTTTAATTGCATCTATTTTCTTCTTTTACCCTTGCTATATGTGTAATAATACAGTCATATTCTTACTCTTCATTTTATGTAGTAATATTTTTTAGACTAATCTTTTAGTTAGGTTGGGTAAAATGTTGTATTACATAAAGAACTAAATTACTGTACACATTTAAGGGTATCAAAAGTCTTAAAGCTGAAATATGCTGTGAGGATAAACCATATGATTTAAGAATAGCCATGGCTGCTATTCTTCATACCTGACTCCTTTAGAAGAAAAAGATTTTCATTACACAGAGCATGGTCTCTTTTAATAGGCTTAAAATGTCTTTATCTCTGTTCAACCACTGGAATATATGGGATTTTAGTGTTTTAAACACCACAACTTAGCAACGTATATAGCACCATGACAAGCAGGCCTGTCAACTAGATTTTTTTATTCTTCTTTATAACTTTTCCTTAAAAACCCAGGCAACCTAGAACAAGCAATTGCTTTGTGCATAGCAATGATTTACTGCCACATGGAATAGTCTAATAGTATTTTGATGAAGTATTTCAGCAATGGTTTAATTCAAGTGTAATAGTAAAAAGACTCTAGAATATTTTATAATAAAAATGTAGCCCATTTGATTTGAAACTCTGTCCCTAGAACCTGTGTAAGCATTAGGCCTCAAGTCACACTAACATGTAGTATTTATGTATTTGTGTGTTATACAGGTTATGGTTTTGTGCAGTATCAGAGTAGAGACTGTCCTTGTCAGATTGCCAGTTTAAGGGCTCATGCACTCAGTGGTATCCATGGCTAGATGCCACAGCACCATAAACATTCCATGTGTCTCTTATGGTAGCCCTGTATAGAGCCATATTATGGAGATATTGTTTTGGAAAAGAAAAAAAAATCCTTTGCATGAAATTGATAGCATATGGGGGTACACTAACGTCTGAGTTGTGTGGAGCAATAATACGACACCTGAAGAAATCTAAGAGGTGTCGTATTATTGCTCCATACAGATGTTGTAAAGAGCTAATACCACTGATGCAAAAAAAGAAAAATAATTAAGACTTTGACATACCAAACAGTCCTGGGCAGAAATAATCAGAACTCAATATTTTTACTGGAATGAAGTAACAAAACCTTTCACTTTGCAGTCATAAATTGAGTATTGATTGAACTATCCCTGATTGTAGGTTCTGCAGAAAGAAAGGATTAAGACTCGAGAGTCACAACATCTAGCAATTCAACTGCCCTTGTGGATATGTTAGGGATCTTTCACACATGCAAAATATTTCCATAATACACACCTAAAGACGGAGCTTTACCTCTTAGTGATAGCCAATACGCCTTTTTACTGACCTCACTGATGTGCTTAAAACCCGCACATACATCTTTTTTAAGCCAATGGACTGGCTGACTACTGATATACAAGCACCTGCTCTAACCACCAGTAGTGGAGAAACCTCAGATCCTAGCAGTGTAACCAATTACATGCTACAATATATAGCAGCTGCAGCATGTAAGCGGACGACAGGGGGAGAGCTCTTTCTGTCACCCACCGACACCCTCACAAAGGTCTCCATGTCTGCCATGTAACACAGCCTATTAGATCCCACCTCCTGCAGGTCTAATAGACTGCTATCCTAGGCTTAGTATAATGCACTACACAAGTAATGCAGTGTACTACCCTAATGATCGAATAATCGCATCTTCAAGTCAAGACTTAAAAATAGCATCAAAAAAGTTCTTTAAAGTTTAATTAAAAGAAAAAGAATTCAGTTTTAAAAAATAATACATATTTATCCTCAAAAAGCCCTTTTTAAATAGATGAAATACCAGAAGAAATTTTGAAAAAAAAAAAGCATATAATAGGTATTACTGTGTTGTAACAACCCAGACAATGAATAGATTTTGTTATTTATCATGCATGATGAACACTGTAAACAATAATTTAAAAAAATAATGCTAGAATTGGTATTTTCCTTTTTGTTCACATCCCTAAAAATGCTATAAAAAGCAATACAGAAGTGACATGTATTTCAAAATGGTACCAATAAAAATTACAAGTCTCCCTGGAAAAATGAAAATGTTATGGGTCTTAGAATGTGGTGATAATGATTCAATTGTTTTTCTTTAAAAACGTCTGTTTGTTCTGCAAAAGTAGTCAAAAAATTTTAAAAATCTATATAAACTTGGTATTGCAGCAATCATGCTGCTCCAGATAAGAAAACTATTATGTTGTTTTTACAGAGCAGTGAACACCATAAAAACAAAACAAAAAGATAAAATTCATCACAAAATAACAAGCCTTTATATGATAATGAGTTATGGCTGTTGTAATGAAATGATGAAAATTGCTTCGCCTGTAAGGCAAAATATAGACTTGTCACTAAGAGGTTTATCTGCTACTGCAATTTTCCACTCCATCACCTGCATGTATACATGTGGATTTTGGTGCAGAATTTTGTGCCTCTTTAGATATAGAATTAGAAATATTCTGCATGTGTGAAAGGTCACTTAGCATTATCTGTTTTCATATTTAAAATTATTTCTCTCACTCTTTTTATGGCTGTATATTGAAATTTCTATCCCAGGTTACTGAAATATTATTTTTTTTACCATATAGCATGTAAAAATTCACTTTCCTCATATATGACATTTTATGTTACTTGGATAGATCTAATAATACTAACAAAAGTACTATTTTACACAAGTTTTAAAATAAGTAAATATAGTTAATGGCACGTGGTTGAGAAAAGCACCAATGTTATCTTAAAAATGTAAATATTGCAGCCATTCTAGATTGTTTGCAATCATGCTCTTGATTGCTATTAGAGATGAGCGAACGTACTCGTCCGAGCTTGATGCTCGGGCGAATATTAGGGTGTTCGGGATGCTCGTTACTCGTAACGAGTACCACGCGATGTTCGGGTTACTTTCACTTTCATCTCTGAGACGTTAGCGCGCTTTTCTGGCCAATTGAAAGACAGGGAAGGCATTACAACTTCCCCCTGTGATGTTCCAGCCCTATACCACCCCCCTGCTGTGAGTGGCTGGGGAGATCAGGTGTCACCCGAGTATAAAAGTCGGCCCCTCCCGCGGCTCGCCTCAGATGCGTTGTGAGTCACTTGTGACAGAGATCAGGGACAGTGGTATCGTGTTGGAGCTGCTGTAGGGAGAGCGTTAGGAGTTAGTGTAGGCTTCAAGAACCCCAACGGTCCTTCTTAGGGCCACATCTAACAGTGTGCAGTACTGTGGAGGCTGCCTTTTGCAGTGGTGCATATATTTTTTTTTTCCAAATCGGCCGTGCAGAGCATTGCGTCCTGCAGTAATACTCCAGGGACAGAATTGTGTAGGCAGGGCCAGAAGACATATTTTATTGATTGAATATAGGCATTGGGCCTTTCCTTTAAAAAAAAGGGCAAAAATTCTATTTGGCCTGCCTCTGACAGTCCTCAGCATTCTGGGTACGTGTGTGCTGGGTGGTGAACGTAAAAAAAATCATACGCAGCCAGGTAAGTTTAACAGCAGGCTTGCGCCAATTTATTTCCTGGCTGGGAAATCAAATCACTGGTAATACAGCATGCTGAGGGGTAGGGGTAGGCCTAGAGGACGTGGACGCGGCCGAGGACGCGGAGGTCCAAGTCAGGGTGTGGGCACAGGCCGAACTCCTGATCCAGGTGTATCGCAGCCGACTGCTGCGCGATTAGGAGAGAGGCACGTTTCTGGCGTCCCCACATTCATCGCACAATTAATGGGTCCACGCGGGAGACCTTTATTAGAAAATGAACAGTGTGAGCAGGTCCTGTCGTGGATGGCAGAAAGTGCTTCGAGCAACCTATCATCCACCCACAGTTCTGCGCCGTCCAGTGCTGCAAATCCGAATCCTCTGGCTGCTGCTCCTCCTTCCTCCCAGCCTCCTCACTCCACTACAATGACACATGCTCAGGAGCGGGAAGACTCCCAGGAACTGTTCTCGGGCCCCTGCTCAGATTGGGCAGCAGTGGTTCCTCTCCCACCAGAGAAGTTTATCGTCACTGATGCCCAACCATTAAAAAGTTCCCGGGGTCCGGGGGATGAGGCTGGGGACTTCCGGCAACTGTCTCAAGACCTTTCAGTGGGTGAGGAGGACGATGACGATGAGACACAGTTGTCTATCGGTGAGGTAGTAGTAAGGGCAGTAAGTCCGAGGGAGGAGCGCACAGAGGATTCTGAGGAAGAGCAGCAGGACGATGAGGTGACTGACCCCACCTGGTTTGCAACGCCTACTCAGGACAGGTCTTCAGAGGGGGAGGCAAGGGCAGCAGCAGGGCAGGTTGCAAGAGGCAGTGCGGTGTCCAGGGGTAGAGGCAGGGCCAGACCGAATAATCCACCAACTGTTTCCCAAAGCGCACCCTCGCACCATGCCACCCTGCAGAGGCCAAGGTGCTCTAAGGTCTGGCAGTTTTTCACAGAGACGCCTGACGACCGACGAACAGTGGTGTGCAACCTTTGTCGCGCCAAGATCAGCCGGGGAGCCACCACCAACAGCCTCACCACCACCAGCATGCGCAGACATATGATGGCCAAGCACCCCACAAGGTGGGACGAAGGCCGTTCACCGCCTCCGGTTTGCACCGCTGCCTCTCCCCCTCTGCCCCAACCTGCCACTGAGATCCAACCCCCCTCTCAGGACACAGGCACTACCATCTCCTGGCCTGCAGCCACACCCTCACCTCCGCTGTCCTCGGCCCCATCCACCAATGTCTCGCACTGTCCAGCCGTTGCTAGCGCAAGTGTTTGAGCGCAAGCGCAAGTACGCCGCCACGCACCCGCACGCTTGCCACCCATGCTGTAGGTGCACACGGAGTTGAACCTACATCTGTCCACTTGTAAAGAACCCCAGTCAGACTGGGGCATGCAGTGTGGGCCGAAGCCCACCTGCATTAACCACGACATTACCTCAGCTGTGATGGGCAATGCAATGGGATTTATTTATGTACCGCCGGTGGCTTCCTGGCACCCACCCATGCTGTGGGTCCACAGGGAGTTGTTACTACATCTGTCCACTTGTAAAGAACCCCAGTCTGACTGGGGCATGCAGTGTGGGCCGAAGCCCACCTGCATTAACCACGACATTACCTCAGCTGTGATGGGCAATGCAATGGGATTTATTTATGTACCACCGGTGGGTTCCAGGGAGCCACCCATGCTGTAGGTGCACACGGAGTTGAACCTACATCTGTCCACTTGTAAAGAACCCCAGTCAGACTGGGGCATGCAGTGTGGGCCGAAGCCCACCTGTATTAAGCATGACATTACCTCAGCTGTGATGGGCAATGCAATGGGATATTTTTATGTACCACCGGTGGGTTCCAGGGAGCCACCCATGCTGTAGGTGCACACGGAGTTTAACCTACATCTGTCCACTTGTAAAGAACCCCAGTCAGACTGGGGCATGCAGTGTGGGCCGAAGCCCACCTGTATTAAGCATGACATTACCTAAGCTGTGATGGGCAATGCAATGGGATATTTTTATGTACCGCCGGTGGGTTCTAGGGAGCCACCCATGCTGTGGGTGCACACGGAATTCCCATTGCGGAGTTGGACCTGGCTGTGACTATTTATAAAAAACCGCGGTCTGACTGGGGCATGCAGACACCTTTACAGAATGAATAGTGTGTCGCACATAGGTTCCCCATTGCTATGCCCACGTGTGCAGCTCCAGATGGAGGTGGCACAGGATTGGATTTCTCATTGCTTCTGTACAGCATTGTGGACTATCGGCCCGCCCCTTTTATGGGGGAGTCGCTGCCTAGCCATGCCAACCCTCTGCAGTGTGTGCCTGCTTTTCCTCTGGCAGACGCACTTATAAATAGACATGAGGGTGGTGTGGCATGAGGGCAGCTGAAGGCTGGGCAGGGACAATTTGGTGGACGCTGTGGACGCTGTCGTGCGGGGGGGGGGGGGGGGTTGGGCAGCATGTAACCCAGGAGAAGTGGCAGCGGAGTGTCATGCAGGCAGTGATTGTGCTTTGTTGGAGGTAGTGTGGTGCTTAGCTAAGGTATGCCATGCTAATGAGGGCTTTTCAGAAGTAAAAGTTGTTGGGAGGGGGTATTGTGGCTTAATAGTGGGACCTGTGAACTTGAGATGCAGCCCAACATGTAGCCCCTCGCCTGCCCTATCCGTTGCTGTGTCGTTCCCATCACTTTCTTGAATTGCCCAGATTTTCACACATGAAAACCTTAGCGAGCATCGGCGAAATACAAAAATGCTCGGGTCGCCCATTGTCTTCAATGGGGTTTGTTACTCGAAACGAACCCTCGAGCATCGCGATAATTTCGTCCCGAGTAACGAGCACCCGAGCATTTTGGTGCGCGCTCATCTCTAATTGCTATAGATCCTTTATATTTAAAGTGTACCTGTGCTATAGGCGCTATATGGGGCCATCTTCAAATGGTAGGAGGAGCTGAAAATGGCCGACAAAGCATGAGCGCTGTAGACTGAAAGTGCAGGTACTCTGTAATCAGTTTTTGTTGAATTTCATAAGTTCAAAGAAAGAGATAGACTCTGGTTATGAAGACTAAATGATGGGTAAACAACAGACTACATAACTAGGATAGGACAATAAAACTCTCCACCCACCATTAACTATATAAGTATATTACATTAGGAAAAGAAGATAAGCAGACAATATATTTAATCAAAAGATAAAAAAGTAGAACATATATAATGTGATGGCCTGGGGCGGGAGCCAGGGAACATTTACACACATAAAAATACATAAAAAAGGGTTGGACTTTTTACATAGTTTGATAATAGGGCAAGAACATTCATAGTAATGGTCATTTACCCGATCATTGGGACACATGAAAGTGCCACTGATCACCTGATGAATGAGAACATGCTCATTCATCAAGCAAACACATCTTTTATGAGTCACAAAGAAATCACCAGTGTCAACAGAAATGATCTGCTGTTTGAAAGTCTGATAGATGAGCACTAATCTCATTGATTAGCGTTTGCCTTTGAGAACAGATTGCATGTAAAAGGAGTCTGAGAAACATCAAAGAAAGACAAGAAAAGAGAATGAAAAAATGCAAAACTTGATCAGCTCAGAATTACTCTCTGAATCATTAAAGGGGTTGTCCCGCGAAACAAAGTGGGTCTATACACTTCTGTATGGCCATATTAATGCACTTTGTAATGTACATTGTGCATTAATTATGAGCCATACAGAAGTTATCAAAAGTTATTCACTTACCTGTTCCGTTGCTGGCGTCCTCGTCTCCATGGTGCCCATCTAATTTTCAGCGTCTAATGGCCAAATTAGACGCGCTTGCGCAGTCCGGGTCTTCTCCTTTTCTCAATGGGGCTCCGTGTAGCTCCACCCCGTCACGTGCCGATTCCAGCCAATCAGGAGACTGGAATCGGCAATGGACCGCACAGAAGCCCTGCGGTCCACCGAGGGAGAAGATCCCGGTGGCCATCTTCAGCAGGTAAGTAAGAAGTCACCGGAGCGCGGGGATTCAGGTAAGCGCTGTGCGGTGTTCTTTTTTAACCCCTGCATCGGGGTTGTCTCGCGCCGAACGGGGGGGGGGGGGGTTGAAAAAAAAAAAAAAAAACGTTTCGGCGCGGGACAACCCCTTTAAATTGGACAATGTCCTCAAAAATAACAGTATGGCCTGTGATATGCTGCTGTTGCCCTGGGGTTTAGGGGACATTAATAGAATTAATACTTGTGCATATCGGGGACCTCTTTGTGCCTGCTGTAGGAGTAGATGCAGCAGCCGGGGCCTCACCTGAACATAATGGGAATGCAGGGCCTAGAGCACTTACTCCAACTGCACCATGTTTAATTCGTCCCTAGTGGTAATGCCTTGCCTAGATCTTACTACCAAACTTGGATCATCTCTGCTTGTGTCCTATGTTAGGGGTATATATAGAAAGGCGATTATATGTGCAGGCAGAGAAGTCTATAAAAATGGAGTTCTTCAAATGCAGTGGATGCATTTTAAAAAGAGCACTGCTCCCTGCAAGTAGAGAGAAAGGATTTAAATTGCGTATACTCTAATTAGGCCTGAGTATCAAATACTGTATCAATTCTTCTGTTGCTAAAATTAAATAATATAGGGGAAATGAGAGTCGTCAGTTATTCACTGACGACTCTCATTTCCATCAAGCAAGAAAGATATCTGTCTTTATTTGGGGAAATGCTGAGTCAAAAAAATAAGAGTATAAGGCTGGGTTTACACAGGGCGGAATTGCTGCAGAATTTTTTGTGTGGACTTTCCACACGTAAATTCCGCCAGCATTTTTAAACCAGAAACTGAACAGCAAGGTGGACGAGATTTGGCAAAAATCTCATTCACACGCTACTGACAGCACAAACAAGCCATGCGGAAACTGACATGCGGCCCGGAATTCAAATACGCAACATGTCAATTGTATCACCATTTCCACTAAGGGCTCTATGGGGAGAAATTCCTGCAGTGGAATACAGGCAGAAAAGCCGCTTCAAACCTCTCGCCAAATGGCGCAGGTTTTAAAGCAGCCTTTCCACTGCAGAAATCTTCTTGCGGTCCTGCTGTGGATTTTCCGCAAGAATTCTATCCTGTGGGAACCCAGCCTTAGAGGGCTATTGCTTTTAGAATCATAGAATGGTAGAGTTGGAAGGAACCTCCAGGCTCATCTGGTCCAACCCCCTGTTCAGTGTAGGATTCACTAAATCATCCCAGACAGATATTTGTTCAGCCTTTCTTTTAACACTTCTATTGAAGGAGAACTCACCACCTCCTATGGTAACCTGTTCCACTCATTGATCACCTCCACTGTCAGAAAGTTTTTTCTAATATCTAATTTGTGTCTCCTCCCTTTCTGTTTCATCCCATTGCTTCTAGTTTTTGCATGTGCAAATGACAATAGGGCTGAACTCTCTGCACTGGGACAGCCCTTCAGATATTTGTAGACAGCTATTAATTCTCCTCTCAGCCTTCTTTTTTGCAAACTAAATATTCCCATCAAATCCATTCTCGGCGGGGGGCGGGGAGTGGCGGGGGAGAGCTGGGAGGAACGGGGGGGAGATCTCTCTTTCCTCCCCCCCCCCCCCTGCTCCCCCCTGCTCACTCCGGCAACTCACCGCTCCTCCCCGCCGGCACCCGAATCTTTTGAGACGAGCGGGCAGGTACTCGCAAAAGGCAATACTCATCTCTATTAGCTAAGTATTCCCTCACCATTTTTCTGCTTATAGATAGCCTGCATTCTTTTATTTTCCTAATAGCACAGGGAAGATCAGTTAATGTTCCATCTATTTTCTGGGAGAAAACAGATACAAAATAGGAATTTAAAAGTTAGGCCTTCTCAACATCATTCTTAACCAATTCATCATTTTCATCTTGTAAGCATCCAATAGCATCTTTGACTTTTCTTTTGCTTTTGACATAACCCCAAAATCCTTTTTTATTGCTTTTGGCCTCTGTTGCAAGCCCCAATTCATTATTAGCTTTAGCTTTTCTGACACTTGCCCAACAGTTTCTGCAGACCACATTATATTCTTCTTTAGATTTCCCCCCCTCTTTCCATTTGATAAACAGATTTTTCTTCGTTTTTAACACGTGTGCAAGTTCTGTGTTCATCCATCCTTGTTTCTTTAAATGCTTCCCATTCTTCCTTCTTTTATGGATTGTTAATGATTGTGCTTTGCGAATCTCATTTAGCAATATTTCCCAACCTTCTTGGGCATTTCTGTCCTTAAGAACATCCAGCCATTGGAGTCTCCCTACTGTCTTTCTGAGTTCATTAAAATCTGCCTTTCTACAATCCAACCTTGAGGTCTTCCTACCCTTTTCAAGCTTGAAAAAGGCTGCCAGTTCAGCCGAAACGTTGCTGTCTTGCCATTTTTACCTGGAGGATGTTAATAAAGGTATGTTTTATACTATGAAAAGAAGGATGTGAACAACCTTTTTTGCTTATCCATTTTTTCTGTGCCGCTCCACAACTTGTTTATGGACTGTAGCTTACTGAGCCCATTAAAGTCTGGACTGTTTTTCCCTTTTCGCACCCCCACTCAGTAGTGGTTACGGTTTAGGAGTGCTGCTGTAAATACATTGATTTTCAGCCTATCAGACACATCTTTGATTTGTGCACCTGGAAGATAGCACACCTCTTGTGAGGTGTCAGGTCTGCAGACAGCGGCCTCTGTTCCTCTCAATAGGGAATCCCCCCACACCCACCACTCTCCTTTTCTTATTCACCACAGCACTTCATTTTCTCCATTCAAGAGGACTCTGTGTGCTTACTACACAGCTCTTTGTGGGTACAGTAATTTCTTGCTGTACCTCTTTCTCCTCTGCTCTGTTCTTTGTGGTTAGAGTCATTTCTTGCTGTACCTCTTTCTCCTCTGCTCAGTTCTTTGTGGGTAGAGTCATTTCTTGCTGTACCTCTTTCTCCTTCTGCTCAGGAATTAGTACGAGGCCCCCTGTGTAAGAACCTGGTACAGGTTCCCGAGCAGTATGAGTGCTGGCTGACTTCTGATTGTCCTGCTTCTTTGGGTCACATGCTTCCATTCCTCTGCTTCTGCAGGTATACTGGACATTTCTTTTCCTTCAACATTTTGAAGACTTACCTCTGCTGTCAAGGAATTCCTCGCCTTCCTTAATGAGCTTCAATGTAGCTATTCTCTTTGCACCTTTTCCACCAGTGGAGACACAAGCTTGCATTTCTGGTAGGTGAAGTTTGGCTTTTCCTCTGGTAGGTCTGTAAACATATAGCATAAGTTGCAGCTCACCATATGTCTCCTCTCCTTTTCCATGTTGTCAGTTGATGTCCACTTCCAAACTTCTAAAAGTCAAGAATTGTAGTGAAGTTACTACTGATAGTGAAGATACTACTAAGTATACAACTTCCTGACAGCACGCGTTCTGGCGATGCCATCAGAGTAGGTAGACCAGGCTAATCCCAACAATCTTCCCGCTTACAGTGACTCTTTGCTCTTCCCAGAATGCACAGGGAATATGCAAATGAACTTCCTGCAGCTCCAATCTCTGGTCTGGCAATGTCCTATATGATTCTATGATTGGTTGCTATTTGTTATACTGCTGCGGTAAAATAAAAGCTGTGCTGTGATTGGTTGCTGTGGGCAACACAGATTTTAAAAAAAATCTCAATCCATGTTAATGTGTCTTTCATTCAAGTTTTAATCCCGGGTAACGCGAGGTATCCCTGCTAGCTTCATAATTGTATATGTGTGGCAACAATGTCTGCCCTCACATGTCTGCCTGTTTTGGGAGGTCTAGCTTATGATGTGAATCCCATTCCCCTCCACTCTGCCGCACTTAATAATCAGATACGTGCGGCAACAACATCTGCCCTCACATGTCTGCCCATTTGTATAGGCATGGGTTATGAAGTGCACCTTCTTCCTTTCCACCTCGCTGCTAGGCGCTGGCGGCCAAGCGGAGGTGCACCTGCACATCACCCAATAAATCTGTCCTGTCGCGTTTCCTAGAGAACTCTATAAATTTTCGGGATAAAATGTAGCCTGTGTCCTTCCTCAAGATGCAAGCTATCTCTCTGCCAAATTTCATCAAAATCGCTTCAGCGGTTTAGCCGTGAAAAGGTAACAGACAGAGTTACTTGCGCATTTATATTATTAGTATGGATCTTCTAAGACAGAGCGTTAATTCAGAGTATAAAGTTTAGACTGATCAGAAGGAATAGATATTCGTAGGTAATGAATGGCATGCAGCTGCCTATTGCTCAGCAATATGTCTTGCTTCTGCAGGGGGCAAGGAAACATTGATCGAAGGAAGTAAAATGGATTTGAGACAAAGAGTAGAAGTCATGTGTATATAAAGCAGACTTAAAATGAGGCATTCCTACTTATAAGCCATGAATGTCAGGCAATATGATTGCAATACAAAGGTGTTCCATCACCAAGATGTACAGAAAGGTAAGGGCTCCTGTACACTTGCGTTTTTCTTTGGCGTTTTTTTCATGCGATATCGCTGCGTTTTTTTCACGTGATTGTCAATGGGACTTTCTAATGTTAAAAATGCATCGCACAAAAATTGCAAAGCACCAACTTGCAATGTGTTTTTAACATTAGAAAGTCCCATTTAAGAAAAATGCAAATATGCAGCAGCTCTAACAAAGGGGCCTAGTACCATTCCATTTTGAGAACAGAGTAGATAATATGCCATTTATTCTAACTTTAGTCAAACAACTGGAAGACAGGGCCAGAATCTTTGCCTGAAAACGTGGGTACCAGGACAGTTTGCTTAAGTGTCGCTGATGCGGCGTCCTGTAGGGTGACTCTGGACACATGGCATACGCTGAGGAGCTGGGAGCAGGGGCGTAACTATAGAGGATGCAGGGGATGCGATTGCACCCAGGCCCAGGAGCCTTAGGGGGCCATAAGGCCCCTCTTCTCCATATAGGGAACCCAGTACTATAAGTAAAGCATTATAGTTGGGGGTCCTGTTACAAGTTTTGCATCAGGGCCTGGGAGCTTCACGTTACGCCTCTGGCTGGGAGGGCAAGATTCTGGCTTGTCACAGCGGCACTTACCACGCTACCTCCCAAAGAGACGCACGCAGCCAAGGCCAGGGCAGCGCTGGGCCTCTTTCGGACACCCCTGGGTTGGGGATGCCCAATAAACATTAGGAAAGGTGAAACGGCATGAACTTCGGCGAGGAAATAAAGGAGCCACGAATAATTGTATAGTACCTTAGGTCTTAGGTCCCCAGGAACAGTCAGGGCCTGGAACAAACTTTACTGGCACCAATGACAAGTTTAGAACATGTAGGAATGAGATGCAGCAAAGTACCTCCACACGGCAGACCCAGACTTTAGGCCACCCATGTGTGATTAAGTAAAGACATGTACCTCCACTCAGCAGGACTCAGATTGTAAGATGCTTGAGTGTGAACAATAGGACTCCAACTGGCAGTCCCAGACTGTTGGACGCACAGGTATGAATTGATCAGATAAGAGTACCTCTGCACTAGGCCTTGCCACAAGAACACACATGCTTGACTCACACTATCTCTCTTTTGTGGGCTCACTCCTTCTCTCTTTTTGTGGGTTCACTCCTTCTTTCGCTCGGGAAATTGTCTCTCCTCCTCCATGCTTGACTACATGAGAGCTGAAGGTGCCCCCATGTAGCTAGACGTCCTGACTACCACTCCTGAAGGCATGGACCAACCTACCTTCCTGAGCTCATGAATTCCCATTTATACCTTCTCTCACCCCACATGACAGGACAAAATTGTTATATTTGCAGACAGTCTTCATGCTTTACAGACACTTAACCCATAACACGCTGCATCTGTGCAATACACAAAACAGAATGACAAGACATTTTGCACAGTGTATCAACATAAGACATTATATGTATGACATTATGGAGGGGGCCAGGAAAGCATGTACTGGGCCACTACACTGACATACAGCATCAATGCTTTCTCTGCATCCACTGATGGATATCTTAGCTCTGTACATCAGGAGTAGCACTTTCCACACCTTGACAAATCCCACTTTATCTGTGTGTATGACTGATGGGAGGGGAGGAGCCATTCTGTTTGCTAAAGCCCTAAAAACAGCTTTATATCCACATTGTTTACATTAATTAGTGATATGGATATACAGTTGGAGGATATAGTAAAATCTTAGCCTAGTTTTGGTAAAACACTAGTATATACATCTAAGGATTGGATAATAAGCGTTTCCCTAGAAAGCGAGCAACGTTAGCTGTTCCTGTAATAGTTTGTTAATTGTGAAGGTACAGCTCTCAGAAACTGGGCTTTCTCCAGCAGGGATGTTGTGATGGTGATTCAAATTTCAGGATCAGTAAGGCTGGGTTCACATGGGACGGAATTGCTGTGGAATTTCCGTGTGGCAATTCCACCCACGGCTCCTAATCCCAGGATTAGCCAGCCCTGTGGATGAGATTTTGCAAAAATCTGTTGCAGCAAAGCCCGGCGGAAACAAACATGCGGCATGTCAATTTAAAAATTTTTTTCTGCTACGACCTCACTCCTTTCTATGGGGAGAGAAAGTCGCAGCCGAATGCCGACAGCTGAACCGCTCCAAAACCCACTGCGAAACGCTGCGGGTTCTGAAGCTGCGGCTCTCCGACGGAAATCTTGCAGTTTTTTTGGTGCGGCCAAGCCGCAAGATTTCTGCCGGATTTCCATCCCGTGTGAACCCAGCCTAAAATCCTCTTCTAATGCCTCTTTGAAATTATTACCCAAAGTTGAAAGGGCAATTTATTTTATCTGTTCGTTTATGCGGTCAGAAAGAGATGAAGCTTGCATATCCGTGAATTGACCTTTAGCGTCATAAAGCTGCAAACAATAGGAGAAAAAGATTTAATGGATTTCAGTTGGATTATATGTGTCAATTAAGTCTGCCCTTTTCACACAAGGTGTCGTGTGTGATTATAGTTAGCAAGAAAGTGGTCTGCCACATTTTTCTGAATAGTCAAAGAAACAGCATTTCTATTGGTGCCTATACTGTACTGTTTTTTTTATTTAGTAGGGGGTTAAATTCATCCTTAGCTTTAGCTATCTCAGCCAGTGTGGACGCGAACAGTGTGTGAATCTGTTGGAGAAGTTTAGAGATTGTAAATGCCTTTTCTCTTTTTAATCTTGCTGATCAGCAGTTTTGCTCTCCTACATTACCACCCATGGGTCACCATGACATTTATAGTCTACTAGCTGATATACCCGGCTTCGCCTGAGTTCATTTGGTACAGGAAGATTTTATGGAGTTGTGGTTACTTCAGAGGAACGAGGAATAAAATATGTATACACAGAGGAGCATTAAATTCTGCTCAGACCGCATGTACCGATGTTCCTCTGCAGAAAGTGCAACCCTCCTACTCGCCTCACTTTTTACCCTAAAGGTAACACCCCTTTTTATTCAAATTAACCCTCAAACTGGAGGTTGCAGCCCTTTCTTAGCCTTAAAGGCATCCATGCAGTCCATGGCAGCTTCATTATGTACTTTACAGCCTTTCAGTTAAATGTACACAGAGGTCAGTTAGATTCTCCTCAATATATGCACACATAAAGGTAAGGGTGTCTACCCACTAGCGATATTTTTGCGATGCGACAGCGATGATTATGAAACCAATGATTTTCATTGGTTTCAAACCAATGAACTCATTTGTAATTTTTCACTCCAGCCTCGCAGCGCAGAGAAAAAAATCTGTGACATCGCTCAGTGTTTTCAACGGGGCCAGCGGCAGCAGCGCTAGCCCCATTGAAAACATACGGAGTACATCACGGACTTCTGCCACAGCTGTGACATCTGTGGCAGGGGTGTCTTTATCACCGCGAGGACCGTGGGGATAAAAGAATCCTCTGCCACAGCTGCTGTGGCCCCATTGAAAGCAGTGGGTTGCAGGAAACCCCCACAGCGATGATTTTCGGGGAAGGGCTTGAAATATTAGCCCTTCCCTGAAAATAATCCTTTTGTCAGGGTAATTCTAAGTACAGCACCAATCAGGCCCACCCCACTTGCCCCGTTGCCGGCGGTAAGGAAGAAAACACCACACGGAGGTCTGGTATAGTTTCTCACACGGGGACATGGCTGCGCTTCACGCTTTATTACAGATTACATGAGATCTTATACCCTTTGTCTCATCACCAGGAATGGGTGATGGGCTCATAACCATATATGGGAAGTCCGGATTTCCGGCCTGAGACAGTGAAAGTTATGTACATAGTTGAACAGTCTCCATCTTGATATGGCGTTTCTGGGAAAACGGCCAAGTACGCGTCCTTGTGTCTGGTTCTTCTTTGCTGGGTTTGATACATTTTGTCTTCGCCTTGCAAGGCCTTTGGAATATCTGATGTAAGGCGACAGATTAAGTTTTTTCTCATTTGGAATTGAATAGAACTTGCATACAGGTATAAAGCATAAAAAACATATGGCAATATATATATATATACCCTCACACTTAGCTGATGAAAAATATATAATATATACTCACCCATCCGCCGCTCAGGCATGTCCTCTGGCTGGCTCCCCGCCACTGCTGTGAATCACAGGCAGCAATCAGCCATTCATTGATAAATGCATATGCGCTGCCTGTGATTGGCTGAGGTATGTCATTTTGTGTGGTACGTGCTGTAGTTTCTGTTGGTACCATTTTTTAATACATACGACTGTTTGATCGCTTTTTATTACATTTTTTCTGGTAGACAGGGTGACCAAAAAAGCGCATTTGTGGCGTTCTTCCTTTTTTTTTTGGACTACTTTTTCCCTGCACGGTAAATAATGCGCTACTTTGATAGATCAGACCTTTACGGACGCGGCAAAGCCAAATATGTATTTTTGCTTCATTATTTAGATTCTTTTATTGCAAATATGGCAAGAGGGGTTTTTTTAAACTTAAAAAAAAAAATTAATAAAACTTTATTTTTCTTATTTTTACATTTTCTTTTAGTCCTCCTAGGGGACCACAACATGTGATGCTTTGATCGCTCCTGCAGTACGATCTAATGCCACAGCAGTACATCATATTCTGATTCGAAAGGCAGCCTATCAAGCTACCCTATGGGGACGGCTTGATAGACGTTCTGCCATGACAGCCCTGGGGCCTTTCAGAAGGCCCCTGGTTGCCATGACACCCACACAGCTCCCTGCGATCTCATCAAGCGGGGGGATTGCATGGTACCCCCGAACATTGGTCGGGGGATTTAAATGCCGCTGTCAGAATTGACAGCAGCATTTAAAGGGTTAACAGCCTCAATTGCCCATGCAGCTTGTCTAGGCTATTGCCCGCGGGTTTCAGTTGTAGGAAACAGCTGACACCCGCGGTGTTTGGAGGGAGGTCACAGCGCAATCTCCCTCCATACACATCCTGCAGCTGCAGAATGTAAAAACACTATGGGGCCGTCACTAAGGGGTTAAGTCTGGTCCGAAAGCCTGAGAGTTCCTGCCAGGTGCAGTCATGCATTGGGCTGATGAGAGTTGCAAGCATCACTTGGCCTAGTCTGTGAGTGAAGTTGGGTCTGGCTGGCGATCCATGCTAGAGCTGTTGACCCTAAGATCCTGGTGGATGGTAAACTGTAGAACTGTCATCTTGGCTGTGGCCTTGATTGGAACTGCCAGGCCTCAGGACAACCCATAACCAAAAGTGTCCTTGGAGTTATGGAGCGGTTCTAGACTGCAACCTGAGATGAGAGACCGTACTGTGAGCTCCTCAAAGCTCTTAGAAATACTGCTGTTGTGACCAAAGTTTAACAGAGTATGTAACCGCCAAGTTGTATGTGCCCTCTAAAAGAGAGTGTAAGCAATATCTGCATGCTCTCATTGAGAGACTATTACATTGCTGTCAGTAACTGCCAAGCTCTGTGCCTAATTTGCACCTATAACCACTGTTCTTGTGCTGTAAGCATTAAACCGTGCACCCCCTCTTGGAGTAAAGATAATTTAAAGTTACGGCTGTGTGTTTGCCTCTTCATTGTGCCATCTTTGAATGAGACCACAACACAGAATTGACTCCCTTAGTCTTTCTACAGGAGAGTCTTCTCCCAGGCCAAAACACAACCATCTACTGTGGAAATATGAATTCTACAAAACAAAGCCAATTTGCCAATGAGCAAGTATATAGTTTAACAACCAAAGTTATAGTATGAAGTTTAACATCTACGTTATAGCAGACCAGACTGCGACCTATCCTATGTTTCCCAGTGTACCCTGCATGTAGTTTTGAAATGGCTGTACAGATAAAAAAATTTAAGGCCACCCAAGTTAGAGCTTAAGGCCTCATGTCCACAGGGTCCCTCCTGCCCCACGGACATGAGGCATGAAAATAAGAATAAACTTACCTGCTGCAGACCGTGTAGGTCTTCCCTTCTTCGGCCCGGCGGATGTGCTCGGCACGCCGGCTGCGTGCTGCGCGCATGCACCGGGCACATCCACTGGGCCGAAGAAAGAAGCTCCTGCCACGAACGAAGATCTGCATCGCCCGGAGCAGGTGAGTTTAATTCAGGCGCGGGTCTTCTGTGGATCCGGACGGCTTCCATAGGCTTCAATAGAAGCCTGTGGGAGCCGTCCCCGCGGGAGACCCGCACCTAAATGGAGCATGTTCATTTTTTTTCATGCTCCAGAAATTTTTTAATTCACTTTTATTGACCATCCGCGGGTATTTATCTACCCGCGGGTGGTCAATGCATTCCAATGGGGCGCGGATCCGCGTGCGGGTGATCCGCTGCGGATTTTAATTCTTCTTTTCCCCGTGGACATGAGGCCTAAGCCTGTTGTCAAGCAGGTTCCACAAGGCAGGAGGGCCTAAGAAGATGAAACTAATAGGAAAAATTAGCTAACATGTATGCATATGACCATTTAGTTTATCGGCTGTAGGCAATTTAGAAGTAATATGCTTATACAGTAAGTAGGCGGAAGATGTGTCATTAGTCCAGTAAAATACGGTACAAACACACTCTTGGGATGTTATACTATTTTATTGCAAGTGTTAGCCTCTCAGACAAACTCACTATGTCTGTATTAGATCGTATTCACACCGAGAAACATTAGACAGGCAATGTAGCTGAGGAGGCATGCATGAAGTTTTTTCAGGCTGAAGTTCTTGTAGATGTACACAACCATCAGCAGATGAAAAGATGATTCTTTAGCACAGTTAAACAGAAGATGACTGAATATGAAGTAAACTGAAACTAAAACACATTAACCCCTTAACGACCGGCTCATAGTCTTTTTACGTCCTCACTTGCTGGGCCTTATTCCCTGAGGACGTAGAAATATGTTTCCTGCAGGGATTAAGGCCCTGCAAGCTGAGGACGTGACAGCTCCATGCTGCCGGCTCCCGGAGGTAGCCGGCAACCTGGAGCTGCCATTCCGGGCCGCGGATCCCCTCCCCCGGTCACATGATCGCCGGCATTTACCGAATGCCGGCGATCATATAAAAGTTAATAAAAAGTTTAAAAAAGTGAAAGATTCAGCTGCCCTGGTGGATCGGATCCATCGGGGCAGCTGAAAGTACTCACCCGCCTTCGCCCCGATGATCAGCGGTGTCCCAGCCTCCAGGTCCCGTCGGCACCTTCTGCGCATGCGCGCCAGACGTCATACGTGCGCGCGGCCCGGGAAATTTAAAAATCCTTCTGCTCCCGGCTCCCATGTGTAGCCAAGAGCAGAGGGATGTCACCAGGAGCCGCTGTATGCGGTTTCCGGTCACATGATCGCTGCTATCCAATGGATAGCAGCGATCATGTAAAGTAAAAAAAAGTTTTAAAAAAGTTTAAAAAAAAGAAAAAGAAGTTTAAGTTTCATTTCCCCTCATGGATCATATCCGTGAGGGAAGATGAAATAACGTACCTAAGGCACCGCATTTATCCGTGGACTTCACCACGGCTTCTGCGCACGTGCCCGCCGCCAAGATGGTGGACACATGTGCAAAAGGCGCAGATTGCCAGGGTAATTTAAAATCTCCCTGCTCCTGGCTACCAAATGTAGCCGAGAGCCTGGAGATTTCACCGGGGCCCGCAAAACGCAGTTCCTGGTCACGTGATCGCCGTTTTCCAATTGAAAACGGCGATCACGTAAAAGTAAAAAAAGTGAAAATTTCACCTCCAATCACAGATCAGATTCGTGAGGGGAGGTGAAATTACTTACCTAAGGCCTCCGGCGATGTCCCCCGACGGGATCTTTATCCACAGACCTTTCCCCAACTTTGGCGCATGTGCCCATTAGCAAAATGGCGGACGCAAGCGCAAAAGCTGTTGAGGGCCCTGGAAATTCAAAGTCTCCTTGCTCCTGGCTACTAAATGTAGCCAATAGCCTGGAGCAGTGACTAAGGGCCACAGTGAGTGGTCCCCGGTCACATGATCGCCGTTATCCAATAGATAATGGCGATTACGTAAAGTTTAAGACAGTTGAAATTTGATGCGCCTTTCCTTTTGAGCTCCATTGTGCATACAGACATAATATTAAGGCCACAATGGGTATGTCTCTGAAAACGGGACAAAAGGGGCTATCCATTTTGGGGTGAACTTTTTCATTCTTATGTACGCTGTACAAAAAAAATGTTTTTAAAATGACACAAAATTAAAATCGTAATTTTTTCCATCTGCTTTGCTCAGATTCATTCAAAAACTGTGGGGTTAAAATATACAGTACACCCCTAGGTGTATGCGTTAAGTGGTCTAGTTTTCAAAATGGGGTCATTTGTGGGGGTCCTCTGTCGTTTTGGCCACTCAAGGGTTCTACAAGTGGGCAATGGGGCCTAAAATGCCTTCACGCAAAATGTCTGTTCTAAAAGCCCCCGGCTGCTCTTTTAGTTTGGGGCCCCGTTGTTAATACGGACATAATTTTAGGGCCACAATGGGTATGTTTCTGAACACGGGACAAACAGGGGTATTCATTTTGGGGTGAAAGTCTTCATCCCTATGTGTGCTGTACAAAAAAAAACGGGTTTAAAAGTGACATGATTGCCAAAAAAATGAAAATCGTAATTTTTTCCTTCTGCTTTGTTTAGATTCATTCAAAAACCGTGGGGTCAAAATACACAGTACACCTCTAGAGGAATTCGTTAAGGGGTCTAGTTTTCAAAATGGGGTCATTTGTGGGGGTTCTATATCGTTTTGGTACATCAAGGGCTCTACAATTGGGCAATGGGGCTGAAATCACCTTCAAGCAAAATGACTGTTCTGAAAGTCACCGTCTGCTCTTTTCGGTTTGGGCTCCGTTGTGCATATGGACAGAAGATTAGGGCAACAATGGGTATGTTTCTGAACACAGAACAAACGGGGGTATCAATTTTGGGTGCAAATACGCATTTTCATGTACATGTAGAAAAAAAAATCCAATCTTTTAAATGACATATTTGCAAAAACATGAAATTTATTTTTTCTCCTCTAAATTGCATTAATTCCTGAAAAAAATCTGTGAGGTAAAAATACTCACGACCCCATCAGTGAATACATTAAGGGGTGTAGTTTTTAAAATAGGGTCATTTGTGGGGTATCTATCATTCTGACACTCATGAGCCTTTGTAATCTTGGCTTGCTGCCGGAAAATAAAGTGTTCCTCAAAATGCTTAAAATCAATGTTAAATTTGCACGTCTCTTAAATGGTTAAAAAAAACTGAACTTTTTCTAATGTGCGCCCAGAATAAAGTAAATAGATGGAAATATATATTTTATCAAGAATTTGTACAGTATGTTTGCACATATTTGAGATATCGCAGTTGAAAATGTGAAAAAATGAAATTTTTTTCAAAAGTTTCCCAATTTTGGCGCTTTTAATAAATATACACAAATTCTATCGGCCTATTTTCACCACCTAAATGAAGTACAACATGTGGCGAAAAAACAATGTTAGAATCACTTGGATAAGCAAAATCTTTACGGAGTTATACTATGTGAAAGTGACACATGTCAGATTTCCAAAATTTGGTCTGGTCATTAAGGCGCAAACAGGCTTGGTCACTAAGGGGTTAAAGGGCTGGAAGAAGGGATGGGCTAGTGACATCAGAGCTCAACTACAGGCAGATATAAGAGACTAGGCTGGGCTCCCACAGTCAGATTTCAATTACGGAATGCACGATCAGCGTCCGCGAGGAGGATCCACTGGAAAAAGTAGGCATTGAAAAGCATGTGTTTTCACTCTATCGCTCACACTTGCAGATACGAATTACGTATTCTGCGAGTGGAGGACAAATTGCAACATGCTCTATTTTTCTGCGGATTCCACGTCAAATGTGGCCACCCGACCCTTAACCCATATGCAATTAACACTGCATATGGGCTGTGGGTACACGCGTCATTGCTTAGCAACAGCCCCGGAAATAAAAATATTGTGAAAGAAACCTGTACTGCGCATCTGCAATCCTGGAAAAGAAGGTACACAGGATTGTGGACCCGGCTCACAGATTATAGCACATTGGTACTGTAAGGCAGTGGACAAACTTCAGCATTAAAGAAGGACTTTTTTATTTTTGAGAAAAGCATCACAGTATCACAGACCTCTGCCATGAGAAATTCAGTCCCCTACAGGCTGTGTATTCTGCAATTTTCTTCCAGCCTCCAGGTCAAATGACAAGCTCTCTGCACTGCAGTTAATTGGGCAGCTTTGTCAGAAGTTTTCTTTTCATATTCTGGTTTTAAAAATGTGATTGGTTGCTAGGGTTAAGAAAGACAGTTTTTCTTTATGGCAGTTGACCTAAAGCTGACCATTAACCTCTTAGCTTGTTTGCGTCCTAATGACCAAGCCAAATTTCGGAAATCTGACATGTGTCACTTTAACTCCTTCCTGCTATAGGATGTACAGTTATGTCCTGTGGGGTCGGGGTATGTATGAAGAGAGAGTACAGGGTGATCTCTCCTCATATAGCGTGGGCGTCGGCTGTTTATTACAGCTGACACCCACTGGCAATAGCTGCAATCAGCCACACAGCTGATTGGAGCTATTGACCCTTTTAATCCTGCTGTCAATTCTGACAGCGGCATTTAAATTCCCTGACCATACGCCCCCCCCCCGCGATGAGAACGCAGGGAGCCGTGTGGGTGTTATGGCAGCTGTGAGCCTTCTGAAAGGGCCCAGGGCTGTCTGGGCAGAATGCCTATCAAGCCATCGCCATAGAGTGGCTTGATAGACTGCCTGCCTACTTGCAGTATAATGCAATGCCATGGCATTACATCATTCGGCTGGAGTGATCAAAGCATTGCTAGTTGTTGTGCCCTGTGGGGACTAAAAAAAAAGTTAAAATCAGAACAATGACGTTTTTCTAAATATTTTTAAAAAAAGTAATAAAAAAAAATCCTTTTGACATTTATAACAAAAGAATCTAAATAATAAAACAAAAATACATATTTGGTATCGCTGCGTCCGTAAAAGTCTTATATACCAAAGTAATGCATTTACCACACACGATGAACGTCGTAGTAATCGTACTGACCCATAGAATAACGTTATAATGTTATTTTTTTTGTAGTTTGTGCGCCGTAGAAATAAGATGCACCTGAAATATGGCTGGATGTCGTTTTTTCTACATTTTATTCCAGTTACAATTTAAAGGTTTTTTTCAGTAGATTATATGGTTCATTTAATAGTACCATTGAAAAATACAACTCGTCCTGCAAAAAACAAGCCCTCATACAGCTATGTCGATGGATAAATAAAGGAGTTACAATTTTTTAAAAGGGGGGAGGAAAAAACAAAAATAGGGGGAAAAATGGCTGCATCATTAAGGGGTTAACGTAGAATAACTCTTCAAAAAGGTTTTGCATATCCAAGTAATTCTGGCATTGTTTTTTTTTTTGCTACATATTGTACTTCATTTAGGTGGTAAAAATAGACAGATAGAAATTGTGTATATTTATTAAAAGAGCCAAAATTTTGAATTTTTTTTTATTTTCCCACATTTTCAGCTGCAATATGTCAAATATGTGCACCCACATTGTATACATTTTGATAAGATATATTTTCCATCTGTTAAATGTATTCTGGATGCACATTTGAAAAACTTTAGTTTTTTTTAGTCATTTAGGAGATGTACAACGTTAACATTAATTATTGAACATTTTGTTTTCCTACACCAAGGCAAAGTTGCAAAGGCTCATAGGTGTCACAATGAAAGATCCCCCCACAAATGACCCCATTTTAAAAAATACACCCCTTAATATATTCACTAAAGGAGGTCATGAGTATTTTGACCCCACAGTTTCTTTTCAGAAGTTAATGCAATTTAGAGGAGAAAAACAAATTTTATAATTTTGCAAATGTGTCATTTTAAAGACCATTTTTTATAGGACACATGAAAATGAGGATTTGCTGCCCAAAATGGATACGTCTGATTACCTGTGTTCAGAAACATACACCTCGTGGCAGTAAATATTATTTCTGTATGCACAACAAGGGCCCAAACCAAAAGGAACAGCCGGTGGCTTTCAGAACAGAAATTTAGCTTGAACGTGTTTCAGGCCCCATTGCACACTTGAAAAGCCTTTGAGCTGCCAAAACAATAGATTTTTTTTCTATAGTGCACATAAAAATAACGAATTACACCACAAAATAGATACCCCCATTTGTCCTGTGTTCAGAAACATACCCATTGTGGCCCTCATCTTATCACCATATGCACAACGGGGCTGAAACCGAAAGGAGCAGCAGGTGGCTTTTAGAACAGACACTTTGTTTGAAGGTGATTTCAAAAGGGCAGAGAACCCCCCACAAATGCCCCCATTTTGAAAACTAGACAAATTCATCTTGGGGTGTAATGCATCGTTTGACCCCACAGTTTTTATATGAATCTATGCAAATCAGAAAGAAGAAATAACGATTTTCATTTTTTTGGCAATTGTGCCATTTTAAAAACAGTATTTTTTGTACAGCACACATATAAATGAAGACTTGCACCCCAAAATGGATACCTGTCTGCTTAGTAAATACATGGCTAGGACTTACATGGAGGGAAAACCCTTTAGCATTCAGGGCCCAACTGAATAAATTCCAGGTGCAAAAAATCATGGAATGGTAGAGTTGGAAGGGACCTCCAGGGTCATCTGGTCCAACCCCTTGCTCAGTGTAGGATTCACTAAATCATCCCAGACAGATGTCTGTCCAGCCTCTGTTTGAACACTTCCATTGAAGGAAAAATCACGTGGTAACCTGTTCCACTCATTGATTACCCTCACTGTCAGAAAGTTTTTTCTAATATCTAATTTGTGTCTCCTATATTTCAGTTTCATCCCATTGCTTTTAGTCTTTCCTTGTGCAAATGAGAATAGGGCTGATCTATCTGCACTGTGACAGCCCTTCAGATATTTGTAGACCGCTATTAAGTCTTCTCTCAGCCTTCTTTTTTGCAAGCTAAATATTCCCAGATTCTTTAACTGTTCCTCATAGGACATGATTTGCAGACCACTCACCATCTTGGTAACTCTTCTCTGAACTTGCTCCAGTTTGTCTATGGCTTTTTTAAAGTGGGGTCCCAGAACTGGACACAGTATTCCAGATGAGGTCTGACTAAGGAAGAGTAGTAGAGGATAATTACCTCACATAATCTACACTCTATGCTTCTCTTAAAGGGGTTGTCCCGAGAAAGCAAGTGGGGGTAAGCACTTCTGTATGGCCATATTAATGCACTTTGTAATATACATCGTGCATTAAATATGAGCCATACAGAAGTTATTCACTCACTTGTCTCCGTCCTCGCGCTGTCTCTGTGTCCCCGTCGCCATGGTGCCGTCTAATTTCTTTCTCAGCAGTCTGTTTTAGACGCGCTTGCGCAGACTGTCCTCTCCCCGCTGTGAACGAGCCGCTCCAGCGTGCCCGCGCGATACAGCTCGTCTGCGCATGCGCAGACGAGCTATCACTGCACGAGAGCGGCGTTTCATTTAGTACAAGTGCACGCCTCCACCAATGACATCAGTCACCTGCTCACGTGACCGACGTCTCAGGAGCGCTCATGAAAGACTCCTGGAAGCGCGGTGCACCGTGGAACGCACCCTGGGACATCACAGGCGCCATCTTGGAAGAAGAACTTTATAAGTTATTCTTTCTTCAAAACGGTAAGTAGGAAAGCGGTTTATAACCGCTTTAAAGGGCTGCTTTATGCCGGGGGGTGACAGGGGGAATGGGCTAATAGTAAATTTTCAGGTTTTGGCTCGGGACAACCCCTTTAATACATGCCAGAAATGTATTTGCTCTTTTGGTTGCTGCCTCATTGTTGACTCATGTTCAGTCTATGATCTGTTAGTATACCCAAGTCTTTTTCACATGTGCTGCTGCTTATCCCAATTCCTCCCATTCTGTATGTGCTTTTTTCATTTTTCTTGCTGTAGAACTTTGCATTTTTCCTTGTTAAATACCATTCTGTAAGTCACCCACTGTTCAAGCATTTCTATATCTTTTTGAATACTCTCTCTCTTTCTTCCCTATTGTTAGTTAACCCTCCTAGCCTTGTGTCATCGGCAAATTTGATGCATTTCCTATCAATTCCTTCCTCCAGATCATTTATAAAAATGTTGAATAATACTGGGCCTAGGACTGAGCCTTGTTGTACCCCACTTGATACATTCTTCCACTTCGATGTGCGGCCAATTATGACCACTCTTTGAGTACGATCACTCAGCCAGTTGTGAATTCACTTAACAGCCTTCTCATATTTTGGTCATTTTTTCAATAAGGATGGTATGAGATACTTTGTCAAATGCTTTACTAAAGTTAAGATACACTATATCCACTGCATTTTCCTGATCAATCCAGTCAGTGATTCTGTCATAGAAGGAAATTAGATTAGTCTGTTATTACTTGTGTAGTAGCCCAGAACAACGGGGCCCCTCCATAATGTATGAATGAAATTGTCTTGTGCCTACATGTTGTCAATGTCTTTTATGTTGCCTGAATATGATGTACATTGCATAGCTGCAGCACTAAATGGGTTAACTGTCTGGAACTTAATATTGTTTTATCACCTGTTGGTGTTGATTATATAAGTAGAAGTGAGTGGAGTTGCGAGAGACCCACGAGGACACCTTCAGTCTGTGGGGGAGCCATTATAGAAGAGAGAGAGAGGTGACCCTAGCTTTCCCTGCGCCTGTTTACACCCAGGAGTTGCCGGTGGTTTTCTACCCACTAAGGTACTAAAGAAAGGGAAGACCGTGACCCGCTCCGGCTGGGTGGAGTGTGTGCTTAACGTGAGTGCCAACTAGTAGAGAGTTGTTGAGAGAGAAGAGAAGTTGTGCCGTGTCTGAAGCCATACAGGTAACTGAGACTGTAGACTACTTGGTGTACCTGTGATTTTCCTCCCTTTCACACCACTTTGTGAAGTTGTACTGAATATCTTGCTGGCATGGATTTTTTCTTGTTTGGACTGTAAATAAGTTTATCCAAGCAAAGTGGCACTGATGACCGTTTCCGGCTTTGCTAATTTATACAACCCCGTGAGTGTGAACGAGTTCTTCCACCACCCAGATTCACCGCAGAGGAAGGAACTGTGGCATCACCCGTGACAACTCAAAGCGCAGGTAAATTGCACTGTGGGTTCCCTGTGTATAGGCTGTCCCTCAGCTACTTGGGCGGCTTCTGAGCTACTCTAAGAGTGGGAGACGGTAGAGCCCTGTGACAAGGCCCAGAGTCTACCCCGCTGTCTCCTAGGCAGAGGACCCGCTCCTCAGACGCTGCAACTTGTTTGTTACAAGCTCATGCTGGCTCTGGTTAATTACTCCTTTTTTATCCAGCATACTTGCTGTTTTAATATTTGTTCAAAGATCTTTCTCACTCAATAGAATCCCCCTCTCCCCTTTTGGCATTCCATAAATCTTAGATAAAAGTAATAATGTAAACTGCTTGGTATGTCTCAAAATGGGTAATTACGGAGGCCCGGTTGAGATGGGCACATGGGGCAATAAAACCAGGTATCCCTCCTCCTCACATGCCTGCTGCAAACCCTACACTTTTTTGGGAGGTAATTCTTGAACTCAGTGGCAGGGTTGGGGTGTAGAAAGTGGCGCTCTATAAACCTGTGTACCTCCTGAGACTCGTAAGCTTGCTGAAGTGGGGTGGCCTCACACAGAAGCGCTCAACAAGCTGCTCCTGGAACTGTAGCAAAGTGAGCATTCTCGGGGACATCTTGCAAATTACATAGGCATTATAGGTAGCGATCTGGATAAGGACGGGGTCACATGGCCGTATTCAGAGGCCCATAGCGAATTCCATATGTGAGCTCAGCTTTGACCCTGGATATGGCCGTGTAATGTACTGTGCATAACTGCGTTCTCACACAGGCAGTCATGTACACTTTTTTTTTCTTTCCTGTGCCGTTGATTAGCGATGACGTGGGTACCCGCAGCCCATGCATATATCTATATTACTCCCCAAATCCACACCATTCGCAACCTGATTGGCTGTTTGGATTTACTTGTTCCTGGTGATTGGTTATTTGGGTTGGCTGATTAATGGTGATTGGTTATTTGAGTTGCCTGATTCACAGTGATTGGTTATTTGGTTTGGCTGATTCACTGTGATTAGTTGTTTAGGTTGGCTCGTGTAGAAGTGGGGAGTAAAAGGCTAATATGTGTAGCCCATAAGCAATCTAATTGAGGAGAAAGAGGTACAGAAAGAAATAACTCTACCCACAAAGAACAGAGCAGAGGAGAAAGAGATACAACAAGAAATTACTCTACCCACAAAGAACTGTGTAGTAAGCACACAGAGTCCTCTTGAATGGAGAAAAAGAAGTGCTGTTGAGAATAAGAAAAGGAGAGCGGTGGTTGTGGGGGATTCCCTATTGAGAGGAACAGAGGCCGCTGTCTGCATACCTGACAAAAGGTGTGCTGTCTTCCAGGTGCACAAATCAAAGATGTGTCTCATAGGCTGTCAAGACTCTTCAGTCCTACAGAACACCACCCATTCCTACTAATACATGTAGGGACAAATGACACTGCAAAAAAGGACCTTCCAACTATCTGCAGAGACTTTGAAGACCTTGGAAAGAAGGTATAGGAACTAGGAGCACAGGTGGTCTTCTCATTTATCCTCCCAGTGGATGGCCAAGGAATAGGAAGATGGAACAGGATTCTAGAGGTGAACAACTAGCTACGTCGATGGTGCTGTCTGCAAAGATTTGGATTTATAGACCATGGAGTGAATTACCTATATAATGGACTGCTTGCTGGAGATGAGTTGCACCTTACAAAAACAGGTAAGCATATATTTGGTGGGCGCCTTGCTTCACTCATTAGGAGAGCTTTAAATTAGAATTAATATTCGAAGGGAAGTGAAAAGCCAGATAAAAATATAAAGCTAATTAATGCATTTGAAAACCTTGCTATTAGAAGTGGAAAGAAAGAACAAAGACAAAAAAGTCTGAAGGAAAGTAGAGGAGCAAAAGACACAGATCATAAACTAAACTGTACACAAATGCTTAGAGCATGGGAAACAAGGAGAATTGGAACTCCTAACACAAAAAGAGAAATATGATGTCATAGGCATCATAGAAACTTGGTGGAATGATACACATGATTGGAATATAAGGCTTGAAGGATACAATTTATTTATAAAAAAACAGACATAAAAAAGGCGAGGGGCTATTGCGTTTTATGTTAGGAAAACATTCATCTCCATCAAGATTCAAGCCTCAGAGCATGGTAGTTCTGTAGAAACTGTTTGGGTAAGAATACAAGGAGAGAACAACAGAAAGGACACTGTTGTGGGGATTTACTATAAGCCACCTGGACAAGCAGAAGATATTGATGAATTCTTTCTAGATCAGATGACCAGGCTCTCAAGAAAGCATGACATGGTGATTAGGGGAGATTTAACTATCCAGACATTTGTTGGGAATCTCTCTCAGGTAAAAGTAATGGATCCAACAAATTCTTATCCGCTCTTGCTGATAACTTTATCTTCCAAAGGGTGAAAGAAAAAACAAGAGGGTTTTGCTATCTTGTACCTAATTTGTACCAACAGAGAGGGAATGGTTGAGGAAGTAAGGGTGGCTGGGACCTTAGGAGGCAGTGATCATTCTATCCCTGAATTTTAGATAAAAAGGGTAGGAAGACCTGAGAAAAATCAGACCTCAAGGTTAAATTTCAGAATTCTAAAAGCACAATCGTTAACAATTCGTAAAAGAAGACAGGGAAGCAGTTGAAGAGACCAGGATAGATGAACACAGAAAACAAAGAAAATTTTGTTTATCAAATGGAAAGAAGGGGGAATATCTAAAAAAGAATATAATGCGGTCTGCAGAAACTGGGCAAGTGTCAGAAAAGATAAAGCTAATAATGAATTGAGGCTTGCAACGGAGGCCAAAGGCAATAAAAAAGGATTTGGGGGGTATGTCAAAAGCAAAAGAAAAGTCAAAGATGCTATTGGATGCTTACAGCATGAAAATGGTAAATTGGTTAAGAATAGAGATGAGCGAGCATACTCGTCCGAGCTTGATACTCGTTCGAGTATTAGAGTGTTCGAGATGCTCGTTACTCGTGACGAGTACCACGCGGTGTTCGAGTCACTTTCATTTTCTTCCCTGAGAAATTTGCGCGCTTTTCTGGCCAATAGAAAGACAGGGAAGGCATTACAACTTCCCCCTGCGACGTTCAAGCCCTATACCACCCCCCTGCAGTGAGTGGCTGGCGAGATTAGGTGTCACCTGAGTATTAAAATCTGCCCCTCCCGCGGCTCGCCACAGATGCATTCTGACATAGTTCAGGGAAAGTGCTGCTGATGCCGGAGCTGCTATAGGGAGAGCGTTAGGAGTGATTTTAGGCTTCAAGAACCCCAACGGTCCTTCTTAGGCCATAGAAATCGCAGATCGCACCTATGTGTGATCTGCGATTCCTGTTCTCTTCTCTATATGCGCTCAATGGGGCCGGCGGCAGCAGCGCCGACCCCATTGAGAACATATAGAAGACAAATCATTCTTCTCTGCCACAGCTGTAACAGCTGTGGCAGAGAAGAACGATGTTTGCCCATTGAATTCAATGGAGCCGGCAATACAGCAGGTTGCACTGAAAGCAATGGGCTGCCGGACAGCGCTGGATGAATTGTCGGGAAGGGCTTAAATATATAAGCCCTTCCCTGCAATTCATCCAGAAATGTGTTACAATAAAAATATATACCGTATATACCGGCGTATAAGGTGACGGGGCGTATAAGACGACCCCCCAACTGTCCCCTTATACGCCGGGAATACAGCGGAGCAAAGAATAAAAATCATTACTCACTTCCCCCGGCGTTCTGCGGTGCTGCTGCAGGCTGTCGCTCCCTCCTGGTCCTCGGCAGAGCATTGCTTTCTGGATGCAGGGCTTGAAATCCCCGCCTCCAGAAAACACACGTGCCTTCAGCCAATCACAGCCATTCAATGACATCATTTTACAGTGCTCCTGCCAACTCAGCCTTGACTGGGGACCGGTGACACAGTCTTGCTGGGGAGCCATAAAGCTGGCAAAGGCCTTGGATAATGTCCCCCTGCCTGCGCTGTACATGCTGCCTGATCTCTGCGCCTCCCCTGCTACCTGGGCCTCGGAAATGCGCCTTCGGCCACTAGCGCTGTCGGATGGGAAGTTTACCATCAGTTTGTCCACCAGCGCCCTGTGGTATAGCATCATTCTGGAATCCCTTTCCTCTTCGGGAATGAGAGTGGAAAGGCTCTCCTTATACCGTGGGTCAAGCAGTGTGTACACCCAGTAATCCGTAGTGGCCAGAATGCGTGTAACGCGAGGGTCACGAGAAAGGCATCCTAACATGAAGTCAGCCATGTGTGCCAGGGTACCTGTACGCAACACATGGCTGTCCTCACTCGGAAGATCACTTTCAGGATCCTCCTCCTCCTCCTCTGGCCATACACGCTGAAAGGATGACAGGCAAGCAGCATCTGTACCCTCAGCAGTGGGCCAAGCTGTCTCTTCCCCCTCCTCCTCATGCTCCTCCCCCTCCTCCTCAACGCGCTGAGATATAGACATGAGGGTGCTCTGACTATCCAGCGACATACTGTCTTCCCCCGCCTCTGTTTCTGATTCCAAAGCGTCTGCCTTTATGCTTTGCAGGGAACTTCTCAAGAGGCATAGCAGAGGAATGGTGACGCTAATGATTACAGCATCCCCGCTCAGCATCTGGGTAGACTCCTCAAAGTTTCCAAGGACCTGGCAGATGTCTGCCAACCAGGCCCACTCTTCTGAAAAGAATTGAGGAGGCTGACTCCCACTACGCCGCCCATGTTGGAGTTGGTATTCCGCAATAGCTCTACGCTGCTCATAGAGCCTGGCCAACATGTGGAGCGTAGAGTTCCACTGTGTGGGCACGTCGCACAGCAGTCGGTGCACTGGCAGATTAAACCGATGTTGCAGGGTCCGCAGGGTGGCAGCGTCCGTGTGGGACTTGCGGAAATGTGCGCAGAGCTGGCGCACCTTTCCGAGCAGGTATGACAAGTGTGGGTAGCTTTTCAGAAAGCGCTGAACCACCAAATTAAAGACATGGGCCAGGCATGGCACGTGCGTGAGGCTGCCGAGCTGCAGAGCCGCCACCAGGTTACGGCCGTTGTCACACACGACCATGCCCGGTTGGAGGCTCAGCGGCGCAAGCCAGCGGTCGGTCTGCTCTGTCAGACCCTGCAGCAGTTCGTGGGCCGTGTGCCTCTTATCTCCTAAGCTGAGTAGCTTCAGAACGGCCTGCTGACGCTTGCCCACCGCTGAGCTGCCATGCCGCGCGACACCGACTGCTGGCGACGTGCTGCTGACACATCTTGATTGCGAGACAGAGGTTGCGTAGGAGGAGGAGGAGGAGGAGGGTGGTTTAGTGGAGGAAGCATACACCGCCACAGATACCACCACCGACCTGGGGCACGCAATTCTGGGGGTGGGTAGGACGTGAGCGTTCCCAGGCTCTGACTCTGTCCCAGCCTCCACTAAATTCACCCAATGTGCCGTCAGGGAGATATAGTAGCCCTGCCCGCCTGTGCTTGTCCACGTGTCTGTAGTTAAGTGGACCTTGGCAGTAACCGCGTTGGTGAGGGCGCGTACAATGTTGCGGGAGACGTGGTCGTGCAGGCCTGGGACGGCACATCGGGAAAAATAGTGGCGACTGGGAACTGAGTAGTGCGGGGCCGCCGCCACCATCATGCTTTTGAAAGCCTCCGTTTCCACAAGCCTATAAGGCAGCATCTCCAGGCTGATCAATTTGGCAATGTGCATGTTTAACGCTTGAGCGTGCGGGTGCGTGGCGGCGTACTTGCGCTCGCGCTCAAACAGTGGCGCTAGCGACGTCTGGACGCTGTGCTGAGAGACATTGCTGGATGGGGCCGAGGACAGCGGAGGTGAGGGTGTGGGTGCAGGCCAGGAGATGGTAGTCCCTGTGTCCTCAGAGGGGGGTTGGATCTCAGTGGCAGGTTGGGGCACAGGGCAGTGGTGCAAACCGGAGGCGGTGAACGGCCTTCGTCCCACCTTGTGGGGTGCTTGGCCATCATATGCCTGCGCATGCTGGTGGTGGTGCCTCCCCAGCTGATCTTGGCGCGACAAAGGTTGCACACCACTGTTCATCGGTCGTCAGGCGTCTCTGTGAAAAACTGCCACACCGTAGAGCACCTTGACCTCTGCAGGGTGGCATGGCGCCAGGGGGCGCTTTGGGAAACAGTTGGTGGATTATTCGGTCTGGCCCTGCCTCTACCCCTGGCCACCGCACTGGCTCGGCCTGTGCCCACACCCTGACTTGGGCCTCCGCGTCCTCGCCCGCGTCCACGTCCTCTAGGCCTACCCCTACCCCTCAGCATGCTGTATTACCAGTAATGCAGAAACAGAACGCTGTAATTAAATGTGCCGCTTATTGGCCTGTGGTTGGAGGCTGACTTCGCTTACAGAACGCCAGGAAATAATTTGGCGCAAGCCTGCTGTAACACTTAGCTGGCTGCGTATGATTTTGTAGAACTACTACACCCAGCACAGACAGACCCAGAACACTGAGCACAGTCACAGGCAGGCCAAATAGATTTTTTGGCCAAAATTTTTTAGCAAAGGCCCACTGCCTATATTCAATGAATATGTCTTCTGTCCCTGCCTACGCACTTCTGTCCCTGGAGTATGTCACAGAACTGCAGAGTGTTGCACTGTGGACTGCAATACAGCAGTGATTTCACAGCCCAGACAGAGCCAGGAAATAATTTGGCGCAAGCCTGCTGTTACACTTAGCTGGCTGCATATGATTTTGTAGAACTACTACACCCAGCACAGACAGACCCAGAACACTGAGCACAGTCACAGGCAGGCCAAATAGATTTTTTGCCCAAAATTTTTTAGCAAAGGCCCACTGCCTATATTCAATCAATATGTCTTCTGTCCCTGCCTACGCACTTCTGTCCCTGGAGTATTACTGCAGAGCGCAATGCTCTGCACGGCCGATATACCAAAAAAAAAAAAGTGCAACACTGCACAAAGCAGCCTCCACAGCACTGCACACGGTTAGATGTGGTCCTAAGAAGGACCGTTGGAGTTCTTGAAGCCTAAAATACTCCTAACACTCTCCCTATAGCAGCAGCACCAGCAACAGCACTTTCCCTCAACTATGTCAGAGCGCATCTGTGGCGAGCCGCGGGAGGGGCCGATTTTTATACTCGGGTGACACCTGATCTCGCCAGCCACTCACTGCAGGGTGGTGGTATAGGGCTTGAACGTCGCAGGGGGAAGTTGTAATGCCTTCCCTGTCTTTCAATTGGCCAGAAAAGCGCGCTAACGTCTCAGAGATGAAAGTGAAAGTAACCCGAACATCGCGTGGTACTCGTTACGAGTAATGAGCATCTCGAACACGCTAATACTCGAACGAGTATCAAGCTCGGACGAGTACGTTCGCTCATCTCTAGAGATGAAGATTTAACTTTTTTTGTAAGTTTTATGTGGATAGCATCAATCACTTGGTGGGCACATGCGCAGAAGCGGAGAAAGGTCCGCGGATAAAGATCCTGTCAGGGGAAAAATCCAGGGTGCACAAGGTAAGTAATTTCATTTCCCCTCACAGATACGATTCGTAGGAGGAGATGAAAGATTACTTTTTAAACATTTTTTTAAAGCTTTTTTTTAACTTTACACGATTGCCATTATCCATTACATACCGCAGCCCCCAGTGACCTTTAGTAGTCGGGAGCATGGAGATTTTAAATTTCCCCGGGCCCTCTGGCATGTGCCCGACATCTTGCCACTGGCGCGCATGCACAGAAGCTGTTGGCAGGTCCTTGCAGGACCAAATCGCCACGGTACATTGCAGAGGCCGGAGGTGAGTAGTTTCATGTCCCCTCACTGATCCAATCCATGAGAAGAGCTGAACCTTTAACTTTTTTTTAAAACTTAAATGCGTGCGCCATAATCCATTGGATAACGGCGATCGCGTAAATAGGAGTCGCACACCGCAGCCCTGCATGACAGCTCCCTGCTTTCGGCTACCTCCAGCAGCCAAGAGCAGGGAGCTGTCACACACTCAGACACCGGTGCTTTAATCTACATGGCTGGAGTGTTTTTACGGCCCTGTAGATTAAAGCCCAGACACCCAGGATGTGGTAACACATATGGGTGGTCACTAATGGGTTAAAGAGGTATTCTGGTTACTCAAAGATGCTTTCAAATGAATGCTAATCAAATATTATATGTGGTTCTGCTTTGCATTTTGTGCCTGTAGCTCTAAAAAGCATTACATTCTCCTGGCACTTCAGAAGTGTTATTCCCAGGTTGCCCTGGATACGACCCGTAGGCATTTTCAGCGCTACAGGTCAAACTTGCTTAGTAAACCTTTTTCTATTCAGCTCTTGGGACTTGATTGCTAACCAATAACAGGGCAGTGCTTAGTGGGGATGTGCACAGGAAGGAAGTACAGAATGGGGATTTGTAATAAATGTAATATCAAGCTGTACATCAGCAGAGATGTGTTGGCCATCTTGGAAAATAACAATGTGGGGAAACAGAAAGAGAGGACCGGATAAAAAGGAAATGGCTGTATGATTTACACCAATAAACAGCTGTGCATAAACATGGCACAAACATCTCTCATATCTGGAATTTTTGAGAATTCACTTTACAACAGGAATGCCCCTTTAACAGAGCAAAGCCAGAGAACAAGCCCACAGAACATAGAGCCCAAGCAAGAGTAGTAGGTACCAGCAGACCTGAGTCCCTGGCTACGGATGCAGAAGATTGTTGCAGTTTATGAGTGATGGTGAAGCAGACCTCAGTCCGGAAGGCATGGTGGTAACTATCCGAAGAGAGACAGACTGTCATAAATGTGACTATAGTCTCAACCAGAGAAGTGCATGCCTGGCCATGCGAGCCACAGAGAATGGCTAGCCAAGAAAAAGGCCTGTTAGAGTGCCACTGCTATAGCTTGCACTCACAAGACTGCAACTTTTTGGGTGTTAGGCACTATTATGTGTGAATACTGCAGTGAGTGGGCACTAGGCTCCATGTTGTTGTTTGTACTGTTATTCTACTGGGCATTAGGCCCATGTGTAGTGTTGTAACGTTTAAAGAAATTGCACTTTTCTATGGAGCCTGAACGTATCGCATTTACAGCATAATTTCTGTTTGCTGCAAACATTTCTGTTGTCTCCATCTGTCAACAAGTAAGAAGTGCATTTTAAGTCTTGTGGCAATGTAGGTTATCCCTTTCAATGGGGACTGTGGAGTTAATGCACAGCTGTAATGTTTTTCAGCTCTTTCACTTCTACCAAAATATTTATGTCTATAGACAATCTTATACAAGAGTAAACAGAGTGACTAGTTACTAGTTATCTTGTAGAAGCATAAAGAAAAATCAATATTGAGCCACAATGGAAATAAAGTCTAACTGGAAAGGAAGGAGAATTGTACAAAACAGTAAGCTTACAGCCACCATGTTCTTCTTCAGTGCCTGTCTAGTGGCCACTGAGTAGGATAGGAATGCGCCGCAAGGTCTTCAAAAACTCCGGAATACCTCCACAAGTACCTGATCCTCGCGTTAGCAGGAGAGCTGCGGGACGTTAGAAAGGGTTTCTCTTGTAAAGAGCAACCCTCACAGAGAAATATGTATAACAAAAGATGTTAGAAAAAAGATGTCACCGCGCTACAGGGTACTTGTATTATAAATGTAAGTACTCTTTATCCTTAGTGATAAGCATAAAGGTGGATAGTGGTATAAGAAAGACACTTACTGGGAAGGAGGGGGGTATGTGCTGTACAGAAGCCCCCTCCTTGAAGTGCTGACTCCAATCACTGACGAAAGTACACACCCGTGTACAGGGTTAAATCCAAGGTTTATTTTCGATCCACAAATGGTGGGATCAATCAAAGGCAACGCGTTTCAGTGTTGGTATAACACCTTTCTCAAGCCAATTGAATAAAGTATAGAAAACATATAGAAAACATATAGAAAAGATACTCACATATATAGTGGAAATGAAAATGAAAGCATTGGCGTGCCGCCCCGCCCCTCTGAGATGACGCGGCAAGCCAATACAGCGTGACCGCATCACGCCCCTCTTAGGAGATGCGACACGCTCCTATGGCGTGATCGCGTCTTGCAGCGAGCCCGCCCCCCTTAGGAGATGCGGCACGCCCATACAGCGTGACCACGTCACCCATACACCCCGTGATAAGACACGGTACGTTAACACAGCGTGACCGCGTCATAGATATGACCACGCCCACTTCAGCTCGCAACTTACTCGTATATACTTTGCAAATCCCATCATATATGCCCCACTTACGGACCATTGTCCATTTCCCTTTGTAGTTAAACAATTAGTAAAGCTACATTTCATGGGCCCCTTCTTTTCGTATAGCATCACCGAACAACCTCTCCCACATGATGATGCTTCTAGATGTTGACTCCTCCCTCTATTATGACACCATACGCTGTCATACCTAACCCCTCCCACAATATGGCGCTACCCATGTTCTGACAATGCTTTCATTTTCATTTCCACTATATATGTGAGTATGTTTTCTATATGTTTTCTATATGGTTTATATACTTTATTCAATTGGCTTGAGAAAGGTGTTATACCAACACCGAAATGTGTTGCCTTTGATTGATCCCACCATTTGTGGATCGAAAATAAACATTGGATTTAACCCTGTACACGGGTGTGTACTTTCGTCAGTGATTGGAGTCAGCACTTCAAGGAGGGGGCTTCTGTACAGCACATACCCCCCTCCTTCCCAGTAAGTGTCTTTCTTATACCACTATCCACCTTTATGCTTATCACTAAGGATAAAGAGTACTTATATTTATAATACAAGTACCCTGTAGCGCGGTGACATATCTTTTTTCTAGCATCTTTTGTTATACATATGTCTAGTGGCCAGAAGTCTATGTTGCAGGCCCCTCCATAAGCGTCTTACATGTAAGGTCTTTTGTAGATGCGCTATGCAAAAGTGTAGTGTCATTCTGTTATGTGTATTGCACAGCTGCAGCAAATGAGGAGTTAAGTGTTTGCAAGAGACTGGGAGATGCTTGCAATGTATCAATTTGTCTTGTCACGTGGTGTGAGTGAAGATATAAATATGAGTACTTTGTGTGTGTGTCAGGAGCTTTTTGGTTCTTTGATTCTGGGAGTTCCATTGAGAGTGCCAGCAACATGGGGGTACCTTCAAATTCCATGTGGTGAAGATTGGAGGAGGAAGAGCAGTTTCCGAATATCTGTATGCCAGTGACCGTGGAGTGGTGAGCTCCAAAAGAGAGCAAGAGAGGGTGAGCGTGTTGTTTGTGAGTTAAGGCCAAATCCCTGTGCAGAGGTACTTTAATATTGCTGTTTCTACGCAACCGTCCTGTGCTTCGGGATAACTGCATTTTGCCAGGCCCTGACCATTTCCAGGGACCTAAGGTATGTTACTCCAGTCTGCGGCTCAATTATGTACCTCCGAGGGTCTTTCTGGTGGGTAACGGAATGGTGTCATCACCTGTGACCACCACTATACCTGTTCGCAAAGTTATTGGGCATCCATTTCCGAGGGGTGCCTGGATGTGGCCCAGTGCTGCCCTGGCTGAGGCTACGTGCATCCCTCCGGGAGGGAGCGTGGTAAGTGCCACCATGACCAGTGTCCATCTTGCCCTCCCAGCTCCTCAACGTTTGCCCTGTGTCTGGGGTCACCCTACAGGATGCTGCACCTATGGAATCAGAGCAAGGGCAAGAGAAGTCATACAGGGCTAAGGAAAAGCCTTCAGTAGTTTAACCTCCTCCCGCTCCAGGACGTACATCTATGTTTAGTACAGCTGACACCCGTGGGCAATAGTCGCGATCGGCTGTTAACCCTTTAAATGCCGTTGCCAATTCTGGCAGCGGCATTTAAAACCTTCGGGGGTCCCGCATGACCCCCCAGTGGTGAGATCGGGGGAGCCGTGCAGGTGTCATGGCTGCCGGGGGCCTTCTGGAAGGCCCCAGGGCTGCCTTGAGAGACTGCCTATCAAGCCATCCCCGTGGGATGGCTTGATAGGCTTCCTGTCAAAATGCAGTATGACGTAATGCTATAGCATTACGTCATACTGCAGGAGTGATCAAAGTATCGCATACTGTAGTCCCCCAGGGGGACTTTAAAGTAAAATGAAAAAAAGAGCAATAAAGTTTTTTAATTGTAAAAAAAAAAGTAACAAAAATTTAAATCACCCCCCTTTTGCCATATCTATAATTAAAAAGTCTAAATATTAAAATAAAAATACATATTTGGTATCGCCGCGTCCGTAAAAGTCCAATCTATCAAAGTAGTGCATTATTTACCCTGCTCGGTGAACGTCGGCTGAAAAAAATAAATAAAAAACGCCAGAATGCACTTTTTCAGTCACCCTGTCTCCCAGAAAAAAAGCAATAAAAAGCGATCAAAAAGTCGTATGTATTCTGAATTAGTACTAATGGAAACTACAGGACATTCCACAAAAAATAAGCCATAGCTGAACTACGTCGACGAAAAAATAAAAAAGTTATTGTGCACACAAGATGATTGCAGAAAATAATTGAAAAAAATTTAATGTCTGAAAAAAAAGAGTAGTATAGTAAAAAAAAAAACTATACAAATTTGGTATCGTAGTAATCGTACTGACCCATAGAATAAAGTTATCACGTCATTTTTGTTGCAGTTTGTGCACCGTAGAAACAAGACGCACTGAAAGATGGCGGAATGTCGGTTTTTTTTTTCATTTTACTCCACTTAGAATTTTATAAAAGTTTTTCAGTACATTTTATGGTACAGTAAATTGCACCATTGAAAGGTACAACTCGTCCCGCAAAAAACAAGCCCTCATACAGCGATGTCGATGGATAAATAAAGGAGTATTTTTAAGGGGGGGAGGAAAAAACGAAAATTGAAAAAAAAAGGGCCCTGTCATGAAGGGGTTAAAGTTGGACAATGCCTTTAAATATGTGGCAAAGATTCTCATTGAAATTTTGCTGCTCAACTGTTTCAGCGACGCTATTCTTTTGCCTCCCCCTGTTCTTGGCATTGTCCAATAAATCCAATAGATTTTGCAAGTGATAGGAGTGGGAGGACATATAATATCATATAATATGTCATATCATGGGAGTCCATGCTTGCAGATAGGGCTGTTGTAGATGCCTCTGTAAGGCCTCATGTCACCCGCGCAGATTATCCGCAGTTCAATATGCCCATAGACTATCATTGGGCATCCTGCGGATGTCCTTTTCTTCCTAGCGTGGAAATAAAAATGCAGCATGCTCCATTTTCTGCGGTTTTCAGGCACAGATGGATTTCGCAGGCTTCCATTGAAGTCAATGGAAGCCGTCTGGATCCATGGCACGTCTGCACCTGTCACTGCGTCTGTGCCGTGGACCGTGAAAAGCAGGAGTTTAATTTTTTTTTTAAAAGCCACGGTGTATGCGCATGGCACGACGCCAGTGTCCCGACAGTGTCCGCGTTCGGACAGGTGAGTATAATGTATTTCTTGGCCTCATGTCTGCAGGCTGGGTGGATTACGCTGCGGGATTCTGCACGAGAAAACCGTGCAGGCCCGTGGACATGAGGCCTAATCATAACCTGATCTCCTGCCTGCTGCACTTCTAATCTCAGAGAGAACTCAGTTTGAGTTGTTCAGCCATAAAAGATAATCCTTCAAATCCTAGAGAATATATCACTATTTTTTATTATTTAAAATCAGATACATATTACAGTTTTCTAATAAGTCTTAATTTTCTGGTTGTAGATTTTTTTTTAATTTTGTTGTCTATGATGGGGGCTGCCATCTTGCCTGAGCTGCATTCAAAAGCATTAGAACATTTAGAAGATATTCTTTACAGCAGCCTCATGGGCCATTCGCACAATGGATGGGAGGGGACCCATTTACTTGTATGGTATATAGAGATGAGCGAACACCAAAATGTTCGGGTGTTCGTTATTCGTAACGAACTTCCCGTGATGCTCGAGGGTTCGTTTCGAACAACGAACCCCATTGAAGTCAATGGGCGACCGGAACATTTTTGTATTTCGCCGATGCTCGCTAAGGTTTTCATGTGTGAAAATCTGGGCAATTCAGGAAAGTGATGGGAATGACACAGTGACGGATAGGGCAGGCGAGGGGCTACATGTTGGGCTGCATCCTAAGTTCACAGGTCCCACTATTAAGCCACAATAGCGGCAAGAGTGGGCCCCCCCCCCCTCCCAACAACTTTTACTTCTGAAAAGCGCTCATTAGCATGGCATACCTTTGCTAAGCACCACACTACCTCCAACAAAGCACAATCACTGCCTGCATGACACTCCACTGCCACTTCTCCTGAGTTACATGCTGCCCAACCGCACCCCCTCCCCCCCACAGCGCACACCAAACTGTCCCTGCGCAGCCTTCAGCTGCCCTCATGCCACACCACCCTCACGTCTATTTAGAAGTGCGTCTGCCACGACGAGGGACCGCAGGCACACACTGCACAGGGTTGGCACGGCTAGGTAGCGACCCTCTTTAATAGGGGCGGGGCGATAGCCCACAATGCTGTACAGAAGCAATGAGAAATACAATCCTGTGCCACCGCCATCAGGAGCTGCACACGTGGGCATAGCAATGGGGAACCTATGTGCCACACACTATTCATTCTGTCAAGGTGTCTGCATGCCCCAGTCAGACTGGTTATATGCACCTTAACAGTAACCGCGTTGGTGGTAATGTGGTGGTGACTGCGGACCTAGTACCACGGTTGTATTTTGTTGGTTTTCGGAATGCGGCCAGGATTAAGTGGGCCGTGGCGGGGGGATGGTGTGGGGGCTCTCGTTGTGTCGGTAAAGGTGAAATTCTTGGACTGCCACCAGACGAAGCAATGCAAAGACATTTGCCAAGAATGTTTTCCCTGTTGGAGGAGGAGGGGGATGTTTTTGAGGCACTACGTGTCCTCTCCACGTGTCCGTGGTTATATGCACCTTAACAGTAACCGCGTTGGTGGTAATGTGGTGGTGACTGCGGACCTAGTACCACGGTTGTATTTTGTTGGTTTTCGGAATGTGGCCAGGATTAAGTGGGCCGTGGTGGGGGGATGGTGGGGGGGCTCTCTAGTAGTGTCGGTAAAGGTGAAATTCTTGGACTGCCGCCAGACGAACCAATGCAAAGGCATTTGCCAACAATGTTTTCCCTGTTGGAGGAGGAGGGGGATGTTTTTGAGGCACTACGTGTCCTCTCCACGTGTCCGTGGTTATATGCACCTTAACAGTAACCGCGTTGGTGGTAATGTGGTGGTGACTGCGGACCTAGTACCACGGTTGTATTTTGTTGGTTTTCGGAATGTGGCCAGGATTAAGTGGGCCGTGGCGGGGGGATGGTGGGGGGGCTCTCTAGTAGTGTCGGTAAAGGTGAAATTCTTGGACTGCCGCCAGACGAACCAATGCAAAGGCATTTGCCAACAATGTTTTCCCTGTTGGAGGAGGAGGGGGATGTTTTTGAGGCACTACGTGTCCTCTCCACGTGTCCGTTCCATGTAAGCAATAGTAGCACTCAAGACAGGCCCCAGTAACAATTCTGAAGCAGCAGTATAGCGGGAGCGCAGTCTTCGTTCCATGTAAGCAATAGTAGCACTCAAGACAGGCCCCAGTAACAATTCTGAAGCAGCAGTATAGCGGGAGCGCAGTCTTCGTTCCATGTAAGCAATAGTAGCACTCAAGACAGGCCCCAGTAACAATTCTGAAGCAGCAGTATAGCGGGAGCGCAGTCTTCGTTCCATGTAAGCAATAGTAGCACTCAAGACAGGCCCCAGTAACAATTCTGAAGCAGCAGTATAGCGGGAGCGCAGTCTTCGTTCCATGTAAGCAATAGTAGCACTCAAGACAGGCCCCAGTAACAATTCTGAAGCAGCAGTATAGCGGGAGCGCAGTCTTCGTTCCATTTCAGTAGCCTTAGTATAGCCAAGGCACAAGTGACATTTATGTAGCTAAACTGTAGGCCAACCCCACACACCTTTCTGTACCATGAGTGCAGGCGAAGAACATAGAAATTACTATGATTACACTGTAGGTGAGGGCCCCAAAAAATTGGTGTACCAACAGTACTAATGTACCTCAGTAAAAATTGGCCATGCCCAATCAAGATGGCAGGTGAATCGCTTTGGTTAATGTGGCTTAAGTGGTAACTAGGCCTGGAGGCAGCCCAGTGTAACGAAAAATTGGTTCAAGTTAAAGTTCCAACGCTTTTAAGCTAATTGAAACTTAGAAAAATTGTTCAGAAAAATTATTTGAGTGAGCCTTGTGGCCCTAAGAAAAATTGCCCGTTCAGCGTGATTACGTGAGGTTTCAGGAGGAGGAGCAGGAGGAGGAGGAGGAGGAATATTAGACACAGATTGATGAAGCAGAAATGTCCCCGTTTTGGATGGTGAGAGAGAACGTAGCTTCCATCCGCGGGTGCAGCCTACGTATTGCTTACGTATCGCTGCTGTCCGCTGGTGGAGAACAGAAGTCTGGGGAAATCCAGCCTTTGTTCATCTTGATGAGTGTTAGCCTGTCGGCACTGTCGGTTGACAAGCGGCTACGCTTATCGGTGATGATTCCCCCAGCCGCACTAAACACCCTCTCCGACAAGACGCTAGCCGCAGGACAAGCAAGCACCTCAAGGGCATACAGGGCTAGTTCAGGCCACGTGTCCAGCTTCGACACCCAGTAGTTGTAGGGGGCAGAGGCGTCACCAAGGATGGTCGTGCGATCCGCTACGTACTCCCTCACCATCCTTTTGCAGTGCTCCCGCCGACTCAGCCGTGACTGGGGAGCGGTGACACAGTCTTGGTGGGGAGCCATAAAGCTGGCCAGGCCCTTAAAGACTGTTGCACTGCCTGGGATGTACATGCTGCTCGATCTACGCACATCCCCTGCAACATGGCCCTCGGAACTGCGCCTTCTGCCACTAGCGCTGTCGGCTGGGAATTTTACCATCAGCTTGTCCGCAAGGGTCCTGTGGTATAGCAACACTCTCGAACCCCTTTCCTCTTCGGGAATCAGAGTGGGCAGGTTCTCCTTATACCGTGGATCGAGCAGTGTGTACACCCAGTAATCCGTAGTGGCCAGAATGCGTGCAACGCGAGGGTCACGAGAAAGGCATCCTAACATGAAGTCAGCCATGTGTGCCAGGGTACCTGTACGCAACACATGGCTGTCTTCACTAGGAAGATCACTTTCAGGATCCTCCTCCTCCTCCTCCTCCTCCTCAGGCCATACACGCTGAAAGGATGACAGGCAATCAGCCGGTGTACCGTCAGCAGCGGGCCAAGCTGTCTCTTCCCCCTCCTCCTCATCCTCCTCATGCTCCTCCTCCTCCTCCTGTACGCGCTGAGAAATAGACAGGAGGGTGCCCTGACTATCCAGCGGCATACTGTCTTCCCCCGCCCCCGTTTCCGAGCGCAAAGCAGCTGCCTTTATGGTTTGCAGGGAATTTCTCAAGATGCATAGCAGAGGAATGGTGACGCTAATGATTGTAGCATCGCCGCTCACCACCTGGGTAGACTCCTCAAAATTACCAAGGACATGGCAGATGTCTGCCAACCAGGCCCACTCTTCTGAAAGGAATTGAGGAGGCTGACTCCCACTGCGCCGCCCATGTTGGAGTTGGTATTCGACTATAGCTCTACGCTGTTCATAGAGCCTGGCCAACATGTGGAGCGTAGAGTTCCACCGTGTGGGCACGTCGCACAGCAGTCGGTGCACTGGCAGCTTAAAGTGATGTTGCAGGGTGCGCAGGGTGGCAGCGTCCGTGTGGGACTTGCGGAAATGTGCGCAGAGCCGGCGCGCCTTTACGAGCAGGTCTGACAAGCGTGGGTAGCTTTTCAGAAAGCGCTGAACCACCAAATTAAATACGTGGGCCAGGCATGGCACGTGCGTGAGGCTGCCGAGCTGCAGAGCCGCCACCAGGTTACGGCCGTTGTCACACACGACCATGCCCGGTTGGAGGCTCAGCGGCGCAAGCCAGCGGTCCGTCTGCTGTGTCAGACCCTGCAGCAGTTCGTGGGCCGTGTGCCTCTTATCGCCTAAGCTGAGTAGTTTCAGCACGGCCTGCTGACGCTTGCCCACCGCTGTGCTGCCACACCGCGCGACACCGACTGCTGGCGACATGCTGCTGCTAACACATCTTGATTGTGAGACAGAGGAGGAGGAGGAGGAGGAGGGTGCTTTAGTGGAGGAAGCATAGACCTCCGCAGATACCAGCACCGAGCTGGGGCCCGCAATTCTGGGGGTGGGTAGGACGTGAGCGGTCCCAGGCTCTGACTCTGTCCCAGCCTCCACTAAATTCACCCAATGTGCCGTCAGGGAGATGTAGTGGCCCTGCCCGCCTGTGCTTGTCCACGTGTCCGTAGTTAAGTGGACCGTGGCAGTAACCGCGTTGGTGAGGGCGCGCACAATGTTGCGGGAGACGTGGTCGTGCAGGGCTGGGACGGCACATCGGGAAAAGTAGTGGCGACTGGGAACTGAGTAGCGCGGGGCCGCCGCCTCCATGATACTTTTGAAGGACTCCGTTTCCACAACCCTATACGGCAGCATCTCAAGGCTGATGAATTTTGCGATGCGGACGGTTAACGTTTGAGCGTGCGGGTGCGTGGCGGCGTACTTGCGCTTGCGCTCGAACACTTGCGCAAGCGACGGCTGAACGGTGCGCTGAACTACACTGCTGGATGGGGCCGAGGACAGCGGAGATGAGGGTGTGGGTGCAGGCCATGAGGCGGTAGTGCCTGTGTCCTGAGAGGGGGGTTGCATCTCAGTGGCAGGTTGGGGCACAGGGGGAGAGGCAGGGGTGCAAACCGGAGGCGGTGAACGGCCTTCGTCCCACCTTGTGGGGTGCTTGGCCATCATATGTCTGCGCATGCTGGTGGTGGTGAGGCTGTTGGTGTTGGCTCCCCGGCTGAGCTTTGCGCGACAAAGGTTGCACACCACTGTTCGTCGGTCGTCAGGCGTCTCTGTGAAAAACTGCCAGACCTTAGAGCACCTCGGCCTCCGCAGGGTGGCATGGCGCGAGGGGGCGCTTTGGGAAACACTTGGTGGATTATTCGGTCTGGCCCTGCCTCTACCCCTGGCCACTGCACTGCCTCTTGCAACCTGCCCTGCTGATGCCCTTGACTCCCCCTCTGAAGACCTGTCCTCCTGAGTAAGCGTTGCACACCAGGTGGGGTCAGTCACCTCATCGTCCTGCTGCTCTTCCTCCGAATCCTCTGTGCGCTGCTCCCTGGGACTTACTGCCCTTACTACTACCTCACTGCAAGACAACTGTGTCTGATCGTCATCGTCCTCCTCACCCACAGAAAGTTGTTGAGACAGTTGGCGGAAGTCCCCAGCCTCTTCCCCCGGACCCCGGGAACTTTCGAATGGTTGGGCATCAGTGACGATAAACTCCTCTGGTGGGAGAGGAACCGCTGCTGCCCAATCTAAGCAGGGGCCCGAGAACAGTTCCTGGGAGTGCTCCCGCTCCTGAGCAGGTGTTATTGTAGTGGAGTGAGGAGGCTGGGAGGAAGGAGGAGCAGCAGACAGAGGATTCGGATTGGCAGCAGTGGACGGCGCAGAACTGCGGGTAGACGATAGGTTGCTCGAAGCACTTTCTGCCATCCAGGACAGGACCTGCTCACACTGCTCATTTTCTAATAACCGTCTCCCGCGTGGACCCATTAATTGGGCGATGAATGTGGGGACGCCAGAAACGTGCCTCTCTCCTAATCGCGCAGCAGTCGGCTGCGACACACCTGGATCAGGAGCTTGGCCTGTGCCCACACCCTGACTTGGCCCTCCGCGTCCTCGGCCACGTCCACGTCCACGTCCTCTAGGCTTACCCCTACCCCTCAGCATGCTGTATTACCAGTGATTAGATTTCCCAGGCAGGAAATAAATTGGCGCAAGACTGCAGGCCAAATATAATTTTTGCCCTTTTTGGAAAACGAAAGGCCCCACTGCCTCTAGTGAATGAATTATCTAAGTTTAATAACTGTGCTGTGTCCCTGCTTATGTGTCACAGAACGTGAGGGTAGCAGAGTTATTAACTGTGGCAGAGCAGGTATTTTTTTTCCCAATTAAGGAAAGCAAATGGCGAACCCAGCAGTAAAGCGTAGCTGGCTGCGTATGATTTAGCAATGTTTTTCACGCAGCTCACACGTCTCCACAGGCGTAAGGACGGACACAGGCTGGACAAATAGATTTCTTTTCAGTTTTTTCCCACCAACAGGCAGCACTGCGTATATTCAATGAACCTGCGAAGTTTAATAACTGCGCTGTGTCCCTGCTTATGTGTCACAGAACGTGAGGGTAGCAGAGTTATTATAACTCTTGGAGAGCAGGTATTTTTTTTCCCAATTAAGGAAAGCAAATGGCGAACCCAGCAGTAAAGCGTAGCTGGCTGCGTATGATTTAGCAATGTTTTTCACGCAGCTCACACGTCTACACAGGCGTAAGGACGGACACAGGCTGGACAAATAGATTTCTTTTCAGTTTTTTCCCACCAACAGGCAGCACTGCGTATATTCAATGAACCTGCGAAGTTTAATAACTGCGCTGTGTCCCTGCTTATGTGTCACAGAACGTGAGGGTAGCAGAGTTATTATAACTCTTGGAGAGCAGGTATTTTTTTTCCCAATTAAGGAAAGCAAATGGCGAACCCAGCAGTAAAGCGTAGCTGGCTGCGTATGATTTAGCAATGTTTTTCACGCAGCTCACACGTCTCCACAGGCGTAAGGACGGACACAGGCTGGACAAATAGATTTCTTTTCAGTTTTTTCCCACCAACAGGCAGCACTGCGTATATTCAATGAACCTGCGAAGTTTAATAACTGCGCTGTGTCCCTGCTTATGTGTCACAGAACGTGAGGGTAGCAGAGTTATTATAACTCTTGGAGAGCAGGTATTTTTTTTCCCAATTAAGGAAAGCAAATGGCGAACCCAGCAGTAAAGCGTAGCTGGCTGCGTATGATTTAGCAATGTTTTTCACGCAGCTCACACGTCTACACAGGCGTAAGGACGGACACAGGCTGGACAAATAGATTTGTTTTCAGTTTTTTCCCACCAACAGGCAGCACTGCGTATATTCAATGAACCTGCGAAGTTTAATAACTGCGCTGTGTCCCTGCTTATGTGTCACAGAACGTGAGGGTAGCAGAGTTATTATAACTCTTGGAGAGCAGGTATTTTTTTTCCCAATTAAGGAAAGCAAATGGCGAACCCAGCAGTAAAGCGTAGCTGGCTGCGTATGATTTAGCAATGTTTTTCACGCAGCTCACACGTCTACACAGGCGTAAGGACGGACACAGGCTGGACAAATAGATTTCTTTTCAGTTTTTTCCCACCAACAGGCAGCACTGCGTATATTCAATGAACCTGCGAAGTTTAATAACTGCGCTGTGTCCCTGCTTATGTGTCACAGAACGTGAGGGTAGCAGAGTTATTATAACTCTTGGAGAGCAGGTATTTTTTTTCCCAATTAAGGAAAGCAAATGGCGAACCCAGCAGTAAAGCGTAGCTGGCTGCGTATGATTTAGCAATGTTTTTCACGCAGCTCACACGTCTCCACAGGCGTAAGGACGGACACAGGCTGGACAAATAGATTTCTTTTCAGTTTTTTCCCACCAACAGGCAGCACTGCGTATATTCAATGAACCTGCGAAGTTTAATAACTGCGCTGTGTCCCTGCTTATGTGTCACAGAACGTGAGGGTAGCAGAGTTATTATAACTCTTGGAGAGCAGGTATTTTTTTTCCCAATTAAGGAAAGCAAATGGCGAACCCAGCAGTAAAGCGTAGCTGGCTGCGTATGATTTAGCAATGTTTTTCACGCAGCTCACACGTCTACACAGGCGTAAGGACGGACACAGGCTGGACAAATAGATTTGTTTTCAGTTTTTTCCCACCAACAGGCAGCACTGCGTATATTCAATGAACCTGCGAAGTTTAATAACTGCGCTGTGTCCCTGCTTATGTGTCACAGAACGTGAGGGTAGCAGAGTTATTATAACTCTTGGAGAGCAGGTATTTTTTTCCCCAATTAAGGAAAGCAAATGGCGAACCCAGCAGTAAAGCGTAGCTGGCTGCGTATGATTTAGCAATGTTTTTCACGCAGCTCACACGTCTACACAGGCGTAAGGACGGACACAGGCTGGACAAATAGATTTCTTTTCAGTTTTTTCCCACCAACAGGCAGCACTGCGTATATTCAATGAACCTGCGAAGTTTAATAACTGCGCTGTGTCCCTGCTTATGTGTCACAGAACGTGAGGGTAGCAGAGTTATTATAACTCTTGGAGAGCAGGTATTTTTTTTCCCAATTAAGGAAAGCAAATGGCGAACCCAGCAGTAAAGCGTAGCTGGCTGCGTATGATTTAGCAATGTTTTTCACGCAGCTCACACGTCTCCACAGGCGTAAGGACGGACACAGGCTGGACAAATAGATTTGTTTTCAGTTTTTTCCCACCAACAGGCAGCACTGCGTATATTCAATGAACCTGCGAAGTTTAATAACTGCGCTGTGTCCCTGCTTATGTGTCACAGAACGTGAGGGTAGCAGAGTTATTATAACTCTTGGAGAGCAGGTATTTTTTTCCCCAATTAAGGAAAGCAAATGGCGAACCCAGCAGTAAAGCGTAGCTGGCTGCGTATGATTTAGCAATGTTTTTCACGCAGCTCACACGTCTCCACAGGCGTAAGGACGGACACAGGCTGGACAAATAGATTTGTTTTCAGTTTTTTCCCACCAACAGGCAGCACTGCGTATATTCTATGAATAATAACTGTGTTGTGGCCCTGCCTATACAATTCTTTCCCTGCAGTATCAATGGAGGGTGCAATGCTCTGCAGAGGCGATTTTGAGAAGCCCAAAAAAAATGCAGCACAGCCAACAGCAGCCTGGACAGTACTGCACACGGATAAATATGGCCCTAGAAAGGACCGTTGAGGTTCTTGAAGGCTACACTCACTCCTAACACTCTCCCTGCCTATGCAGCACTTCTGTCCCTAATGCCAGGTGCAACGGTCTGCAGAGGCGATTTTGAGAAAGAAAAAAAAATCCCACTGCTAACAGCAGCCAACACACAGCTATCAGTGGCCCTAATAAGGACCTTTGGGGGGTCTTGAAGCCTACACTAACTACCAATTCTTTCCCTACAGCAGCTCCGGTATAAACAGCACTGTCCCTCATCTAACTCACACCGCATCTGAGGCGAGCCGCGGGAGGGGCCGACTTTTATATTAGGCGAACACCTGATCTCGCCAGCCACTCACAGCAGGGGGGTGGTATAGGGCTTAAACGTTGCAGGGGGAAGTTGTAATGCCTTCCCTGTCTTTCAATTGGCCAGAAAAGCGCGCTAACGTCTCAGGGAAGGAAGTGAAAGTAACCAGAACACCGCATGGTGTTCGTCACGAATAACGAACATCCCGAACACCCTAATATTCGCACGAATATCAAGCTCGGACGAACGCGTTCGCTCATCTCTAATGGTATACTGTTTTAGGCATGTTCTGTGACCTGTTCAGGGGTCATTTTGCAGGGAGGGGAATAAGACTGTCACAGCTTCCTGCTTGTGATGACAGCGAGATGACTGCTGCAAAGCTTTTTTCTACTGAACAGGAGGAACTATTTTTTGATGGAATTATAACATACACCAATCACATTAACTTTTATATTGCATAATGCCAGACAGAACATATTGGAAGGCTGTAGTAGTACTATTGTAATATGTTGATATGTTCCAGTATTAGTGTACCTTGACACCACCAGGAAGCTAGGGGTTTGACAGAAGTAACGCCCCTGTCACACCCCCAGCTCCCGATTGGATCAAAGGTTTAAGGTCCTAGTAGCGTGTAGATTAATGTTAGGTGTCCCAGCAGGTTTATGATGACGGTTACTTCTCCACTTAGGCTTACATTAAGAGCTGTAAATGCTGCCATGTTACCACTGTAACATGTAAGCATTTTTGGCTAATAATATAAGGCTAAGAATACAAAGATCCCTCCCCCTAAACCAGCAGGGTCGCCTAAAAGCAATCCACACGCTGAAGCCTTACCCACAGCCTCCCCCTCCACCTCACTGTCACCCACTGCTCTTCCAGCCTTCCCCAGAGCCTCTCCGCCCCGTTTCTCCGGTGTAAGGCACCGAGGCCCTGTCTCCCTCACTGTGCTCCAACGTGCTGGCAGTGCAGGGACAACGTTGGGCTGCTGTCGGTGCATGTTGTCGGGCCTGTCCTCTCCCTGCTGCCGTCCGCCGAGGTTACAGTGAGAAGGGGTCCCATGGCCGCAGGCTGAAAAGACCAAGCAGAGGTGAAAGTGACTTGGGGGTGGTGCAGCCCGCCGCTGGCTGCTAAGTCCGGCGATACATGAAGGTGACGAGGTGGGGGACCGCCGGGAAGCCCACTGTATAATCTCTGCTGCAGACCCCACTCTCTCCTTCCCTTGCATATGGGGCTGGCCACCTGCAGTAGGGTTCGGCGTCTGCATTGTAAAGTTTCATTTTAGTGGGCTGCTGTCTGCATTGCAAAGAGAAAGTTTAGTGGGCAGCCAGGACCTGGAGGTAAACAATCTGTGCAGCCAATCAGGTACAGGCGGCGTCATCCCCCCTCTCAATCTTGTCTCCACCAGGAGTTCCTGGTGGCGTCAAGATACACTAATACCATATGTTCCCATTGCAGTACTATTGCAGACTGCTTTTAAAGGAGTGACGAGATACACTAATGCCAAATTATTGTAAATACCCTCATTCCTTTCAATGTTTTTCCTTCAGGTTTTTCTGCATATAAATTCTTCGGAATGGGCAGCAGTGGCACAAGCCTTCCCAATGTTACACACACACACTTGGAGCTACAGGATTCTTCCCTCATTAGTCTGGACAAACCTCTTGAAGAGGGTGCACCTGGGTACTACCTACCATTTTGTGACATTCTATACAGTGGTGATGGAGGAAGTTGGGCTCCTAAAAATCTGTTACCAAATGGACCTAGAGGTGAAGGGCAAAAAGAACCTGAACAGTGTCCTGTTATAGACAGTCAAGGACTTCACCATGAATTGGAATACCAAACATCACTACATCTTGAAGATCATTCACTTGAACAAATGCAAACCATGGTAGTGGGAGAGGTTTTAAAAGATATTGAGACTGCTTGTAAGCTTCTTAATATTTCGGCAGGTGAGTGGTACATACTACAATATGTTTACAGATATTGGAAATATTTTGCTATGAATAATATGTTTGGTGTTTACTAGAGATGAGCGAACACGTTCGGCTCCGCCCCTTTTTCGCCCGAACACCGAACTTTGCGAACACTTCAGTGTTCGGGCGAAAAAGTTCGGGGGCCGCCGTGGCAGCGCGGGGGGGTGCGGCGGGGAGTGGGGGGGAGAGGGAGAGAGAGAGGGCTCCCCCCTGTTCCCCGCTACTGCCGCCCGCGCCGCCGCGCATCTCCCCGCCCCCCGTCGGCACCCGGACACTTACGCGCGAACACTGCAGTGTTCGGCAAAGCCGGTGTCCGGGTGCGGATGTGTCCGTAACGGACACGTTCGCTCATCCCTAGTGTTTACTATTTTATAGTTGATGCACATTATAAACTTATATGTAGAAAAAAGGCGTGAATATACTGTACAGTTTTACTACTATAGTCTGTATGGCAGATCAGTGAAGGACTGTACAGTGGGTCAGCATTTTTTCACCACTTTTCCCAAGAAAGGCCTTAATAGGCCTCATCTCCACTATCCTTCAAAATATATTATATTTAGGGCTGCATTTGCCACTAGGCACTAGAGGGACATTGTCCAGTCATAGAAGGTGGGAGGGTCATTCTATGTCAACTGGCCTAATTATTTATATTGTTATACGACATTTGACAGGACAACTCAGGATCTCCTCAGCATATGAGCACACAGACCCTTATCGATTCTCATCTCTTACCCAGAATGATTATACAAAAAGATTCTAACAGCCTTATACAGTGTGCGCAGGCTTATTAAAAGCTGACACTTATTGGTTCATCTTATTGGAATACAATGTGGGCAATCTTAGTATCTAATTACAAGACTTCCAATATACTCCAGTTCTCTGGCTGATAACAGAGAGGCAATAGCAGTTCAAGTACATTAATTTTTCCTATTTCCTTGTACTATATTTCCCTCCCTTTGATAGCTATCACTGGCTTAAAGCCTATTATCCTAATTTAGGGGTATATGCCCCCATAGACTTCAGTATAGCCTGTGTATCCCATGCACTATCAATGTCTATTCATGGTTTAGAGGGAGAATATACTGGATTATAGCATATGATCTGTAAACCATGTTCACACATATAGTAGGTGGTCTTATTATATCTGCAACCCCAACTTGTCTCCCCTTACCCATGTAGTAAGTATGGTACACAAATGCTCTTGTGGTACGTGTACCCATTCTAGCTTCTTGTATACATTTATCACAATTATTGGCACAAGTCCAAGTTTCCTGTATAGCGTAATACCACCACCCCCAACACAGTCTTTAGTAGGTTCTTCATTCTTCTTGTTGTCTTGCAGCTGTAGTTTTCCCCTCTCCTAGGTGTTTGAGGGAAAATCACTGTCTCTGTGCGGAAAGCACTGTCTCTGTGCAAAAACCGCTGTCTCTGTGCGAAAACCACTGTCTCTGTGCAGAAAACACTGCCAGCTGGTGCCTCCTGGGCTTCTAGGGTGGGAGCAAGGTCCTTGTGTTAGGAGGAAACTTACCAGCAGCGCGGTCGGGTCTCGTCAGCACGCCAGTCCAGCTGCGGGGGTCCAGGCACAGCGTCTTCCTTCTGGATCCGGCGCCGGTTCCCTTAGGGCGGCCTCGCGGCTCTGGGAGCCTTTTCTGATGTGAGTGGGTGGGTCTTCTTCCTCCACCCACCAGCATTTGGCTCCGCCCCCTTGCTAGGGATAAGAGGCAGCAGCTGGCAAGTTTTATTGCCAGTGTTTGTTTGTATCTAGTGAGGTTAACTAGGTCTCTCTGGTCCTCTTAGTCCTTGTGCTTTTACCCTTGCTTTAGTTTTTATTAACCCTTTTGTGTTTCTCTGTGGTAGTATCTTCCTTAGTTTTTTGCTTCTTTTTCCCCTGTAGTATCAGGTTATCCCTAGACAGTATAGGGACTGCCGCCCAGTTGTACCCCAGGGTTTAGCCAGGGCGAGGCAAGTAGGTAGGGTCAGAGGGGTGGGTGGTTTTTAGGGACTCCCAGTCCTTTCTCTGTACCCGCCTAACACCTTGTCTGTTCCATAGCATTTCTGGAGGTTTTTAAGGTGAGCTTTCGGGAATCCGTCGGGTGTGGCAAGCAGGCACATCAGTGTAGGCCACTTTGACTCTGGTCTGGGGATTCAAGGTCCCATCTCAGCAACTTTAACAGTCAGGGTAGACAGGATAACTGTGTATGGACCCTTCCACCTTGGTTTACAAGGCCTTTGTTGCCAATCTTTCACCCAGACTTTTTCCCCTGGAAAAAGAAAAAAGTACACAGCAGTATCTAGACACATAGGTAACGTTTTGCACAACAATATTCAAAAAAGTAGGTAACCTTTCTCCTGCTCTTTTGGCGATGGTTGCCATGTTCTTACCCAGGGCATGTATCTGCTGGTGATTTATCATCTCTCCCATTATTTTGTTGTCTGCTCTAATCCCAAACACTACTTGGCTAGGCTTACCCTACATCATCTTAAGAGTTAATATGTGTACTTACACCTACTTTAGGGAATATATAACATCTCTCATGGTCTATTTCAGAAGAAATATTTTGGTGGAGAAGTTGTCTATATATGGCGATTAGATTTTTTTTAGCGGGGTGAGAACTGTGATGCCATATTGTGTAATATCATGAAGTACATCTAAGAACTTTAGATATTTGGAAGTGAATGTGCGGAAAATTCCTAGTCTCATGGCTGGCACTCTCAGTGAGAGGATGAGTGATGGCGCACAGAGTCTCCTTTAAGCTGGTTAGTCTCGAGGGCAGCAACATTCTCTTTGATGTTTTGGGCCTGTGGTGTGCCATTGCTACCCTGGAGCTTCCCTGCTTATGACAGGAGACCCAAACAGACTTGTAGAGAAATCACTGGCAATTCAAAAGTCCCAAAGAAGTTAGGTAAGACTCCCAGAGAACGAAACCTCGCCGATTTGCCTTCCTTTTTGTCTGAAAGCTGAAAAGGGGAACACCATCAAAAGGGAACATTTCTCTCTCAGAAAATCCAGCAGGGGTCTTAGGGCTTTTTGAAGTTGAAGAGTACGCCTTGCTAAGTCTGGGATGATGGTGATTGGGGTGCCATAGTAAGACAGATCAGTTTTTTTGGCAGCTTTCAAGATGACTTCCTTATCGCTATAGAAATGAATGCAGCATATGATATGTCTAGGGCGTTTCAGATCAGGAGATTTAAGACCCAAAGTTCTTTGGATGCAACTTATCTAAATGGGTTTATCTGCAGGGGATTGAGTGAGAGAGCTATAGCTTGCCTATGGGAAGCCCATGAGGGGGAACTATGTGTTCCAGCATAGGGTGGAAGCTTAGGGGTTAACATCAGAATGGTGTACAGCTTATGGTAGGAGACTCTCTTTACTCACTGTCTGGAGCTTATGGTACTTTATAGCCCTATACTCGACATTCCTTGCAGTTTCCTTTGCTGCTGGACCAGGTGGTGATGTAGGGTATGTATGTCACGGTGCCAACTTAAAAAAGTTGGCCAGTGCACATGCAGCACAAAATAAATCCTCTACATCATCGGGGATTCCCTCTGAGATCACAGGAGACCCGGGTGATCCATCTCTGCAGCATCCTTCACTGCTTTAAGACTTAGGGAGGCACTGCCACCTAGGGAGGATACCTACGTGGAGGGTCCCTGCACTGCTGTGGGAAGTGGTGTGTCTGATGTATGTGACATGCCTGTGCAGCAATGCTGAGCAGAATCTCCCTTTCTATTCTGTTCCTGGGTGCCACCAAGCTCCAGGGTTCCAGGTCTGGGAGCACCCCACCGCTGAGCCAGGCGGGAAAACGAAGGAGGCACATAGCGGCACTATCATGGATGACAGATCCATGTCAGATGGACCACTAAGGAAACACTCGATGCTGCCAGGCTCACCCTCAATGTCCCCCAGGGGTTTAGGTTGTCTTTTCCTGCAGCCCATATCGTTGCAGGTGGATCCCTGAATAGTGAGATTTTGCCAAGTTAGAAAGCTCAGGAATACCAGGAACTTGTCCAAAATGCAGCCTATTCTGCCATTCACAAGCCACGCTCCCTGCTCTAAGCTCTTAGGTCACGCGCATGACATCTTCTACAGACTTTTTCAGCTTTTTACTCCAATTGTGCACAAGAACTGAGATCGCTGTAACCACGAAAATGTTTTATTGGCTTTAAAATGGGCTCCTCTCTCATTTGGCCTCTCTAGTGATGTCCTTTGCTAACTTTCCAGGAGCGACCACGCTTCCATGTCTGTGGGAAGATACACTTTTCGATATAGGACATCATTCTTCACTTGCAATTGATCCCATTGGTGCAACACAGGTAAAACTATCTGACTGAGACTGGTCCTCTCTTCCTTTTCCCGTATCTTCTACTGGGCTTCTCAGCCTTTCACTTGTGACAATCCTAGGTCCTCATTCTGGCCCTTGCTGCACTCTGCATTAGTCTTGCCCAGCAATGCTTGTGGACGTTGGGCTATTTCCATGGGAGAGGAAAAATTTTGTAAGTTGGGGAGAGTCACTTTAAAGTTAAAGTTGCATTTTGTGTTTGGCTATATCTAGATGATATGTGCCAGAAGGGTTATTATCAGTTCTATCCTCTATCTCGGTCCCAGTTTAGTACTCTGCAAACTTTTCTTCCATGGCCCAAACCAGTACAAGCAGTTTTAATGGATCTGTAGTTGTTGCAGGTGCATTCTGAGTTTCCAAGAGACCATCTAACATATGCAGTTACTCTCATGTTAGTCTTGCATCTGTAACCTGTAGAGACTGCTGTCGGCATATGCTAGAATGGGAGATATGATTAGGGCTTTTTTCAATGTCTGGAATGTCTCTTCTCAAGCTCTGCCCCACATGCTGGATCTGTTCTTTGGTCAACAGCTTATTTAAGGGGGCTGCAATTTCGCAAAGTCCTCGATGAGCCATATATATTATCCAGCTAGATCGAGCAAGGCTCTCAATTCCCATAGAGCTTATGGTGTTATGCAATGCTGTACTGCAGCCACCTTATCTTTGGAGGGCAGATCCCTGTCTTTGGACACTGTGTGGCCTAAGTATTCAATCTGTTGCTTAAATAAGTGACACTTCCCCGGTTTAAGCCATGGGCTTGTAGCATTTGCCCTAATCACTTCAGATGCTTGTTAAAGGTGGAGGACTATACATTAATGTCATCCAGGTAGATGAGCGTGACTTCACAATTTAGCATTTTTCCAGTGGCAGCTGCAAGGTACCAGGCATGTTAGTCAGCCGGAACAGCATGCAGTTGATCCCATGGGTATAATTGTTATTTTAGCCTTTTATTTCTTGATGATGGGCACATGCCAGTATTCACTAGCAAGGTCAAGTGTTGAGATGTATTTACCTTACGTGGCAGGAGGAAGGAGGTATGTAGCTCCTCATGACAGGAGGAAGGAGTCTTGGACAGTGTAGGCATTGAGTTTACTGTAATCTACACAGAACCATATGCAACGGACGAGCTGAGCACGACAAAGTGGGTGAGACCACAGGGGTAGCAAAATGGTTGTCATGGGTGGCTCTGTAATCCCTCCCGACAGTGGCGATAACAGTGCTCTGCTCAGCTGTTGTACAGTGGCAAGAATAATGTGTGAGTATACATTTTAAATAAACAATTCTTTTGTCATGGTTGAAGCCAGTACTCCAACCTGAACTCCTAAGTGTAGTGGTGGTGAAATAACTTGAGACGAGTCCACTAGTTTGTATTAAAAAACTGGAAGCACACAGGTTTACTGAAGCTTTTGTGAATACAGATAAAATACAACTTTGCAGCATTAAGGATGTAGTAATTGAACATGTTGAAAACAGTAGATTTTTATTTTAAACAAAAATTTCTTTAACGCTCTCTCTCTATTCTCCTAGAGGTTACTTAGTAATGACTTACAGGAAGTGTATGATGCAGGTGTTAGATGCTGGTTGAAAATGGCCGCTGAACTAATCCTGGCTTTGAATTCACCTGGTAGATTATCTTACTGTTTTGTGGAATGCTGGTGTCCAACTCAGATCTCCTCACTGTAGAATGGACAAGGGAGCAGAAATGGACCTCACTACTCTTGCTACCTTTGTGAAACACTGCACACACGGCTGACTTGCTTGCACTTCTCCTCTCCGACCACGACTTGCTGCAGACTCCTTTCTCCTCTGACTCCTCCTTCACTTCCTCTCTCGTTTCCTGCATTTTTATCTCTATCCAACCACTCTGCATAGGGACTTATAGAATCCTAGAGTTTGAAGGGACCTCCAGGGTCATCTGGTCCAACTCCCTGCTCAGTGCAGGATTCACTAAATCATCCCAGACAGATATTTGTCCAGCCTTTGTTCGAACACTTCTTTTGAAGGAGAACTCGCCATCTCCTGTGACAACCTGTTCCATTCATTGATCACCCTCACTGTCAGAAGGTTTTTTTCCAATATCTTATTTGTGTCTCCTCCCTTTCAGTTCCATCCCATTGCTTCTAGTCTTTCCTCGTGCAAATGAAAATAGAGCTGATCCCTCTACACTGTGACAGCTATTAAGTCTACTCTCTGCCTTCTTTTTTGCAAGCTAAACATTGCCAGATCCTTAAAACGTTCCTCATAGGACATGATTTTCAGACCGCTCACCATCTTGGTAACGGTTCTCTGAACTTTCTCTAGTTTTTCTATGTCTTTTTTAAAGTGGGGTGCCCAGAACTGGACACAATATTCCAGATGAGGTCTGACTATGGAAGAGTAGAGAGGGATAATTACCTCACGTGATCTAGACTCTATGTTTCTCCTAATACATCCCAGAATTGTGTTTGCCTTTTTGACTGCTGCATCACATTGTTGACTCATGTTCAGTCTATGATTTATTAGTATACCTAAGTCTTTTTCACATGTTCTGCTGCTTAGCCCAATTCCTCCCATTCTGTATGTGCTTTTTAAATTTTTCTTGACCAGATGTAGGACTTTGCATTTCTCCTTGTTAAATACCATTCTGTTAGTCGCCGCCCACTGTTCAAGCTTTTCTAGATCTTTTTGAATACTCTCTCTCTTCCCCAGTGTAAGCGATCCCTCCTAGCTTTGTGTCGTCGACAAATGTAATCAGTTTACCCTCAATTCCCTTCTCCAGATCATTTATAAAAATGTTCAACAACACAGGGCCTATGACAGAGTCTTATGTTACCCCACTTGATACATTCTTCCACTTGGATATACAGCAATTTATGACCACTCTTTGAGCACGATCACTGAGCCAGTTGTGAATCCACTTAACAGTTGCCTTGTCCATCCCATATTTGGTCATTTTTTTCAATAAGTATGGTATGAGATACTTTGTCAAATGCTTTACTAAGGTCAAGATATACTATATCCACCGCATTTCCTTGATCAACCCAGTCGGTGATTCTGTCATAGAAGGAAATTAGATTTGTCTGGCATGACTTGTTTGTTACAAATCCATGTTGACTCTGGTTAATTACTCCATTTTTATCCAAGTACTTGCATACGTGCTGTTTAATAATTTGTTCAAAGATCTTTCCCGGTATAGAAGTCAGGCTCACAGGCCTGTAGTTTCCTGGATCTACCTTTTTCCCTTTTTCGAAGCTAGGGACAACATTTGCCCTTTTCCAATCTTCTGGGACTTCTCCTGTTCTACAGGAATTTTCAAAGATTATGGCGACCGCTTCAGCAATTACCTCTGCTGCTTCCTTTAGTATCCCAAGATGTAATTTATTTGGACCTTGAGATTTGAATTCAATTAAGTTAGCAATGTGATCCCTCGCCATCTCTCTGCTTATAGATAGCCTGCATTCTTTTATTTCCCCAATAGCACAGGGAAGATCAGTTGATGTTCCATCTACTTTCTGAGAGAAAGCATCCAATAGCATCTTTGATTTTTCTTTTGCTTTTGACATACCCCCCTTTTTTATTGCTTTTGGCCTCTGTTGCAAGCCTCAATTCATTATTAGCTTTAGCTTTTCTGAAACTTGCCCAGCAGTTTCTGCCGACCGCATAATATTATTCTTAAGATATTACCCCCTCTTTCCATTTGATAAACATTTTTTTTCTTTTTATCATGTGTGCAAGTTCTGTGTTCATCCATTTTGGTCTCTTTAAATTCTTTCAATTCTTCCTTCTTTTAGGGATTGTTAACGATTGTGCTTTGAGAATCTCATTTTGCAATATTTCCCAACATTCTTGGACATTTCTGTCCTTAACAACATCCATCCATTGGACTCTTCCTACCCTCTTTCTGAGTTCATTAAAATCTGCATTTCTGAAATCCAACCTTGATGTCTGAGTCTTCTGAGGTCTTCCTCCTCTTTTTAAGAGGATATTGTTCATTTTTTGATTCCTAAGTTGAGAATTTGAGATTTTGCTATGTTAATTTTATAATAAGATATTTCAGCAAAGTTTTTAATTAAATTGGAAACTGCAGGTAATGAAAGGGATGGATTCACCAGAGATAAAATTACATCATCCACAAATAGAGATGAGCGAGCACCAAAATGCTCGGGTTCTCGTTACTTGAGACGAACTTTTCGCGATGCTCGAGGGTTCGTTTCGAGTAACGAACCCTATTGAAGTCAATGGGCGACCCGAGCATTTTTGTATATCGCCGATGCTCGCTAAGGTTTTCATTTGTGAAAATCTGCAAAACCCAAGAAAGTGATGGAAACGACACAGCAACGGATAGGGCAGGCGAGGGGCTACATGTTGGGCTGCATCTCAAGTTCCCAGGTCCCACTATTAAGCCACAATAGCGGCAAGAGTGGGCCCCCCCCCTCCCAACAACTTTTACTTCTGAAAAGCCCTCATTAGCAATGCATACCTTAGCTAAGCACCACACTACCTCCAACAAAGCACAATCACTGCCTGCATGACACTCCGCTGCCACTTCTCCTGGGTTACATGCTGCCCAAACCCCCCCCCCCACGACCCAGTGTCCACAGCGCACACCAAACTGTCCCTGCTCAGCCTTCAGCTGCCCTCATGCCACACCACCCTGATGTCTATTTATAAGTGCGTCTGCCAGAGGAAAAGCAGGCACACACTGCAGAGGGTTGGCACGGCTAGGCAGCGACCCTCTTTAAAAGGGGCGGGGCGATAGTCCACAATGCTGTACAGAAGCAATGAGAAATGCAATCCTGTGCCACCTCCATCTGGAGCTGCACGCGTGGGCATAGCAATGGGGAACCTATGTGCCACACACTATTCATTCTGTCAAGGTGTCTGCATGCCCCAGTCAGACCGCGGTTTTTTATAAATAGTCACAGGCAGGTACAACTCCGCAATGGGAATTCCGTGTGCACCCACAGCATGGGTTGCTCCCTGGAACCCACCGGCTGTACATAAATATATCCCATTGCATTGCCCATCACAGCTGAGGTAATAATGTCATGTTTAATGCAGGTGGGCTTCGGCCCACACTGCATGCCCCAGTCAGACTGGGGTTCTTTAGAAGTGGACACATGTAGTTACAACTCTGTGTGGACCGACAGCATGGGTGGGTGCCAGGAAGCCACCGGTGGTAGATAAATATATCCCATTGCATTGCCCATCACAGCTGAGGTAATAAATTCATGTTTAATGCAGGTGGTCTTCGGCCCACACTGCATGCCCCAGTCAGACTGGGGTTCTTTAGAAGTGGACACATGCAGTTACAACTCCCTGTGCACCCACAGCATGGGTCGCACCCTGGAACCCACCGGCGGTAGATAAGTATATCCCATTGCATTGCCCGTCACAGCTGAGGTAATAAATTCATGTTTAATGCAGGTGGTCTTCGGCCCACACTGCATGCCCCAGTCAGACTGGGGTTCTTTAAAAGTGGACACATGCAGTTACAACTCCCTGTACACCCACAGCATGGGTGGCTCCCTGGAACCCACCGGCGGTAGATAAATATATCCCATTGCATTGCCTATCACAGCTGAGGTAATAAATTCATGTTTAATGCAGGTGGTCTTCGGCCCACACTGCATGCCCCAGTCAGACTGGGGTTCTTTAGAAGTGGACACATGCAGTTACAACTCCCTGTGCACCCACAGCATGGGTGGCTCCCTGGAACCTACCTGCGGTACATAAATATATCCCATTGCAGTGCCCAACACAGCTGATGTTACGTGAGCTGTAATGCAGGTGGGCAAAAAATCAATTTGATTACACTGTAGGCGAGGGCCCCCAAAAATTGGTGTACCAACAGTACTAATGTACCTGAAAAAAATTGCCCATACCCAACCAAGAGGGCAGGTGAAACCCATTAATCGCTTTGGTTAATGTGGCTTAATTGGTAACTAGGCCTGGAGGCAGCCCAGTAAAAATAAAAATTGGTTGAGGTGAAAGTTTCAACGCTTTAATGAGCATTGAAACGTATAAAAATTGTTTAGAAAAATTATATGACTGAGCCTTGTGGGCCTAAGAAAAATTGCCCGTTCGGCGTGATTATGTGAGGTTTCAGGAGGAGGAGCAGGCGGAGGAGGAGGAATATTATACACAGATAGATGAAGCAAAAAGGTCCCCGTTTTGGATGGTGATAGAGAACGATGCTTCCATCCGCAGGTGCAGCCTACGTATTGTTTAGGTATCGCTGCTGTCCGCTGGTGGAGAAGAGAAGTCTGGGGAAATCCAGGCTTTGTTCATCTTGATGAGTGTAAGCCTGTCGGCACTGTCGGTTGACGGGTGGGTACGCTTATCCGTGATGATTCCGCCAGCCACACTAAACACACTCTCTGACAAGACGCTAGCCGCAGGACAAGCAAGCACCTCCAGGGCATACAGCGTGAGTTCAGGCCACGTGTCCAGCTTCGACACCCAGTAGTTGTAGGGGGCAGAGGCGTCACCGAGGATGGTCGTGAGATCGCCTACGTACTCCCTCACAATCCTTTTACAGTGCTCCCGCCAACTCAGCCTTGACTGGGGACCGGTGACACAGTCTTGCTAGGGAGCCATAAAGCTGGCAAAGGCCTTGGAGAATGTTCCCCTGCCTGCACTGTACATGCTGCCTGATCTCTGCGCCTCCCTTGCTACCTGGGCCGCGGAAATGCGCCTTCGGCCACTAGCGCTGTCGGATGGGAAGTTTACCATCAGTTTGTCCACCAGCGCCCTGTGGTATAGTATCATTCTCGAACCCTTTTCCTCTTCGGGAATGAGAGTGGAAAGGCTCTTCTTATACCGTCGGTCGAGCAGTGTGTACACCCAGTAATCCGTAGTGGCCAGAATGCGTGTAACGCGAGAGTCACGAGAAAGGCATCCTAACATGAAGTCAGCCATGTGTGCCAGGGTACCTGTACGCAACACATGGCTGTCCTCACTCGGAAGATCACTTTCAGGATCCTCCTCCTCCTCCTCCTCTGGCCATACACGCTGAAAGGATGACAGGCAAGCTGCATCTGTACCCTCAGCAGTGGGCCAAGCTGTCTCTTCTCCCTCCTCCTCATGCTCCTCCCCCTCCTCCTCCTCCTCCTCTGGCCATACACGCTGAAAGGATGACAGGCAAGCAGCATCTGTACCCTCAGCAGTGGGCCAAGCTGTCTCTTCCCCCTCCTCCTCATGCTCCTCCCCCTCCTCCTCAACGCGCTGAGATATAGACATGAGGGTGCTCTGACTATCCAGCGACATACTGTCTTCCCCCGCCTCCGTTTCCGATTCCAAAGCATCTGCCTTTATGCTTTGCAGGGAACTTCTCAAGAGGCATAGCAGAGGAATGGTGATGCTAATGATTGCAGCATCCCCGCTCACCATCTGGGTAGACTCCTCAAAGTTTCCAAGGACCTGGCAGATGTCTGCCAACCAGGCCCACTCTTCTGTAAAGAATTGAGGAGGCTGACTCCCACTACGCCGCCCATGTTGGAGTTGGTATTCCACAATAGCTCTACGCTGCTCATAGAGCCTGGCCAACATGTGGAGCGTAGAGTTCCACTGTGTGGGCACGTCGCACAGCAATCGATGCAGTGGCAGATGAAACCGATGTTGCAGTATCCGCAGGGTGGCAGCGTGCGTGTGGGACTTGCGGAAATGTGCGCAGAGCTGGCGCACCTTTCCGAGCAGGTATGACAAGTGTGGGTAGCTTTTCAGAAAGCGCTGAACCACCAAATTAAAGACATGGGCCAGGCATGGCACGTGCGTGAGGCTGCCGAGCTGCAGAGCCGCCACCAGGTTACGGCCGTTGTCACACACGACCATGGCCGGTTGGAGGCTCAGCGGCGCAAGCCAGCGGTCGGTCTGCTCTGTCAGACCCTGCAGCAGTTCGTGGGCCGTGTGCCTCTTCTCTCCTAAGCTGAGTAGTTTCAGCACGGCCTGCTGACGCTTGCCCACCGCTGTGCTGCCACGCCGCGCGACACCGACTGCTGGCGACGTGCTGCTGCTGACACATCTTGATTGCGAGACAGAGGTTGCGTAGGAGGAGGAGGAGGGTGGTTTAGTGGAGGAAGCATACACCGCCGCAGATACCACCACCGACCTGGGGCATGCAATTCGGGGGGTGGGTAGGACGTGAGCGGTCCCAGGCTCTGACTCGGTCCCAGCCTCCACTAAATTCACCCAATGTGCCGTCAGGGAGATATAGTGGCCCTGCCCGCCTGTGCTTGTCCACGTGTCGGTTGTTAAGTGGACCTTGGCAGTAACCGCGTTGGTGAGGGCGCGTACAATGTTGCGGGAGACGTGGTCGTGCAGGGCTGGGACGGCACATCGGGAAAAGTAGTGGCGACTGGGAGCCGAGTAGCGCGGGGCTGCCGCCGCCATCATGCTTTTGAAAGCCTCCGTTTCCACAAGCCTATACGGCAGCATCTCCAGGCTGATCAATTTGGCAATGTGCACGTTTAACGCTTGAGCGTGCGGGTGCGTGGCGGCGTACTTGCGCTTGCGCTCAAACAGTGGCGCTAGCGACGTCTGGACGCTGCGCTGAGAGACATTGCTGGATGGGGCCGAGGACAGCGGAGGTGAGGGTGTGGGTGCAGGCCAAGATACGGTAGTGCCTGTGTCCTCAGAGGGGGGTTGGATCTCAGTGGCAGGTTGGGGCACAGGGGGAGAGGCAGTGGTGCAAACCGGAGGCGGTGAATGGCCTTCGTCCCACCTTGTGGGGTGCTTGGCCATCATATGCCTGCGCATGCTGGTGGTGGTGCCTCCCCAGCTGATCTTGGCGCGACAAAGGTTGCACACCACTGTTCGTCGGTCATCAGGCGTCTCTGTGAAAAACTGCCACACCGTAGAGCAGCTTGACCTCTGCAGGGTGGCATGGCGCGAGGGGGCGCTTTGGGAAACAGTTGGTGGATTATTCGGTCTGGCCCTGCCTCTACCCCTGGCCACCGCACTGGCTCGGCCTGTGCCCACACCCTGACTTGGGCCTCCGCGTCCTCGCCCGCGTCCACGTCCTCTAGGCCTACCCCTACCCCTCAGCATGGTGTATTACCAGTAGTGCAGAAACAGAACACTGTAATTAAATGTGCCGCTTATTGGCCTGTGGTTGGAGGCTGATTGCGTTTACGGAACGCCAGGAAATAATTTGGCGCAAGCCTGCTGTAACACTTAGCTGGCTGCGTATGATTTTGTAGAACTACTACACCCAGCACACACAGACCCAGAACACTGAGCATAGTGACAGGCAGGCCAAATAGATTTTTTTGCCCAATATTTTTTAGAAAAGGCCCACTGCCTATATTCAATCAATAATATGTCTTCTGTCCCTGCCTCCACACTTCTGTCCCTGGACTATGTCACAGAACTGCAGAGTGTTGCACTGTCAACTGCAACACAGCGGTGATTTCAGAGCCCAGACAGAGCCAGGAAATAATTTGGCGCAAGCCTGCTGTAACACTTAGCTGGCTGCGTATGATTTTGTAGAACTACTACACCCAGCACACACAGACCCAGAACACTGAGCACAGTAACAGGCAGGCCAAATAGATTTTTTGCCCAATATTTTTTAGAAAAGGCCCACTGCCTATATTCAATCAATAATATGTCTTCTGTCCCTGCCTCCACACTTCTGTCCCTGGAGTATTACTGCAGGGCGCAATGCTCTGCACGGCCGATATACCAAAAAAAAATGTGCAACACTGCAAAAAGCAGCCTCCACAGTGCTGCACACGGTTAGATGTGGCCCTAAGAAGGACCGTTGGGGTTCTTGAAGCCTAAAATACTCCTAACGCTCTCCCTGCCTAAGCACTTCTGTCCCTGGAGTATTACTGCAGGGCGCAATGCTCTGCACGGCCGATATACCAAAAAAAAAAATAAAATGTGCAGCACTGCAAAAAGCAGCCTCCACAGTACTGCACACGGTTAGATGTGGCCCTAAGAAGGACCGTTGGTGTTCTTGAAGCCTACAATAACTCCTAACACTCTCCCTATAGCAGCTCCAACACAATAGCACTTTCCCTCAGCTATGTCAGAATGCATCTGTGGCGAGCCGCGGGAGGGGCCGATTTTTATACTCGGGTGACACCTGATCTCGCCAGCCACTCACTGCAGGGGGGTGGTATAGGGCTTGAACGTCACAGGGGGAAGTTGTAATGCCTTCCCTGTCTTTCAATTGGCCAGAAAAGCGCGCTAACGTCTCAGAGATGAAAGTGAAAGTAACCCGAACATCGCGTGGTACTCGTTACAAGTAACGAGCATCTCGAACACGCTAATACTCGAACGAGTATCAAGCTCGGACGAGTACGTTCGCTCATCTCTATCCACAAATAAACCTTGAGGTCCAATTTTTTTTTTTTTTTTTTTTTTTTTTTAATCCAAAATTCAAGGATAAGATGATCACAGCCTTCTAAGGTCCTAGCCACCCTTATTTCCTCAACCACTTCTTCTCTCTTGGTAGCAGATTCCTTTGTTTTCTCTTCTAACTTTTGGAAGATAAAGATCATGGTAAGATCATAAAGATCATGTTAACCCCTTAGTGATGACCCCATAGTGTTTTTACGTCCTACCTAAGTGGGCTTTAATCCTAGAGGATGTAAAAACATGCATCCTTATTGGATTAAAGCCACGTGGGCTAAGGACGTGACAGCTCCATGTTGTCGGTGCCTGAATGACAACATGGAGCTGTGATGAGGGGGGAGCAATGCTATCAGCGCTATCCAATGGATAGCACCATTTGCATTAAAGTAAATAAAAAGTTTTTTAAAAGTTTGAGTTTCAGCTCCCCTCACGGATCACATCCATGAGGGGCACTGAAACTACTCTCCTCCATAATGTCCCACAATTATTTTTACTCCATGATCTGCTCATGCGCGCCAAAGGAAGAATGGTGGAGCATGCGCAAAAGAGGAGATCGGCACAGGACATTTGAAATCGCCTAGTTCCCAGCTACTGAAAGTGCATATGGATAGCAGCAATCACTGAAAAGTTTTAAAAAGTCAAATAAAGTTAAAGGGGTTGTCCCGCGCCGAAACAGGGTTTTTTTTTTTTCAACCCCCCCCCCCCCGGTCGGCGCGAGACGCAGGGAGGTAAAGAAAGCTTACCGGAGCGCTTACCTTAATCCCCGCGCTCCGGTGACTTCAATACTTACCGCTGAAGATGGCCGCCGGGATCCTCTGTCTCCGTGGACCGCAGCTCTTCTGTGCGGTCCATTGCCGATTCCAGCCTCCTGATTGGCTGGAATCGGCACGTGACGGGGCGGAGCTACACGGAGCCTGCATTCTGCACGAGCGGCTCCATAGAAGACTGCAGAAGACCCGGACTGCGCAAGCGCGGTTAATTTGGCCATCGGAGGGCGAAAATTAGTCGGCACCATGGAGACGAGGACGCCAGCAACGGAGCAGGTAAGTATAAAACTTTTTATAACTTCTGTATGGCTCATAATTAATGCACAATGTATATTACAAAGTGCATTATTATGGCCATACAGAAGTGTATAGACCCACTTGCTGCCGCGGGACAACCCCTTTAAAGTTTTACCTTCCCTTATGGATCAGAACCATGAGGGGAGGTGAAAATACTCCCCCCCGGCCCTCCACAATGTCCGGGGAGACCGGGACCCGAAATCCCCTTCTGCTCATGCGCGCCCAACATTATACATCAGGCGCATGCGCAGAGGGGCTCGCGCCCCGGCAAATTTAAAATTCCTCTGCTCCTGGCTACCATTCCAATGGATAATAGTGATCATTTAAAGTAAAAAAAAAAAAGTTTGAAAAAATTTAAAAAGCTTACGTTTCATCTTCCCTCACGGATCATACATGTGAGAAAGGATGAAATTACGGATCTAAGGCCCCTGGATTTTCCTGCAGACCTTGCCCTGGCTTCTGCGCACGCACCCGTCGCCAAAGTGGCGGGCGCATGCGCAAAAGCCACAGATTGCCAGGGTAATTTAAAATTTCCTTAGGATGGGAATCACTGCTGCTTTTGACCTTCTCATTATAATCAAACTTGCTTTTATGACAGTATCATTGATATGAGAAATGCGGTGGATATAGTATATCTTGACCTTGGTAAAGCATTTGACAAAGTATCTTATACAATACTTATTGAAAAAATGACCAAATATAGGATGGACAAGGCAACTGTTAGGTGGATTCACAACTGGCTGAGTGATTGTGCTCGAAGAGTGGTCATAAATGGCTGCACATTTATGTGGAAGAATGTATCAAGGGCTCTCTCCTAGGCCTAGTGTTCAACATTTTTATAAATGATCTGGAGGAGGGAATTGATGGGAAACTCATCAAATTCGCCAACGACACAAAGCTAGGAGGGATAGCTAACACTAGGGAAGAGAAAGGATTCAAAAAGATCTAGAAACTTGCATAGTGCGCAGCGACTAACAGAATGGTATTTAACAAGGAGAACTGCAAAATCTACCATCTGGGCAAGAAAAATGGAAAAAGCACATACAGAAAGGGAGGAATTCGGCTAAGCAGCAGCGCATGTGAAAAACACTTGGGTATACTAATAGATCATAGACTGAACACAAGTCAACAATGTGATTGAGCAGCCAAAAAGGCAAACACAATTCTGGGATGTAGTAAAAGAAACAGAGTCTAGATCATAGGGGGTTATTTTTTCCCCTCTACTCTTCCTTAGTCAAACCTCTTCTAGAATGCTGTGTCCAGTTCTGGGCACCCCACTTTAAAAAATACAAAAACGAGCTGGAGCAAGTTCAGAGAAGGGTTACCAAGATGGTGAGTTGTCTGCAAATCATGCCCTATGACGAACGGTTAAAATATCTGTGAATGTTCAGCTTGCAGAAAAGAAGGCTGAGAGGAGACTTAATAGCGGACTAAAAATATCTGAAGGGCTGTCACAGTGCAGAGGAATCAGCCCTATCCTCATTTGCAGGAGGAAAGACTAGAAGCAATGGGATGAAACAGAAAGGGAGGAGACCCAAATTAGATAATAGAAAAAACTTTCTGACAGTGAGGGTGATCAATGAATGAAAAAGGTTGTCACGGGAGGTGGTGAGTTCTCCTTCAATGGAAGTGTTCAAACAAAGGCTGGACAAATATCTGTCTGGGATGATTTAGTGAATTCCGCACTTAGCATGGGGTTGGACCAGATGACTCTGGAGGTACTTTCATAAAAGGGTTAAAGGGGTTGTCCCGCGCCGAAACGTTTTTTTGTTTTTTTTTCAATAGCCCCTCCGTTCGGCGCGAGACAAACCCGATGCAGGGATAAAAAAAAACAACCAGATAGTACTTACCCGAATCCCCGCGCTCCGGTGACTTCTTACTTACCTTGCGAAGATGGCCGCCGGGATCTTCACCCACGGTGGACCGCAGGTCTTCTGTGCGTTCCATTGCCGATTCCAGCCTCCTGATTGGCTGGAATCGGCACACGTGACGGGGCGGAGCTACGCGATGACGCGTAGAAGGGGGCGGAGCCAGAACTCCGCTGCTGCCGAGACCCAAGAGAAGGGAGAAGACCGGACTGAGCAAGCGCGTCTAATCGGGCGATTAGACGCTGAAAATTAGATGGCACCATGGAGACGGGGACGCCAGCAACGGAACAGGTAAGTGAATAACTTCTGTATGGCTCATAATTAATGCACAATGTACATTACAAAGTGCATTAATATGGCCATACAGAAGTGTATACCCCCACTTTGTTTCGCAGGACAACCCCTTTAAGTCTGTGCCCCCCTGAGTGCTGATAAGGACAGCATGTGTCTGGTGCAATGTCAGTTTTCTACATCACTTTGCTTACCATTGTGTGTTATAAAAGGGTGGTCTCCGATCTGCGTTGTGAGGGAACTCAGAGAAAACTAAAGCAGACTGTGAGGAAGTCTAGAGCTGAGTGAACTGGATCTAGGTTTTAGCTATGAGTGAGATGGGGAAAGAACTTTAGAAGTGCATGAGCTGCTGCCCAGCAGTTAGAGAATGAGAAGCACTTCGCAGTTATTAAAGTGTTTTTCCCCTTTTACTACAACCATGAACTGTGGCTCTGGTCATTCAATTGTGGCTGATGACAATACTAAAAACTGGAATGTGAACTCGACGGTAGTAACAGGTAGCAGATTGGCAAGTGTTTCCCTGGTGCCAAGGGACCTGAGTTGGGCAGAGGAAGTCTAGCTGGATTTTTTGTTGGAGGACACTGGTGACAAAGCTACAGATAGGCCTCTGCTACCCCAAAGTCTACGCTATCCGCTTGCCATTCCTCATGAGCTGGATACTCCTCTTACACTCTCGCATAGGCTTCCCGGGTTTTCCACATGGCTCTTTGGTTCGGTTAGACCCAATCTTGCTCTGCCCACTCACACTTGCTGACTCTCTTCACCACCACAGCTACACAACAACCTCCATGCCACACTTTGCCTTTTTTACCTCACTTGACAACACCCTGTAGAGCACATCATGTCTTCTTCTCATTCGCTCGCACATGTACTCAGCACAGTCCCACCCAGCATGGTGCAGAGGAAGCATCCCCCATTTGTTACAGGTCTGGGTTCGAAAAATCAAACACATTCATCTGCACTGGCCATGACAGAGACTGTTACAAAACCCAAGTAGACAGATAAGTATAAACAATATGAGTAATACTATAACCATTATACCTATGTCTCACTAGGGGTGGACACCCACTTGCGTTTTTCTTGCGCGGTTTTTTTCACGCTATATCTCTGTTTTTTTATGCGACTGTCAATGCGACTTTCTAATATTAAAAACACATCGCACAAAAATTGCAAAGTACAAACTTGCAATGCGTTTTTAACATTAGAAAGTCCCATTGACAAGCGCATTGAAAAACGCAGAGATATCGCGTGAAAAAACGCGCAAGAAAAAAGCAATTGGGTGTCCACCCTAAGAGAGTGTTTTAGCCTCCTGTCAGAGGTATACATTAGGAAGACTTTTGACGCATACCTCTTCAAGAAGACTGCAACATAGCTCACTTTATAGGCATACAGTGGGCTAAGTTGCCTACACAGCCCCCCTCTTTCTTATAGTAAGTAAATAGTTGATGTCAGTGCTCCCATAGACCAAAAACTCACCAGCGCAAGACTTCCTGGGGACTGGTCCTACATTTTAGAGCGAGCATAAGCTGCTCTACATCTGGCACTCTAGTCTATGCAGAGTGGTCACATGACCAGCCTCTGAAGCTCAGCCCTGCGGCTTATCCTCTGCCCCTTCCCCTGCATTGTCATAAATTTATTCAGCCTCTTAACCTTTTCTTTTACTCCTCTCCCTTACCACACAGCATTCAGGAGCACCAATAGCTGTAGAGTAAGGGTGGCCATACAGTTCATAGTACTGCTCTTCTATGGGAAGCTCCTTTGAAAACTGTTCGTATATTAGTAGTGACATCACTGAAGCTTCCGTGGTATCAGTTTAATAGGAGGCTATGATGCAGTCACAAAAGCCTCATTCACACAGGCGACAAAGTCGCTCGATTTTGTCGTGTTGTGACAATGCGACCAATCACGTGTTGGTTCAGCCCATGCTTTCTAATTGGTTAATTCACATGTGCAATGTTTTGGAGTGTGCGACATCCCAACACAGAAACCTTGCAGGACCCGCGATATGCATGCGACTTGTGAGGTTTTGTAGCCCATGTTTTCCTATGGAGCCTTCCTCTCTGTTGCATCGCATCGCATGAAAATGTGATTTTCATTTGGTGCGATGCAACTTTCACAGTAGGAAATCCTATTGTCAAAGCCCTAACCTAAACCCTAGCTGCAAGGAAAAGAAAAACGTATACATCACCTTAGAAAGGCTGTCAGGCCGGCTGCATCTTCTACCTGGGTCCCCAGCACTATTCTTCTTCATCGCTTCTGGCCAGGGATTGAAAAATCTCCGCTTCCGGGAAGCACTGCCTCTGACTGACTGATGCTTAGCCAATCACAGCCAGTGCTCTATTAAGCAATCACAGCCTTTGATCGAGTGCTACCTCTGCTTCCAGGAGGCAGGGATTTTCCAATCCCCAGCCAGAAGAGATGAAGAACGGTACCGGGTATTGGGTAGAAGTTGCAACGGTTCAAAGGTTATGTATACTTAAAAAAAAAAAATCTGCGGCTAGGGTTAATTTTGGGGGCATGGCTTATATTTCAAGCCCCATAGGCTATTAGGGCCTCCATTAAATGGATCACCTTTTTTTTTTTTTTACAGTGCTCTGAGTAGTGGAATAGAGTAGTCTCCTATTTTACTCCATCCCTTTTTTATCATACTATATGTATACCTGCCAGACAGAGGACAAAGGACACTCTTTTGGGCTCCACCAGGCAATGAAAGGCAACAGAAATAAAATTGAATGTATGTCTGTCTGTCTGTGTGTCTGTCTGTTTGTCCTTTATGCGCTACTGCACCATTCATCTGATCGCCCTGAAACTTTGGGAAGTTGTTGAGTACACTCCTGGGAAGATTATAGGTAGAGATGAGCGAGCACCAAAATGCTCAGGTGCTCATTACTCGGGACGAAATTATCGCGATGCTCGAGGGTTCGTTTCGAGTAACGAACCCCATTAAGGTTTACATTTGTGAAAATCTGGGCAATTCAAGAAAGTGATGGGAACGACACAGCAACGGATAGGGCAGGCGAGGGGCAACATGTTGGGCTGCATCTCAAGTTCCCAGGTCCCACTATTAAGCCACAATAGCGGCCAGAGTGGGCCCTCCCCTCCCAACAACTTTTACTTCTGAAAAGCCCTCATTAGCAATGCATACCTTAGCTAAGCACCACACTACCTCCAACAAAGCACAATCACTGCCTGCATGACACTCCGCTGCCACTTCTCCTGGGTTACATGCTGCCAACCCCCCCCCCCCCCGCGCGCACGACGCAGTGTCCACAGCGCAAACCAAAGTGTCCCTCCGCAGCCTTCTGCTGCCCTCATGCCACACCACCCTCATGTCTATTTATAAGTGCGTCTGCGATGAGGAGGAACCGCAGGCACACACTGCAGAGGGTTGGCTTGCTAGGCAGCGACCCTCCTTAAAAGGGGCGGGGCGATAGCCCACAATGCTGTACAGAAGCAATGAGAAATATAATCCTGTGCGACCGCCATCGGGAGCTGCACACGTGGGCATAGCAATGGGGAACCTATGTGCCACACACTATTCATTCTGTCAAGGTGTCTGCATGCCCCAGTCAGACCGCGTTTTTTTATAAATAGTCACAGGCAGGTACAACTCCACAATGGGAATTCCGTGTGCACCCACAGCATGGGTGGCTCCCTGGAATCCACCGGCGGTACATAAATATATCCCATTGCATTGCCCATCACAGCTGAGCTAATGTCATGTTAAATGCAGGTGGGCTTCGGGCCCACACTGCATGCCCCAGTCAGACTGGGGTTCTTTAGAAGTGGACACATGCAGTTACAACTCCTTGTGGACCGACAGCATGGGTGGGTGCCAGGAAGCCACCGGCGGTACATAAATATATCCCATTGCAGTGCCCATCACAGCTGAGGTAACGTCCGATTAAATGCAGGTGGGCTTCGGCCCACACTGCATGCCCCAGTCAGACTGGGGTTCTTTAGAAGTAGACACATGCAGTTACAACTCCCTGTGGACCCACAGCATGGGTGGCTCCCTGGAACCCACCGGCGGTACATAAATATATCCCATTGCAGTGCCCAGCACAGCTGATGTAACGTCAGCTTTAATGCAGGTGGGCTAAAAATTAATTGGATTACACTGTAGGCGAGGGCCCCAAAAAATTGGTGTACCAACAGTACTAATGTACGTCAGAAAAATTGCCCATGCCCAACCAAGAGGGCAGGTGAAACCCATTAATCGCTTTGGTTAATGTGGCTTAATTTGTAACTAGGCCTGTAGGCAGCGCAGTTAAAATAAAAATTGGTTCAGGTGAAAGTTTCAACGCTTTAATGAGCATTGAAACGTATAAAAATTGTTTACAAAAATTATATGACTGAGCCTTGTGGGCCTAAGAAAAATTGCCCGTTCGGCGTGATTACGTGAGGTTTCAGGAGGAGGAGCAGGAGGAGGAGGATGCATATTATACACAGATTGATGAAGCTAAAAGGTCCACGTTTTTGATGGTGATAGAGAACAATGCTTCCATCCGCGGGTGCAGCCTACGTATTGTTTAGGTATCGCTGCTGTCCGCTGGTGGAGAAGAGAAGTCTGGGGAAATCCAGGCTTTGTTCATCTTGATGAGTGTAAGCCTGTCGGCACTGTCGGTTGACAGGCGTGTACACTTATCTGTGATGATTCCCCCAGCCGCACTAAACACCCTCTCTGACAAGACACTAGCCGCAGGACAAGCAAGCACCTCCAGGGCATACAGCGCGAGTTCAGGCCACGTGTCCAGCTTCGACACCCAGTAGTTGTAGGGGGCAGAGGCGTCACGGAGGACGGTCGTGCGATCGGCTACGTAGTCCCTCACCATCCTTTTACAGTGCTCTCGCCGACTCAGCCTTGACTGGGGAGCGGTGACACAGTCTTGCTGGGGAGCCAGAAAGCTGACAAAGGCCTTAGAGAGTGTTCCCCTGCCTGTGCTGTACATGCTGCCTGAGCTCTGCGCCTCCCCTGCTACCTGGCCCTCGGAACTGCGCCTTCGGCCACTAGCGCTGTCGGATGGGAATTTTACCATCAGTTTGTCCGCCAGGGTCCTGTGGTATAGCATCACTCTCGAACCCCTTTCCTCTTCGGGTATGAGAGTGGAAAGGTTCTCCTTATACCGTGGGTCAAGCAGTGTGTACACCCAGTAATCCGTAGTGGCCAGAATGCGTGTAACGCGAGGGTCACGAGAAAGGCATCCTAACATGAAGTCAGCCATGTGTGCCAGGGTACCTGTACGCAACACATGGCTGTCCGCACTAGGAAGATCACTTTCAGGATCCTCCTCCTCCTCCTCAGGCCATACACGCTGAAAGGATGGCAGGCAAGCAGCATGGGTACCCTCAGCATTGGGCCAAGCTGTCTCTTCCCCCTCCTCCTCATCCTCCTCATGCTCCTCCTCCTCCTCAACGTGCTGAGATATAGACAGGAGGGTGCTCTGACTATCCAGCGACATACTGTCTTCCCCCGCCTCTGTTTCCGAGCGCAAAGCGTCTGCCTTTATGCTTTGCAGGGAACTTCTCAAGAGGCATAGCAGAGGAATGGTGACGCTAATGATTGCAGCATCGCCGCTCACCATCTGGGTAGACTCCTCAAAGTTTCCAAGGACCTGGCAGATGTCTGCCAACCAGGCCCACTCTTCTGTAAAGAATTGAGGAGGCTGACTCCCACTGCGCCGCCCATGTTGGAGTTGGTATTCCACTATAGCTCTACGCTGCTCATAGAGCCTGGCCAACATGTGGAGCGTAGAGTTCCACCGTGTGGGCACGTTGCACAGCAGTCGGTGCACTGGCAGATGAAACCGATGTTGCAGGGTGCGCAGGGTGGCAGCGTCCGTGTGGGACTTGCAGAAATGTGCGCAGAGCCGGCGCACCTTTCCGAGCAGGTCTGACAAGCGTGGGTAGCTTTTCAGAAAGCGCTGAACCACCAAATTAAAGACGTGGTCCAGGCATGGCACGTGCGTGAGGCTGCCGAACTGCAGAACCGCCACCAGGTTACGGCCGTTGTCACACACGACCATGCCCGGTTGGAGGCTCAGCGGCGCAAGGCAGCTTTCGGTCTGCTCTGTCAGACCCTGCAGCAGTTCGTGGGCCGTGTGCCTCTTCTCTCCTAAGCTGAGTAGTTTCAGCACGGCCTGCTGACGCTTGCCCACCGCTGTGCTGCCACGCCGCGCGACACCGACTGCTGGCGACGTGCTGCTGCTGACACATCTTGATTGCAAGACAGAGGTTGTGTAGGAGGAGGAGGAGGAGGGTGGTTTAGTGGAGGAAGCATACACCGCCGCAGATACCACCACCGAGCTGGGGCCCGCAATTCTGGGGGTGGGTAGGACGTGAGCGGTCCCAGCCTCTGACTCGGTCCCAGCCTCCACTAAATTCACCCAATGTGCCGTCGGGGAGATATAGTGGCCCTGCCCGCCTGTGCTTGTCCACGTGTCCGTTGTTAAGTGGACCTTGCCAGTAACCGCGTTGGTGAGGGCGCGTACAATGTTGCGGGAGACGTGGTCGTGCAAGGCTGGGACGGCACATCAGGAAAAGTAGTGGCGACTGGGAACTGAGTAGCGCGGGGCCGCTGCCGCCATCATACCTTTGAAAGCCTCCGTTTCCACAACCCTATATGGCAGCATCTCCAGGCTGATAAATTTGGCTATGTGCACGTTTAACGCTTGAGCGTGCGGGTGCGTGGCGGCGTACTTGCGCTTGCGCTCTAACACTTGCGCTAGCGACGGCTGGACGGTGCGCTGAGAGGCATTGGTGGATGGGGCCAAGCACAGCGGAGGTGAGGGTGTGGGTGCAGGCCAGGAGACGGTAGTGCCTGTGTCCTGAAAGGGGGGTTGTATCTCAGTGGCAGGTTGGGGCACAGGGGGAGAGGCAGCGGTGCAAACTGGAGGCGGTGAACGGCCTTCGTCCCACCTTGTGGGGTGCTTGGCCATCATATGTCTGCGCATGCTGGTGGTGGTGGCTCCCCAGCTGATCTTGGCGCGACAAAGGTTGTACACCACTGTTCGTCGGTCGTCTGCACTCTCAGTGAAAAACTGCCAGACCTTTGAGCACCTCGGCCTCTGCAGGGTGGCATGGCGCGAGGGGGCGCTTTGGGAAACAGTTGGTGGATTATTCGGTCTGGCCCTGCCTCTACCCCTGGCCACCGCACTGCCTCTTCCAACCTGCCCTGCTGCTGCACTTGCCTCCCCCTCTGAAGACCTGTCCTCAGTAGGCTTAGCAAACCAGGTGGGGTCAGTCACCTCATCGTCCTGCTGCTCTTCCTCCGAATCCTCTGTGCGCTCCTCCCTCGGACTTACTCCAATTACTACTACCTGAGTGATAGACAACTGTGTCTCATCGTCATCGTCCTCCTCACCCACTGAAAGCTCTTGAGACAGTTGCCGGAAGTCCCCAGCCTCATCCCCCGGACCCCGGGAACTTCCCAAAGGTTGGGCATCGGTCACGACAAACTCCTCCGGTGGGAGAGGAACCATTGCTGGCCATTCTGGGCAGGGGCCCGGGAACAGTTCCTGGGAGTCTGCCTGCTCCTCAGAATGTGTCAGTGTAATGGAGTGAGGAGGCTGGGAGTAAGGAGGAGCAGCAGCCAGAGGATTCAGAGTTGCAGCAGTGGACGGCGCAGAATTCTGGGTGGTCGATAGATTGCTGGATGCACTTTCTGCCATCCGTGACAGGACCTGCTTACACTGCTCATTTTCTAATAAAGGTCTAACGCGTGGACCCATTAATTGTGAGATGAATGTGGGGACGCCAGAAACGTGCCTCTCTCCTAATCCCGCAGCAGTCGGCTGCGATACACCTGGATCAGGAGCTCGGCCTGTGCCCACACCCTGACTTGGGCCTCCGCGTCCTCGCCCGCATCCACGTCCTCTAGGCCTACCCCTACCCCTCAGCATGCTGTATTACCAGTAGTGCAGAAACAGAACGCTGTAATTAAATGTGCCGCTTATTTGCCTGTGGTTGGAGGCTGACTTCCCTTACGGAACGCACAGCAGAGCCAGGAAACAATTTTGCGCACGCCTGTAGTGAGACGTAGGTGCGTATGACTGAGCTAGTGGAATTCACAGCGCAGAAGTAGTCAAGTGGCCAAAGGCCAGTAGTAGGCCTTAAGTATTTTGCTTCTATTTTTTTTAAATGCTGAGCTGATACAGCAGACAGATACTGTAGGCAGCGTATAATATTATGTATACTGTTTCCCTCTGGCGGGATAACAGCGCTGATGTAACAGAGACAGCAGATCCAGGAAACAATTTTGCGCAAGCCTGCTGTAACGCTTAGCTGCGTATTAATTAGGACTACTACCCCCAGCAGATAGATACTGTAGGCAGCGTATAATATTATGTATACTGTTTCCCTCTGGCGGGATGACGGCGATCATGTAACAGAGACAGCAGATCCAGGAAACAATTTTGCGCAAGCCTGCTGTAACGCTTAGCTGCGTATTAATTACGACTACTACCCCCAGCAGATAGATACTGTAGGCAGTGTATAATATTATGTATACTGTTTCCCTCTGGCGGGATGACGGCGATCATGTAACAGAGACAGCAGATCCAGGAAACAATTTTGCCCAAGCCTACTGTAACACTTAGCTGCGTAATAATTACGACTACTACCCCCAGCAGATAGATACTGTAGGCAGCGTATAATATTATGTATACTCTTTCCCTCTGGCGGGATGACGGCGATCAATTTTTTGGAAAAGCCCACTGCCTATATAGCCTGAATATCTCTTTTCCTGCCTCACCAGTACTGGCCCTATACTCTGTACAATGACTGCAGACTGCGGACGCAATGCTCTGCACGGCCGATATACTAAAAAGAAAAATTGTGCAACACTGCTAAAAGCAGCCTAAACAGTACTGCACACGGTCAGATGTGGCCCTAAGAAGGACCGTTGGGGTTCTTGAAGCCTAAAATAACTCCTAACGCTCTCCCTATAGCAGCTCCGGCACCAGCAGCACTTTCCCTGATCTCTGTCAGAATGCATCTGTTGCGAGCCGCGGGAGGGGCCGATTTATATTCTCGGGTGACACCTGATCTCGCCAGCTACTCACTGCAGGGGGGTGGTATAGGGCTTGAACGTCACAGGGGGAAGTTGTAATGCTTTCCCTGTCTTTCTATTGGCCAGAAAAGCGCGCTAACATCTCAGAGATGAAAGTGAAAGTAACTCGAACATCGCGTGGTACTCGCCTCTAGTAACGAGCATCTCGAACACGCTAATACTCGAACGAGTATCAAGCTCGGACGAGTACGTTCGCTCATCTCTAATTATAGGCATAGTACATTTATACTATGATAAATGGTGCGCGTGCGAGCGTCGTCGACAGTTACGCCCCTCCCCACGTAGATCGTTCGATTTCCATCATTGCCACTAATTCTCTCACTTCCCGATGTCGTAGAAACATGAAATTTGGCACAAGCATTGATTATGTCATAAATAGGAAAAGTTAATGGGTCCTAACTCGATTATTCAATTTTAAGCGCCAAAGAATTAGCATCCAAATTTTACGTACAGAATCTAATTTTCTCGCTTCCCAATGTCATAGAAACTTGAAATTTGGCACAAGCGTTGATTATGTCATATATAAGAAATGTTAATGGGTCCCAACTCGATTATTCAATTCTAAGCGCCAAAGAATTAGCGTCCAAATTTTACGTACGGAATCTGATTTTCTCGCTTTCCAATGTCATAGAAACTTGAAATTTGGCACAAGCAATGATTATGTCATAAATAGGAAAAGTTAATGGGTCCCAACTCGATTATTTAATTCTAAGTGCCAAAGAATTAGCGTCCAAATTTTACGTACAGAATCTAATTTTCTCACATCCCGATGTCATAGAAACATGAAATTTGGCATTAGCATTAATTATGTCATAAATAGGAAAAGCTAATGGGTCCCAACTCGATTATTTAATTCTAAGCGCTAAAGAATTAGCGTCCAAATTTTACGTAGTACGGAATCTAATTCTCTCACTTCACGATGTAATTTGACATGGGCATTGATTATGTCATAAATAGGAAAAGTTAATGGATCCCGACTCGATTATTCAATTCTAAGCGCCAAAGAATTAGCGTCCAAATTTTACGTACGGAATCCAATTTTCTCGCTTCCCAATGTCATAGAAACTTGAAATTTGGTACGAGCATTGATTATGTCATAAATAGGAAAAGTTAATGGGTCCCAACTCGATTATTCAATTCTAAGCGCAAAAGAATTAGCGTCCAAATTTTACGTACGGAATCTAATTCTCTCACTTCCCAATATCATAGAAACTTGAAATTTGGCACGAGCATTAATTATGTCAAAAATAGGAAAAGCTAATAGGTCCCAACCTGGTAATTCATTTCTAGCGCAAAAGAATTAGCGTCCAAATTTTATGTACGTATTCTAATTCTCTCACTTCCCAATATCATAGAAACTTGAAATTTGGCATGAGCATTGATTATGTCATAAATAGGAAAAGTTAATGGGTCCCAACTCGATTATTCAATTCTAAGCGCCAAAGAATTAGTGTCCAAATTTTACGTACCGAATCTAATTCTCTCACTTCCTGATGTCATATATATATATATATATATATATATATATATATATATATGAATGTATGTCTGTCTGTCTGTCCTTTATGCATTACTACAAGATTCATTCAATCGCCATGAAACTTTGGGAAGTTGTTGAGTACACTTCTGGGAAGATTACTGGCATAGCACATCTATCCTATGATAGGTGGTGCACGTGCGAGCATCGTCGACAGTTATGCCCCCCAGACAAAGATCGTTTGATTTCCATCTCAAGCACGAAAGCAAAAGGCATTACGAGCAACGAGAAGCGTGTTCAACTACAAAATGATGCATCCACCGAATGTTTCGCTTGACAATTGCTGCATATTGAGAATGCTGAGATAAAATGAAAGCTGTGCTGTGATTGATTGCTATTTCTTATACTGCTGAGGAAACATGAAAGCTGTGCTGTGACTGGTTGCTATTAGAGATGAGCGAACGTACTCGTCCGAGCTTGATGCTCGTTCGAGTATTAGGGTGTTCGAGATGCTCGTTACTCAAGACAAGCACCACGCGATGTTCGATTTACTTTCACTTTCATCTCTGAGACATTAGCGTGCTTTTCTGGCCAATAGAAAGACAGAGAAGGCATTACATTCCTCCTGTGATGTTCCAGCCCTATACCACCCCCCTGCAGTGAGTGGCTGGGGAGATCAGGTGTCACCGGAGTATTTAAATCTGCCCCGCCCGCGGCTCACCACAGATGCATTCTGACAGAGATCAGGGACAGTGCTGCTGCTGATGCTGCTGCTGCTGCTATAGGGAGAGCGTTAGGAGTTATTTTAGGCTTGAAGAACCCCAACGGTCCGTCTTAGGGCCACATTTGACCGTGTGCAGTACTGTTAAGGCTGCTGTGAGCAGTGTTGCACTTTTATTTTTGTATATCGGGCGTGCAGAGCATTGCGTCCTCAGTCTGCAGTAATTTTACATAGTATAGGGCCAGTATTGGTGAGGCAGGGACAGTGGGAAAGGTGAAAGAGATATACTGTCTATATAGGCAGTGGGCTTTTTCAAACAAATTTGGGAAAAATACTATCTTTGGGCTGCCTGTGACCGTCTTGAGTGTACTGCGTCTCTGCTGGGGGTAGTAGTCCTAATTAATACGCAGCTAAGTGTTACAGCAGGCTTGCGCAAAATTGTTTCCTGGCTCTGCGTTGACCATTACATCACCGCTGTCATCCCGTCCAGAGGGAAACAGTCTGCAGTAATTTTACATAGTATAGGGCCAGTAGTGGGAGGCAGGGACAGTGGGAAAGGTGAAAGAGATATACTGTCTATATAGGCAGTGGGCTTTTTCAAACAAATTTGGGAAAAATACTATCTTTGGGCTGCCTGTGACCGTCTTGAGTGTACTGCGTCTCTGCTGGGGGTAGTAGTCCTAATTAATACACAGCTAAGTGTTACAGCTGGCTTGCGCAAAATTGTTTCCTGGCTCTGCGTTGCCCGTTACATCACCGCCGTCATCCCGTCCAGAGGGAAACAGTCTGCAGTAATTTTACATAGTATAGGGCCAGTAGTGGTGAGGCAGGGACAGTGGGAAAGGTGAAAGAGATATACTGTCTATATAGGCAGTGGGCTTTTTCAAACAAATTTGGGAAAAATACTATCTTTGGGCTGCCTGTGACCGTCTTGAGTGTACTGTGTCTCTGCTGGGGGTAGTAGTCCTAATTAATACGCAGCTAAGTGTTACAGCATGTTTGCGCAAAATTGCTTCCTGGCTCTGCGTTGCCCGTTACATCACCGCCGTCATCCCGTCCAGAGGGAAACAGTCTGCAGTAATTTTACATACTATAGGGCCAGTAGTGGTGAGGCAGGGACAGTGGGAAAGGTGAAAGAGATATACTGTCTATATAGGCAGTGGGCTTTTTTAAACAAATTTGGGAAAAATACTATCTTTGGGCTGCCTGTGACCGTCTTGAGTGTACTGCGTCTCTGCTGGGCGTAGTAGTCCTAATTAATACGCAGATAAGTGTTACAGCAGGCTTGTGCAAAATTGTTTCCTGGCTCTGCGTTGCCCGTTACATCACCGCCGTCATCCCGTCCAGAGGGAAACAGTATACATATATACGCTGCCTACAGTATCTGTCTGCTGTCTCAGCTCAGCCTTGAAAAAAATAGAAGCAAAATACTTAAGGCCTACTAGTGGCCTTTGGCCACTTGACTGCTTCTGCGCTGTGAATTCCACTAGCTCAGTCATACGCACCTACGTCTCACTACAGGCGTGCGCAAAATTGTTTCCTGGCTCTGCTGTGCGTTCCGTAAGGGAAGTCAGCCTCCAACCACAGGCAAATAAGCGGCACATTTAATTACAGCGTTCTGTTTCTGCACTACTGGTAATACACCATGCTGAGGGGTAGGGGTAGGCCTAGAGGACGTGGACGCGGAGGCCCAAGTCAGGGTGTGGGCACAGGCCGAGCTCCTGATCCAGGTGTATCGCAGCTGACGGCTGCGGGATTAGGAGAGAGACACGTTTCTGGCGTCCCCAGATTAATCTCACAATTAATGGGTCCACGAGGTAGACCTTTATTAGAAAATGAGCAGTGTGAGCAGGTCCTGTCGTGGATGGCAGAAAGTGCATCCAGCAATCTATCGATCACACAGAGTTCTACGCCGTCCACTGCTGCAACTCTGAATCCTCTGGCTGCTGCTCCTCCTTCCTCCCAGCCTCCTCACTCCATGACAAAGACACATTCTGAGGAGCAGGCAGACTCCCAGGAACTGTTCTCGGGCCCCTGCCCAGAATGGGCAGCAATGGTTCCTCTCCCACCGGAGGAGTTTGTCGTGACCGATGCCCAACCTTTGGAAAGTTCCCAGGGTCCGGGGGATGAGGCTGGGGACTTCCGGCAACAGTCTCAAGAGCTTTCAGTGGGCGAGGAGGACGACGACGATGAGACACAGTTGTCTATCACTCAGGTAGTAGTAATTGCAGTAAGTCCGAGGCAGGAGCGCACAGAGGATTCGGAGGAAGAGCAGCAGGACGATGAGGTGACTGACCCCACCTGGTTTGCTAAGCCTACTGAGGACAGGTCTTCAGAGGGGGAGGCAAGTGCAGCAGCAGGGCAGGTTGGAAGAGGCAGTGCGGTGGCCAGGGGTAGAGGCAGGGCCAGACTGAATAATCCACCAACTGTTTCCCAAAGCGCCCCCTCGCGCCATGCCACCCTGCAGAGGCCGAGGTGCTCAAAGGTGTGGCAGTTTTTCACTAAGAGTGCAGACGACCGACGAACTGTGGTGTGCAAGGTTTGTCGCGCCAAGATCAGCCGTGGAGCCACCACCACCAGCCTCACCACCACCAGCATGCGCAGGCATATGATGGCCAAGCACCCCACAAGGTGGGGCGAAGGCCGTTCACCGCCTCCGGTTTTCACCACTGCCTCTCCCCCTGTGCCCCAACCTGCCACTGAGATCCAACCCCCCTCTCAGGACACAGGCACGACCGTCTCCCGGCCTGCACCCACACCCTCACCTCCGCTGTCCTCGGCCCCATCCAGCAATGTCTCTCAGCGCACCGTCCAGCCGTCGCTAGCGCAAGTGTTTGAGCGCAAGCGCAAGTACGCAGCCACGCACCCGCATGCTCAAGTGTTAAACGTGCACATAGCCAAATTGATCAGCCTGGAGATGCTGCCGTATAGGCTTGTGGAAACGGTAACTTTCAAAAACATGATGGCGGCGGCAGCCCTGCACGACCACGTCTCCCGCAACATTGTACATCCAACCGGGCATGGTCGTGTGTGACAACGGCCGTAACCTGGTGGCGGCTCTGCAGCTCGGCAGCCTCACGCACGTGCCATGCGTGGCCCATGTCTTTAATTTGGTGGTTCAGCGCTTTCTGAAAAGCTACCCACGCTTGTCAGACCTGCTCGGAAAGGTGCGCCGGCTCTGCGCACATTTCCGCAAGTCCCACACGGACGCTGCCACCCTGCGCACCCTGCAACATCGGTTTTATCTGCCAGTGCAACGACTGCTGTGCGACGTGCCCACACGGTGGAACTCTATGCTCCACATGTTGGCCAGGCTCTATGAGCAGCGTAGAGCTATAGTGGAATACCAACTCCAACATGGGCAGCGCAGTGGAAGTCAGCCTCCTCAATTCTTTACAGAAGAGTGGGCCTGGTTGGCAGACATTTGCCAGGTCCTTGGAAACTTTGAGGAGTCTACCCAGATGGTGAGCGGCGATGCTGCAATCATTAGCGTCACCATTCCTCTGCTATGCCTCTTGAGAAGTTCCCTGCAAAGCATAAAGGCAGACGCTTTGCGCTCGGAAACAGAGCCGGGGGAAGACAGTATGTCGCTGGATAGTCAGAGCACCCTCATGTCTATATCTCAGCGCGTTGAGGAGGAGGAGCATGAGGAGGATGAGGAGGAGGGGGAAGAGACAGCTTGGCCCAATGCTGAAGGTACCCATGCTGCTTGCCTGTCATCCTTTCAGCGTGTATGGCCAGAGGAGGAGGAGGAGGAGGAGGAGGAGGATCCTGAAAGTGATCTTCCGAGTGAGGACAGCCATGTGTTGCGTACAGGTACCCTGGCACACATGGCGGACTTCATGTTAGGATGCCTTTCTCGTGACCCTCGCGTTACACGCATTCTGGCCACTACGGATTACTGGGTGTACACACTGCTCGACCCAAGGTATAAGGAGAACCTTTCCACTCTCATACCCGAAGAGGAAAGGGGTTCGAGAGTGATGCTATACCACAGGACCCTGGCGGACAAACTGATGGTAAAATTGCCATCCGACAGCGCTAGTGGCAGAAGGCGCAGTTCCGAGGGCCAGGTAGCAGGGGAGGCGCGGAGATCAGGCAGCATGTACAGCACAGGCAGGGGAACACTGTCCAAGGCCTTTGACAGCTTTGTGGCTCCCCAGCAAGACTGTGTCACCGCTCCCCAGTCAAGGCTGAGTCGGCGGGAGCACTGTAAAAGGATTGTAAGGAAGTACGTAGCCGATTGCACGACCATCCTCCGTGACGCCTCTGCCCCCTACAAATACTGGGTGTCGATGCTGGACACGTGGCCTGAACTCGCGCTGTATGCCCTGGAGGTGCTTACTTGTCCTGCAGCTAGCGTCTTGTCAGAGAGGGTGTTTAGTGCGGCTGGGGGAATCATCACGGATAAGCGTACCCGCCTGTCAATCGACAGTGCCGACAGGCTTACAATCATAAAGATGAACAAAGCCTGGATTTCCCCAGAGTTCTCTTCTCCACCAGCGGACAGCAGTGATACCTAAACAATACATAGGCTGCACCCGCGGATGGAAGCATCGTTCTCTATCACCATCAAAAACGGGGACCTTTCAGCTCCATCAATCTGTGTATTATATTCATCCTCCTCCTCCTGCTCCTCCTCCTGAAACCTCACGTAATCACGCCGAACGGGCAATTTTTCTTAGGCCCACAAGGCTCAGTCATATAACTTTTGTAAACAATGTTTATACGTTTCAATTCTCAATTCAATAAAGCATTGAAACTTGCACCTGAACCAATTTTTATTTTAACTGGGCTGCCTACAGGCCTAGTTACAAATTAAGCCACATTAACCAAAGCGATTAATGGGATTCACCCGCCCTCTTGGTTGGGCATGGGCAATTTTTCTGAGGTACATTAGTACTGTTGGTACACCAATTTTTTGGGCCCTCGCCTACAGTGTAATCCTAGTAATTTTTAGCCCACCTGCATTAAAGCTGACGTTACATCAGCTGTGCTGGGCACTGCAATGGGATATATTTATGTACCGCTGGTGGGTTCCAGGGAGCCACCCATGCTGTCGGTCCACACGGAGTTGTAACTCCATGTGTCCACTTCTAAAGAACCCCAGTCTGACTGGGGCATGCAGTGTGGGCCGAAGCCCACCTGCATCAAACCTGACGTTACCTCAGCTGTGATGGGCAATGCAATGGGATATATTTATGTACCGCCGGTGGCTTCCTGGGACCCACCCATGCTGTCGGTCCACACGGAGTTGTAACTCCATGTGTCCACTTCTAAAGAACCCCAGTCTGACTGGGGCATGCAGTGTGGGTCGAAGCCCACCTGCATTAAACCTGACCTTACCTCAGCTGTGATGGGCAATGCAATGGGATATATTTATGTACCGCCGGTGGCTTCCTGGGACCCACCCATGCTGTCGGTCCACAGAGAGTTGTAACTCCATGTGTTCACTTCTAAAGAACCCCAGTCTGACTGGGGCATGCAGTGTGGGCCGAAGCCCACCTGCATTAAACCTGATGTTACCTCAGCTGTGATGGGCAATGCAATGGTATATATTTATGTATCGCCGGTGGGTTCCAGGGAGCCACCCATGCTGTGTGTCCACAGGGACTTCACATTAGGGATTTGTACCTGCCAGTGTCTATGTATTAAAAACCCCGGTCAGACTGGGGCATGCAGTGTGGGCCGAAGCCCACCTGCATTAAAACTGACGTTACCTCAGCTGTGATGGGCAATGCAATGGGATATATTTATGTACCGCCGGTGGCTTCCTGGGACCAAATCATGCTGTTGGTCCACACGGAGTTGTAACTCCATGTGTCCACTTCTAAAGAACCCCAGTCAGACTGGGGCATGCAGTGTGGGCCGAAGCCCACCTGCATTAAACCTGACGTTACCTCAGCTGTGATGGGCAATGCAATGGGATATATTTATGTACCGCCGGTGGGTTCCAGGGAGCCACCCATGCTGTGTGTCCACAGGGACTTCACATTAGGGATTTGTACCTGCCAGTGTCTATGTATTAAAAACCCCGGTCAGACTGGGGCATGCAGTGTGGGCCGAAGACCACCTGCATTTAATCGGACGTTACCTCAGCTGTGCTGGGCACTGCAATGGGATACATTTATGTACAGCCGGTGGGTTCCAGGGAGCTACCCATGCTGTGGGTGCACACGGAATTCCCATTGTGGAGTTGTACCTGCATGTGACTACTTATAAAAAAAACCCAGTCTAACTGGGGCATGCAGACACCTTGACAGAATGAATAGTGTGTGGCACATGGGTTCCCCATTGCTATGGCCACGTTTGCAGCTCCTGATGGAGGTGGCACAGGATTGGATTTCTCATTGCTTCTGTACAGCATTATGGGCTTTCACCCCGCCCCTTTTAAAGAGGGTCGTTGCCTGGCCGTGCCAACCCTCTGCAGTGTGTGCCTGCGGTTCCTCCTCATGGCAGAAGCACTTATAAATAGACATGAGGGTGGTGTGGCTACGAGGCCAGCGTGTGGCATGAGGGCAGCTGAAGGCTGCGCAGGGACACTTTGGTGTGTGCTGTGGACACTGGGTCGTGGGGGGGGGGGGGGGGGTTGGGCAGCATGTAACCCAGGAGAAGTGGCAGCGGAGTGTCATGCAGGCAGTGATTGTGCTTTGTTGGAGGTAGTGTGGTGCTTAGCTAAGGTATGCATTGCTAATAAGGGTTTTTCAGAAGTAAAAATTGTTGGGGGGGGGAGGGGCTCACTCTTGCCGCTATGGTGGCTTAATAGTGGGACTTGGGAACTTGAGATGCAGCCCAACATGTAGCCCCTCACCTGCCCTATCCGTTGCTGTGTCGTTCCCATCACTTTCTTGAATTTCCCAGATTTTCACAAATGAAAACCTTAGCGAGCATTGGCGATATACAAAAATGCTCGAGTCGCCCATTGACTTCAATGGGGTTCGTTACTCGAAACGAACCCTCGAGCATCGCGAAAATTTCGTCTCGAGTAACGAGCACCTGAGCATTTTGGTGCTCGCTCATCTCTAGTTGCTATATATTATACTGCTGAGGCAACATGAAAGCTGTGCTGTGATTGGTTGCTACTTCTTATACTACTGAGGTGACATGAAACCTGCGCTGCGATTGGTTGTTATATATTATACCACTGAAGTAACATGAAAGCTGCGCTGTGATTGGTTGTTATCTAGATATTTAAAATTTTACGTATGGAATCTAATTCTCTCACTTCTCGATGTAATTTGGCACAAGCATTGATTATGTCATAAATAGGAAAAGTTAAAGGGTCCCAACTCGATTATTCAATTCTAAGCGCCAAAAAATTAGTGTCCAAATTTTACATACGAAATCTAATTCTCTCACTTCCCAATGTAATAGAAACTTGAAATTTGGCACGAGCATTGATTATGTCATAAATAGGAGAAGCTTTTCGGTCCCAACTCGATTATTCAATTCTAAGCGCCAAACAATTAGCGTACAAATTTTACGTACGGAATCCAATTTTCTCACTTCCCGATGTCATAGAAACATGAAATTTGGCATGAGCATTGATTATGTCATAAATAGGAAAAGTTAGTGGGTCCCAACTCGATTATTCAATTCTAAGCGCTAAACAATTAGCGTCCAAATTTTACGTAGGGAATCTAATTCTCTCACTTCCCAATGTAATTCGGCACGGGCATTGATTATGTCATAAATAGGAAAACTTAATGGGTCCCAACTCGATTATTCAATTCTAAGCGCTAAGCAATTAGCGTCCAAATTTTACGTATGGAATCTAATTCTCTCACTTCCTGATGTCATCTATATATATATAAATGAATGACTGTCTGTCTGTCTGTTCTTTATGCATTACTACACCATTCATCCAATCACCATGAACTTTGGGAAGTTGTTGAGTACACTCCTGGGAAGATTACTGGCATAGTACATTTATCCTACGATAGGTGGCGCGCGTGCGAGCATCGTCGACAGTTATGCCCCCCAGACAAAGATCGTTTGATTTTCATTAAAGGCACGAAAGCAAAAGGCATTACGAGCAAGCGTGTTTAACTACAAAATGATGCATCCGCCAAACTTTTCGCAAGACAATTGCTGGATATTGAGAATGCTGAGGTAAAATGAAAGCTGTGCTGTGATTGGTTGCTATTTCTTATACTGCTAAGGTAACATGAAAGCTGTGCTGTGATTGGTTGCTATATATTATACTGCTGAGGCAACATGAAAGCTGTGCTGTGATTGGATGATACTTCTTATACTACTCAGGCTACATGAAATCTGTGCTGTGAATGGTTGCTACTTCTTATACTACTGAGTAAGGATGAGCGAGCATACATGCTAAGGCACTACTCGTTCGAGTAATGTGCCTTAGACGAGTATCTCCCTGCTCGTCCTTAAAGATTCGGGGGCCACCGCGGGGCGGGGAGCTGCGGGGGAGAGCAGGGAGATCTCTCTCTCCCTCTCTTCCGCCCGCTCTCCCCTGCTCCACGCCGCGACTCACCTGTCAGCCGCGGCGGTCCCCGAATCTTTATGGACGAGCAGAGAGATACTCGTCTAAGGCACATTACTCGAACGAGTAGTGCCTTAGCGAGTATACTCGCTCATCCTTACTACTGAGGTAACATGAAAGCTGTGCTGTGATTGGTTGCTATATATTATACCGCTGAGGTAAAATGAATGCTGTGCTGTGATTGGTTGCTATTTTTTATATTGCTGAGGCAGAATAAAAGTTGCGCTGTGATTGGTTGTTATTTCTCTTTCTGCTGAGGTAACATGAAAGCTGCGCTGTGATTGGGTGTTATATATTATACTGCTGAGGTAACATGAAAGCTGCGCTGTGATTGGTTGTTAGCTAGATATATAAAAACTATTGTATGTATGTATGTCTGTCTTTGCAGCAATATATTTATATATATAAAGCTGAAAGCCCTCACTGACTCACTGACTGACTCACTCACTCACTCACTCACTCACTCACTAACTAACTAACTGACTGACTCGCCAAAAGTTCTCCAACTTCCCGATGTCGTAGAAACAAGAATTTTGGCACAAGCATAGATTAACTCCAAAATAGGAAAAGTAATTGGGTCCCAACTCGATTATTCAATTCTAGCGCAAAAGAATTGGCGTAGAAATTTTGCATACGGAATCTAAATCTCACTTCCCAATGTCATAGAAACTTAAAATTTGGCACGCGCATTGATTATGTCATAAATAGGAAAAGTTAATAGGTCCCAACTCGATTATTTAATTCTATGCACAAAAGAATTAGCGTCCAAATTTTACGTACGGAATGTAATTTTCTCACTTTCTGGTGTCTTAGAAGCGTGAAATTTGGCACCAGCATTGATTATGTCATAAATAGGAAAAGTTAATTGGTCCCAACTCGATTATTCAATTCTATGCGCAAAAGAATTAGCGTCCAAATTTTACGTACGGAATCTAATTTTTTCGCTTTCCGGTGTCATAGAAACAGGAAATTTGGCACGAGCATTGATTATGTCATAAATAGGAAAAGTTCATAGGTCCCAACTCGATTATTCAATTCTAGCGCAAAAGAATTAGCGTCCACATTTTACGTACGGAATGTAATTTTTTCACTTTCCGGTGTCATAGAAACGTGAAATTTGGCACGAGCATTGATTATGTCATAAATAGGAAAAGTTCATAGGTCCCCATTCGATTATTCAATTCTAGCACAAAAGAATTGGCGTCGAAATTTTACGTGCGGAATGCAATTTTCTCGCTTTCCGGTGTCATAGAAACATGAAATTTGGCACGAGCATTGATTATGTCATAAATAGGAAAAGTTCATAGGTCTCCACTCGATTATTCAATTCTAGCACAAAAGAATTGGCGTCGAAATTTTACGTGCGGAATGTAATTTTTTCACTTTCCTGTGTCATAGAAATGGGAAATTTGGCACGAGCATTGATTATGTCATAAATAGGAAAAGCTAATGGGTCCCAACTCGATTATTCAATTCTATGCGCAAAAGAATTAGCGTCCAAATTTTACGTGCGGAATGTAATTTCTTCACTTTCCGGTGTCATAGAAACAGGAAATTTGGCACAAGCATTGATCTATATATATAAAGCTGAAAGCCCTCACTCACTGACTGACTGACTCGCCAAAAGTTCTCCAACTTCCCGATGTCGTAGAAACATGAAATTTGGCGCGAGCATAGATTATCTCCAAAATAGGAAAAGAAATTGGGTCCCAACTCGATTATTTAATTCTAGCGCAAAAGAATTGGTGTCGAAATTTAACGTACATAATCTAAATCACTCACTTCCCAATGTCATAGAAACGGGAAATTTGGCACGAGCATTGATTATGTCATAAAAAGGAAAAGCTAATAGGTCCCAACTCTATTATTCAATTCTAGCGCAAAAGAATTGGCGTCGAAATTTTACATACGGAATGTAATTTTCTCACTTTCCGGTGTCATAGAAGCGGGAAATTTGGCACGAGCATTGATTATGTCATAAATAGGAAAAGCTAATGGGTCCCAACACGATTATTCAATTCTATGCGCAAAATAATTAGCGTCCAAATTTTACGTGCGGAATGTAATTTTCTCACTTTCCGGTGTCATAGAAACGTGAAATTTGGCACGAGCATTGATTATGTCATAAATAGGAAAAGTTAATAGGTCCCAACTCCATTATTCAATTCTAGCGCAAAAGAATTGGCGTCGAAATTTTACGTGCGGAATGTAATTTTTTCACTTTCCGGTGTCATAGAAACAGGAAATTTGGCACGAGCATTGATTATGTCATAGCTACCTGCCTACCACTGAGGCTGGTTGCTGCCATTTTTTTATTTTGTTCCTGAAAAATCTTTTCTGGGGGAAACTGGGCTTATCTTTTCTAACCTAGTGATAGGATCGTCTATCTCCTCTGAGTGAATGCAGGGTATCTCCCCACCTTGGGACTTACCTTTCAATCTCCAATCCTGCAGTTTTATTTTCTGTCAGGAAGCGGACTTATTTGTTCTCATTAATTGGTAGAACAGTCCACTTTCCTTCTATTTAAAGAGGGGTGAGTCTCGTTTTCGGGACTTACCGATCTCTTTATAGCTGACTTATTGATCCATAATTGATGGTTCCTGATGAGGCTGCGTTTATCGTAGCGGAAACGCGTCGAACCCAGTTAAGCATTTTTTCAGCAGTTGATGCACTGCACTTTGTGGCTATACATTGGCTTATAAGAACGCCATGTTGAGCCATAATGATTGACGATTGTCAGCTTTAAAAAAATTTTTTTCTTCTTCGACTAGCCGTAAAAAGTGTATCTCATCCCAACCAAGAGACACAACCACGGCCTGTTGATGAAAGTGACAGCATTCATCTTCATTGAATAGCTGTACTATCTGTTCACTATGATGGGAACAATCTAGCTAGTTCCATTGAGCCAAACTTAAATACTCTGTCTCAAGTTGTATACGATATTAAACTTGAGAAGTATCGGGAATTCCTGATTTCCCGATACTGTGTAACTATACACTTTTTTCAAGGGTGGCTCATTGGCTGTTCTTTCCCCAGAAGTTGCTAGGGGTTAGACATTTTAACATTTTTTGTTTGTGTGTCTGTAAGCTAGGACTTTGACTAAACAGAATCCTTTTTATGTAAGACTGTAATTAAAAGTTACGTTTTAGAGTTACCTGAGAACCCTCACTGTGACGAAATAAAGAATTATCCAGGTGTTCCCCCTGCTACTGCGAAACCGATTATTCAATTCTAGCACAAAAGAATTGGCGTCGAAATTTTACGTGCGGAATGTAATTTTTTCACTTTCCTGTGTCATAGAAATGGGAAATTTGGCACGAGCATTGATTATGTCATAAATAGGAAAAGCTAATGGGTCCCAACTCGATTATTCAATTCTATGCGCAAAAGAATTAGCGTCCAAATTTTACGTGCGGAATGTAATTTCTTCACTTTCCGGTGTCATAGAAACAGGAAATTTGGCACAAGCATTGATCTATATATATAAAGCTGAAAGCCCTCACTCACTGACTGACTCGCCAAAAGTTCTCCAACTTCCCGATGTCGTAGAAACATGAAATTTGGCGCGAGCATAGATTATCTCCAAAATAGGAAAAGAAATTGGGTCCCAACTCGATTATTTAATTCTAGCGCAAAAGAATTGGTGTCGAAATTTAACGTACATAATCTAAATCACTCACTTCCCAATGTCATAGAAACGGGAAATTTGGCACGAGCATTGATTATGTCATAAAAAGGAAAAGCTAATAGGTCCCAACTCTATTATTCAATTCTAGCGCAAAAGAATTGGCGTCGAAATTTTACATACGGAATGTAATTTTCTCACTTTCCGGTGTCATAGAAGCGGGAAATTTGGCACGAGCATTGATTATGTCATAAATAGGAAAAGCTAATGGGTCCCAACACGATTATTCAATTCTATGCGCAAAATAATTAGCGTCCAAATTTTACGTGCGGAATGTAATTTTCTCACTTTCCGGTGTCATAGAAACGTGAAATTTGGCACGAGCATTGATTATGTCATAAATAGGAAAAGTTAATAGGTCCCAACTCCATTATTCAATTCTAGCGCAAAAGAATTGGCGTCGAAATTTTACGTGCGGAATGTAATTTTTTCACTTTCCGGTGTCATAGAAACAGGAAATTTGGCACGAGCATTGATTATGTCATAAATAGTAAAAGCTAATGGGTCCCAACTCCATTATTCAATTCTATGCGTAAAAGAATTAGCGTCCAAATTTTACGTGCGGAATGTAATTTTCTCACTTTCCAGTGTCATAGAAACGGGAAATTTGTCACGAGCATTGATTATGTCATAAATAGGAAAAGCTAATGGGTCCCAACTCGACTATTCAATTCTATGCGCAAAAGAATTAGCGTCCAAATTTTACGTGCGGAATGTAATTTTCTCACTTTCCGGTGTCATAGAAACGGGAAATTTGGCACGAGCATTGATTATGTGATAAATAGGGAAAGCTAATGGGTCCCAACTCCATTATTCAATTCTATGCGCAAAAGAATTAGCGTCCAAATTTTACTACATAATCTAAATCTCTCACTTCCCAATGTCATAGAAACATGAAATTTGGCACAAGCATTGATTGTGTCGTAAATATGAAAAGTTAATGGGTCCCAACTCGATTATTCAATTCTAAGCGCAAAAGAATTAGTGTCCAAATTTTATGTACGTAATCTAATTGTCTCACTTCCTGATGTCATTTTATGTGACGGAAACGTCGCATGGTTACCTCCACGTGGTGTTTCCTGGGTAACGCAGAGAACTATGCAAAATGGCGAACATATGTTTTTCCTCAGTATCTCTAAAGTAACCACGACTTCATAAGATTTTCCGTGTGAACACCAGATAAACACCAGGACCAAATTAACTCGGGCGAAGCCGGGTATATCAGCTAGTTATGTCATAAATAGGAAAAGTTCATAGGTCCCAACTCGATTATTCAATTCTAGCGCAAAAGAATTAGCGTCCAAATTTTACGTACGGAATGTAATTTGATCACTTTCCGGTGCCATAGAAAAGGGAAATTTGGCACGAGCATTGATTGTGTCATAAATATGAAAGGTTAATGGGTCCCTACTCGATTATTCAATTACTTTGCACAAAAGAATTAGCGTCCAAATTTTACGTACGGAATCTAATTTTCTCACTTTCCGGTATCATAGAAACGTGAAATTTGGCACGAGCATTGATTATGTCATACATAGGAAAAGTTCATAGGTCCCAACTCGATTATTCAATTCTAGCGCAAAAGAATTGGTGTCGAAATTTTACGTGCGGAATGTAATTTTTTCACTTTCCGGTGTCATAGAAATGGGAAATTTGGCACGAGCATTGATGTCATAAATAGGAAGCGCTAATGGGTCCCAACTCGAATATTCAATTCTATGCGCAAAAGAATTAGCGTCCAAATTTTACGTGCGGAATGTAATTTTCTCACTTTCCCGTGTCATAGAAACAGGAAATTTGGCACGGGCATTGATTATGTCATAAATAGGAAAAGTTAATGGGTCCCAACTCGATTATTCAATTCTATGCTCAAAAGAATTAGCGTCCAAATTTTACGTACAGAATCTAATTTTCTCACTTTCCGGTATCATAGAAACGTGAAATTTGGCACGAGCATTGATTATGTCATACATAGGAAAAGTTCATTGGTCCCAACTCGATTATTCAATTCTAGCGCAAAAGAATTGGTGTCGAAATTTTACGTGCGGAATGTAATTTTTTCACTTTCCGGTGTCATAGAAATGGGAAATTTGGCACGAGCATTGATGTCATAAATAGGAAACGCTAATGGGTCCCAACTCGAATATTCAATTCTATGCGCAAAAGAATTAGCGTCCAAATTTTACGTGCGGAATGTAATTCTCTCACTTTCCCGTGTCATAGAAACGGGAAATTTGGCACGAGCATTGATTATGTCATAAATAGGAAAAGCTAATGGGTCCCAACTCGATTATTCAATTCTAAGCGCTAAAGAATTAGCATCCAAATTTTACGTAATAAGGAATCTAATTCTCTCACTTCCCGATGTAATTTGGCACGTGCATTGATTATGTCATAAATAGGAAAAGCTAATGGTCCCAACTCAATTATTCAATTCTAAGTGCCAAAGAATTAGCGTCCAAATTTTACGTATGGAATCTAATTCCATCACTTCGCGATGTCATAGAAATAGGAAATTTGGCACGAGCATTGATGTCATAAATAGGAAACGCTAATGGGTCCCAACTCGAATATTCAATTCTATGCGCAAAAGAATTAGCGTCCAAATTTTACGTGCGGAATGTAATTTTCTCACTTTCCCGTGTCATAGAAACGGGAAATTTGGCACGAGCATTGATTATGTCATAAATAGGAAAAGCTAATGAGTCCCAACTCCATTATTCAATTCTATGCGCAAAAGAATTAGCGTCCAAATTTTACGTACGGAATCTAAATCTCTCACTTCCCAATGTCATAGAAACATGAAATTAGGCACAAGCATTGATTGTGTCATAAATATGAAAAGTTAATGGGTCCCAACTCAATTATTCAATTCTAAGCGCAAAAGAATTAGTTTCCAAATTTTATGTACGTAATCTAATTCTCTCACTTCCTGATGTCATTTTATATAAAGGAAACGTCACATGGTTACCTCCACGTGGTGTTTTCTGGGTAACGCAGAGAACTATGCAAAATGGTGAACATATGTTTTTCCGGTATCTCTATTTTATAAGATTTTAAGATTTTCCGTGTGTACAACAGATAAACACCAGTACCAAATTAACTCGGGCGAAGCCGGGTATATCAGCTAGTATATTATAAAGCTGAGGTAACATATAAGCTGCGCTGTGATTGGTTGTTGTCTCGATATATAAAAACGAATGTGTGTATGTCTGCACAGCAACGCGCGACGGGTAAGCTAGTCTATATATATAAAATTGAATGTTTGCGTGTCTGTGTGTCTGTCTGTCTGTGTGTCTATTTGTCCTTTATGCGCTACTACACCATTCATCCGATCGCCATGAAACTTTGAGAAGTTGTTGAGTTATTGATTATGTCATAAATAGGAAAAGTTAATGGGTCCCAACTCGATTATTCAATTCTAAGCACTAAAGAATTAGCGTCCAAATTTTACGTATTAAGGAATCTAATTCTCTCACTTCCCGATGTAGTTTGGCATGTGCATTGATTATGTCATAAATAGGAAAAGCTAATGGGTCCCAACTCGATTGTTCAATTCTAAGCGCCAAAGAATTAGCGTCCAAATTTTACATATGGAATCTAATTCCATCACTTCGCGATGTCATAGAAATATGAAATTTGGCATGAGCATTGATTATGTCATAATTAGGAAAAGTTAATGGGTCCCAACTCGATTTTTCAAATCTAAGCGCCAAAGAATTAGCGTCCACATTTTACGTACAGAATCAAATTCTCTCACTTCCCAATGTCATAGAAACTTGAAATTTGGCACGAGCATTGATTATGTCATAAATAGGAAAAGTTAATGGGTCCCAACTCGATTATTCAATTCTAAGCGCTAAAGAATTAGCATCCAAATTTTACGTAATAAGGAATCTAATTCTCTCACTTCCCGATGTAATTTGGCACGTGCATTGATTATGTCATAAATAGGAAAAGCTAATGGGTCCCAACTCAATTATTCAATTCTACGTGCCAAAGAATTAGCGTCCAAATTTTACGTATGGAATCTAATTCCATCACTTCGCGATGTCATAGAAATAGGAAATTTGGCACGAGCATTGATGTCATAAATAGGAAACGCTAATGGGTCCCAACTCGATTATTCAATTCTATGCGCAAAAGAATTAGCGTCCAAATTTTACGTGCGGAATGTAATTTTCTCACTTTCCCGTGTCATAGAAACGGGAAATTTGGCACGAGCATTGATTATGTCATAAATAGGAAAAGCTAATGGGTCCCAACTCCATTATTCAATTCTATGCGCAAAAGAATTAGCGTCCAAATTTTAGGTACATAATCTAAATCTCTCACTTCCCAATGTCATAGAAACATGAAATTTGGCGCAAGCATTGATTGTGTCATAAATATGAAAAGTTAATGGGTCCCAACTCGATTATTCAATTCTAAGCGCAAAAGAATTAGTTTCCAAATTTTATGTACGTAATCTAATTCTCTCACTTCATGATGTCATTTTATATAAAGGAAACGTCACATGGTTACCTCCACGTGGTGTTTTCTGGGTAACGCAGAGAACTATGCAAAATGGTGAACATATGTTTTTCCGGTATCTCTATTTTATAAGATTTTAAGATTTTCCGTGTGTACACCAGATAAACACCAGTACCAAATTAACTCGGGCGAAGCCGGGTATATCAGCTAGTATATTATAAAGCTGAGGTAACATATAAGCTGCGCTGTGATTGGTTGTTATCTCGATATATAAAAACGAATGTGTGTATGTCTGCGCAGCAACGCGCAACGGGTAAGCTAGTCTATATATATAAAATTGAATGTATGCGTGTCTGTGTGTCTGTCTGTCTGTGTGTCTATTTGTCCTTTATGCGCTACTACACCATTCATCCGATCGCCGTGAAACTTTGGGAAGTTGTTGAGTTATTGATTATGTCATAAATAGGAAAAGTTAATGGGTCCCAACTCGATTATTCAATTCTAAGCACTAAAGAATTAGCGTCCAAATTTTACGTATTAAGGAATCTAATTCTCTCACTTCCCGATGTAGTTTGGCATGTGCATTGATTATGTCATAAATAGGAAAAGTTAATGGGTCCCAACTCGATTTTTCAAATCTAAGCGCCAAAGAATTAGCGTCCAAATTTTACATACGGAATCTAATTCTCTCACTTTGCGATGTCATAGAAATATGAAATTTGGCATGAGCATTGATTATGTCATAAATAGGAAAAGTTAATGGGTCCCAACTCGATTTTTCAAATCTAAGCGCCAAAGAATTAGCGTCCAAATTTTACATACGGAATCTAATTCTCTCACTTCCCGGTGTCATAGAAACTCGACATTTGGCATGAGCATTGATTATGTCATAAATAGGAAAAGTTAATAGGTCCCAACTCGATTATTCAATTCTAAGCGCAAAAGAATTAGCGTCCACATTTTACATACAGAATCAAATTCTCTCACTTCCCAATGTCATAGAAACTTGAAATTTGGCACGAGCATTGATTATGTCATAAATAGGAAAAGTTAATGGGTCCCAACTCGATTATTCAATTCTAAGCGCTAAAGAATTAGCATCCAAATTTTACGTAGTAAGGAATCTAATTCTCTCACTTCCCGATGTAATTTGGCACGTGCATTGATTATGTCATAAATAGGAAAAGCTAATGGGTCCCAACTCAATTATTCAATTCTAAGTGCCAAAGAATTAGCATCCAAATTTTACGTATGGAATCTAATTCCATCACTTCGCGATGTCATAGAAATATGAAATTTGGCATGAGCATTGATTATGTCATAAATAGGAAAAGTTAATGGGTCCCAACTCGATTTTTCAAATCTAAGCGCTAAAGAATTAGCGTACAAATTTTACATACGGAATCTAATTCTCTCACTTCCCGGTGTCATAGAAACTCGAAATTTGGCATGAGCTTTGATTATGTCATAAATAGGAAAACTTAATGGGTCCCAACTCGATTATTCAATTCTAAGCGCTAAAGAATTAGCGTCCAAATTTTACGTAGTAAGGAATCTAATTCTCTCACTTCCCGATGTAATTTGGCATGGGCATTGATTATGTCATAAATAGGAAAAGCTAATGGGTCCCAACTCGATTATTCAATTCTAAGCACAAAATAATTAGCGTCCAAATTTTACGTACGGAATCTAATTCCCTCACTTCCTGATGTCATCTCTATATATATATATATATATATAATATATATATATATATATATATATATACATACATGAATGTCTGTCTGTCTGTCCTGTATGCATTACTACACCATTCATCCAATCGCTATGAAACTTTGGGAAGTTGTTCAGTACACACCTGGGAATATTACTGGCATTGTTCAGTACACACCTGGGAAGATTACTGGCATAGCACAACTATCCTACGATAGGTGGCGCACGTGCAAGCATCGTCGACAGTTATGCCCCCCAGACAAAAATTGTTTGATTTCCATCTCAAGCACGAAAGCAAAAGGCATTACGAGCAACAGGATGCATGTTCAACTACAAAATGATGCATCCGCCGAATTCGCTTGACAATTGCTGGATATTGAGAATGCTCAGGTAAAATGAAACCTGTGCTGTGATTGGTTGCTATTTCTTATACTGCTGAGGCAACATGAAAGCTGTGCTGTGATTGGTTGCTACTTCTTATACTACTGAGCTTACATGAAAGCTGCGCTGCGATTGGTTGTTATATATTATACCACTGAGGTAACATGAAAGCTGCGCTGTGATTGGTTGTTATCTAGATATATAAAAACTATTGTATGTATGTATGTTTGTCTTTGCAGCAACGCGCGACGGGTAAGCTAGTTAAAAAATAAAAATGAAAAAAATCAAATGAATTTCAAAGATCGCTCTGTGTAAACGCAGCCAACGATGAACTAATTCCTGTTGGATGGTGTGATTTCTGCTATACAAAAATGTACCAATACGCTAGTGAATAATTATTTTTGTTTTATTTACTACTACAAAACCTTGGCTTTGCAATTAAAACCTGCTCCATGACTGTCTCATTATTCTACACTACTGTATAAAAGTTTTAGGCAGATGTGGAATAAATGCGGTACATTTTTTCAAAAAATAGAAGGCATCTGAATGACTCCAAATTTATTCAGCAGCAGAACAATGCCCCAAACATAAGAACAATATCATTAATAACCATTTTCAGTAAAAAAGAACAAGGAGTTATTTTGCTTTTTATTGAAAAGTATACAGGTACAGTACTTGTAGTTGCTATTGTGGTCACATGATTGGTTCATATGAACACATGTCAGTTATCTCTTGGGGGTATAAACTGTTCTATCCATAATCTCCCCTCCAGACACAGAATATTCAAAACAGTTAAGCAGGAAAGCAAGTTTTACTGAGTGGAATAGGAAAATAGTCTGTTAGTGTTACTGTTAATATGTATATCATTATGCAGTATTATGCAATATATGTGAAGATATATGTGAATATGAGGGCAAAAAAAAGTGTTGCAAAGTTTCAACAACACATTGTTAACACTTTTCAATGTGAATTATGTTAAAATCCTGCCTCTACAACTATCTACAGCATGTATAGGGAAGCAGGGAACAGTCAGAGCTGCCACACTGGCAAGCCGGCTTACATAGAACTCAGTAGAACTAAGCTTGTTTGTACTACAGCTCACAAGGATAGGTCTGCTGGCATTCTGTGAGCTCCTCTGACTGCTCCTGACTCAGCCAGAGAGAGCATATTTATTACAATAGCCAACAAAAGATGTGAATATGCAGCACTCACCACAGCAGGGCTTGATAAAAGCAGAGATTTCTTTATTGCATGTGCATAATACTAATACAAGTGAAAAGTAACAGCTGTTTTGCGTTGGCTGAGGCTTTTTTGAGCTTTTGCACGGTGCACATATCATAGCGTCCTAAATAATTGGATGACAGGCTTTCACCATTGTAACAAAACAAAAAAAAGAAATAACTTCAAATAATTATAAAAACACAATTAAATCATTGCAATCATTCAAACCAAGAGCTCCTCATGCATTTGTAACACTGGATAAAAGAGAGGATTCAAAAAGATTTAGACAAGTTTGAAGAGTGGGCGGGGACCAACAGAATGGTGTTTAACAGGTAAAATGCAAAATTCTACATTTGGGCAAGAAAAATGAAAAAAGCACATAAAGAATGGGAGGAATTGAGCTAAGGCTGCATTCACACGAACGTATATCGGCTCGGTTTGCACGCCGAGCCGATATACGTCGTCCTCATCTGTAGGGGGGGGGGGGGGGATGGAAGAGCCAGGAGCAGGAACTGAGCTCCCGCCCCCTCTCTGCCTCCTCTCCGCCCCTCTGCACTATTTGCAATGAAAGAAGGCAGGACAGGGGCGGGGCTAAGTTCAGAGAATTAGCCCATCAATAGGTCTCCACCCATACTTGTGATGGAGACAAGATACAAAAGTACCCATACAGAATAATCTCTTAATGTGGGTGTGGGATCAAGGTGTTTAATTCAATATGTTCAGAAAACACATAAGGCCTTGTTCACACAAGCGCTGTTTTCGCACATTAGAGGCAAGGGAAAAAAGTGCTTCTATAATAACCTATGGTTTCCTATAGAAGCGTTCACATGAGGGAATTTTAGACACGCTAAATACTCGCAGCAACCAAGGATAGGACATGCATGTCTACAATGCCTGCATCTGTCTGTGCTGCGAGAAAAGATTGGATCTGACCTATCTTTGGTGCAAGCTGCACAGGAGTTTCCATTGAGGGCTGCAGGATAGCACCACTGTACTGCCTGTGCGGACGACTCTCCGCACCGGCTGGCAGATAGAACACATGGCCGGCAATGAAGCAGGTCATGCAGGGAGACATCCGATGCGGCCGTCTTATCGTGTAGTAACACTGACTGAGCCCTTACTCATATGGGTGCTGGAGTCTATGGAAACTCCTTTGCAGGAAAAGAAGATTTCTGCCAACCAAGGGAATACCTCGCTGCTTACAGCAGGACATTTAAAACATGCTGCCCACAAACACATTTTAAATGTCCCGCTGTAAACTCCTGTTAGTCCTTACGGGGATGAGGGGACTCCTAAAGGTTTCCCTTAATCCCTGCGGGGACAAACAGGAATTACAAGCCTCTATGGCATCCTCTCCCCATACACAGCCTGGCCTGTCAAGACCCTCCAAAAGGTCAAGGCCAGCAGAGCCACTGAATTCTATCTCAGAGGAGTCCCTTGTACCCCTGTCAGAAGTTGAATTAGAGGACCCACTGCCACAAGCTGAGGACGAGAAAAAGTGTTACTTCTCTTCCGATGATATGGAACATCTCCTCAAAGTGGTGAGAGTGACCATGCAAGTTGAAGAAGACCATACGCCCAGAACCATCCAGGATGAAATGTTCGGAGGGCTCCAGTCCAGAAGGAAAACGATTTTCCCAATAAACCAGACCTTAAAGTAAGTCATCTCAGATGAATTGCAGGAGCCAGAAAAGAGACTCTCAGTCTCAAAAGAAATTAAAAACAGACTATATAGAGAAACCCCGAAGGCCAATATGCAGATAGCCTAAGTGGCTAAGAAAACCCTGCTACCCTTTGAGGATGCATCACAACTTTCAGATCCCATGGATAAGAAGGTTGACAGACTGATGAAGAAAGCATGGGAAGTGATTCCTACACCATGGAAGCCAACATTGCGGCAACATCAGTAGCCAGGTCTATGGTTCTGTGGCTAAACCGAATGGAGACCTCAATAAAAGAACGGGCTCCCAGAGAGGAAATAGCTAGCTGCCTTCCCCTCCTAAAGATGGCGTAATTGGTCAGATATGGTGCAAAAACCACAGTCCTGAGTAACACTCCAAGATGAGCTCTATGGCTAAAATCGTGGTCAGCAGACGTGACATCGAAGAACAAGCTCTGTGCAATCCCTTTCCAGGAAGAATACATGATCGTCCCTGTCCTGGACAAAATCCTCGAGAAGGTGGGGGACAGGAATAAAATCCTTCCGGATGGAAGGTCATATAAGAAACCACCCTTTTCAATAAGGGCACAGCAGCCACCTCCAGAGACCAAAGGAAAAGGGAACACAGGGAGGTGGTCATACACTAAAGGAGGTCGGGGTAAGGAAATGTAAGTTTTTAACCTGACGGTGGGGAGTAAACTATTACGATATCTGAGCTAGTGGTGGGGGGTAACATCCAACCCCTGGGTACTAGAAATAGTTGAAAACGGATATCAAAGCGAGTTTAACTTCTTCCTAACCTCCCCAGGGTCCCCGCAAGGAACAGGAAAATTTAATAAAGAGCATTCAGGAACGAAGAGATCTGGGAGTCATTATGCAGATTCCTGAACACGTTAGGGGTGAGGGGTTCTATTCCCCCTTTTTCTTCATCAAAAAAACAAATGGCTCTATAAGAACTATCTTTAATCTCAAGGCCCTAAACAAATTCATTTTCTTCAGGAAATTTAAAATGGAAACTGTTAGATCCATCGTACCTCTAATAGATCTTGAGAGTGCCATATGCACCATAGACCTTAAAGACGCATATTATCACATCCCAATAACTGCTGCCCACCACAAATACCTAAGGTTTGCCTTGCAAACTGACGATATAATTTATTACTACCAGTTTAAGGCTTTGCCGATCAATATCTCTACCGCCCCTAGAGTCTTCATGAAAGTAGTGATGGAAATGATAGCCTACTTCAGGAGAAGTCAAATCCTTATCTTCCCTTATCTGGAAGATTTCCTGCTGGTGTTAAAATCAGCGGAAACCATACACACAGTCTTGTCTGTAGTATTGTCTACATTAAACAACTTGGGGTGGTTAATGAAAAGAAAAAAGTCAGACCTGATCCTGGGTATGTTAAAGATATATCTAGGTGTACTCCTAGATTCCCACACCCAGGAATCACGGCTCCCCCCATCCAAGAGGAGGGACCTCATCCAGTCAGTTTCATCCCTGTGTCAAGCAACGACAATATCCACTAGAGAGGCAATGAAATTTCTGGGCCTACCAACAGCTTGTATACAGATAGTCCCATGGGCCCAAGCCCATACCTTACAGCTGCAATGTTTTATCCTTGCCCGTGGGGACAAACGGCAAACCTCCCTAGATAAAAAGGTGAGCCTGACCGTTCAAGTTAAAGAGTCCCTGTGCTGGTGGACTTTCCAGAGTAACCTTAGCAAAGGTACCCCTTGGTCACAAAAACCTCTATATCCATCACGATGGATGCAAGCAAGACTGGGTGGGGAGCACAAGTAGCTGACTTTACTTTTCAGGGAACCAGGGACTCTCTAATAGCTGCATGCCCATCCAACTTTAGGGAGTTAAGGGTAATATGGGAGCCCCTTTATGCGGCAGAACCCCACATCAGCAGAAGGCATGTAAAAATTCTTACAGATAACATGACAGCCTTATCGTTTGTTTGAACACGATACCCGCACTTTTAACAGCTGGCAGCAAGGATACTACGCTGGGCAGAATCCACAGTGCTATCCCTCTCAGCAAGCCATCTGAAGGAATCTACAACTACTGTTGCAGATTTTCTCAGCAGGCAAAGCGTCCTCCCAGGAGAATGGCGACTGAATCAACAGGCCTTCAATCTCCTAACACATTAGTGGGGACAACCGCAGATCGACCTATTTTCCACAAGGACAAATACAAAATGCAAATAAAAAAAGCCGGGACTTTTATTCCCTCAATCAAAGGGACAATCAATGCGGGGTAGACGCCCTATCTCAGAACTGGGACGTAGATATGGCTTATGCTTTTCTCCCCTTCCCACTGATCCGTCATATCCTTAAAAAGGTTCAGGTCAGCTGAACAGCAGTAATCCTAGTCGCTCCTATGTGGGACAAGAGACCTTGGTATCCTAATGAAGACCCTAACAATCCAGGGCCTGCTTCAGCTACCAGTCGAGCAAGATCTCCTATTCCAGGGTCCACTAACTAACTCGAGAGTCGAGAAACTGAAGGTAGGAACCTGGATGCTGAAGGCATAATACTTTGGGGAAAAGGGCTCTCACAAAAAGTAATTACTACTTTGGGCAAAAGCCGCAAACCTGTAACCACAGCTATTTACAACAAAGTGTGGAGTAAATTATCAGAATACTGTAATCTAGATCAGAGTGAAGCCCCAAGCTTAGATATACTCATAATTCTGTTTTTTTCTGCAAGCTGGCCTGGAAAGGGCTTAAGTTCAAGCACCCTTAAAGTACAGGTGGCAACATTAGGATCCTGTTTGGATTTTCCCTTAGCTGAGCATCGCTGGGTCCGCAGGTTCCTTAAAGGGGCTGACAGACTCCGGCCTTTTTTCAGGGAAACCTTTCCAACATGGGACCTAAATCTGGTCCTAAATAGTTTTTGTAGGCCACACTTGGAACCCCTCTCCCAACTCCACATAAAGTTACTCACACTTAAAATCAGTCTCGTGGTAGCCATAACCTCGGCTACAGAGTGTGGGGGAATTACAGGCATTATGTTGTGTGGAGCCGCATATGGTAGTGCAAGACGATAAAATCATCTTTAACCTAGATTCTGCCTTTCTTCCGAAGGTAGTTTCTAAATTCCACAGAGAGCAGGCAATTACCCCACCCTCTTTCTGCCAGAACCCCCGTAATGACAAAGAGAGAGAATTCCATAGCTTAGACTTCAGGAGGGCTGTTTTAGCATATCTAGAGGCAACCCAATCCTTCCAGAAACATAATAACCTCTTTGTCCAATTTCAGGGGTCAGGCAGAGGAAAGACAGCGTCTAAAAGTACCATTGCAAGATGGATCAGGATGGCCATCCAGGAGGCATATAAAGCCAGGGGTCTTGATCCTCCGGAAAATATCAAGGCCCACTCTGCAAGATCCCACTCTTCCTCGTAGGCAGAAAAAATCACATGCCTCCGCTGAACAAATCTGTAAAACGGGTACCTGGTCCAGTCTGCACACATTTATTAAGCACTATACGGTTAATGTGCAGTTTGACAAGGACCTGGGATATGGATGGAAAGTCCTCCAGACAGTAGTCCCACCCTGAAATACTTATAATTTGGTATTACTCCATATGTAAATGGGGCCGTCGGGATGACGACTGGGAAAAGAATAAATTACTTACTGGTAGTCCTTTTTGCGGGAGTCATCACAACGGCCCATAGTTCCCTCCCCTATAGAATATTTATGTTCTTTTACCAATGTAAAATGTTACAGAATAAAGGAAAATTTTGGTTCAGTATACATTGTCCACCATTATAATTTGAAAGTCACTGAGGAGATGGTGGAGGCGAGGTGCTTTAAGGGCTCTTACTGTCCCTACCGAGGTCAAAGAGCAACCTCCATATGTAAATGGGCCCGTTATGATGACTCCCAGAAAAAGTACTACCGGTAAGTAATCCATTCTTTTTAACCCCTTAGTGGCAAAGCCTGTTTGCTCCTTAGTGATGGAGCCAAATTTTGATATGTCACTTTAACATAGAATAACTCCCTAAAGGTTTTGCATATCCAAGTGATTCTGACATTGTTAATGCAATTTAGAGGGGAAAAAATCAAATTTCATATTTTTGCAAATACGTCATTTTAAAGGCAGTTTTTTTCTATAGTGCAAATGAAAATGACGATTTACACCCCAAAAAGGATACCCCCATTTGTCCTGTGCTCAGAAACCTACAGATTTTGGCCCTCATCTTATGACCACACACACAGCGGGGCTCAAACAAAAGGAGCAGCCGGTGGCTTTTAGAACAAATATTTTTCTTGAAGGTGATTTCAAAACAATAGAGAACCCCCACAAATTACCCCATTTTGAAAACTAGACCCCTTATCCCCTTAAGGACATGGCCTATTTTGGGCCTAAAGACGCAACGATTTTTGGGAGATTTTCATCTCCATTTTTCAAAAGTCATAACTTTTTTATTTTTCCGTATAAGGGCTTGTTTTTTGTGTGGCGAACTGTAGTTTTTGATGGTGGCATTTTTGGGTCCATAGACTATATTGTAAAACTTTTATTATTTTTTTTAAGATCGCAGAGAGAGAAAAAGCATCAATTCTGCCATAGATTTTTAGTTGTTTTTTTTTTTACAGCGTTAATCATGCAGCATAAATGACACAATCTTTTTTTTCTGCAGGCCGGTACGATTACAATGATAGCAAAATTCTTACCTTTTTGGGGGTGTTTTCCACTTTTCTGCAATAAAACCTCTTTTTTTTGGAAATCTTTTTTTTTTTTCTAAATCGCTGCATTCAAAGTACTGTAACTTTTATTTTTTCATGGACGGAGCTCTGTAAGGGTTTATTTTTTGCGAGACGAGCTCTAGTTTTTATTGGTACCATTTTGGGATACATACGACTTTTTTGATCACTTTTATTGCGTTTTTAGGGAGGCGAAATGCTAAAAATTAGCATTTTTGCCTCAGTTTTTTAGCGTTTTTTTAAACGCTTTTTTCCGTGCAGAGTCAAAAGCATGTGCAATGTATTGTACGCATCATTATGGACATTATTTTTTTTACACTGTTTGTGTCCCTCTGGGGGACTTAAAGGGGTTGTCCCGCGGCAGCAAGTGGGTCTATACACTTCTGTATGGCCATATTAATGCACTTTGTAATGTACATTGTGCATTAATTATGACCCATACAGAAGTTATAAGAAGTTTTTTACTTACCTGCTCCGTTGCTAGCGTCCTCGTTTCCATGGAGCCCGTCTAATTTTCGGCGTCTAATGGCCAAATTAGACGCGCTTGCGCAGTCCGGGTCTTCTTCTTTCCTCAATGGGGCCGCTCGTGCAGGATGCCGGCTCCGTGTAGCTCCGCCCTGTCACGTGCCGATTCCAGCCAATCAGGAGGCTGGAATCGACAATGGACCGCACAGAAGCCCTGCGGTCCACCGAGGGAGAAGATCCCGGCGGCCATCTTCAGCAGGTAAGTAAGAAGTCACAGGAGCGCGGGGATTCAGGTAAGCGCTGTCCGGTGTTCTTTTTTAACCCCTGCATCGGGGTTGTCTCGCGCCGAACGGGGGGGGGGGGGGTTTGAAAAAAAAAAAACCCGTTTCGGCGCGGGACAACCCCTTTAAAGCACAGCACTGATGATCGCTGTGATAAGGTGCCTTATTGCTTTTACAGCGATCACAGGCTATGGCAATACAGGACGCCGGTATCTGGCATCCTGTTGCCATAGCAATCAGCCGGGCTCTTTACGATTATATTGCGAGAGCCCAGCAACTTCACAGAGGAAGCGCGCTCCCTCTGTGAACTCTTACCCTGCCGTGATCTACGTAGATTGTGGCAGGGAAGGGGTTAACAGCGGGGGCGCATCTCGGATGCATCCCCGCTGTTGCAGTGGGAGCGCATCTCGGATGCACCCCCGCTGTTGCAGCGGGAGGCCGGCTATCACTGACAGCCGGCCTCCTACTGCGGGATAGCGCGAGATCTGCTATGATCTCGCGCTATCCCTATGATGTAAGGGTGCGTCATTTTAAATTTCCCGGACCCTCCCCAGCTTCTGCACTTAAGTCTGCCTTTTTTCCAATGGGTGCATGCGTCAAAGATGGAGAAAGGTCAGCAGATAAAGATCCCGCCAGAGGCCTAAGGTAAGCAATTTTTTTCCTCCCCTCATGGATCAGATCTGTGACAGGAGGTGATATTTAAACTTTTTTCCACATTTACGTGATTGCCGTTGGATAGCGTCGATCACATGACCAGGGAACGCGTACCAGGGCACCCAATGAAATCTCTAGGCTCTCCACTACATTTGGTAGCCAGAAGCAGGGAAATTTTAAACTACCATATCGCCGCGGGACATCGCGGAGGACAGGGGTGAGTATTTTCACCTCCCCTTATATGTCCACTCCATGAGGGGAGGTGAAACTTTAACTTTATTTTACTTTTTAGAACTTTTCGTTGATCACTCCCTGTGGTCCCTGGTGTCATCTCCTGCAGGATATTTCAAATGTCCCGCCCCGATCTGGTCGTCTGCGCATGCATCGCCATTTTCACTTAGGCGCACATGCACAGAAGACGCCGGAGGCTCCGTTCTGGACCAGATTCTATTTCCCTTATTTGCATATTACCCAGAGGAGCATGAATGGCCTTTTGAGTCTCTTCAGAAAATATAGCGTTTCTGACCCTTGTTTCCCGTATAGCATTACATCGCGGTGTCATGCTGGAAAACATTGCTCTTGTTGGGGTTCATATTTGTGCGAGGTTTGAATGTCTCGCAACGCACAAATCTTGCATGATTTTAGCACCCATTTGAAGCTGGCCTAAGTGTTTGGCTTATATTTTTCAAATTTCTTTTAAATCCACTTTTGACATTGACTCTGCATGGATTTCCAAAAAAATGTAGCGTGTGAGACCACATTAAATGTATATTGGGGGAACCCAATGATTTTGGTGGAACCAGCTGACTATCTAATGTGTGTGGGACTGTCCTGGCTCTTCCCTGACTGCACATGTTGGGGGAAAGAAGAGCAACCATGTTGGATTTTAACATTCCTAATTCTTTGTTCCCACAAGAGATAAGAAATCTGGCAGCAGCTTAATCCAGTTTCCCTACTGAAAAAATATTTTTGTGGGGAAGTTGGGAGGAATATCTTCTGTCTATATGTGGGCATACATATTAGGCCTGATTCATATGACTGTATATACGCAGCTATTTCGCTACGTCAAAAACTCAGGCAACAACCGTAACCATCTGAAGCCTTCCACTATATTTATTCAGACAAACGTTTTTTGGCTGCGAAAAAAAAATTGCGCCAGCAAAAACAGCACATAGGCGACCATTTTCGGTCACCAATTTTAAACGCTGCGTCCAAAGATAGGACTTGTCCTATATTTCACCGAGATACACTGGAAGCTCCCATAGACTCCTATGGGAACTGAAAAAAGGGAGGGGGAGGGAATTTACCTGCGTCCAGTGCTGGGAAAAGGACAGAGCTGGCTCTATTTAAGCATCAGTAGTCATTCCAAGGATAGCTGCCGATTGAAGGATTTCCGCACTGCAGCGTATTTTCTTTTTTGCTGATATGCAGTAGCCGTCTGTGCAAACGGCATAAAATATGCTGCTAAAGTTCGGGACTTGAGCGTGGCTATTCTTCATTCATGCAATTTTACGGTGCATACGGTTGTGTGAAAGAGGTCTTAGGGCTCCTTTCCACTGGCGATAGCGATATCGCTGCGAGAAAATCGCAATGTTAAAATCGCAGCGCTGCAAAAACGCAAGCTTTTGCGTTGCGATGCGAGACATCTCGTTTTCCATTGCTCTCTATGGGTGACAGAAAAATGCAAAACGCTGAAACAATCCTACTGCTGCGATTTTCAATCCTCGCATCGCAGCTTGCCCTTAAACATCGCTAGTGGAAAGGTTGTCATAGAACAACATGTGTGGGACTTTCCTGCAAGAGCTCGCACTCTCGCATCGCACTGAAAATGTGCGATTACCTCGCCAGTGGAAAGGAGCCCTTCGTCTTAAGTTTGTCAAAATGGATGATTTTACCCACAATGTTTGTTCATCAGATGTAATTTAACAACAAACAAAGTTTTAGCTGACTAATGACAAACAGTTGTAGTCTAAAACGAAGTTGGCTGTGTTATTGGAGAGTAATTAAAAGGACAATCTTTCAATGAAACAATTTTCTAAAGAGAAATATTGTTTGTACTTTGCCCAGTGTCATTGAAACATGTTTGAGCAGTTTAGACCAAAATTAGAGGTTTTGGCTGACAATTATTCAAGTTGGTTGGCTATCCGAAAGTCCTTTTCACGTGACAACTTTTTGTCAATGTGGGCTTATTGATTCTGCATAACAACTACAGATTCAAAATACTGACTAAAAACTGTCTTCTGAAAGTGGTCTTATAGTATGATTCTGCAGCTTGTGTATGGATTTCTACAAACCCATTAAATCTATGGAACAATCGCAAACATTTCTGCCACGTGATCATACACTTAAACTGTGCTTGTATTATATTACGCTTATATGGATATATGGATGTTTGGCAATTCAATGTTTAGTATTTGATTAGTTTATTAGACAAATGTGTTACTGTGTGATTTGGTGATTTACATGTCATGGCAGCATTTGTATTGTTTTGCAACTGTGATACCTGTCTGGTGAGATATTTTGGGTACCGTCCTGCTGAAAATGAATGAGAATTCATGAAATGACAACATATTTTTTTGCTGCGATCTTGTAGAGGTTTTTTAGGCCTAGGCAACAATGAGACTTTTGTTGATTAATTTTAACTATCCAGTGATTGTATCAAATTAAGTGAAATAATTACATAATAATGAATGAAAATCAAATTGCTTATAACACACATGAAAATACATATTACAAGTCTAAGAATTTTTCCTTTTAAATCAGATCCCATGGAATGGTCCTCGGGTAATGTTCAGAAGTGGATACTATGGACAGAGCACCAATATCGTCTGCCGCAAGTGGGTCGCAGCTTCCAAGACTTAACAGGGAGAGACTTATGTGCACTGACAGAAGATAGCTTTAGAGACCGGTCCCCATTGTGTGGAGATGTCTTATATGCTCATTTGGACATTTGGAAGTCAGGTACCAATTCCTAAGTGACTAATAAAACTAGAGTAGCATACTAGAACCCTGTGCAAGCCTATTGTTTGTTTTTTTTTAAATATTGTGACTCTTCTTGTAGCAGCCTGGATGAAAGAGAAGACGGGATCTGGAGACATGAAATATTGTGGTAAGAAAGGAAATCTCAATCTCTTCCTCTTTTGAGTTTTGTCCAGACTTTGTGTACTCCCACAACTCTTGGCATATAAGCATATAAACTGACTTCTAATATAAATAAGCCTACATGCTTTTTCTTGCACCACACTTTGACCCCTTTGTTTTAACTTTGGTGTATTATGTTGGTGTCATTAAATGACACACATGCTCACTGATGCCATAAAATCATCAAATGTGAGTTTAATACATTCAGGGACCTGTCAGGTGGGTTGAAAGTTACAATGTTAAGTCCATGGGTGTGCTCTGCTGTGCTCTAGGGATACGCTGGAATGAGTGAAGTGTTGCTAAGCAACGCAGCATCTACCGCTAAGCGGCACCATACACTTCCCAGCCAAGAGAGATAGAGAGACAGCAGTAGAGAGTAATAGAGAGTGATAGAGAGAGCAATAGAGAGACAGTGAGAAAAAGAGCGATGGAGAGACAGCGATGGAGAGAAAGACAACAATAGACAGAGTGAGAGAGTGATAGAGACAGAGAGCATGATAGAGACAGTGTGAGAAAGAGCGATAGAGAGACAGAGAAGAAGCGATAGAGACAGTGAGAGACAGAGTAATAGAGAGAGAGACAGTGAGGGAAAGAGTGATAGACAGCGATTGAGAGAGACAACAATAGAGAGACAGAGAGAGCAATAGAGAGACAGACTGAGAGAGCGATAGAGAGACAGTGAGAGAAAGAGCAATAGAAACACAGAGAAAGTGAAAGACAGAAAGAGAGATAGTGAGACAGAAAGAGCAATAGACAGACAAACAGAGCGATAGAGAGAGAAACAGAAAGAGAGCAATAAACAGAGAGAGAAAGAGTGATAGAGAAACAGAGGGAGAGTGATAGAGAAACAGAGAGAGAGAGCAATAGAGAGACAGACAGAGATAGCAATAGAAAGACAAATAGAGATAGCAATAGAGAGAAACAGAGAGAGAGCGATAGAGAGAGAGCGATAGACAGAGAGAGAGCGATAGACAACACAGAAACAATTTCAACAACACAGAACAAGAGCGATAGAGAGGCAGAACGAAAGCGATGGACAGAGGGAGCAATAGGGACAGAAAGAAGGGGCGATATAGAGAGAGAGACAGCGAAAGAGGCAGATAGAAAGAGAGAGGCAGGCGGAGAGTGACAAAGAGATAGACAGAGAGAGAGAAAGACAAAGAGAGAAAGACAGAGAGAGAGAAAGACAGACAGAGAGAGAAAGACAGACAAAGAGAGAGAAACCCCAAGAGGCAGAAGCCAATTAGCCCTTTTGGGGGAAAATTCCTTCCCGACTCCATAATGGCAATCAGACTAATCCCTGGATCAACATCTAATAGTTCCTACCGGCCTTTATGTTGGGACTAACAATTACCCTAAGATTTATATCCTGTTATATCCTTCCCCTCTAGAAAGGCATGAAGTCCCCTTTTAAACTCCTCTATGGATTTTGCCATCACCACATCCTCAGGCAGAGAGTTCCACAGTCTCACTGCTCTTACAGTAAAGAACTCTTTTCTGTGTTGGCGATGAAACCTGCTTTCTTCTAGACGTAGCAGATACCCTCTTCTTACAGTCACAGTCCTGGGTATAAACAGATCATGGGAGAGATCCTTGTATCGTCCCCTCATGTATTTATACATAGTTATTTGATTACCTCTTAGCCGTCTTTTTTCCAGGGTAAATAATCCCAATTTGGATAACCTCTCTGGGTATTCCAGTCCCTTCATTCCATGTATTAGTTTAGTTGCCCTTCTTTGAACCTCCTCAAGCACTGTAACATCTTTCCTGAGCACCACTGACCAGAACTGTACACAGTATTCCATGTGGGGCCTGACAAGTGCCTTACATAGCGGTAGAATAATGTTCTCGTCCCTCGCCCCTATACCTCTTTTAATGTACCTCAAGACTATTAGCTTTTGCAGCAGCTGACTGGCATTGGTTACTCCAGTTTAATCTACAATCCACTAGTACCCCCAGGCCTTTTTCCATCTCACTTTTCCCTAGCAGTACCCCATTTAATGTATATTATTGACATCCGTTTCTCCTGCCCATGTGCATAACTTTACATTTATCAACATTGAACTGCATTTGCCATTTTTCTGCCCAAGCCCCCAGCTTATCTAGGTCCATTTGTAGTCATACACTGTCCTCCGTTGCATTGATTATATTGTATAATTTTGTGTCATCTGCAAATATTGATATTTTACTGTGCAGCCCCTTTATCAGGTTGTTGATAAATATATTGAACAGAATGGGGCCCAATACTGAACCCTGTAGCACCCCACTAGCAACGGTGGCCCAATCAGAGTATGAACCGTTTATTACCACCCTCTGCTTTCTATCTCTGAGCTAATTCTTTACCCAAATACACATGTTTTCACCCAATCCGAGCTGTCTCATTTTATATATCAGGCTATTATGCAGCACGGTGTCAAATGCTTTAGAAAATTCCAGATATACAAGATCAATAGACTCTCCCAGGTCCAGCCTAGAGCTTACTTCATCGTAGAAGCTGATCAGATTGGTCTCACATGATCGACCCTTCATGAATCCATGCTGGTGAGGAGTTATTCTGTTGTTCTCCTTGAGGTATTCTTCGATCGCGTCTCTCAGAAACCCCTAGAATATTTTTCCAGTTACTGAAAAATATTCATAGTTTCATAGTTTTGCCTTCCCTCAATCATCTTCAATGATTTCTCCTGCATTATGTGTTAAAGGGCCAGTGCTCTTGGTGCAAATCCTTTTGCTGTTAATATAGTTGGGTTGTTTTTGCTCTCTTTGGCGATCAGTCTTTTAGCCTCCTCCTTAGCAATTTTGATCTTATCTTTGCATATTTAGTTTTTTTCCCTGTACGATTTTAGCGCTTCTTCGCTGCCGTCTTGCTTTAGTAGTTTGAACGCTTTCTTTTTTTCATTTATTGCCCCCTTTACCGTCTTGTCGAGCCACAATTATAAGGGGACAGATAGGGTAGTCTGCCATAAAGACCGGGATTGTCAAATGGTGTGTTGTCTTCCTGGCGCTCGAGTTTGACACATTGCGGATCGGATTGACAGATTACTGGGAGGGGCTGGAGAGGATCCAGCGGTCATGGTACACGTTGGCACCAATGAACAAATTAGAGGTCAATGGAGGGCACTCAAAAATGATTTCAGGGACTTAGGGTCCAAGCTTAGGGCGGGGACCTCCAGGACAGTTTTCTTGGAAATACTACCTGCATCTAAGGCCACACTAGAAAGGCAGCAGGATCTTAGGAAGGTAAATAAATGGCTCCGGAGTTGGTGTAAGAAGGAGGGGTTTGGGCTCCTGGAGAACTGGGCTGACTTTGCTGTCGGCTACAGGCTCTATCATAGGGACGGTCTGCATCCTAATGGGGAGGGTGCAGCTGTGCTGGGGGAGAAGAGTGTTTAAACTAGGGACTGGGGGGAGGGCAAAAAGAGAAATAATGGGGTAGTCAGTGTAGCTAGCGACCTGGGTCTAAGCAATGGGAATGGGGGTCGAGCAGGGGGTGGGGTTAGTACAGTTAGAACTGACAGATCAGCCAATAGTACCATTAGCAACAAAGCGAATTTAAAGAACAAAAAAAACTGCATAAATTGTAAGACCATGAATGCAAGAAGTCTGATCGGTAAAGTGGGTGAGCTTGAAGCGAGAATTGCTGATGAAAACAATGTTATAGTTGGAATAACAGAAACATGGCTTGATGATAAGTGCGATTGGGCGGCGAATTTACAGGGTTACAATCTCTTCAGAAGAGACCGTGGGTGCCATAAAGGGGTAGGGGTATGTCTGTACGTTAAATCGTACTTATTGCCAAGGCTACGAGAAGATATAGGGCAGGAGATGAACACGTGGAATCTCTGTGGGTAGAAATACAGGGAGAAAAAAATAACAAAATCCTGATAGGGGTTTTCTATAGACCACCAAAAGCAACAGAAGAAACTGAAACCTTACTATTAAGGCAGATAGAAGAGGTGTCAAACCGCAATGAAGTAATTATTATGGGGGACTTTAATTATCCAGATATAATATTGGAAAACGAAACCTGCAAATCTCATAGGGGTGATAGGCTCTTGAGAACAATTAAAGATAACCTTACCCTACTTGTGCAGGAACCAACAAGAGGGAGGGCCATTCTGGACCTAGAACTGACTAACAAACCGGACCAAATAAAGGGGGTACAGGTTGAGGGGCACTTGGGGAACAGTGACCAGAATATAATCAACCTCCAGCTGTCATTCAATAAGAAGCCTTATCAGGGAGTGACAAATAGACTAAACTTTAGTAAAGCAAAATTTGATCAGCTTAGAACTACTATCGGTAACATTAATTGGGACAACACCCTCAAAAATATCAGTACAGAGTACAAATGGGAAAAGTTTAAAAGGATCCTAATCACCTCATGTGAGCAGTTCATTCTCTTTAAAAATAAAAGAACTTTGAGTAAAAGGAAACCAATGTGGCTCGACAAGACGGAAAGAGAGGCAATAAATGAAAACAATTTCTAAAGCAAGAAGGCAGCGAAGAAGCGCTAAAATCGTACAGGGAAAAAAACCAAAATTTGCAAAGATAAGATCAAAATTGCTAAGGAGGAGGCAGAAAGACTGATCGCAAAACAGAGCAAAAACAACCCAAAACTATTTTTCAACTATATTAACAGCAAAAGGATTTGCACTGAGAGCACTGGCCCTTTAACAAATAATGCAGGAGAAATCATTAAAGATGATGGAGGGAAGGCAAATATACAAAATAGTTTCTTTTCAAGCATATTTACAAACAAAAAGAAAATTCCACATGAGATGCAGGGGAATAAAATGAACCCCTCACAAAATATATCATACCTAACGCAGGAGGAAGTGCGGAACCGGTTAAAAAGATTAAAATCGATAAATCGCCAGGCCCAGATGGAATAAATCCAAGAGTACTAAAGGAACTAAGTGATGTGATAGCTAGGCCGCTGTATCAAATATTTGTGGATATTATCAAGACCGGGGTTGTACAATTGGATTGGCGCATTGTCAACGTGATTCCAATTTACAAAAAGGGGACAAAAAGTGAGCCTGGTAACTACAGGCCGGTAAGTCTTACTTCAGTAACGGGAAAAATATTCGAGGGGCTTCTGAGAGACGCCATCGAAGAGTACCTCAAGGAGAACAACGACCCTTCATGAACAGCATGGATTCATGAAAGGTCGATCATGTCAGACCAATCTGATCAGCTTCTATGATGAAGTAAGCTCTAAGCTGGACCTGGGAGAGTCTATTGATCTCGTATATCTGGACTTCTCTAAAGCATTTGACACCGTGCCGCATAATAGCTTGATATACAAAATGAGGCAGCTCGGATTGGGTGAAAATGTCTGTATGTGGGTAAAGAATTGGCTCAAAGACAGAAAGCAGAGCATGGTAAGAAATGGTTCATACTCTGATTGGGCTACCGTCGCTAGTGGGGTGCCACAGGGTTCAGTGGTAGGCCATTCTGTTCAATATATTTATCAACGACCTGATAGAGGGACTGCACAGTAAAGTATCAATATTTGCAGATGACACAAAATTATACAATATAATTAATGCAACGGAGGACAAGGTACGGCTTCAAACGGACCTAGATAAGCTGGGGGCTTGGGCAGAAAAATGGCAAATGCCTTTCAATGTTGAAAAATGTAAGGTTATGCACATGGGCAGGACTAACGGATGTCACCAATATACACTAAATGGGGTACTGCTAGGGAAAAGTGAGGTGGAAAAAGACTTGGGGGTACTAGTGGATTGTAGACTAAACTGGAGTAACCAATGCCAGTCAGCAGCTGCAAAAGGTAATAAAGTCTTGGGGTGCATTAAAAGAGGTATAGGGTTGAGGGATGAGAACATTATTCTCCCACTATATAAGGCACTTGTCAGGCCTCACGTGGAAAACTGCGTACAGTTCTGGTCACCGGTGCAAAGATGTTACAGTGCTGGAGGGGGTTCAAAGAAGGGCAACTAAACTAATACATGGAATGATGGGACTGGAATACCCAGAGAGGCTTTCCAAACTGGGATTATTTACTCTAGAAAAAAGACGTCTAAGGGACGATTAAATAACTATGTATAAATACATGAGGGGGCAATACAAGGATCTCTCCCATGATCTGTTTATACCCAGGACTGCGACGGTAACAAGAGGGCATCCGCTACGTCTAGAGGAAAGCAGGTTTCATCACCAACACAGAAAGGGGTTCTTTACTGTAAGAGCAGTTAGGCTGTGGAACTCTCTGCCTGAGGATGTGGTGATGGCAAAATCCATAGAGGAGTTTAAAAGGGGACTTGATGTCTTTCTGGAGTGGAAGGATATAACAGGATATAAATCTTAGGGTAATTGTTAATCCCGGTATAAAGGCCGGTAGGAACTATTAGAGGTTGATCCAGGGATTAGTCTGATTGCCATTAGAGAGTCGGGAAGGAATTTTCCCCCAAAAGGGCTAATTGGCTTCTGCCTCTTAAGGTTTCTCTCTCTTTGCCTGTCTTTCTCTCTCTCTCTGTCTTTCTCTGTCTGTCTTTCTCTCTCTCTGTCTTTCTCTCTTTGTCTGTCTAATCAGAGTATACAGGCAGGTAGGAACTATTAGAGGTTGATCCAGGGATTAGTCTGATTGCCATTAGTCGGGAAGGAATTTTTCCTCCAAAAGGGCTAATTGGCTTTTGCTCTTGGGTTTTTTTTTGCCTTCCTCTGGAGCAACAACACAGAAGGATAAAGCAGGCTGGACTAGATGGACATTGTCTTCATTTGGTCTTACAAACTATGTTACTATGTTACAATGGTTTCCTTTTACTTGAAGTTCTTTTATTTTTAAAAGGGAATGAACTGCTCACATGATGTGTTTAGGATCCTTTTAAACTTTTCCCATTTGTCGTTTGTACTGATATTTTTGAGAGTGTTGTCCCAATTAATGTTACGGATGGTAGTTCTGAGCTGATCAAATTTAGCTTTACTAAAGTTTAGTTTATTTGTTGCTCCCTGATAAGGCTTCTTATTGAATGACAGCTGGAAGTTGATTATAGTCTGGTCACTTTTCCCCAAGTGCCCCTCAACCTGTACCCCCATTATTTGGTCCAGTTTGTTAGTTAGTACTAAGTCCAGAGTGGCCCTCCCTCTAGTTGGCTCCAGCACAAGTTGGATAAGGTAGTTATCTTTAATTGTTCTCAAGAATTTATCACCCCTATGAGAATTGCAGGTCTCGTTTTCCCATGGTATATCCGGATAATTAAAGTCTCTCATGATAATTACTTTGTTGCGGATTGACACCTCTTCTATCTGCCTTAAAAGTAAGGTTTCAGTTTCTTCTGCTGCTTTTGGTGGCCTATAGAAAACCCCTCTCAGGATTTTGTTATTTTTTTCTCCCTATATTTCTACCCATAGAGATTCCACATGTTCACCTCCTGCCCTTATATCCTCCCGTAGCCTCGGCATTAAGTACTATTTAACGTACAGACATACCCCTCCCCCTTTATGGTTTCCACGATCTCTTCTAAAGAGGTTGTAACCCTATAAATTCACTGCCCAATTGCACTTATCATCAAGCCATGTTTCCATTATTCCGACTATATCATAGTTTTCATCAGTCATTCTTGCTTCAAGCTCACCCACTTTACCGATCAGACTTCTTGCATTCATGGTCATACAATTAATACAGTTTTTTTCGTTCTTTAAATTCATTTTGTTACTAATGGTACTATTGGCTGATTGCTTAGACCCAGGTTGCTAGCTACACTGACTACCCCATTATTTCTCTTTTTGGCCTCCCCCAGTCCCTAGTTTAAACACTCCTCCAGCCTTCTAGCCATCTTCTCACCCAGCACAGCTGCACCCTCCCCATTAAGATGCAGACCTGTAGCCGACAGCAAAGTTAGCCCAGTTTTCCAGGAACCCAAATCCCTCCTTCTTATACCAACTCCGGAGCCACTTGTTTACCTCCCTAAGATCCTGCTGCCTTTCTATTGTGGCTTTAGGTGCAGGTAGTATTTCCGAGAAAAATACCCTGGAGGTCCCAGCCCTAAGCTTGGGCCCTAAGTCCCTGAAATCATTTTTGAGTACCCTCCATTGACCTCCATTGACCTCTAATTTGTTCATTGGTGCCAACGTGTACCATAACCGCTGGATCTTCACCAGCCCCTCCCAGTAATCTGTCAATCCAATCCGCGATGTGTTGAACTCGAGCGCCAGGAAGACAACACACCGTTCGACGATCCCGGTCTTTATGGCAGATTGCCCTATCTATCCCCCTTATAATTGAGTCCCCCACCACTAGCACCTATCTAGCCTGCCCTGCGCTCCCCGTCCCCATCTCACTAAAGCAGTCATCTCCCTGGCGTTCAGAGGGCATGTCGTGCTGCAGCGGTGCTGGCTCTGTAATGGCATCCCCCTCATCTGCCATCTGCCAACAGTGTTATTAAACGTGAGTTATAAGTATTGCAAATCAGGAAATCATTTGTAGTAACCTTGTACAGCCAATATCATTAAGAATTATCTTCAGCATACAGAAGAACAAGAAGTCCTGAAAGTGATGATATGGCCCCCACAGAGTCCTGATCTCAACACCATTGAACCTGTCTGCAGGGCCGTATTTAGAGTTCATGCTGTCCTAGACACTTTTAGTGCTCACGTCCCTACTGGAGAGTCAGGTTAAAGCTGCTGTGCATACAATTTAGACTGCTGTCTGCTAGATAGTTGTCAGGCACCAGAACTGAGCTTACTACATAGATACATCACAAGAACCAAGCTTACCATAGATACGGTACCAGAACCAACCTTACTACAGAGATATGAAAAGAGAACCAATCTTAATACTTACATAGATAGCATCCGACCAAAGCTTACTATATAGATATGGCAACAGAACAAAGCTTGAATATAATAATATACACCAGTATAAAAATACACAAAAACACAGGTTCATCAAAAACAGCATATAGTTGACGTACAGTTGTGTATTACCTAGTATAGTAACTTCCATCTTTTGAGCAAAGAAAAGAGGACAACTTTGCACGCTGCTCCAAATTTTTAAGACAGGCCACATCCCTTTTACACTAAGCCACACCCTCTATTTCCCCTATTAGTGCTCTTCAGTGACCCCCTCACGGTAATAGAAGAAACAAGAAGTTAGCCAGTGGCACACCGTTTGATAACCACGCAGTGGGGAAGAAAAACACAGATTTGGTGCCAGCTACCAAATGATTGACGACTCCACTGTCTCCAGAGATAAATCCAGCAACTGTAAAAGGGTGCGGCACTCAGGAACTCAAATCCACTTCAGGTAGTTTTAGAAAAATCCAAAGGTTTATTTTCACTCCATTTTCGACATGCGAAGCATGCTTGACAAAGACCGTGTAGGTCGAAAAGTTGCATGTCTAATATGGAGTGAAAATAAACCGTTGGATTTTTCTAAAACTACCTGAATTGGATTTGAGTTCCTGAGTGCCGCACTCCCTCACAGTAATAGTGACCGAAACTGTGATTGCCCTATTAAATTTGGGATGGTTGGGACACATGTATACTACCAAAGTTTAAATAACAAAAAAACAACTCTATTCTTCCCGACAAAACTCCCTTTTTATGAAAAAATACACATGTTAAGTATTGCTGCATCAATAAAGACCTGCGCTATAAAATTATTATGTCTGTTATACCACAGGGTGAATGGTGTAACAAAAAAAAGCCAGAATTGCTATTCATCGGCCTCCCAAAAGACACAATAAAAAGTGGTAAAAAAGTTGCATGTAGCATAGTATTTTACTAATGAAAACTGCAACTCATCCCACAATAAACAAGACCAAACTCAGATCACTTTATAGAAAAATACAGTAAAGCTGGCAACTGAGTCATGGAAGACAGGAAACGGACAGTCACATAGGAAGGCCTCTGGTAGTCATTAATTCAACTGCTCTCTAACAATAATGACATGAATCTACTTATTTTTTCTTAGGCCTCTTTCCCACGAACATATATTGGTCCACCGTTTTCACTTTCGGCCGATATACGCTGTGATCTGATGCATAGGATCCTAATGCATCAGATCCACGTGATGTAAAAGCGCCCGGCTGGCCAATATAGTGCGGGACGCTTTTACGTCAGGTTCAAAAGATAGTCCTGGAACTATCTTTTGGGCCGGAATATGTCGGCCGCTGCATGGCTCCTACGGGAGCCAATGACAGTGGCCGGAGAATGGAGTTTAGCAGCTGACTGCTAAACTCCCTCCCTCTTTTCTCCTCCCCTCTGGCTGATTCCAACGGTCAGAGGTTAGTGTATTATGGCTGCAGTTCCGCTTCTGTAGAATAGACACGTTTCGCCTGACCAATACATTTTTACAGATCTGAACTGTCGTCACCATAGGTTTATTGTGTAAGCTCTAGCGGCCAGTGTAAAAACTAGAATTTTTCAAGATTTTTTTATTTGGATCATTGCAAAAAATAAATAAATAAATAAAGCCACAATATATATTTTTTTTAATTTTTAAAAAGAGGTGTACAATACATTATTTTCTGATTGTACCCATTTAACTCTCTTGTGCACAATTAATTGATATAGAAATAACAATGTGAATGTCAGGGAATTTTTTTCCCTGCTCACAAAATAAATGCTCTTTAAATCTTGCTGGAATCCAGGAAGCATGAGTAAGGGTGATTTTACATAGGACAACTATCGGCTGAAAAATCACTTAAATGAGCAATTTTCATTGATAGTTGTTACATGTAAATACAAGGCTGGACACGGAGAAAAATCACCCAGTAGTCACTAGTCACTTAATTTCAGCTCACTGAAAACAAAGCGACTTGTGAGCGACTCTCGCAGGCAGTTGTCCATCCTTGAATAACTGCCTGTTCACAGTGAATAGAGGTGAGAAGCCAAAGGAGATCTCTGGTGTACTCTGCCTCCATTCAATGAACAACTATTGCTTTTGTGTGAAATCCTTTCCAAACAGAGGAGGAGCAGAAATACATATAATATACATATAATATAAATAAAAACATAAGTGAGCATGTGAGTTGTATTCTACGTGTACTGTCTTCTAAAGTGTACTGCCTGTAAAAGCGTGTGATTTGGGATTAGGGGTTTTGGATTTAGAGACTTTGGAAAAATAACTTTTACTTAATTACTGCTTATTTATTTCAATTTTTGCATATAATAATTTTAATCTAATCTGTCAGTACTATCCCCATTTAGAATGTGCTCCATGACTGACAATATCATCCAATGTACATCTTGTGCCATGTATGTGTAGTGGCCCAGAGGGTCCTCCATAATAGTCACAATCATTTGTCCTGGCACACTTTGCTATGTGCTTCCAGAAGACAAAGAAAGTGCAGTATATTGGAGAAACCCTGTTTACTCTTTCCTTTCCAAGCTTAAAGCTTGGCAACAGCTGTCTGCTTTTTGGCTGTATGTCATGCCTTCATTGATTGGTAGAGTGGGATGGTGAGAATTCAGAGTGATCTGGTATGCTGAAGGGGGGGTGGGGTGGAGAAAGTGTGGGAACAAGACAGGAAATGAAGGAGAAGTTAGAGTCAGTCTGCGTAGGGGAGTCTGCAGAGGCAGTCGGAGGAGGAGGTCTGCAGAGCGAGCAGCTACAACACAATATTCAGCAGGGAAGTCAGGGTTCTCCAGCTCCCTAGTTTACCAGCAGTGAGGAGGAGAAGATTTGGGACCCGTTCCACTAAAACAGTAAGTTACACAAAACCCGGTGAATTCAAAGCCTGGGGTAGTAAGGTAAGCTCCAGTCATTACATAATCAACTTCCAGTAAGCCCAACAGATAACTAGGCCTGTAGGAATTTCTACTGAGTAACCTCTAAATACAAATAGAGGAAGCATTAAAGAGAAATCCTGTATTTCATCCAAGTTCAACTGTACCACAAAGTGTTGTACTACTGCATAATCATTTGCTCTATCAAGCTTCCACAAGACTGCCACTGTTCTGTTGTATTGTATTACCAAAACTCAAGCTTGTAAGAATATATTGTAAGAATAAAGCTATAATTTGTGCCACTTTGCGGTGACTGAGTAGGGCACCTTGGTCGCCATTGTCAGGAGAGATTGCAGAGCCACCCGTGACATCCATCTTGCAATCCCCTTGGTCTCCCCCCCTTTAGTGCATCTTACTTAGATGCTGCATACACAGTCCTTGTACAGCCATTTCAGGATGCAAGATGCTGTATGAAATGTGAGCGTGTTGCACATTTGGAAGCTGAGATCCTAGATCTTAATGAGGAGCTTGCAACAGTGGGGTAGATGTGTGGGTGGATGGTTACATGGCAGTGCAGGATAATCAGGCAGCTAGCTGGGGTGACAGTTGGAAAGAGAGGTAGAGGGAAGAGGCCCAGAGAGACTACTCTTGAACCGACACACTCCAACAAGTTTGCAAAGTTGGCAGATGAGAGGGATACCATTACAAGATTAGCACTGCTGCATGCCATGGTCTCTGAACACCAGGTGGATGTCTGCTCCTGTAAGAAGGGGAATAGGAGCCCAGGGCAAGCTAGACAGGTTCTTGTAGTGGAAGCCTCAATTATTAGGGGGACAGGCTGGGCAATCTGCCACAACGCCTGGTATCGTCAAACGGTGTGTTGTCTTTCTGGAACTCAAGTTTGACACATTGCAGATCGGATTGACAGATTATTTATTTTTAACACTGATGTAAGATTATGCACATGAGCCAGAGAGGTTGCACGTGAGTGCAAAAAAATGCATCAGCGCTGCTTACAGGGGTCTGTAATCGCACAAAGAATCCACCGAGTAGTAATAACAAAAAAGGATTCTTTATTAGGACGCACACGTCCTTTAGTGCAACGCGTTTCGTCTAAACAGACTTTGTCAAGCACACAAAAAGCATAGTATAAACTGTACAAAGAGACATCACCTTATATACATATGTATCTATGAAGAGCAATGGAAAAAGAAAATGAAAGTACTCGCCCATGTTGCTACGTGGCGGCGGCCATGATGGGGGTGGGGATTGCAGGTCACCTGATAGCGTGATAGGTCATGTGATAGCGACGTGATGACGACAGGAGGCGTCATCAGGGAGGGGGCGGCGTTGTAGTATAACATTGATTATTGATAGCCCAAAATACATCTCTTTCTCTCTCAGATGCTCAATAGAGCATGAATAAATGTACTCCAGTGGTGTGACCGTGAGGTCCTCCATATTTTTATTATGATGCGTGGAAAAATGTCTAGAAACGCTATGTTTCCCGTAGCCTTTTTTGATGTTACTTCTATGGTTGTTGATACGTTCCCTAAGGGGATTGATGGTTCTCCCCACATATCTCAGACCGCATGTGCACTCCAACATGTATATAACACATTTGGTCTCGCATGATAAGTATTGCTTGATGTTCAAGGTTTCTCCATTATTTAATGTAATCTCTTTTCTCCCTTTTGAGATATTTAAACAGCACTTGCATTTGCTTTTTCCGCATTTGTGGACTCCTATCTCCCCATCTTTTCTCTTCTTCCTTTGTTGTTGTTGTTTTGATCGAATGTCATTTTTCTCTTTTTTCGGGCAGGATGGAGCCAGCAAGTTCTTTAGCGTTTTGTTTCTTCTGAAAATGCATCGTGGTTTGGGTGGTATAAGTTTAGATAAAAAACATGTGACCATTACGTCACTCATCTCCAGCACGGGGCTCTGCGTTCAAACAAACACGCCCCAGTCCAACACGTGTTACTATCACGTCACCCGGCTCCTTAAGCCGCGCTCCCCTGTTCATAACATGTGACCCCTACGTCAGTCCCATTCCGGTTAGCGGCGTTACCGCCATCACATACGGGCTCATTACTAACATAGAGCTCACCCAACCTATCCAATTTACTGGTATATTCATTTTTAACATCTGTAAGGCATGTTTTGGGCTGTCAATAAGCAATGTTATACTACAACGCCGCCCCCTCCCTGATGACGCCTCCTGTCGTCATCACGTCGCTATCACGTGACCTATCACGCTATCAGGTGACCTGCAATCCCCACCCCCATCATGGCCGCCGCCACGTAGCAACATGGGCAAGTACTTTCATTTTCTTTTTCCATTGCTCTTCATAGATACATATGTATATAAGGTGATGTCTCTGTGTACAGTTTATACTATGCTTTTTGTGTGCTTGACAAAGTCTGTTTAGACGAAACGCGTTGCACTAAAGGACGTGTGCGTCCTAATAAAGAATCCTTTTTTGTTATTACTACTCGGTGGATTCTTTGTGCGATTACAGACCCCTGTAAGCAGCGCTGATGCATTTTTTTGCACTCACGTGCAACCTCTCTGGCTCATCCGTAGTGGGTACTATTTGCCAATAGCACCCACCATCATCAGCAGCTCTCCAGACCCAGCCCCCCTGGATTGGCGCTACGAATCCCCACCACCTATTTATATATATACCTGCGTATATATATATTACTACAGGCTCGCTTGGATGTGGAGGTGATAGTGGGGCCAGTCCAGTCCTCACTTATCACCGGGTAAGTCGCATATATTCACCGGTTTACCCACCCTTATTATTGTGTATTGGTTTTCAGCTGGAGCGCCCTCCTGATCATTATTTTCTTCAGATTATGCACATGGGTAGGGGACTTATACAAGTTACCATTGCACACTAAATGGGAAACCACTGGGCAAAACTGACATGGAAAAGGACTCTGGGATTTTAGTTAACGGTAAGCTTAACTGGAGCAGCCAATGTCAGACAGCTGCTGCCAAGGTAATAAGGATCATTAGGTACATCAAAAGAGGTCTAGAGGCACATTATGAGAACATTGTTTTTCCTCTTTACAAGTCACTGGTCAAATCACACATGGAATATTGTGTACAGTTTTTGGGCAACAGTACTCAAGAAGGATATATCAGAGCTTGAGTGAGTTCAAAGGTAGGCAACTAATAGGTAATAAATGGACAGGGTGGACTACAAAACAAATCAAGGTTATCCAATTTGGGTTATTTACTTTAGAAAAAAGGCAAACTGAGGGGCAACCTAATAACTATCTATTAATATATCAGGGGACAATACAGAATGGAATCTGTTAACACCAAGTACTGTGATTGTAACAAGGGGGCATCATCTACATTTAGAGGAAAGAAGAATTTTACACCAATATAGAAGGGAGTTTTTACTGTTAGAGCAGCTATGGAATTCTCTGCCTGAGGACATGGTGATAGCAAACTCGATAAGCGTTTAAGAGGGGCCTGGATGCCTTTCTTGAGCATTACAATGTTACATGTTAAAGTCACTAATTCCTTCTGAAGGGTTGTTGAGGGGAAGTGAAAATACTCACCTCGGTCCTCCCCGATGTCCCAGGACCCGAAGTCCCCGTCTGCGCATGCGCGCCCGATGTCAATCATCGGGCGCGTGCACAAAGGGGCTCGAGCCCCGGGAAATTTAAAATCCCTCTGCTCCTGGCTGCTATGTGTAGCCAGGAGCAGAGAGATTATACCGGGGACATGATCACTGTTACCTAATGGATAACAGTGATCATGTAAAGTAAAAAAAAGTGTAAAAAGTAAAAAAAAATGTGTAAAAAGTTAAAAAAAAACGTTTAAAAAAGTTAAAAAAAGTTTAAAAAAGCTTACGTTTCATCTCCCCCCACGGATCATATCCGTGAGGGAGGATGAAATGACGTACCACAATGGCAGGCGCAGCGTAAAAGCTGTGGATTGCCAGGGTAATTTAAAATCTCCCTGCTCCTGGCTACAAAACTTAGTCGAGAATCTGGAGATTTCACGGGGGGCAGCGGTGAGCGGTTCCTGATCGCGTGTTTGCCATTATCCAATGGATAATGGCGATCACGTAAAAGTAAAAAAAAGGTGAAGGTTCATCTCCCCTCACCGATGCGATCGGTGAGATGAGATGAAACTTTTTACCGGAGGCCTCCGTATTTGCACCCCGACGCGATCTTCCTCCGTGAACTTTCCCGGATTCTGCACATGATTGGTTGCTATATATTATCCCGCTGAGGTAACATGAAAGCTGTGCTGTGATTGGTTGCTATATATTATACTGCTGAGGTAACATGAAAGCTGCTGTGCTGTGATGGGTTGTTATATATTATACCGCTGAGGTTACTTGAAAGCTGCGCTGTGATTGGTTGTTATCTAGATATATAAAAACGAATGTATGTATGTATGTATGTCTGTCTTAGCAGCAACGTGCGACGGGTACGCTAGTAGGTAATAAATGGACAGGGTGGACTACAAAACAAATCAAGGTTATCCAATTTGGGTTATTTACTTTAGAAAAAAGGCAAACTGAGGGGCAACCTAATAACTATCTATTAATATATCAGGGGACAATACAGAATGGAATCTGTTAACACCAAGTACTGTGATTGTAACAAGGGGGCATCATCTACATTTAGAGGAAAGAAGAATTTTACACCAATATAGAAGGGAGTTTTTACTGTTAGAGCAGCTATGGAATTCTCTGCCTGAGGACATGGTGATAGCAAACTCGATAAGCGTTTAAGAGGGGCCTGGATGCCTTTCTTGAGCATTACAATGTTACATGTTAAAGTCACTAATTCCTTCTGAAGGGTTGTTGATCCAAAGATTTTTGGGCGGCATTTTTTTCCCCTTAAATTAGGAAAATTGGCTTCTATCTGATTGGAAGTTTTTTTGCCTTCCTCTGGATCAACATTGGGGAGGCAATAGGCCGAACTGGATGGACATAATGTGTCTGATAGGCTGTCAAGACTCTTCAGTCCTACAGAACACCACCCATTCCTACTAATACATGTAGGGACAAATGACACTGCAAAAAAGACCTTGCAATTATCTGCAGAGACTTTGAAGACATCAGAAAGAAGGTAAAGGAACTAGGAGCACAGGTGTTCTTCTCATTCATGCTCCCAGTGGATGGCCATGGAATAAGAACATCCAACAGGATTCTAGAGGTGAACAACTAGCTACGTCGATGGTGTCATTTGCAAAGATTTCGATTTCTAGACCATGGAGTGAATTATCTATATGATGGACTGCTTGCTAGAGATGGGCTGCGCCTTACAAAAACAGGTAAGCATATTGAACTCTAGAAACTGGTGGGCGCCTTGCTTCACTCATTAGGAGAGCTTTATACTAGAACAATATGTGAAAGGAAGTGGAAAGGCCAGGTAAAAATATACAGCTAATTAATACATTTGAGAACCTTGCTATTAGAAGTGGAGAGAAAGAACAAAGACAAAAAATTCAAAAGGAAAGTAGGAGAGCATGAGACACCGATCACAAACTGAAATGTTTTTACACAAATGCACAGAGTATGGGAAACAAACAAGGAGAATTGGAGCTCCTAACACAAGTAGAGAAATATGATGTCATAGGCATCACGGAAACTTGGTGCAATGATACACATGATTGGAATACAAGACTTGAAGGATACAACTTATTTATAAGAAACGGAGCTAAAAAAGGGGGAGGAGGTATTGCGTTGTATGTAAGGAAAACATTATTCTCCACAGAGATTCAAGCTTCAGAGCATGGCAGTTCTCTAGAAACTGTTTGGGTAAGAATACAAGGAGAGAACAACACAAAGGACACTATTGTAGGCATTTATTATAGGTCGCCTGGACAAGCAGGACATATGGATGAACTCTTTTCCATCAGCAGAAGCTCTCAAAAAAGCATGACCTAGTGATCACAGGAAATTTTAACTATACAGAATTGGGAATCTCTCTCAGGTAAAAGTAATGGATCCAACAAATTCTTATCCGCTCTTACTGACAACTTTATCTTTCAAAAGGTAGAAGAGAAAACAAGGGAATCTGATATCTTGGCCCTAATTATTACCAAAAGCCAGGGAATGGTTGAGGAAGTAAGGGTGGCTGGGACCTTAGAAGGCAGTGATCATGCTATCCTTGAAATTTGGATTAAAAGAGGAGGAAGGCCTGAGAAAACTCAGACCTCAAGAACGGATTTCAGAAAGACAGATTTTAATGAACCTAGAAAGAGGGTAGAAGAATTCAATGGCTGGATGTTCTTAAGGACAAAAATGTCCAAGAAGGTTGGGAAATATTGCGAAATGAGATTCTGAAAGCACAATCGTTAATAATCTCTAAAAGAAGGAAGAATAAGAAGCATATAAAGAAATCCGAATGGATAAACACAGAACTTGAACAGATGTTAAAAATGAAGAAAATATGTTTATCAACTAGAAAGAGGGGGTAATATCTTAAGAAGAATATAATGTGGTGTGCGGTAACTGTAGGGCAAGTGTCAGAAAAGCTAAATCTAAGGCCGCCTGCACACGAGTGGATTTGCATTGCAAAATCCAGAGTGGGATTCTGCCTCCGGATTCTGCAGCAAATCCAGCCCATAGCATGCTCCTGCCCACAAGCGGAAATCGACTGCAATTTTTTTCTCTTGCGGGGGAGAAATTGCAGCATGCTGCGATTTTGTGCAGGCTATGCACGGTTGGCTTTTATTGAAGTTATTGCAGAATGGTGACGGCAGCCACGTCATCACCATAGCAACGGCAAGGTGTCTTCTGTACTGCGCATGGGCGCCGGCGCTCCTGCACATTCGCAGCAGAGAAGAAGACTAGCAGAGAGGTAAGCTGGGGTCACTATCTGGGCACTGGATTGAACTCCGCTGCGGGAATCCCGCATGCAGGGTCCCCGCATGTGGGCTCCGACCCGCCTGTTGCAGGTGGCCTAATAATGGACCGAGGCTTGTAACAGAGGCCAAAAGCAATAAAAAAGGATTTTAGGGGTATGTCAAAAGCAAAAGAAAAGTGAGAGATGCTATTGGATGCTAATAAGCTTCATTTGCATGTATTTAGAGAACAGTGGTCTGCTCTGTAAATACATCTGCCTTGTTCTCCAGCAGGCTGCATACAATGCTATCAGGGTTGCCTGCAGAGAACACAGCATGCTGACCCTGTTATCAGGTATGAGGATTTTATGCTGACCTGGAGTCAGTGATGAACGAAGAGTGCACATTAAGTGCACGATGGGTGTGCATTTACACGCAATGGCTATCGGTCAAAAGCTGTCGTTTGGACAAATTTTTAGCAATAATCGTTGCTTGTAAATGGGGCTTTAGTGTCCATTAGCAGTTTATGCAAAACAATCACTCAAAACCTATCTTTGCGTGTAGATGGGCCTTTATTCTGAGTATGGATCATCAATAGCTTACAACCGTTGGACAACCTCTTTAAATAAACTGGTTATATGTGGGGCAGATTTATTTAGATACTAGCGTACCCGTCGCGCGTTGCTGCGAAGACAGACATACATACATACATACATTCGTTTTTATATATCTAGATAACAACCAATCACAGCGCAGCTTTCAAGTAACCTCAGCGGTATAATATATAACAACCCATCACAGCACAGCAGCTTTCATGTTACCTCAGCAGTATAATATATAGCAACCAATCACAGCACAGCTTTCATGTTACCTCAGCGGGATAATATATAGCAACCAATCACAGCACAGCTTTCATGTTACCTCAGCAGTATAAGAAATAGCAACCAATCAGAGCACAGCTTTCATGTTACCTCAGCAGTATAAGAAATTGCAAAAAGTAACAGCACAGCTTTCATTTTACCTCAGCATTCTCAATATCCAGCAATTGTCTTGCGAAACGTTCGGCGGATGCATCATTTTGTAGTTGAACACTCATCCCGTTGCTCGTAATGCCTTTTGTTTTCTTGCTTGAGATGGAAATCAAACGATCTTTGTCTGGGGGGCATAACTGTCGACGATGCTCGCAGGATAGTTGTACTATGCCAGTAATCTTCCCAGGAGTGTACTCAAAAACTTCCCAAAGTTTCATGGCGATTAGATGAATGGAGTAGTAGCACAAAAAAGGACAGACAGACAGACATACATTCCTTTTTATATATATAGATGACATCAGGAAGTGAATTAGATTCCGTACGTAAAATTTGGACGCTAATTCTTTGGCGCTTAGAATTGAATAATCGAGTTGGGACCCATTAACTTTTCCTATTTATGACATAATCAATGCTTGTGCCAAATTTCAAGTTTCTATGACATTGGGAAGCGAGATTTTCCTATTCATGACATAATCAATGCTTGTGCCAAATTTCAAGTTTCTATGACATTGGGAAGCGAGAAAACTAGATTCCGTATGTAAAATTTGGACGCTAATGCTTTGGCGCTTAGAATTGAATAATCGAGTTGGGACCTATTAGCTTTTCCTAATTATGACATAATCAATGCTCTTTCCAAATTTCAAGTTTCTATGACATTGGAAAGGGAGAAAATTAGATTCTGTACGTAAAATTTGGACGCTAATTCTTTGGCGCTTAGAATTGAATAATCGAGTTGGGACCTATTAGCTTTTCCTAATTATGACATAATCAATGCTCGTGCCAAATTTCAAGTTTCTATGACATTGGGAAGTGAGAAAATTAGATTCCGTATGTAAAATTTGGATGCTAATTCTTTTGCGCTTAGAATCGAATAATCGAGTTGGGACCCATTAACTTTTCCTATTTATCACATAACTAGCGTACCCGTCGCGCGTTGCTGCGAAGACAGACATACATACATACATTCGTTTTTATATATCTAGATAACAACCAATCACAGCGCAGCTTTCAAGTAACCTCAGCGGTATAATATATAACAACCCATCACAGCACAGCAACTTTCATGTTACCTCAGCAGTATAATATATAGCAACCAATCACAGCACAGCTTTCATGTTACCTCAGCGGGATAATATATAGCAACCAATCACAGCACAGCTTTCATGTTACCTCAGCAGTATAAGAAAAAGCAACCAATCAGAGCACAGCTTTCATGTTACCTGAGCAGTATAAGAAATTGCAAAAAGTAACAGCACAACTTTCATTTTACCTCAGCATTCTCAATATCCAGCAATTGTCTTGCGAAACGTTCGGCGGATGCATCATTTTGTAGTTGAACACTCATCCCGTTGCTCGTAATGCCTTTTGCTTTCGTGCTTGAGATGGAAATCAAATGATCTTTGTGTGGGGGGCATAACTGTCGACGATGCTCGCAGGATAGTTGTACTATGCCAGTAATCTTCCCAGGAGTGTACTCAACAACTTCCCAAAGTTTCATGGCGATTAGATGAATGGAGTAGTAGCGCAAAAAGGACAGACAGACAGACATACATTCCTTTTTATATATATAGATGACATCAGGAAGTGAGAGAATTAGATTCCGTACGTAAAATTTGGACGCTAATTCTTTGGCGCTTAGAATTGAATAATCGAGTTGGGACCTATTAGCTTTTCCTAATTATGACATAATCAATGCTCGTTCCAAATTTCAAGTTTCTATGACATTGGAAAGGGAGAAAATTAGATTCCGTACGTAAAATTTGGACGCTAATTCTTTGGCGCTTAGAGTTGAATAATCGAGTTGGGACCTATTAGCTTTTCCTAATTATGACATAATCAATGCTCGTGCCAAATTTCAAGTTTCTATGACATTGGGAAGTGAGAAAATTAGATTCCGTATGTAAAATTTGGACGCTAATTCTTTTGCGCTTAGAATCGAATAATCGAGTTGGGACCCATTAACTTTTCCTATTTATCACATAATCAGTGCTCTTGCCGAATTTCATGTTTCTACGACATCGCGAAGTGAGAGAATTAGTGGCAGTGATGGAAATCAAACGATCTAGGTGGGGGGGGCGTAACTGTCGACGACGCTCGCACGCGCGCCATTTATCGTAGCCACGCAGACACAATGCAGCTTTATAGAACATGTTGGGGCATGTTCAAGGGCGTCCGATGTTGATGACATCACAATGGCAGTTATGACATCACAAAGGCAGTTATGACTTGGGGCATGTTCAAGGGCGTCCGATGTTGATGACATCACAATGGCAGTGATGACATCACAATGGCAGTGATGACATCACAATAGCAGGTGGCTTACTTATTCGATCTACGTGGGGGGGTCGTAACTGTCGACGACGCGCGCGCGCCATTTATCGTAGGATAGTTGTACTATGCCTATAATCTTCCCAGGAGTGTACTCAACAACTTCCCAAAGTTTCATGGCGATCGGATGAATGGTGTAGTAGCGCATAAAGGACAAACAGACAGACAGACAGACATACATTCAATTTTATATATATTTTTGGCAGAAAAGAAGTTGCGCGTTTTGATTCATGGAATATTGTGTGCCAAAGTGTGTAACTTTTTGACAGTTTACTCACCTTTGACAAATGTTGGCTGGTTCTTAGCATTTGGAGTCATGGACGCCCACAGCCTGTTATGTTTACTATAATTTACGATAGAAATTGAACTCTATTTGCTAGCTGAAAGATTTCATATCTTAACCCCTTAGTGACGGCCCCATCGGAAAACTACGTCCTCAGTAAGTGGGCTTTAATCCTAGAGGACGTAGTTTTATGCATCCTCTTTGGATTAATGCCCACTTGCCTGAGGACGTGACAGCTTGCATGGAGCTGTCATCCCAGGATGCGGGCAGTTACCCCCGGCATTGCGATCCGCGCGATCGCGAAAAAGTTCAAAAAGTTCAAAAAAAATATCAGTTTGACCTCCCCTCATGGATCCAATCCATGAGGGGAAGTGAAAATACTCACCTCGGTCCTCCCCGATGTCCCAGGACCCGAAGTCCCCGTCTGCGCATGCGCGCCCGATGTCAATTTCCTCGAGCCCCGGGAAATTTAAAATCCCTCTGCTCTTGGCTGCTATGTGTAGCCAGGAGCAGAGAGATTATACCGGGGACATGATCACTGTTACCTAATGGATAACAGTGATCATGTAAAGTAAAAAAAAGTGTAAAAAGTAAAAAAAAATGTGTAAAAAGTTAAAAAAAAAGTTTAAAAAAGTTAAAAAAAAGTTTAAAAAAGCTTACGTTTCATCTCCCCCCACGGATCATATCCGTGAGGGAGGATGAAATGACGTACCACAATGGCAGGCGCAGCGTAAAAGCTGTGGATTGCCAGGGTAATTTAAAATCTCCCTGCTCCTGGCTACAAAACTTAGTCGAGAGTCTGGAGATTTCACGGGGGGCAGCGGTTTGCGGTTCCTGATCGCGTGATTGCCATTATCCAATGGATAATGGCGATCACGTAAAAGTAAAAAAAAGGTGAAGGTTCATCTCCCCTCACCGATGCGATCGGTGAGATGAGATGAAACTTTTTACCGGAGGCCTCCGTATTTGCACCCCGACGCGATCTTCCTCCGTGAACTTTCCCGGATTCTGCACATGCGACCGCCGGCAAAACACCAGACACATGTTCAGGAGTCGGGGAGCCCAGGAAATTTAAAATCTCCTTACTCCCAGCGACCAACGGTCGCCGAGAACCTGGAGCAGTGACGGGTGGCCTCGTTGAGCAGTCCCCGGTCACGTGATAAAAAGGTAGCGATCTACCTTTGGCCGGTCTCACATGACCGGATAGGAATTACAGATTCCGCATGCGTCTGATCCGTGGTAATACGCAGATCAAGCGCATTGGATTACACAATTCCGCTCACATTAGTGGGTCGGAATTGTGTAATCCACTCGCAGAAAAAGGAACGCAGCAGGTTCTATTTTACCGCGGATATCCGCAACATAGAGCTCATTATGCTCCATGGTCGCGGATATACCCGCAACCCATACGCAACTACCTTGTATACGGGGTGCGGGTACCTGCGTCATCGCTAAGCGATGGTGCGGGAAATACAAACAAAAAAAAAATGTATGCACATGACTGCCTGTGTGAGAAGGCAGTTATGCGCAGTACATTATTGGCCGTATGCAGGGTCACGGCTGGCTCACAGCTGGGATCCGCTGCGGGCCGCCGCAAGCGGATTCTACCTACGGCTGCGTGAGCCCGGCGTTATTTAGACCGCTACCTGTAATACGCAATTTACAAGAAGCCCCAGGAACGCTCGCCTTCCTGCGGTTCCAGGAGCACCTTGTTGAGCGTCTTCTGTGTGAGACCGCCGCACCTCATCAAGCTTACGGAGAATCACAGAGCGCCACTTTTTACACCCCATACCTGCTACTGAGGTCATGAAATGCCCCCCAAAAAGCATGAGAGGAGGGGGAATACACGGTTTTATTGCCCCATGTACCCATCCCAACCAGCCTCCGTAATTACCCCTGTCTTCGGAAATACTACACAGTTCACATTATTACTTTTATCTAAGATTTGGGGAAAGCCGAAAAGGGCGTGGAGTGAGTGTGCATGTGGGGGGGGGGGGGGGGGGGGTTTAAGGTGTCAATTTTTATTCCGTACAAGTGGGCAATGGGGCCTGGAATGTATTCAGTTGTGCCCTGCAATCCAATGGGTGTTCCCTGCATTACAGGCCTTGCCATGTGTCCTTTACGTAGATTAGGGCCACAAGGGGTATGTTTTTTTTTTTGTTTTTTTTAACAAATAGTTTTTATTGGGTTATTACATGGGTAAACAGTACATGAGAATACATGTGCACAATGTGTAACATATTGTATATTCATGAGAAAAATAGCAGGGTACACATGCTTTGTCCAGCAATTAAAACTTTGTCCGTGTGAATCGGACTATTTCCCACAATTTTCATTTATAGTCCAATGCGTGGGTTAAGAATTAAGTTTAAAGATAATTAGCAGAAAGATGAAACTAAGGAAAAAATCCTTGAAAACTGAAATGCAGTCATTTGATCACTACAACATCTATATCTGAGTTTTGCTATGTGTGATTAGTTTCTCAGCAAGGGAGGGGGGAGGTTATGTTAGAATAATATTGTGTCCAGGGGTTCCATGTGCGATGGAAATTAGGCATCGTTTCGTTGGATAGAGCATAGATTTTTTCATATGAGCAGTGGTCTGCCATAATATCATGTACCTCCTTTATTGTGGGGGGGAGATTAGACCTCCATTTCCTGGTTAGGGCTAGTTTGACTACCATAAGCATGTGGCAAGTCCATTTCCGCACCGTTGGAGGGATCTCGTCACATCTCAGTAGCAGTAATGCCAATTCTGGTCTTTGGGGGAGTGCGCTATGGGTGACCTTACGTATGGTGTGGAAGACCGCCTTCCAGAATTTATGGATGAGTTGACATTCCCAAAGTATGTGGATTAACGAGCCTTCCTGTCCACAACCTCTCCAGCAGAGTTTGTCTGTGTTGGGGAAGCATTTGGCTAATCTAACAGGTGTGTAATACCATCTGGTTAACACTTTGTAATGTGTCTGGAGAAGGTTTGCGGATAGCGTGGACTTATTTGTCCAGTTAAAATAAAGAATCCACTGTTTCTGGGGAAATGTGCTTTTTAAGTCGCGCTCCCAATTTAGGAGATGAACTTTTTTTTGTGTACCCATATCCCCGGTCAGGATATTATAACAATATCTCGTATGTGAAACATCCTTTGTTCCTTTATTGAAAAGGAAGGCAATCAATCCCTTGGGAGGGAACAATTCTCCAAGTGGGACATGTTTAAATACGACCTTATTTGGTAATATAGGTGAAAGTCATCTGAGGAAAAACCGAAGGACATTCTCAAGGTCTGAAAGGGAGCAATCTTCTCTCCCGCGAACAAGTCTCGCACTCGTTTGATTCCAAGTCTAAGCCACCTCGTGATCGATATATCTGGAATATAATAAGTTAGTATTTCCAGGGGGAGGTCAATTGAGCCCCCATCGGGACTCGATTTCAGTCTCTGGGTGTAGAGATTCCAGGCCTGCAGGGTTGCCAGCATAGGGGGGGAAAGCCTCTGTACGTCCAGGTTGGCCATGGGAAGTGGGTATATTCCACTGATTGCAGTCGCTTTCAGCAAGGATCTTAGGCTTCTGTTATTATTTAGATTTTTCTCTATATAAACCCATGTTGTGGTTAGAGAGTTATATAGCCAAGGATTAGATAAGTCTAGGTTTATAGCTTGGCAATATCACCACAGGTCAGGAACCCCCAAACCACCTTGTCTTCGGTTGAGATAGATTATAGAAGATGCGACCCTTGGTCTCTTATTGTTCCATATAAATCGTAGTAGTTGTTTTTGAAGTTCCTTAATTTTATTATAAGGTATTGGGAGAGCTATATTGCGGAAGATATATAAAATTCTTGGGAGAATCAGCATTTTAAATAGTGTGACTCTGCCAAACCAAGAATATTCAATTTTACCTAACTCTTCTAAACCCTTCATAGATATAGATATAAAATTAATAATTTTTAGCCGGCCGCTCACCATTAGAGCCGCAGGCACGACCTCTTGCTCTCTAAACCTTGACTACACACCCGGGTCCTATCTGACTGTGGATGGGACTATTTAGGGGTGCTGTTGTCCTCTCTCTCCAGGCTTGTCTGCATCTATGGGGTTTCAACCCTAGAAACTACCCACAAATAGTGGACTTCCTTTTCTCTTTCTAACCTAATACAGTCACTCTCTGACTACTATACGGAGTACCATCTCCAGCTGCCTATAAATAGACTAATAGCCAGGTCATTGATGGACTAAAGAACGCCATAGGGGATTTACTTACGCATCCCCTGATGGGCAAACAAGTCACTTTTTGACTGTTATACGGAGTACTATCTCCGAACGGCTCTATATAGACTGACAGCAAAGCCACTGGCAGACCTAAGGACGCCGACTTACTCATAGGGGACCTGCTTACGCAGCCCCTTTTGGGTAAAGATAGACTGGAGAGAGGCTGAATTTAGATAACAGAAAACCCCCCTTGACACCGGGTTTACTGTTGAGATAGTTCAACCCGGGGAACTATTTCTCCACTATGAATATAGACATATGAAATTGACCACTACACACTAAGGGTCATTCAGCTCCAACTCTTCTCACTATATGGTCTGACATATTACGGACATAGAACAGAACACGGTCCGGTCTGACTAATAGTGATGCTTTGTTGGTGTCCGTATCTTGAGAGCTAGAGAAGGAAATTACAACTATTTGATACGTAATTCCTTTAATAGAAACAGGTGGAAAAACCGTGTATCCACCGGAAAAAACACATTTTTAAATCTTTTTTCACTAACCCTGGTGATGATTGGTCCACGATAAAAGGACGGCATATTAATTGATGGTATATTTACCTTTGCTCCTGAGGAACTATCCTAAAATCGGATAGGCAAACGCGTCGAGCCTATTTTTTGTTTGTTGTTGCATGGCACTACTGCGGGAGCCTACGGACTCTTACCTACCTAGTGCTATTGCAAGCTCTCTTCTTGAGCTATTAGATCTAGCACCATTGATGTGCAAGAGCCTGTTTGAAGGATATGGATGCAAAATGCTCAATGGGATTGTAACCAGATCCTCAAACAAAATAACGAATATGCAAATGAATACTGTGGCATAATTGGGGATTGACCAGAGGACCGCATATTCATCTGGTGGATTCTATATCAATCACCTAGGGGTGGACCCATACCCTGAATAGTGGGATTCAGCAGGATTCTGTCAATTGATAATACCTGCTTCCATATATCTATATGTACCAGCAGTACACTAATCATTAAGGGACACCCCTAGACACACTGTGAGGGACTATACATCTGTCTCCACGAAGTGTAAAGGAAGCCAATCCCCCATCCAATCTAAGACCAGGGTATTTCCCTCTTCTGGTTTTTCTTTTGTTTCGTCCTGATTTATGTTTGTGAGTGTCATTGTAAGCCCACGTTTTTAGAATTACTTAATAAATAAAAATTATTAATTTTATATCTATATCTGTGAAGGGTTTCGAATATTCTACATATAGATTTACATGCCACTGTGATTTCTACCTAACTCTTCTAGTTCTTTTTGTATTGAGGTATAGAGTGGATCCAAGTTTGCAGATATCATTTCTGCTGTCGGAAAACATACATTTATACCTAAGTAGGTATTTATTACCTAAGTAATGAGTGCCACTGAAATTTGAATTCCATTTTAATGGCTTCCTTCAGGGAAGGAGGGATGTTGATACCTAGAATTTGGGATTTATTAATGTTTAGCTTGTAAAAGGAAACCCTACTAAAAGATGAAATGATGTCATATATCTCTCTTAGGGAGTCTAGTGGGTTAGTGAGTGTCAGGAGCACATCATCGGCGTATAGTCCGATTTTGTGCTGTCTACCACCCATCGAGAAGCCTCTGACATGCGGTGAGCTTCTAATTAGTTCTGCCATAGGCTCCATTATTATTACAAACAGCATAGGGGAAAGGGGGCAGCCCTGCCTTGTTCTATTGGTTATCTGGAATGGGTTGGACAGCGCGCCATCTACCAAAACCCTGGCCGATGGAGCTGTGTACAGGGCTTTGATTGCTCTTAAGAAGCCTCCCCTTATTCCGAATTTTTTCAGAACCTCAAAAGCGAAGTTCCAATGAATTCTGTCGAACGCCTTCTCCGCGTCCAAAGAAAGGAGGAGAGAAGGCGTTCGACTTGACCCCATGCCCGACATTAGGTTTACCATTCGTCTTGTGCCATCAGACACTCGTCTACCTTTAGTAAATCCAACCTGATCATTATGAATTATGGTCGGGAGTATCTGAGTTAATCTCATGGCTAGAATTTTGGAGTACAATTTCGTATCGGTATTAAGGAGCGATATCGGTCTGTAGCTCGTTGTAGATTCCGTTGGCTTTCCCGGCTTGGGAATGGTAATAATGGTGGCCTGTAGCATTTCCGGGGGCATGGTTCCTTTTAACATTGCTTCGTTGAATGTGTTTGTAAGATAAGGGGTTAGAATGTGGGCGTATATTTTATAATATTCGTTAGCAAACCCGTCAGGTCCCGGTGACTTGAAATTTTTTAGGAGTTTAATTGCCCTTTCAACTTCTTCGGTGGAGATAGGGTTATCCAAGTTATGGATTGTAGTGTCAATTGTAGGTAGATCTATTTTTTGTAGGAAATCCTTAATTATTGTTGAATTTGGTTGAGGGGTTGCTGGGTCTAGTTTCAAGTCATAGAGGTTAGCATAAAAGGAGCTAAACTCGTTTGCAATGTCCTGTGGGTGGGTGAGTTTTATGCTTGGGGTTTTTGTTTTGAGTAGAAAAGGGGTTTTTGCTTTGATATGTTTAGGTCTGGCCAGGTTTGACATTAGTTTAGAGATTTTATTGTAAGAGGAGTAATAATTTGCTTTTAGGTATTTAGTATTTTTGTTGAATTCCTCTAATAGAACTGATCTGAGCGTTCTTCTTGTCTTTGCTAGCTCTACTAGATCAGGGCCGGAGGGAGAGTTCTGTAGGTTTAATTCAAATTTTTGAATCTGCATTAGAAGCTCGTCGATTTGTTTTTGTTTGTTCTTTTTATATTGCGCATTTAATTTGATCATGGTGCCCCTGATCACTGCCTTGTGGGCATTCCATAAGGTAAAAGGGTTTATTTCAGGGCTGTTATTTAGACTGAAGTATTCCTTTAGGGATTCGGCTATTATTTTTTTGTTTTTGGGAGATTTAATTAAGGAAATATTATTTCACCATATTCTTGTTGTTCCTCTGGGGGGTCCTAGATCAAGCTTTAAAGATATTGGGGCATGATCTGACCAAGTTGCTACATGAATTTCAGATGATTTAACTGCGGGTAGGGTCCATCTGTCTACTATAAATAGGTCGATGCGCGAGAAAGATTTGTGCCTCGGGAAAAAAAAGGTGAATTCCCTAGAAGTGGAGTTAAGACACCTAAAAGAGTCATAGAGTGCCTCCTTACATAGCCATGGGAACAGATTGGGAGATGTTCTTTGTTTGTTTGTGGAGTCCATTTCTCTGTCTGGGGTTATGTAAAAAACTCCAAAGACTACTAATTTCCCCTTTTGTATCTTTTTTACTTTTTTTATAACTTTGTTTAGAAAGGAGATCTGGGCTTTATTCGGAGCATATATGTTGGCTATTGTGATGGGACACTCATGGGGGGGTGAGTTTAACCCCCTCGCATTCTGAGAAATGACTTTAGCTAAATGAGATGCATTGATGTTTTGTTCGTGAAGTGTGACTGCATAAATAATAACTAGAGATGAGCGAGCACCAAAATGCTCAGGTGCTCGTTACTCGGGACGAAATTTTCGCAATGCTCGAGGGTTCGTTTCGAGTAACGAACCCCATTGAAGTCAATGGGCGACCCGAGTATTTTTGTATATCGCCGATGCTCGCTAAGGTTTTCGTTTGTGAAAATCTGGGCAATTCTACAAAGTGATGGGAACGACACAGCAACGGATAGGGCAGGTGAGGGGCTACATGGTGGGCTGCATCTCAAGTTCCCAGGTCCCACTATTAAGCCACAATAGCGGCAAGAGTGCCCCCCCCCCCGCACTGTTAGCGTAAAGATCGTTCTCCTCTGCCATAGCTGTAACAGCTGTGGCAGAGAAGAACGATGTTTGCCCATTGAATTCAATGGAGCCAGCAATACAGCAGGTTCCACTGAAAGCAATGGGCTGCCGGCGATCGCAGGATGAATTGTCGGGAAGGGGTTAAATATATAACCCCTTCCCTGCAATTCATCCAGAAATGTGTTACAATAAAAATATATACCGGCGTATAAGGCGACGGGGCGTATAAGACGACCCCCCAACTGTCACCTTATACGCCGGCAATACAGTGGAGCAAAGAATAAAAATCATTACTTACTTCTTCTGACGTTCTGCGGCGCTCCTGCAGGCTGTTGCTCCCTCCTGGTCCACGGCAGAGTATTGCTTTCTGGAGGCAGGGCTTGAAATCCCCGCCTCCAGAAACACAGCCAATCACAGCCATTCAATGACATCATTGTCATTGGCTGTGATTGGCTGAAGGCACGTGTGTTTCTGGAGGCGGGAATTTAAAGCCCTTCGTAGAGAAATCAATGCTCTGCCGGGAACCAGGAGGGAGCAACAGCCTACAGGAGCACCGCAGAACACCAGGAGGGAGTGACAGCCTGCAGGAGCGCCGCAGAACGTCAGAAGAAGTAAGTAATGATTTTTATTCTTTGCTCCACTGTATTGCCGGCGTATAAGGGGACAGTTGGGGGGTCGTCTTATACACCCCGTCGCCTTATACGCCGGTATATATTTTTATTGTAACACATTTCTGGATGAATTGTAGGGAAGGGGTTATATATTTAACCCCTTCCCGACAATTCATCCTGCGATCGCCGGCAGCCCATTGCTTTCAATGGAGTCGGCTGTATTGCCGGCTCCATTGAATTCAATGGGCAAACATCGTTCTTCTCTTCCACAGCTGTTACAGCTATGGCAGAGAAGAAGGATTTGTCTTCTATATGTTCTCAATGGGGTCGGCGCTGCTGCCGCCGGCCCCATTGAGCGCATATAGAGAAGATTTATGGCCCTAAGAAGGACCGTTGGGGTTCTTGAAGCCTAAAATAACTCCTAACACTCTCCCTATAGCAGCTCCAACACGATAGCACTTTCCCTGAACTAATGTCAGAATGCATCCGTAGCGAGCCGCGGGAGGGGCAGATTTCAATACTCGGGTGACACCTAATCTCGCCAGCCACTCACTGCAGGGGGGTGGTATAGGGCTTGAACGTTGCAGGGGGAAGTTGTAATGCCTTCCCTGTCTTTCTATTGGCCAGAAAAGCGCGCAAATTTCTCAGGGAAGAAAGTGAAAGTAACTCGAACATCACATGGTGCTCGTTACGAGTAACGAGCATCTCGAACACCTTAATACTCGAACGAGTATCAAGCTCGGACGAGTATGCTCGCTCATCTCTAATAATAACATTAAAACAGTTAAACATACGTAATGAGATGAACATAGCAGGATCGCCTCGAGTTGAAGCTGTGACGGGACGATTCTGTTGCCTGCAAAAATAAGATAGAAAAACAAAACATATACAGAAGATGTATAGAAAGGCAGGATTTGATACCTGCATGTTATCAAAGGGGGGGAGGAAAAAGTTCGCCTGACGTTTGTCAGCCTTCCTTAAAAATAGAATTAAGGAAACATTTCCAGAAGAGCCGGAGAGTAGAGAACGGTCTCCAGATGATGGAGCTGTCAATTACTTTCACGGATGGGTAGGTTGGGTCCCATTTTTGGATGCTTTCTTGGTCTTTGCCGCTGGGGTCAGGTGCGCTTTTTCTGCAGTAGTTATTCCCCATGTCTTTAGAAGTTTCTCTCCTTCTTGAAGGTTGGTAATGATATGCAGGGAGCCATCTTTGTGGATTAATAGCTTTGTCGGGAATCCCCATTTGTACAGAATTTTGTTAGCACGGAGAGCTGTGGTAATGGGTGTCAGATTACGTCTTGCTTGCATTGTTGTTTTAGACAGGTCTATGAATAGCTGGATGCCAGAAAATGGGTTAGGTAAATTGTTGGTTTTCCGTGAAGACTGTATCATGGCCTCTTTAATGTGAAAAAAGTGAATTCTGGCAATTACATCTCTTGGAATATCTGCATGAATAAAGCTTGGTTTGGGCAGTCTGTGTGCCCTATCTATGAGACGTTCTTGCTCTGAGGAGTTTGGGAGGATTGTTTGAATCAATTGAGAAAGAAAGTCTTTCAAATTAGATTGAGTGACAGTTTCTGGGATTCCTCGGAATTTGACGTTGTTACGTCTATTTCTGTCTTCCAATGTGGCGAGTTTATTTTTTATGGCGACTACTTCTTCTTCTAAGGCGTAGTGCGAGTCGATTAAGTTATTGTGGGAGGAGGTCAGGTCCGCCATTTTACTTTCGACGTGATCTGTTCGGTCGCCTAGTTCTTGAATTGTGACATTTACTGAGGAGGACAGCTTATGCAGGTCTTTTTCCATAGAGTCTCTCAGTGTTATCACTAGATTTTTAATGAATAGCTCTGAAGCTGGTTGGTTTGTAGAAGGTAGACTTAGAATAGGGTCTGCAGTTAGATCTATCATATTGTCTGAGAGAGAGGGAGAAGACACTCTCTGCCTCTGCTTCTCTGGGCTAGCAGTGGGGGAAGGGCTTGCCTCCGATTGAGAGCTGTGGCTGGGCGCCATTTTACATGTTGCACTTTTCACAGGGGTCTTAATGGAAAATGCACTCACCCCTTCTTGTAGTGCAGAAGATCGCTGCTGCTCTCTGGATGTTTCCATAAAGTCTTCTGCAATGCCTGCTGTCGGAGAAACCTCTCTGCTGTGTGGAGAATCAGCTGCTGTCTCCTTATCTGCAGGAGAGCCGGAGGGGGGCGGGGGGGAGCTGCGGGGCACAGCAGTCTCTCCTCTGTCAGCGCTTCGGGCTGTAAAGAAACTTGATACTCTCTGTGGAGGAGCTTTGGAGATCTTTCTTTTAGCTGTCACTGTACTCCCACCGGCAAGTGGAGCAGCGGATTGTGTTTTTCCTCTTCTGGAATGCATTGTAGTAGCTTTTAGAAGGCTTAGACGAGCGGAGGTTACAGGGATGCGTCCAGCTCGGTCGGCAGTCAGGCCACGCCCCCAAGGGGTATGTTTTTGAACACGGGACAAATGGCGGTATCCATTTTGGGGTGAAGGCCTTCATTCCTATGTACACTGTACAAAAAAAACCTGTTTTTAAATTGACAAAAAAAATGAAAATCGTAATTTTTCCTCCTGCTTTGCTTAGATTTATTCAACTACTGTGGGGTCAAAATATGCAATACACACCTAGATGAATTGATTAAGGGGTCTAGTTTTTAAAATGGGGTCATTTGTGGGGGTTCTTTATTGTTTTGGATGCTCAATGGCTCTACAAGTGCGCAATGAGGCCTGGAATTTATTCCGTTGTACCCTGAAATCCAACGGGTGCTCCTTCCATTATAGGCCTAGCCATGTGTCCTTTAAGTAGATTAGGGCCACAAGGGGTATGGTTATGAGCACAGGACAAACAGGGGTATCCATTTTGGGGTGCAAGTCTTCATTCATGTGTGTGCTGTACAAAAAAAGCAGTTTTTAAAATGACAGAATTGCCAAAAAAACGAAAATCACATTTTTTCCCCCTTTGCTTTGCTTGAATTCATTCAAAAACTGTGGGGTAAAAATGGGCAGTACACCCCTAGATAAATTCGTTAAGGGGTCTAGTTTTCAAAATGGGGTCACTTGTGGGGGTTCTCTTTGGTTTTGGCCGCTCAAGGGCTCTACAAATGGGCTATGGGGCCTAAATCACCTTCATGCTAAATTTCTGTTCTGAAAGCTACTGACTACTCCTTTCATTTTGGGCCCCGTTGTGCATCCAGACAAAAGATTAGGGCCACAATGGGTATGTTTCTGAACACGGGAGAAACGGGGGTATCCATTTTGGGGTGTAAATCCTCATTTTCATGGGCTCTATAGGAAAAAAATGTCATTAAAATGACATATTTGCAAAAATATGAAATTTTATTTTTTCTAATCTAAATTGAATTAATTCCTGAAAAAAACTGGTGGGGTCAAAATACTCATGACACCCCTCAGTGAATACATTAAGGGGTGTAGTTTTTAAAACGGGGTCATTTGGGGGGGATATATTATTCTGACACTCATGAGCCTTTGCAAACTTGGCTTGGTGCAGGAAAACAAAGTGTTCCTCAAAATGCTGAAAAGTAATGTTACATTTGTACGTCCTCTAAATGGTTAAAAAAAACACAAAAGTTTTTCAAGTGTGCATTCAGAATAAAGTAAACAGATGGAAATATATATCTTATCAAAAATTTGTATAGTATGTTTGGACATATTTGAGATATTACAGTTAAAAATGGGAAAAAAATGACAATTTTTAATTTTTTTTTCCAATATTGGTACTTTTAATAAATATACACAAATTATATCGGTCTCCTTTTACAACCAAAATGAAGTACGACATGTGGCGAAAAAAACAATGTCAGAATCACTTGGATATGTAAAGCCTTTACGGAGTTATGCTACATTGAACGACGCATGTCAGATTTCCAAAATTTGGCTCCGTCACTAAGGCGCAAACAGGCTTCGTCACAAAGGGGTTAATACATGCGTTTACCTTTCAACACATTTGGCTCATTTCATTCCAGCAAAGCATTTGACTTACACCAGCATATAAAATACCAGTAACACTGCCCCTGAATTCTTTGACATAGTCTTTGTGTTATTTTCTTTCTTCAACAGGAAATGGAGTTAGTGGAGAATGCTGGGCAGAAGCTGAGGTTGACTCTTCAAGTTCTGGCCAACCAATTCATTTATGGCAATTCCTAAAAGAACTGTTGCTGAAACCACACAGTTATGGACGCTCCATACGTTGGCTCAACAAAGAAAAGGGTAAGACCTCTCTTAATTTTCCTATAAATATAACATTGCTCTTTGTCATTAAAAATGTACTGAAAAAAAGTAGATGACATGCGTGTGAATATAATAGTGCAAGATCTCCTTTTTGTTAGGTCTCGCTAACTCCTAAGAATGTTAGATTCCTGTTTGAGAACTGAAATAGACTGTAGTTTAAGGACTCAGTCAGACAAGCGTTTTTTTCGCGCATGGATAGTCATGCAAAAAAAAAACCACACATCGCGTGTAGAATAATCGCGTGAATGGGTGCATTTGCACTCGCATGTCCTATATTTTGCAGGTGCGATTTTTTTTCACGCTTGAAAAATTGGACGTGTGAATGTTTTCGTAGGAAAGCATTGGTTCTAATAGAGACACTTTTTTGCGCATCTATTCATGCACGAAAAAAATGCTTATCTGACCGCTACCTAAGAGTTGTGAAGTCAAGATAAAAACCTTGGCTTTTTGAGTGTTGCAGTTTTCCTTGTTAAGGCTATGTTAGCATAGTGCAGTTTTCAATTTTTTTGTTTGTTCTTTTTCTTAACCCCTTAACAAATCAGGGTGTTTTGGTCCCAAAAGACCAGACACTTTTTAGCTGGGGTAAGCTGGGGTCACCAGCCGGGCGCCGGGTCGAACTCTGCTGCGAGAATTTTGCATGCGGGGTCCGACCCTCCTGTGTAAAGGAGCCCTAAAAGCTAAAAGAGATTATTTTTACATTGATAGTTGTTTATTATTAAAATTAGTATATTAACGCTAAAATAAAATATAGGAATGGGGTTTTCATTTTGTTTTGGACATTCTGATATATAATTTGTATAGTTTTGGATTACAGGGCGCATACGGTGACGGCTTTGCTTAGTGTTGGCAGTTTCTCATTTTCTCTTTTTAATGTTCCTTATTTTTAAATTTTATTTGGTAACTATTTTTTTTACCATCTATGACCCCCATGATGTCATATAAAACCTTGGGGCATTCACATTGTATTTCGTTTTTTAAATTTCATACTTTTCCACTGTAGCTGGGGCATCCATAGGAGCCCCAGTTACAGGTGAAAACATCCCCTTATAGTGACAGTAGTCACTAACAGAGCTGATAAGGATCTGCTAGGACTCTGCAGCTCTGCTGTGACAGGGGACCACCAGGTGGTCACAAGTTCGCCAGGTTACATAGTGGAAGTAGCACTTCCACTTTCTCTACTTAGTGCTCAATGAGCGCTATGTACCTGGCTTTTGCCTTCTTCTAGCATGGAAAGGAGTAGGCAAAAGCAGTTTTAAAAAAACTTCTCCTTTCTCCTCCTGGTTCTCCGATTTGTCTGACAGTGGAGAACCTGACCTGCTACTTTTTAATCCCGTGCCTTACTTCTGCTATCAGCCAGGATTTAGGCTGCTTTCACACCATGCTTTTCAATGGTTTCCTTCACATTAGCTATGTTTTCACTAATGCTATGTTGCGAGAAAACAAAAACACAACATGCTCTATCTTTCTGCAATGTGCTATTTTTTGTAGCCCATGTTTCCCTATGGAGCCTCCTTGTTTAGCGCATCGCATAGCAGGAAATTGGAATTTTTAACATTGGAAACTCCTATTAACTTTCTCGTTATAAAATCGCGGTTAGCAGCAACGCGATGCACGATTTTTCACAAGAAAAAGCATAATTAATGCTACAAAATCATGTGCACAAAGCTGCGATATTGCAGCAATGTTGTAGGGGCGATATCGCTGTCGCCCGTGTGAAAGAGGCCTAAAGCCCAGGAGCAAACGCCATATATTTACCGCACTTGTTCCTTAAGGGGTTAAGGCTAAACGTGCAGTAGATAGCTTTGCATCCTCCTCTTCTCTTTAGGGACATTTCACTTGGGATGGCAGTCACGTAATTCAGCACCAAAATCTGCACAGCTAACTGCGGATTTTGATGCAGAATTGCTGGCAGAATTCTGCATCAAAATGTGCATGTTATTGTGGATTTTGCTGCTGAATAATCTGGAGGAGGGAATATTTCTCAACGCTTTTGAGGAATATTCCATTTCATATGAAAGATCCCTTAAGATTTATTACTGACGTTGACAGAGAAAAGCCACATAATATATATGATGCAACAAACTACCCTGTGTGAGCCTGGCTTAAAAGATATAATTAGATTTTTTTCTTATTTGCATGTCAGTATGGAATACTTTTTCTAGATACAGTATGATTCATTTAAAAATGATTCCAAAGGAACTTTTGAAATAAGTAGTCCAGATGCTTTCCTATAATTTATAAACAAGAATACAGAAGTACAATTGAGAAGTTGTTCATGAATTCCACTACAGTTCATTTTTAATATTCCCAGCAGTACACAGGATAAGACAAAGTACTTCAGCCATGTTTTCAATGCTTATGAGGATTGTAGGTGTGCTCATTGAAGCAAATTTGGCAGACACTTGTGTACATAAGGAAGCATTGTTGTTCCACAGTTTTTACATGTTATGAATGACCTTTAAGAACTTGACAGCAAATTTCAAATGTATTTAAGAGCGTTATTATGAAAAAGTACAGTGCCCCTATTCATAAATAGTCTACCACTTACTGCAACACCTATTCAATACCCTTCAAAATTCTGAAATTAAAATAGTACCTACTGCAGCGTCCGAGCAAGATACACCAAAGTGGGAGAGACCACAGGGATTGCAAGATTGATGTCACGGGTGGCTCTGCAATCTCTCCCGACAATGGCGGCAAAGGTGTCCAACTCAGTTGCAGCACAGTACCACAAAATACAGATACATTTCTTATTAGGATGAACGGTGATTTGTCACGTGACGCCAGCACTTCATCCAGGAGTACGGTAGTCAATGGTGGGAAATAATTTGACACATGTCCTGGTAACTGTTTTGTTAGCAAATCTGAAGTGCACAGTTTACTTCAGTATTTTATAGTTGTTGAAACACAGTACAATTCACAGTTTGAGTCTTGCAAAAGGATAGCAGAACAGACGGTTATGCAGTACAGTTGATTCACTTGCAAACACAAATTCCTCTTCAACACTCTCTCTCTCTATTTGGAACTTGGACGGTTACTCAGTATGATTTCCCACAGGCCTAGTTATCTGTTGGGCTACTGGAAGTAAATTAAACAGGTGTTGAAATTGCAGCTAAGATGGCCGCTTTACTATCCCTGGCTTTAAATTCACCAGGTTTTGTGTAAGTCACTGTTTAGTGGAACGGCTTCAATCTCACTTCTCCACACTGCTGGTAAGACTAGGGAGCTGGTGAATCCTGGTTTCCCTGAAGAGAAAACTCTTGCTTCAGCTGTTCACACTTCAGGCTTTCTCCCTGCACGACCTCCTCTGTCAACTCCCTCTGCAGACTGACTACTGAAAACTGCTCTGACTCCTCCTTCACTTTCTGCCTTACTCCCACACATTCTCTCCTCTTCTCCCCCTCAGCATACAGACTCGCTGTCTAGTTTCCTGCTCCAGACTCTAACCACACCCCTGACCAATCAGTAGGGGCATGACACTCAGCCAATTAGCAGCCAGCTGTTGTCAAGCTTTTAGCTTAGGAAGGGGAGAAACAGGGATCCTCAGACATAAAGCACCTCCTATGCCCCTTTGAAGCACATAGGCAAGTGTGACAGGACAATGATTGTGTGGCTATTCTGGAGGACCCTCTGGGCTACTACACCCATCATTCCTGATGTACTCACTTTTTACATGACCCCTTTTTAGTTTCACCAAAGTGTTTTCATAGTCCAGCAAGTCACAATGCTCACATACTAGTGTTCCATCTACTGTACAACACTAGTAGTTCCTACAAGTAGCATCTGAGCTCACAATGCTATATGGCATTGTCTCCATTTGTGCCACAGTTTCTTAATTTGCTTTTGAAAATCACAACCACAGACTATAAGTGCAAGGAAGAGTAATGATGCCAGTAAAAAGATGCTTTCACACGAACTGTAATATTCTGTGCAGAACCTATCTGCATATGTAGTGTGAATTTTGAGGTGGATTTTCAGTGGCAATTTTAGCATGGATATCTCCCATGTGGATTTTAGGATTTCTTGTGAAAGCAACTTTTGGCTGCCTTCAGACAGGCCATATCCACTGTGGGCTTTTCATAGTGGAAAACCTGTAGCAAATACGCTGGAAATGCACAGTGGCCAAATCTGAACCTAAATTTTGTACAGTCACAGTACTGCACTTGGCTGTACAGTGCAGCTTGCCATTGTTGCCTGAAGTGACATTTCATAGCTGTTTAATGTAGTACTTCTCACTATCATGGAAAGTGGGAGGGTTCTAAAGTTCTCTATTACTTTTGCCATAATCTTTTCATTTTATTTTATGATACACATAGGCCAGAAACTTTGCTTGGCTACATGTGCTTAATCTTTACACCTAATATGTTATGTTTAGCTGATTAACTACTTAAAGGGGTTGTCCAGTTGTAAACTATTAATGGTCTATCTGCAGCATTGGATATTAATAGTAAATCAGCGGGGGTCTGCCGCCTAGGATCTCCACCAATCAGCTGTTCTCCAGGTTGGAGTGCTTGTGCATTGAGTTGATTTCTGCAGGAAACAGGCATCTTCATTACCATTGCTGTGGCCCGGCTTGTTAACACAGGCAAAGTTCCCATTGAAGTAAATGGGAACTTTGTCCTTAATACCAAGCTCAGCCACAGCAGTAGAACGGAGCTACCTGCTTCCTGCAGAAATCAACTCAGTGCAGGAATGCATCAACCCAAGAGCTCATCTGTGTGGATCCCAGGCAGCAGACCCCGCTAATTTACTATTGATGGCCTATCCTAAACATAGTTTTTCAAAAGTTTATGTTCAAAAGATTTTTATTGAAATACATTGCGCAAGTTAAGAGTACATAGTACAATAAAATGAGATTGTCAAATCTTTTATTACGGTAACCATAACTACTTTCTTCTAATCACAACAACTCCTAACATGAGCAGGTGCCCCCTCCCCCAACATTGTTTGTATTTGAATTGTAACTAAGGGGGATGATCGATTCCTAAAACAATGGCTAAGCCTCTGGAAGTTCTCTAAAACTGACCTACTGGTGTTTCCACCCTCTACTAACCAACTTTATCCTGACATCTCCATCTCAGTGTGTGGCACTTCCATAACTGCCAGACAGCACGCCAGCTGCCTTGGGGTCATATTTGATGCAGACCTCTCCTTTTCTGGCCCGAACATGTCAGCTGCACCTCAAGAACATCGCAAGAATCCACTCTGTTAGGGAAATTCAACGGCTTCCTGGTATGCTTCCGGGCTCTGCATTAAAGTGATATGACAGGTCATGAGAATGCAGGGACACACAGAGATGCTGTTATCTGTGTAGCATTCTGGTTTATTCTCTCATATGCTCAATCTTTATAGGATTTTACAAAGCGGGCGGCTTTATGCCAAATACAATTAAAAATACAATTATTATTGGTTTCTTAACACATCAGTTTCTTATCAAAGTGTCCTTTTTCTGCAGATGTGTAGCCTTGAGATACATCCTGTGAAGCTCGTTAGCAAGTTTTGGCAGGGCATATCTTAAGATAAGAACACAGTACAGGAAACGTTTGTGGTGGCCCAATTAATATTTCCAGCTAGATCATTCAAAGTGAAATCTAACATACTTCTAGGTGAAGGTTGAAAACCATACAGTGAAAATTAGAAACCATAGTAATATATATGTGTAGCTAAGTATTATAGCAGACAAGCAAAAGCAAAGAGACAACATGAAGTCTTTATAGACCTTGCTTTAGGGCTGAAGCCTTAACAAAATCCCCCAGTTTATCATGAGAAAGAGTCCATATCTGTGGTATGTTCAAGGGTTCTACTCTACCCGAGCCGGACTTTTTATTATGTTCTTCTTTTTCCCGGATTCCCACCGTCATGGCTCTTTACAAGTGACTGTTTCAACGATATCGCAGCGGGAGAGACTCCAGGTAGTTTGCTTGTCTTCGTACTTCACAAAACATCCAAAGGTTGCAGACACTCAAAAAAATGAATAAAAGAAAATTACCACAAAGTAAAATAACAGATTACATTATTATTACTTCTGCTTATAGCGTAGTTAAGCTAAGTGTTTCATCAAGACTCTTTCTGGTGTGCCCAAAACATCCCATACATAAAGGCATTAATGAAGGTATACATTGGCACGAACAATATACAAATGATATGTAATATTCCCGCAATAAAAGATTCAACCTGTAGGTGACTTGACATGTCTAAAGTGACTAGGACTTTTTACAGTGTTGTTACATTCCATACAGTTGGTCATACGTTGGCATTTTGTTCAGTTATACAGTATCATTGAATCAGATGTTGCTGACACCTGGTTGAGTAATATTTGTGCACATTTCCTTATATCAGACGTGTTGCAGGTGAAAGTTATAACAAACTTCTGCTCCCGCCACCCGTCTGACTTAAACTTGGTAATATTTGCCCACTGGGTGTGTTCTACTTTTGGTCACCCTGGACTGTAGTCATAAATATTTACAAAATTCTGAATATCATTTTCCTCTACCTCTGTGTCATTATGAATCATTGAAAATACACTTTTTAGTTCTAAAATTGAGGTAGGTACTGCCAACAGGCAGGTACACAGTATGACCTTACTGCTCTTAAGATTTACCATACGCATATTAGTAATATTTAATACATTCCAGGCCTAGTATTCCCACATATTTGCATCCCCTTCTATGCCTTAGCTGCTCTGGTTCATAGCTGGTGGGAAACCAGAGAGGAAGAATTCAAAAACCATGACAGTTATACCGCAGGCCGTGAGGGATACAGGCCTCAAGGCCCCTGGGGTTTGGTTGTCTTTTTGCAGTGTGAGGCATGAATTCAATTTGGTTTTCTCTCCAATCTGACTGAAATGCTGGTAGTCAACAGAACCTGGTAGGGACCATCAAGTCTGGGTTCCAGCATTCTCCTCACATGTCTCCAGATGACAACTCAATCTCAAGGCTGCAGGTCATGTGTACTTTCAAAAGAATTAAGATCTGGAATAGAAGAAAACACTAAGTTGTGTTTTACTTTCAAACATTCACCTAGAGACTGTACTTAGTCAGTCAGTGTCCCAAACTGTGCCCGCAGTTGTTGAGGAAAGTACAGGCCCAGTCTTTGCACACTGCCAAACAAAATTTCATAAGATGACAATCCTATCTTCCTATTAGGTATGCACCTAACTAAGAAAAGGGCTAATGGAAGGCACTCAGTCCAACATTTGCCCGTTTCCTCCATTGCCTTTTGTATTTTTAATTTCAGGGTAGCGTTCATCCTTTCTACTTTCCCACTACACTGTGGGTCTAATGCTTCTGTTTTCTGCTACCCCGTCTGCTTTAACAATTTAGTACATCTTTTACCTACTGCATCCTTGCAGTCTTCCATACCTTATCCTCTTTACCAGCAATATTGCCCATGGCTGGCGGCTTACGTACACCAAGAGGCTTATTGTTTTTATACATTCATACACATAAAACAATCCCCTGGCCATTGAGATATACAACAAAAACACAGGGGGCCATGTCCAGACTCATTGCCCTGGAGGCAGGGACTCCTTATAGCTTTGCTGATCTGATAGTTCTGTTAACTTGGGACACAGAGATTTATATTTGCATCCTAGAGGTCAGGTTTCACAGATCAGTTTCGCTCATCTCAGCCACTCACGCATATGCAAACAATCACGCAATAAAGACAAAACAGAAGCATACGTTGGTTGGTTTGGTTTTGGCTTTCCTATTCTTCTAGCCTCCACCCTTCTTCCCTCCGCCTCTACTACTTCTCTTATACCTACAAGAGGCTCCCCTGGGATTCCTAAACTTATTGTTTTCCCCCTTTTATTATGGCTTCCCTGAGTTTACACCCTGCTCTTCAGAGTTCGGTTAAAGGGTTACATGATTCTTCACTATATTTTGACTTTTCCCATATTTTGCAGGCTAACCATAGGACTAAAGAAAACCAGAAACAAAAACCCACTATCATGCAAACCTGTTACCACCCAGACAGCATACTCAGCCCGTAGGTTCTTATGGACTTGAGGTATTACAAGGAAGCATGCACACCTACCCTCAGATCTGGAGAAAGTTCAATCAGGAAACATAGATAAGATTGGCAAGATAATGTCTTACCATACAGCGCTGTTTTTCAGGCTGTGGTTCCAATGATCGTCCTTTTATCATCTCGATCCCCACAGTTGGGCGTCAGTTTGCCAGGGAAATTCAACAGCTTCCTGGTATGCTGCCGGGCTCCGAACTAAAGTGATATGACGGGTAATGAGAACGCAGGGACACACAGAGATCATGTTATCTGTGTAGCATTCTGGTTTATTCTCTAATATGCGCAAACTGTATAGGATTTTACAAAACGAGTGGCTTTATGCCAAATGCAATTAAAAATAAAATTAATATTGGTTTCTTAATACATCAGTTTCTTATCAAAGTGTCCATCTCTCTGCAGATGTGTAGCTTTGAGATACATCCTGTGAATCTCGTTAGCAAGTTTTGGCAGGACATATCTTAAAGGGGTTGTCCCGCGCCGAAACGGGTTTTTTTTTTTTTTTCAATAGCCCCCCCGTTCGGCGCGAGACAAACCCGATGCAGGGGTTAAAAAAGAAAACCGGATAGTGCTTACCTGAATCCCCGCGCTCCGGTGACTTCTTACTTACCTGGTGAAGATGGCCGCCGGGATCTTCACCCTCGGTGGACCGCAGGGCCTCTGTGCGGTCCATTGCCGATTCCAGCCTCCTGATTGGCTGGAATCGGCACGTGATGGGGCGGAGCTATGAGGAGCCGCTCACTGGCACGAGCGGCCCCATTCAGAAAAGAAGAAGACCGGACTGCGCAAGCGCGTCTAATCCGGCGATTAGACGCTGAAAATTAGACGGCACCATGGAGACGAGGACGCTAGCAACGGAACAGGTAAGTGAATAACTTCTGTATAACTCATAATTAATGCACGATGTACATTACAAAGTGCATTAATATGGCCATACAGAAGTGTATACCCCCACTTGCTTTCGCGGGACAACCCCTTTAAGATAAGAACACAGTACAGGAAACTTTTGCAACTCTTTTCTCATTGTGGACATGCTAAAAACGCTCACTGTTGCCCTTATCCACCCTCGGGTCAATTATTTGAACGCGTTGCTGATCGGCCTCCCCCACACCAGACTCTACCCTCTCCAATCCATCCTGTATGCGGCAGCTAGGCTCATCGTCCTGTCCAGCCGCTACTCGGACGCCTCTGCCCTGTGCCAGTCACTGCACTGGCTGCCTGTTAAATACAGAATCCAATTTAAACTCACTACATTCATCCATAAAGCCCTCCACAGCACAGCGCCGCCCTACATTGCCTCTCTTATCTCAATCCATCTCCCAGCCTAGGCACTATGCTCTGCTAATGAAATCAGACTGAGTGCCCCTTTAATTCGAACCTCTCATTCCTGCCTCCAAGACTTCTCCAAAGCAGCACCAGTTCTCTGGAATACATTACCAAAGGCTATACGGGCAATCCATGACTTACAAAACTTCAGGCGTGCTCTAAAAATGTACCCCTTCATGGAGGCATACTATATCTCCTAAACCAAACCCCTCTTTAAGCCACCTGATAACATTGCTCCCTGACCTATTGACTGCAATCTCTGCTAGCCACCATCAACTGCCCCCTGCAGTCACACTGTTTCTGCCTTCACACGGCTTAATGTCTGACCATTGTTTGTGTGTATAGCATCACTCACTCGCCACCTCACCATACCATGCACATCTCCAGCCCCTTTACCTTTTGTATCACCCCATTACTTGTAGTATGTAAGCTCACCCCTATTGTTTACATCAAATGATTACTACATGTAACCATGGTTCTGAAATGTTTGTACTTTTGTCTTTTTGTATACCCCCGGTCTTTGTAAGCGCTGTGGAATATGTTGGCAGTATACAGATAAAGATTATTATTAAATTCCTAATAGTAGAGGCGACACCGGACCATAACATTGAAATCAATCTATTGGAAGAAAACAGGGGGAAAAGAGACCTTAGAGGAGTAGAAAAAGAAAAATTAAGAGAGAGAAGCAAGAAACAAATGAAAATAAGAAGAACTAGATGAAGAGGAAGAAAGAGAGAGGAAAAAAAGGGGGAAAAGGGGGGATGTACCCTCTGGATTCCACCCATGGGCCGCAGGCAATCAGTTCCGTCTAAGGTAAAGAATAGAGATGAGCGAACGTACTCGTCCGAGCTTGATACTCGTTCGAGTATTAGCGTGTTCGAGATGCTCGTTACTCGTGACGAGTACCACGCGATGTTCGAGTTACTTTCACTTTCATCTCTGAGACGTTAGCGCGCTTTTCTGGCCAATAGAAAGACAGGGAAGGCATTACAACTTCCCCCTGTGACGTTCAAGCCCTATACCACCCCCCTGCAGTGAGTGGCTGGCGAGATCAGGTGTCACCCGAGTATAAAAATCGGCCCCTCCCGCGGCTCGCCACAGATGTATTCTGACATAGATGAGGGAAAGTGCTGTTGGTGCCGGAGCTGCTATAGGGAGAGTGTTAGGAGTATTTTAGGCTTCAAGAACCCCAACGGTCCTTCTTAGGGCCACATCTAACCGTGTGCAGTAGTGTGGAGGCTGCTTTTTGCAGTGTTGCACTTTTTGTTTTTTGTATATCGGCCGTGCAGAGCATTGCGCCCTGCAGTAATTATACATACTCCAGGGCCAGTAGTGGTGGTGAGGCAGGGACAGAAGACATATATTTATTGAATATAGGCAGTGGGCCTTTCCAAAAACATTTGGGAAAAAAAATCAATTTGGGCTGCCTGTGACCGTCCTCAGTGTACTGGGTCTGTGCTGGGTGTAGTTGTCCTCCTAATTCATACGCAGCCAGCTAAGTGTTACAGCAGGCTTCCGCAAAATTATTTCCTGGCTCTGCTGTGCGTTCCATAAGCGAAGTCAGCCTCCAACCACAGGCCAATAAGCGGCACATTTAATTACAGCGTTCTGTTTCTGCACTACTGGTAATACACCATGCTGAGGGGTAGGGGTAGGCCTAGAGGACGTGGACGCGGGCGAGGACGCGGAGGCCCAAGTCAGGGTGTGGGCACAGGCCGAGCCAGTGCAGTGGCCAGGGGTAGAGGCAGGGCCAGACCGAATAATCCACCAACTGTTTCCCAAAGCGCCCCCTCACGCCATGCCACCCTGCAGAGGTCAAGGTGCTCTACGGTGTGGCAGTTTTTCACAGAGACGCCTGACGACCGACGAACAGTGGTGTGCAACCTTTGTCGCGCCAAGATCAGCTGGGGAGCCACCACCACCAGCATGCGCAGGCATATGATGGCCAAGCACCCCACAAGGTAGGACGAAGGCCGTTCACCGCCTCCGGTTTGCACCACTGCCTCTCCCCCTGTGCCCCAACCTGCCACTGAGATCCAACCCCCCTCTGAGGACACAGGCACGAGTGCCTACCGGCCTGCACCCACACCCTCACCTCCGCTGTCCTCGGCCCCATCCAGCAATGTCTCTCAGCGCAGCGTCCAGACGTCGCTAGCGCAACTGTTTGAGCGCAAGCGCAAGTACGCCGCCACGCACCCGCACGCTGAAGCGTCAAACGTGCACATAGCCAAATTGATCAGCCTGGAGATGCTGCCGTATAGGCTTGTGGAAACGGAGGCTTTCAAAAGCATGATGGCGGCGGCGGCCCCGCGCTACTCGGTTCCCAGTTGCCACTACTTTTCCCGATGTGCCGTCCCAGCCCTGCACGACCACGTCTCCCGCAACATTGTACGCGCCCTCATCAACGCGGTTACTGCCAAGGTCCACTTAACAACAGACACGTGGACAAGCACAGGCGGGCAGGGCCACTATATCTCCCTGACGGCACATTGGGTGAATTTAGTGGAGGCTGGGACAGAGTCAGAGCCTGGGACCGCTCACTTCCTACCCACCCCCAGAATTGTGGGCCCCAGGTCGGTGCTGGTATCTGCGGCGGTGTATGCTTCCTCCACTAAACCACTCTCCTCCTCCTCCTCCAACGCAACCTCTGTCTCGCAATCAAGATGTGTCAGCAGCAGCAGCACGTCGCCAGCAGTCAGTGTCGCGCGGCGTGGCAGCACAGCGGTGGGCAAGCGTCAGCAGGCCGTGCTGAAACTACTCAGCTTAGGAGAGAAGAGGCACACGGCCCACGAACTGCTGCAGGGTCTGACAGAGCAGACCGACCGCTGGCTTGCGCCGCTGAGCCTCCAACCGGGCATGGTCGTGTGTGACAACGGCCGTAACCTGGTGGCGGCTCTGCAGCTCGGCAGCCTCACGCACGTGCCATGCCTGGCCCATGTCTTTAATTTGGTGGTTCAGCGCTTTCTGAAAAGCTACCCACACTTGTCATATCTGCTCGGAAAGGTGCGCCGGGTCAGCGCACATTTCCGCAACTCCAAGACGGACGCTGCCACCCTGCGGACCCTGCAACATCGGTTTAATCTGCCAGTGCACCGACTGCTGTGCGACGTGCCCACACGGTGGAACTCTACGCTCCACATGTTGGCCAGGCTCTATGAGCAGCGTAGAGCTATAGTGGAATACCAACTCCAACATGGGCGGCGTAGTGGGAGTCAGCTTCCTCAATTCTTTACAGAAGAGTGGGCCTGGTTGGCATACATCTGCCAGGTCCTTGGAAACTTTGAGGAGTCTACCCAGATGGTGATCGGGGATGCTGCAATCATTAGCGTCACCATTCCTCTGCTATGCCTCTTGAGAAGTTCCCTGCAAAGCATAAAGGCAGACGCTTTGCACTCGGAAACGGAGGCGTGGGAAGACAGTATGTCGCTGGATAGTCAAAGCACCCTCATGTCTATATCTCAGCGCGTTGAGGGGGAGGAGGAGGGGGAGGAGCATGAGGAGGAGGGGGAAGAGACAGCTTGGCCCACTGCTGAGGGTACACATGCTGCTTGCCTGTCCTGCCTTTCAGCGTGTATGGCCGGAGGAGGATGATCCTGAAAGTGATCTTCCTAGTGAGGACAGCCATGTGTTGCGTACAGGTACCCTGGCACACATGGCGGACTTCATGTTAGGATGCCTTTCTCGTGACCCTCGCGTTACACGCATTCTGGCCACTACGGATTACTGGGTGTACACACTGCTCGACCCACGGTATAAGGAGAACCTTTCCACTCTCATTCCCGCAGAGGAAAGGGGTTCGAGAATGATGCTATACCACAGGGCGCTGGTGGACAAACTGATGGTAAACTTCCCATCCGACAGCGCTAGTGGCAGAAGGCGCAGTTCCGAGGGCCAGGTAGCAGGGGAGGCGCAGAGATCAGGCAGCATGTACAGCACAGGCAGGGGAACATTCTCCAAGGCCTTTGACAGCTTTATGGCTCCCCAGCAAGACTGTGTCACCGCTCCCCAGTCAAGGCTGAGTTGGCGGGAGCACTGTAAAAGATGGTGAGGGAGTACGTAGCCGATCGCACGACCGTCCTCCGTGACGCCTCTGCCCCCTACAACTACTGGGTGTCGAAGCTGGACACGTGGCCTGAACTCACGCTGTATGCCCTGGAGGTGCTTGCTTGTCCTGCGGCTAGCGTCTTGTCAGAGAGGATGTTTAGTGCGGCTGGGGGAATCATCACGGATAAGCGTACCCGCCTGTCAACCGACAGTGCCGACAGGCTTACACTCATCAAGATGAACAAAGCCTGGATTTCCCCAGACTTCTCTTCTTTACCAGCGGACAGCAGCGATACCTAAGCAATATGTAGGCTGCACCCGCGGATGGAAGCATCGTTCTCTATCACCATCAAAAACGGGGACATTTTTGCTTCATAAATCTGTGTATAATATTCCTCCTCCTCCTGAAACCTCACGTAATCACGCCGAACGGGCAATTTTTCTTAGGCCCAAAAGGCTCAGTCGTATAATTTTTCTAAACAATTTTTATACGTTTCAATGCTCATTAAAGCGTTGAAACTTGCACCTGAACCAATTTTTATTTTAACTGGGCTGCCTCCAGGCCTAGTTACCAATTAAGCCACATTAACCAAAGCGATTATTGGGTTTCACCTGCCCTCTTGGTTGGGCATGGGCAATTTTTCTGAGGTACATTAGTACTGTTCGTACACCAATTTTTTGGGGCCCTCGCCTACAGTGTAATCCAATAAATTTTTTGCCCACCTGCATTACAGCTGACGTTACATCAGCTGTGCTGGGCACTGCAATGGGATATATTTATGTACCGCCGGTGGGTTCCAGGGAGCCACCCATGCTGTGGGTCCACAGGGAGTTGTAACTGCATGTGTCCACTTCTAAAGAACCCCAGTCTGACTGGGGCATGCAGTGTGGGCCGAAGACCACCTGCATTTAATCGGACGTTACCTCAGCTGTGATGGGCACTGCAATGGGATATATTTATGTACTGCCGGTGGGTTCCAGGGAGCCACCCATGCTGTTGGTCCACACGGAGTTGTAACTACATGTGTCCACTTCTAAAGAACCCCAGTCTGACTGGGACATGCAGTGTGGGCCGAAGCCCACCTGCATTAAACATGACATTACCTCAGCTGTGATAGGCAATGCTATGGGATATATTTATGTGCTGCCGGTGGCTTCCTGGCACCCACCCATGCTGTTGGTCCACAGGGACTTCACAATAGGGAGTTGTACCTGCCTGTGTCTATGAATTAAAAAGCCCGGTCAGGTTGGGGCATGCAGTGTGGGCCGAAGCCCACCTGCATTTAATCTGACGTTAGCTCTGCTGTCCAGGGCACTGTAATGGGATACATTTATGTACAGCCGGTGGCTTCCTGGGACCCACCCATGCTGTCGGTCCACACGGAGTTGTAACTCCATGTGTCCACTTCTAAAGAACCCCAGTCTGACTGGGGCATGCAGTGTGGGTCGAAGCCCACCTGCATTAAACCTGACCTTACCTCAGCTGTGATGGGCACTGCAATGGGATATATTTATGTACTGCCGGTGGGTTCCAGGGAGCCACCCATGCTGTTGGTCCACACGGAGTTGTAACTACATGTGTCCACTTCTAAAGAACCCCAGTCTGACTGGGACATGCAGTGTGGGCCGAAGCCCACCTGCATTAAACATGACATTACCTCAGCTGTGATAGGCAATGCTATGGGATATATTTATGTGCTGCCGGTGGCTTCCTGGCACCCACCCATGCTGTTGGTCCACAGGGACTTCACAATAGGGAGTTGTACCTGCCAGTGTCTATGTATTAAAAACCCCGGTCAGACTGGGGCATGCAGTGTGGGCCGAAGACCACCTGCATTTAATCGGACGTTACCTCAGCTGTGATGGGCAATGCAATGGGATATATTTATGTACCGCCGGTGGGTTCCAGGGAGCCACCCATGCTGTGGGTGCACACGGAATTCCCATTGTGGAGTTGTACCTGCCTGTGACTATTTATAAAAAACCGCGGTCTGACTGGGGCATGCAGACACCTTGACAGAATGAATAGTGTGTGGCACATAGGTTCCCCATTGCTATGCCCACGTGTGCAGCTCCTGATGGCGGTGGCACAGGATTATATTTCTCATTGCTTCTGTACAGCATTGTGGGCTATCGCCCGCCCCTTTTAAAGAGGGTCGCTGCCTATCCGTGCCAACCCTCTGCAGTGTGTGCCTGCGGTTCCTCCTCATGGCAGACGCACTTATAAATAGACATGAGTGTGGCGTGGCATGAGGGCAGCTGAAGGCTGCGCAGGGACAATTTGGTGTGCGCTGTGGACACTGGGTCGTGCAGGGGGGGGGGGTTCGGCAGCATGTAACCCAGGAGAAGTGGCAGCGGATGGTCATGCAGGCAGTGATTGTGCTTTGTTGGAGGTAGTGTGGTGCTTAGCTAAGGTATGCATTGCTAATGAGGGCTTTTCAGAAGTAAAAGTTGTTGGGGGGGGCCCACTCTTGCCGCTATTGTGGCTTAATAGTGGGGCCTGGGAACTTGAGATGCAGCCCAACGTGTAGCCCCTCGCCTGCCCTATCCGTTGCTGTGTCGTTCCCATCACTTTCTTGAATTGCCCAGATTTTCACAAATGGAAACCTTAGCGAGCATCGGCGATATACAAAAATGCTCGAGTCGCCCATTGACTTCAATGGGGTTCGTTACTCGAAACGAACCCTCGAGCATCGCGATAATTTCGTCCCAAGTAACGAGCACCCGAGCATTTTGGTGCTCGCTCATCTCTAGTAAAGAACCATTTAATAACCAATCTAAGAAAAAGGTAGAGACCCTAAAATCCATCCATACGATCCATGTAGGTAGGAACCTATTCTCTGGGGAGAGAATGACCTGCCCAGAGCACCCTCCCATAGCTTAATCCACCCAGACTTAGGCCCGACCATCTGTCCATTCAGAGTAGTCCATAATCCAAGGACACCATGTGTCTAGGGGGCTCACTAGACAGACAAGGATATTAATATAGCTTCTTAATTGGAAATATTTCAACCATGAACCCGAGAGAATACCAGAACCACCACTTGGGTCAGAAAGCAATTTCAAGCCTAGTGACCCCATCACATCTCGGACCTGAGGAAGTGCCACTGTTGGAAGAAAAAGCAAGTGATAATATGTCACTGTAGATGGGAACTTAGGGTTGCCTACCAGGGGGTCAAGGGGTCAGGTTCGGTTATCAACCACCCCTGCCTGCTAATTCTCCTCCAGGCGTGCAAAAGGGTCAGCAAGAAGGCCGAGGCTCCAAGTTTCTTACAGTCCATTCCATGAAGGACCAAGAAAGCTCCTTGTATCAGGAAGGGGCTTGGATTGCTCTATGTCTACTCAGAGTTTTGACGATTTGTGATGAAAAAGGTCCAGGACGCAATTACCTATGGTGGCTTTATGGTTAAAGTCTAGACTAGGTAGGCCTGCGCCTCCCTGTTCTTTTGACTTAAATAGTATCTTGTGACTGACGCAATGCGGAGAAGTTCTCAAAACAAATCTCGTAATTACTTGTCTGAGTTTCTCAAAGTACAGTTTAGGGATGTCCCAAGGGGGTGGTCCAGCTTTAGGGAGAATGTCCATCTTTAAAGCATTAATCCTACCGAACCATGACAGTGGAAGTTTTTGCCAATCTCATAGTTCCAATTCAAGAGACAGAAGGAGGAGTTTATATTTAAATTCATAAATTTGATCTGGATTAGCGGGGAGCTGAATCCTCAGGTATTTTATTGAATCCTCTCTCCAACACAAGAAAAACAGGTCTTGGAGATGTTTTATGTCTCTTGTGGGAATAGGGATATTCAGAATTTCTGATTTTTGTGTAATGATTTTAAAGTTACTAAGTTACTTTGCCATACCTAGTGCAGGAGACCTACTCTGGCGGCAGTAACATAAATCAGTAGGTCATCCGTAAAGAGGGACAGTTTATGTTCCTGTCCACCCACTTTTATTCCCTGAATCAAATTATTTTGTCTAATAGCACTTGCCAGGGAATCCATGACAAGCAGATCTAGATATAGTGAAAAGGGGCAGCCCTGTCGTGTTTCATTTTTTATAGGAAAGGGGTCCAACAAGTTTCCATTTATCCTGATTTGTGACGATGGATCGCGGTGGAGAGCCATGATTCAAACTAATATTTTAGGGCCAAGACCTATTTTGGTAAGTGTTGCCTCAAAAAATTCCCATCGGACACATGGTGTGCTGGATCTATGCATTCTGAAAATCAACGACAAGTTTTTAATGATGTTGTCCTGGGGGCCTCATGACCCAGGACAAAGCCAACCTGGTCCCTATGTACAAGATGCAGACTTAGTCTGAGGGCAATCATTTTGGGAAAAAAATTAACATCACTGTTAATAAGGGATATGGGGTGATAATTGCCACAGGCCAAAGGATCCTTACCACTTTTTTGGGATGGAGTATTTGTCTATGAGTTCTTGTGGTGCGATGAGTCTGTCATGTGGCATGTAATGGTGGAGTAAAGTTAGGCCTCTATTTCGTTACCATAGAAGGCTGTTTTCTTGGGAACTTAATGCAAACGCTTCAATGGGCATAACGGGTAGCACAAAGGAAAAATTTTACATCAGCGAAAACTTGAATCAGCATCTCCTCCAGATAAGAAAGAGATGGTATGTTAGTGGTGATAGGTGTTGGATGGCTGAAGTCTTTTGTTATCCCAAAAAGTAGCTTTGTGGTGAATTGGGGCTATTAGAGATGTTTCTATTTCTACCCATAGAGGAGCCCTTAGGCCAGTGGACATGGGGGAATTTGTGACAGTTGGGCTGCCTAGAAGTATTTTTGCAGATTAGGGACTGATAAGCTTCTGACCGCTTTATGGAAATGCATAACTTTTTGTTTGATGCGGGGTCTCTTGTTCTTCCATATAAATTGGAAGATTGCCTGTTGCATTTCCTTTAGATCGGCAGTGGGAACATTGATGGGTAAAGAAGGCGGGGTAGTACTGTCATTTTGATGGAATTTATACGATCTACCCAGGAGAGGGTGGGTTGGTCCCATGTTTTCATGTCAGCTTTGATTGTGCTAAATAGTGGAGGGTAATTCAATTTATATGGTGATTCTAAGGAGAGGGAGAGTTTGATACCTAAATAGGTAATGAAATGTGGGGTGTCTGAAAACAAATGTTAGGCCTCATGTCCACGAGCACGCACAGTGGAATCCCGCAGAGGTTTCCACCCGTGCCCGCAGCCATGAGGCCAAAAATGACAGCATACTCACCTGTCCGGATGCTGCAGGTCCCCCCTCTGTCGCAGACGGATTTTCTTTCTTCAGCACTGCTCTCCTATGGATCTATGGGGCAGCACAATGACAACTGTGGGTGTGCAGCCGGTTCGGGCGGCTTCCATTAACTTCAATGGAGCCACGGGAGCTGTCCATGCGGGAGATCTGCAGGAAAATGGAGCATGCTGCGATTTCTTTCCACGCGTGCAACCCGCACGCCGGGAAAAAAATCACTTCCGCATGCATTTATTTGCCCTGTGGATGCTAATGCATCCCTATGGGCTTCTGGAGCTGCGGATCTCCCGCGCGGGTGAGAAACGTGCGGATTTTATATTTAAAATCCACACGTGGACATTAGGCCTTAAGCTTTATGAGTTTTTGCATGTGTGAGGGTATGTTATGAAAAATGGCTTCTCTTTTATCAACATTAACTACAACGCCCGAAACGTCAGCAAAATGCATCTAGTGAAGCCCAGGTGCCTTGCCTGATTTGAGATTTTTAATAGTCTCCTTCACCTCCTTTTTAGTGATTGGATGATTAAGTTGTTTGCTTTGTTGTGTGGTGATATTCGGGAGAGAGATAGTTTTCAGAATAGTAGATGGATTTTTTTGAGGTTTGTATTTATATAAGGTGCTGTAGAAATTATAGAATGTTTGAGCAATTTTATCTGGGTTCGAGGTGGAAGAGCCATTTTTGGATCTAATGGAATGAACTGTGTTGATTCTCTCTTTTGCCTTTAGTCTTGCTGCTAAAAGTTTGTCGGGTTTATTGGCTAATCTGAAATAGGTAGCTTGGGTCCCAGTGGAGGGCTTATTCTGCCCTAGGAGATTAAGTTTTAGTTTTGTATCCTTAATGTCTTTTATTAGTGATATGCTAGGTCTTTGCTGGTTGGCCAGTTCTAGCAGAGCGAGACGTCTCTCCAGCGCAAGTTGGGTCTGAGTTTCTTTTTATGGGAGGTGATTTGGGAGATCTGACCCTCATGTAAGCCTTATGGGCCAACCAAATCCAAACAGGTTGCGAGTCGCCATCATTGTTTGTTGCGAAATATGTTGTAAGTTATTTCTCAAGCAGAAAGGCCTGTGATCAGGCCATAACGCGTTGCACTACAATAAAGGATCATTTTCTTGCTGTACCTACGATATTGCCTGCATTCTGGGATTCAGGGGTGCCGATCACAAGGCACCCCTGTGAAGTATGTGGAATCTTTTCTTGCAAACAATTCTGTATTATTCTGTTTCTCACCACATTTGCACTGGAGCGCTGGTAATTTTTGTTCTACTTTGTTGCAATTTATTCTTATTCCGTAGTTGCAACTTTCATCCCTGGAATTTACCACGACACTCTCCTGAGGATGCCTTAATTTACCAGTGCCTATTGTTATACCTGGTGAAAAAATCCAGATATCCATTGGAGCTATACGCTATCTTGGATTGTGACGCATCGGTGCCTTTTATATATTGGCCCGGTGTCGTTGGGTGAGTCCTTTTATAGTTTCTCTACCCTCTTATCTCTTCTCATCCTCTGAAGCGCGATCCACGTCACATTGCCTGAGGATGTGGTGATGGTGAATTCAATAATAGAGTTTTAGAAGGACCTGGACATCTTTCTTGAGCATTACTAAATTACATGTTATGGTCACTAATTACTTTAGAATGGTTGTTGATCCAGGGATTGTTCTGATTGCCAAACTTGGAGTTGGGAAGGAATTTTTTCCCCTTAAATGAGGAAAATTTGCTTCTACCTTACTATTTTTTTTGCCTTCCTTTGGATAAACATTAGGGGGGGAAGGGGCTAGATGGACATATGTCTTCTTTCAGCCTAACATATTATGTTACTATATAATGTTATATGTACCCCAAAGTGGTAACATAAAGAGATACAACTCGTCCCACAAAAACCAGACCTCATATAAAAAAGCAATGGAGCATAATGTCCAAACAAAAACAAAAAAAACTTGCCTAGTCATTACTGTATAAAATAATCTTTTCCCTATAGAGTTAAACGTAACATTGTTTACAATATCCGACGTAACACATCGGCCAACATAATAACTCTCTGATTCTCCAAATGGCAGCAGCAAGATACATGATAATTAGGTCTTTGACATATATGTCTGATGTCACTAGCATTTACCAAAGCAACTCTCAATAGTTTTGAACAATCTGTGTTTAGGGCTCTGACTATTATTTTTACTATAGCTGGCTGCTGGGACTCCTAATCCAGCTAACTTCATCCCAGGATGTGTGGAAGCGGATCAGCTACACACAGCATACTATAAATGCACAGAAGCCTGGACTAAGATATATGCTTCTTGTGACTTTCTTCATTTTGGTCATTTAGCCCACATCTCTTGGAACCACATATCGTAACCCCTCGGCAGTGCGTGGACCTTGTCTGATACTAGTATCTTGCTGTCCATGGATTTATCTCAACATCACATATAATGACACTCACTATCAGTCTTTATTTTAATTATACACTTTGTCAAAAAAAAAAATCAAGCACCTAGAAGGAGTTGTAGTTTTGCTGCAAAACTCGACAGTTACATCTCAGGCACATATGCAAATGATTAGGATTGTGGTGTGAATAGATGAATGGTCTTGCCATCAGAGGCCCTAAAAGTGGCTCCACTGTTGGTCTAAAAAAAGGCTCTCAATAACCCCTTGTGTGTAGTGGACCTCCTTTTCAGCTTGTGTAGAGCTTGCTGACCACTAGACACCTCTACAATGCAATCAAATAGATTTCGCCCAGTTAACAGAGATTGAGAGGAGGCGCATTATTGGAATGCGAGAAGCTGCGCGGTTGTGTCATCAAATTGCCCTCCAGGGTAGAGAGAGTATTCAAAAAGATCTAGAAAAGCTTGAACAGTGCACGGTAACTAACAGAATGGTATTTAACAAGGAGAAATGCAAAGTCCTACATCTGGGCAAGAGAAATGAAAAAAGCACATACAGAATGGGAGGAATTGGGGTAAGCAGCAGCACATGTGAAAAAGACTTGGGTATACAAATAGATCATAGACTGAACATGAGTCAACAATGTGATGCAGCAGCTAAAAAGGCAAGCACAATTCTGGGATCATAGAATGGTAGAGTTGGAAGGGACCTCCAGGGCCATCTGGTCCAACCTCCTGCTCAGTGCAGGATTCGCTAAATCATCCCAGACAAAAGATGTATTAAGAGAAGCATGGAGTCTAGATCACGTGAGGTAATTATCCCCCTCTACCCTTCCTAAGTCATACCTCACCTGGAATAATGCGTCCAGTTCTGGGCACCCCATTTAAAAAAAAGCCATAGACAAACTGGAGTAAGTTTAGAGAAGAGTTACCAAGATGGTAAGCGGTCTGCAAATGATGTCCTATGAAGAACGGTTAACGGATCTGGAAATGTTTAGCTTGCAAAAAAGAAGGCTGAGAGGAAACTTAATAGCTGTCTACAAATATCTGAAGGGTTGTCACACTGCAAAAGGATAAGCCCTATTCTCATTTGCTCAAGGAAAGACTAGATGCAATGGGATGAAACTGAAAGAGAGGAGACACAAATTAGATATTAGAAAAAACTTTCTGACAGTGAGGGTGATCAATGAGTGGAACAGGTTACCACGGGAGGTGGTGACTTCTACTTCAATGGAAGTGTTCAAACAGAGGCTGGACAGACATCTGTCTCGGATGATTTAGTGAATCGTGCACTGAGCAGTGGGTTGGACCCGATGACCCTGGAATTCCCTCCAACTCTACCATTCTATGATTCTAAGATTCCACCTGGGTCATTCTGACCAGACTGTTAAGAGATGTTGGGAATAGTAGATGCATGAGGGCATGCACACACAAGGTGTCCGGGCTCAGGGAGCTCTGGACAAATCACCAGTAGAGAGGTTCATCTAATCAATCAACAAGCATGAGCAGCTCCAACTGTTTTGTTATTCGCCATCCATAGACAGGCAGATAGACCCTGTGTCTGTCTAAACCACTTCAAGGTGTTTGGTTGAGTGACATTTTGTCTCACAGCACACATTATGTGTACTGACATTGACAACCGCCCACCGTCACCTCTGTTTGCAGTGGTGTTATGAATGATGAAACTGGACTGCTATGGAGTGGAATAGGGTTGTTTTCAACGATGAATGCAGTTTTAGTTTGGGCACTGATGACAGCTGTTTGTGTTCAAAGACCTAGAGTTGAGTGTCTCAATCCTGGCATTGCTGTGGAGCGGCACACTGCCCCCACTGCTGATATAATGATTTGGGGGCCATTGCATACGACATTTGGACACTCCTAGTAGTAAACAGGGACAATAAAAGCTCAGCAATATGTTCAGGATATGTTTAACATGTGTTGACTCCCATCATAGGCTTCCAATAGGCATTTTCCACAGAATAATGCTTGGCTACACACATCAAGTGTGTCACAGAAAAGCCTCCACAACATTCCCATACTTCCATGGCCTGACCAGTCGCTAATGTAATGTAATGTAGTCACATTTACAAAACATGTATGGGACCATCTGGAACACCAACTTCGACAGCCTATGAATCTATCACAATCCAAACGCTCAGTTACAGCAAATATGGACCGTTATGCTGCAGGATACAATGCAGAACCTATATGCCTCCATGCCCACCCCTATTACATCTTGTATCAAAGCAAGGGGCAGACCAACAGGGTACTAGAGCCTCCATGCCCCCCCTGTATCACATCTTGCATCAAACCAAGAGGCAGCTCAACAGGCTACTACAACCTCCCTTCAATTGTTTACATTTCCGCAATAAATTATCCTTTTTCTCTGATATTGTAATCACTTATATCAATGTTACAATCACACATATAAAGTTTCATTTGATTCTGACATCTCCTAGGTGCTTGATTTTTTTGACAATGCGCATGCATCAGGTGCCTTGCTGCACCATAACAATCTGCCCACAGGCCCGTCACAGGGAAGTCCTGGAGCAGCGCCATAAAACACAGCATGAGATTATATCATTGTTATTTTAGCGCCTGGGAAAGGTGTTTTACAGTTAGCCTATAACTCGGACATCCTCTTTAAGGTGTGCCTGTGGCATTACTTAATGGAATGCCTGCAAAAATGCACCATACTTCAATACTGAAATAATGCAGATTATTGTGTAAGCAATCAAAATATCATGTCCCCTAAAAGAATAAGGAAAAAGTAATTTTTTTTAACCTTTACAAAAAGTAATTAAAAAGTTTAAAGAAACTCTTGTTATTGTTAACATTAAAAATCACATTGCAATAAAAAATTATTTTGGTATTACTGCAAAAATAGAATGCATTATTTATCCTGCACGGTGAATGCTATCAGAAAAAAATACTGTGTCAGAATTGCACTTTTTAGGTCACCCTTGCAATAACAAGCAATTAAAGTCATATGTATCCCAACATGGTACGCATAGAAACTACAGCTCACTCCATGAAAAATAAGCTCCATGGAAGGAAAAAATAAAGTTATGGGGTTCAAATGATGGTAACAGAAAGGAGGTTGTTTTTTACTCAAAGAATTTTTGGTGAAATTTAAGAAGGCTTCTATGCTTTCTGGCATAGAAAGGTCGCAAGATATGTCACAAGGGCTGCTTGAAGAAAAACTTTTGCGACTTTTCAGCATTCTGCATCAGCCTCGCCATATGTTTGAAAAGTGGGTGAGGCTTGTCGAGAGAGGGCTACCCTGAACTGACAGATTTATGTAAAATTTATACTACAAACTGGGGTAAATTATACTAGAAATGTACACCTGATCGGGACCTGGTGCACATTTCTGTCAAATTGCACAGAGCTGTGGGGAATGCGCTGAATGCATGCAGAGGCGTGCGCCACTTCATGTCTTTAGTACTCAATGCGCCCGTGAAAATAGTACTAAGGGCTCACACCCACTGGCGTTTTTTTTCTCCACTGCGCTGCGAGAGTAAAGGAAAAGTCTCGCAGCGCAGCGCAGTGCGAGAAAAAAAACGGCATCACGCCGGGAAATCGCCAGTCTTTTCAATGGGGCCGCTGCAGCAGCTCTAGCCCCATTGAAAACAAATGGAGAATGCCGCGGACTTCTGCGTCATTCTGTGACAGCCGTGGCAGGAGTTTCCTTCATCCCCGCGGGGTCCACGGGGATGAAGGAATCCTCTGCCACAGCTGTCAAAGCTGTGGCAGAAGTCCGCGGCATGCTATCTCATTGTTTTCAATGGGATCGGCACTGCTGCTGATCCCATTGAAAGCAGTGCTTTCTGGCAAGCCCCGCAGTATGATTATTGATTGATACCGATAATCATCAATAAGTGGCAACATTTTTTTTTAAAAATTACTCACCTCTCCGTTGCTCAGACTCGTCCTCTGGATGGCTCCCCGGCACTGCTGCCCAGCACTTTCAGCAGGAAAGGGCTGTGCTGATTGGCTGAGGGCTCAGCCAATTGTAGCTAGTACTTAGCTATTGGCTGAGGGCTCAGCCAATGACAGATAGCCCTTAGCTATTCATTCATAAATAGCTAAGAAAGTGCTATTCATGAATGAATAGCTAAGGACTATCTCTCATTGGCTGAGCGCTCAGCCAATAGCTAAGCACTAGCTGCTATTGACTGAGCGCTCAGCCAATAGCTAAGCACTAGCTGCTATTGGCTGTGCCCTCAGCCAATAGCTAAGCACTAGCTGCTATTGGCTGTGCCCTCAGCCAATCAGCACAGCCCTTTCAGGAGGCGCGGACTTCAGCCACAGCTGTGACAGCTGTGGCAGAGGATTCTTTCATCAACGCGGTCCTCGTGGGGATGAAGGAAACTCCTGCCACAGCTGTGACTGCTGCAGCAGAAGTCCGTGCTATTCTCCCTATGTTTTCAATGGGGCTAGCGCTGCTGCCACTTGCCCCATTGAAAACACTGGAGATATGCCGGTTGTATTTCGGCGTCTTTCTTGCGCTGCGAGGCGAGAGTTTTCACGTGCTCTCGCAGCGCAAGAAAGAAAATATCGCCAGTGGGTGTCCACCCTAAGCCTGATGCAGGACATGCCAGGCGTAGCTTATTGTATTTTTTAAATGTAGTACAACAACAAAAAACATACTAAGGGTGGCTTCACACGAGCGTGTTTTTTGTGCGTACATAGGTGCGTACATAAGTGCGCACCCATGTTCGTGCAAAAACACACGTGAATGCAGGTCCGTGCATTGCCTTTAATGGAGCCATGGCTGCTGCCAGCGGCTCAATTGAAGGCAATGGTCTGCCGGCACCCCTAAATAGTTTTTAAGGGAAGGGCTTTACATATAAGCCCTTTCCAGAAAAACAAGAATTTTAGTGTAAAAAAAATAAATAAATAAAATAATGCACGCATTGTCTTCAAAGGAGCCGCGGCTGCTGCCGGCAGCTCCATTGAAGACAATGGTCTGCAGGCACCCCTGACTTGTTTTTCAGGGAAAGGCTTTACATATAATCCTTTCCCTGAAAAACAAGAGTTTTAGTGTAAAAAAAATACCTGTTCGCCGCTGCCGTGTCCCCTGCGGGCATAAAGAACACATCTGCCGCATCCGGCAGATGTTTCCTTCATCCCCACGAGGAAAAATAATTCCCTGCTGCACCTGCAACATCTATGACAGATGCAGCGGAGGAATTCTTCATCCCTGCAGGGAATAAAGAATTCCCTACCGATGACAGACAGCAGCTTTTGATTGGCTGAGCACCTTAGCCAATCACAGGCAGCTCTCGCTGAATGAATGACTGGCGACAGCTGCCTGTGATTGGCTGAGCGCCTCAGCCAATCACAAGCAGCTCTTTTAGCATGTGGGGATTTTAAATCTCCGCCTGCTGAAAGAACTGCTTAGAAGAATCAGGGACAGCTCTAAGAAGATGCGGCTGATCCCTGGCAGCTGAAGGGAGGTGAGTATGTTTCTTTTAATTTTTAACACCACTTTTCTTTGTTTTTCAGGGAAGGGTTTTTATTTAAAGCCCTTCTCTGAAAAACAATTGCAGGATGCCAGTAGCTGGATCTGTTACAACTGTGGTAGGGAATTCTGTATTCCCCGCAGGTATGATGCATGCAGCAGATGTATTCTTCATCCCCGCGGTGACATGGCATCGGCGGACAGGTAAGTATTTTTTTTAACACTAAAATTCTTGTTTTTCATGGAAGGGCTTATATGTAAAGCCCTTCCCTGAAAAACAATTCAGGGGTGTCAGCAGACCATTGTCTTCAGTGGAGCCACCGGCAGCCGTGGCTCCATTGAAGTCGATGCGTGCATTATTATTATTACATTTTTTTTTTTTACACTAAAATTCTTGTTTTTCAGGGAAGGGCTTATATGTAAAGCTGAAAAAGACATATGTACATCCAGTTTAGTTTATTATCCTGTAACATTAATCCAGAGAAAAGAAAAAAAAACATGAAGTAGAGCCAATTTTCCTAATTTCAGTGAAAGTAATTCCTTCCCGCCTCCAAATCTGACAGTCAAAATAACTAGGAACACAAAAAATGAAGAAAAAAGAAAAAAACAATACAGCTCACCATTAGATGTTGACTTTAATGGTCAGATGTCCTTGTAGAATAATCCACAGGTGCACTGATGTTGCAGGCCGAGCCCAGACCCGGAGCACAGCTGAGAAGTATGAAGATTTTATCCAGCACCACTGTTTTTTTTTAAATCACTTCTTTATTGAATACATATTAAAAAATTCCCATGTGCACAGTGATTAACCCCTTAATGACGTGGCCTTTTTTTTTCTATTTTCGTTTTTTCCTCTCCCCTTTAAAAAAATCATAACTCCTTTATTTATCCATCGACGTCACTGTATGAAGGCTTGTTTTTTGCGGGACGAGTTTTAGTTTTTAATGGTGCTATTTAAAGAACCATATAATGTACTGAAAAACTTTTAAAAAATTTTAAGTGGAGTAAAATGAAAAAAAAAAGACATTCCACCATTTTTCAGTGCGTCTTGTTTCTACGGCGCACAAACTGCAACAAAAACGACATGATAACTTTATTCTATGGGTCAGTACAGTTGCTACAATACCAAACTTAGGGCGCATTCAGACGACCGTATATCGGCCTGGTATTTACGCCAGCCTATATACGGCGTCTCTCTCTGCAGGGGGAGGAGGCTGGAAGAGCCGGGAGCAGTGCTCTGAGCTCCCGCCTCCTCTTTGCGTCCTCTCCACCCCCTCTCCACCCCTCTGCACTATTTGCAATGAGAGGAGGTGGGATGGGGGCGGGGCTAAGTTCTGAGAATTAGCTCCGCCCCTGTCCCGCATCTCCTCATTGAAAATAGTGCAGGGGGGTGGAGAGGAGGCAGAGAGGGGGCGGGAGCTCAGAGCACTGCTCCCGGCTCTTCTTAGCCTCCTCCCCCTGCAGAGAGAGACACCGTATATCGGGCAGCGTGAATACGTGGCCGATATACGTTCGTCTGAATGCACCCTTAGATAGTTTTTTTTTACTATACTACTCTTTTTTTTTCAAAGACATTTAATTTTTTTCAATTATTTTCTGCCGCCATCTTCTGTGCACAATAACTTTTTCATTTTTCCGTCGACGTAGTTGTGTGAGGGCTCATTTTTTGCGGGATGTCCTGTAGTTTCCGATAGTACCAATTCGGAATACATACGACTTTTTGATTGCTTTTTATTGCTAATTTCTGGGAAAAAGTGCATTTCTGGCATTCATTTTTTTTTTTCGGACGACTTTCACCATGTGGGAAAAATAATGTGCTGCTTTGATAGATCGGACTTTTACGCACGCGGCGATACCAAATATGTATTTTTATTTTATAATTTAGATGTTTTAATAATAGATATGGCAAAAGTGGGGTGATATAAACTTTTATAACTTTTTTTTTTTACAATTAATAAAACTTTGTAGATTTTTTTTTTAACTTTACTTTAAAGTCCCCCTGGGTGACTAAAACCAGCGATGCTTTGATTACTCCTGCAGTATGACGTAATGCTATAGCATTACAGCATACTGCCATTTGACAGGCAGTTTATCAAGCCACCCCATGGGAATGGCTTGATAGGCAGTCTGCTAAGGTAGCCCTGGGGAAAGGCTCCCGGCTGCCATGACACCAGCATGGCTCCCCCAATGTCACTGCGGGGGGGCGTGCGGGACCCCCAAACATCAATCGGGGGATTTAAATGCTGCTGTCAGAATTGACAGTGGTATTTAAAGGGTTAATAGCCGCTATCGGCAGATGGCGGCTATTGCCCGCTGGTGTCAGCTGTAGTAAACAGCCCCGCGACCTCTCTGCATACATACTCCGATGCTCCAGGACGTAAATGTACGTCCTGGACCGGGAAGGGGTTAAAAGACAAGCTAACGAGTTTTAATTATACAGCCTTAGGGTTTATTTAGACGACCGTATATTGGCTCAGTTTTCACGCCGAGCCGATATACGGTGTCCTTGTCTGCGGGGGGGGGGGGGGGTGTGGGGGAGGATGGAAGAGCCAGGAGCAGCTGAAGTCTCTGCGCCGACCTCTGTGTAGTGGCCAGCACTTGTAACTGCAGGCATTGATTTCCATGAGAGCCGTGCCTATTGATAGGTCATCAATAGTTGATCAGCCGGGGTCTATCACTCTGGACCCTGACTGATCAGCTGAACAGGTGCATGCTATCAGCGCCGCCGATACACAGAGGTGGGTGTGGAAGCCTTTGCACCGATCTTTGTATAATGGCCAGTGCTTCTAACTACAGACACAGCTCTCATTGATTTAAACTGCTTCTCCTGTGGAAACCGCCGCCTGTCAGCAATTGACATTGACTTCAATAGTAGCCGTCCGTGCGAGAACCACAGTAAAATGGAGCATGCTGCAATTTTTCATTTGTGAGAGGAAACTGAGATTGTCAATGGGACTTTCTAATGTTAAAAATTGCTTGCGATTTTTTTGTGCGATGCGTTTTTAACATTAGAAAGTCCCATTGACAATCGCGATATGACAGCGTTAAAAAAACACAAGTGTGTGGGAGCCCTGACTCAGAGGAATGATGGTTTTGCTTCTTTGGCTCAAGGCAGTGCATTTGCATACAGGGCATGCAAAATATAAAGTGCAAATTTGGCCTCATGCACATTATGCAGATTTTTGCTGCGGAATCCGGAGCGGGTATCCGCCTCCAGATTCCGCAACAATAACCCTCCATAGCATGCTATGGAAAAATGATTCTTCCTGCACACGAGTGGAAACCGATTGCGGATGAAAAATCGCAGCATGCTGTATTTTTGCGCGGATGGCTTCCATTGAAGTCCATGGAAGCTGTCCGATCCTTGGGCTTTCCGCTAGGCAATAACGTGGAAAAAGCAGTAATTAAAAAAAAAATCTGTACTGCGGATGTCCTACGGTGAGCCATGCGGACCATCCATAGTACAAAAAAAGAAAGAGAAACAACAGGTACGCGTGGACGTTCCTGCCAGGCCCAGATTCTCCTCCAAGTAGGAGAAAATAACCCAATTTATACTGTTACACAACGTTTCCAGATTTAACTATTGCCTAATGGTAATACACACTGCAGGAGAATAGACTACCAGTACTACTTAACAGACACTACAAGGGTGATTTCACAGCAGAGATTCCACTTTCCTGCTCTGTTCATTGACTATAATGGAGTCCACCCGCTTTCCGCCCAGCTGTCTGGCTTTTGGGAAGGAAGAGAAAGTGCAGCATACAGAGCTTTTTTCCTCCTGCATTCTCAGCCGGATCCGCAACGGAACCTTTGACACGGGCCTAAAAAGAATTCTATGACAGTTATCTTCATAGCACTTTTCACACAAACTAGGCCAAAATGTAAAATCAGGGTGGGAAAAATTAAATACACGCTTACCATTGGAATTAAGAAGGTAAGTAGCAGTCATGTGCTGCTATTCAAATACTCTTGATTAATTGATTTTCAGCAACTGTGACCACCTCTATAGAAGCAGAAGTTGTTGCTGGTCCTGAGCATTCAGCAAATATTAACACAATGCTAAGGAGGAAAGCAATGATCTTAAAGAAGCAATTGTTACTGCCCATCAATCTGTGAAATGTCCAAACAATCTGGAGTCCATCATTCTACAAAGATTATTCACAGGGGGAAACCATTCAAACCTGTTGACAATCTTCCCAGTAGACATCCCCTCCCTAAGGTAAGACTGCTCAATGCAAAGAACAATTAAATAAAAAAACAAGAACTACATCTCGGACTCTAAAGGCCTCAGTTAGTATGTTAAATGTTCTAGTTCATGATGGTACAATTAGAAATACGGAGCAAGTTCGGCTTGTTTGCAGGGTTGTCAGGAGAGAGCCTCTTTTTTTTCTTAAAAAACATGGCAGCACTGCTAAAGTTTGCAAAGTTGCATCTAAACAAACCATAAGACTTCTGGAACAATGTAATTTGGAAACATGAAAACAAAGTGGAAATTTGGCTATAATGTTCAGCGCCATGTTTGGGGAAAATGAAACCCAGATTTCAATCCAAACACCTAATACTAACTGTCAAGCACAGTGGTGGAGGGTGATGATTTGGGATTGTTTTGCAGCCACAGGACTTCTGCACCTTGCAGTCATTGAGTCGATCATGAACTCTTCTGTATACTGACATTTTCTGAAATCAAATGTGAGGCCATCTATGCAAAATTTAAAGCTAGGCCAAAATTGGGTTATGCAACTGGACAATTATTCCAAACACACCAGCAAATCTACATCAGAGTAGCAGAAAAAGAGAAGAATCAAGGTGGCTTAACGGAATACTTTTTTAAAAGTTTATATTTCACTGTCCTGAATAAAGACGAAATAAAGTATCATTGATTGGAGATCAACATGTTGAAGCTAAAGTCCACACCTTAAGGGTGCGTTCACACGATCGCATAAACGTCGCATTTTGCGACCAAACGTATATATGTGACCATCTGAGGCAATGGTTTCGAATGTATTCGTTCACATGGGCGATTTTACGGCGCGTAAAAACGGCAACCCGAAAAAAAACGGAACATATGCGACCGAAATACGCGCCAACGCATATTCGATGGCCGAAAAGATAGTTTGCAAAGTAGAAACAAACGAAAATACGCTTTCTAGCTCTGGTCGTGATCGGCGAAAAACGTTCTCTCGGGCGATTATACGTTGCGCTCGTGCGAACGTAAATACGCCTACGCTCGTCTGCCTGCACCCTAAGGCTTCTTTCACACGAGCGCATATATACGCTACGTTGTTAGTGAAAGATTTGGTGAACGGGCGTACAAATCAAACATTTGTGTACCCGTTTATATGGCCTGCATGGGCACCTATGGGAGCCCAAGGCAGCGGCCGTAGGTGGGAAGGAGTTTAGCAGCGTGGCTGCTAAACTCCCTCCCTCTGATCTCCTGTCCTCATGCAGGCTCACGTCTCTTCCTCCCCTCTCGTCCTGTGTAATTGGAGGGGGCGGTGCAGGGCCGTATGTTTTCTGCACGGAGCGCCCGCCTGTTATACAAATGGCAAATACTGACTGGCAAATACCTGCTCTGCTAGAGTTAATAACTCTGCTACACTAAAGTTGTGTGTCACTTTTTCAGGGCCACACTACAGTTCTAAAAGTTATTGTTCATTGAATATACGCAGTGGGTCCTTCCCTTTGCAAAAAAGCGAAAACATTATATTTGGCCTGCAGGCTTGCGCCAATTTATTTCCTGCCTGGGAAATCAAATCACTGGTAATACAGCATGCTGAGGGGTAGGGGTAGGCCTAGAGGACGTGGACGCGGCCGAGGACGCGGAGGGCCAAGTGAGGGTGTGGGCACAGGCCGAGCTCCTGATCCAGGTGTGTCGCAGCCGACTGCTGCGCGATTAGGAGAGAGGCACGTTTCTAGCGTCCCCACATTCATCGCCCAATTAATGGGTCCACGCGGGAGACCTTTATTAGAAAATGAGCAGTGTGAGCAGGTCCTGTCCTGGATGGCAGAAAGTGCTTCGAGCAACCTATCGTCCAGCCACAGTTCTGCGCCGTCCACTGCTGCAAATCCGAATCCTCTGTCTGCTGCTCCTCCTTCCTCCCAGCCTCCTCACTCCACTACAATGACACCTGCTCAGGAGCGGGAACACTCCCAGGAACTGTTCTCGGGCCCCTGCTCAGATTGGGCAGCAGTGGTTCCTCTCCCACCAGAGGAGTTTATCGTCACTGATGCCCAACCATTCGAAAGTTCCCGGGGTCCGGGGGAAGAGGCTGGGGACTTCCGCCAACTGTCTCAAGAACTTTCTGTGGGTGAGGAGGACGATGACGATGAGACACAGTTGTCTTGCAGTGAGGTAGTAGTAAGGGCAGTAAGTCCAAGGGAGCAGCGCACAGAGGATTCGGAGGAAGAGCAGCAGGACGATGAGGTGACTGACCCCACCTGGTGTGCAACGCCTACTCAGGACAGGTCTTCAGAGGGGGAGGCAAGGGCATCAGCAGGGCAGGTTGCAAGAGGCAGTGCGGTGGCCAGGGGTAGAGGCAGGGCCAGACCGAATAATCCACCAAGTGTTTCCCAAAGCACACCCTCGCGCCATGCCACCCTGCAGAGGCCGAGGTGCTCTAAGGTCTGGCAGTTTTTCACAGAGACGCCTGACGACCGACGAACAGTGGTGTGCAACCTTTGTCGCGCCAAGATCAGCCGGGGAGCCACCACCAACAGCCTCACCACCACCAGCATGCGCAGACATATGATGGCCAAGCACCCCACAAGGTGGGACGAAGGCCGTTCACCGCCTCCGGTTTGCACCGCTGCCTCTCCCCCTGTGCCCCAACCTGCCACTGAGATCCAACCTCCCTCTCAGGACACAGGCACAACCGTCTCATGGCCTGCACCCACACCCTCACCTCCGCTGTCCTCGGCCCCATCCAGCAATGTCTCGCACCGCACAGTCCAGCCGTCGCTAGCGCAAGTGTTGGAGCGCAAGCGCAAGTACGCCACCACGCACCCGCACGCTCAATCGTTAACCGTCCACATAGCCAAATTTATCAGCCTTGAGATGCTGCCGTATAGGGTTGTGGAAACGGAGTCCTTCAAAGCTATGATGGCGGCGGCGGCCCCGCGCTACTCAGTTCCCAGTCGCCACTACTTTTCCCGATGTGCCGTCCCAGCCCTGCACGACCACGTCTCCCGCAACATTGTACGCGCCCTCACCAATGCGGTTAGTGGCAAGGTCCACTTAACTACGGACACGTGGACAAGCATAGGCGGGCAGGGCCACTACATCTCCCTGACGGCACATTGGGTGAATTTAGTGGAGGCTGGGACAGAGTCAGAGCCTGGGACCGCTCACGTCCTACCCACCCCCAGAATTGCGGGCCCCAGCTCGGTGGTGGTATCTGTGGCGGTGTATGCTTCCTCCACTAAAGCACCCTCCTCCTCCTCCTCCTCAACCTCTGTCTCGCAATCTAGATGTGTCAGCAGCAGCAGGACGTCGCCAGCAGTCGGTGTCGCGCGGCGTGGCAGCACAGCGGTGGGCAAGCGTCAGCAGGCCGTGCTGAAACTACTCAGCTTAGGAGATAGGAGGCACACGGCCCACGAATTGCTGCAGGGTCTGACAGAGCAGACGGACCGTTGGCTTGCGCCGCTGAGCCTCCAACCGGGCATGGTCGTGTGTGACAACGGCCGTAACCTGGTGGCGGCTCTGCAGCTCGGCAGCCTCACGCACGTGCCATGCCTGGCCCACGTCTTTAATTTGGTGGTTCAGCGCTTTCTGAAAAGCTACCCACGCTTGTCAGACCTGCTCGTAAAGGTGCGCCGGCTCTGCGCACATTTCCGCAAGTCCCACACAGACGCTGCCACCCTGCGCACCCTGCAACATCGCTTTAATCTGCCAGTGCACCGACTGCTGTGTGACGTGCCCACACGGTGGAACTCTACGCTCCACATGTTGGCTAGGCTCTATGAGCAGCGTAGAGCTATAGTGGAATACCAACTCCAACATGGGCGGCGCATTGGGAGTCAGCCTCCTCAATTCTTTTCAGAAGAGTGGGCCTGGTTGGCAGACATCTGCCAGGTCCTTCGAAACTTTGATCAGTCTACCCAGGTGGTGAGCGGCGATGCTGCAATCATTAGCGTCACCATTCCTCTGCTATGCATCTTGAGAAGTTCCCTGCAAACCATAAAGGCAGCCGCTTTGCGCTCGGAAACAGAGCTGGGGGAAGACAGTATGTCGCTGGATAGTCAGAGCACCCTCCTGTCTATATCTCAGCGCGTTCAGGAGGAGGAGGAGGAGGATGAGGAGGATGAGGAGGAGGGGGAAGAGACAGCTTGGCCCACTGCTGACGGTACCCATGCTGCTTGCCTGTCATCATTTCAGCGTGTATGGCCTGAGGAGGAGGAGGAGGAGGATCCTGAAAGTGATCTTTCTAGTGCGGACAGCCATGTGTTGCGTACAGGTACCCTGGCACACATGGCTGACTTCATGTTAGGATGCCTTTCTCGTGACCCTCGCATTCAACGCATTCTGGCCACTACGGATTACTGGGTGTACACACTGCTCGACCCACACTATAAGGAGAACCTTCCCAGTCTCATTCCCGAAGAGGAAAGGGGTTCGAGAGTGTTGCTATACCACAGGACCCTGGCGGACAAGCTGATGGTAAAATTCCCATCCGACAGCGCTAGTGGCAGAAGGCGCTGTTCCGAGGGCCAGGTAGCAGGGGAGGTGCGTAGATCGAGCAGCATGTACAGCCCAGACAGTGCAACAGTCTTTAAGGGCCTGGCCAGCTTCATGGCTCCCCAGCAAGACTGTGTCACAGCTCCCCAGTCAAGGCTGAGTCGGCGGGAGCACTGTAAAAGGATGGTGAGGGAGTACGTAGGCGATCGCACGACCATCCTCGGTGACGCCTCTGCCCCCTACAACTACTGGGTGTCGAAGCTGGACACGTGGCCTGAACTAGCGCTGTATGCCCTGGAGGTGCTTGCTTGTCCTGCGGCTAGCGTCTTGTCGGAGAGGGTGTTTAGTGCGGCTGGGGGAATCATCACAGATAAGCGTACCCGCCTGTCAACCGACAGTGCCGACAGGCTAACACTCATCAAGATGAACAAAGCCTGGATTTCCCCAGACTTCTCTTCTCCACCAGCGGACAGCAGCGATACGTAAGCAATACGTATTATGCACCCGCGGATGGAAGCTACGTTCTCTCTCACCATCCAAAACGGGGACATTTCTGCTTCATCAATCTGTGTCTAATATTCCTCCTCCTCCTCCTGCTCCTCCTCCTGAAACCTCACGTAATCACGCTGAACGGGCAATTTTTCTTAGGGCCACAAGGCTCACTCATATAATTTTTCGAAACAATTTTTATATGTTTCAATGCTCTTAAAAGCGTTGAAACTTTAACTTGAACCAATTTTTCGTTAAACTGGGCTGCCTCCAGGCCTAGTTACCACTTAAGCCACATTAACCAAAGCGATTAATGGGTTTCACCTGCCATCTTGGTTGGGCCAATTTTTACTGAGGTACTTTAGTACTGTTGGTACACAAATTTTTTGGGGCCCTCACCTACAGTGTAATCATAGCAATTTGTATGTTCTTCACCTGCACTCATGGTACAGAAGTGTGTGTGGGGTTGGCCTACACTTTAGCTACATAAATGTAACTTGGGCCTTGGCTATACTGCAGCTACTGAAATGGAACTAAGACTGCGCTCCCACTATACTGCTGCTTCGGAATTGTTACTGGGGCCTGTCTTGAGTGCTACTATTGCTGACATGGAACGAAGACTGCGCTCCCGCTATACTGCTGCTTCGGAATTGTTACTGGGGCCTGTCTTGAGTGCTACTATTGCTGACATGGAACGAAGACTGCGCTCCCGCTATAATGCTGCTTCGGAATTGTTACTGGGGCCTGTCTTGAGTGCTACTATTGCTGACATGGAACGAAGACTGCGCTCCCGCTATAATGCTGCTTCGGAATTGTTACTGGGGCCTGTCTTGAGTGCTACTATTGCTGACATGGAACGAAGACTGCGCTCCCGCTATAATGCTGCTTCGGAATTGTTACTGGGGCCTGTCTTGAGTGCTACTATTGCTGACATGGAACGAAGACTGCGCTCCCGCTATAATGCTGCTAGTGATATGTTAGTGGGGCCTGTCCTAATGCTACGGCTGAAATGTTACGAATTCTGGGCTCTGCCTATACCGCTGCTAATGGTATGTCTCTGGGGTGTGGAAACAGAGGCTTCCCAAAGACATGATGGCGGCGAGGCCATTTCCCACCAACGCGGTTACTGTAAAGGTGCATATAACCACGGACACGTGTAGAGGACACGTAGTGCCTCAAAAACATCCCCCTCCTCCTCCAACAGGGAAAACAAACATTCTTGGCAAATGCCTTTGCATTGGTTCGTCTGGTGGCAGTCCAAGAATTTCACCTTTACCGACACTACAAGAGAGCCCCCCCACCATCCCCCCGCCACGGCCCACTTAATCCTGGCCACATTCCGAAAACCAACAAAATAAAACCGCGCTACTAGGTCCGCAGTCACCACCACATTAACAGCAACGCGGTTACTGTTAAGGTACATATTACCAGTCTGACTGGGGCATGCAGAGACACCTTGACAGAATGAATAGTGTGTGGCACATAGGTTCCCCATTGCTATGCCCACGTGTGCAGCTCCTGATGGCGGTGGCACAGGATTCTATTTCTCATTGCTTCTGTACAGCATTGTGGGCTATCGCCCCACCACTTTTAAAGAGGGTCGCTGCCTAGCCGTGCCAACCCCTCTGCAGTGTGTGCCTGCGGTTCCTCCTCATGGCAGACGCACTTCTAAATAGACATGAGGGTGGTGTGGCATGAGGGCAGCTGAAGACTGCGCAGGGACACTTTGGTGTGCGCTGTGGGGGGGAGGGGGGGGGGCGGTTGGGCAGCATGTAACCCAGGAGAAGTGGCAGTGGAGTGTCATGCAGGCAGTGATTGTGCTTTGTTGGAGGTAGTGTGGTGCTTTGCTAAGGTATGCATTGCTAATGAGGGCTTTTCAGAAGTAAAAGTTGTTGGGAGGGGGGGGGCCCACTCTTGCCGCTATTGTGGCTTAATAGTGGGACCTGTGAACTTGAGATGCAGCCCAACACGTAGCCCCTCGCCTGCCCTATCCGTTGCTGTGTCGTTCCCATCACTTTGTTGAATTGCCCAGATTTTCACACATGAAAACCTTAGCGAGCATCGGCGAAATACAAAAATGCTCGAGTCGCCCATTGACTTCAATGGGGTTCGTTATTCGAAACGAACCCTCAAGCATCGCGAAAAGTTCGTTCCGAGTAACGAGCACCCGAGCATTTTGGTGCTCGCTCATCTCTATTTATTACCACACTCAGTAGTTGCAGCCTAGCAGGGGTTAACTGTCCGTACTAGTTGTGAATCCATTAGTTGCTAATTAACTAATATAGCCAGGGTGTATCACTCAGCTATCTTAGAATCCTGTGGCAGTTACTACTCAGTGCTACTTGTGTTTGACTTCTGTATACTGGCTTCCCATTGACCCTGCTTCTGGATAACTCTCGTTTTAATATTCTAAATTCTGACCTTTTATTTTGCCTGTCGTTCTGGTTCCTGTAGTCATCCTGGTATTTGATCCAGATCTGTACCCATCTCTGATATTTTATTTCTCTTTACTGCGACATGCTCCAACTTTGTTTGAATCTGTTGCCTGTTCACAGCACCAATCAGCACCTACTCTGAGAACACAACTTGGGGATCATAGAATTAAAGTACAAAAAGGTGTTACAGGGTGAAGATCTAGGAGGTGCCAAGCTAGCGTAGCCAGTGCAAGGCCTGATTGTGGTAACTTCTCCTAACAGAGCATTGTAACAGATTAACTGGCCAATACTGTAATATGGAGCTAGTACAATTATTGCCTGATGAAGTGCCGTATCTAAACAGCTTGCCGAACAAGAGCAAATACCTGATTTTATGCATAGACTATCTCAAGGGGCATAGAATTGGTGAGCTATCCAGTTTTTTTTAGGGATTGAGTCTCAGCCTGACAGGATCATTTTAAACTAAGAAGCCAAGGCGTGAGTTTGTAATCTAACGTGAAGATCCAGTGGGATGATCTAAGTGGACATGAGTTGGATTCTTTGTCCACTTAGAGCCTGGAGGAGTAACCAAGAAGTAGGTCAAAAATACATGCAAGAATCAAGGCCTTATGATATAGAGAGAAAACCTATTCCTCCATATACATCTATCTATCTATCTATCTATCTATCTATCTATAGCTGAAAGCCCTCACTGACTGACTCACTCACTGACTGACTGACTGACTCGCCAAAAGTTCTCCAATTTCCCGATGTCATAGAAACATGAAATTTGGCACAAGCATAGATTATCTCCAAAATAGGAAAAGAAATTGGGTCCCAACTCGATTATTCAATTCTAGCGCAAAAGAATTGGCGTCGAAATTTAACGTACATAATCTAAATCACTCACTTCCCAATGTCATAGAAACTGAAAATTTGGCACGAGCTTTGATTATGTCATAAATAGGAAAAGTTAATGGGTCCCAACTCGATTATTCAACTCTAGCGCAAAAGAATTGGCGTCGAAATTTTACGTGCGGAATGTAATTTTCTTACTTTCCGGTGTCATAGAAACGGGAAATTTGGCACGAGCATTGATTATGTCATAAGTAGGAAAAGCTAATGGGTCCCAACTCGATTATTCAATTCTATGCGAAAAAGAATTAGCGTCCAAATTTTAAGTGCGGAATGTGATTTCTTCACTTTCCGGTGTCATAGAAACAGGAAATTTGGCACGAGCATTGATTATGTCATAAATAGGAAAAGCTAATGGGTCCCAACTCGATAATTCATTTATATGCGCAAAAGAATCAGCGTCCAAATTTTACGTACGGAATCTAATTTTCTCACTTTCTGGTGTCATAGAAACATGAAATTTGGCACGAGCATTGATTATGTCATAAATAGTAAAAGTTAATAGGTCCCAACTCCATTATTCAATTCTAGCGCAAAATAATTAGCGTCCAAATTTTACGTACGGAATCTAATTTTCTCACATTCCGGTGTCATAGAAACGGAAAATTTGGCACGAGCATTGATTATGTCATAAATAGGAAAAGTGAATGGGTCCCAACTCGATTATTCAATTCTAGCGCAAAAGAATTGGCGTCGAAATTTTACGTGTGGAATGTAATTTTCTCACTTTCCGGTGTCATAGAAACGGGAAATTTGGCACGAGCATTGATTATGTCATAAGTAGGAAAAGCTAATGGTCCCAACTCGATTATTTAATTCTATGCGCAAAAGAATTAGCGTCCAAATTTTACGTGCGGAATGTAATTTTCTCACTTTCCGGTGTCATAGAAACGGGAAATTTGGCAAGAGCATTGATTATGTCATAAATAGGAAAAGTTAATAGGTCCCAACTCCATTATTCAATTCTAGCGCAAAAGAAATGGCGTCGAAATTTTACGTGCGGAATGTAATTTTTTCACTTTCCGGTGTCATAGAAACAGGAAATTTGGCACGAGCATTGATTATGTCATAAATAGGAAAAGTTAATAGGTCCCAACTCAATTATTCAATTCTATGCGCAAAAGAATTAGCGTCCAAATTTTACGTACGAAATCTCATTTTCTCACTTTCCGGTGTCATAGAAACGGGACATTTGGCACGAGCATTGATTATGTCATAAATAGGAAAAGCTAATGGGTCCCAACTCGATTATTCAATTCTATGCGCAAAAGAATTAGCGTCCAAATTTTACGTGTGGAATGTAATTGTCTCACTTTCCGGTGTCATAGAAACGGGAAATTTGGCACAAGCATTGATTATGTCATAAATAGGAAAAGCTAATGGGTCCCAACTCGATTATTCATTTATATGCGCAAAAGAATCAGCGTCCAAATTTTACGTACGGAATCTAATTTTCTCACTTTCTGGTGTCATAGAAACATGAAATTTGGCACGAGCATTGATTATGTCATAAATAGGAAAAGTTAATAGGTCCCAACTCCATTATTCAATTCTAGCGCAAAAGAATTAGCGTCCAAATTTTACGTACAGAATCTAATTTTCTCACATTCCGGTGTCATAGAAACAGAAAATTTGGCACGAGCATTGATTATGTCATAAATAGGAAAAGTGAATGGGTCCCAACTCGATTATTCAATTCTAGCGCAAAAGAATTGGCGTCGAAATTTTACGTGTGGAATGTAATTTTCTCACTTTCCGGTGTCATAGAAACGGGAAATTTGGCACGAGCATTGATTATGTCATAAATAGGAAAAGCTAATGGGTCCCAACTCGATTATTCATTTATGTGCGCAAAAGAATCAGCGTCCAAATTTTACGTGCGGAATGTAATTTTCTCACTTTCCGGTGTCATAGAAACGGGAAATTTGGCACGAGCATTGATTATGTCATAAATAGGAAAAGTTAATAGGTCCCAACTCCATTATTCAATTCTAGCGCAAAAGAAATGGCGTCGAAATTTTACGTGCGGAATGTAATTTTTTCACTTTCCGGTGTCATAGAAACAGGAAATTTGGCACGAGCATTGATTATGTCATAAATAGTAAAAGTTAATAGGTCCCAACTCAATTATTCAATTCTATGCACAAAAGAATTAGTGTCTAAATTTTACGTACGAAATCTCATTTTCTCACTTTCCGGTGTCATAGAAACAGGACATTTGGCACGAGCATTGATTATGTCATAAATAGGAAAAGCTAATGGGTCCCAACTCGATTATGCAATTCTATGCGCAAAAGAATTAGCGTCCAAATTTTACGTGTGGAATGTAATTTTCTCACTTTCCGGTGTCATAGAAACGGGAAATTTGGCACGAGCATTGATTATGTCATAAATAGGAAAAGCTAATGGGTCCCAACTCGATTATTCAATTCTATGCGCAAAAGAATTAGCGTCCGAATTTTACGTGCGGAATGTAATTTTCTCACTTTCTGGTGTCATAGAAACGGGAAATTTGGCACGAGCATTGATTATGTCATAAATAGGGAAAGCTAATGGGTCCCAACTCCATTATTCAATTCTATGCGCAAAAGAATTAGCGTCCAAATTTTATGTACATAATCTAAATCTCTCACATTCCGGTGTCATAGAAACGGGAAATTTGGCACGAGCATTGATTGTGTCATAAATATGAAAAGTTAATAGGTCCCAACTCGATTATTCAATTCTAAGCACAAAAGAATTAGTGTCCAAATTTTATGTAGGTAATCTAATTCTCTCTCTTCCTGATGTCATTTTATATAAAGTAAACGTCGCATGGTTACCTCCACGTGGTGTTTCCTGGGTAACGCAGAGAACTATGCAAAATGGTGAACATATGTTTTTCCTCAGTATCTCTAAATAAACCACGACTTCATAACATTTTCCGTGTGAACACCAGATAAACACCAGTACCAAATTAACTCGGGCGAAGCCGGATATATCAGCTAGTATATCTATATATATAAAGCTGAAAGCCCTCACTGACTCACTGACTCACTGACTCACTGACTGACTCGCCAAAAGTTCTCCAATTTCCCGATGTCATAGAAACATGAAATTTGGCACAAGCATAGATTATCTCCAAAATAGGAAAAGAAATTGGGTCCCAACTCGATTATTCAATTCTAGCGCAAAAGAATTGGCGTCGAAATTTAACGTACATAATCTAAATCACTCACTTCCCAATGTCATAGAAATGGGAAATTTGGCACGAGCATTGATTATGTCATAAAAAAAAAGCTAATGGGTCTCAACTTGATTATTCAATTCTATGCGCAAAAGAATTAGCGTCCAAATTTTACGTGCGGAATGTAATTTCTTCACTTTCCGGTGTCATTGAAACAGGAAATTTGGCACGAGCATTGATTATGTCATAAATAGGAAAAGCTAATGGGTCCCAACTCCATTATTCGATTCTATGCGCAAAACAATTGGCGTCGAAATTTCACGTGCGGAATGTAATTTCTTCACTTTCCAGTGTCATAGAAACAGGAAATTTGGCACAAGCATTGATTATGTCATAAATAGGAAAAGCTAATGGGTCCCAACTAGATTATTCAATTATATGCGCAAAAGAATTAGCGTCCAAATTCTACGTACGGAATGTAATTTTCTCATTTTCCGGTGTCATAGAAACGTGAAATTTGGCACGAGCATTGATTGTCATAAATGTGAAAAGCTAATGGGTCCCCACTCGATTATTCAATTCTATGCGCCAAAGAATTAGCGTCCAAGTTTTACATACGGAATGTAATTTTCTCACTTTCCGGTGTCATAGAAACGTGAAATTTGGCACGAGCATTGATTATGTCATAAATAGGAAAAGCGAACGGGTCCCAACTCGATTATTCAATTCTATGCGCAAAAGAATTAGCATCCAAATTTAACGTACGGAATGTAATTTTTTTCACTTTCCGGTGTCATACAAACGTGAAATTTGGCACGAGCATTGATTGTGTCATATATTGGAAAAGTTAATGGGTCCCAACTCAATTATTCAATTCTATGCGCAAAAGAATTAGCATCCAAATTTTACGTACGGAATCTAATTCTCTCACTTCCCGATGTCAGAGAAACTTGAAATTTGCCATAAGCATTGAATATGTCATAAATAGGAAAAGTTAATGCGTCCCAACTCGATTATTCAATTCTAAGTGCAAAAGAATTAGCATCCAAATTTTACGTATGGAATCTAATTCACTCACTTCCTGATGTCATTTTATATAAAGGAAACGTCGCATGGTTACCTCCCGTGGTGTTTCCTGGGTAACGCAGAGAACTATGCAAAATGGTACACCAGTACCAAATTAACTCGGGCGAAGCCGGGTATATCAATATATATATATATATATATATATATATATATATATATATATATATATATATATATAAAATTATTATTAAAAAAAAATTCGGAGACATCTGGATTGAATGAGTAGTACGTGCCCTTTAGTACCCCTAAATAAATCAAGAAGACACAGATTATTATTTTGAAGAAAAAAAAAGGTCCCAGAGCTCTAAAAAGGAATCATTTAAAAGACCGAGGATTTGGGGCAAAATACCCATTTTCAATATGTGGATTCTGCTGAAACACAATAATGGAAGTTTAAACCAATTCAGAACATACTTTTCTATAAAACCCAAAAGGTTGGGCATTCAAAGAGGTTCCTGTTCTCAGATTTGTAATGTTAAAATATTGTAAACGTTAGGAATTAGTAATTAATAAGTACTTAAAGGAGTTTTTTTACCATTTGAAGGGAAACTTGGAACTAAGATGAGCTACATCTCTTTCAGGGAAGTGATTGAGCATCTCTGATTTTTAATGTCAAAATATGAATGGAAAATCTCTAGCACCTATAAAATTCTTCAACTTTATTGATACATCATATTAAAAATATGGTGGGAATGTGCATTCAGGTTAAAACGACTTGCGTGTTTCAACTCAAAGGAGCCTTACAAAATGCAATACAATACACTGCTTTCAATATACACTAATTATTGAGTTATTACTCCCTTGAAAATTGCAGCTGGAGATGGGGAGCAAGCTGATCATGTGTGTGGTGGGTGGGGTTTAGCAGTAATGAGAAATGTGAAAGAAGAATAAGATACACCCAAGGGGATTATGGGAAATGTAGTAGAAGTGTCAGGACTCAAACCCAGGAGCTCCTGTATTCCAGGTGGCGTCCCGACCTGCTGAGCTATTTAGAGACCTAGATAGCTCATTTGCTGAACATTATTCTTTCCTCCTGTTAATCTAGTTCCTGTTTGACTCCACTCTGTTTTCCCGATTAGACGCCCAATATAAGCCTGGCCAGGTGTCTCCCTCATTGCGTGATTATTGATCTCCCAGTCTGTAATCAAACTCCTCTTCTTCCTGTTCCTCTTTCTACAAATAGCTGCACTGTGTACCGACCTCTGGCTTCCCCCAACTTTACCACCCGCCTGCTCCTTGTACCGCAACCGATATCGGCTGTGTACCAACCTCCTGACTTTCCTACCTGCCTGCTCCTTTGTACTGCAACCAATATTACCTGTGTACCGACCTCTGCCTTCACCCCTATTCCATTATCTGCCTGCTCCTTTGTACTGCAACCGATCCTACCTGTGTACTGACCTCTGGCTTCCCCTGACCACGCTACTGGAATGCACTGGTCACAGCAGAGAGGCTCCAAACCTTCACCAGATCATTATAAGAAGCAACATACAGGAAGTCTGTGAAGAGTATGTAAACAGTGCACAGTGGATTCCACAAAATAAAGAGCACAAAATCAAGAGGAACGGTTATGGGTGGATTTACTATTTACTATATTATTGTGTGATGATTTATGTCTAGTTTGAAATTTGACTTTGGTCTTGGACAACCCTTTAAAGAAAACCATAAAACAGAGCAACTACATTTTGCCAAACGTTACATAGAGAAACCCTTAATTCTTCTGGAAAATGTTCTATAGACAGACAAAACCAAACTACAGCTGTTTAGCAATGTATACCAGCCTTATGTTCATAGACAACAAAATGTGCTTATAAAGAATATTGTAAAGTGAAATATGTTGGAGGATCCATAATGTTGTGGGGATGCTTTGCTGCCTTTGGGATTGGAGACCTTGAATGTGTTACAGGAACTAAGTAATCAGAGGATTATCAGTGTTAAAGTGCCCCAAAGTGTAAAAAACTTTAGTGTTTCCCCAAAAATAAGACCCACCGCAAAAATAAGCCCTAGCCTGATTTTTCAGGATTTTCAGGGAGGCTTGAAATATAAGCCCTACCCCAAAATGAGCCCTGCTTACATTACATGAAAAAAAATAGGAATACATTACCCAGGAGGCTCGGTCCAGGTCCCTCCCGCTGCTCTCCCGAGTCCCAGTGCGGTTCCCGCAGTCCTCGGCCACCCACACTAGATCACTTCCTCATTATGGGATTCATAAATCTCGCCTCAATGAAGCTATAGATGTGATTGGTTCTTCGAGCACTGCATTGATTAGCTGAGCTGCGACGCTTGATGAACCAATCCTAGCCGCAGCTCAGCCAATTCATAAATCCAGCCTCCCCGAATTGATGACTGTGATTGGCTGACCCATGGCACTCGAAGAACCAATCAATGAGGCACTCGAAGAACCAATTGGTTAGTGAAGGCCGGATTTATGAATCCCCTAACCAGGAAGTGATCATACCCCGACATGTTTCGCCAATAAAATGGTGTCATCAGGTCAAATGGGGCTAGAACACATGTCATGTGACAGATCGAGAGTTTATAAATCCTCTGATGAAAGGGGCACATCAGAAATCAAACTGCCAAAGCACACACCTGCCAGGCAGTCATATAGGGATATCCAATCCACTGACAGCTCGCCAGAGTGCATCTTCTATTCTCTATCTCTGCCTCTCTCTCTGTTTTTATTCAGCTGCAGAGGATAAAAAAAAGACTCAGGTAATGTAGGTAGCCTAATAACCAAATAGGTTGTGATTGGCTGCAGACAGACTGGTCAGGGGACTGAGGCAAGTTATTGGTGGACACAATGGTGCAGGAGGAAGAATGGGAGAAGCAGGAGAACAAAGAGAGAAGAGGAGAAACAGAGAAAAGCAGGGAAGGAGAGTCCGCTTGACAGTGAGTGGAGGGCAGTCACAGGGAGAGTGAGACTGTTGCAGGGAGAGTGAGCTGTCACAGTGAGGAGAATAGAGGATGCGGAGGACAGGAGAGATGACTGTGACATCATCACAGGTCCTTCATTTCTGTGCAGATTTCAGGTGGACAACATCCACAACACCCCTCCCACTTCCGCAGTCTCAGTTGCTATGGAATCCCAACGACCACCTGTCTCTAAGTGAGTGACTGTCAGTTACATGTGAAGATACCACCGTCATGGAATCAGTCACTGAGGCTCTGAACTTTATTAAAAACCTGCAGAACCGGAAAGCTGCTGTGTGCTTACAGGATCTGTGATCTCACCGTCATGCTATCAGTCACCTGTGTGGGAGAAGTCCGGGGTCACATGACCAAGGGGGTGATCCATGTGTGCAGGACTCTGCTGTGCTGGTTGTGATCCCTGTTTGGGATGAAAAATGTATGTAGCAGAGCTATGTGTGTGAGACGTGTATGTACCAGGGCTGTGTGGCGCATTACACTGGTACTGTAATCTCCTAATAATTACTAATTATTCTAATATACTGTATACTACAAGGAAAAAAATTTCAATAGTGTGATCATAATTTTATAAAGTGCCAAGGGAAAATAAAAATATAATAACATGAATTAATATAAATCGCAAACCTAAACTGGATTATGGAGAAGACCTGGGAGTATCAAAAGGATGTACATGTGTTTCATCGACCTGATTATGTAGAACATGACAAGCTTTGGAAGTGTCTGAAGCAAATGTCCCAGAACATATTGAACAGCTTATAAGGTTGCTTTACAACAACCAAGAAGCAACAGTCAGGACAGCCTATGGAAACACGAATTGGTTCAGAATCGAAAGGTGTATGGCCAGGCTGCATTCTATCACCAGCGCTTTTCAATCTGTACATAGAAAGGATCATGAGGACAATCTCATGTATTCATGAGGACTATAGCACCACCTTTATCTGCAGGTTTAATGCTGATCTCCTTGTTGCTCTTAAAGGGGTTGTCCTGCGCCAAAACGGGTTTGTTTTTTTTTTTAACCCCCCCCCCCCCCCCCCCCCGTTCGGCGCGAGACAACCCCGATGCAGGGGTTAAAAAAACAAACCGCTCAGCGCTTACCTGAATCCCGGCGGTCCGGCGTCTTCATACTTACCTGCTGAAGATGGCCGCCGGGGTCTGCTCCCTCCGTGGACCGCAGCTCTTCTGTGCGGTCCATTGCCGATTCCAGCCTCCTGATTGGCTGGAATCGGCACGTGACGGGGCGGAGCTACACGGAGCCGGCATTCTGCACGAGCGGCTCCATTGAAGAGAGCAGAAGACCCGGACTGCGCAAGCGCAGCTAATTTGGCCATCGGAGGGCGAAAATTAGTCGGCTCCATGGGAACGAGGACGCTAGCAACGGAGCAGGTAAGTAAAAAACTTTTTATAACTTCTGTATGGCTCATAATTAATGCACAATGTACATTACAAAGTGCATTAATATGGCCATACAGAAGTGTATAGACCCACTTGCTGCCGCGGGACAACCCCTTTAAGCGCACAGATGGCCCTTCTTTCCAGCATATTGATATTAAATGTTTCCCTTTTCGGCTTGTCCAGTATAGTACATTGTACCATATGCCAAAATGAGTATATATATTTGTCCAAAGTGAGATTGCGGCTAGGAGGGGGGTGTCCAATCAGACTACTTTTTGGCCCCCAGTTCCTCTTGCGTTTGGGTGATTTAAAGTCCTGTGTAGTCTTTGTCATGGAATAACTCTTTCAGTCTAAGTCTCCTGAAATATTCCTCCATGTTGCTACAGAGTTCTGTTTTGTCAAGCATTTTACTGGGACAGAATGGTAGTCCCCTGGAGAAGAGACTGAGCTCCACATTACTGGGGTTGTGAGATGACAGCTTGATTACACAGCTGATTTTACCTTTGTCCGTGTCCTGTTGGGATACTGCCAGACTCAGGGTGTTCCTGATCAGTGTTTGGGTACAGGCCTGCTTTGAGTCAAAGTTTCTGGAGGGTCTTTTGCTTGCTCTTAATTAGGCAGCACTGTAGTGCTGTGTAAAAGTGTTGCATTTCCAGGTTCATGTCCTCTAAGTGTGTTCCTTAAAGGGGTTGTCCCGCGCCGAAACGGGTTTTTTTTTTTTTTCAATAGCCCCCCCATTCGGCGCGAGACAAACCCGATGCAGGGATAAAAAAAAAAAACAGATAGTACTTACCCGAATCCCCGCGCTCCGGTGACTTCTTACTTACCTTGTGAAGATGGCTGCCGGGATCTTCACCCACGGTGGACTGCAGGTCTTCTGTGCGTTCCATTGCCGATTCCAGCCTCCTGATTGGCTGGAATCGGCACACGTGACGGGGCGGAGCTACGCGATGACGCGTAGAAGGGGGCGGAGCCAGAACTCCGCTGCTGCCGAGACCCAAGAGAAGGGAGAAGACCGGACTGCGCAAGCTCGTCTAATCGGGCGATTAGACGCTGAAAATTAGACGGCACCATGGAGACGGGGACGCCAGCAACGGAACAGGTAAGTGAATAACTTCTGTATGGCTCATAATTAATGCACGATGTATATTACAAAGTGCATTAATATGTCCATACAGAAGTGTATACCCCCACTTTGTTTCGCGGGACAACCCCTTTAACCCTTTAGTGCCTGAGCTTTTTTACTTTTTTCCATTTTTGTTTTTCAAAAAATCGTAACTCCTTTTTATTTATCCATCCACGTCACTATATGAGGACTTGTTTTTTGCAGGATGAGTTGTATTTTTCAATGGTACTATTTATTGTACCATATAATGTACTGAAAAACTTTTTAAAAATTCTAAGTGGAGAGAAGTGGGAAACAAAAACGACATTCAGCCATCTTTTGGTGCATCCTGTTTCTACGGCGCACAAACTGCAACAAAAATGACATGATTACTTTATTCTATGGGTCAGTACAATAACTACAATACCAAACTAATATAGTTTTTTGTGTTTTTTTTGCTGTGGTACTTGTGGTTTTTGTCAGTTTTTTCTTTTTTAAAGATGTTTAACTGTTAAAAAAAATATTTTCTGTCTCAGTTTTCTGCGCACAATAACTTTTTTTATTTTTCTGTCAACATAGTTTTGTGAGAGCACATTTTGTGCGGTACGTCCTGTCGTTTCCGTTGATACTATTTTTGAATACAAACGTCCTTTTGAGAGCTTTTTATTACATTTTATTCTTGGAGATAGGGTGACAAAAAAAAGCACATTTCTGGCGTTCTTTATTTTTTTTATTTGGACGACGCTCACCATGCTGGGTAAATAATGCATTACTTTGATAGATTGGATTTTTACAGACGCGGGGATACCAAATACGTATTTTTGCTTTATTTAGATTATTTTATTGCGAATATGGCAAAAGGGTTTTTTTAAAACTTTTTATTAGTTTTTTTAATAATTAGTAAAAATGTATTCATTTTATTTTTACACTTTTTTTTAGCCCCCAGGGGGTACCACAACCAGCGATGCCTTGATCGCTTCTGTAGTATGATGTAATGCTATAGCATTACATCATACTGTAATCTGACAGGCAATCTATCAAGCCACCCCTTGGGGACTGCTTGATGGGTAGTCTGCCAAGACAGCTATGGGGCCTATCAGAAGGCTCCCGGCTGCCATGACACCTGCACGGCTCCCCCGATCTGACATCGGTCTGGGGATTTAAATGCTGCTGTCAGGATTTAAAGGGTTAATAGCCGTGATCGACCGCGCGGCCGCTTTCTGCTATTGCCTACGGGTGTCAGCTGTAATAAACAACTGATGCCCATGCTGTATGGAGGAAGATAGCGGCGCTATCTCTCCCCATACACGTCCTGCAATGGCAGGACCTAAAAATATTATTGGGCTGTCACTAAGGGGTTAAAGTTTGTTCCCTAAAGTTTGCATCTCCACAAGGGTCTTTTTCTTGTTGTTGTAAGAGACATGGATGAGGTGTTTCCGCAGTCTCCCAGAAGTCCTGTGGCATAGACATTTTGCATAATGAGTATTGTAGGTGTTCAGAGTGGGATTCTTCAGGCAAAGTCCTTTGGGAATTAAATGTTCCTTCTTGCATATGGTTGAAAAGAAAATGCTGCTGTCCAGTTGTGCCAATTTCTTCAGAAGATGTTTCAGTTCCATTCGTGTATGGTACATTCTGGTATCCTCCATTAGGTATCATGAAAAAAGTCTGTGTTAGCCAAAATGTGAGTTCCCAGTAAGAGAAACCAAGTAATCTTGTAGATATGATACCTTTTTCATGGATAACAAAAATACACAATGTTAATGCAAGCTATTGGACTTTTAATCTCAGTCATTCATCAAGGCATAATAAAATAGATCCGAAGAGGCATGCATATTTATACACACATACTTATGGCAAGGCACATACATGGATGTGAATAATTTGCACTTATAAATTAGTGATGCACCCAGATCGTACACCAAGTGGGGAACACGAAAGACGATATAACACACATTTATAAATGAAGTCACAGCCATGCCTACAGGTTAACAGTTTGCTACCCGTGATATTGTTTTACTTGCCTGTGATAACAGATTAACCAGGGTGCCTGATACTATGGCGCATTACAATATCCTCTCATTTTTTAGCAAGGGGCAGGAAGTCTATCACTTTGAAATACCGCAAATCAACACTGTAGCAGACCTTTCCTTGACAAACAAATGTGTCCTGTATGGATTTTTATGTCTGCATTATGATACAAGATACCACAATGTAGACAACGGGCCAATCAGGTTTTTTTAATTGAAAATTTTCATGGAATACAAACATGAGCAAATTATTGGCCAATCAGTTTTATGTCGATATGTAAGGTTAAAAGCAAACAACTGCTATTTTATATTATTAAATTTGCGTCATTTGCTACAGCATTTTGATTTGATAAATGAAGACGGTATAATAACCATTCTGCCTAAATTCTTATGGTTATTCTACCGTCTTCATTTGTAAACAGCCCGCGATATCTGCATGTGTATGCATACCTTCATACTATTCTATGTATGCATACATGTAATTTCAAGAGTTTTTAGATTAAACGTTAAAAAACTGTCAGTTATAACAAAAGGAAAAATATATAGAGGTGTCGTGATTTATGTATTGCATAGAATGGCAGAAGCGTGGCTTATCACATGTTCACATTTTAATTTGGTTATTAGACAAGCTGACACCCAATCAGATTGATAACATCAGCGCTGAAATACCTGATTCAAGCAGTGACAAGGCACTACATGACATTGTTAAAAATATGATGCATTTTTCAGGCGGCCATGAAAATCCCTAAACCCCTCGCATGAAAGATGGCAAATGCACTAAAAAATTGCCACGTAAGCTTTACAATGAAAACGGATACCCCCTATACCGCCGAAGAGCGCCAGTGGACGGAAGTCAAACCGCATCTATAAAACTTCCAAATGGTAGTTACGCTAATGTTGATAATAGTTGGGTGGTTCCTTATTCCCCTATTTTGTCAAAAATGTTTAATGCCCACATCAATGTAGAGTCTTTCAGTTCAGTGCAGCGACCAAGCCATTTTCAATTTCAGAAATACAGAGCTCACAAATGCCATAGATGAAGTACATGCATCAGTCAGGCCATTATTTCAGCAGCAACGTAGCCATGTGGTAGAGTTTATACGGAGCATGTCAGCAACATGGAATGCTTTATGTTTGAGAATGCTGCTACACCATGTGCGAGGGCCAACCTCTGTTAAAGATCTTCAAAATCACAATGGTTAGGAATTATCTACATTAAGGGAGGCACGAGAAAGAAAAGGATTAGTACAGAATGAAAGTCATTGGAATTGTACAATGTAGATTAGTGGCCAAAGTGAGAGAGCCCATTGTTATATTAATAGTGACCTGTGGACTTGCAAATCCTCGGCAAATGTGGGAAAAGTATAGAAATGTTATGGTAAATGATGTATTGTAGAGATTGCAAGAACATAATGAAAAGGTTACGTAGAACGATTTAATTTACAACAAAGCACTAACAGAGGTGGAAGACCAGCTGATAACGATAACTGGAAAAGATTTACCAGACTTCGGAATGAGTAGACCACATAGAACTTGGAAAGTTAGTAGTGATTTAACCCTTTCCAATCCAATGTCGGGCCTGCCCTGACATCATCATTTTCCTCCACAGCTCCAATGTCGGGACAGGCCCGACACTGCAGTGCAGGAGTGCATCTGCACCCGATCATCAGACACATCGGGTGCAGATACACTCCTGCACTGATCCTCATCAAGGACCCCCGAGGAGAAGGCAGAGAGGGTTTTTAACCTTTTCTGCCTTCTCCTTTACACATTACATAGCGTTCAATTAGCGCTATGTAATGCAGAGAGATTCCGGCCGGCGATCATGTGACCGCCGGTGTTACTTGACTCCCAGCTGTCACATGAACGCCAAGCCAGGAGCCTGAAGGGAGAATGCGGTAGTATTACTTCCGTATTCTGCCCGGCGATCCTGTGAGCGCTGGGTGCCACCTGACCCTAGCTGTCACATGATCACCGAGCCGGGAGGCAGAACTCTGTCAGATCAGGAGGGTGAAGGAAAAATGAATTTTTTTCTATCCATTCTCCCAGCTCCAATTTATTTGGAGCTGGGAAGAATGGATAAGAAAAAATAAATGGATTGGAAAGGGTTAATACAAGAACTGTATTATGATACTGCGTAAGTTGCTGTTGCAATAAAGCGATATGTTCCATGTTTTAACCCAGAACAAAAGAACTATTTTTGATGATACTAGATTGACCCGATGTTCACTACGAAAACATAAAATGTTTCAAAAGTGGTGGATGTGAACTGCTAAATCTGCTTGGTTAGGTGATTATTTAGAGTGTCACTTTGTATTTGGAACAGATATCTTATATAAAAAAGCCTACAGGTCTCTGTGTCTCTGTCTCTCTCTGTGTCTCTGTCTCTCTGTCTTTGTCTCTTTCTCTCTCTGTCTTTCTCTTTCTCTCTCTGTCTTTATCTCTTTCTCTCTCTGTCTTTGTCTCTCTCTCTGTGTCTCTGTCTCTCTCTGTGTCACTGTCTCTCTCTCTCTCTCTGTTTCTCTGTCTCTCTCTTTCTGTGTCTCTGTCTCTCTCTCTGTGTCTCTGTCTCTTGTTCTGTCTGTCTATTGCTCTGTCTCTCTCTTTCACTTTCTCTCTATTGCTTTCTCTGGGTCTCTCTCTCTCTTTTGCTTTCTCTCTATCGCTTTCTCTGTCTCTCTCTATCTATTGCTCTCTCTATCACTTTCTCTGTGTCTCTCTCTCTCTCTCTGTTGCTCTCGTTCTGTCTGTCTATTGCTCTGTCTCTCTATCGCTCTCTGTCTATCGTCTATCTCTGTCTATCATAGTTTGTCTTTCTCTCACTGTCTCTATCGCCCTCTATCTATCACTGTCTCTCTACCTATCGCTGTCTCTCTATTGTTTCTCTCAATGTCTCTCCCTCTATTGCTTTGTCTCTCTATTGCTCTCTCACTCTGTCTCTCGCTCTCTCACTGTCTCTATTGCTTTCTCTGTCTATCACTGTCTCACTCTGTCTCTATTGCTCTCTATCGCTCTTGGTTGGGCAGTGTATGTTGCAGCGCAGTCCTGAAGCACAGCAGCGCACGCTCATAGACTTAACATTGTAATTTTCAACCTGCCTAACAGGTCCCTAAATGTATTAAACTTTTGATGATTTTACGGCACCAGTGAGCATGTGTGTCATCTAATGACACCAACATCATACACCAAAGTTAAAGCAAAGGGGTCAAAGTGTGGTGAAAGAAAAAGCATGTAAGCTTATTTATATTAGATTATGCAACACATTGAAAATGGTGAAGGTGCTTTTTTTTTGGATGTCCCAGGAGGTACTGGTAAAATTTTCCTTTTAAATCTGCTCTTAGCTCAAATTCGGAAATATAAAGCAGTTGCAGTAGCTGCCTTTGGAAAAGCTGCCACGCTGCTTGATGGTGAACGAACAGCACATTCAGTAATTAAGCTGCCACTGAACTTAGATCATGAAGAAATACCAATTTGTAATATCAGTAAAAATAGTTTAACATGGACGACTGTTGCAGCAATGAAAGCTGTTAGTTTGGCACAAATGTACAATGTCTCATAAATGAGCAATTGAACTAAATCAAACCATAAAAGATATTAATGGCCACAAAAGTATTGTGGGAGGGATGGTGGTATTGATGGCTGGCGATTTTCTACACTCTACCTGTAATAAGTAGGGGCACCCCGGCAGAAGAAATAAATGCATATTTAAAGGTCTCTACTAGAGATGAGCGAACGTACTCGGATAGGCACTACTCGTCCGAGAAATGTGCCTTATCCGAGTACCGCTGTACTCGTGCTGAAAGATTCGGGGCGCTCCGCTGCTGACAGGTGAGTCGGAGCGGGGAGCGGGGCAGAGCGGCCGGGAGAGAAGGAGAGAAAGATCTCCCCTCCGTTCCTCCCCGCTCTCCCCTGCAGCTCCCCGCTCCGCAGCGCGTCCCGAATCTTTCAGCACGAGTACAGCGGTACTCGGATAAGGCACATTACTCGGACGAGTAGTGCCTATCCGAGTACGTTCGCTCATCTCTAGTCTCTACCTTATGACAGTGTAGTGCCCTCCTGCAGCGCAGTTGGTGACCGGGTCAGCGGTGGCAATGAATCACTGCTCCCGACCACAGCAGCAACCAACAATACTATTGGAATGGAGTAAATGTTCAATTCGTGAAGCCAGCCTCAATACAGATTGAAACCTGTTCCAGGCAAAATGATAAGCAAAAATGGTTAAAATAAAATTGGGGTGATTCTCCTTTCCTCTGGAGGGTGGTGGGTACCTGAGTGCAGATGGTAACTTGGTGACAAGGGACTCCAGGAATCAGGATGAATGGTGAAACAATAAACTGTTTATTGATCTTCATTTGCGAACTTGTTATACAATGGGCATCGCTCCATTTCCTGAGATGGACAAATCCATGCCAGCACAGTAATTACATCTGTACGCTCAGAGAAATAAATCCAGAAGCCACATCTGTACACTTAGGCCCCCTGTCCATGGGCATTGCGGTATCCCGCCGCGGAAGCGAATGCCCAGGAGCAGGAGCTGGCAGATGCATCTCCGCTGTCAGCCTATCTGACAGATAGGCTGACCGCAGAGTATCACGGCAATTTGCAGCAGCAATCAGGAGGCTGGAATCGACTCACGTGATGGGGCGGAGCTACGCGATGACGCGTAGAAGGGGGCAGAGCCAGAACGCCGCTGCTGCCGGACAGACCCGAAGGCAGAAGACCCTTCTGCGCAAGCGTGTCTAATCGGGCGATTAGACACTGAAGTTAGACGGAGCCATGGAGACGGGAACGCCAGCGCAGGGAAGGTAAGTGAATAACTTCTGTATGGCTCATATTTAATGCACGATGTATATTACAAAGTGCATCAATATGGCCATACAGAAGTGCTTAACCCCACTTGCTTTCGCGAGACAACCCCTTTAAAAGAGGTCAAGCCATTCCCAGGGAATTTAAGGGGCATCTGTTATTTGCACCTGAAGATACAACTTTATGGAAGGCAATCCCAAAGGTAGACATACAAGTAGCCAAGTTATTAAAGAAAACATCTCTACCATTCAAAGATGGGTCGCAGCTAAAGGATCCAATGGATCGAAAGATACAAGGCTTCCTTAAAGGAGTCTGGGAATCGGCTTCAACTATAATCGAAGCAAATACCGCAGCGACGTCTGTAGCAAGGTCAATGTACATATGGCTGGATACTTTAGAGTCATAGCTCCAGCAGTCAACTTCCAGGGACGAAATCTTAGACTGCATCCCATTAATCAAAAATGCAACAGCCTTTGGGTTGGACGAATCAGTAAGATTTGCAGCAAGAAACACAGGGCTGGGAAATTCCACCAGAAGAGCCTTGTGGCTTAGGGACTGGTCAGGTGATACAGTATCCAAGAACAGATTACGTACAATCCCTTTTCAGGGAGAATATTTATTCGGACCAAGGTTTTCCAACAATTTTTTTCCAGAGGAGAACGCCATCCTTCCGGAAGGAGCCTGAACAACCCAGAGCAAGAAATAAAGGGAAATCGGGCAGCTGGTCCTACCCGAAAGGAGGAAAAGGTAAAAACTCTGGCTTTTCTGCTAAACCCGAACCCAGATAAAAAGATTGCGGTAGGGGGTAGACTCTCTCCAGGAAGATGGAGCCAGATTTCTGGTAATCCCTGGGTACTGAAAGTCGTCACGTCAGGATATAAGATAGAGCTAGCGTCTATTCCCCCTAGAAAATTGAACGCTATTAAGCCTGTTCCCATAGATGAACGAGGTCAGTGTTACTATTCAACTTTATTTTTAGTCCTGAAACCTAGCGGAACATTTAGGGTTATTATTTATTTAAAATCACTAAATTGTTTTATTGAAAATTCTACTTTCAAGATGGAGACTATCAGATCCACTGTTCCGTTAATAGGACCGTCTCACGTTATGTGCACAATTGATTTAGGAAACGCCTATTATCACATACCTATCCATGCTGCATCCCAGAAATTTTTGAGGTTTGCGGTAAGGATAGGAGGGGATATCTTCCATTTTCATTTTGTCTGTTTGCCGTTTGGCATTTCCTCTGCCCCAAGGGTATTCACTAAGGTTATGATTGAATCGATTAGTTATTTATGCGAAAAAGGCATCAATATTATCCCCTATTTGGATGATGTTTTGTTAACAGCAAAGAATACAGAGTCTATGCAGTCTCACTTAGACAAAACGCTCAGTCTATTTTCTTACTAAGGCTGGATAGTTAACTTCCAAAAATCCAGTTCGCTTCCCGATACTAGGAAAAAATTTTCTGGGGGTGCTCCTAGATTCAGTAAACGAAGTCTCATTCCTTCCGGAACCTAAAATATCACAAATTATAAATTCTTTCCAAAAATTCAAAAAGAAAAATTATGTCTCTATTAGAGAGGCAATGAAGATCTTAGGCCATATGATATCATGCATACTTGCAGTTCCCCGGGCACAGTTCCATTCTCGAGTTCTCCAACAAACCATCTTGTCGACTTGGGATAAGAGTCAAGCCTCTTTGGATAAAAAATTTTAAGTATGAAGTGGCGTAAGACAGTCGTTAAACTAGTGGTTATCACCATCCAAGCTCTCGGCAAACAGATCAACTTATGGCTGGCCCCACTGCTTCATGAGATGATGGAAAACTTTTGTATTGAGGGCCCAATTTCCTGTATCCAGCTTTTTCCGGCTTAGCAAATCTGCTACCTGGTTTAAGGACCTCTTTAAATGGACCGCTGTTAGTGACAGGACGTTCTCCATCCAGGATAAAATTCTTTGTGCCATCACTCGTAAGTGTGGATACCGGGTGCCTCCCTGGTGGCGGATAAAAGATATGATAGTTATATTGTCAGACAACACCTTTATGTGTTTTCCTTCCAAAATATCCTCCAATCGGACTAATGCTTCCCAGATTGCCCTGAGTTCTCTATAATTTGATGACTGGGCAGCAACGTGGGTTGACCAGGAGCCCTGTAGTATTTTATCAGCCACCTGTGCCCCTCAACCAGTTTTACTAGCATCCATGGTGACTGTTATACAAGGAGATGGGGCCCATCGTACCCCCTTCCTAATACTCGGCCGTCACCTGATTCCGCCAGCCACTCACTGCTGTAGACGTGGAGAGGGTTGGCACGTCACAGCAGGAAGTGGTAAAGCCCTCCCCACATGTTTATTGGCTACAAAATGGCGCTAAACATGCGGGGAAGGAAAATGAAATTTACTTGAGTACCGTGTGGTGCTTGACTCGAGTAGCGGGCATCTGAAGTAGTCTAATACTCGATTGAGCATCAAGCTCAGACGAGTGTGCTCGCTCTAATCTCTAACCTTTACCATTTTCAATGTGTTGCATAACGTTATCAAAAATGCTTTTTTGTTCTGAGTTCAAACATGGAATGTACTGCATAGGTTGCTGTTGCAATGAAGCGGTATCGTTATCCAGTTCTTGTATTAAATCCCTACGAACTTCCCCAGCACTACGTAGTCTACTCATTCTGAAGTCTGATAACTCTTTTCCAGTTATCGTTATCAGCTGGTCTTCCACCTTTTGTTAGTGCTTCGTTGTAAATTAAATCCTTGTATGTAACCTTTTCATTATGCTCTTGCAATCTGTGCAATATATCATCCGCCATATCTTTTTTGTACTCTTCCTACATTTGCTGAGGACTTGAAAGTCCACAGGTCGCTATTAATAAAGCAAAAAGCGCTCTCACCTTGACGACTAATCTATTTTGTACGGCCTCTTCCAGTATTAAATCCCAATAATTGTCATTCTGTACTAACCGTCTTGCCTCACATGCCTCTCTGAATATAGCCAAATCCTAATCATTGTGATTTTTAAGATCTTTAAAAGAGGTTGGCCCTCGCAAATGGTGTAGCAGCATTCTAAAACAAAAGCATTCCATGTTACTGACATGCACCATCTGCAGCTTTAACACCAGGCCAATTCTAAGCAAGAGTTCCTTGAACTTGGCGTTTCCCTTCCTTTTTTATTAGGCAGGTCCTTTTTTTTTCTTCTTTTTTTTAGTTTTTTTTTTTTTTTTAGAAAAGCGCTGTATGCTGTTTTCCATGAGCCCCATGTCTGCAGCCTTAGGCCTCATGTCCACGGGGAAAATAAGAATTAAAATCCGCAGCATTTTTCCCGCACGTGGATCCGCGCCCCATAGGAATGCATTGACCACCCACGGGTAGATAAATACCCGCGGATGGTAATTAAAAAATTTCTGGAGCATGAAAAAAAATGGACATGCTCCATTTTAGTGCGGATCACGCGTGCAGGAGCTCATAGAGCACATAGCTCAATTGATCTCGCTCATGAAAAATAAAAGACAATTACAGTGCATCCGCAGCCCAAATCCACGTTACAAATCCGCAGCGGATCTGATTTTCCCCGTGGACATGAGGCCTAAGGGCCTAAATGTGTATGCAGATTTTGTTTCGCTATTATAGAGGTCATGACTCTATTATTGTCAGAATTATATCTCAGAGAGCGGAGTCAAATATTTGCACTGCTCAGTCGACCTGGGCTTTTGACTTTGTACTGTAATATGTGTTGATCTAGTTCTCAATAAAGATTATTTAGTTTGCTAAAAAATATTTTTTTCTCCATGGCAGTGAGACATTTATTTATAGGTGTCTTTTGCCCCTTTAGGCAATTATTGTGGATTTTCTACAGTGGAATAATGACCCAAAGCATACATCCAAAAGTACACAAAAATGGTTCAAGAAGGTAAAAGTGGAATGCTTTAAACTTGCCAGCAATGAGTCCTGATCTTGATTCAATTGAAAATCTTTGGAGAGAGCTGAAATCTGCTATTGGGAAAAGAAACCCTGCAAACATTCAACAGTTGAGAGAATTGCAGTGGTAGAAACTACCAGCAGACATGTGCAAAAAGCTCATAGATGGCTATCAAAAATGTTTGGAGGCTGTCATTGTTGACAGAGGTTGTACAGCCAAGTATGCAAAATGGGTGTCTTAACCCCTTGAAATGAAAAAAAAACTAGGTTATTAACCTAGTTTTTTTTTCATTTCTCCACTTTCGTTTTTTTAAGTTTTAAAAAAATTGTAACTCCTTTATCCATCGACGTAGCCATATGAAGGCTTGTTTTTTGCCGGACGAGCTGTATTTTGCAATGGTACGAGTTAATGTACCATATAATGTACTAAAAAACTTTAAAAAAAAATGTAAGTGGAGAGAAGTGGGGTAAAAATTTTTATTGCGTCTTGTTTCGATGGCGCACAAACTACAACAAAAATGACATGATAGCGTTATTCTATGGGTCAGTACAATTACTATGATACCAAACCTACATAGTGTTTTTGTTTTGTTTTTTTTCAAATATATTTAATTTTTTTTTAATTATTTTCTGCGGCCCTCTTCTGCGCGCAATAGCTTTTTCATTTTTCCATCAACCTAGCTGTGTGTGGACTACTTTTTTGCGGGACGTCCTATAGTTTCCATTGGTACTATTTTGGAATGCATCCAACTTTTTGATTGCTTTTTATTGCATTTTTATCTTGGAGGCAGGGTGACCAAAAAAAAGCGCATTTCTGGCGTTCTTTTTTTTTTCTACAACATGCATTACTTTGATAGATCTGAGTTTTACAGATGCAGCAATGCCAAATATGTATTTTTGTTTTATTATTTAGATTCTTTTATTTTTAAAATAATTTAGTACAACTCTATTGTTCTTATTTTTTACTTTTGTTTTTAGTCCCCAGAGGGGACAACAACTTGCAATGCTTTGATCGCTATTGCATTACATCATTCTGCGATCGGGCAGGCAGTCCATCAAGCCATGACATAAGCGCCTTTCAGAAGACCCACGGCTGCCATGACACCTGCATGGCTTCCTGACAGTGGCATTTAAAGGCATGGCTGATCGGAGCTGTTGCCGCCGGGTGTCGGCTGTAAGAAACAGCTGGCAGGCGCGATATAAGGGGAATTGTCGCGCGCTCTCTTCATACATAGACTGCCGATACAGGCTGTTAAAAGGCATATCGGCGATCACTAAGGGGTTAAATCCTGTCCATGTCATATACTGTTTATTTTTCTTTTAGAAATGCCTGCATGTATGTTGACAGAATCTTTTTTTGTTGAATGTATTTGGACATACTGTGAAAATATTTTAGTAAAGCATTTAACAAAGTATCTCATACTATCCTTATTGAAAAAAATGACCAATATTGGGATTTACAAGGCAACGTTTAGATGGATTGAGAACTGGCTGAGTGATTGTACTCCTAAAATGGTCATAAATAACTACATCCAAGTGGAAGAATGTCTCAGTGGGATACCACAAGATTCTGTGCTGGGCCCAGTGGTGTTCAACATTTTTATAAATGATCTAGAGGAGGGAATTGAGGGGAAACTGATCAAGTTTGCTGATGACAGAAAGCTAGGTGGGATGGTTATCACTGGAGAAGAGACAGGATTCAAAAAGATATGGACAAGCTACAGCAACTAACAGAATGGTATTTAACAAGGAGAAATGCAAAGTCCTATATTTGCGCAAGAAAAATGAAGAAAAGCACATACACAATGAACATGAGTCAAAAGTGTGATGCAGTAGCAAAAATGGCAAACATAATTCTGGGATGTATTAAGAGAAGCATAGAGTCTCGATCTCGTGAGACAATTATTCCCCTCTACTCTTCCTTAGTCGGACCTTATCTGGAATACTGTGTCCAGTTCTTGGCACCCTAATTTTAAAAAGACATTGACAAACTGGAGCAAGTTCAGAGAGGAGTTACCAAGATGGTGAGCGATCTGCAAAACCTGTCTTATGAGGAACTTTTAAAGAATCTCAAAATGTTTATCTTGCAAAATAAGGCTGAGAGGAGACTTAATAGCTGTCTACAAATATCTGAAAGGCTGTCACGGTGCAGAGGAATCAGCCCTATTCTCATTTGTACAAGGAAAGACTAGAAGCAATGGGATGAAACTGAAAGGGAGGAGATACAGAAACTTTTTTCTAATATTTAATCTAACAGTGAGTGTTATCAATGAGTGGAACAGGTTGCCACGTGAGGTGGCGAGTTCTCCTTGAATTTAAGTCTTCAAACAGAGGCTGGACAGACATCTGTCTGGAATGATTTAGTGAATCCTGCATTAAGCAGGGGGTTGGACCAAATGACCCTGGCGGTCCCTTCAAAACTCTACAATACTATTCTATTGAAACAAAGTTGGTACATATCCACTTATTTCTGACAATATTGGATTTTTTTATACTGAAAAATCAGGTATTGACCACAACTGTAAAAGTCTGACTATGAGGGTCTGACTACTGGGATCATGATGAATAGCAGAATGCTGGCCCTGTTTTACCCGCTGTTGCACCAACAATTCTGCAGCACATGTGCGCTGCAGTTTCCATTTATAATCTGCTGATGGTGATGACATATAGAAATGTCCAAACATACTTGTTCATCTGTTTCTATCACTCTCCATAAACAGTAGCAAACATGTGCCATTAAAGGTGCAGTGTGCAAAGGCTCTTTACGATATTTAAAATCCCTAGAGGTCTGTGTTCTGTGCTGTCTAAAGGAGGTACCGTATTCCAACTGGCATACATAGTTAGTATGGTTGAAATAATTCATATGTCTGTTAAGTTCAACCAAAGGAAGGGAGAGGCAGAAGATAAAGGGAAGGGGTAGGGTTAATTTTAGAAATCTGTTTCACCCTATTGGTTTAGAGGAGGACAAAAACACATTAGCCAATCTGCCCTAAAAAGAAGAAAAGATTCTGATCCCAAGTGGTAATTGTATTGCATCAACACTCAAGCAAGAATTCTATACATTCACATAATATACTTATTTATCTTATTTTGTTCTAAAAAATTGTTTTTATATTTTAAGTGAACAACTGTTTCTGCTAAAGCCAGTTACTGAGGCAGTCTACTGTATAGATAACAGTATGTTATGTAATTATCTATGGGAGCATTTCAGAGATCCGTACCATAAAGATCCGTAACATGAGTGTGTGTGTGTGTGTGTGTGTGTGTGTGTGTGTGTGTGTAAAAGAAAGTAATAATAAAGGCTAAGTAATTTTGACTGGTATCTGTTATACTATTTTTTCATATAGCCAATCTCATATTGTCAAACTACTATTTTCTCAGGTATCTTTAAAATTGAAGATTCTGCTCAAGTCGCACGCCTTTGGGGAATCAGAAAGAACCGACCAGCAATGAACTACGATAAACTAAGCCGTTCTATTCGGCAGTACTACAAAAAAGGCATCATTCGAAAACCTGATGTATCTCAGCGCCTTGTTTATCAGTTTGTGCAACCACTATAACCTGTACATAAAAGATAAGAAATTTTAAAGTGATTAAATGGCACAAAAAATCTGTTCTGAGCAACTAGAAGAGGAGGTGATTTCTTGTAGAGATTTTTTTCTACAGATCATTTTTATTTAAAAAAAATAGCAATAGATACTGCTCTTGTCAAAGTGATCAAGCCCTGGTGCACATCACACACATGCTGTTTGCAAAATGTCATGCTTCAGGATACATTAACCGATTTAGGAAAGTCTAAACTGTGCAGTTACTCTGTCTTCTTCATTACTTAGTTACTTTAGAGGTATTCACTGATGTGAGACCTACTGGACTCAATGACCTTGCAGGACAATGGGAGGTGGGGAGAAAGCAGGACAGAGTGACCAAAAACGCATTGCAAGCATATTCTAAAAATAAGAAAACAGCTACAATATTAAAGGAAAGCTTGAAGTGAATGTTTGTCAGTCTACAACTATATATTTTATAAGCATTATTTATTAAACCTGTTAATTAAATCTAGAAAACAACCAATTTTTGGTGTATGGTGAAAATATATAAGTTCATTGTTAGGTATAGACTGCAGACATAGCTTGTAAGGATGCATATTGGCAAAAACTTTGTTTCTTTATGAATGCAATTAGTTGTGCCTTCATTCAATCTAGATTACAACAATGCCAAATACATTTGGTTCATGTAAAAAAATGTTTTCTAAAAGTTCATTACTTCATATAATTAAGTATTAATTATAGTATTTCTTTATTAATAGTAAGGTGTCAGTATATGATCTATGTAGTATGTGAAGGTTACAATAATTTCTTTGTAGTCACAATAATGTAATATACCACCAACAAATTATGAAAATGCTCCATGGTTCAAATATTAATTTAGGTTCATTATTGACATTGTTAGGTTTTAGGTTTGCAGTCTATCTATAATTTAAGAGTCATTTTACATGCTTAAGTGCCCAACAGTCGCCCCAAGAATTCCTCCTGTGCTTTCACACAGAAGCAAAGATCACTTACTGAATGAAGGGGGAGCACCCACCTCTATTCAGAGCAAACAGGCAGTTGTTCATAGATGAATGATTGTCTGCTTACAAGGGTCGATTACTGGCAGGTTGTTATGTCTGGATAAAATGAGAGATTGCCTGCTAAGCACATCATTATCATTCAGTTTTGCATGATCCAATGGTTACCTGAAAAATTATTATTCCGTGTAAAAGGGCCTTAAGTTTACCCCTTGATATGGCCTGGATTTCTGCATTGATCACTCATTAAATCTTTTTTTCAACCACTCATTAGTTGATTTACTTGTGTGCTTTGGGTCATTGTCTTGTTGCATCAACCAATGTCTCATTAGCTTCAGTTCATGCACTGCTGCAACTTACATCCTCCTGTAAAATATATGATCAAACACAAGATTTTCAGGCCCTTGGGGGCAAAGCAGTCCTACACCATGATACTGCTTGTACCATGCTTCACAGTTGGGATGAAGCTTTGGTATTTGTTTTCAGTTGTACCGTTTTCCCTGAAAATAAGACACGGTCTTTTTATATTAATTTTTGCCTCCAAAAAAAGCACAGTGTCTTATTTTCGGGGGGGGGGGGGGGCATCTAATAATACTTACCTAGCAGCCGGAGTTTGATTTCAGCCGAGCCGGCACTCGATTATCCAATCACAGCTATTCATTGAATGACATCATTGAATGACTGTGATTGGTTAATCCAGCACCGGATTTCATTGGCTGATGCGGCGCTCAATTACCCAATCAGACAATTAGTTTGCTGGAGGCGGGGTATTCAAGCCCCGCTACTAGAAAGAACTGCTCTGTCGGCGTAGAGGAGGACATGGCAGCCTGCAGCAGCGCCGCAGGCCATCGCAAAGGACCCGCACCACCACCTGTTAAGTGAGTTGTTTTTACATGTAGCCTAGCTAGGGCTTACTTTCAGGCGGTGGAGATTGGGGTAGGGCCTTTTATCGGGGAAACACAGTAAGAGCACACTTGGGTATATTAGACCCATAGAAACATGGAAATATAGACCTCCTGTTTCATTTTGTGTTGCAAGGACATGCCAGGTACAATCTCATAAATAAAATACTGTTGTCTCTGTTTTTACATTGTTCTTTTAATTTCCATGAGTAAGCACTATTACAGCATAAAGCAGTATTCGGTGGGGTACACCCCAAGTGATGTAAGAGGTGGGCATATCCAAGTGGAAGTGTGGTATTATGTTGATGGCATGTCCAAAGTTGTTGTCCAGCTGATGGAAAGTGCTCAGTGGCTGTGTGTGCAGTGCCAAATGACTTGACTGAATGCTGAGGCATAGTGTAACAAACCTGTCAGAGTGCCAGCAGAGTGAGAAGTGTCATCTGGTTCCTTACTGGGAGTGAGATAGTACCCAAAGGGAAACATGCAGAGTTTACCCAACGCTGAGTCACAACCTTAGGCTGCTCGAGTCAACTATCTTGAGCCCAAGTAAGCCTAATGTTGCTTCTACTACCCCAAGTTACTGTCAATTTTGCAACAATTCCTGATTTAATTCTCTGCAAGTAAAGGACTCTGCTTTGCCTCAAGAATATGATCTTTGTTGTCTTGTCAGTCCATCCAGCTAATGAAGGTCGGCCTTCAGGGTGTACAGATTTATGCAACTGCACAGGTTGCATCAGTCTACTAAGTTGAGGGGGTGATGCCTGGCCCCGCTCCTAAAACACCAGCAGGTGGAATGGGTTAAATTCAGTAATATTCACAAAGCGACTGACAGCTGCTCTGAATCTGATGTTTCGAGTTTCTGCTATCTATCACAGTAGAGATTCTTCACTCCGGTACTGTTGTATCTTGTCTCTACCAGAATCTAGGTGCTGACCTGGCTTTGCTGGAGTTAACGCCCGCTATCAAGCCGCTACCTTCCGATTGGCTGTTTGTGTGTGCTGTTCAGTCCCCGATCCCCCACCCACCTCCCCCCGCCCATCAGTGGCCACAGTCACTTGCCGGACAGCAGTGCTTTGGCGTAGGTGGAGGGTTAGGCTGAGGGTTAGCGTTAGGCATGGTTGTAGCTGCTACCGCTGTCCTGCGCTGTAAGTGTTACATGGCGCCGCTCCCCACTACACTACCATCTCCCCTGCCTGTGGCTGCTGAAATCTGTGTGTCGGGGCTGGCGGTCCTGCTGGACTGTTCCTGGCACTTGCCTCCCTGCTCTGACAGTTCCTTGCTTCCGTTTTGCTGTTGTCGGCTGCTGCTGCTGCTAGAAGCTCTGTCATGGAAGTCCGGCTCACAGCTCCGTCCCCTTGCCGGGCCTCAGCGTCCACGCTGCAGATGCTGCTCCTGACGCTGAAAATGCTGTCACAGCCAGGGGCAGTGTAGGGAGTAGTGCCCAGCAGCTGCAGCCAATCAAATTGTGGGCATTCATCTTGTTTCCACCCATTCTTCATCGTGGAGACAAGATAGAATAGTACCCTTCACTCCTTCCCCCGTCTTGCCTCGGTACTCACTATACTCAGAATACAGGGTTCAGTATTGGGCCTAATTCTGTTCAATATATTTATCAATGAACTGATAGAGGGGCTGCACAGTAAAATATCAATATTTGCAGATGACACAAAATTACATAATATAATCAATGCGCACGGAGGACAATGTATGGCTACAAATAGACCTAGATAAGCTGGGGGCTTGGGCAGAAAAATGGCAAATAAAGTTCAATGTTGATAAATGTAAGGTTATGCACATGGGCAGGAGAAACGAACGTCATCAATATACACTTAATGGGGTACAGCTAGGGAAAAGTGAGATGGAAAAAGACCTGGGGGTACTAGTGCATTGCAGATTAAACTGGAGTAACCTATGCCAGTCAGCTGCTGCAAAAGCTAATAAAGTCTTGGGGTGCATTAAAAGAGGTATAGGGGCGAGGGACGAGAACATTATTCTACCACTATATAAGGCACTTGTAAGGCCCCACATGGAATACTGCGTACAGTTCTGGTCATCGTTGCTCAGGAAAGATGTTACAGTTCTTGAGGAGGTTCAAAGAAGGGCAACTAAACTAATACATGGAATGAAGGGACTGGAATACCCAGAGAGGCTATCCAAATTGGGATTAATTACCCTGAAAGAAATACGGCTAAGATGTGATCAAATAACTATGTATAAATACATGAGGGGACGATACAAGTATCTCTCCCACGATCTGTTTATACCCAGGACTGCGACTATAACAATAGGGCATCCGCTACGTATAGAAGAAAGCAGGTTTCATTGCCAACACAGAAAAGTGTTCTTTACTGTAAGAGCAGTGAGACTGTGAAACTCTCTGCCTGAGGAAGTGGTGATGGCAAAATCCATAGAGGAGCTTAAAAGGGGACTTGATGTTTTTCTAGAGGGGAAGGATATTACAGGATATAAATCTTAGGTTAATTGTTAATCCGGGTATACAGGCAGGTAGGAACTATTAGAGATTGATCCAGGGATTATTCTGATTGCCATTAGGGAGTCCGGAAGGAATTTTCCCCCAAATGGGCTAATTGGCTCCTGCCCCTTGGGTTTTTTTGCCGTCCTCTAGATCAACAACATAGGAGGATAAACAGACTGAACTAGATGGACATTGTCTTCATTCGGCCTTACATACTATGTTACTATGTTACTGGAGCCAGGTGGTGGGAGGAGTGAAGAAGCTATGTTAGGCAAGATAGCATAGAAACGTCTAGCATCAGAGATTCAGAGCAGTCAGCAGTCGATGTGTTAGTAGCATTGGTGTAACTATAGGGATGCAGGGGATGCAGTTGCACCTGGAGCATAAGGGGGCCCATTAGGCCGCTCTCTTTTCCATATAGGAAGCCCAGTACTATGAATAAAGCATTACAGTTGAGGGCCCTGTTACAAGTTTTGCATTGGGGCCCAGGAGCTTCAAGTTATGCCTCTGCATTAAGAGGTTAAGAGAAGTTGGGGGCCCCAAGATAAGCCTTTGCACCCGGGCCCATGAGCCTTTAGCTATGCACCTGGATAGTAGTACTGAATTTAAAAACTTCCACCCACTAGAGTTTTAAGAGCAGACTCAGCAGCCCTAAACATGCATTGGAGCACAGAGGGTCTAATTAGTAAGTGGGGGCACCCAGGGGGTCCTACTACTAAGTGTGATCACAGAGGGGGGGGGGGGAGATCTATTACTAACTGGGGCATACAGGAGGTCCTATTACTAAGTAATGCCACAGAGAGGGTTATGGTTACTATTTGGGGCCACAGAGGGTGTCCTATTACTAAGTTGGGGCACCTAGGGGGTCCAATTACTAAGTGGGGCCACATACAGCTTTATACACAGTGTATCTGGTGCAGACTTTTTGCAGCTGAAATCCCACAGCAAATGCTCTGGAAATCCGTAGTGACCAAATCCAAACCTAAATGGTACAATTTTTGCAGTAGTTTTTGTTGCGGATATTAGTCCTTAATCTGCAACATAAATAGGTATGCTGCAGATTAAAGGGGTTGTCCCGCGCCGAAACAGGTTTTTTTTTTTTCAATAGCCCCCCCCCCGTTCGGCGCGAGACAACCCCGATGCAAGGGTTAAAAAGAAAACCGGACAGTGCTTACCTGAATCCCCGCGCTCCGGTGACTTCTTACTTACCTGGTGAAGATGGCCGCCGGGATCTTCTCCCTCGGTGGACCGCATGGCTTCTGTGCGGTCCATTGCCGATTCCAGCCTCCTGATTGGCTGGAATCGGCACGTGATGGGGCGGAGCTACAAGGAGCCGCTCTCCGGCACGAGCGGCCCCATTCAGAAAAGAAGAAGACCGGACTGCGCAAGCGCGTCTAATCCGGCGATTAGACGCTGAAAATTAGACGGCACCATGGAGACGAGGACGCTAGCAACGGAACAGGTAAGTGAATAACTTCTGATAACTTCTGTATGGCTCATAATTAATGCACAATGTACATTACAAAGTGCATTAATATGGCCATACAGAAGTGTATACCCCCACTTTGTTTCGCAGGACAACCCCTTTAAATTCGTTGGGGAAATTTTCCACTGCATGTGCAGGAGATTTTAGAAATATCCCCTACATGGCTTGTACTGTGACTGCTGCTGATTTCCACAGAAAAATCTGCTGCAGAAATACTACAGCATTTGTGCTGTGTGGGAAGTTGCTCCGAATGCCCATTCACCTGAGCGTATTTGAGTTGTACTCAAGATTTTCGTGTGCAACTTATATCGGACAGCACATGGACATATGTCTGTGTGCTGCTTAATACACATAAGCAAGAAACATTTCAAGTCCTATTCTGGTTCATGGAATCTTACGCTCTCCTTAACTTACCTTTGCTACAACAGCATCAACAACTTAACCCTTTAATAATAAATAAATAAAACACAGACAACCAGGTTGGAACAAAAAGACCGCAGTCTTTATTGATGGGATTTTATTAACACTTGGGGATCAAATGAAACCAAACCATTAATAATAAATACCATCTTTAAGACGCGCTAAAACCAACCACAATCCCGAAGTCCCCTTGCCCACCCGCCTAATGCGGGCTACAAATCCCCAACAGGCCATGTCATAACCAATGACAAGGCCCCCCCACAGACAGCGCAGCCTTTTCAACCATAGCCTGCAAATCGGCATTAGAAATGTCCAAACCAATGTCTGACAAATGGACTAAATCGTCCCTGAACAGACCGGCAATGAAACCCTCAAGCTCTGTATGCCTTAAAGAAAACCCTGAAAAACTACCTAAAAACCTTGCCATGGCATGATTCACTCTCTTTCGGATCCTCTCAATGTACCTAAACTCTGGCAATGTCCACAACAAACGCGGAATTATTTCTGAAAAAAACAAAACCAAACTAGGGAAACTATCCCTAACCCTCACCCATCCCAACTTCATTTCCCTTAACAGCGCTAATGTGCTGCCCTTTCCAACATCGTTACCTCCCAAATGAATGATCAGAATATCAGGTACAGGCCAAATAGCTTGCTTTTGAATCAGCTCTGACATCAATGAGCCCCAACGCATACCTCGGCGTCCGGCCCAATAAATAACGAAAAGTTCATTGTTCAGTCCCAAGAGCTCGGAATACCAACGCTCCGCAGCATGCTGCTTAGCCCAGAAAACAAACGAATGGCCGACTATCCAGACAATCATTCTCATAGGACCTGCAAAGAGAGAAAAATTAAACAGCCATACTGTCCGGTCGAACATATATCCGAAATCTGGAAGAGCCCCACCTACCCACTTGTCTAATCATATTGTCGTTAAAACCACACCTATATGCCTCTGTCGCTGCACCGATGCGGAATGAGTGTGCGGTAATTTTAAAATCCTCACATCCCACATAACTTAAACATTTCTTTAAAACCATATTAAACTGAAACCTCGATACCGATTGTCCATCCGCATGCATAAGCAGCGAACCTGGAATCAGAGGCCGCATCAACAAAAACGTCTGATACGCCTTAACTGGACATAAATCCGCACACTCATTCGCAAACAGCCGAATCCACATCCCTTTACCCGACCTGTCAGTCTTCGTATGTCTCAAAAAAACTTTGATAAAATTCCCGTGATCAGAGACATCCGAACACAGCAGCGGAGAAAGTGATGTCCTGGCTAAAGATAACAACTCCCCCATCCTTAATGCCCCAAAGTAGGCCAACAAAAAGGCGCACTTAAACAACTGCACCTCAAAGGTGACCTACTTACGGATGAAAGGGACTGGACTAATTTTCCCAATAAAACAAATGAAATTGCCGACCGTTTATCTGGAGAGCAAGCCACAGATTTATAACCTTTTAGTAACTGCTTAATCTGGAACGGAGCATTAATGGGTATAAGGTTTTTTCATTTCTGAAAGAAAGAAATCCCAGCCAATAACTTAACTACAGAATTATATGACAACTGGGACTGAAATTTCTCACACACAGTCAATAAAACATTGCACCCCCTGCGTATCATCCTGGAATCCTTTCCTTCCACAAAAGAGCACCCAATCCTTCCATGCCGCCACATAACCGTGCCACGTCCTAGGCGAGACAGACCGTGACAGCATCGTGAAGACTAAATCGTCTGCAGATCCCAAAGGCAGTCTGGACAACTGACTCCTGCAATATCCGCTCTGGGCAATGCTTCCCTGAATGACTGCATCTGTAAGCAAGATAAAAATCCAGCAGTCCCATTAAGGCGACTTACACCCTCTTTAATGCGTTATATTATATTAAATTTTAAATATAAGCGGACCAAAACACGAATGAGCTGCATTGCCAATTCTGATTTGTCGGACACCCAAATAAGTGCCCTCGATAACCTTCTGTCATCTGAACAGAAGCAAATCCGCCTGTTGGCTAACTGTTCGCCCCATAATTGCAACAACACTGCAAAAGGAAATAATTGAACCAGCAATCTATCTTTGACAAATCTGTTACCTTTCCACTCCGTATGCCAACACCCGACCAACTCTACTTCTAAATTACGCCAAAATCAATTGCCGACGCTGCCACTCCTATGCCGAGCTCATCAGCCTGCACCATCGATTGGAACGCAGATTGACCATTAAAATCGATTACAAATTGGAGCCAAACTGCCAAATCTTGCTTCAGCCCTGCTGACAGCTGAACATGCGACGATGGCGATTTCAATCCTCTCATCGCCTCAAATACCCGCCGCGAAAAGCACCGGCCTAACACGATCACCCTTGCCGCAAAGGCAAGCAGTCCAGCTAGCTGCTGTAAATCTTTCAAAGTGGCTTTCTTTCTGCGCAAAATTTGACTAATCAAAGCCGACAACCTCAACACCTTAGCCATAGGAAGTTGAAAAATCATAGCGACTGAATTAATTACTACACCTAAAAATTCCAGACGTGAACATGGAAAAACAGTTTTTTCCACTGCAAGTGGAACACCGAATTGCTGCATTCTGGATATAAAGCCCTCTAAAACCAACTCACAATCTGAGCTGCCAGCCTTCCCAATGAACAAGAAGTCATCCAGGTAATGCATTACACCAACACATGGGAACTCTTGCCTTATAACCCACTCCAAAAAAGAGGAAAATAATTCAAAATAAAAACACGAAGCCTTAAACCCCATGGGCAAAGCCATATCAAAATAAAAACAACCTTCAAATTGAAACCCCAAAGAGTTAAACCCTGCCTGGCACACAGGCAACAACCTGAACGCAGACTGAATATCCACCTTGGCCATTAATGCTCCGATCCCAAACTGACGCAACAAAATCAAAGCATTGTCAAACGATGCATATTTTACCGGAAACTCATCCGCATTAACCTCGTCATTCAGAGAACCACCTTCCGGATAAGACAAGTGGTGTATCATCCGGAAGGAGTTAGGCTCCTTCTTCGGAACCAAACCTAATGGAGAGATACGAAAATTTTGAAAAGGAGGGGAAACAAATGGACCTGTAACCCGGCCCTCTTGGACCTCCTTCAAAATCTTCTCTCTCACAACAGCAGGACATTTAGCAACAGAGACCAAATTATTAGCCCATAAACAACCCGGCCCTTTAAACTCTGGTACAAAGAATCCATTCCGAAAACCCTCCTCAACGAGGCTGGCCTTCCAACGGACGGGGTACCTCTCTAACCAGGGTAGCATGCTTGCCAGCCTCACCGGAGTCGTGGCCCTTGCTGGGAGCGTCACGTGAAAGCGATGCAGCTGGAAAGGAGGCAGCCTTTTAAAAACATTTAATGGCCGGGTGCAATCCGCCACAAAAGGAGCATTCATGTTTATATTTGCAATTAAGCAGCCATTTACATTGACCCTCATTAAAAGCAAAACACACACCCCGGCACGTGGGCGCGTTGCTCCCCCCTGCTGCCTGTACAAGATAGGAGGCTTTGTAGGCAACAGAAGGTTTAGCCACAAGCCCACATCCTTCACTCCCCACTTCAAATTTGGATAAATAGCAAGCTTTTGACGGAACATCATGTCATAATTAAACCATGCTGTTCCTCCAAAATTCCTGTATGCTTCCAGGATAATGTCGACATGTTGGAATAAACCAGCCGCACTCACTTGCGACCGTTCTAACAATACCGCAGCGTAAATACAGAACGCCTGAAGCCAGCTGTTAAAATGCCTCGGGCGTCTAATCTCCTCCTCTTTCTCCTCCGTTTTTTTATCCGCCTTCACCGATTCCTTTCCCACAGGCAGTAGGGACATCACATCCACAAACTCGCCTTTCCATATCCGTTCCTTAACCAATAGAGGCAGATGAAAACCCAAAGGAGAAATTTCACAAACCAGCGCTTCTTTGAAGCACGAGTGATTCACCCCTGCTGCCCTGCCCAACTCTGGAATCGCCGGAGTTGTATCCCAGGACATTGCAGGAGCCAAGCACCCCGCTCCAGGTCCGCCTTGACCTGTTGAATTCGGCAGCTGAGACCCCCTCTCCCTGCCTGCGTTATGCGTAACAAACGCAGCAGCAATTCCTCCAGGAGAGGGTTAATCTGCTGGATAGGATTAAGGGGCTGAGAAGAGCTAAGGGGTTGGGCAGAGCTAAGGGGCTGGGAAGGGTTAAAAGTATGCATAACATTAGAATTCACCAGCTGGGCAGATTGAACTGGCCTGTAAGAGTTAATATGCTGCCCACTGACCCTCGCCTGGGAAGCTGGCTGGGGAGGCATAGCTGGCTACCAAGCATGCACTTGCAGCATAGGGTTAACTTGCTTGGAACATACCCCGGGCCCTGAAGCATCCATTAACTGGTGGGGGCCAACAGACAGGGAGGGAACTGTATGCAGGAGAGAACATATAGACCCTACTGTCTCCCCCTCCCTCCCCCCTGTTCCAGCACTGCCCGCAGCATAAATGCCAGACCCCCCCCTGGCCCCCAGCGTGCTCACCATTAGATGTCCTTTCACCGGCACCCTGTTCAAGAACGGCACCTGGCAACGATCCCCCTCGGCTCTGCGACATTTCCTGCGCAGCCCTTCTCCTCGCGCTCCTCCTCCTTGGTGGCATGTAAGCCCGGATCCTCCTCCGCTGGCGCTTATGTGAGGTCATCTCCCGGGGCCTCTCTTCTCCTTCCGGAGCATACAATCCATGGTCCACTGTAGCAGACAACTCAAGCACATCCTGTTCAGCACCCTCTAGTGCTTCCTACTATTCACCAACCATGTTAATAACAGGATCCTCTGGTTCCGACTCCAGCACACCCGGCTGACAAACCAGAGTGCTCACTGATGGCAAAGGCAAGGTCAAGCAGCTGCGTAGCCATTCTTCACCTCCAACCGACTCCGCTCTGATGACTAACTGACGCAGTAAGTCCTCCATCATCACAAAGCGTCTGTATCCAAGCTGCTTTACAGCCAAAGATGCCCAGGACCTCTTTGCTGATTACTTAAATGCCCTCTGTTCACAGCCTCCTCCACTCCCGTTATCCAATCACATAGGCTTCCACAAGACCGCTCCTGCCCAGCAACAGGCCGAGCTTTCCGCTCTTTTAGGCCACCAATCAATGCCCGCTGCCAACGATCCCCCTCGGCTCTGCGACATTTCCTGCGCAGCCCTTCTCCTCGCGCTCCTCCTCCTTGGTGGCATGTAAGCCCGGATCCTCCTCCGCTGGCGATAATGTGAGGTCATCTCCCGGGGCCTCTCTTCTCCTTCCGGAGCATACAATCCATGGTCCACTGTAGCAGACAACTCAAGCACATCCTGTTCAGCGCCCTCTAGTGCTTCTTACTATTCACCAACCATGTTAATAACAGGATCCTCTGGTTCCGACTCCAGCACACCCTGGTGACAAACCAGAGTGCTCACTGATGGCAAAGGCAAGGTCAAGCAGCTGCGTAGCCATTCTTCACCTCCAGCCGACTCTGCTCTGATGACTAACTGACGCAGTAAGTCCTCCATCATCACAAAGCGTCTGTATCCAAGCTGCTTTACAGCCAAAGATGCCCAGGACCTCTTTGCTGATTACTTAAATGCCCTCTGTTCACAGCCTCCTCCACTCCCGTTATCCAATCACATAGGCTTCCACAACACCGCTCCTGCCCATCAACGGGCCGATCTTTCCGCTCTTTTAGGCCACCAATCAATGCCCGCTGCCAGCTTTACCTCAAAACCGCCTGGTAATGACACCCCGGCTAATCACAGCAGGAGACCATCACCAACTATTACCTGACAGAATGACCTGAGAGCCAAGTTAATTAACCTTTTAAACACCATAGCAGTACACATTATGGTCCCACATAAACCTATTGTATAACACCAGAATGCTCCCAGATCCCATGCGGATCTCCCTCCTGAGCGTCACCCGATCCGTACATGATATATATGTGCATGTGAAAAAAAGCTTGTCTGAATTGCCTAATTGGCTATAATAGTGAATAAGTGAATTACGCGGACAACACATGGATGGGAAATATATCTCTGTGAATGGGCCCTAACGTTGCGTTCTCAGACTCCTACATTTTTAGGGAATTAAGTCATGTACTAGACAGACAGTAGTTTCTTCATCTTCATTTTTTCAAAGTGTTTGAAACTGTGCCACATAAATGGTGGGCATTAAAATGAGAATGCTTGGTCTGGGTGAAAATGTGTGTAAATGGGTAAATAACTGTCTCAATGATAGAAAGCAGATGGTGGTTATTAATAGAACACTCCCTGACTGGCTTACCATTACTAGTGGGTTACCAAAGAGGTCAGTATTGGATCTTGACAATATCAACCACAGTTTCCAAAGAATATGTTTTGTTTTACTTGACACTATAAAATGAGACTCCGCACCAATGAAGAGAGACAACTTCTGATCACAATCGACACTGTGATTTGCAAGCTTCTGTCATGTCCAAACAGGATGTGTTGGATCTGTAACCCTGAAATACTCACACAACTGTACACAAAACAGTGGTAAACAATAAAGGAAACTAACACTTTCCCTAAGTGGGATAGGAGAAAACCACAGCAAACAAGATGTAAATAACTGCAATACTTAGTTTTGAGAAGACTCAAGCAAACAGGAGACCCAGCACCAAGCTCTGACTTCCACCACAGCCAGAGGAAGACTAAAATTAAACAACACTGAGGTAAGCACCAGGCCAGTCTAAATAGTCTTCCGAAATTAACCACAGGTGAGACCAAGCAAGTATCACCTAACACTACTCCCACCACAGCGAGAAGATGGAGAAACAAATACAAAGCCTTTACCAGATAACTAGAAAGAAAGAGATCCCAGAACCGCCGCAACCACTTGCTCAATCTCTAACAATAAATTTGGCCACCTAAAAATATACCTGGAGCGTAGGTATTGCACCATGATGGTATTGCAACATGATGGTATTGTAAAGTAAAATATCAATATTTGCCGATGTAGCAGTCCAGGCACTAATGTGGAGTCCTTGGTGTAGCAGACGCAGGCCTGGTGAGTAATCAGATGGAAAGCCAGGACTCAGCAATGGGAAGTCTCGGTATGCAGCACAATAGATGAGGTGGGTTACATAGTCAGGAGGGAAGCCAGAAGTTGGTAATGGGTAATCAGGGTATGCAGTACAATGGATGAGGTGAGTAATGTAGTCAGGAGGGAAGCCAGAAGTCAGTAATGGGTAATCATGGTTTGCAGGAGAGTAGCAGATTTAGGAGATGACACTTGCAAGATTATTGTGCTCTATTACCTTGATCAAGAAAGGAAGGATCAGGGCCAAGTTTATATAGCAAGCCTAATCAGCGATAGAGGGGAGCCAGAACAGAGACTGGGTAGTGGAATCCGGTAACAAGGATAAGTTATGCGGGGAGACTGTACAAAGGCTGGATTGCTCAGCAGGGAGAGCTGCCAGCTTTTGTGCAGGAGGTCCCAGGTTCAATTCCTGATAGCAGATGATACAAAACTATGTAAAGTAAGTAACAGAGGAGACGATAGAATGCGGTTGCAAATGGATCTGGATAAATTGGGGACTTGGGTAGAAAAGTGGGAAATAGAACACTAATAAATGTTAGGTTATGCACATAGGCAGGGAAAATACATGTCACTATTACACACTAAATAGGAAAACACTGGGTAAAACGGACTGATTTTTTTATCCAGTATTTCATAAACTGTAAACTTAATTAAAGCAAGTAGTGTCAAGCAGCTACTGCCAAGGCAAATAGGATCATGGAGTGCATCAAAAGAGGTAAATCACTGGTCAGACTACACATGGAATATTCCATACAGTTTTGGGCACCAGTAATCAAGAAGGATATATCAGAGCTTTAGCGTGTTCAAATATAGGCAACTAATTAGTTAATTAAAAAAATGGGTAGACCTTGTCAAAATTGGGGTTCTTTTGTTTAGAAAAAAAAAGGCTGAGGGGCAACCCCATAACTATTAGTGATGAGTGATTAGTGAAATAATTGTGTCGGAGTAGGACCAATTTCACCAAAATCATCGTGAATCGGGACAGCTGATTTCAACTGCTATTAGAATCAATGGAAATAATATTGTTTCAACTATTTGCCCTCCAGAAGGTCCACAATGCAGCCAAATCCCTTCAAATCGCATGGGAATGCAGCCACGCACCTGGGGAACTCTGTTCTCCTCCCCAAAATTGGTCAAAATAGTGTACATTGGTGTAGGAGTCAATCATAACACAGGGGTGTCACTGAAATCAAAAGAAGGCCCTCATAGGGTCTCCTAGATCAAAAATTGCAGCAAGGAAGACAGCTGGTGTGCTGCTTGTTGTAAAAGCAATATCATAAATTTTACAAGGAAAAGCAGTAAAGTTACCAACAATTATGCCAAGGGAGACAGCAGGTATGTTGTCTGTTTAAAAAGTAATGTGATAAAGTTTACAAAGCACAAATTCTACCAAGTGAACAGAGCTGCCTTCTTGAAGGAAAAACTGTAGAGCTACAGCTATTTCTTACGCTTTATATATTTTTTGGGGGGGAGAAGGAGGAGGACACTGGGTGTAAGCAGGAGAAGGAGAGCAGCAGCAGTTCCACCACCATGAACAGCACATTGAGGGCAGAGCTTGCTCCTCATGGAAACATAAGAGCTGTAGCTCTGTATTTCCATAATGACATATTTTTCTTTTGGAAGTAGGATCACCACTACCACCAGCAACAGTACCTTGTGGGTAGAGTGTGGTATTTGATATAAATCTATTCCCAGTCATATGTGAGTAAAAATTTTCAGCGTGCTAAGTGATCCGTGGAATCTGCCATGGGGGTACCATGCCTGGTTCAACTTTAGGTGCTCAACATACACACCTCCTCCCAGCTGTGCTAAACAACCTTACTGATAGCACCTTGGCAGTGGGGCAGGCAAGCACCTCCAAAGCATGTGCAATCTCTGGCTATTTGTCCATTTTAGATACCCAGAAGTTAAAGTGGCCAACACCATGTCTGAGTATATCTATGTGGGAGATAAGAATTCTTGGACCATCATGGATAAGTGCTGCCTGTGACTTTGAGTGCTACCCTGTATTGATTCATAGAGTTGGGAGGGACCTCCAGGGGGCAGGGGAGAAGATGGGTAGAAGGCTTGAGGAGTGTTTAAACTAGGGACTGGGCAAAAAGAGAAACAGGGGGGTAGACAGTGTAGACCAGGGGTGGGCAATTAATTTTCCCATGGGGCCACATGAGAAATTGGAATGGTTTTAGAGGGCCAGACCAACATACGAAGGCTCCATGCACATTGCCTTAATGGGGCCGTATTCCAGCCGCCCGATTTGCGGCCAGAATACGGCCGCCATTGAAAATGAATGGCGCTGGTTTCAGTAAATAGATATTTAGAAGTCTATTCTTTGTTAAAAACTCGGCATTCTGCATCAATTTTTCTTTTTTTAATGTTAGCCGCCATATTTAAGGGTTAACAGCTAACCTCGGAAAATAGATTTTTTTAAATACACAGTAGTATGCTCCTAGGAGAGGGCACAGAGAGCTGCCCCAAGAAGAGAGATTAAAAAGTGAATATTATTAGTATTATTATTCTAATTACAATGCAAAGGGAAAAGTCCTGACACTTACCAATGACGAGCGTGGAACGATTGTCCTGGCACTCCCCAAGGTCCGCAACGAGCATCCTGGCACTCAGAAGTTACAGTGGCATCACTTACTCAGCATCGGGAAGCAGTGAAACTACAAACTCCGAAGCCTTGTCCATTTTGTTAACTTATGTGCTGTTTAATAAAGTTATTCAAGCCTACGTCATTGGTAGAGGTGCTTGAATAAGTAAGGCCTGAATAACTATTAGCACAGCACAGAAGTGAACAAAATGGACAAGGCTTCGGAGTGCATAGTTTCGCTGCTTCCCGTTGCTGACACCGGACTCATTGGTGAGTCACCAGGACACTCTTTGCAGGCCGGTCCGAGCTATTCAGCGGGCCGGATGTGGCCCGCGGGCCGTGCTTTGCCCAGGTCTGGTGTAGACAGTGACCTGGAACCAAGTAATGGGAATGGGGGGCAAGTGGTGGGGGGGGGGGTTAGTACAGTTAGAACTGACAGAATAGTGAATACCATAGTACCATTAGTAGCAAAATGAATATAAAGATCAACAACAACCGTATAAATTGTATGGCAACAAATGCAAGAAGTCTGATCGGTAGAGTGGGTGAGCTAGAAGCAAGAATGACTGATGAAAATTATGACATAGTGCGACTAACGGAAACATGTCTTGATGATAAGTGCGATTGGGCAGTGAATTCACAGGGTTACAATCTCTTCCAACAAGACTGTGGGGAACAGAAACGGGGAGTGGTTTGTCTGTATGTTAAATCCTACCTAATGCCAAGGCTACGAGAAGATATAGGTGCAGGAGATAAAAGCGTGGAATTTCTATGGGTAAAAATACAGGGAGAAAAAAATAACAAAATCCTGATAGGGGTTTTCTATAGACCACCAAAAGCAAAAGAAGAAACAATGACCTTATTATTAAGGCAAATAGAAGAGGTGTCAAACCGCAATGAAGTAATTATTATGGGGAACTAATTATCTGGTTATATTTAGGGGAAGACGAAACCTGCAAATTTCCCAAGGGTGATACGTTCTTGAGAACAATTAAAGACAATTACCTTTCCCAACTTCCCAACTTATGCGGGAGCCGACTGGACTTATTATTAACAGACAAACCAGACCGAATCATAGGGGTCCAGGATGAGGGGACACTTGGAATATGTGACACCTCACAAGAGGTGTGTTGTCTTCCAGGTGCACAAATCAAAAATGTGTCTGATAGCCTGTCAAGACTCCTCAGTCCTACAGAACACCACCCATTCCTACTAATACATGTAGGGACAAATGACACTGCAAAAAAGGATCTTGCAACTATCTGGAGAGACTTTGAAGACCTTGGAAAGAAGGTGAAGGAACTAGGAGCACAGGTGTTCTTCTCATTCATCCTCACAGTGGATGGCTATGAAATAAGAAGATGGAGTAGAATTCTAGAGGTGAACAACTGGCTACATCAATGGTGCCATCAGCAAAGATTTGGATTCCTAGACCATAGAGTGAATTACCTATTTGATGGACTGCTTGCTAGAGACGGGTTGCACCTTAGAAAAACAGGTAAGCATATATTTGGTGGGTGCCTTGCTTCACTCATTAGGAGAGCTTTAAACTAGAACAATATGGGAAGGGAAGTGAAAGGCCAAGTAAAAATATACAGCTAATTAATACATTTGAGAACCTCACTCTTAGAAGTGGAAAGAAAGACAAAAAATTCAGAAGGGAAGTAGAGGAGCAAGAGACACCGATCACAAGCCAAAATGGTTTTACACAAATGCACAGAGCATGGGAAACAAGCAGGGAGTATTGGAGCTCCTAACACAGGAAGAGAAATATGATGTCATAGGCATCACAGAAACTTGGTGGAATGATACACATGATTGGAATACAAGGCTTGAAAAATACAACTTATTTATAAAAAACAGACCAAAAAGAGGGGAGGAGGTATTGCGTTGTATGTTAGGAAAACATTAAACTCCACAGTGTTTCAAGCATCAGAGCATGGCAGTTCTGTAGAAACTGTTTGGGTAAAAATATAAGGATAAAACAACAGAAAGGACACCATTGTAGGCATTTACTATAGGCCACCTGGACAAGCAGAAGGTATTAAAGGGGTGGTCTCGCGAAATCAAGTGGGGTTATACACTTCTGTATGGCAATATTAATGCACTTTGTAATATACATCGTGCATTAAATATGAGCCATACAGAAGTTATTCACTTACCTGCTCCGTTGCTAGCGTCCCCGTCGCCATGGTTCCGTCTAATTTCGGTGTCTTCTTGCCTTTTTAGACGCGCTTGCGCAGATCCGTCTTCTCCCTTCTTCTCCCTTCGGCTCCGCTCGGCAGCATCGGCATTTTGGCTCCGCCCCCTTGTACGCATCATCGCGTAGCTCCGCCCCCGTCACGTGCCGATTCCAGCCAATCAGGAGGCTGGAACCGGCACACATCATGGGGCGGAGCTACGCGATGATGCGTACAAGGGGGCGGAGCCAAAATGCCGATGCTGCCGAGCGGAGCCGAAGGGAGAAGAAGGGAGAAGACGGATCTGCGCAAGCGCGTCTAAAAAGGCAAGAAGACACCGAAATTAGACGGAACCATGGCGACGGGGACGCTAGCAACGGAGCAGGTAAGTGAATAACTTCTGTATGGCTCATATTTAATGCACGATGTATATTACAAAGTGCATTAATATGGCCATACAGAAGTGCTGAACCCCACTTGCTGCCGCGAGACCACCCCTTTAATGAACTCTTTCTACATCAGATGGTCAAGCTCTCAAAAAAACATGACATAGTGATTATGGGAGTTTTAACCCCTTAATGACGCGGGCATTTTTCTTTCTCCATTTTCGTTTTTTCCTCCCCCCTTTAAAAAAATCATAACTCCTTTATTTATCCATCCACGTCGCTGTATGAGGGCTTGTTTTTTGCGGGACGAGTTGTATTTTTCAATGGTGCTATTTAAAGTACCATATAATGTACTGAAAAACTTTTAAAAAATTCTAAGTGGAGTAAAATGAAAAAAAAACGACATTTTGCCATCTTTTAGTGCATCTTGCTTCTACGGCGCACAAATGGCAACAAAAACGACAAGATAACTTTATTCTATGGGTCGGTACGATTACTACGATGCCAAACTTGTATAGGTTTTTTTTTACTATACTCCTCTTTTTTTTTTTAAAGACATAAAATTTTTTTCAATTATTTTCTGCAGTCATTTTGTGCGCGCAATAACTTTTTTATTTTTCCGTCGACGTAGTTGAGCAAGGTTTCATTTTTTGCGGGATGTCCTGTAGTTTCTGATAGTACTGTTTTGGAATACATACGACTTTTTGATCGCTTTTTATTGCGTTTTTTCTGGGAGACAGGGTAACTAAAAAAATGCATTTCTGGCGTTCTTCATTTCTTTTTTCGAACGACGTTCACCGTGCGGGAAAAATTATGTGGTACTTTGATAGTTCGGACTTTTACGGACGCAGCGATACCAAATACATATTTTTAATTTATTATTTAGACTTTTTAATAATAGATATGGCAAAAGGGGGGTGATTTAAACTTTTACAACTTTTTTTTTTTTTTAATTAAAAAAAAACTTTATTGATTTTTTTCTTTACTTTACTTTGAAGTCCCCCTGGGGGACTTTAAGATGCGATGCTTTGATCGCTCCTGCAGTATGACATAATGCTATAGCATTACGTCATATTGCTTTTTGACAGGCAACCTATGAAGCCACCCCACGGGGACGGCTTGATAGGCAGTCTGCTAAGGCAGCCCTGGGGCCTTTCATTAGGCCCCCGGCTGCCATGACACATGCACGGCTCTCCCGATCTCACCGCGGGGGGGCCGTGCGGGACCCCCGAACATCGTTCGGGGGATTTAAATGCCGCTGTCAGAAATGACAGCGGCATTTAAATGGTTAATAGCCGCGATCGGCCGCGCGGCCGCTCGCGGCTATTGCCCGCGGATGTCAGCTGTTATAAACAGCTGATACCCGCACTGTATGAAGAGAGGTTGCATCGCAACCTCTCTTCATACATACCCCGACGCTCCATGACGTACCAGGTACGTCATTGGTCGTTAAGGGGTTAACTATCTAGACCAGTGTTTCTCAACTCCAGTCCTCAGGACCCCCAACAGGTCATGTTTTCAAGATGGCCTATAGTAAGATCACTGGTAGCAATGTCTGAGGCACTGACAATAATTACATCATCTGTGCAATACTAAGGAAATCCTGAAGACATGGCCTGTTTTGGGGTCCTGAGGACTGGAGTTGAGAAACACTGATCTAGACATTTATTGGGAAGCTCTCTCAGGTAAAAGTAATGGATCCAACAAATTCTTATCCGCGCTTGCTGACAACTTTATCTTCCAAAAGCTCGAAGAGAAAACCAGGAGATCTGCTATCTTGGACCTAATTCTTACCAACAGGGAGGAAATGATTGAGGAGGTAAGGGTGGCTGGGACCTTAGGAGGCAGTGATCATGCTATCCTTGAATTTTGGATAAAAAGGGGAGGAAATGTCCAAGAAGGTTGGGAAACATTGCAAAATGAGATTCTCAAAGCACAATTGTTAACAATCCCTAAAAGAAGGAAGAATGGGAAGCATTTAAAGAAACCAGGATGGATGAACACAGAACTTGCACACATGATAAAAACGAAGAAAAATATGTTTATCAAATGGAAAGAAGGGGGAATATCTAAGCGCAAGTGTCAGAAAAGCTAAAGCTAATAATGAATTGAGGCTTGCAACAGAGGCCAAAAGCAATAAAAAAGGATTTGGAGGGTATGTCCAAAGCAAAAGAAAAGTCAAAGATGCTATTGGATGCTTACAAGATGAAAATGGAGAATTGGTTAAGAATAATATTAAGAAGGCCGAACTTTTAAATTCCTATTTTGTATCTTGTCTCTCAGAAAGTAGATGGAACATCAACTGATCTTCCCTGTGCTTTTGGGGGAATAAAAGAATGTAGGCTCTGTAACCAGAGAGATGGTGAGGGAACACTTAGCTAACTTAAAGGGGTTGTCCCGCGCCGAAACAGCCCCCCCGTTCGGCGCGAGACAAACCCGATGCAGGGACCTAAAAAAAAATCCGCACAGCGCTTACCTGAATCCCCGCGCTCCGGTGACTTCTTACTTACCGGTTGAAGATGGCCGCCGGGATCTTCTCCCTCGGTGGACCGCAGCTCTTCTGTGCGGTCCATTGCCGATTCCAGCCTCCTGATTGGCTGGAATCGGCACGTGACGGGGCGGAGCTACACGGAGCCGGCATCCAGCACGAGCGGCCCCATTGAGAAAAGAAGAAGACCCGGACTGCGCAAGCGCGTCTAATTTGGCCATTAGACGCTGAAAATTAGGCGGCTCCATGGAAACGAGGACGCTAGCAACGGAGCAGGTAAGTGAATAACTTCTTATAACTTCTGTATGGCTCATAATTAATGCACAATGTACATTACAAAGTGCATTAATATGGCCATACAGAAGTGTATAGACCCACTTGCTTTCGCGGGACAACCCCTTTAAATGAATTAAAATCTCAAGGTCCAGATGAATTACATCCTAGGATACTAAAGGAAGCAGCAGAGGTAATCGCTAAACCTCTCGCCATAATCTTTGAAAATTCCTGGAGAACAGGAGAAGTCCCAGAAGATTGGAAAAGGGAAAATGTTGTCCCTATCTTCAAAAAAGGGAAAAAGATGGATCCAGAAAACTACAGGCCTGTGAGCCTGACTTCTATACCGGGAACAAATTATCTTTGAACAAATTATTAACAGCATGTATGCAAGTACTTGGATGAAAATTGAGTAATTAACCAGAGCCAGCATGGGTTTGTAACAGACAGATATTTGTCCAGCCTTTGTTTGAACACTTCCATTAAAGGAGAACTAACCACCTCCTGTGGTAACCTGTTACACTCATTGATCACCCTCACTGTCAGAAAGTTTTTTCTAATACCTAATTTGTGTCTCCTTTCAGCCTTCTTTTTTGCAAGCTAAACATTCCCAGATCCTTTGACTGTTCTTCATAGGACATGATTTGCAAACCGCTCACCATCTTGGTAACTCTTCTCTGAACTTGCTCCAGTTTGTCTATGTCTTTTTTAAAGTGGGGTGCCCAGAACTGGACACAGTATAACAGATGAGGTCTGACTAAGGAAGAGTAGAGGGGGATAATTATCTCACGTGATCTAGAGACTATGCTTCTCGTAATACTTCCCAGAATTGTGTTTTCCTTTTTGGCTGCTGAATTACCCTGTAAAACTCCCCCAGCAGTAATTTGGTTGGGTTGTGTGCTACCCCCAGGGGAGGAGATGGTAGAGCCCCATGACAAGGTCTTAATCTACCCTGCTATCTCCTCGGTTGTGGGCCTGCTCCTGGAATGCTGCATAACGTTTTATATTCAAGTATCATTGCAGGAGAAAAAGAACCGGAGTTGTAGGTGAAAAAATAATCATGCAGAAGTATATTTCGTAGGAGTTTTCCCCTAAAATGTCCATCCATTGTGTCATCAGGGTTTATTCCAGTGTCTGTTTGTGTGATTCCGAGGGTTGTGTCCTCCATCACATCCCCATCTTCTAAAGTTGGAGATGTAGAATTTCCATCTCTCTAGTCTGGGAAGAGAGCAAAGACTTCCTCGCTCCTTGCTGTTGAAGTTTTTTTTTTAAGCAACTCTTTCTATCTGTGTGTCAGTTCCAGTGTGCTATTTGTCTAGTCTTAGGCTTTGTGGAGAAGCGTCATGTAAGGACCCCACAGTATATGCTGATGCTTCCCAGGTTACACCTGGCTAAGCAGAATGTTTTAAAAAGGTAATGGATGCCTTAGTTTCTGCGACGCTGTAGATTGTTTTTATACTGACACCGGAAGTGAGACTCTGAAGATTATGCCGGAGTGGGAGGAGTGTGGTTGTTAAATTATGCCGTCTCCAGTCTCGAACATCGTGAAACTGGTGGAGTCTTTCTTTCTTTTTTTTTCATCTATGGCTGTCAATTCACCACCAGAATTGATAGTATCACTTCTTTAAAACTTTGATATTCGTCCTAAGGAATTTGTTTTGAAGGAAATGCGTTGAGCATTCAGTCTATTGAGCAGAGAGTTCTATATAGCATTTAGCTTCTCTTGTCCTTATACATACTCTTGAATCTTGAGATTTTGCATTGGGGCTCAGAAGCTTTAAGTTAAGCCTCTGCATGAGCACAATAGTCTTTATGCATGGTGACAGGGATACGCAGAACTATCCCAGTTTCCTTTTTGACTTCTATATCTTCTAATCAGATGGTGTTTTGGGGGATATACTACCCTTCCTTTTGGCAGTTGATCCATTGTGAATCACTGCTTACATATTTTTCACACTATTATTGATAATCGATTATTATGCATGAAGTTTTGATTACATTACTTCATCTTTTGTCATGTTCTTCTCTTCATTCAATCTAGTGTGAATAGACTGATTACTTTGTTTCCTAGTCATATCAACACATCTATGTTCCATTTCAATGTGTTTATTGGGCTACATATTATTGATCATGGCTCCTTTCAAGTGTATCATGCAATGAATCATTATAAAACAATTTTCAGTGATATATAGTCCCTTTTCTTGCTTATCTGTGATATGCACCTGTACCAACACCTAAACTATAAACCCTGCAGTCATCTGCATCTGTACCGATACCTAAGCCATGCTGTCTACAGCTAAAAAACAAATTTACATACATGATTAACCTCTTGACATAAGCTTTCCAAATATAACTAATTTCCTGGACTATGCTTTTAGTTTCCTTCAATCTCGTTAGTATTCGTTTTTTTTAACTGAACAAATAATGCTGCAAATCTGTGCTATTTGAACCATTAAAGAAAATGGGCACAACAGGGACAAAAAAAGGGAAAAAATGGAAACTTTTTTTTTTCACTGTAATTCCATTTCGCTATTTTCTCACCAGTGTTAGGGCTTATTCATACGAGCGTATATTGGCCGCCCTTTTCAGCATGTGTGTGAATTTTGACTCAAAATCAGCTACACTTCCATAGTGGATTTCAATAGATACCATGCTCTCTCTCACCTCCGAAGTCTTTGTACTCTCATTTCTTACTTCACAGGGTACCTGTCAGCCTCTAGTGACGAGACTGTTAGGGGGTGTTCGGACCAGTGGATATGTGAGGGCATGCACACAAGGCAACCGGGCTCAGGACATCCTCTACAGACCAGTGCGGCATCCTAGCAGCGGTCTCTCTCTCTCTCTCTCTCTCTCTCTGTCCCCAAGCAGCCATTTGGCCATCCTTCATTTTGGGCCTCAGTAAGGCACAGTTTCTCATAGAGACCAAACTGCAACCTAAAACCCACTTATTTACTGCAAAGTGCCAACACGTCAGGGGGTGGTGCTTATCACGACGTACTATCTTACCCTCGTCATTCTAAAAAGGACAGGGCCGGTTCAAAATAGACAGCATGTAGATTTTGACTGCTTTTTGGACAAGGAAATACTGCAGAATGTCCTCAGCGGAAATTTCTGTGGAAAATTCTGCAGCATTTCCGCATCTAAAAAAGCTGTCAAAATCTATTTTGAAACAGCCCTGCCCATTTCTGCCACAAATAAACATACCCCAGCAATAATAGTGACGCCCCCCCCCCCCCCCCCAGCGGCTCCAGCGATAATAGTGACCCCCCCAGTGATAATAGTGCCCCCCCCCAGTGGCCCAAGCGATAATAGTGACCCTCCAGTGATAATAGTGACCCCCCTGCAGCCACAGCGGTAATAGTGACCCCCCTAGCAGTAATAGTGACCCCCCCCCCAACAGCGGCCCTCAGTATCACAGTGACCCGCCACAGCATCGCCCAGTATCACAGTGCCCCCCCCCACAGTGGCCCCCAGTATCACAGTGACCCCCCACAACGGCCCCCAGTATCACAGTGACACCCCACATCGGCCCCCAGTAATAGTGACACCCCACAGCAGTCCCTAGTAATGATAGTGACACCCCACAGTGGCCCCCAGTACTAATAGTGACACCTCACAGTGGCCCCCAGTAATAATAGTGACACCCCACAGCGGCCCCCAGTAATAATAGTGACATCCCACAGCGGCCTCCATTATCACAGTTACACCCCAAGGCAAGACTCCAGTATAATAGTGACACCCCACAGTGGCCCCAAGTAGCAATAGTGACACCCCACAGCGGCCTCCAGTAGCAATAGTGACACCCCACAGAAGCCCCCAGTGTAATAGTGACACCCCACAGCAGCTCCCAGTAGCAATAGTGACACCCCACAGTCGTCCCAAGTGTAATAGTGACACCCCACAGCGGCACCTCAGTGTACTGCCGATCACCTCCTCCCCCTGTTCTTGCGGAACCAAATAGGAAACGTCGGGGGAGGGGGGAAGTGGATCCCGGCTGCACACTGACAGCTGGGATCAACGCAGATAGATGTGCTGCTTAGTGAATGCCAGCAGGGGAGCCACGGCCCCTGCCGGTATTCACTATCGTGGTGAGCGGCTGATAGCGACGCGTGCCAGCAGGGAGGGCTCTGTGTGCCACATATTTGCCACCACTGTCCTAGAACATAGCAGACTCGCTCGTGCCCTCCTTTGCAGAACCAGCAGACAGACTCATCTTCTAACTCTCATGCTCACTGACTTAAGGCCCATTTACACTGGACGAGTGCCAGGCAAACAATGCCCGACACTTGTCCCTGTGTTTCCACCCTCCTGTGCTCCTGCATGGGAGCTAGCACATCTGGCTGGGTCACGGAGCGGCCATCGGGGGGGGGGGGGGCGGGGCAGTGCAGGGGATTTATCTCCTCTTGCTCCCCCGCCTCTCTCCATTGAGATACACAGCGGACGTTCGCTATTGAACGGCAGCTGTTGAAACCTAACGATGAACGATGATCTTTATCGCTCATTTTTTATGCTGCATAAAAGATGAGCGATGCAGCTCATCGTTAAGTTTAAACAGCCGTCGTTTAATAGCAAACGGCCGCTGTGTATCTCAATGGAGAGGGGTGGGGGAGTGAGAGGAGAAAAAACTCATGCACTGCCCCGCCCCTCTGCTGGCCGCTCTGTGTGCAAGCCCGCTGTGCTAGCTCCCGTGCAGGAGCACGGGAGCGCAGAGACACAGGGACGAGTGTCGGGCACTCTTCCAGTGTAAATGGGCCTTTACACTCGCTCTCACTCACATTCTGCAATCTATATATATAAAGCTGAAAGCCCTCACTGACTGACTCACTGACTCACTGACTGACTCGCCAAAAGTTCTCCAACTTCCCGATGTCATAGAAACATGAAATTTGGCACACGCATAGATTATGTCATAAATAGGAAAAGTAATTGGGTCCCAACTCGATTATTCAATTCTAGCGCAAAAGAATTGGCGTCGAAATTTTACGTACGTAATCTAAATCTGTCACTTTCCAATGTCATAGAAACTTAAAATTTGGCACGAGCATTGATTATGTCATAAATGGGAAAAGTTAATGGGTCCCAACACGATTATTCAATTCTATGCGCAAAAGAATTAGCGTCCAAATTTTACGTACGGAATCTAATTCTCTCACTTCCCAGTGTTATAGAAACTCGGAATATGGCACGAGCATTGATTATGTCATAAATAGGAAAAGCAAATGGGTCCAAACTCGATTATTCAATTCTATGCGCAAAAGAATTAGCATCCAAATTTTACGTACGGAATCTAATTATCTCACTTTCCGGTGTCATAGAAACGTGAAATTTGGCACGAGCATTGATTATGTCATAAATAGGAAAAGCTAATGGGTCCCAACTCGATTATTCAATTCTAGCGCAAAACAATTGGCGTCGAAATTTTACGTGCGGAATGTAATTTTTTCACTTTCCGGTGTCATAGAAACGTGAAATTTGGCACGGGCATTGATTATGTCATAAATAGGAAAAGCTAATGGGTCCCAACTGCATTATTCAATTCTATGCGCAAAAGAATTAGCGTCCAAATTTTACGTACGAAATGTAATTTCTTCACTTTCCGGTGTCATAGAAACAGGAAATTTGGCACGAGCATTGATTATGTCATAAATAGGAAAAGCTAATGGGTCCCAACTTGATTATTCAATTCTATGTGCAAAAGAATTAGCGTCCAAATTTTACATATGGAATCCAATTTTCTCACTTTCCGCTGTCATAGAAACGTGAAATTTGGCACGAGCATTGATTATGTCATACGTAGGAAAAGTTCGTAGGTCCCAACTCGATTATTCAATCCTAGCGCAAAAGAATTGTCATCGAAATTTTACGTGCGGAATGTAATTTCTTCACTTTCCGGTGTCATAGAAACAGGAAATTTGGCACGAGCATTGATTATGTCATAAATAGGAAAAGCTAATGGGTCCCAACTTGATTATTCAATTCTATGTGCATAAGAATTAGCGTCCAAATTTTACGTATGGAATCCAATTTTCTCACTTTCCGCTGTCATAGAAACGTGAAATTTGGCACGAGCATTGATTATGTCATAAATAGGAAAAGTTAATAGGTTCCAACTCATTATTCAATTCTAGCGCAAAAGAATTAGCGTTGAAATTTTACGTGCGGAATGTAATTTTTTCACTTTCCGGTGTCATAGAAACAGGAAATTTGGCACGAGCATTGATTATATCATAACTATTAAAAGCTAATGGGTCCCAACTTGATTATTCAATTCTATGCGCAAAAGAATTAGCGTTGAAATTTTACGTGCGGAATGTAATTTCTTCACTTTCCGGTATCATAGAAACGGGAAATTTGGCACGAGCATTGATTAAGTCATAAATATTAAAAGCTAATGGGTCCCAACTTGATTATTCAATTCTATGCGCAAAAGAATCAGCGTCCAAATTTTACGTACGGAATCTAATTTTCTCACTTTCCGGTGTCATAGAAACGTGAAATTTGCCCCGAGCATTGATTATGTTATAAATAGGAAAAGCTAATGGGTCCCAACTCCATTATTCAATTCTATGCGCAAAAGAATTAGCGTCCAAATTTTACGTACATAATCTAAATCTGTCACTTCCCAATGTGATAGAAACATGTAATTTGGCATGGGCATTGATTATGTCATAAATAGGAAAAGTTAATAGGTCCCAACTCGATTATTCAATTCTAGCGCAAAAGAATTGGCGTCGAAATTTTACGTGCGGAATGTAATTTTTTCACTTTCCGGTGTCATAGAAACGGCAAATTTGGCACGAGCATTGATTATGTCATAAATAGGAAAAGCTAATGGGTCCCAACTCGATTATTCAATTCTATGCGCAAAAGAATTAGCGTCCAAATTTTACGTACGGAATGTAATTTTTTCACTTTCCGGTGTCATAGAAACGGGAAATTTGGCACGAGCATTGATTATGTCATAAATAGGAAAAGCTAATGGCTCCCAACTCGATTATTCAATTCTATGCGCAAAAGAATTAGCGTCCAAATTTTACGTACATAATCTAAATCTGTCACTTCCCAATGTGATAGAAACATGAAATTTGCCATGGGCATTGATTATGTCATAAATAGGAAAAGTTAATAGGTCCCAACTCGATTATTCAATTCTAGCGCAAAAGAATTGGCGTCGAAATTTTACGTGCGGAATGTAATTTTTTCACTTTCCGGTGTCATAGAAACGGGAAATTTGGCAGGAGCATTGATTATGTCATAAGTAGGAAAAGCTAATGGGTCCCAACTCGATTATTCAATTCTATGCGCAAAAGAATTAGCGTCCAAATTTTACGTGCGGAATGTAATTTTTTCACTTTCCGGTGTCATAGAAATGGGAAATTTGGCAGGAACATTGAATATGTTATAAATAGGAAAAGCTAATGGGTCCCAACTCGATTATTCAATTCTAAGCGCAAAAGAATTAGTGTCCAAATTGTATGTACGTAATCAAAATCTCTCACTTCCTGATGTCATTTTATATAAAGGAAATGTCGCATGGTTACCTCCCCGTGGTGTTTCCTGGGTAACGCAGAGAACTATGCAAAATGGTGAACATATGTTTTTCCTCGGTATCTCTAAAGTAACCACGACTTCATAAGCTTTTCCGTGTGAACACCAGATAAATACCAGTACCAAATTAACTCGGGCGAAGCCGGGTGTATCAGCTAGTTATTAATATATAGCATGGTCAGGTGATCACAAACTCACAACACCAAACGATAAATTTCCAGACAGAGACAGCTCATTTGCAGACATTAACCCTTTCGTTCCTGGAAACACCAATACACATTATGCTGAATCATACCATATTCAAGGACAATATACAAGACAATATAGACTACACATAGCATGAACTTCTGAGTGGTCCTGTTTTTCTGGGCCACTACATCAGCAGAGAGTGAGAGGATCATCTGACTGTCTGAGAAGCACGAGCAGCTCCAATTGTTTTACTGTCTACTATCCTGAGAAATGTGGCACCATCATTACAGGCCCCTGTGTCTGTGGGAACCATTCCCAGGGTCTTGGCTGAAAGACATTTGGTTTCACAGTGCCCATTAGGTCTATTGCCTTTGACACCCACCCATCGTCACCTTTGTTGCCATTGGTGTTGTAAACAACGAAACTTAACTGCTACGGAATGTCTTCAGATATGAAACCAGGTTCAGTTTGGGCATTGACAATAGCCATGTTCGTGTCTGGAGACCTAGGAAAGGAGCACCTCGATCCTGCCTTTACTGTGGAGCCGCACCCTGCCCCACAGTTAGTATGATGGTCAGGGGGTCATTGCATATTACAATCTGTTACCCGTAGTGGTACGAGGGAAAATGACAGCTCAGCCACATATGTTTCCTCTCATGGCAGGGCTTCCAAGGGGCATTTTCCAAGGATAAGGCACGGCTGTACACAGTAAGGGTTTCACAGGAATGCCTCCACAACATTGTCACACTTCCATGGCCTGCCTTGTCGCCAGATTTATTGCCAATAGAACATGTATGGGACCATGTGGAATACCAACTCCAGCAACCTACGAGTTTGCACGACCTAAAGGCTTGGTTACAGCAATAGGGGTTCGTTGAACTCGGCATTTCCATCCCTTTTTTGATGTATTGGAGGTGTAATATCTTGGCACCTCAACATAGAGAAGAGTTTTTGCAAAATCGTCTCTTGTGCAAAGTTGAAAAAATGCGGTGAGTGTGGTTTTTCGTGGGGTGTGTCCAAGTCCGGAGGAGCTGCACTGTGGCACAGCAAGTCTTGGGTGTGGTGAAATGACTCCCGGGTTTCGTGAAGGGTTGCAGTATGGACTTAAAAAGACTGATTGTCTCAGTGTTGCAAATGTGCTGCATAACGCATCTTGTTCAAAAGTGCGATGTGAATTGGCTTCTAAAAGAAGTGGAGCTAAGTTAAATGAATCACACCTGAGTCATTTGCCTCTAGAAGGCATGGTAACCAGCAACAATAAGAGTGAGTTATGTGATGAACATGCATGTTTAACCCAATGTACACTGTTGCAGTGAGCGTCTTACGAGTAAGGCTGCCTGTCCATGAGCGTTATTTCATAGCATTCCCCGCGGCGATAATCCAGCCACGGGGAACGCAATGCACGCTTTCCATAGCGTTGCAATAGAAAGTGCAGCCCCCCTGTACACGAGAGGAGAATCACAGCGATTCTCCGCTCATGAGTGGCAAATCGCAGCATGCTGCGAATTGCCGTGATTCTCTGCTATCTCTCAGATAGGCTGACAGCAGAGATTCCTCTGCCGGCTCCTGCTCCCGGGCGGCGGCTCCCGCGGGATACTGCAACGCCCGTGGACAGGCAGCCTGAGAGAAAGGTGTGTGAGATGTACGTTGCTGAAAACTGTGAGCTGAAGAATGATCAAAGTCATAATTATGTTGCAGTATTTACTGAGTTTACAAGTGAGATGAAAGCAACCTTGCTGATAATGATAATCCCAAAGTGGATGGACAATGACATTTGTCCACGATCCGGAGCTGACCGGTGAGACATCAGAAGCTGGAAAGGCTCTCTAGTAACCAGGAGCCTTAATTGCAAACAGCCATGGGTAATAAAAAAAAAAGCCTTTCCGCGCTGATCTGGACTCAGGTTCACTTTCAGAATACAGCATTCTATCTGTTATGCCCAGCAGAAATCGAGGTAACATAGTAGCCCATTTTAGGTGTTTAGTGGTTACAGCACCATCTAGCTGTGTTAAAAATGTATGACACCTTGTTTTTCTATCATAAAGACTAATGTATTATAGGGTAGTTTGCAAGGCATTGTGGGAAGGAGGAACTTCCAGCTTCAAAACAGAGTTCAGACCTGCTTTCTGCACCCTCCTCTTCAAATTCCATCATCCTTGTAAAAGTATATCTGTTTTACCAATCACATTATCATCATGACGAATGCACACTCGTATTCTACGATCTATTAACCAATAAACCTGTTAGATTAAGAAGAACAGATTGTTTATTTGGAAGACAGAAATGGTTAAACTGAATGTCAGACTGCACACTGTGTGAACGTGTATGAAGACAGAACAGTAAAAAAGATCTAGTCTCCAGCGATAGTGGATCGGACTAGACGGAGCCAGCTTCAGCCACGCGGTCTTACGTACAAGATTGCAGCAGCCGCCATTTAGTCACAAGAAACACGAGTGCAGCCCCAAGTAAACGCAGCACGATCTAAGCCAAGCTGAAGTCTGTTCCTACCTGGACTGAGTCTGCACAGAGACATTAAGCAGCCAAAAAACGGGCACACAATGTTCACTAGCCAGGCATCCTCATATAAGACCAGGTCACGAGCAAGCTGCTCCAGCAAGTCCTCAATAAGAGAAATGGCTGCTCTCACCCACGCAGAAGCTGAGGCAGCAAAAGTAAGGTCCACCTTTGCAGCACAAGAGATGCAACTGAAGCTAAAGCAAGCAGATCAAGAAAAAGAGAGAGTCTGCCTGTAGGTGTCACTGGAAAAACTCGCCACAGAGAAAGAAGCGGCAGCCGCATTAGCCAAAGCAGAGTTCCTAGAAACCGCAGAGTTCCCTGAATTAGAGAAGCACAGCCAAGTACTCGGGTTAGACCTAGACCAAGAAGATGTAGCACAGCACGTCTCAGAATATGTCCATCGGCATCCCAAGGCAGAAGACAGCTATGATCCAGTATATCAAACAGAACGTCAAAGACCCTACTCTGAAGCACAGTACGGTATGCGACAAAACAATGCTGACCACGACTACTGCCCTCCAAAAAGGAAGCTACAATCCTCGCTCCGGCTTAAAGAGACAACTTTCGATTCGTATTATACAGACTGCTCTAAGACAGAAACTCCTAAAAGGTATAGTGATACACTGCACACACAGCATAACAACAGCACACCGGGTAGTATTGGCGCTAACCAGGCTATCGTGGACTTTGCTAGGTTCTTTGCTAAACGGGAGCTGGTTGCCAAGGGACTTATAAAGTTCACCGATCGCCCAGAGAACTACATAGCATGGCGAGCCTCCTTCCAGAACACCATAAGGGACTTAGGTCTCTCCTGCAGTGAGGAGTTAGATCTCTTGGTAAAGTGGCTTGCAAGCGAGTCTGCTGAACACGCCAAAAGAACATTAACATAAACTATCCAGGCGAAGGCCTAAAGATGGTGTGGGAAAGACTTGATGAGTGTTATGGGTCAATAGAAGCTATAGAAAATGCCTTATATAAGAGAATTGATAATTTTCCCAAAATAATGGGTAAGAGTTACCAGAAGCTCAGGGTACTTAGTGACTTGCTAACAGAGGTACAGGTTGCTCAGACAGAAGGAAATCTGCCAGGGCTAGCATTCCTGGACACCGCCAGGGGTGTTAATCCGATTGTCCGAAAACTCCCTTATAATTTATAGGAGAAGTGGATCATGTATGGATCTCATTATAAACAGGTTCATAATGTACCATTTCCCCCCTTTCGGGTGTTTGTAGGCTTTGTTGCTCAACAGGCAAGGATCAGAAACTATCCCAGTTTTGACTTTACATTGTTTTGTCCCACTACCCCTGGTGTCAAACCTCTTAAAACACCAATAGCGGTCCACAAAACTAATGTTGCCTCCACAGGTTCTCCTTACAGGTCGTTTAAGCCTCATCAAGAAGAGAACAAACACGAGGATCCTACCAAACAATGCCCCCTGCACAAGAAATCACATTCTTTGCTAAAATGCAGAGCCTTCAGGGAGAAGTCTTTAGAAGACCGCAAAGAATTCCTGAAAGAAAACAACATCTGCTTCAGGTGCTGCACTACAACATCACAGTTCGCCAGGAACTGTAAGGTTAGTTCCACATGCACGGAATGCGATAGCACAGAGCACAACACAGCTCTACACCGTGGACCACCCTCTTAGGTATCATCCCAAGCAAAGGAACAGGACGGAGAGCAGATAGACACAGCTATAGTCACTTCTCAGTGTACAGAGATCTGTAAAGGACTCACAGGAGGGACTCAAGTCAAGCTCCAAAATCCGCCTTGTCAGGGTTTATCCTGTCGGTCACCGGGATAAGGTGATCAAGGTATACACAGTCTTAGATGACCAAAGCAACAGGTCTTTAGCTAAATCCACCTTCTTCGACACCTTTAACATCGTAGGGCCTAGTTCTCCCTACTCCTTAAGGACATGCGCAGGTACCGTTGAGATGGCGGGGAGCAAGGCAACTGGATACATGGTAGAGTCCATAGATAGTCAGACCTGCTTGCCCCTGCCAACCATACTGGAATGCAATCACATTCCTGACAACTGGTGTGAGATACCTACACGAGAGGTAGCAGCATACCACCCCCACCTCAGACATATAGCTTACCTGATACCGAAACTTGACCCAGAAGCACCAATAGTCCTGCTCCTTGGAAGAGACATACTACAAGTTCATAAGGCTAGGGGACAGATTAACGGTTCCCAGAATGCTCCATACGCCCAGAGACTTGACCCAGTGTCGTGGATATCCTTTGTGGGTCCACAGCTTACTCAATAGGAGTGTTTGCACCCTTCCACATTAATGTTATGAGACTGTGCGCACAGCCTGAAGCAATCACACTGACACAAGTTCAGCATATGAAAACTTCCTTACATCTGCTTTATTTGTGGGTGCGCAGCCTCTTTTAAAGAGTTTAACATATCTGCCCATCTGGGCAGGTCAAAGATTACATAGATACAACATATTGTTTAATTATTGGATAAGCATCTTGAAATTCTTCCATCATCTGGTCATCTGTTATTGCCCGTCACGTGGTATCAGTCCGGAGAGGGCAGGACGAGACGAGTGGGTTGTCTTGGACCCACGTGTGGATGCCCCAATATGATTGGAGGTTACATCTTGCACTATTGTTAGTATAAATTTCCCATATTATTTGCATAAGTTTCCTGTAAAACTGCTTGGGTTATTATTGCGGTAGCTAAAAGCGGTAATGCTTCAGACTGCGGTTACTTGTGTCTGATTTTACCCCTGCTAAAGTTACTAAGAATCGGGAAATAGAGCGTTCTTACTAAATGTTAAATGCTAGCTTCTGCTGGCATCTATAGGAGTTTAGAGACTGGAAAGTTTCATTATATTTACATATGAGGAAGTGAATATATTGGATACACAAAGAATATATCTATATTTGTAGAAGAGCAAACAAAATGGAATAATACTGTCATTGGTATACAGATTGCCTACATTTATAAAAACAGGTCCCCTGTCCACTACACATGAAATGTATGTCCATTGTCCCGAAAATATAGATATGGCGGATATCCACTACACCAGGATGGGTCATCATTGGAGACATCTGTCTAGGAGGAGCACACAAGCCGAGCTCAGTCAACAGCATGCTCACCAAAACACTTGAAAGCGGACGTCCTTCCCTATTCCAGCCATGCCACAACAGTTTCCTGATAAAAGAGTTGCCGCAAAGTGCTCCCATGCCTTGTCCCTTCGCAGATCCCTCCTGTGAAGACCACACCTGCGACGGTGAGCAAGATCATTTAGGGTGCACAGTCTTTCACAGGACAAGAGAGGACAACAGGATCACGATGTCCATAGAAGACAAGCTGTTCTTGGATATCATGGATCAAGAAATAGTGAAGGACAAGTCCAAAAGCTGGTTGCACCTCTACCATTCAAAACCCAGAGACAACACCCACCTAAGAACAAAGAACTTGTCTACAGCCGATTTATTTCCCTCAAACATAAACTCCAGAGAACACCAGAGATGAAGGAACATTTCTTCACCTTCATGGAAAGAATATTCCAGAACAACCATGCAGAAGTGGCACCCGTGCTCCAAGACTCCCAGGAGTGTTGGTACTTACTAAAGATGAGCGAACACCAAAATGTTCGGGTTCACGTTATTCGAAACGAACTTCCCGCGATGTTCGGGTGTTCGTTTCGAATAACGAACCCCATTGAAGTCAATGGGCGACCGGAACATTTTTGTATTTCGCCGATGCTCGCTAAGGTTTTCATGTGTGAAAATCTTGGCAATTCAAGAAAATGATGGGAACGACACAGCAAGTTCTCCTCTGCCACAGCTGTAACAGCTGTGGCAGAGAAGAACGATGTTAGCCCATTGAATTCAATGGAGCCGTCAATACAGCCGACTCCACTGAATGCAATGGGCTGCCGGCGATCGCGGGATGAATTGTCGGAAAGGGGTTAAATATATAAGCCCTTTCCTGCAATTCATCCAGAAATGTGTAAAAATAAAAAATATATATATACTCACCTGGTGCCGGCAGACGGAGTTCAGCGCGGCAGGCTGCAGTTCTCCTGAACTGCTCTGAACAGCTGTGAGTAGTATTCAGCAGCCGGGGATTTAAAATCCCCGCCTGCTGAATAAGATGCCTCTGAATGGTCACAGCCTGACCAATCAGAGGCCAGCCCTCACTCACACCCATTCATGAATTCATGAATGGGTGAGTGAGGGCTGCCTCTGATTAGCTCAGGGGCAGGAGAGCATCCCGAACACCCCGAACACCCTAATATTCGCCCGAGCATCAAGCTCGGACGAGTACGTTCGCTCATCTCTAGTACTTACCCATATTTGGCGTTTATCACCCCAAAAAAACAGGACAGATAAGAGTAGTATTTGACTCGAGCGCCAGGTGTGAAGGCGTCTCACTAAACGATGTCTTACTGTCTGGTCCAGACCTCAACAACAGACTTTTAGAGGTACTTTTCCGCTTCCGCAGGGATTCCGTAGCATTTATGGCCGACATACAACAAATGTTCCACTGCTTCCTCGTCAAGGAAGAACATAGAAACTACTTAAGGCTCTTCTGGTACCGCAACAACGACCCTAATGAGGACATCATAGAGTACCGAATGAGGGTGCACATCTTTGGAAACAGTCCTTTCCCTGCAGTTGCTATCTATGGTCTCAGACATTCAGCCCGAGACGATGAAGCAAAATACGGGTCTGGTGTCAGGTCCTTTGTAGAAAGAAATTTCTATGTGGACGACTGCTTGAAGTCTACACCCACGAACGAAACCGCGATCAGTCTCCTGAAAAGAGCTCAAGAAATGCTTGCTCAATCTAATCTGAGGTTGCACAAAATCGCCTCTAACAGCCGTGAATTAATGGAGGCCTTCTCACCCCAAGATCATTCAAGCGATCTAAAGGACTTGGATCTTAGCACAGACTCCCTTCCCATGCAACTGAGCCTTGGTCTGCTCTGGGATTTAAAGGCGGACACATTAACCTTCCAGATCAGCAAGGAGAAAAAGCCTTTCACAGCTTATATGATCCTCTGGGATTCGTAACACCTGTTACCATCTAAGGAAAAATGATGCTGAGAGACTTTACCACAGAGACATCTGACTGGGATGATCCGCTTCCCATGGAGGAAAAAGACATGTGGACAGGTTGGAGAAAGTCTCTTGAAGCTTTGTCCAGTCTTAAAGTGGCACGTCCGCATGCTTCCGTGCCTTCAACGGAAATCAAGATGCAAAGACTATATATTTTCTGCGATGCTTCAGTGAAGGCAATTGCTGCCATAGCATACCTAAAGACCATGCCATATAGGGTTTATTATGAGCAGGGCCAAACTGGCACCACTCCGCGAGCACACTATACCCAGATTGGAACTATGCGCTGCTGTGCTTGTGGTGGAGTTGGCTGAACTTATAACATCGGGAATGAATCTGGAAATCGAGGAAGTCGAATTTTACATGGACAGCAAGGTAGTCTTAGGATATATTTGCAACGAAACCAGACGCTTTTACGTCTATGTCAACAATAGGGTGCTAAGGATCCACTTGTCCCAAGCAATGGCACTATGTTCCGACACACCATAATCCGGCAGACCATGCAACTAGATCTGTAGCAGCGTGTCACCTTAAGAATACAACATGGTTTACGGGTCCTGCATTCCTGTACCGTTTAACGTCTTGTAGCATTGGATCCGACTTATTTGAATTGGTAAACTCAGATACCGATGAAGAAATCTGAACTGAAGTATCTGCTCTATGCACAGTGACTTTGAACACCAACTCAAATCCCATCATTTCAACAGATTCTCCACTTGGATGTCGTTCGTTCATGCTATAGCCTGTCTAAGCCATATAGCTCAGTCTTATAGGTCGACATTACCTGTGAGTCAAAGGCCTTGCAGGGGTTGGCATCACTACAAACACACCTTTACCGCTACTAATCTGGACAGGGTCAAGAGCATAATATTTTGCACTATACAACAGGAATGTTATGCTAAAGAAATAGACTACCTCAGCAAAGGCCAAACAGCCTCCAGGGATAGCGCTTTGAAGAAGCTTGATCCTATCATTGACCAAGATGGGTCGCTAAGAATAGGAGGTCGCCTACAAGCAGCCAAAGTGGAATTTAAGGAGAAACATCCTATGGTAATTCCCGGGCATCATCATGTCACGACTCTGCTCGTACTCATCACCTCAGGCCAGTCGCGGAACTTGTATTGTTGTTTTCACCAGAAAGATGCAATAGTGACGTCCGTTGACGCCAGACGGAGAGTGTTCTGCCCAGCAGAAATCGAAGTAGCATAGTAGCCCATTTTAGGTGTTTAGTGGTTACAACACCATCTAGCTGTGTTAAAAATGTATGACACCTTGTTTTTCTATCATAAAGACTAATGTATTATGGGTAGTTTGCAAGGCATTGTGGGAAGGAGGAACTTCCAGCTTCAAGACAGAGTTCAGACCTGCTTTTTGCACCCTCCTCTTCAGATTCCACCAGCCTTGTAAAAGTATATCTGTTTTACCAATCACATTATCATCATGACGAATGCACACTCGTATTCTATGATATGTTAACCAATAAACCTATCAGATTAAGAAGAACAGTTTGTTTATTTGGAAGACAGAAATGGTTAAACTGAATGTCAGACTGCACACTGTGTGAACGTATAAGAAGACAGAACAGTAAAACAGATCTAGTCTCCAGCGATAGTGGATCGGACTAGACGGAGCCGTCTTTATTCGTAAATTGCAATGCATATCGGCACCACACAATGTGCCTTTTTCAAGCATATTTTACATAGACGTCAAAGTGTTCCAGCGAGACGCATGTGACAGACACCTCAATGTGAGTGTTTATTTATATATATATATATATATATATATATATATATATATATATATATACTAGCTGATAAACCCGGCCTCGCCCGAGTTAATTTGGTACTGGTGTTTATCTGGTGTTCACACGGAAAATCTTATGAAGTCGTGCTTATTTTAGAGATGCCGGAAAAACATATGTTCACCATTTTGCATAATTCTCTGCGTTACCCAGGAAACAACACGTGGAGGTAACCATGTGATGTTTACTTTATATAAAATGACATCGGGAAGTGAGAGAATTAGATTACGTACATAAAATTTGGACACTAATTCTTTTGTGCATAGAATTGAATAATCGAGTTGAGACCCATTAACTTTTCCTATTTATGACATAATCAATGCTCGTGCCAAATTTCCCGTTTCTATGACACCGGAAAGTGAGAAAATTACATTCCGCACGTAAAATTTGCACGCTAATTCTTTTGCGCATGGAATTGAATAATCGAGTTGGGACCTATGAACTTTTCCTATTTATGACATAATCAATGCTCGTGCCAAATTTCACGTTTCTATGACACCAGAACGTGAGAAAATTAGATTCCGTACGTAAAATTTGGACGCTAATTCTTTTGCGCATAGAATTGTATAATCGAGTTGGGACACATTAACTTTTCCTATTTATGACATAATCAATGCTCGTGCCAAATTTCCTGTTTCTATGACATTGGGAAGTGAGAAAATTAGATTCTGTACGTAAAATTTGGACGCTAATTCTTTTGCACATAGAATAAAATAATCGAGTTGGGACCCATTAGCTTTTCCTATTTATGACATAATCAATGCTCTTGCCAAATTTCCTGTTTCTATGACATCGGGAAGTGAGAAAATTAGATTCCGTACGTAAAATTTGGACGCTAATTCTTTTGCGCATAGAATTGAATAATGGAGTTGCGACCCATTAGCGTTTCCTATTTAAGACATAATCAATGCTCGTGCCAAATTTCCCGTTTCTATGACACCGGAAAGTGAAAAAATTACATTCCGCACGTAAAATTTGGACGCCAATTCTTTTGCGCTAGAATTAAATAATCGAGTTGGGACCCATTAGCTTTTCCTATTTATGACATAATCAATGCTCGTGCCAAATTTCCTGTTTCTACGACATCGGGAAGTGAGAAAATTAGATTCCATACGTAAAATTTGGACGCTAATTCTTTTGCACATAGAATTGAATAATGGAGTTGGGATCCATTAGCGTTTCCTATTTATGACATAATCAATGCTCGTGCCAAATTTCCCGTGTCTATGACACCGGAAAGTGAGAGAATTAGATTCCGTACATAAAATTTGGACGCTAATTCTTTTGCACATAGAATTGAATAATCGTGTTGGGACCCATTAACTTTTCCCATTTATGACATAATCAATGCTCGGGCCAAATTTTAAGTTTCTATGACATTGGAAAGTGACATATTTAGATTACGTACGTAAAATTTCGACGCCAATTCTTTTGCGCTAGAATTGAATAATCGAGTTGGCACCCAATTACTTTTCCTATTTTGGAGATAATCTATGCGTCGGCCAAATTTCATGTTTCTATGACATCGGGAAGTTGGAGAACGTTTGGCGAGTCAGTCAGTCAGTGAGTGAGTCAGTGAGGGCTTTCATCTTTATATATGTAGACTAGCTGATATACCCAGCTTCGCCCGAGTTAATTTGGTACTGGTGTTTATCTGGTGTTCACACGGAAAAGCTTATGAAGTCGTGGTTACTTTAGAGATACTGAGGAAAAAAAATATGTTCACCATTTTGCATAGTTCTCTGCGTTACCCAGGAAACACCACGTGGAGGTAACCATGCGACGTTTCCTTTATATAAAATGACATCAGGAAGTGAGAGAATTAGATTACATACGTAAAATTTGGACACTAATTCTTTTGCGCTTAGAATTGAATAATCGAGTTGGGACCCATTAGCTTTTCCTATTTATGACATAATCAATGCTCGTGCCAAATTTCCTGTTTCTATGACACCGGAAAGTGAAAAAATTACATTCCGCACGTAAAATTTTGACGCCAATTCTTTTGCGCTAGAAATGAATAATCGAGTTGGGACCCATTAGCGTTTCCTATTTATGACATAATCAATGCTCGTGCCAAATGTCCTGTTTCTATGACACCGGAAAGTGAGAAAATTACATTCCGCATGTAAAATTTGGACGCTAATTCTTTTGCGCATAGAATTGAATAATGGCGTTGGGACCCATTAGCTTTTCCTATTTATGACATAATCAATGCTCGTGCCAAATTTCCCGTTTCTATGACACCGGAAAGTGAAAAAATTACATTCCGCACGTAAAATTTGGACGCCAATTCTTTTGCGCTAGAATTTAATAATCGACTTGGGACCCATTAGCTTTTCCTATGTATGACATAATCAATGCTCCTGCCAAATTTCCCGTTTCTATGACACCGGAAAGTGAAAAAATTACATTCCGTACAAAAAATTTCGACGCCAATTCTTTTGCACTAGAATTGAATAATCGAGTTGGGACCTATGAACTTTTCCTATTTATGACATAATCAATGCTCCTGCCAAATTTCCTGTTTCTATGACACTGGAAAATGAAAAAATTACATTCCGCACGTAAAATTTCGACGCCAATTCTTTTGCGCTAGAATTTATTAATCGAGTTGGGACCCATTAGCTTTTCCTATATATGACATAATCAATGCTAGTGCCAAATTTCCCGCTTTTATGACACCGGAAAGTGAAAAAATTACATTCTGTACGTAAAATTTCGACGCCAATTTTTTTGCGCTAGAATTGAATAATCGAGTTGGGACCCATTAGCTTTTCCTATTTATGACATAATCAATGCTCCTGCCAAATTTCACGTTTCTATGACACCGGAAAGTGAAAAAATTACCTTCCGTACGTAAAATTTGGACGCTAATTCTTTTGCGCATAGAATTGAATAATGGAGTTCGGACCCATTAGCTTTTCTTATTTACGACATAATCAATGCTCGTGCCAAATTTCCTGTTTCTATGACACCGGAAAGGGAAGAAATTACATTCCGTACGTAAAATAAGGACGCTAATTCTTTTGCGCATAGAATTGAATAATTGAGTTGGGACCCATTAGCTTTTCCTATTTATGACATAATCAATGCTCGTGCCAAATTTCCCGTTTCTATGACACCGGAAAGTGAAAAAATTACATTCTGTATGTAAAATTTCGACGCCAATTCTTTTGCGCTAGAATTGAATAATCGAGTTGAGACCGATTAGCTTTTCCTATGTATGACATAATCAATGCTCGTGCCAAATTTCCCGTTTCTATGACACCGGAAAGTGAAAAAATTACATTCCGTACAAAAAATTTCGACGCCAATTCTTTTGCACTAGAATTGAATAATCGAGTTGGGACCTATGAACTTTTCCTATTTATGACATAATCAATGCTCGTGCCAAATTTCACATTTCTATGACACCGGAAAGTGAAAAAATTACATTCCGCACGTAAAATTTGGACGCTAATTCTTTTGCGCATAGAATTAAATAATGGAGTTGGGACTCATTAGCTTTTCCTATTTATGACATAATCAATGCTCGTGCCAAATTTCCTGTTTCTACGACATCGGGAAGTGAGAAAATTAGATTCCATACGTAAAATTTGGACGCTAATTCTTTTGCACATAGAATTGAATAATGGAGTTGGGACCCTTTAGCGTTTCCTATTTATGACATAATCAATGCTGGTGCCAAATTTCCCGTGTCTATGACACCGGAAAGTGAGAGAATTAGATTCCGTACATAAAATTTGGACGCTAATTCTTTTGCACATAGAATTGAATAATCGTGTTGGGACCCATTAACTTTTCCCATTTATGACATAATCAATGCTCGGGCCAAATTTTAAGTTTCTATGACATTGGAAAGTGACAGATTTAGATTACGTACGTAAAATTTCGACGCCAATTCTTTTGCGCTAGAATTGAATAATCGAGTTGGCACCCAATTACTTTTCCTATTTTGGAGATAATCTATGCGTCGGCCAAATTTCATGTTTCTATGACATCGGGAAGTTGGAGAACGTTTGGCGAGTCAGTCAGTCAGTGAGTGAGTCAGTGAGGGCTTTCGTCTTTATATATGTAGACTAGCTGATATACCCAGCTTCGCCCGAGTTAATTTGGTACTGGTGTTTATCTGGTGTTCACACGGAAAAGCTTATGAAGTCGTGGTTACTTTAGAGATACAGAGGAAAAAAAATATGTTCACCATTTTGCATAGTTCTCTGCGTTACCCAGGAAACACCACGTGGAGGTAACCATGCGACGTTTCCTTTATATAAAATGACATCAGGAAGTGAGAGAATTAGATTACATACGTAAAATTTGGACACTAATTCTTTTGCGCTTAGAATTGAATAATCGAGTTGGGACCCATTAGCTTTTCCTATTTATGACATAATCAATGCTCGTGCCAAATTTCCTGTTTCTATGACACCGGAAAGTGAAAAAATTACATTCCGCACGTAAAATTTTGACGCCAATTCTTTTGCGCTAGAAATGAATAATCGAGTTGGGACCCATTAGCGTTTCCTATTTATGATATAATCAATGCTTGTGCCAAATTTCACGTTTCTATGACACCGGAAAGTGAAAAAATGACATTCCGTGCGTAAAATTTGGACGCTAATTCTTTTGCGCATAGAATTGAATAATGGAGTTGGGACCCATTACCTTTTGCTCTTTATGACATAATCAATGCTCGTGCCAAATGTCCTGTTTCTATGACACCGGAAAGTGAGAAAATTACATTCAGCATGTAAAATTTGGACGCTAATTCTTTTGCGCATAGAATTGAATAATGGCATTGGGACCCATTAGCTTTTCCTATTTATGACATAATCAATGCTCGTGCCAAATTTCCCGTTTCTATGACACCGGAAAGTGAAAAAATTACATTCCGCACGTAAAATTTCGACGCCAATTCTTTTGCGCTAGAATTGAATAATCGAGTTGGGACCTATGAACTTTTCCTATTTATGACATAATCAATGCTCGTGCCAAATTTCATGTTTCTATGACAACGGAAAGTGAAAAAATTACATTCCGCACGTAAAATTTGGACGCTAATTCTTTTGCGCATAGAATTAAATAATGGAGTTGGGACCCATTAGCTTTTCCTATTTATGACATAATCAATGCTCGTGCCAAATTTCCTGTTTCTATGACACCGGAAAGGGAAGAAATTACATTCCGCACGTAAAATTTTGACGCCAATTCTTTTGCGCATAGAATTGAATAATCAAGTTGGGACCCATTAGCTTTTCCTATTTATGACATAATCAATGCTCGTGCCAAATTTCCTGTTTCTATGACACCGGAAATTGAAAAAATTACCTTCCGTACGTAAAATTTGGACGCTAATTCTTTTGCGCATAGAATTGAATAATGGAGTTCGGACCCATAAGCTTTTCTTATTTACGACATAATCAATGCTCGTGCCAAATTTCCTGTTTCTATGACACCGGAAAGGGAAGAAATTACATTCTGTATGTAAAATTTCGACGCCAATTCTTTTGCGCTAGAATTGAATAATCGAGTTGGGACCGATTAGCTTTTCCTATGTATGACATAATCAATGCTCGTGCCAAATTTCCCGTTTCTATGACACCGGAAAGTGAAAAAATTACATTCCGTACAAAAAATTTCGATGCCAATTCTTTTGCACTAGAATTGAATAATCGAGTTGGGACCTATGAACTTTTCCTATTTATGACATAATCAATGCTCGTGCCAAATTTCACATTTCTATGACACCGGAAAGTGAAAAAATTACATTCCGCACGTAAAATTTGGACGCTAATTCTTTTGCGCATAGAATTAAATAATAGAGTTGGGACCCATTAGCTTTTCCTATTTATGACATAATCAATGCTCGTGCCAAATTTCCTGTTTCTACGACATCGGGAAGTGAGAAAATTAGATTCCATACGTAAAATTTGGACGCTAATTCTTTTGCACATAGAATTGAATAATGGAGTTGGGACCCATTAGCGTTTCCTATTTATGACATAATCAATGCTGGTGCCAAATTTCCCGTGTCTATGACACCGGAAAGTGAGAGAATTAGATTCCGTACATAAAATTTGGACGCTAATTCTTTTGCACATAGAATTGAATAATCGTGTTGGGACCCATTAACTTTTCCCATTTATGACATAATCAATGCTCGGGCCAAATTTTAAAGGGGTTGTCCCGAGGCAGCAAGTGGGTCTATACACTTCTGCATGGCCATAATAATGCACTTTGTAATGTACATTGTGCATTAATTATGAGCCATACAGAAGTTATCAGAAGTTTTTTACTTACCTGCTCCGTTGCTGGCGTCCTCGTCTCCATGGTGCCGACTAATTTTCGGCCTCCGATGGCCAAATTAGCCGCGCTTGCGCAGTCCGGGTCTTCTCCTCTTCTCTATGGGGCTCCGTGTAGCTCCGTGTAGCTCCGCCCCGTCACGTGCCGATTCCAGCCAATCAGGAGGCTGGAATCGGCAATGGACCGCACAGAAGCCCTGCGGTCCATGAAGACAGAGGATCCCGGCGGCCATCTTCAGCAGGTGAGTATGAAGACGCCGGACCGCCGGGATTCAGGTAAGCGCTGTGCGGGTGGTTTTTTTAACCCCTGCATCGGGGTTGTCTCGCGCCGAACGGGGGGGGGGTTTAAAAAAAAAAAAAACCGTTTCGGCGCGGGACATCTCCTTTAAGTTTCTATGACATTGGAAAGTGACAGATTTAGATTACGTATGTAAAATTTCGACGCCAATTCTTTTGCGCTAGAATTGAATAATCGAGTTGGCACCCAATTACTTTTCCTATTTTGGAGATAATCTATGTGTCGGCCAAATTTCATGTTTCTATGACACCGGAAAGTGAAAAAATTACCTTCCGTACGTAAAATTTGGACGCTAATTCTTTTGCGCATAGAATTGAATAATTGAGTTGGGACCCATTAGCTTTTCCTATATATGACATAATCAATGCTCGTGCCAAATTTCCCGTTTCTATGACACCGGAAAGTGAAAAAATTACATTCTGTACGTAAAATTTCGACGCCAATTCTTTTGCGCTAGAATTGAATAATCGAGTTGGGACCCATTAGCTTTTCCTATTTATGACATAATCAATGCTCCTGCTAAATTTCACGTTTCTATGACACCGAAAAGTGAAAAAATTACCTTCCGTACGTAAAATTTGGACGCTAATTCTTTTGCGCATAGAATTGAATAATTGAGTTGGGACCCATTAGCTTTTCCTATTTATGACATAATCAATGCTCGTGCCAAATTTCCCGTTTCTATGACACCGGAAAGTGAAAAAATTACATTCCGCACGTAAAATTTTGACGCCAATTCTTTTGCACATAGAATTGAATAATCGAGTTGGGACCTACGAACTTTTCCTATTTATGACATAATCAATGCTCGTGCCAAATTTCCCGTTTCTATGACACCGGAAAGTGAGAAAATTAGATTCCGTACGTAAAATTTGGACGCTAATTCTTTTGCGCATAGAATTGAATAATCGAGTTGGGACCCATTAGCTTTTCCTATTTATGTCATAATCAATGCCCGTGCCAAATTTTAAGTTTCTAAGGCATTGGGAAGTGACAGATTTAGATTATGTACGTAAAATTTCGACGCCAATTCTTTTGCGCTAGAATTGAATAATCGAGTTGGGACCCAATTTATTTTCCTATTTTGGAGATAATCTATGCTTGCGCCAAAATTCATGTTTCTACGATATCGGGAAGTTGGAGAACTTTTGGCGAGTCAGTCAGTCAGTGAGTCAGTCAGTGAGTCAGTCAGTGAGTCAGTGAGGGCTTTCAGCTTTATATATATAGATACATGTTGTTTATGTAGAATATGCTTGAAAAAGGTACATTGTGTGGTGCTGATATGCGTGGCAATTTAGGAATAAAGAACCTTACCAGCATACCGGTTGCTGATAGAATACTCTATTCTGAAAGTGTACCTGTGTCCAGAAGAGCGCGGAGTTGCATTTTTTATTACTCATGGTTGTCTCTAGCAAGCAGTTCATCATATTAAAATCAAAAAACAGGTCGGATTTGTTGATTCCAAGAGAGCGTGAATCAACTTCAGAATGTAGAATCATAGGGACATGCGAAACGGGACATACCCAAGTGAGAAGCATCCTGGAATCATACTGGGACATCCTATTGAATGATAAGGATCTCAATGCAATGCTCAACAAAACTCCCAGCTTAAAGGAGATGTCTCGAGGCAGCAGTGAAATATTTTTTTTGCCCAGTCCCCCTTCTTCAGCATACATTACTAAGTACCAATGTAAATGGCTTTTAAAGCCGGTTCCTACTTACAGTTCTGGCGTTTCATGAACTTATAAAAAGTTTCCCAAAGATGGCCGCCGCTTCTTCTCCCTGCGCTTGCTTCAGCCCGACGTGCTCGCTCCCGAGACGCCGGTCACGCTTCGTATTAGCAGGGAGCTGTCCAGTGCTGATCCTTTCCCCTGCACAAGTAACCCAGGCTTCGTAATAGCAGGGAGCTGTCCAGTGCTGAATTCTCAGCAGAAGGTACTGTAATGCCTCCCTGCAATTCACTTTCCACTGTTTTAGATGAAATAGTTTTTTCACCTAAATATATATGTGTGTGTATATATGCGTGTACACATTTTATATATATATATAGATAGATATATATAGTATACGTGTGTAGGAGTATACGCATACGCGTATTCGTGAGTGTATATACACACACACATAGATAGATAGATAGATAGATAGATAGATACACATACACACACATACACACACGTGTTTTTTTTATATGCGTGTGTATATATGTGTATGTGTATATATAGATATATATATATATATATATATATATATATAATGTGTGTGTGTATATATGCGTGTACACATCTTTTATATATATATATATCTCTATATATCTATATATAGATATATAGAGAGATATATATATAGTATACGTGTGTACGAGTATACGCATACGCGTATTCGTGAGTGTATATATACACACACATTATATATATATATATACACACACATATATATATATATACCCACACGTGTTTGTATATGTGTGTGTATATATATATATATATGTGTGTATACACATATATATATATATATATATGTGTGTGTGTGTGTGTATATATTATATATATATATATATGTGTGTGTGTGTGTGTCTGTCTGTCTGTCTGTCTGTCTATATATATGTCTGTCTGTCTGTCTGTGTGTCCCGGCGGCGGGAGGCTGGGGCAGCATCGAGGGCACGGCGGCGGGGGGCATGGCGGCGGGAGGCTCGAGCAGCATCGGGGGCATGGCGGCGGGAGGCTCGGGCAGCATCGGGGGCACGGCGGCGGGAGGCTCGGGCAGCATCGGGGGCACGGCGGCGGGAGGCTCGGGCAGCATCGGGGGCAGCATCAGGGGCATGGCGGCAGGCTCGGGGGCACGGCAGCAGGCTCGGGCAGCACGGCGGCAGGCTCGGGCAGCACGGCGGCAGGCTCGGGCAGCACGGCGGCGGGCTCGAAGGCATGGCGGTGGGCTCCGGTGGCAGGCGGTGAGCTCCAGGAACAGGCGGTGAGCTCGGGGGACAGGCGGTGAGCTCGGGGGACAGGCGGTGGGCTCCGGGGGCAGGCGGTGAGCTCGGGGGACAGGCGGTGAGCTCGGGGGACAGGCGGTGAGCTCGGGGGACAGGCGGTGGGCTCCGGGGGCAGGCGGTGAGCTCCGGGGACAGGCGGTGAGCTCCGGGAACAGGCGGTGAGCTCGGGGGACAGGCGGTGAGCTCGGGGGACAGGCGGTGGGCTCCGGGGGCAGGCGGTGGGCTCCGGGGGCAGGCGGTGAGCTCGGGGGACAGGCGGTGGGCTCCGGGGGCAGGCGGTGGGCTCCGGGGGCAGGCGACTTACATGGGCGGCTTCTCGGCTGGGCTTCTCGTCTCCGCTCGGCTGGGCTGCTGAACTTTCTGCACCTTTCTGTAACAGAGGAAGGTACAGAATGGCCGCTCCAGCGCGCTCCCGAGAGGTTACAGCTCGTCTGCGCATGCGCAGAAGAGCTGTAGCGTCTAACACACTGAAGCGGCTCGCGCTGAGCAGAAGACCAGACTGCGCAAGCGCGTCTAAAAAAGCAAGCTGCCAGCGAATTTAGACGGAACCATGGAGACGAGGACGCTAGCAACGGAGCAGGTAAGTGGAATAACTTCTGTATGGCTCATATTTAATGCACGATGTACATTACAAAGTGCATTAATATGGCCATACGGAAGTGTATAACCCCACTTGGTTTCGCGAGACCACCCCTTTAATCTACAGACGGAGGCGTAACCTCTGGGTCATCTGATTAAGAGCCATTTGAAACCTTCTAGCCAAACTAATTGGCTTGGTTCATCCAGAGTTAAAGGTACCTTTGCTTGCTCAAGATGTGCGGCATGCACCTACATACTAAAGAGCAACTCCTTCATTTTCTCAGTCACCAACAAAGAATATCAAATAAAGGATTGCATTAATTGCCTGAATTGTAATTTGATTTATTTAATCACATGTTCATGTCAGAAGCAGTATGTAAGAAAAACACATCAGCAATTTAGAAGACGCATCCTCTGATATGTACGTAATGTGAGAAGACAAGAAAGTACCCCAGGGTCCAACCATATCAGATAAACATCATGGTAACCCGGAATGTCTCAAATTCCAAGGGATTGAGATGGTTAAATGAGACGAGAGGAGGTGACGTGGACACATTCCTGCTGCAGAAAGAAGCGGCTCGGATATTCAGATTGGATACTCTTTTTGGTTTTGGTTCCTTTAGCACTATTGTTGTCACCCTATACACACAAGCCATCTAAACCCAACCGGGAAAGTGCCGTTGCTCCTCACAACACAATCCTTCATCTTATCCTAACCATTTGGTTCTAGAATAAATATTTCATGTATCTGTAGGAATAGAACCTCCTTTATATCAAGTATGTGTGCAGATTTATGCGCTTATATACTCTTTTAAATGATAGGAGATATACCGTACACAGTGTGCTAAGACAAGAAGTATTTAGCACTACCAGCTCTCTAATGGAACCATTCTGAGAAGTATTGTGGACAAATATTAACCCTTTCCAATCCACTGTCTGACGTCTAAAGACATTCTGATTGAAGGCTGTATAGCTCCAATGTCGGAAGATGTCCGGCAGGGTATTCTTACTGTATATTACTGTCCGTTCTGTTGTCGGGGGCCTCTTCAGCATGTCCCATACTGCAGTACTGGCTCTAGCCAGCAGATGGTGCCATTGTATAATGGCAGAAAGAGAAAGCCCCCCTAGGAAATCCTGAATCCAAAATTGGATTGCAAAGGGTTAATATCTGTGGAATGGGAGCAACAATCCCTGGATCTGTTATATGTTCCTCTTATTAATAGCATTCAGTGCTTTATTCGCGATAAGAATTATTATTTTATATGTGTCACCACTCATCGGTTATCTGCACGAATGCTTACCTTTCTCCTGAAGTATCCATAACAGTCCAGAGATACTAAATGTAGTACTGCTATATTACTATACCTCCAACAGCCCCCACTGTGGAATAAACATTTCACTAAAACAGGTACTAATATGTTACCATACCAACAATCCATCACTGACAGCAATCTATTCTCCTGTCACCCAAATCCAACCAATAGGCTATTACAAGCTGCATCTTTATTAATGATGCCCACTTTAAAGATAGCGCCTAATGCGCTTGCCCTTCAGTGCGTGTCATGCGCTATGATGCGCCCCGATTGTGACGTGGCATGCTGGAGCGCAATCGCACTAGGGACTATACCTCATGTCCCTCCCCCTAGAACACAGTCAGCAAATCAAAAGTGTGAAGAGAAGCAGAGGGGCGTCACTTACACCACCTACTACAGGTAACCTAGACAACAGAAGTGATCCTTATTATATGAGTTTCCGTGTGAGGGAAACCTAGCAGTCCTGTACTGCTAGCGAGTAGCGATTCACTAGGTAATTCTCTGGTGCTGTCATGTATTCCCATGCTTAGAAATGTTAGGGATGATTTGGATCTTTAGAAATTCCAGTGGAGGTGCTTTGTCTATTTTGGATTCTGAAGCAGATGGTTGTAGTTTGATACGACACACCCAGTGAGTGTGAACGTTTGGTGCTTTATATACTGGGCTGTTTTAAACACCTCTTATATGTCCTACCTACCATCAAGGCCATGGGCTCTGCTCATTTTTTTTATTTTAATGCTTTACTGAAATGGGGGGAAAAACTTTTGCTAGAAGCTGGTGTGTTCACATCTGACAAACTAGCATAATAAGAACCGCTCTACTTTATACAGGCCAGAGACTAGTGGGGCTCATTTACACTGTCCCCTGAAACCTATATGAGAGAGTAGGAGTCTTGCTTTCATGCGCAATCTGAGACTCTTACAATTAAATTGAAATTCAGTCTCCAGGCGGTCTAAGATTGTCAAAAGCTTAGCACCTATTGATGGTGCGATATCACTTTATAATATCCCTAATCTATTAGACTGATGTCTCTGGGGAGTTGTTTTTTAAAATGTGCTAGCTTTTGACTTCTCAACTACCCCCCAAACAGTAATGGTGCTTATCCTATGCACAGACTACACTATCTACACAAGCCATCATTGAATGGTCCAGAATTATGCAATAAAAATCCTAACATCTTCAAAAGATTGTGGCTGACAAAACAATTATATACGGTCTGATTCAAACAGAATAAGCTCCCCCTTTCCTAAAGAGCCGCAAGAATCAGCGGTGAAACGCGTAGAAATAACATTTGAGCTTTAGTTAAAAATCAAATATATATTCTCCTGACTCCGAGCTATAAGAACAAGTCCCATTGTTCACTAAAGCTGGACACATAGAACTGTCCGTGGCCAGATTCTTCATTGTCTGCATATCAACTATATAATGTTGAGGTATCGATATATTAGAACTTGTCTCCTAGTTTTTTCTCCCTGGTGGAGGCCCTAACAATCAGCTACAATACGAATCCCCTAAGAGCTGATACCCTCACCAATATATCATAACTAAGAGACTGGTCCTTATTGATGCAGTTAGTGTGTCTGTTCGTTAGATATATGTTGTTCTACTTTTCAATCGGAGTATGAGATACTTCTCACCTCCTATCTGAGGCTATTGTGCCCTGACGTCCATTTGTATTTTAATTAACTTTAATGAAGATTAGTAATTTTAATCTATGTCTTTTCAGCAGATCACGAATTCCCACAAAAGGGAAAGGGCCCTGCAAGAGAACATTCAGAAGTACATCCACCAGATCAAGGAAAGAAAACATAACCTGTTTCTGCACGACCTCCAAGATCTTCGCGAAAATAGAGCTTTCTTTAATAGTAGACCTTTGTCAGAAACTGAACCCAGTTTATCTAATCTGGACCCTTCGGATACTGAGGGACCTAGACCACCAAGAATCTTCCCTCTCCAACGGTCTCATCGAGGCCACCATATACATCATGGGAGAGGAAGAGGAAGACCGACCTCCCCCTTTCCTATTCTGTGAAGGGCTTATTTGATTTATATAGACTTTTGTCTGCCCCTCTGATTACAGATATTGCCCTATCACAGTGGTGACTTAGAGTAAAAGATTCAATTTTTATTTAGACGATTATTAAAATATACACATAGGGGCACAACACATAAAACAAAAAATAAATAAATAAAGGACGTGGTGTGAACCATCCAACCACACCGTTGATAGTCACTAAAGGTAAGTGTCCAATCACGCGATTGTATGTGTGGGTGTTATAGCATCTGGTCACCAACGACCACAGAGTTTCTTGTCCTACTTATTGCCGATTGGGCAGGGAGCAGGAACTTGATTATGTATTAGCACACCGGATACGTAAGATTAGATTATTTCCGGTTGCTACTTCTTGATATTATGTAACCCACACACCATAAGTAGATTCTATTTTAGTGACTCATGTACACGTTTCTTCACGATTATTGCTGAGGAGGATTAGGAGTACTCATCCGATTCTTTATAAGTAGAGAGTCGGAATTGGTCTTTACCATGAGAAGCGTCTCACGAGGATTCTAAAGATGTATCACGAAAACCTCAATGAGAGAGCCTCCCAAAGATGTGATACAGCCTCCCCTCTAATGGTAAGGGTCGTTTTTAGGATACTCAACCCAAAGAATTCAAATTCCCTTTTTCTGTTCTATTTCTCATTGATTTGCTGCTCAACGCGTTTCACCACTTTAATTTGCGTGGATCATCAGGAGCAATATGAATTGAGATTAAATAATGTAGACGATATTGTGAGGTCTCAATAGACCGATTGGTAAAGAAACGAGTGTCCTGATCTTTAGAGGACCAGCTATCTCAGCAGATATATCGAGGGTTAAATACCACCTAGAGTGAAATTCTTAATCCCCAGATTTCTCACATTAGCGTAAACACAGATGTGAGATTGCCAAAGGTATCGCATCCCAATGTCAAAAAGTGACATTGAGTGCAGATATCTATCATGGGGTTTTGAGACGGAAACTGATAAGGGTATACTTAGACCTCTAGCACTCACATAGATTCGATATAGGGATACAGTAGTATCCTGTTGGAGTGAGTAGAGTGGTACTGAGTAACCAGTCTCCGTTTAGAGGTTAGACAACCGGCTCGTCAGCGTCCCATGCAATGTGCATAATGGAGCGCTGTGCCGATTGGACACTTACCTTTAGTGACTATCAACGGTGTGGTTGGATGGTTCACACCACGTCCTTTATTTATTTATTTTTTGTTTTATGTGTTGTGCCCCTATGTGTATATTTTAATAATCGTCTAAATAAAAATTGAATCTTTTACTCTAAGTCACCACTGTGATAGGGCAATTTCTAGTTAAATTTGGAGACTTTCACTCTGCCTCCTCTGTGAAACTCTGATTACAGATACTTTCAAATAATACATTTTTTATTCTGTCAGCCCATTATTAAGCTTTATGGGGCGTTCTGTGGAGGGCACTGTGGGGGGGTACTGTGGAGGGCACTGGGTGGGGGCACTGTGGGGGGCACTGTGGAGGGGCACTGTGGAGGGCGACACTGTGGGGGGACACTCGTGGGGGGGACAGTGGATGGGCACTTTGGAGGGGGGCACTGTGACCGACCTCCCCCTTCCCTATTCTGTGAAGGGCTTATTTGATTTATATAGACTTTTGTCTGCCCCTCTGATTACAGATGCTTTCAAATAATACATTTTTTATTCTGTCAGCCCATTATTAAGCTTTATAGTTATTGTGAAAACTGCAAGATATTAAGATGTTTTAAATATTGACAGTTCAAAATAAAAAAAAAAAAATCTTTAACATAGCCCCAAACTGTCCCAGATCCGGCAGGACAGTCCCTGTTTTAAATTGCTGTCCCACCATCTCGGCTGGTCTGCTGTGTGTCACAGCCAGCACGATTGAACTGTATTTGCTAGCTATGGCCCCACATACTGCACCCAATGTCATCATCGTGCTCTGCTGCTGCTTCACTCCCTCTGCAATGTGAGTCATACGCTATGTTAACGCAAACTGTTCTGCCCAGAGTATTCCAATGAGGCCCCTCTGTCTGGTCCTGATTCTCTCATGCCTCCTCCACTGTCTGGGGCAGCCACTACCAGTGTCCTATCATGTTGGGACTCTCTGGATGCCTGGGAACTGGGACTCACAGCTTGTTAATAATTTAAAAATGACTTTTTTTCCCCTTTCAATCTTTTTTAATTTAGTTTAGCATAGTATCCATAAGTGTTTAGCAATCACATTACAATATAATCATAGTATGATTTAATGCAAGTGCCAAACAAGGCATTTTTTATTAAATTAAACAGTTTGTTAATCAATAACAGATCCCTATTTGGTCATTGACTGTTAAATGATACTTCTATATGTGGTAGGGGATTTCTGGATATTTAGTGGCCAGGCCAAGGCCTCTTTCGTATCCTTATAGGGAAACAGGAGTGGGGATGGAGGTAGAGGGGAGGTAAAGGGGGTGGGTCCCACATCTCTTGGGGTTACCATCCAAAAACACATTGTGTAGAGTAGTATAGAAATATTTCATATCAAGATTTATAAGGAAATTAAGAATCTGTCATATTGAGAGGGCAGAATATAGTTTACCCATAGATTCCAGACTTTCCAAAAAGCCTCATGGCGGTCTAACAATATTGAAGTTAGTGTTTCATTAATGAGATACCAATTTATCTGCGCTTGCAATACAGTTAAGACTTAGAATAGCTAAGAGTGAGTCATTAAGCGATCATGACAATGTCATGAGTTTGGACATCAATGAGTGGCGGGAAATAGAAACTGGGTTGTGATCAGACCAGGAAACTGACAGTATTTTGGATTGCATTATATGTGGTAAAAAGGTAGCTGGTGCCAGAATAGGGTCTATTCTGGAGTAGATGGAATGGGGTGCACAAAAATGTGTAAAAGATTTAATTTGCGCCATGAGTTTACCAGATGGTATTGTGAGAGTAATGTTTTAAATAATTGTGATAGTGAGTGTTGAGGTTGTGGTAGCAGGGATAGTAAAGAAATAGCATTTCTCTCCAGGTTTGGGTTTAGTACGCAGTTAGAAACCCCATATTAAAGTACAGTACCCCCTTTATGAGATTCAATCAAACCTAGAAATTTAGATAAGAATTGGGTTTGACTTGTCACTAGAATATCCTGAATTGTACCAGTGACAATTAGGTTGCGGCCTTCAGGGTCAGCTATCGTTGCTTTGATAGTCATTTAGTATTGGAATGATGAGTTTGAATTTGTTTCTCTGTTTTTATCTGAGAAGGACTAATGTTCTGAGCTTTCGAATATTATTAAGCTGAAGAGGGAAAAAGGTCAGGGTAGTAAAAACAGTCTCCTCTCAGTTATGTTCTCTAAAGAGTGCTGGCTGTGGACATGATTTAGCTAGGACATCATTCTACCCTGCTGATCGCCCAGGGTGTGCCACTAATGCATAGTGTGCTAAATTGTTAGCATAGAAAAACGTATGCCAAATAAGATGTGAGTCACTATCCAGCCACTGGGTGATGGTAGAGGGGTTCACAGTAATAATATAATGAAATATTTGAAGAAGTAAAACTGGGGTCCAGGGGAGTACATAACTGAGTAATAAGCTGCAGTATAGATTTACCGCTAGATGGCAGCTGAATTCTCGTTTTGCCTGGGTAGAGTTGAATAGAATTGAACCATTTCCAATCCACTGTTTGACCTTTGAAGACATTATGATTTAAGCCTGTACAGCTCCGATGTTGGAAGGCATCCGTTGGGGTTCTCGAACTGTATATTGCCAGCCTCTCTGTTGTTAAAGCCTATCCAATGTGACACCTCATGCAGTATTGGCTTTAGCTAGCAGATAACGCCGCTCTATAACGGCGGAAAAAGAGTAACCCTCCTAGGAAAACCAGGATACAAATTGGATTGGAAAGGGTTAACTGTCTGGGATGATTTAGTGAATCCTGGACTGAGCAGGGGGGTTGGACCTGATGACCCTGGAGGTCCCTTCCAACTCTACCATTCTATGATTCTATGAGAATTAATTAAACAATTTCTAAGGGCTGTAGTAAATAAATTTCTCCTATTTTGTGTTTTGTCCTGTAAGTTGTTAGTAGATCCCCGTAGGACTGAAGGGGGATGCTTACCAACGTGTGATTGCATTGTCGCTGCTGATTAGAGATGAGCGAGCATACTCGTCCGAGCTTGATACTCGTTCGAGTATTAGGGTGTTCGAGATGCTCGTTACTCGTAACGAGTACCACGCGGTGTTCGGGTTACTTTCATTTTCTTCCCTGACAAATTTGCGCGCTTTTCTGGCCAATAGAAAGACAGGGAAGGCATTACAACTTCCCCCTGCAACGTTCAAGCCCTATACCACCCCCCTGCAGTGAGTGGCTGGCGAGATTAGGTGTCACCCGAGTATTAAAATCTGCCCCTCCCGCGGCTCGCCACAGATGCATTCTGACATTAGTTCAGGGAAAGAGCTATCGTGTTGGAGCTGCTATAGGGAGAGTGTTAGGAGTATTTTAGGTTTCAAGAACCCCAAAGGTCCTTCTTAAGGCCATAAATCTTCTCTATATGCGCTCAATGGGGCCGGCGGCAGCAGCGCCGACCCCATTGAGAACATATAGAAGAGAAATCCTTCTTCTCTGCCACAGCTGTAACAGCTGTGGCAGAGAAGAACGATGTTTGCCCGTTGAATTCAATGGAACCAGCAATACAGCAGGTTCCACTGAAAGCAATGGGCTGCGGGCAAGCGCGGGGATGAATTGTCGGGAAGGGCTTAAATATAACTGAGAGGAGACAGCTGCAGGCTGTCTCTCCCTCCTGGTTCCCGGCAGAGCATTGATTTCTCTACGAAGGGCTTTAAATCCCCGCCTCCAGAAACACACGTGCCTTCAGCCAATCATAGCCAATGACAATGATGTCATTGAATGGCTGTGATTGGCTGTGTTTCTGGAGGCGGGGATTTCAAGCCCTGCATCCAGAAAGCAATGCTCTGCCGGGAACCAGGAGGGAGCGACAGCCTGCAGGAGCGGCGCAGAACGTCAGAAGAAGTGAGTAATGATTTTTATTCTTTGCTCCACTGTATTGCCGGCGTATAAGGTGACAGTCGGGAGGTCGTCTTATACGCCCCGTCGCCTTATACGCCGGTATATATTTTTATTGTAACACATTTCTGGATGAATTGCAGGGAAGGGCTTATATGTTTAACCCCTTCCCGAAAATTCATCCTGCGATCGCCGGCAGCCCATTGCTTTTAGTGGAACCTGCTGTATTGCTGGCTCCATTGAATTTAATGGGCAAACATCGTTCTTCTCTGCCACAGCTGTTACAGCTATGGCAGAGGAGAATGATCTTTACGCTGACAGTGCAGGGGAGGGGGGGCCCTCTTGCCGCTATTGTGGCTTAATAGTGGGACCTGGGAACTTGAGATGCAGCCCAACATGTAGCCCCTCGCCTGCCCTATCCGTTGCTGTGTCGTTCCCATCACTTTCTTGAATTGCCCAGATTTTCACAAACGAAAACTTTAGCGAGCATCGGCGATATACAAAAATGCTCGGGTCGCCCATTGACTTCAATGGGGTTCGTTACTCGAAACGAACCCTCGAGCATTGCGAAAATTTCGTCCCGAGTAACGAGCACCCGAGCATTTTGGTGCTCGCTCATCTCTACTGCTGATGTTTTTTCTTTAAGGACTACAGGAGAGAATATAACAGAGTAGTAAACTGCAGTACAGACTTCACCACCAGATGGCAGCAGAGTCATCGTTTCGCCAGGATAAAGTTGAATAGAATTAAAGGGGTTGTCCCGCGGCAGCAAGTGGGTCTATACACTTCTGTATGGCCATAATAATGCACTTTGTAATGTACATTGTGCATTAATTATGAGCCATACAGAAGTTATAAAAAGTTTTTCACTTACCTGTTCCGTTGCTGGCGTCCCCGTCTCCATGGTTGCCGTCTAATTTTTGCCGTCTAATGGCCAAATTAGACGCGCTTGCGCAGTCCGGATCTTCTGCTGTTCTCTATGGGGCTCCGTGTAGCTCCGTGTAGCTCCGCCCTGTCACGTGCCGATTCCAGCCAATCAGGAGGCTGGAATCGGCAATGGACCGCACAGAAGAGCTGCGGTCCACGGAGGGAGCAGACCCCAGCGGCCATCTTCAACCGGTAAGTATAGAAGTCACCGGAGCGCGGGGATTCAGGTAAGCGCTGTGCTGTTTTTTTTTTAAGTCCCTGCATCGGGGTTGTCTCGCGCCGAACGGGGGGGGGGATTGAAGAAAAAAAAAACCCGTTTCGGCGCGGGACAACCCCTTTAACTAAGTAAGGGCTGTGGAAAATGAACTATGAAGTAACGGCTGTGGAAAATGAATTTCTCATATATTGTGGTGTTTCCTTGCAAGTTTTTAGTAGATCACCATAGGACAAAAGGAGAGTGCGAACCAGTGTGTGGCAAGATCGTTACTGCTAACATTTTAGCATTAAGGACAATTTGTTAAATAAAGTAATACGTCAAGGGGAGTATCTGACAAAACAGTAAACTGTAGTTTACACTTTACCCCTAGATAACAGCAGAGTCCTCATTTTATTTAGATAGAGTTGAATTAAATTAAAGGGGTTGTCCCACTGTGTAAAGTGTATGTGTACACTTCTGTATGGCTATTAGAATGCACTTTGTAATATACATTGTGCATTGTAAATTAGCCATAGAGAAGTTATATACTCACCCACAGGGGTGCCCCCTCCCCCCCCCATGTTGATGATCCCATCGTCCCTGGATATGGATATTTCTTCCAGCCGGCTTCTCCAGGAGTCATATATGCGCAGTAGAGATATTCCTTCCGTGGACGAGCCTGGTATTCTTCACGCATGCCCAGTAGCTCTCTTCAGTCCAGGTCTGCTGCGGTGAGAATTACAAGTGTCCAGCTGTCAAAGAGGCGGAGGGTGAGTGTAACGGAGGGGGGTTTGTCAGTGTGTTGGTTGGGGTGCCTGCAGGGATGGGGTGCCTGCAGGGGTAGGGTGGGTGGGGGCTGTCAGTGTGCTGGTCAGAGTGCCTGGGAGTTGTGGAGGGTGGCTGGCAGTGTGCTGGTCGGGGTGCTGGCAGGTGGGTGGGAAGGGGGGCTGTCAGTGTGTTGGTCGGGGTGCCTGCGGGGGGGCTGTCAGTGTGCTGGTCGGGGTGCCTGCAGGGGGAGGGTGTGTGTGTGTCATTGTGCTGGTCAGGGTGCCTGCAGGAGGTGGGGGTAGCTGTCAGAGTGCGGGTCGGGGTGCCTGCGGGGGGAGGGTATGTGTCAGTGTGGACGTCGGGGAGCCAGTAGTGGGGGGTGGGGGGGGTTAACAGCTTCGGGGAGGGGTTGATGCCAATGTATTGGCCGGGAGGGGGGTCACATAGACTTGTCGCCATAGGGTGCTGTCACATAGACTTGTCACTGTTGAGTGCTGTCACATAGACTTCTTGCCAGGGGTGGGGGTGCGGTCTCATAGACTTGTCACCGTGGGGTGCTGTCACATTGACTTGTCACCGCGAGTGTGCTGCAACATAGACTTGTCATTGTGGGTGTGCTGTCACATAGACTTGTCAATGTGGGGTGCTGTCACATAGACTTGTCACTGTTGAGTGCTGTCACATAGACTTGTTGCTAGGGGTGGGGATGCTGTCAGTTAGACTTGTCACTGTGGGTGTGCTGTCTCATAGACTTGTCACCGTGGGGTGCTGTCACATAGACTTGTCACTGTGGGTGTGCTGTCACATTGACTTGTCACCGTGAGTGTGCTGTCACATAGACTTGTTGCTGTGTGGTGCTGTCACATAGACTTGTCGCTGTGGAAGAGGGGGATGTTGTCACAGTAATTGACGCGTGGGGTATGAGGGGGGCTGTGACAGTAATTTTTCACACATGGTGTAATCTTGCCTCTGCAGGGAGGCAAGGAGGTAAGCTGTGTCTAATGTGAATGGTGGGTCCTGTGTTATCTATATATAGGTGTCACTGTACTTGTGGGGGGGAGGGGCAGGGGGTGCTGTCAGTGTACATGTATGTGGGCACTGTGGGGGGGCACTGTGAAAGGGGCACTGTAGGGGGAACACTGGGGGGCACTGTGAGGGGGACTGTGGAGGGACACTGTGGGGGAGCACTGTTGAGGGTGGGGCTGTGGGGGGGCACTGTGGAGGGGGGCACTGGTGGGTGCACTGTGGAGGGGGGTACTGTGGGAGGACACTGAGGGGGTACTGTGGAGGGAACTGTGGGGGGACAGTGGGAGGGCACTGTGTGTGGGCACTGTGTGGGGTGCACTGTGTGTGCGCACTGTGGAGGGGGGCACGGTGGAGGGGCACTGTGGGGACACTGGTGGGGGCACTGTGGAGGGGGGGACTGTATGGGGGGCATGTGTACGGGGGCACTGAGGGGGTACTGTGGAGGGCACTGTGAGAGGGGCACTGTGGGGGGGCACTGTGGAGGACACTGTGGAGGGCACTGTGTGTGGGCACTGTGGAGGGGGGCATGGTGAGGGCACTGTGAAGGGGCACTGTGGGGGGGCACTGTGATGGGGGGACTGTTGGGGGGCACTGTGGAAGGGGGACACTGTGAAGGACACTTGTGGGGGTGAACTGTGTGTCGGCACTGTGGAGGGGGACACTGTAGAGGGGCACTGTGGAGAGGGGCACGGTAGGGGCACTGTGGAGGTGGGGTTGTAGGGGGCGGACTGTGGGGGGCACTGAAGTGGGCACTGTGGGGGGCACTGTGGAGGGGGCAACTGTGGGGGGGCATGTGTGGGGGGCACTGAGGGGGGGTACTGTGGAAGGCACTGTGGGGGGGTCATTGTGGGGGTGTGCACTGCGTGTGGGCACTGTGGGGGGGGCACTGTGGCGGAGGACACTGTGGAGTGTGCTGTCACATAGACTTGTCACTGTTGAGTGCTGTCACATAGACTTGTCACTGTGCGGTGCAGTCACATAGATTTGTAGCTGGGGGGTCTGTCACATAGACTTGTCGCTGGGGGGGGTGTTGTCACAGTAATTTGTCACACACTGTGTAATCCTGCCTGTACGGCGAGGGGAAGAGGTGAGCTGTGTCTATTGTGAATGGTGGGTCCTGTGTTATCCATATATAGGTGTCACTGTCCTTGTGGGGGAAGGGGCAGGGGGTGCTGTCAGTGTACTTGTGTGTGGACACTGTGGGGGGCACTGTGCATGGGCACTGTGGAGGGGGCATGTGTGTGAGGACACTGTGGCAGGGCACATTGAAGGGGGCACTGTAGGGGGGACACTGGGGGGGCACTGTGGGGGGGGGAACTGTGGAGGGGGGACTGAGGGTAGGCACTTTGGAGGGGACACTGTGGGGGACAGTGGGTCGGCACTGTGGGGGGGGGGCATGTGTAGGTGTGTACTGTGGAGGGGGCACTGTGGGGAGGGCACTGAGGGGGGCACTGTGGCGGGGCACTGTGAAGGGCACTGTGGGGAGGCGTGTGGGGGGCACTGTGGAAGGGAGGACTGTGTGGGGGGCATGTGCAGGGGGCACTGTGGGTTGGCACTGTGAAGGGGGGACTGTGGAGGGGGACACTGTAAAGGACACTGGTAGGGGCACTGTGGGGGGCACTGTAGAGGGGGGACTGTGGGGGGGCACTGTGGGGGGCATGTGTAGGGGGGCACTGTGGAGGGGGGACAGGGGGGGGTTCTGTGGAGGGCACTGTGGAGGGGCACTGTGGGGGGGTACTGTGGAGGGCACTGTGGGTGGGTCATTGTGGGGGTGTGCACTGTGTGTGGGCACTGAGGGGGGTCTCTGTGGGGGGGAACTGTGGAGGAGGACACTGTGGAATGGGGGACTGTGGTGGGGGCACTGTGGGAGGGGCACTTTGGTAGGAGCACTGTGGAGGGGGGACTGGGGGGGCACTGAGGGGGGTACTGGGGAGGGCACTGTGGGGTGTGCACTGTGTGTGGGCACTGTGAGGGGCACTATGGAGGAGCAGACTGTGGAGTATGCTATCACATAGACTTGTCGCCATGGGGTGCTGTCACATAGACTTGTCACTGTGGGTTGCTGTCACATAGACTTGTCACTGTGGGTGTGCTGTCACATAGACTTGTTGCCATGGGTGTGCTGTCACATAGACTTGTCGCTGTGCGGTGCTTACACATAGATTTGTAGCTGGGGAAGAGGGGGAGGCTGTTGTCACAGTAATTTATCACACACTGTGCAGGGAGGGGAGGAGGTGAGCTGTGTCTATTGTAATTCGTGGGTCCTCTGTTATCTATATATAGTGTCACTGTACTTGTGGGGGGAGGGACAGAGGGTGCTGTCAGTGTACTTATGTAAAGGCATTGTGGGGGGGTAACTGTGGAGGGCGCACTGTGTAGAGGCATGTGCGTGGGGGCACTGTGGGGGTTCAGTGTGAAGGGGCACTTTGGGGTGGGGACTTTGGGGGGGCACTGTCGGAGGGACTGCGGATGGGCACTTTGGAGGGGGCACTGTGGGGGACACTGGTGGGGGCACTGTCGGGAGGACACTGAGGGGGGTACTGTGGAGGGAACTGTGGGGGGGTCATTGTCGGGGAGCACTTTCAGGGGGTTCTGTGAAGGGCACTGTGGGGGGGCACTGTGGGGGTGAGTGGGGGCGCACTGTGTGTGGGCACTTTGGGGTGGGGACTTTGGGGGGGCACTGTCGGAGGGACTGCGGATGGGCACTTTGGAGGAGGGCACTGTGGGGGACACTGGTGGGGGCACTGTGGGGAGGGCACTGAGGGGGGTACTGTGGAGGGAACTGTGGGGGGGTCACTGTGGGGGTGAGTGGGGGGGCACTGTGTGTGGGCACTGTGGAGGGGGACACTGTGGAGGAGCACTGTGGAGGGGTACTGTGGGGGGGCACTGTGGGGGTGAGTGGGGGGGCACTGTGTGTGGGCACTGTGGAGGGGGACACTGTGGAGGAGCACTGTGGAGGGGTACTGTGGGGGGGCACTGTGGAGGGGAGGATTGTGAGGGGGCACTGTGGAGGGGAGGATTGTGGGGGGGCATTGTGGAGGGGGGGACTGTGAGGGGGACTGTGGAGAGGGACACTGTGAAGGACACAGGGGGGGCACCTGTGGAGGGGCACTGTGGAGGTGGCACTGTGGGGGGAACTGTGGGGGGTCTGTGGGGGGGGCACTGTGGGGGGTGCACTGTGTGTGGGCATTGCGGAGGGGGACACTGTGGAGGGGGGCACTGTGGAGGGGCACTGTGGAGGGGGGGCACTGTGGGTGGGCACTGAGGGGGGGCGCTGTGGAGGGAGACACTGTGAAGGACACTGGTGAGGGCACTGTGGGGGGCATGTGCAGGGGGCCACTGTGGGGGGGCACTGAAGGGGAAACTGTGAGGGACACTGTGGGGGGTACTGTGGACTGCACTATGGGGGTGCACTGTGTAGGGCATTGTGGGGGGGTTCTGTGGAGGGCACTGTGGGGGGGCACTGTGGGAGGGGCACTTTGGTAGGAGCACTGTGGAGGGAGGACTGGGGGGGCACTGAGGGGGGTACTGTGGAGGGCACTGTGGGGTGTGCACTGTGTGTGGGCACTGTGAGGGGCACTATGGAGGAGCACACTGTGGAGTTTGCTATCACATAGACTTGTCGCCATGGGGTGCTGTCACATAGACTTGTCACCGATGGGTGCTTTCACATAGACTTATCACTGTGGGTTGCTGTCACATAGACTTGTCACTGTGGGTGTGCTGTCACATAGACTTGTTGCCATGGGTGTGCTGTCACATAGACTTGTCGCTGTGCGGTGCTGACACATAGATTTGTAGCTGGGGAAGAGGGGGAGGCTGTTGTCACAGTAATTTATCACACACTGTGCAGGGAGGGGAGGTGAGCTTTGTCTATTGTAATTCGTGGGTCCTCTGTTATCTATATATAGTGTCACTGTACTTGTGGGGGGAGGGACAGAGGGTGCTGTCAGTGTACTTATGTAAAGGCATTGTGGGGGGGTAACTGTGGAGGGCGCACTGTGTAGAGGCATGTGCGTGGGGGCACTGTGGGGGTTCACTGTGAAGGGGCACTTTGGGGTGGGGACTTTGGTGGGGCACTGTCGAAGGGACTGCGGATGGGCACTTTGGAGGGGGGCACTGTGGGGGACACTGGTGGGGGCACTGTGGAGGGGGCACTGTGGGGAGGGCACTGAGGGGGGTACTGTGGAGGGAACTGTGGGGGGGTCATTGTCGGGGAGCACTGTCAGGGGGTTCTGTGGAGGGCACTGTGGGGGTGAGTGGGGGGGGGCACTGTGGAGGAGCACTGTGGAGGTGTACTGTGGGGGGGCACTGTGGAGGGGAGGATTGTGGGGGGCCATTGTGGAGGGGGGGACTGTGAGGGGGCACAGTGGAGAGGGACACTGTGAAGGACACAGGGGGGGCACCTGTGGAGGGGCACTGTGGAAGTGGGCACTGTGGGGGGCACCTGTGGAGGTGGCACTGTGGGTGGAACTGTGGAGGGTCTGTGGGGGGGCACTGTGGGGGGTGCACTGTGTGTGGACACTGTGGAGGGGGGCACTGTGGAGGGGCACTGGAGGGGGAGTCTGTGGGTGGGCATTGAGGGGGGGCACTGTGGAGGGAGACACTGTGAAGGACACTGGTGAGGGCACTGTGGGGGGCATGTGCAGGGGGGCACTGAAGGGGGAACTGTGGGGGACACTGTGGGGGGTACTGTGGACTGCACTGTGGGGGTGCACTGTGTAGGGCATTGTGGGGGGGTTCTGTGGAGGGCACTGTGGGGGGGCACTGTGTAGGGCATTGTGGGGGGGTTCTGTGGAGGGCACTGTGGGGGGGCACTGTGGGGGGGCACTGTGGGGGGGCACTGTGGAGGGCACTATGTGGGGGCACTGTGGGGGGCACTGCGAAGGGGGACTGCAGGGGGGTGCACTGTGTGTGGGCACTGTGGAGGGGCACTGTGGAGGGCGACACTGTGGGGGGACACTGTGGAGGGGAGGATTGTGGGGGGGGGCATTGTGGAGGGGGGGACTGTGAGGGGGCACTGTGCAGAGGGACACTGTGAAGGACACAGGGGGGGGCACCTGTGGAGGGGCACTGTGGAAGTGGGCACTGTGGGGGCATGTGTAGGGGGACACTGTGAGGGGGCACTGTGGAGGTGGCACTGTGGGGGGAACTGTGGGGGGTCTGTGGGGGGGCACTGTGGGGGGTGCACTGTGTGTGGGCATTGCGGAGGGGGACACTGTGGAGGGGGGAACTGTGGAGAGGCACTGTGGAGGGGGGTCTGTGGGTGGGCACTGAGGGGGGGCACTGTGGAGGGAGACACTGTGAAGGACACTGGTGAGGGCACTGTGGGGGGGCATGTGCAGGGGGCCACTGTGGGGGGGCACTGAAGGGGGAACTGTGGGGGACACTGTGGGGGGTACTGTGGACGGCACTGTGGGGGGGGCACTGTGTAGGGCATTGTGGGGGGGTTCTGTGGAGGGCACTGTGGGGGGGGTACTGTGGAGGGCACTGGGTGGGGGCACTGTGGGGGGCACTGTGGAGGGGCACTGTGGAGGGCGACACTGTGGGGGGACACTTGTGGGGGGGACAGTGGATGGGCACTTTGGAGGGGGGCACTGTGACCGACCTCCCCCTTCCCTATTCTGTGAAGGGCTTATTTGATTTATATAGACTTTTGTTTGCCCCTCTGATTACAGATGCTTTCAAATAATACATTTTTTATTCTGTCAGCCCATTATTAAGCTTTATAGTTATTGTGAAAACTGCAAGATATTAAGATGTTTTAAATATTGACAGTTCAAAATTAAAAAAAAAAAATCTTTAACATAGCCCCAAACTGTCCCAGATCCGGCAGGACAGTCCCTGTTTTAAATTGCTGTCCCACCATCTCGGCTGGTCTGCTGTGTGTCACAGCCAGCACGATTGAACTGTATTTGCTAGGTATGGCCCCACATACTGCACCCAATGTCATCATCGTGCTCTGCTGCTGCTGCACTCCCCCTGCAATGTGAGTCATACGCTATGTTAACGCAAACTGTTCTGCCCAGAGTATTCCAATGAGGCCCCTCTGTCTGGTCCTGATTCTCTCATGCCTCCTCCACTGTCTGGGGCAGCCACTACCAGTGTCCTATCATGTTGGGACTCTCTGGATGCCTGGGAACTGAGACTCACAGCTTGTTAATAATTTAAAAATGACTTTTTTTCCCCTTTCAATTTTTTTAAATTTAGTTTAGCATAGTATCCATAAGTGTTTAGCAATCACATTACAATATAATCATAGTATAATTTAATGCAAGTGCCAAACAAGGCATTTTTTATTAAATGAAACAGTTTGTTAATCAATAACAGATCCCTATTTGGTCATTGACTGTTAGAATGATACTTCTATATGTGGTAGGTGATTTCTGGATATTTAGTGGCCAGGCCAAGGCCTCTTTCGTATCCTTATAGGGAAACAAGAGTGGGGATGGAGGTAGAGGGGGGGGGTAAAGGGGGTGGGTCCCACATCTCTTGGGGTTACCATCCAAAAAACACATTGTGTAGAGTAGTATAGAAATATTTCATATCAAGATTTATAAGGAAATTAAGAATCTGTCATATTGAGAGGGCAGAATATAGTTTACCCATAGATTCCAGACTTTCCAAAAAGCCTCATGGCGGTCTAACAATATTGAAGTTAGTGTTTCATTAATGAGATACCAATTTATCTGCGCTTGCAATACAGTTAAAGGGGTTGTCCCGCGCCGAAACGGGTTTTTTTTTTTTTTTTTAACCCCCCCCCCGTTCGGCGCGAGACAACCCCGATGCAGGGGTTAAAAAAACAACCCGCACAGCGCTTACCTGAATCCCGGCGGTCCGGCGTCTTCATACTCACCTGCTGAAGATGGCCGCCGGGATCCTCTGTCTCCATGGACCGCAGGGCTTCTGTGCGGTCCATTGCCGATTCCAGCCTCCTGATTGGCTGGAATCGGCACGTGACGGGGCGGAGCTACACGGAGCCCCATTCAGAAAAGAAGAAGACCCGGACTGCGCAAGCGCGGCTAATTTGGCCATCGGAGGGCGAAAATTAGTCGGCTCCATGGGAACGAGGACGCCAGCAACGGAGCAGGTAAGTATAAAACTTTTTATAACTTCTGTATGGCTCATAATTAATGCACAATGTACATTACAAAGTGCATTAATATGGCCATACAGAAGTGTATAGACCCACTTGCTGCCGCGGGACAACCCCTTTAAGACTTAGAATAGCTAAGAGTGAGTCATTAAGCGATCATGACAATGTCATGGGTTTGGACATCAATGAGTTGCGGGAAATAGAAACTGGGTTGTGATCAGACCAGGAAACTGACAGTATTTTGGATTGCATTATATGTGGTAAAAAAGTAGCTGGTGCCAGAATAGGGTCTATTCTGGAGTAGATGGAATGGGGTGCACAAAAATGTGTAAAAGATTTAATTTGCGCCATGAGTTGACCAGATGGTATTGTGAGAGTAATGTTTTAAATGATTGTGATAGTGAGTGTTGAGGTTGTGGTAGCAGGGATAGTAAAGAAATAGCATTTCTCTCCAGGTTTGGGTTTAGTACGCAGTTAGAAACCCCATATAAAAGTACAGTACCCCCTTTATGAGATTCAATCAAACCTAGAAATTTAGATAAGAATTGGGTTTGACTTGTCACTAGAATATCCTGAATTGTACCAGTGACAATTAGGTTGCGGCCTTCAGGGTCAGCTATCGTTGCTTTGATAGTCATTTAGTATTGGAATGATGAGTTTGAATTTGTTTCTCTGTTTTTATCTGAGAAGGACTAATGTTCTGAGCTTTTGAATATTATTAAGCTGAAGAGGGAAAAAGGTCAGGGTAGTAAAAACAGTCTCCTCTCAGTTATGTTCTCTAAAGAGTGCTGGCTGTGGATATGATTTAGCTAGGACATCATTCTACCCTGCTGATCGCCCAGGGTGTGCCACTAATGCATAGTGTGCTAAATTGTTAGCATAGAAAAACGTATGCCAAATAAGATGTGAGTCCCTATCCAGCCACTGGGTCATGGTAGAGGGGTTCACAGTAATAATATAATGAAATATTTGAAGAAGTAAAACTGGGGTCCAGGGGAGTACATAATTGAGTAATAAGCTGCAGTATAGATTTACCGCTAGATGGCAGCTGAATTCTCGTTTTGCCTGGGTAGAGTTGAATAGAATTGAACCCTTTCCAATCCACTGTTTGACCTTTGAAGACATTATGATTTAAGCCTGTATAGCTCCGATGTTGGAAGGCATCCGTCGGGGTTCTCTTACTATATATTGCCAGCCTCTCTGTTGTTAAAGCCTATCCAATGTGACACCTCATGCAGTACTAGCTTTAGCCAGCAGATAGCGCCGCTGTATAACGGCAGAAAAAGAGTAACCCTCCTAGGAAAACCAGGATACAAATTGGATTGGAAAGGGTTAACTGTCTGGGATGATTTAGTGAATCCTGGACTGAGCAGGGGGGTTGGACCTGATGACCCTGGAGGTCCCTTCCAACTCTACCATTCTATGATTCTATGAGAATTAATTAAACAATTTCTAAGGGCTGTAGTGAATAAATTTCTCCTATTTTGTGTTTTGTCCTGTAAGTTGTTAGTAGATCCCCGTAGGACTGAAGGGGGATGCTTACCAACGTGTGATTGCATTGTCGCTGCTGATGTTTTTTCTTTAAGGACTATTTGTTGAATTAAAGGGGTTGTCCCGCGCCGAAACGGGTTTTTTTTTTTTCAATAGCCCCCCTGTTCGGTGCGAGACAAACCCGATGCATGTGTTGAAAAAAAAAACCGGATAGTACTTACCCGAATCCCCGCGCTCCGGTGACTTCTTACTTACCTTGCGAAGATGGCCGCCAGGATCTTCACCCTCGGTAGACCGCAGGTCTTCTGTGCGGTCCATTGCCGATTCCAGCCTCCTGATTGGCTGGAATCGGCACACGTGACGGGGCGGAGCTACGAGGAGCAGCTCTCCAGCACGAGCGACCCCATTCAGAAGGGAGAAGACCGGACTGCGCAAGCGCGTCTAATCGGGCGATTAGACGCTGAAAATTAGACGGCACCATGGAGACGGGGACGCCAGCAACGGAACAGGTAAGTGAATAACTTCTGTATGGCTCATAATTAATGCACGATGTATATTACAAAGTGCATTAATATGGCCATACAGAAGTGTATACCCCAACTTTGTTTCGCGGGACAACCCCTTTAAGTAATGAGTCCAGGAGAGAATATAACAGAGTAGTAAACTGCAGTACAGACTTCACCACTAGATGGCAGCAGAGTCGTCGTTTCGCCAGGATAAAGTTGAATAGAATTAAAGGGGTTGTCCCGCGCCGAAACGGGTTTTTTTTTTTTTCAACCCCCCCCCCCCCCCCCGTTCGGCGCGAGACAACCCCGATGCAGGGGTTAAAAAAGAACACCGGAGAGTGCTTACCTGAATCCCCGCGCTCCGGTGACTTCTTACTTACCTGCTGAAGATGGCCGCCGGGATCTTCACCCTCGGTGGACCGCAGGGCTTCTGTGCGGTCCATTGCCGATTCCAGCCTCCTGATTGGCTGGAATCGGCACGTGACGGGGCGGAGCTACACGGAGCTACACGGAGCCCCATTGAGAAAAGAAGAAGACCCGGACTGCGCAAGCGCGGCTAATTTGGCGATTAGACGGCGAAAATTAGTCGGCTCCATGGAAACGAGGACGCTAGCAACGGAGCAGGTAAGTGAAAAACTTCTTATAACTTCTGTATGGCTCATAATTAATGCACAATGTACATTACAAAGTGCATTAATATGGCCATACAGAAGTGTATAGACCCACTTGCTGCCGCGGGACAACCCCTTTAACTAAGTAAGGGCTGTGGAAAATGAACTATGAAGTAACGGCTGTGGAAAATGAATTTCTCATATATTGTGGTGTTTTCTTGCAAGTTTTTAGTAGATCACCATAGGACAAAAAGGAGAGTGCGAACCAGTGTGAGGCAAGATCGTTACTGCTAACATTTTAGCATAAAGGACAATTTGTTAAATAAAGTAATACGTCAAGGGGAGTATCTGACAAAACAGTAAACTGCAGTTTACACTTTACCCCTAGATAACAGCAGAGTCCTCATTTTATTTAGATGGAGTTGAATTAAATTATAGGGGTTGTCCCACTGTGTGAAGTGTATGTGTACACTTCTGTATGGCTATTAGAATGCACTTTGTAATATACATTGTGCATTGTAAATTAGCCATAGAGAAGTTATATACTCACCCACAGGGGTGCCGCCCCTCCCCCCCCTCCGGGTGCCCCCCCCCCATCCCCGTGTTGACGATCCCGTCGTCCCTGGATATGGCTATTTCTTCCAGCCGGCTTCTCCAGGAGTCATACATGCGCAGTAGAGTAGACTTGTCGCTGTGGAGTGTGCTGTCTCATAGACTTGTCGCCGTGGGGTGCTGTCACATTGACTTGTCACCGCGAGTGTGCTGCAACATAGACTTGTCATTGTGGGTGTGCTGTCACATAGACTTGTCAATGTGGGGTGCTGTCACATAGACTTGTCACTGTTGAGTGCTGTCACATAGACTTGTTGCCAGGGGTGGGGGCGCTGTCAGTTAGACTTGTCACTGTGGGTGTGGTGTCTCATAGACTTGTCACCGTGGGGTGCTGTCACTTAGACTTGTCACTGTGGGTGTGCTGTCACATAGACTTGTCACTGTGGGTGTGCTGTCACATTGACTTGTCACCGTGAGTGTGCTGTCACATAGACTTGTTGCTGTGTGGTGCTGTCACATAGACTTGTCGCTGTGGAAGAGGGGGGTGTTGTCACAGTAATTGACGCGTGGGGTATGAGGGGGGCTGTGACAGTAATTTATCACACATGGTGTAATCCTGCCTGAGCAGGGAGGGGAGGAGGGGAGCTGTGTCTATTGTGAATGGTGGGTCCTGTGTTATCTATATATATGTGTCACTATACTTGTAGGGGGGGGGGAGCAGGGGGCGCTGTTAGTGTACTTGTGTGTGGGCACTGCAGAGGGGGCATGTGTGTGGGGGCACTGTGTGTGTGTGTGGTGGTGGGGGGGTCATTTATCACACGGTGTAATCCTGCCTGTGCAGGGAGGCGAGGAGGTAAGCTGTGTCTATTGTGAATGGTGGGTCCTATGTTATCTATATATAGGTGTCACTGTACTTGTGGGGGGGAGGGGCAGGGGGTGCTGTCAGTGTACATGTGTGTGGGCACTGTCGTAGGGGCATGTGGGTGGGGGCACTGTGGGGGACACTGTGAAAGGGGCACTGCAGGGGGAACACTGGGGGGCACTGTGAGGGGGACTGTGGAGGGACACTGTGGGGGAGCACTGTGGAGGGTGGGGCTGTGGGGGGGCACTGTGGAGGGGGGCACTGTGGGCGACACTGGTGGGGGCACTGTGGAGGGGGGCACTGTGGGGGGGCACTATGGAGGGCACTGTGGGGGGACAGTGGGAGGGCACTGTGTGTGGGCACTGTGTGCAGTGCACTGTGTGTGGGCACTGTGGAGGGAAAACTGGGGGGGCACTGTGGAGGGGTACTGTGGGGGACACTGGTGGGGGCACTGTGGAGGGGGGGACTGTGGGGGGGCATGTGTAGGGGGGCACTGAGGGGGTACTGTGGAGGGCACTGTGAGAGGGGCACTGTGGGGGGGCACTGTGGAGGGCACTGTGGGGGGAAATGTGGAGGGTGCTGTGTGTGGGCACTGTGGAGGAGGGCATGGTGGGGGCACTGTGAAGGGGCACTGTGGGGGGGCACTGTGACGGGGAGACTGTGGGGGGGCACTTTGGAGGGGGACACTGTGAAGGACACTGGTGGGGGCACTGTGGGGGGTGAACTGTGTGTCGGCACTGTGGAGGGGGACACTGTAGAGGGGCACTGTGGAGAGGGGCACGATAGGGGCACTGCGGAGGTGGGGTAGTGGGGGGGCATTGTTGGGGGGCACTGAAGTGGGTAATGTGGGGGGCACTGTGGAGGGCACTTTGGGGGGCCCTGTGGAGGGGGCGACTGTGGGGGGGCATGTGTGGGGGGCACTGAGGGGGGGTACTGTGGAGGGCACTGTGGGGGGGGTCATTGTGGGGGTGTGCACTGCGTGTGGGCACTGTGGGGGGGCACTGTGGCGGAGGACACTGTGGAGTGTGCTGTCACATAGACTTGTCACTGTTGAGTGCTGTTACATAGACTTGTCACCGTGGGTGTGCTGTCACATAGACTTGTCACTGTGCGGTGCAGTCACATAGATTTGTAGCTGGGGGGTCTGTCACATAGACTTGTCGCTGGGGGAAGAGGGGGGGTGTTTTCACAGTAATTTGTCACACACTGTGTAATCCTGCCTGTACGGCGAGGGGAAGAGGTGAGCTGTGTCTATTGTGAATGGTGGGTCCTGTGTTATCTATATATAGGTGTCACTGTACTTGCGGGGGGGAGGGACAGGGGGGGTGCTGTCAGTGTACTTAGGTGTGGGCACTGTGTGTGGGCACTGTGGAGGGGGCACTGTGTGTGTGTGTAATCCTGCCTGTGCAGGGTGGGGAGGAGGCGAGCTATGTCTATTGTGAATGGTGGGTCCTGTGTTATCTATATATAGGTGTCACTGTCTTTGTGGGGGGAGGGGCAGGGGGTTCTGTCAGTGTACTTGTGTGTGGGCACTGTGCATGGGCACTGTGGAGGGGGCATGTGTGTGAGGGCACTGTGACGGGGCACTTTGAAGGGGGCACTGTAGGTGGGACACTGGGGGGGGCACTGTGGGGGGTGAACTGTGGAGGGGGGACTGTGGGTAGGCACTTTGGAGGGGGACAGTGGGTAGGCACTGTGGGGAGGGGCATGTGTAGGTGTGTACTATGGAGGGGGCACTGTGGGGAGGGCACTGAGGGGGGCACTGTTGGGGGCACTGTGAGGGGGGGCACTGTGAAAGGGGGTACTGTGTAGGGGGCATGTGTAGGGGGCACTGTGGAGGGGGCACTGTGGGGGAGGGGGGGCACTGTCGGGGGGCATGTGTGGGGGGGCACTGTGGGGAGGGCACTGAGGGGGCACTGTGGGGGGGGGTCATTGTGGGGGGTACTGTGGAGGGCTCTGTGAGGGAGCACTGTGAAGGGGACTATGTGGGGGGGGCATTGTGGGGGGTTCACTGTGTGTGGGCACTGTGGAGGGGCACTGTGGAGGGGGGCACTGTGGATGGGCACTGTGGGGGGGCACTGAGAAGGAAGGTATGTGGGGGGACACTGTGAAGGGGGTGTATGTGGGGGGCACTGTGGAGGGGGGGACTGTGGGGGGCACTGTGGAGGGGGGGGGACTGTGAAGGATACTGGTGGGGGCACTGTGGGGGAGGGGCACTGTGGAGGGGCACTGTGGGGTGGCACTGTGAAGGGGGGGACTGTGGAGGGGAACACTGTAAAGCACACTGGTAGGGGTACTGTGGGGGGCACTGTAGAGGGGGGGGGACTGTGGGGGGGGCACTGTGGGAGGGGCACTTTGGTAGGAGCACTGTGGAGGGGGGACTGGGGGGGCACTGAGGGGGGTACTGTGGAGGGCACTGTGGGGGTGTGCACTGTGTGTGGGCACTGTGGGGGGCACTGTGGAGGAGCACACTGTGGAGTATGCTATCACATAGACTTGTCGCCATGGGGTGCTGTCACATAGACTTGTCACCGATGGGTGCTTTCACATAGACTTGTCACTGTTGAGTGCTGTCACATAGACTTGTCACTGTGGGTGTGCTGTCACATAGACTTGTTGCCATGGGTGTGCTGTCACATAGACTTGTCGCTGTGCGGTGCTTACACATAGATTTGTAGCTGGGGAAGAGGGGGAGGCAGTTGTCACAGTAATTTATCACACACTGCAGTGAGGGGAGGAGGTGAGCTGTGTCTATTGTAATTCGTGGGTCCTCTGTTATCTATATATAGTGTCACTGTACTTGTGGGGGGAGGGACAGAGGGTGCTGTCAGTGTACTTATGTAAGAGCATTGTGCGGGGGGGGGAAACTGTGGAGGGGGCACTGTGTAGAGGCATGTGCGTGGGGGCACTGTGGGGGTTCACTGTGAAGGGGGCACTGTGGGGTGGGAACTTTGGGGGGGCTCTGTCGGAGGGACTGTGGATGGGCACTTTGGAGGGGGGCACTGTGGGGGACACTGGTGGGGGCACTGTGGAGGGGGGATTATGGGGGGGACTGTGGGGAGGGCACTGAGGGGGGCACTGTGGGGGGGAGGATTGTGGGGGGGCATTGTGGAGGGCGGGGGCTGTGAGGCGGCACTGTGGAGAGGGACACTGTGAAGGACACGGGGGGCACCTGTGGAGGGGCACTGTGGAAGTGGGCACTGTGGGGGGCATGTGTAGGGGGACACTGTGAGGGGGCACTGTGGAGGTGGCACTGTGGGGGGAACTGTGGGGGGTCTGTGGGGGGGCACTGTGGGGGGTGCACTGTGTGTGGGCATTGCGGAGGGGGACACTGTGGAGGGAGGAACTGTGGAGGGGCACTGTGGAGGGGGGGTCTGTGGGTGGGCACTGAGGGGGGGCACTGTGGAGGGAGACACTGTGAAGGACACTGGTGAGGGCACTGTGGGGGGGCATGTGCAGGGGGCCACTGTGGGGGGGCACTGAAGGGGGAACTGTGGGGGACACTGTGGACGGCACTGTGGATGGCACTGTGGGGGGGCACTGTGTAGGGCATTGTGGGGGAGTTCTGTGGAGGGCACTGTTGGGGGGGTACTGTGGAGGGCACTGGGTGGGGGCACTGTGGGGGGCACTGCGAAGGGGGCTGCAGGGGGGTGCACTGTGTGTGGGCGCTGTGGAGGGGCACTGTGGAGGGCGACACTGTGGGGGGACACTGGTAGGGGGGACAGTGGATGGGCACTTTGGAGGGGGGCACTGTGACCGACCTCCCCCTTCCCTATTCTGTGAAGGGCTTATTTGATTTATATAGACTTTTGTCTGCCCCTCTGATTACAGATGCTTTCAAATAATACATTTTTTATTCTGTCAGCCCATTATTAAGCTTTATAGTTATTGTGAAAACTGCAAGATATTAAGATGTTTTAAATATTGACAGTTCAAAATTAAAAAAAAAAAAAATCTTTAACATAGCCCCAATCTGTCCCAGATCCGGCAGGACAGTCCCTGTTTTAAATTGCTGTCCCACCATCTCAGCTGGTCTGCTGTGTGTCACAGCCAGCACGATTGAACTGTATTTGCTAGCTATGGCCCCACATACTGCACCCAATGTCATCATCATGCTCTGCTGCTGCTTCACTCCCCCTGCAATGTGAGTCATACGCTATGTTAACGCAAACTGTTCTGCCCAGAGTATTCTAATGAGGCCCCTCTGTCTGGTCCTGATTCTCTCATGCCTCCTCCACTGTCTGGGGCAGCCACTACCAGTGTCCTATCATGTTGGGACTCTCTGGATGCCTGGGAACTGAGACTCACAGCTTGTTAATAATTTAAAAATGACTTTTTTTCCCCTTTCAATTTTTTTAAATTTAGTTTAGCATAGTATCCATAAGTGTTTAGCAATCACATTACAATATAATCATAGTATAATTTAATGCAAGTGCCAAACAAGGCATTTTTTATTAAATGAAACAGTTTGTTAATCAATAACAGATCCCTATTTGGTCATTGACTGTTAGAATGATACTTCTATATGTGGTAGGTGATTTCTGGATGTTTAGTGGCCAGGCCAAGGCCTCTTTCGTATCCTTATAGGGAAACAAGAGTGGGGATGGAGGTAGAGGGGAGGTAAAGGGGGTGGGTCCCACATCTCTTGGGGTTACCATCCAAAAAACACATTGTGTAGAGTAGAATAGAAATATTTCATATCAAGATTTATAAGGAAATTAAGAATCTGTCATATTGAGAGGGCAGAATATAGTTTACCCATAGATTCCAGACTTTCCAAAAAGCCTCATGGCAGTCTAACAATATTGAAGTTAGTGTTTCATTAATGAGATACCAATTTATCTGCGCTTGCAATACAGTTAAGACTTAGAGTAGCTAAGAGTGAGTCATTAAGCGATCATGACAATGTCATGGGTTTGGACATCAATGAGTTGCGGGAAATAGAAACTGGGTTGTGATCAGACCAGGAAACTGACAGTATTTTGGATTGCATTATATGTGGTAAAAAAGTAGCTGGTGCCAGAATAGGGTCTATTCTGGAGTAGATGGAATGGGGTGCACAAAAATGTGTAAAAGATTTAATTTTCGCCATGAGTTGACCAGATGGTATTGTGAGAGTAATGTTTTAAATGATTGTGATAGTGAGTGTTGAGGTTGTGGTAGCACGGATAGTAAAGAAATAGCATTTCTCTCCAGGTTTGGGTTTAGTACGCAGTTAGAAACCCCATATAAAAGTACAGTACCCCCTTTATGAGATTCAATCAAACCTAGAAATTTAGATAAGAATTGGGTTTGACTTGTCACTAGAATATCCTGAATTGTACCAGTGACAATTAGGTTGCGGCCTTCAGGGTCAGCTATCGTTGCTTTGATAGTCATTTAGTATTGGAATGATGAGTTTGAATTTGTGTCTCTGTTTTTATCTGAGAAGGACTAATGTTCTAAGCTTTCGAATATTATTAAGCTGAAGAGGGAAAAAGGTCAGGGTAGTAAAAACAGTCTCCTCTCAGTTATGTTCTCTAAAGAGTGCTGGCTGTGGATATGATTTAGCTAGGACATCATTCTACCCTGCTGATCGCCCAGGGTGTGCCACTAATGCATAGTGTGCTAAATTGTTAGCATAGAAAAACATATGCCAAATAAGATGTGAGTCACTATCCAGCCACTGGGTGATGGTAGAGGGGTTCACAGTAATAATATAATGAAATATTTGAAGAAGTAAAACTGGGGTCCAGGGGAGTACATAATTAAGTAATAAGCTGCAGTATAGATTTACCGCTAGATGGCAGCTGAATTCTCGTTTTGCCTGGGTAGAGTTAAATAGAATTGAACCCTTTCCAATCCACTGTTTGACCTTTGAAGACATTATGATTTAAGCCTGTACAGCTCCGATGTTGGAAGGCATCCGTCGGGGTTCTCTTACTGTATATTGCCAGCCTCTCTGTTGTTAAAGCCTATCCAATGTGACACCTCATGCAGTACTGGCTTTAGCAAGCAGATAGCGCCGCTGTATAACGGCAGAAAAAGAGTAACCCTCCTAGGAAAACCAGGATACAAATTGGATTGGAAAGGGTTAACCCCTTAACGACCGCCCCATCGGGAAACTACGTCCTCAGAAAGTGGGCTTTAATCCTAGAGGACGTAGTTTTATGCATCCTCTTTGGATTAATGCCCACTGGCCTGAGGACGTGACAGCTGCATGCTGTCGGTGCCCGCAGGTAGCCAACAGCATGGAGCTGTCATCCCAGGATGCGGGCAGTCCCCCCCGGCATTGCGATCGACGCTATAAAATGAATAGCGCCGATCGCAAAAAAGTAAACAAAACTGTGTAAAAAAGTAGTAATTCAGCTGCTATGATGGATCGGATCCATCACGGCAGCTGAAAATACTCACACGGCTTGTCGGCGGTGTACCCCGGAGATCTGGTCCTCCCGGACCCGCCGGCGGCCTTCTGTGCATGCGCGCCAGACGATGACGTCACGCGCACGCGCAGAAGCCCGGGTGTCCCCGGCAAATTTAAAATCTCCTGGCTCCCGGCTCCTGATGGTAGCCGGGAACCAGGAGGTGTTACCGGGGACCACTGTGAGCGGTCCGCGGGCCCGCGATCACCGCTATCCATTGCGATAGCGGTGATCGCGATAAAGTTGAAAAAGTAAAACAAAAGTAAAGTTTCACCTTCCCTCGTGGATCGGATCCATAAGGGGAGGTGAAGATACTCACCCCCGGTCCTCTGCGATGTCCCGATGTCCCGGGACCCGAAATCCCCTTCTGCGCGTGCGCGCCCGATGATTGACATCGGGCGCGTGCACAGAGGGGCTCGAGCCCCGGGAAATTCAAAATTGCTCTGCTCCCGGCTGCCATGTGTAGCCAAGAGCAGAGGGATGTCACAAGGGACATGATCACTGTCATCCAATGGATGACAGTGATCATGTAAAGTAAAAAAAAAGTTCAAAAAGTAAAAAAAAAAAAAATGCAAAAAGGGGTAAAAGGTAAAAAAAAAAAAATGCAAAAAGTAAAAAAAAAGTTTTAAAAAGTTTTAAAAGTTAAAAAAACCTTGCATTTCATCTCCCCCCACGGATCATATCCGTGAGGGAGGATGAAATGACGTACCTAAGGCCTGCGGATTTATCCGCGGACCTTACCCCAGCTTCTGTGCACGCGCCCGTCGCCAATGTGGCAGGCGCATTCGCAAAAGCTGTGGTTTTTTAAAATCTCCCTGCTCCTGGCTACAAAACTTAGCCTGGAGATTTCACGGAGAGCCGCGGTGAGCGGTTCCTGATCACGTGTTCGCCGTTATCCAAAGCATAATGGCGATCACGTAAAAGTTAAAAAAAGGGGAAGGTTCATCTCCCCTCACTGATGCGATCGGTGAGAGGAGATAAAACTTTTTACCGGAGGCCTCCATATTTGCACCCCGACGCAATCTTCTTCCGTGAACTTTTCCGTATTCTGAGCATGCGACCGCCGGCAAAACACCGGACACATGCGCAGGAGTCGGGGAGCCCAGGAAACTTAATATCTCCTTGATCTCGGCGACCAACGGTCACCGAGAGCCTGGAGCAGTGACGGGTGGCCTCGTTGAGCGGTCCCCGGTCATGTGAAAAAATGGTAGCGATCTACCTTTGGCTGGTCTCACATGACCGGATAGGAATTACGGATTCCGCATGCGTTTGATTAGCGGTAATACGCAGATCAATCGCATTGGATTACACAATTCCGCTCACATTAGTGTGTTGGAATTGTGTAATCCACTCGCAGAAAAGAGAACGCAGCAGGTTCTATTTTACCGCGGATATTGGCAACATAGAGCCCATTGTGCTCCATCGTCATGGATATACCTGCAGCCCATACGCAACTATGTTGTATACGGGCTGCGGGTACCCGGGTCATCGCTAAGCGATGGTGTGGGAAATACAAACAACAAAAAAAAAAGTGTACTGCACATGACCGCCCGTGTAAGTACGCAGTTATGCGCAGTACATTACGCGGCCGTACGCAGGGTCACAGCCGGGCTCACAGCCGGGATCCACCTACGGCTGCGTAAGCCCGGCGTTATTCAGACCGCTACCTGTAATACGCAATTTACAAAAAAGCCCCAGGAACGCTCGCCTTCCTGCAGTTCCAGGAGCACCTTGTTGAGCGCCTTCTGTGTGAGACCACCGCACCTCATCAAGCTTACGGAGGCTCACGGAACGCCACTTTTTACACCCCATCCCCGCCACTGAGGTCAAAAAATGACCCCCAAAAAGCATGAGAGGAGGGGGGATACCCAATTTTATTGCCCTATGTGCCCATCCCAACCAGCCTCCATAATTACCCGTCTTTGGAAATACTACACAGTTCACATTATTACTTTTATCTAAGATTTGGGGAACGCCGAAAAGGGCGTGGAGGGGGGGGGGGATTTTTAGGGAGTCAATTTTTATTCCGTACAAATGAGCAATGGGGCCTGGGATTTATTCAGTTGTGCCCTGCAATCCAACAGGTGTTCCCTCCATTACAGGCCTTGCCATGTTTCCTGTAAGTAGATTAGGGCCACAATGGGTATGTTTTTGAACATGGGACAAACGGGGGGATCCATTTGGGGGTGAAGGTCTTCATTCCTATGTACACTGTACAAAAAAAAGTTTTTAAATTGACAAAATTGACAAAAAAATGAAAATCGTAATTTTTCCCTTCTGCTTTGCTGAAATTTATTCAAATACTGTGGGGTCAAAATACGCAGTACACCCCTAGATGAATTCATTAAGGGGTCTAGTTTTTAAAATGGGGACATTTGTGGGGGTTCTTTATCGTTTTGGACGCTCAATGGCTCTATAAGTTGGCAATGGGGCCTGGTATTTATTGCGTTGTGCCCTAAAATCCAACGGGTGCTCCTTCCATTATAGGCCTAGCCATGCGTCCTTTAAGTAGATTAGGGCCACAAGGGGTATGGTTCTGAACACGGGACAAACAGGGGTATCCATTTTGGGGTGAAAGTCTTCATTCCTATGTGTGCTGTACAAAAAAAAAACAGTTTTTAAATTGATACAACTGCCAAAAAAATGAAAATTGTAATTTTTTTCCTACTGCTTTGCTTAGATTTATTCAAAGAATACACAGTACACCCCTAGATAAATTCGTTAGGGGGTCTAGTTTTCAAAATGGGATCATTTGTGGGGGTTCTCTGTCGTTTTGGCCTCTCAAGGGCTCTACAAGTGGGCAATGGGGCCTAAATCACCTTCATGCTAAATTTCTGTTCTGAAAGCCACCGACTACTCCTTTCATTTTGGGCCCCGTTGTGCATCCAGACAAAAGATTAGGGCCACAATAGGTATGTCTCTGAACACGGGAGAAACAGGGGTATCCACTTTGGGGTGCAAGTCTTCATTCATGTGTGTGCTGTACCAAAAAAGCAGTTTTTAAAACGACAGAATTGCCAAAAAAACGAAAATCACAATTTTTTCCTTTTGCTTTGCTTCAATTCATTCAAAAACTGTGGGAACAAAATGGTCAGTACACCCCTAGATAAATTCGCTAAGGGGTCTAGTTTTCAAAATGGGGTCACTTGTGGGGGTTCTCTTTGATTTTGGCCGCTCAAGAGCTCTACAAATGTGCTATGGGGCCTAAAACGCCTTCAAGGAAAATCTATGTTCTGAAAGCCACCAACTACTCCTTTCGTTTTGGGCCCCATTGTGCATCCAGACATGAGATTAGGGCCACAATGGGTATGTCTCTGAACACGGGAGAAACAGGGGTATCCATTTTGTGGTGAAAGGCTTCATTCATGCGTGTGCTGTACAAAAAAAGCTGTTTTTAAAATGACAGAATTGACAAAAAAACGAAAATCCCAATTTTTTCCTTTTGCTTGGCTTGAATTCATTCAAAAACTGTGGGGTCAAAATGGTCAGTACACCCCTAGATAAATTTGTTAAGGGGTCTAGTTTTCAAAATGGGGTCACTTGTGGGGGTTCTCTTTGGTTTTGGCAACTCAAGAGCTCTACAAAAGTGCTATGGGGCCTAAAACGCCTTCAAGCAAAATTTATGTTCTGAAAGACACCGACTACTCCTTTCATTTTGGCTCCCGTTATGCATCCAGACATAAGATTAGGGCCACAATGGGTATGTTTCTGAACACGGGAGAAATGGGGATATCCATTTTGGTGTGTAAATCCTCATTTTCATGGGCTTTATAGGAAAAAAATATGTCTTTAATAGAGATGAGCGAGCACCAAAATGCTCGGGTGCTCGTTACTCGGGACGAACTTTTCGCGATGCTCGAGGGTGCGTTTCGAGTAACGAACCCCATTGAAGTCAATGGGCGACCCGAGCATTTTTGTATTTCGCCGATGCTCGCTAAGGTTTCCTTGTGTGAAAATCTTGGCAATTCAAGAAAGTGATGGGAACGACACAGCAACGGATAGGGCAGGCGAGGGGCTACATGTTGGGCTGCATCTCAATTTCCCAGGTCCCCCTATTAAGCCACAATTGCGGCAAGAGTGGCCCCCCCCCCCCCTCCCAACAACTTTTACTTCTGAAAAGCCCTCATTAGCATGGCATACCTTTGCTAAACACCACACTACCTCCAACAAAGCACAATCACTGCCTGCATGACACTCCACTGCCACTTCTCCTGGGTTACATGCTGCCCAACCGCCCCCCTCCCCCCCACAGCACACACCAAAGTGTCCCTGCGCAGCCTTCAGCTGCCCTCATGCCACACCACCCTCATGTCTATTTAGAAGTGCGTCTGCCATGAGGAGGAACCGCAGGCACACACTGCAGAGGGTTGGCACGGCTAGGCAGCGACCCTCTTTAAAAGGGGCAGGGCGATAGCCCACAATGCTGTATAGAAGCAATGAGAAATAGAATCCTGTGCCACCACCATCAGGAGCTGCACACGTGGGCATAGCAATGGGGAACCTATGTGCCACACACTATTCATTCTGTCAAGGTGTCTCTGCATGCCCCAGTCAGACCGGGCTTTTTAATTCATAGACACAGGCAGGTACAACTCCCTATTGTGAAGTCCCTGTCGACCGACAGCATGGGTGGCTCCCTGGAACCCACCGGCGGTACATAAAAATATCCCATTGCATTGCCCAACACAGCTGAGGTAGTAATGTTGTGCTTAATGCAGGTGGGCTTCGGCCCACACTGCATGCCCCAGTCTGACTGGGGTTCTTTACAAGTGGAAACAGATGCATTTATAATTCCCTGTGGACCCACAGCATGGGTGGGTGCCAGGAAGCCACCGGCGGTACATAGAAATATCCCATTGCATTGCCCAACACAGCTGAGGTAGTAATGTCGTGCTTAATGCAGGTGGGCTTCGGCCCACACTGCATGCCCCAGTCAGACTGGGGTTCTTTACAAGTGGACACATGTAGGTTAAACTCCGTGTGCACCTACAGCATGGGTGGCTCCCTGGAACCCACCGGCGATACACAAAAATATCCCATTGCATTGCCCAACACAGCTGAGGTAGTAATGTCAGCTTTAATGCAGGTGGGCTTCGGCCCACACTGCATGCCCCAGTCAGACTGGGGTTCTTTAGAAGGGGAAACAGATGCATTTATAATTCCCTGTGGACCGACAGCATGGGTGGGTGCCAGGAAGCCACCGGCGGTACATAGAAATATCCCATTGCATTGCCCAACACAGCTGAGGTAATGTCATGTTTAATGCAGGTGGGCTTCGGCCCACACTGCAAGCCCCAGTCAGACTGGGGTTCTTTAGTAGGTGAACACATGCAGTTACAACTCCGTGTGGACCGACAGCATGGGTGGGTGCCAGGAAGCCACCGGCGGTACATAAATATATCCCATTGCAGTGCCCAGCATAGCTGATGTAACGTCAGCTTTAATGCAGGTGGGCAAAAAATTAATTGGATTACACTGTAGGCGAGGGCCCCAAAAAATTGGTGTACCAACAGTACTAATGTACGTCAGAAAAATTGGCCATGCCCAACCAAGAGGGCAGGTGAAACCCATTAATCGCTTTGGTTAATGTGGCTTAATTTGTAACTAGGCCTGGAGGCAGCCTAGTTTAACTAAAAATTGGTTCAAGTTAAAGTTTCAACGCTTTTAAGAGCATTGAAACATATAAAAATTGTTTAGAAAAATTAGATGAGTGAGCCTTGTGGCCCTAAGAAAAATTGCCCGTTCAGCGTGATTACGTGAGGTTTCAGGAGGAGGAGCAGGAGGAGGAGGAGGAATATTAGACACAGATTGATGAAGCAGAAATGTCCCCGTTTTGGATGGTGAGAGAGAACGTAGCTTCCATCCGCGGGTGCAGCCTACGTATTGCTTACGTATCGCTGCTGTCCGCTGGTGGAGAAGAGAAGTCTGGGGAAATCCAGGCTTTGTTCATCTTGATGAGTGTTAGCCTGTCGGCACTGTCGGTTGACAGGCGGGTACGCTTATCTGTGATGATTCCCCCAGCCGCACTAAACACCCTTTCCGACAAGACGCTAGCCGCAGGACAAGCAAGCACCTCCAGGGCATACAGCGCTAGTTCAGGCCACGTGTCCAGCTTCGACACCCAGTAGTTGTAGGTGGCAGAGGCGTCACGGAGGACGGTCGTGCGATCGGCTACGTACTCCCTCACCATCCTTTTACAGTGCTCCCGCCGACTCAGCCTTGACTGGGGAGCGGTGACACAGTCTTGCTGGGGAGCCATAAAGCTGTCCAGGCCCTTAAAGACTGTTGCACTGCCTGGGCTGTACATGCTGCTCGATCTACGCACCTCCCCTGCTACCTGGCCCTCGGAACTGCGCCTTCTGCCACTAGCGCTGTCGGATGGGAATTTTACCATCAGCTTGTCCGCCAGGGTCCTGTGGTATAGCAACACTCTCGAACCCCTTTCCTCTTCGGGAATGAGAGTGGGAAGGTTCTCCTTATAGCGTGGGTCGAGCAGTGTGTACACCCAGTAATCCGTAGTGGCCAGAATGCGTGTAACGCGAGGGTCACGAGAAAGGCATCCTAACATGAAGTCAGCCATGTGTGCCAGGGTACCTGTACGCAACACATGGCTGTCCGCACTAGGAAGATCACTTTCAGGATCCTCCTCCTCCTCCTCCTCCTCCTCCTCCTCAGGCCATACACGCTGAAATGATGACAGGCAAGCAGCATGGGTACCGTCAGCAGTGGGCCAAGCTGTCTCTTCCCCCTCCTCCTCATCCTCCTCATGCTCCTCCTCCTCCTCCTGAACGCGCTGAGATATAGACAGGAGGGTGCTCTGACTATCCAGCGACATACTGTCTTCCCCCGGCTCTGTTTCCGAGCGCAAAGCGGCTGCCTTTATGGTTTGCAGGGAACTTCTCAAGATGCATAGCAGAGGAATGGTGACGCTAATGATTGCAGCATCGCCGCTCACCACCTGGGTAGACTGCTCAAAGTTTCGAAGGACCTGGCAGATGTCTGCCAACCAGTCCCACTCTTCTGAAAAGAATTGAGGAGGCTGACTCCCACTGCGCCGCCCATGTTGGAGTTGGTATTCCACTATAGCTCTACGCTGCTCATAGAGCCTAGCCAACATGTGGAGCGTAGAGTTCCACCGTGTGGGCACGTCGCACAGCAATCGGTGCACTGGCAGATTAAACCGATGTTGCAGGGTGCGCAGGGTGGCAGCGTCCGTGTGGGACTTGCTGAAATGTGCGCAGAGCCGGCGCACCTTTACGAGCAGGTCTGACAAGCGTGGGTAGCTTTTCAGAAAGCGCTGAACCACCAAATTAAAGACGTGGGCCAGGCATGGCACGTGCGTGAGGCTGCCGAGCTGCAGAGCCGCCACCAGGTTACGGCCGTTGTCACACACGACCATGCCCGGTTGGAGGCTCAGCGGCGCAAGCCAACGGTCGGTCTGCTCTGTTAGACCCTGCAGCAGTTCGTGGGCCGTGTGCCTCCTATCTCCTAAGCTGAGTAGTTTCAGCACGGCCTGCTGACGCTTGCCCACCGCTGTGCTGCCACGCCGCGCGACACCGACTGCTGGCGACGTCCTGCTGCTGCTGACACATCTAGATTGCGAGACAGAGGTTGAGGAGGAGGAGGAGGGTGCTTTAGTGGAAGAAGCATACACCGCCGAGCATACCACCACCGAGCTGGGGCCCGCAATTCTGGGGGTGGGTAGGACGTGAGCGGTCCCAGGCTCTGACTCTGTCCCAGCCTCCACTAAATTCACCCAATGTGCCGTCAGGGAGATGTAGTGGCCCTGCCCGCCTGTGCTTGTCCACGTGTCCGTAGTTAAGTGGACCTTGCCACTAACCGCATTGGTGAGGGCGCGTACAATGTTGCGGGAGACGTGGTCGTGCAGGGCTGGGACGGCACATCGGGAAAAGTAGTGGCGACTGGGAACTGAGTAGCGCGGGGCCGCCGCCGCCATCATAGCTTTGAAAGCCTCCGTTTCCACAACCCTATACGGCAGCATCTCAAGGCTGATAAATTTGGCTATGTGGACGGTTAACGATTGAGCGTGCGGGTGCGTGGCGGCGTACTTGCGCTTGCGCTCCAACACTTGCGCTAGCGACGGCTGGACTGTGCGGTGCGAGACATTGGTGGATGGGGCCGAGGACAGCGGAGGTGAGGGTGTGGGTGCAGGCCATGAGACGGTAGTGCCTGTGTCCTGAGAGGGGGGTTGGATCTCAGTGGCAGGTTGGGGCACAGGGGGAGAGGCAGCGGTGCAAACCGGAGGCGGTGAACGGCCTTCGTCCCACCTTGTGGGGTGCTTGGCCATCATATGTCTGCGCATGCTGGTGGTGGTGAGGCTGTTGGTGGTGGCTCCCCGGCTGATCTTGGCGCGACAAAGGTTGCACACCACTGTTCGTCGGTCGTCAGGCGTCTCGGTGAAAAACTGCCAGACCTTAGAGCACCTCGGCCTCTGCAGGGTGGCATGGCGCGAGGGTGCGCTTTGGGAAACAGTTGGTGGATTATTCGGTCTGGCCCTGCCTCTACCCCTGGCCACCGCACTGCCTCTTGCAACCTGCCCTGCTGCTGCCCGTGCCTCCCCCTGAAGACCTGTCCTGTGTAGGCGTTGCACACCAGGTGGGGTCAGTCACCTCATCGTCCTGCTGCTCTTCCTCCGAATCCTCTGTGCGCTCCTCCCTCGGACTTACTGCCCTTACTACTACCTCACTGCAAGACAACTGTGTCTCATCGTCATCGTCCTCCTCACCCACAGAAAGTTCTTGAGACAGTTGGCGGAAGTCCCCAGCCTCATCCCCCGGACCCCGGGAACTTTCCAATGGTTGTGCATCAGTGACGATAAACTCCTCTGGTGGGAGAGGAACCACTGCTGCCCAATCTGAGCAGGGGCCCAAGAACAGTTCCTGGGAGTCTTCCCGCTCCTGAGCATGTGTCATTGTAGTGGAGTGAGGAGGCTGGGAGGAAGGAGGAGCAGCAGACAGAGGATTCGGATTTGCAGCAGTGGACGGCGCAGAACTGTGGCTGGACGATAGGTTGCTCGAAGCACTTTCTGCCATCCAGGACAGGACCTGCTCACACTGCTCATTTTCTAATAAAGGTCTCCCGCGTGGACCCATTAATTGGGCGATGAATGTGGGGACGCCAGAAACGTGCCTCTCTCCTAATCGCGCAGCAGTCGGCTGCGACACACCTGGATCAGGAGTTCGGCCTGTGCCCACACCCTCACTTGGCCCTCCGCGTCCTCGGCCGCGTCCACGTCCTCTAGGCCTACCCCTACCCCTCAGCATGCTGTATTACCAGTGATTTGATTTCACAGGCAGGAAAGAAATTGGCGCAAGCCTGCAGGCCAAATATAATTTTTTAACTTTTTTTAAAAAGGAAAGGCCCACTGCCTCTAGTGAATGAATAATAAGTTTAATAACTGTGTTGCGGCCCTGCAAAAGTGTCACAGAACTTTACTGTTGCAGAGTTATTAACTGTGGCAGAGCAGGTATTTCCCAGGCAGGAAAGAAATTGGCGCAAGGCTGCACTCAACCGTAGCTGGTTGCGTCTGATTTTTTTACGTTCTCCACGCAGCACACACGTACCCAGAGCCCTTAGGACTGACAGAGGCAGGGCAAATATACTTTTTTCCCTTTTGTTTAAAAGGATAGGCCCACTGCGTCTATTCACTGAATAATAAGTTTAATAACTGTGTTGCGGCCCTGCAAAAGTGTCACAGAACTTTACTGTTGCAGAGTTATTAACTGTGGCAGAGCAGGTATTTCCCAGGCAGGAAAGAAATTGGCGCAAGGCTGCACTCAACCGTAGCTGGTTGCGTCTGATTTTTTTACGTTCTCCACGCAGCACACACGTACCCAGAGCCCTTAGGACTGACAGAGGCAGGGCAAATATACTTTTTTCCCTTTTGTTTAAAAGGATAGGCCCACTGCGTCTATTCACTGAATAATAAGTTTAATAACTGTGTTGCGGCCCTGCAAAAGTGTCACAGACCTTTACTGTTGCAGAGTTATTAACTGTGGCAGAGCAGGTATTTCCCAGGCAGGATAGAAATTGGCGCAAGGCTGCACTCAGCCTTAGCTGGTTGCGTCTGATTTTTTTACGTTCTCCACGCAGCACACACGTACCCAGAGCCCTTAGGACTGACAGAGGCAGGGCAAATATACTTTTTTCCCTTTTGTTTAAAAGGAAAGGCCCACTGTGCCTATTCAATGACTAATATAACTGTGTTGCGGCCCTGCAAAAGTGTCACAGAACTTTACTGTTGCAGAGTTATTAACTGTGGCAGAGCAGGTATTTCCCAGGCAGGAAAGAAATTGGCGCAAGGCTGCACTCAACCTTAGCTGGTTGCGTCTGATTTTTTTACGTTCTCCACGCAGCACACACGTACCCAGAGCCCTTAGGACTGACAGAGGCAGGGCAAATATACTTTTTTCCCTTTTGTTTAAAAGGAAAGGCCCACTGTGCCTATTCAATGACTAATAACTGTGTTGCGGCCCTGCCTACACAATTCTGTGCCTGTAGTATCAATGCAGGGTGCAATGCTCTGCACCGCCGATTTTGAGGAAAAAAAAAAAAAGCAACACAGCTAACAGCAGCCAGCACAGTACTCCACACAGTTAAATGTGGCCCTAGAAAGGACCGTTGAGGTTCTTGAAGGCTACACTCACTCCTAACACTCTCCCTGCCTAAGCACCACTTCTGTCCCTAATGCCGGGTGCAATGCTCTGCACTGCCTATTTTGAGGAAAAAAAAAAATTCTCCACTGCTAACAGCAGCCTGCACACACGTAGATGTGGCCCTAAGAAGGACCGTTGGGGTTCTTGAAGCCTACACTCACTACAAACACTCTCCCTACAGCAACTCCAATAGAACAGCACTTTCCCTCAGCTAACTCACACGGCATCTGAGGCGAGCCGCGGGAGGGGCCGACTTTTATACTCGGGTGACATCTGATCGCCCCAGCCACTCACAGCAGGGGGGTGGTATAGGGCTTGAACGTCACAGGGGGAAGTTGTAATGCCTTCCCTGTCTTTCAATTGGCCAGAAAAGCGCGCTAACGTCTCAGAGATGAAACTGAAAGTAACCCGAACACCGCGTGGTGTTACGAGTAACGAGCATCCCGAACACGCTAATATTCGCCCGAGCATCAAGCTCGGACGAGTACGTTCGCTCATCTCTAGTCTTTAAAATGACATATTTGCAAAAATATGAAATTTTATTTTTTCTCCCCTAAATTGAACTAATTCCTGAAAAAAACTGGTGGGGTCAAAATACTCATGACCCCCCTCAGTGAATACACTAAGGGGTGTAGTTTTTAAAATGGGGTCATTTGTGGGTGTATCTATTATTCTGACACTTATGAGCCTTTGCAAACTTGGCTTGGTGCAGGAAAACAAAGTGCTCCTCAAAATGCTGAAAAGTAATGTTAAATTGTACGTCCTCTAAATGGTTAAAAAAAACACAAAAGTTTTTCAAGTGTGCATTCAGAATAAAGTAAACAGATGGAAATACATATCTTATCAAAAATTTGTACAGTATGTTTGGACATATTTGAGATATTACGGTTGAAAATGTGAAAAAATGACAATTTTTTCAAATTTTTTCCAATATTGGTACTTTAATAAATATACACAAATTATATCGGTCTCTTTTACAATCTAAATGAAGTACAACATGTGGCGAAAAAACAATGTCAGAATCACTGGGATATGTAAAGCCTTTACGGAGTTATGCCACGTTGAACGACGCATGTCAGATTTCCAAAATTTGGCTCCGTCACTAAGGCGCAAACAGGCTTCGTCACTAAGGGGTTAACTGTCTGGGATGATTTAGTGAATCCTGGACTGAGCAGGGGGGTTGGACCTGATGACCCTGGAGGTCCCCCCCCCCCCCCCCCCCCCGCCCGTTCGGCGCAAGACAACCCTGATGCAGGGGTTAAAGAAGAACACGTGCTTACCTGAATCCCCGCGCTCCGGTGACTTCTTACTTACCTGCTGAAGATAGCCGCCGGGATCTTCTCCCTCGGTGGACCGCAGGGCTTCTGTGCGGTCCATTGCCGATTCCAGCCTCCTGATTGGCTGGAATCGGCACGTGACGGGGCGGAGCTACACAGAGCTACACGGAGCCCCATTGAGAAAAGGAGAAGACCCGGACTGCGCAAGCGCGTCTAATTTGGCCATTAGACGCTGAAAATTAGACAGGCACCATGGAGACGAGGATGCCAGCAACGGAACAGGTAAGTGAATAACTTTTGATAACTTCTGTATGGCTCATAATTAATGCACAATGTACATTATTACAAAGTGCATTAATATGGCCATACAGAAGTGTATAGACCCACTTTGTTTCGCGGGACAACCCCTTTAAGTAATGAGTCCAGGAGAGAATATAACAGAGTAGTAAACTGCAGTTCAGACTTCACCACTAGATGACAGCAGAGTCGTCGTTTCGCCAGGATAAAGTTGAATAGAATTAACTAAGTAAGGGCTGTGGAAAATGAACTATGAAGTAACGGCTGTGGAAAATGAATTTCTCATATATTGTGGTGTTTTCTTGCAAGTTTTTAGTAGATCACCATAGGACAAAAGGAGAGTGCGAACCAGTGTGTGGCAAGATCGTTACTGCTAACATTTTAGCATAAAGGACAATTTGTTAAATAAAGTAATACGTCAAGGGGAGTATCTGACAAAACAGTAAACTGCAGTTTACACTTTACCCCTAGATAACAGCAGAGTCCTCATTTTATTTAGATGGAGTTGAATTAAATTATAGGGGTTGTCCCACTGTGTGAAGTATATGTGTACACTTCTGTATGGCTATTAGAATGCATTTTGTAATATACATTGTGCATTGTAAATTAGCCATAGAGAAGTTATATACTCACCCACAGGGGTGCCCCCCCCCCGGGTGCTCCCCCCCTCCCCGTGTTGATGATCCCGTCGTCCCTGGATATGGCTATTTCTTTCAGCCGGCTTCTCCAGGAGTCATACATGCGCAGTAGAGTAGACGTCGCTGTGGAGTGTGCTGTCTCATAGACTTGTCGCCGTGGGGTGCTGTCACATTGACTTGTCACCGCGAGTGTGCTGCAACATAGACTTGTCATTGTGGGTGTGCTGTCACATAGACTTGTCAATGTGGGGTGCTGTCACATAGACTTGTCAATGTGGGGTGCTGTCACATAGACTTGTCAATGTGGGGTGCTGTCACATAGACTTGTTGCCAGGGGTGGGGGTGCTGTCAGTTAGACTTATCACTGTGGGTGTGGTGTCTCATAGACTTGTCACCGTGGGGTGCTGTCACATAGACTTGTCACTGTGGGTGTGCTGTCACATTGACTTTTCACCGTGAGTGTGCTGTCACATAGACTTGTTGCTGTGTGGTGCTGTCACATAGACTTGTCGCTGTGGAAGAGGCGGGTGTTGTCACAGTAATTGACGCGTGGGGTATGAGGGGGGCTGTGACAGTAATTTATCACACATGGTGTAATCCTGCCTGAGCAGGGAGGGGAGGAGGTGAGCTGTGTCTATTTTGAATGGTGGGTCCTGTGTTATCTATATATATGTGTCACTATACTTGTGGGGGGGAGGAGCAGGGGGTGCTGTTAGTGTACTTGTGTGTGGGCACTGCAGAGGGGGCATGTGTGTGGGGGCACTGTGTGTGTGTGTGGTGGTGGGGGGGTCATTTATCACACGGTGTAATCCTGCCTGTGCAGGGAGGCGAGGAGGTAAGCTGTGTCTAATGTGAATGGTGGGTCCTGTGTTATCTATATATAGGTGTCACTGTACTTGTGGGGGGGAGGGGCAGGGGGTGCTGTCAGTGTACATGTGTGTGGGCACTGTCGTAGGGGCATGTGGGTGGGGGCACTGTGGGGGGGCACTGTAGGGGGAACACTGGGGGGCACTGTGAGGGGGACTGTGGAGGGACACTGTGGGGGAGCACTGTGGAGGGTGGGGCTGTGGGGGGGCACTGTGGAGGGGGGCACTGTGGGAGACACTGGTGGGGGCACTGTGGAGGGGGGCACTGTGGGGGGACAGTGGGAGGGCACTGTGTGTGGGCACTGTGTGGGGTGCACTGTGTGTGGGCACTGTGGAGGGAAAACTGGAGGGGCACTGTGGAGGGGTACTGTGGGGGCACTGGTGGGGGCACTGTGGAGGGGGGGACTGTGTGGGGGGCATGTGTAGGGGGGCACTGAGGGAGTACTGTGGAGGGCACTGTGAGAGGTGCACTGTGGGGGGAAATGTGGAAGGCACTGTGTGTGAGCACTGTGGAGGGGGGCATGGTGGGGGCACTGTGCGGGGGCACTATGACGGGGGACTGTGGGGGGGCACTGTGGAGGGGGACACTGTGAAGGACACTGGTGGGGGCACTGTGGGGGGTGAACTGTGTGTCGGCACTGTGGAGGGGGACACTGTAGAGGGGCACTGTGGAGAGGGGCACGATAGGGGCACTGTGGAGGTGGGGTTGTGGGGGGCGGACTGTGGGGGGGCACTGAAGTGGGTACTGTGGTGGGCACTGTGGGGGGTACTGTGGAGGGCACTTTGGGGGGTCATTGTGGGGGTGTGTACTGCGTGTGGGCACTGTGGGGGGGGCACTGTGGCGGAGGACACTGTGGAGTGTGCTGTCACATAGACTTGTCACTGTTGAGTGCTGTTACATAGACTTGTCACCGTGGGTGTGCTGTCACATAGACTTGTCGCTGTGCGGTGCAGTCACATAGATTTGTAGCTGGGGGGGTCTGTCACATAGACTTGTCGCTGGGGGAAGAGGGGGGGGGTGTTGTCACAGTAATTTGTCACACACTGTGTAATCCTGCCTGTACGGGGAGGGGAAGAGGTGAGCTGTGTCTATTGTGAATGGTGGGTCCTGTGTTACTTATATATAGGTGTCACTGTACTTGCGGGGGGGAGGGGCAGGGGGGGTGCTGTCAGTGTACTAAGGTGTGGGCACTGTGGGGGGGCACTGTGTGTGGGCACTGTGGAGGGGACACTGTGTGTGTGTGTGTGTGTGTGTGTGTAATCCTGCCTGTGCAGGGTGGGGAGGAGGCGAGCTATGTCTATTGTGAATGGTAGGTCCTGTATTATCCATATATAGGTGTCACTGTCCTTGTGGGGGGAGGTGCAGGGGGTGCTGTCAGTGTACTTGTGTGTGGGCACTGTGCATGGGCACTGTGGAGGGGGCATGTGTGTGAGGGCACTGTGGCGGGGCACTTTGAAGGGGGCACTGTAGGGGGGACACTGGGAGGGCACTGTGGGGGGGGACTGTGGAGGGGGGACTGTAGGTAGGCACTTTGGAGGGGGACACTGTGGGGGACAGTGGGTAGGCACTGTGGGGGGGGGGCATGTGTAGGTGTGTACTTTGGAGGGGACACTGTGGGGAGGGCACTGAGGGGGGCACTGTGGGGGGGCACTGTGGAAGGGGGGACTGTGTGGGGGGCATGTGTAGGGGGAACTATGGGGGGAGGGGGGGCACTGTCGGGGGGCATGTGTGGGGGGGCACTGTGGGGAGTGCACTGAGGGGGGCACTGTGGGGGGGGTCATTGTGGGGGGTACTGTGGAGGGCTGTGTGAGGGAGCACTGTGAAGGGGACTATGTGGGGGGGGGCATTGTGGGGGGTTCACTGTGTGTGGGTACTGTGGAGGGGGGCACTGTGGATGGGCACTGTGGGGGGGCACTGAGAAGGGGGGTATGTGGGGGGGCACTGTGAAGGGGGTGTATGTGGGGGGCACTGTAAAGGGGGGGACTGTGGAGGGGGACATTGTAAAGGACATTGGTAGGGGCACTGTGGGGGGCACTGTAGAGGGGGGGACTGTGGGGGGGGCACTGTGGGGGGCATGTGTAGGAGGGCACTGTGGAGGGGCACTATGCAGGGGGGGAACAGGGGGGGCTCTGTGGAGGGCACTGTGGAGGGGCACTGTGGGGGGGGTAACAGGGGGGGGGGCTCTGTGGAGGGCACTGTGGAGGGGCACTGTGGGGGGGTACTGTGGAGGGCACTGTGGGTGGGTCATTGTGGGGGTGTGCACTGTGTGTGGGCACTGAGGGGGGGCACTGTGGAGAAGGACACTGTGGAATGGGGGACTGTGGTGGGGGCACTGTGGGAGGGGCACTTTGGTAGGAGCACTGTGGAGGGGGGACTGGGGGGGCACTGGGGGGGTACTGTGGAGGGCACTGTGGGGTGTGCACTGTGTGTGGACACTGTGGGGGGCACTGTGGAGGAGCACACTGTGGAGTATGCTATCACATAGACTTGTCGCCATGGGGTGCTGTCATATAGACTTGTCACCGATGGGTGCTTTCACATAGACTTGTCACTGTTGAGTGCTGTCACATAGACTTGTCACTGTTGGTTGCTGTCACATAGACTTGTCACTGTGGGTGTGCTGTCACATAGACTTGTTGCCATGGGTGTGCTGTCACATAGACTTGTCGCTGTGCGGTGCTGACACATAGATTTGTAGCTGGGGAAGAGGGGGAGGCTGTTGTCACAGTAATTTATCACACACTGTGCAGGGAGGGGAGGAGGTGAGCTGTGTCTATTGTAATTTATGGGTCCTCTGTTATCTATATATAGTGTCACTGTACTTGTGGCGGGAGGGACAGAGGGTGCTGTCAGTGTACTTATGTAAAGGCATTGTGGGGTAACTGTGGAGGGGGCACTGTGTAGAGGTATGTGCGTGGGGGCACTGTGGGGGTTCACTGTGAAGGGGGCACTGTGGGGTAGGGACTTTGGGGGGGCACTGTTGGAGGGACTGTGGATGGGCACTTTGGAGGGGGGCACTGTGGGGGACACTGGTGGGGGCACTGTGGAGGGGGGCACTGTGGGGGGGCACTGTGGGGAGGGCACTGAGGGGGTACTGTGGAGGGAACTGTGGGGGGTCATTGTGGGGGAGCACTGTCAGGGGGTTCTGTGGAGGGCACTGTGGGGGTGAGTGGGGGGCACTGTGTGTGGGCACTGTGGAGGGGGACACTGTGGAGGAGCACTGTGGAGGGGCACTGTGGAGGGGAGGATTGTGGGGGGCATTGTGAAGGGGGGGACTGTGAGGGGGCACTGTGGAGAGGGACACTGTGAAGGACACAGGGGGGGCACTGTGGAGGGGCACTGTGGAAGTGGGCACTGTGGGGGGCATGTGTAGGGGGGCACTGTGAGGGGGCACTGTGGAGGCGGCACTGTGGGGGGTCTGTGGGTGGGCACTTTGGGGGGTGCACTGTGTGTGGGCTTTGCGGAGGGGGACACTGTGGAGGGGGGCACTGTGGAGGGGCACTGTGAAGGGGGGGTCTGTGGGTGGGCACTGAGGGGGGGCACTATGAAGGGAGACACTGTGAAGGACACTGGTGAGGGCACTGTGGGGGGGCATGTGCAGGGGGCCACTGTGGGGGGGCACTGAAGGGGGAACTGTGGGGGACACTGTGGGAGGTACTGTGGACGGCACTGTGGGGGGGGCACTGTGGAGGGCATTGTGGGGGGGTTCTGTGGAGGGCACTGTGGGGGGGGGTACTGTGGAGGGCACTGTGTGGGGGCACTGTGGGGGGCACTGCGAAGGGGGACTGCAGGGGGGTGCACTGTGTGTGGGTACTGTGGAGGGGCACTGTGGAGGGCAACACTGTGGGGGGACACTGTGGTGGGGGGACTGTGGATGGGCACTTTGGAGGGGGGCACTGTGGGGGACACTGGTGGGGGCACTGTTGAGGGGGGGACTGTGGGGAGGGCACTGAGGGGGTACTTTGGAGGAAACTGTGGGGGGTCATTGTGGGGGAGCACTGTCGGGGTTCTGTGGAGGGCACTGTGGGGGTGAGTGGGGGGGCACTGTAGAGGGTGCACTGTGTGTGGGCACTATGGGGGATAGTGCAAAGGGGGACTGCAGGGGGGTGCACTGTGTGTGGGCACTGTGGAGGGCGACGCTGTGGGGGGACACTCTGGTGGGGGGGACAGTGGATGGGCACTTTGGAGGGGGGCACTGTGGGGGACACTGGTGGGGCACTGTGGAGGGGGGACTGTGGGGGGGCACTGTGGGGAGGGCACTGAGGTGGGTACTGTGGAGGGAACTGTGGGGGCATCATTGTGGGGGAGCACTGTGTGTGGGCACTGTGGAGGGCGACACTGTGGGGGGACACTGTGGTGGGGGGGACTGTGGATGGGCACTTTGTAGGGGGGCACTGTGGGGGACACTGGTGGGGCACTGTGGAGGGGGCACTGTGGGGGGGCACTGTGGAGGGGAGGATTGTGGGGCGCACTGTGGAGGGGGGAACTGTGAGGGGGCACTGTGGAGGGGGACACTGTGAAGGACACAGGGGGGGCACTGTGGAGGGGCACTGTGGGGGGGCACTGTGGGGGGTGCACTGTGTGGGCACTGTGGAGGGGGGCACTGCGGAGGGGCACTGTGGAGGGGCACTGTGGGGGGGCACTGAAGGGGGAACTGTGGGGGGCACTGTGGGGGGTACTGTGGAGGGCACTGTTGCGGGGCACTGTGGAGGGCATTGTGGGGGGGTTCAGTGGAGGGCACTGTGGGGGGGGGGGTACTGTGGAGGGCACTGTGTGTGGGCACTGTGGAGGGTGACACTGTGGGGGGACACTGTGGTGGGGGAACTGTAGAGGGGCACTGTGGAGGGAACTGTGAGGGGGCATGTGTAGGGGGGCGCTGATGGGGGGGGTACTGTGGAGGGCACTGTGGAGGGGGTCATTGTGGGGGGGTGCACTGTGTGTGGACACTGTGGGGGGGCACTGTAGAGGAGGACACTGTGGAGGGCGGGACTGTGGTGGGGGCACTGTGGAAGGGGCACTTTGGTAGCACTGTGGAGGAGGTACTGTGAGGGGGCACTGTGGGGGGGCACTGAGGGGGTTACTCTGGAGGGTACTGTTGGGGGGGTCATTGTGGGGGGAGGCACTGTGGAGGGAGCATGTGTGTGGGGGCACAGTGAGGGGGCATGTGTACGGGGGCACTGTGTGTGGGGGGATGTTTGTGTGAGGGCATGTTTGCTGTTACTTTCAATTACTTTCGATGGCAGAGGATCGCTGTGAAAAATAGAGTTCTCCTGGAATGTGTTCTCCTTTCTGCCTGTTAGTAGATCCCAGTAGGACAGAAGAATGTGGTATTCAAAAGCCCCTTAGCATTTGATATTGGAAGGATTATTTAGACTTGAAATCCAGAGTCTATGTTCTGCATATGCCCTAGCACTGCAAGAGTTAGATGGCTTTGGGGAGACAGCCCCTGCTGTGTAATTCTCAGAGTGGTGGCTATTGGAATGGGAGACCCTCTTGATGGTGTAAGGGGTTAATTTTGTTGCTAAGCTATCAAAATAAGAATAAATAGTTGAAAAACAGAGTACGCTTTGATTAGTGGAGACAGGAACCAGCTGGTTGAGAACTGATTTATCTGGGCTACTCAAGGTCTTGCTTATCTCTTGTAGTTAGACGCAGTGGACCACGGCCATCTGTGGTAGACTAACAGGATGTTCTGTCTTCAAGTTTTTTTTTCTTTACAATAGCTCATTAAGAAGGAATGTGTTCTTGCAATAATATGCTAACTGTGAGATAAGCACATCCTGCCTGGGCGATGGTCTATGGTCTATATAATCTGATGTGTTTGCTTCAATAAACTAGAATTCATTCTGATCACACACACTGTGTTGTCAGTTCATGTCTTCTCCGAGTACTCGCTGTTAGGTTATATTGATTCAGACCCGGGCAACATCAGCATTGGTCTCCCTTGAAAAGACCCCCTACAGTGGTGACTGTGTCTGCCTGAGCTAGTGGTGAGGGGTCTATCCTGGATCCCAGGCTTCAATGTTGGGGATCCCTTGTCAGGTTGCCTTGCAGACACTGTGTTTGGCCAGGATACTGGACATGCTCAGCAGTACTATACTGGCTGTAGGACAGACTGAGCAAGAAGGAGCCATCCGAGGTTTCCCTGTGGTCCAGGGGACTGACAGGAGTGGGTGAAGAACCCTTTACAGCTCTAAGCACCCTCCGGAGCGGCAAGATGACCATAACGCTGCATTCTTTAAATGTTAACATGCAGATTTTTTAACTTGCATGGCATTAAATAGTTAATTATATACTACATTACTATAACTCCCAGCACGTCCTAGGACTGCAACAGTCAGGGCATGCTCAAGTGCATTTCAATTGAAATGTTGATCTTCCTTCCATTGAGATTTTAAAAGAACTACAACTCCTAGTATACCATGAAATGTTCAGTGCATGTTGTAATTTTACCATTAACCCCTCTACAGGACGAGCTTTTTTTTTTCTTTTTCTAATGCTACATTTAAAGGGAACCTGTTAACTCTCTACAGCACCATAAACTAAGTTATTGTGCTTTTAGGGAAGGTGATAGGGGAGCTGAGTGATATATTTTTTATAGGCACTCGCTCTCCCGAACCTGCATTGTCACCCGTTGAAGTCTGTGTCCCGCATGAAAATCTGACTCTTTTCAGATTGCCGTGCACATGCTCTCCCAGTGTCAAGAGTGGCCAAGATGTTGATTCAGGAGGTGAGCACAGTAATTTTTTATTTTACTGCATTGGGGCCAATGGAAGGGGAAATATTATTACTGAGTGGGCCACAAACAGGGAACCTAGCTCCTGTGGGACTTAACTTGTCACTCATTTTCTCTCTTCCCTTTTTCTTTATTGTTCTGTCCCTCCCTCTTTCTGTTGTTACCTCTTCCCCTCTCTCATTCTCTCTCTTGATATAACTTAGCTACTCAAAGACTCAAGGCCAATCTCATCATGTGAAAGACTCTCTGAGGCTGATATCTCTGACAGTGAGTTGTAAACCCTGCCAGTCATTGGATTGTGTTGAAGAGTATTATATGCATGATGTGTGATTTAAATATCGTAGTTTAGGGAGAAGGTCCTGTATAAATGAACAAGGGAGGGCTTCTGGCGACATCTTGTTCAGTGCAGCATAGGCTATAAGTTGATACTCAGCAGCATAGGTGGATTCAAAAATCGTCCCCCGGTATTCCAACCTTCACTATGGCAGTATGGGGTTAACCTCACAGGTGATTTTATACGTGATTGGTGTTTGCCACAACACATTCGGATCCAGCTGGAACTTGTTTGTACGTTTTATGCATGGGTACTAGTGTATCTTGACGCCACTGGAAGCTAGGGGTTTGACAGGAGGAACGCCCCTGTCACGCCCCTAGCTCCTGATTGGTTCAATAGCTGAAGGTCCTATAAGGTGCAAAAAAGGATTTCTGCCTGAAGTGCCGTGGGATGTCACTGAGGATTGCTCCCAGTATGTTACATGCTGCGGTGCTGCACCGCAGTTAGCCACTTGTCCCCCGACCCTGCCGCTGTTGCCTCCCTACTTAAGACCGCACAATGATTTTTAGGCTGGCTTAAATTCAACGATCAGCGTGCAGTGCACAAAAAGTGCATGATAGCCGCGCGTTTAGACGCATTAATTATCGCTCAAAAGATCACTTTTGAGCGATCATCGCTCCATATAAATGGCCTATAGAGACAGCAGACAGTCGGTGGCATTCTGGAGGAATGCCCCATTTACACGAAACGATTATCACTCAAAAAGCGATAATCGAGCGATAATTGTTGCGTATAAACGCTTTCATCTTTCACTCTTCAGCTGAACGATGATTTTTAGGTGAGCATAAAATCCATTGTTCATCTGGAAAGAGATGCCAGGGACCACATGCTGTGTTCTCCAGGGGAGCAGCTGATTACATTGTATTCAGCTGACAGCCCATGACAGCTCTTGTGAAGACAATGCAGCTGAGTGGGATGCTGGGATTTGCAAACAGCTGCTGGAGGCTCATTTACATGCAAATGAGGCTAATAAAGTGCTTGCATTTGGGAGGATGAATTTAGGGTATTGTTTCATTTTATGGATGTTGTGAAGGTGCTTAATCAAATACCATCATCCCCTCCAGTGTTGTTATTGCTCAGAATATTAGTGCTGTGTTGCCTACAATTTAGGCTTATGTCACACAAGCATATGCGTATTTGCATTGTGTTTTCGTTGAATGGGCGTTGCGTATTTGTTTTTTACTGTACTTTTTGCATGTACAATTCGTGCTCACAAAAAAAAAACATGCACCGATGCTCTAAGCCATTCAAATGGCCAATTAGTTTAATGAGTTCAAGATGTATTCTTTCCCTGAATAAATGCACAATAATATTGGGCGGTAATAGGCTGAACTGGCTTTTTTTGGCCTACCATACTGTGTTACTATAAAACATTGTTGCATTCAAGAAAGGTGTCCAGGTCCCTCTTGAACTCTTTTAATGAGTTCGCCATCACCATGTCCTCAGGCAGAGAGTTTCTAAGGGCCCTTTTATGCTGGACAAATTGTTTCCCAACAAGTCCCAAAGATTCCCAACAGGTCGTCCCAGCGATAATCATTCCTGTGCTTTTACACAGGAACATGCATCGTTTGTGATGGGAGGGGGGACGTGTTAAGCTCATTTTTACCAAGGGCCACATCAGCCTTATGGTTGCATTCAAAGGGACAATTGTGATTGTAAGACTGTATAGTAATAGTGACCCTCATAGTGGCTCCACTAGTCATAGTGACCCAATCCCCATAGTGGCCCTGTAGTAATAGTTATCTTTCCTACCATAGTGGCCACCATAGTAATAGTGCCCCACATAGTGGTCCCAATAGTAATAGTGACTCCCATAGTGCCCCCATAAAATAACAGTGACACCCCTAGTGGCCCCAGTTGTAATAGTTGCCCCAGTAGTAATAATGGTCCCCCCCAATAGTGGCACCAGTAGTTATAGTAATACCCACGGTGACCCCAGTAGCAATACTGCCCAACCTAGTGGCACCAGTAGTAATAGGTAACTCCCCTATTAGTCCCAGTATTAATAACAATCCCCCTATTGGCCTATGGCCATGAAGTATTGTAATGACCCAGATCCTGGTTCTCTTCCTACCTCTCTGACCGCTCTTTCAGTGTTTCCTTTGCTGGTTCTATGTCTGCTCCACTTCCTCTCGCTGTTGGGGTACCCCAGGGCTCAGTCCTTGGTCCCCTTCTCTTCTCTATCTATACTGCCCCAATTGGACAAACCATCCACAAATTTGGCCTCCAGTACCATCTCTACGCTGATGACACCTAACTATACACCTCCTCTCGTGAGATCTCTGGACAATTCCTCCAAAATATCACCGACTGTCTGTCCGCTGTCTCTAACACTATGCCCTCCCTTTTTCTCAAACTAAACCTCTCTAAAACTGACCTCCTTGTCTTTCCACCTTCTAACCGACCTCCCCTCAACATCTCCATTCCAGTGTCTGGCACCATCATAACCCCCAGACGGCATGCCCGATGCCTTGGGGTCACACTGGACTCTGACCTCTCCTTTGCCCCCCATATCCAATCTCTGGCCCAAACATGCCACATGCACCTCAGAAATATTGCTAAAATACGTCCGTTCCTAACCACGGACACGCTAAAGACACTCATGGTTGTCCTCATCCACTCCCGGCTTGACTACTGCAACTTGCTATTCATCGGCCTCCCCCGCACTAGACTCGCTCCACTCCAATCCATACTAAATGCAGCAGCTAGACTCATTTTTCTATCCAGTCGTTTTTCAGACGCCTCTGCATTATGCCAGTCGCTGCATTGGCTGCCCATCCACTGCAGAACTAAATTTAAACTCCTATACCTCACTCACAAAGCTCTGCATGGCGCTGCCTCCCTACTGTCAGTACACCACCCAGCCCGCTCACTCCGATCGGCTAACACACTCAGACTAAACACCCCTGTAATACGAACCTCACATGCTCGCCTACAGGACTTCACCAGAGCAGCACCCATCCTCTGGAATGCTCTACCCCAAGGCATCCGGACAATTCCCGATGTGCGAAATTTCAGACGTGCCTTAAAAACGCACCTCTTCAGGGAAGCATACCAAATCTCCTGACGTAGTCCCTCGCCCCTCCCTATGGTGCCCCACCCTGTTTGCCTTCTAATAAATGATCTGTACATTTGTGTCTAACCCAATGTACCTCACATTGTATTTGTTGCAATTGTTGTATTGTTTTGCATTTAGCCATGCCTGAAAGCGCTGTGGAATAAGTTGGCGCTATACAAATAAAGGTTATTATTATTATTTCATCCTGGTCCCCTCCAAAAATGTCATACATGTTTGTCTTATGTTGATGCACTGTGCAAACCTGTCTTGTTATTTCCAGTATGTGTGTTGCATAGCTGCAGCACTAGAAGGGTTAAGTGTTTAATAAAATCCAAAGCCTGCATTTAAATGTATCAGTTAGGTCATGTCACGTGGTATGAGAGAAGGTATAAATGCGAGTGCTTGAAAGCGGGAAAGGGTTAGTTAGTGGTCTTTCATTTTGTCTGCCACCTGAGTTTCACCTAACACAGAGCTACATGGAGGCACCTTCAGCCTGGAAGAGGAGGAGAGATTTCCCTGTGCTGCTTGTGAGTTGGATGTAAATGGAGTGAGTCCCCGAGAGAGAGAGAGAGAGAGAGAGAGAGAGAGAGCATTTCTAAGTAACAACTGTTTTTCAAGGTCAGTGCAGAGGTACTAACTAATCTTCCAATTTTCCTATGCGGCCGTCTGAGGTCTGGTCACTGCGTAGAGGTACACCCTTTAATTGTCACACCCACGTGTCTCCAAGTCGGGGTGGAGGTACTGCAAGATTATAATCTCTCTCACACATGTGCATTTTTGAGTTTATGAGAGCCGTGTGGAGGTACTATGTTCTGAAGTCTAGTCATGTTTCCTGCACTGTGAAGTCTACAATTGAACTGCCTTTTATTGTCTGTTTGCAGGTTTCAAGTAACATTTATGCTGGGCTCTGGCATCTTCAACAGCAGACAAGTTTGCATTATCTAGAGGCTCAGGTACAGCAAATGTGGACTGACATGCCGCAGGATACTATATGGAACCTATATGCCTCCATGCTCGCCTGTATCACATCTTGCCTCCAAGCTAGAGGCAGCCCAACAGGGTACTACAACCTCCCTTCAAGTGTTGAGTTCTCTGCAATAAAGTATCCTTTTCTTCTGATATTGTAATCACTATATTGTAAATGTTATAAGTAGAGATGAGCGAGCACCAAAATGCTCGAGTGCTCGTTACTCGAGTCGAACTTCCCGCGATGCTCGAGGGTTCGTTTCGAGTAACGAACCCCATTAAAGTCAATGGGCGACTCGAGCATTTTTGTATATCGCCGATGCTCGCTAAGGTTTTCATTTGTGAAAATCTGGGAAATTCATGAAAGTGATGGGAACGACACAGAAACGGATAGGACAGGCGAGGGGCTACATGTTGGGCTGCATCTCAAGTTCCCAGGTCCCACTATTAAGCCACAATAGCGGCAAGAGTGCCCCCCGCACTGTCAGCATAAAGAACGATGTTAGCCCATTGAATTCAATGGAGCCGACAATACAGCCGGCTCCATTGAAAGCAATGCGCTGCCGGCGAGCGCGGGATGAATTTTCGGGAAGGGCTTAAAAATATAAGGCCTTACCTGAAAATCATCCTAAAATGTGTAAAAATAAAAAAAAAAATTTATGTCAGCATAAAGATCGTTCTCCTCTGCCATAGCTGTATCAGCTGTGGCAGAGAAGAACAATGTTAGCCCATTCAATTCAATGGAGCCGGCAATACAGCCGGCTCCATTGAAAGCAATGGGCTACCGGCGAGCGCGGGATGAATTTTCGGGAAGGGCTTAAAAATATAAGCCCTTACCTGAAAATCATCCTAAAATGTGTAAAAATAAAAAAAAATGTATACTCACCTTTCCGCTGCAGCCGGAGTTCAGCCGCTCTGGCCGGCAGTTCTCCTGAACTGCTCTGTGTAGTATTCAGGATGGGTGAGTGAGTGCTGCCTCTGATTGACAGCTGAGATCTGCCCCTGATTGGTCCCTGCGCTGAGCCAATCAGAAGCAGCACTCACCCATTCATGAATTCAGGAATGGTGAGGCTGTGACCAATCAGAGACAGCTCATTTAGCAGGCGGGGATTTTAAATCCCCGGCTGCTGAATACTACTCAGTGCAGTTCAGGAGAACTGCCGGCCAGACGTGGCTGAACTCCGGCTGCAGCGGAAAGGTGAGTATACATTTTTTAAAAATTATTTTTACACATTTTAGGATGATTTTCAGGTAAGGGCTTATATTTTTAAGCCCTTCCCGAAAATTCATCCTGCGCTTGCCGGCAGCCCATTGCTTTCAATGGAGCCGGCTGTATTGCCGGCTCCATTGAATTCAATGGTCAGTGCTCGTTTAATCGAGACGAGTACCGCGTGGTGCTTGTCTCGAGTAACGAGCATCTCGAGCACCCTAATACTCGAACGAGCATCAAACTCGGACGAGTATGCTCGCTCATCTCTATTTATAAGGTATCAACGTTACACTCATAGAAAGCTTCATTCGAATCTGACAACTCCTTCTAGGCGCTTGATTTTTTTTGACGAGTGTATAAATGAATGTATAGAAAAGATGTATACGCTCCAAATGTACACACAGTAAAAACACTGCATACTTCATTGACGGAAATGACATATGCCTATGTGACTCAGCATAAACCCCATAGCTTTGCCTTTTATTCAGATGCGTGTTGTTTACGCACGTAAAATAAATCTCAGCATGTCCCATTTTGGTCCCTTTCCCTGATGGAAATTGCCCCTTTAACCACTTAATGACACAGGACGTAAGGTTACGTCCTGCACGTTTGGGGTGTGTATGGACAGAGATCGCACGGCATCGGCTATTTCTTACAGCCCGCACCCAGCAGCTGCGTCCATAAAAGTCTGATCTATCAAAGTAATGCATTGTTTACCACGAACGATAAACGTGGTCAGAAAAAAAATAACACCAGAAATGTGCTTTTTTGGTCACCCCGTCGCCAAGAAAAAAATGTAATAAAAAACTATCAAAAAAGTTGTATGTACTCCAGAATAGTACCAACGGAAACTACGGGACGTCCCGCACAGAATGAGACAACGAACAACTATGTCGACTGAAAAATAAAAAAGTTATTGTTGTCAGAAGATAGCAGCAGAAAATGATTATAACCCCTTAACGACCAGCCCATAGTGTTTTTACGTCCTCCCGAAGTGGGCTTTATTCTCTGAGGACGTAAAAACATGTGTCCTGCAGAGAATAAAGCCCCTCGGGCTGTGGACGTGACAGCTCCATGCTGTCGGTGTCCGCAGGTAGCTGACAGCATGGAGCCTGTCATCCCGGGCTGTTCGGAACCCCCCCCCCCCCCCCCGACATTGCGATCAGCGCTATCCATTGGATAGCGCTGATCGCAAAAAGTAAATAAAAGTGCAATAAAAGTTAAAGATTCAGCTGCTCTGATGGATCGGATCCATCGGAGCAGCTGAAATTACTCACCGAAGTCCGCGGCACGGCTCCCCGCTGTCCCAATGCTTTGGGCCCCGTAGCCGTCCTTCTGCGCATGTGCGCCAGGCTGCATTACGTCAGCAGCATGCGCAGAAGGCCCGGCGGCGCGGGAAATTTAAAATCTCCTGGCTCCCGGCTCCTGTAGGTAGCCGGGAGGCAGGAGATGTCAGCGGAGACCGCGGTGAGCAGTCCCCGGTACCGCGATCGCTGTTATACAATGCATAACGGCGATCGCGGAAAAGTGAAAAAAAGTGTAAAAAAAGAAAAGTTTCACCTCCCCTCATGGATCAGATCCATGAGGGGAGGTGAAAATACTCACCTCAGGTCCGCCGATGTCCTCCGGCCGGTGTCGGGACCCCCCGCTGGCTTCTGCGATGTGCCGATGTGGCGCGCATGCGCAGAAGCCGGCGAGCCCGGCAAATTCAAAATCTCCCTGCACCCGGCTGTCACAGATAGCCGAGTGCAGGGAGATATGACTGGGGACCGCTGTATGCGGTTTCCAGTCATATGATCACAGTTATCCATCAGATAACGGTGATCATATAAAGTTAAAAAGTAAAAAAAAAAAAAAAAAAAAGTTAAAAGTTAAAAAAAGTTTAAAAACTTAAAGTTTCATCTCCCCTTACGGATCGTATCCGTAAGGGGGGATGAAATGACGTACCCAAGGTCCCGGATTTGTTCCCTGGTGGGATGTTGATCCGTGGACCTTACCCCAGCTTCGGCGCATGCACCCGTCAGCATGATGGCGGACGCATGCGCAAAAGTGAAAGATTGCCCAAGAAATTTAAAATCTCCCTGCTGCTGGCTACCAAAGATAGCCAAGAGCCTGAAGATGTCACGGGGAGCCGCGGTATGCGGTTACTGGTCACGTGATCGCCGTTATCCAATGCATAATGGCGATCACGTAAAAGTTCTTTAAAAAGTGGCAGTTTCATCTCCCCTCACCGATGCGATCGGTGGGGGGAGATGAAACATCTTCTCGGAGGCTTCCGCATTTGAATCCAGATGCGATTATCCTCCATGGATCCTGCCAGCTACTGGATATATGCCCGCCGGCAAAATGCCGGACACATTCGCAGGAGCTGAGGAGCCCAGGAAGTTTTAAATCTCCTTGCTCCCAGCGACCAATGGTCGCTGAGTGCTTGGAGCAGTGACCGGCGGCCTCGTTGAGCGGTCCCCGGTCACATGATAAATTAGCGATATAACATTAGGCCGGTCACGCATGACCGGAGAGGAATTACGGGTTCTGCATGCGCTTGATCAGCGGTAATCCACGGATCAACCGCATGCATTGGATTACACAATTCCCCCCAATTAGTGGGTCGGAATTACGTAATCCACTCGCAGAAACAGAACACGGCATGCTATATTTTACCGCGGATATCCGCGACCTAGAGCCCATTGTGCTCTATGACCGCGGATATACCCGCAGCCCATACGCAAACACATTGTGTACGGGCTGCGGGTACCCGGGTCATCTCTAAGCGACGGAACGGGAAATATAAACAGTATATGAGTAGGCAGTTATGCGCAGTACATTACGTGGCCGTACGCAGGGTCACAGCTGGGATCCGCTGCGGGCCTCCGCAAGAAGATTCCGCCTACGGCTACGTGAGCCCGGCGTTATTCAGACCGCTTCCTGTAATCCGTAATTTACAAGAAGCCCCTGGAACGCTCGCCTTCCTGCAGTTCCAGGAGCAGCTTGTTGAGCGCCTTCTCTGTGAGACCGCCGCACCGCAGCAAAATTACAAAGCCTCACAGAGCGCCACTTTTTACACCCCATACCCGCCGCTGAGGTTACGAAATACCCCCCAAAATACATGAGAGGAGGGGGGGGATACCTGGTTTTCTTGCCCCATGTGCCCATCCCAAGCAGCCTCCGTAATTACCCCTGTCTTTGGACGTAAAACGCAGTTTATATTATTACCTTTATCTAATATTTAGGGAATGCCAAAAAAATGGGGATGGTGGGGGTGGGGGTGGGGGTTATTTTTAGGAAGTCAATTTTTTTTCTGTATAAGTGGGCAATGGGGCCTGGAATTTATTCAGTTCTGCCCTGAAATCCAGCAGGCATTCCCTCCATTATGGGCCTAGCCATGTGTCCTGTAAGTAGTTTAGGGCCACAATGGGTATGTTTCTGAACACGGGACAAATGGGGGGATCCATTTTGGGGTGAACGTCTTCATTCCTATGTACACTGGACAAAAAAAACTGTTTTTAAATTGACACAATTGCCAAAAAATGAAAATCATAATTTTTTCCTTCTGCTTTGCTTAGTTTCATTCAAATACTTTGGGGTCGAAATATGCAGTACACCCCTAGATGAATTTGTTAAGGGGTCTAGTTTTCAAAATGCGGTCATTTGTGGGGGTTCTCTATCGTTTTGGCCGCTTAAAAGGAGATGTCCCGAGGCAGCAAGTGGGTCTATACACTTCTGTATGGCCATAATAATGCACTTTGTAATGTACATTGTGCATTAATTATGAGCCATACAGAAGTTATAAAAAGTTTTATACTTACCTGCTCCGTTGCTGGCGTCCTCGTCTCCATGGTGCCGACTAATTTTCGCCCTCCGATGGCCAAATTAGCCGCGCTTGCGCAGTCCGGGTCTTCTCCTCTTCTCTATGGGGCTCCGTGTAGCTCCGTGTAGCTCCGCCCCGTCACGTGCCGATTCCAGCCAATCAGGAGGCTGGAATCGGCAATGGACCGCACAGAAGCCCTGCGGTCCATGAAGACAGAGGATCCCGGCGGCCATCTTCAGCAGGTGAGTATGAAGACGCCGGACCGCCGGGATTCAGGTAAGCGCTGTGCGGGTGGTTTTTTTAACCCCTGCATCGGGGTTGTCTCGCGCCGAACGGGGGGGGGGTTTAAAAACAAAAAAACCCGTTTCGGCGCGGGACATTTTCTTTAATGGCTTTACAAGTGGGCAATGGGGACTGGAATTTATTCCGTTGTACCCTAAAATCCAATGGGTGCTCCTTCCATTATAGGCCTAGCTATGTTTCCTTTAAGTAGATTAGGGCCACAATGGGTATGTTTCTGAACACGGGACAAACGGGGGTATCCATTTTGGGGTGAACGTCTTCATTCCTATGTACATTGTCCAAAAAAAAACAGTTTTTAAATTGACACAATTGCCAAAAAAATGAAAATCATATTTTTTCCCTTCTGCTTGGCTTAGATTCATTCAAAAACTGTAAAGTCAAAAAACTCATCATACGCCTAGATAAATTCGATAGGGGGTCTACTTTTCAAAATGGGGTCACTTGTGGGGGTTCTCCATCGTTTTGGTCACTCAATGGCTCTACAAGTGAGCAATGGGGACTAAATCTCTATCAAGCAAAATTTCTGTTCCGAAAGCCACCGGTTACTCCTTTCATTTTGGGCCCCATTGTGCATATAGACGTAATACTAGGGCCACAATGGGTATGTTTCTTAGCACGGGACAAACAGGGGTATCCATTTTGGGGTGCAAGTCTTCATTCATATATGTGTGGTACAAAAAAAACTGCTTTTGAAATGACAGAATTACCAAAAAAATGAAAATCGTATTTTTTTTCCTTCGGCTTGGCTTAGATTCATTCAAAAACTGTGAAGTCAAAAAAGTCATTGTACCCCTAGATAAATTCGTTAAGGGGTCTACTTTTCAAAATGGGGTCACTTGTGGGCGTTCTCCATCGTTTTAGTCACTCAATGGCTCTACAAGTGTACAATAGGGCCTAAATCTCCATCAAGCAAAATTTCTGTTCCGAAAGCCACCGGTTGCTCCTTTCATTTTGGGCCCCATTGTGCATCCAGACGTAAGATTAGGGCCACAATGGCTATGTTTCTGAGCACGGGACAAACAGGGGTATCCATTCTGGGGTGCAAATCCTAATTTTCATGTGTACTATAGAAAAAAGTCCTGTCTTTAAAATGACATATTTCCAAAAATATGAAATTTTTGTTTTTCTCTTCTAAATTGCATTGACTCCTGAAAAAAAACTGTGGGGTTAAAATACTCATGACACCCCTCAGTGAATACGTTAAAGGGTGTAGTTTTTAAAATGGGGTCACTTGTGAGCCTTTCCAATCTTGGATTGGTGTAGGAAAACAAAGTGTTCCTCAAAATGCTGAAAAGTAATGTTACATTTGTACGTCTCCTAAATGGTTAAAAAAAAAACGAAAGTTTTTCCAATGTGCGCCCAAAATAAAGTAAACGGATGGAAATATATATCTTAGCAAAAATTTCTATATTATGTTTGCACATATTTGAGATATTGCAGTTGGAAATGTGAAAAAATGACGATTTTTAAAACATTTTCCCCATTTTGGCGCTTTTAATAACTAAACACAAATTCTATCAGTCTTTTTTTTCCACCTAAATGAAGTAAAACATGTGGCGAAAAAACAATGTCAGAATCGCTTGGATATGCAAAACCTTTCTGGTGTTTTTCCATGCTAAAGTGACACGTGTCAGATTTGCAAAATTTGGCCTGGTCATTAAGGCGCAAACAGGCTTGGTCACTAAGGGGTTAAAAAGTTAAATACCTTTTTTTTAAAAATAGTACAGCAAAAAAACCTATATGCATTTGGTATCGTAGTAATCGTACTGACCCATAGAATAACGTTATCATGTCATGTTTTTTGCAGTCTGTATGTAGTAGAAACAAGACACCCCCTAAGATGGCAAAATTTCTGTTTTTTTTTTTCCATTTCACCCCACTAAGATTTCTATGTAAGTTTTCAGTACATTATATGGTATATTAAATAGCACCATTGAAAAATACAACTCGTTTCACAAAAAACAAGCCCACATACAGCTATATCCATGGATAAATAAAAGTTACTTTTTTAAGGGGTTAAAGGGGTTGTCCCGCGCCGAAACGGTTTTTTTTTTTTCAACAGCCCCCCCGTTCGGCGCGAGACAACCCCGATGCAGGGGTTCAACAAGAACACCGGACAGCGCTTACCTGAATCCCCGCGCTCCGGTGACTTCTTACTTACCTGCTGAAGATGGCCGCCGGGATCTTCTCCCTCGGTGGACCGCAGGGCTTCTGTGCGGTCGATTGCCGATTCCAGCCTCCTGATTGGCTGGAATCGGCACGTGACAGGGCGGAGCTACACGGAGCCCCATTGAAAAAAGAAGAAGACCCGGACTGCGCAAGCGCGTCTAATTTGGCGATTAGACGCTGAAAATTAGACGGCTCCATGGAAACGAGGATGCTAGCAACGGAACAGGTAAGTGAACAATTTCTGATAACTTCTGTATGGCTCATAATTAATGCACAATGTACATTACAAAGTGCATTAATATGGCCATACAGAAGTGTATAGACCTACTTTGTTTCGCGGGACAACCCCTTTAAAGGTTTAATCTAAGTTTTCTGGCAAGAAAGCACATCCATCCCACGGTTGGGGCTAATACTGTACAAATAAAGGGAAAAGGGGTTTTCCAGGGAAATACTATTGATAACCTATCCTCAGTATAGGTCATCAATAGTTGATCAGCTGGGGTTCATCGCTGGGACCCCGACCGATCAGCTGAACGGTGCATGCTGTCAGCACTGCAAATGCAGCAGTGGGAGTCTCCACGCCGACCTCTGTGTAGTGGCCGGCGCACATATATGTATATTCCACAGCACTTCTGCTCGATTCACAACCTGATTGGTTGTTTGGGTTGGCTGATTCACAGTGATTGGTTGTTTAGGTTGAATTGAGCAGAAATGTTGTGGAATATAGATATATGCGGCCGGCGCTTGTAACTGCTGCCACGACTCTCACAGATTTCAACGCGAGCCCATTTTACACACGGACTAGAGTTTCTATAAACAGAATCATTGGGTACTTTAATTTAGGCTTTAATCTCGGACTCCACAAAGATGGCGGCATACAAACATCGCGAGATTACGTGCTTCTTAAGCGCTCTCCCGGAAGTGTTCGCCCTTTCTCATCGCTGAAGCTTTTTGGTGTTGATAATGAGGTATGTAGTGGAGCAGTACAATCCTCCAGCATCTGCGGTCTAGAGTGGCGGCTGTTCCCCGCCAGCAGCGTAAATGTACTGGGGAAGAAGCTACGTCACCGAAGATCTCAGTCGCGTGACAGAATTAGAAGCAGCACACGTTTTGTGGACTCGCTAGGCCTGTGAGTGGTCGCCGGCTCCAGTGGTGTACGGGCCTGCACGATCTCCTGTAGCTGGCGGCTGGTGCCCGTAGGTTTGCTGCATGTGCTCAGTGCCGAACTATGAGAATTCTTGGCAGGGGTAACCACGTGGCCGCGCGATGTTGCTGTGTTCGGATAACCTTATTCTGAGTCAGTACAACTATGGCGATCGCCAGTCCAAAGGTTTTACATTTAGTAGAACTTTACAAAAGAATCGTTAAAGCTTGTATGCTGCTGGGCTTTTTTGTGACCTCTAAACTACCATTTTGTCATAGCCAACTGTTTTTTCTTGGATACAGTGTTGGCTGTGTGGGATTATAACTGATATTTGAATTCTGTGCTTTTGTGGATGCTGATATATGGATATATAGATTTTATTGTTTTCTTGGGATAACCAGGAAAAGGGCATATTAACCCTTTGGCCTCATGTCCACAGAATCGCACAGACATGGGCAGAAAGACTTTTTTTTTTTTTTTTTTTTTCTTGCCTGTCCAGATCTGGCGCAGGTCTCCTCCATGCCGACTGGCAGTATTGTCTTCAGCACAGCCGATGTGTCTGGACGTATGCGCAGTGAAATTTATTTTTTAGTCTGCTTTCCTGTGGATCCGCAGCACATCTACAGTGACAAGTGTGGCTGTGCTGCGGATTGGACCCTTTCTATTGACTTGGATTGAAGCCGTCCCTGCAGGATCTGCAGAAAAATAAAGCATGCTGTGACTTCTTCCTGCATATGCAAGCCGGGGGGAAAAATTACATCCGCATGCTTTAAATTGTTTTGTGGATGTATCCTTATGGACGGCTTGATTTGCAAATTTCCACAGGTTCCGCAAATCAAATCAGTCTGTCGACATTGGGCCTTAATGTTCCAGGATAAGTTTGGTGTTTGTATAGAGGGTGGTTGGAGGTTAATCTTGCTCTATGCAATGCAGGTTACAGCCATCACTTGTCTGCTTTAGCTCTGATCAGTGCCACCGCTTATTGGAGAGGTTAGCTCTCTAAATGCCCCAATTAGGCCCAATGTCCATGGGTGAATTTAATTTGTGGAACCTGCGCTGGAAATATGCAAATCAAGACGCCCATAGGGATGCATTAGCATCCGCAAAACAATTTAAAGGATGCAGGTGTAATCAATTCCCCCCCCCCCCCCCCCCCCCCCATGCGGGAGGAAATTGCAGCATACTCCCTTTCTGCGGATCCCATGGGGCAGCTTTCTTTGAAGTCAGTGGAAGGCATCCAATCCATGCCACAGCTGTCACTGTGGATATGCCGTGGAAAACAAGAGGTTTAAAAAAAAAAAAAATTTGTACAGCACATGCGTCTAGATGCATCTGGTTTGTTGAAGAAAGAAGATCCGTCCGTCACAGAGGAGACCCGCGCTGGATCTGGATGTCTTTCTCTGTCCATGTCCCCGGGCACGGCTGTATTCTGCTGTGGAATCCGTGCGTGCAAGTGGACATCGGGCCTTAAAGTGCTGTGCGGTTGCGATGGCAGCCAGGGCTGCCATTGCAGATTGCCTATTAGATCGCAGTATAATGTAATACTTTGGTATTACAACATATTGCAGAAACCATTCTAAGTTTGTGTCCCCTAATTGTAAATTGTAAATCTGTTTATAAGTTGTAGTATCTGGAGAAATTGGTTAAAAAAACCCTCTTGCTATATATTTTTTTTTAAAGGAACTTTTATTTAGCAATCACAATTAGCAAACGGGCAGCTGGCACCGCAGGTGCCCATCTCGATAGTACATCACATTGCATAAGTACAGATAAACCATCATCTATGTATTTATATGCATTCCTCCTGGCAGATATTTGGCTAGAAACTTTATTTTACCTTTATCAGCTGTTGCTAATCAAAAGACATAGAAAAAAACGATGGGTGTTAAGCCCGAAAGCCAAATACAACAGGATAAAAGAATAGAAAAAAAGATAAACAAGAACACCCAACCCCTTTTGCCATATTTATAACAAAAAACAAACATATTTGGAATTGTCCATAAAAATGTGACCAAAGTAATGCACTTACAGGGGGGGAAAACCCCTAAAAATGACCCTACACTTTGTCACATCTTCTCTGAACTTGCTCCAGTTTGTCTTTTTTAAATCGGGGTGTCCAGAACTGGACACAGTATTCCAGATGAGGTCTGACTAAGGCCGGCTTCACACGAGCGTGACGGGCTCCGTCGCGGAATATTTCGCAGTGAAGCCCGTCACGGCGCCCCCCAGAGACCCCATACTTACCAGCGGAAGATAGCGTGAAGACGCTTCCCCGCCCACCGCCGTCGCGTCGTGACACGCCCACCGCGTCACATGACGCGGCCGGCCATGTCACGTGACGCGCCGGCTGCGTCATATGACGCGGTAGGCGGGAAAGCGTTTTCACGCTATCTTCCGCTGTGTTACAGCGGGAGATAGCGTGAACGGACGGCTTCCATTGACTGCAATGGAAGCCGTCAGCGTGTACACCCGCGGCAAATAGAGCATGCTGCGGGTGAGGACGGGACATTTCACGGTGCGGAATTCCGCGGTGGAATTCCGCATCGTGAGCATTGTGCTATTAGGTTCAATAGAACCTAATAGCAGGGGGCAATGCAGCGGATTTTTGCCGCAAATTTACGCGGCGTAAATCCGTTCGTGGGAAGGAGGCCTAAGGAAGAGTAGAGGGGGATAATTACCTCACATGATCTAGACTCTATACATCTCTTAATAACATTCTAGAATTTTGTCTTTTGCTGCTGTATCACATTGTTGACTCATGTTCAGTCTGATCTATTAGTATACCCAAGTCTTTTTCACATGTGCTGCTGCTTAGCTCAATTCCTCCCTTTCTGTGTGTGCTTTTTTTTTATTCAGACTGTTCAAGCTTTTCTAAATGTTTTAGAATCCTCTTTTGGGAATTTTTTGCTGAATTCAGAGTCCTATATCTTCTTTTTATTTTTCCAATGGATGGAGCTCTCTGAGAGCTTGTTTTTTTTGCGTGACAAGCTGTAGTTTTCATGGGTACCATTTTGTGATCCTGCTTTTTTCAAACACTTTTATTGTGTTTTTTGGCAGGTAAAACAAACAAGCATTTTGCCTCAGTTTTTTAGTTTTTTTTTACACTTTTTGCCGTGCAGAATAAAGTGTAAAATTTGCTGTATGAGTCATTGCAGATAAGACAATAGTAAATATGCAGTATTTTAATTTTTTCAATTTTCTTTTTTTATACCAGTTAACTTTTCTTTACACTTTTTATATCCCTATAGGGGACCTGAGCCGTAGCTGCTATGATAAAGCATTGCAGGACTACCATTCTGCAATGCCATATCGCTTGTATTAGCAATCATGGGCAATGGCAAAGCAGGATGCCTGTTGCCATGACAACCCATCGGCCCTCTGCGATTACATTGCGTGGGTCTGATGACGTCACAGAGGTACCGTGCTCCCTTTGTGAGCCCTTAGACCGTGGCATGTAAGGCGTTGACAGTGGGGTTCGCTGTCTTTATGCACCCCCTTTGTTGCAGCGGGGGGCCAACTATCAGTCGCAGCTTGCTGCCATGACATAACCTTACATCATATGGCGTTAAGGTCAACCTTTCCTTTAAAACAATACATTATAACATTTGCAGTGTTTATAGCCTAAAGTAGGGCTGCTCAGCTACTAATGGTACAACCCTGATCCCCAGTAAAGGGCCATTTAGACACAACAATCATTGCTCAAAAGCCATTTTTCGCACAATAATCATTGTTTAAATGTGCCAGTCTTTCAGTTTTCTGCCAAACGACCGGTTTCAGTTCTGCTTGAAAACTCATTTGGCAGAACAGCTGATAAGCAGGACCACAAGCTGTGTTCTGACTGGGGAGAGCTGATAACAGCTGATTGCATTCTCTCAGCTTGTCAGCCCTGACAACAGGACCAGGGCTGCCAGCTGTGTCTTCTGTCAATGGTTCTGAATTCTCCATGGGGGTGGAGGGTGGCTAGAGATTACATTGTTTTCTCTTAGCAGCCACTTGCTGAACAATAGAGCTAATTACAGAGCTCAGACCTGCTGAGTTCTGCAGCAGCTTCCAGAAGCTCATTTGCATGCTGATAAGGTACTAATAGTAATTAGTGCCTATTAGTACTTTATGCAAAACGATCACTGATCTTTCAATCTCTTAAAAGTTTATCTGTGTGTAAATGGGCCTTTGAGGTGGGATTTGCATATTGAAGCAGCTATGCTGCTGCTGTTTCCTCTGGTTTGTGGACACTGCCTTATGTGTAGCTGTAAAGTACTTGGTAATTGCTGGTTCAACATTGGGACTTGTAATTAATGGAATATTTCATTATAAAATCTGAAACTATGACTGACCTCCAGATTTAAGGGGCTGTGTAGAGGCTCAAATGGCTAATTAAAATTCTAATGACAAATGTTTTACTGGCTGGCTTTTTTTTTTTCTTTTTAAAATTGTAGTAGCAAAGTTTCTCGTGACACGCTCTATGAAGGAGTGAGGGAAGTACTGGGTGGAGCAAAACGGAAGAAGAGAAAGTAAGTTGGTATTTGGTCTGTTCACTGTCCAGAATTTTCTGGAGAATAGGGCTTTTCTGCCCAGTGTAAACTTTTTGTTTTACATAGAATTTGGCAGGTATTAGTGAGCAGTATGCTGTTTTTTTTTGGTTTGGCAGGGTGTTGTCCTGATCTGTACAGGAATGTAATGCTACTTCCAAAAGAATGTTTTGGCAGGTGATCTGTGGACATCAGATAGCAGTGCTCCATACCTGGTAGCTGACAGCTGTTTAATACTGCTGACTGCAACTGCCACAATTGGAAGTGGCTCCTATTGTGGCTATTCAGCTGTTTAAACACCATGATCCAGTATTGACTGGTGTCTTGCGTAGCTGGCTGAGGTGGGGGGACCCTTTTAATACACAATTGCCACCTCAGCGAGGTGACCAACCGGTTATGACAACCTAGGGCCTTTTTAAGGCTCTCAGGTGTGACATGTGCTCATGTAATTCAGTCTGTTAAACTAAATTCAACTGCTACTTAATACAATATACTGCAATATTGCAGTATATTATACAGTTATGGCCAAAAGTTTTGAGACTGGTACAAATTTTGGTTTTCAAAATGTTTTTGCTGCTTCAGTGGTTTTAGACTTTTTTGTTAAAGCTGTTTCTATGGCATACTGAAGTACAATAATAAGCTTTTTATAAGGTGTTAAAATATTTTATTAAAAAGTACATCAAGTTTAAACAAATATTCAATAATTACAATGTTGAGCCTTGCTTTTCAAGAATTCTGCAATCTGTCAGTCTCAAAAAATTTGGCCCCGGTTGTATAAGTGGTCAGACAATTGTTAGTTTAAATCCTCTAAGAAAGGGGTTCACATGGAGCGGAATTGCTGTGTAAATACCCTCCGCATGTAAATTCCACTGCACTTACAGTAGCAACAAAGTGTACGAGACTTTGAAAACCCCGTCCACAAGCTGCGATATCCTGCAGATTCACAAAATAGTCTTTTTTACCCACCATACTAGCTGTAAAAAGAAACCCCAAAAAGATGCAATTGCACTTGTATTTTCTAATTCAGCCCACATAGGTTATGCAATACTCTTCTTTTGGTGGGGGGTGGAGAGTCGGTGATCTTAAAAGTCAGACGTACAGTAAAGCTGTTGGGCTACCTACACACAGGTGAGCATTATAGCTGTCTGAAAAATTCGGACCAATATCTCGCTTGCCTGCTTGTGTTTTGACGCTGATGCGAGGAGTTTTTCAAACAAACTCCTCCCATCACTTCAGTAAAGTAGCTATCCACTGGTGCTGCTTTCAGCTGCGTTAAAGTATCAGCAAGTGTTTCTCATTGTTTCCAATGGGAAACCTCGCTTCACACACCATGTGGTGTTCTACTGTCCCATTGAAAACGATAGGCGAAAAGATGAGGCATATCACCCTGTTTAAAAGAATGGGGTTCATTTTCGCATAAGATTTACTATCATGCTTTTTTCTATACCTTCTCAGGTTTCTGCAAACTGTGGAGCTCCAAGTCAGCCTCAAAAACTATGACCCTCAAAAGGACAAGCGGTTTTCTGGAACAGTCAGGTTTGGACACTCCTATTCTCACCCAGCTTTTGCCTTGCATTTCCCTCCTACTTGGTTTTTCTATTGGAGGTGGATCACTGGCAAATTATATGGGTAGTTCAGTTACCTTGACTATAAGGTTCTGGACGGACCCCCACCCTGGGTCTTAAAATATGAGGGGAGGTGTGGTCTGTTGTCCCAACACCCACCGAATAATACTGCGGTATTATGCAAGGTTTGTTCCTAGAAGTGGTCTTGCATCACATTTTCTACTAGTACTACCACTTTTTAAATACTTCTGACATGCAATTACCTTATTACATCTAAAAATTGTGTGCCTTAGTCTCATAATTAGCAATTGCCTTGTTCTAGCTGATTTAATGGGGTAGTCACTATAAAAACAAATTTACCAACTGGGTATGGGCTAAAGCAAAGACAGTATTTTCACCTGTCTTTGGCTCCCAGGACACAGCTGAGCGCCTCCCACGGCCCTGTCCCAGGACCCGGCATGGTCATCTGCCAGAAGTTAGGTAACCGCTGTGGCCAGTCAGAGGCTGCATCATGACTTACTGAACTCTTGGATGCATCCTCTAGCCTCAGCGGTCACCTAACTTTCGCAGGGTGTTTGGGCTTCGACCGTGGGAGCTGCTAAGCTGTGTCTTGGGGGCTGAAGACGGGTGAGGATGCTTTCTTTTTGTAATGACATGTCTCCTTAAATGGTACTCTAACACAATGTTAGTTAGGTCGGGGTGTTAGCACTATTAAGGGCACTTTAGAGATGTAAAGATCTCATAACTAGAAGTGAAAGTAGCAGCGCCATACAAAATGTGCAGATCCCAGTTCAGGGATTCTGGAAATGATTACTCATGACCTTTTTTGACAAATCCAGTTTTTAAAGACCTTCTTTAGACTTATGACTTATCTAACTTTTTCACATTGTAACTTAAGGCTAAAGTCTACACCAAGACCCAAATTTTCAGTTTGTGTTTTGGGAGATCAACAGCACTGTGATGAGGCCAAAGCAGTGGACTTGCCTCACATGGACATAGAAGCCCTAAAGAAGTTAAATAAGAACAAGAAGCTGGTAAAAAAGTTGGGTATGTGCATTTTTTTTTGTAAATCTACACCTATGAAGCCAGTGCTTCCTCTTGGGGCACATATTGGTTTTATCTGAAGATAAAGGAATCCTTAAAGTACTAACACTTCATGTAGCATAGTATGTTAGGCTGAATGAAGAAAGTGTCCATTTAGTTCAGCCTGTTTCATCCCCTAGTTGATCCAGCGGAAGGCAAAAACTCCAAGAGTCAGAAGCCAATTCACCCATTTGGGGAAAAATTCTTTTCTGACTCTGTAATGGCAGTCAGAATAATCCCGGGATCAACCTTTGATAGTTCCTACCTAAATATAAGACCCGGAACTACAAACCCGCTGGTCACTTAATGTCTATATCCTGTAATATCCTTCCGCTCAAGAAAGATGTCTAGTCCCCTCTTAAACTCCTCAATGGATTTTGCCATCACCACGTTTTACAAGCATTGAAAATGTTAAAGCTGGATGACCCCTAAGGCCTCATGTCCACGGGGAAAATCAGATCCGCTGCAGATTCTACATGTAGAATCTGCAGCGGGTCCCTCCTGCCCCGCGGACATGAGCGCTGAAAATAGCAATTTAAAAGCATTTACCTATCCGTAGCGGGCGGCGAAGCTCTGCTCTTCCTCACGGCCGGATCTTCATTTTCGGCCGACGGATGAATTCCTGACGCCGGCGGCACGTCGTCGACGTGCCGCGCGCATGCGCCGGGCACATCCGCCGAGCCGAAGCAAGGGAGATGCGGCCGTGAGGAAGAGCAGAGCTTCGCGGCCCGCTGCGGGTGAGTAAATGCTTTAAATTCCTATTTTAGGTCTCCCGCGGATCCGGACGGCTTCCATAGGCTTCAATAGAAGCCCGCGGGAGACCCGCATGAAAATGGAGCATGGTCCAGATTTTTTCATGCTCCATTTTTTTTAAAATCACTTTTATTGACGATCCGCGGGTATTTATCTACCCGCGGGTGGTCAATGCATCCCTATGGGGTGCGGATCCGCGCGCGGGAGATCCGCTGCGGATTTTAAATCTCATTTTGCCCGTGGACATGAGCCCTAATAGTTTTTATATTGCTAGCTTCATATTTGAGAACTTTTTTTTTTTGCAGCTAAGAAGTTTGATGCATTTTTAGCCTCTGAATCCTTGATCAAGCAGATTCCTCGTATCTTGGGACCTGGCTTAAACAAGGCTGGAAAATTTCCTTCCTTGCTAACACACAATGAGAACATGGTGGCAAAAGTTGATGAAGTGAAGTCCACAATCAAGTTCCAGATGAAAAAGGTGAGTTAGGTTTGCTGGTAGGCTTTCTTGATTGGTTATTGTGAATGCTTAAGATTCTGCATCATCCTTAAAGGGGTTGTCTCGCGAAATCAAGTGGGGTTATACACTTCTGTATGGCCATATTAATGCACTTTGTAATATACATCGTGCATTAAATATGAGCCATACAGAAGTTATTCACTTACCTGCTCCGTTGCTAGCGTCCCCGTCGCCATGGTTCCGTCTAATTTTGGTGTCTTCTTGCTTTTTTAGACGCGCTTGCGCTGTGCGGTCTTCTCCCTTCGGCTCCGCTCGGCAGCATCAGCGTTTTGGCTCCGCCCCCTTGTACGCGTCATCACATAGCCCCGCCCCCGTCACGTGCCGATTCCAGCCAATCAGGAGGCTGGAACCGACACACGTCATGGGCGGAGCTACATCCATTTTTTTGACGGTAGGAAATCCTATTGTCAAAGCCATAACCTAAGCCCTAGCTGCAGGAAAAAATAAAAGTATACATCACATTAGAAGCGCTGTTGGCTCTGCTGCATCTTTTTCCTGACACTATTCTTCATCTCTTCTGGGTGGGGATTTAAAAATCCCTGCCTCTGATTGGCTAAGCATCAGCCAATCACAGCCATTCGTCAAGCGCGGGCTCTGAATGGCTACGCGTCAGCCAATCACAGCCAGCACTTACAGGAGGTGGGAATTTTTAAATCCCCAGCCAGAAAAGATGAACAGTGCCCTGGGGACCAGGAAGAAGCTGCAGCAGAGCCCCAGACACCATCTAAGGGGATGTATACTTTTTTTTTCTCCTGCAGCTAGGGCTTATTTTCAGGGTAGAGCTTGTAGTTCAAGCACTAAAATTTCTTGTAACATACAATTGTTATGCAATTTGCACATTGCATAACGTTTCATGCAGTACGTTTCCCGCATTAAAAGGAATGTCACTGTTAATGGCATTATTACTTTTAACATGGTTCCCTGTGTTATGCTGTGCACCTTTTGGTCTGCATTATGCATAGGGAACGTTATGGGGTTTTATCACAGCTCTTAATGAGGTAAATTTCATCAAGTGCAGTGCTGTCCAATCTTTTTGTTTTAAAGATCATTGCCAGAGATCATAAAAAATATCCAACTGCTACGAACCTTATTTTAAAAAAGTTCATTGCTTTTTTAAATGGCTTCTCTTAAACTGTTATGGCATATCCATATATTTCATGAATGTGTCAGGAGTCCAGCAAACGAGTACCCCCATTGGTGAGGGAGTCGAGCGGTCACATCTTCACCATTAAATATCTATGCCATATAAGCATTAGTCTTTGCTTGAATGGGACTGAGCTGCTCAACACATGAATAATGTATGTGATGTCATATGCCTGAGAAGAGAGCACACACTCAACTGCTGCCTTTTTAGCCAGCTGATTGGTGGAGATTGTGAGTTGCAGACAGGTCAACAATAGTCCTTGAACACCCCTTCAATGACCATAAGTGCTGTATTTTATTAGCCCCTGGCTTCAGGGCAGCTGATTATTTTTTTAAAGGCTTAAAGGGGTTGTCCCGCGGCAGCAAGTGGGGGGTATACACTTCTGTATGGCCATATTAATGCACTTTGTAATGTACATTGTGCATTAATTATGAGCCATACAGAAGTTATAAGAAGTTTTTCACTTACCTGCTCCGTTGCTAGCGTCCTCGTTTCCATGGAGCCGACTAATTTTCGCCGTCTAATGGCCAAATTAGCCGCGCTTGCGCAGTCCGGGTCTTCTTCTTATCTCAATGGGGCTCCGTGTAGCTCTGCCCCGTCACGTGCCGATTCCAACCAATCAGGAGGCTGGAATCGGCAATGGACCGCACAGAAGCCCTGCGGTCCACCGAGGGAGAAGATGCCGGCGGCCATCTTCAGCCGGTAAGTAAGAAGTCACCGGAGCGCGGGGATTCAGGTAAGCGCTGTGCGGATTTTTCTTTGGGTCCCTGCATCGGGGTTGTCTCGCGCCGAACGGGGGGGGGGTTGGAAAAAAAAAAAAAACCGTTTCGGCGCGGGACAACCCCTTTAATAAGAGTCCCAGTGTGTTTTTAAACTAAATGTCAGGAGGCCCAAGCTGCAACTTTGAAGCAGGGTTTGCAGGTCTCCAACTGCATGCGTCCAAAATCACCCCTCTGGCAAGATTGTGGGCCATTGGCTGCTGGGGGGGGGGGGGGGTGTTGAATGCATACATGTATTGCAGCATAGCAGCTCTGCATGATGGTGTGTTTTAGACAGTTCACTTTCCAATTTAAGAAGCACTGATTGAAACCTGTGCTGCGGGTTATATAACCTACCTTCACATAAACAGAGAATTTTGCAATTACAAGACCAGCTCCTACTGATTTTAATGAGGGCTACGCTTGCAATTACAAATACTGGTCTTGCCGCTTCTGCTCTGACCCTGATGTATCCTGGTGGTTGCTGCCTAGTAAACCCCATTAAAGGATTTCTACTCGTCATGCCTGCATGTCGCACAGTGCAGAGTCTTCATCAGACGTGTTGAGGTGAGACTGGAACTGCAGGCAGGGTGAATGGAAAGGCTAGAGAGGTGCTGCCTGGCTATGGGAGTCGCTGTTACTATGGATGAGCCCTAGTGCCACCCATACCGGCATAAGTGCATTTCGGTCATAAAAATGTGCTGTGAATTTGCACAACCAAATAAATCGCTGATGCCCATGTTTTTTGAGCATTCCTGGAGCACATATGCAGAAATACATTATGTATTTGCACAAGCAAAAAAGGGGACTGGCTTTGATATTTAAATGGTGCACAAATACACTGAATATGCAGGAAGCTAATATGCAACAAAATAGGTCATGCTGTTTTGTTGTTTTTCATGCAATTGCACATTGTGTGAAAAATGAACACATTGATATTTGTTTTCACTATTACACAAGCAAAAACTGCATGCATAATATGCTGCACAAGTATGCTCATGTGAACAAGCCCTTACTATGCAATTGCAATCAACCCAGTGACTGGCTCAGTAGAAATCAATGGCCTTTTAGCATCTTGTATTACACACAAAATATGTGCATAATATGCAGGCCAACATATGCGCACATGAGTCAGCCCTTAGAGTAAACAAGCAGGCAGTTATTGATGATTCCCCCCTCACCCCATCCACTCTTATGCACCAATAGAGTATGTCTAACAAAGTGTTTTAACGATCCATTATGTAGCCTGGTACCACCCAAAAACTCTGAAAGACTCACTTGGATATATTCTCCTTAGGTTCTGTGTCTGGCTGTTGCAGTTGGTCATGTGAAGATGACTGAAGAGGAACTTGTCTACAACATCCACCTGGCAATTAACTTCTTAGTATCGCTGTTGAAAAAGAATTGGCAGAATGTGAGAGCTCTGTATATCAAGAGTACCATGGGCAAACCACAGCGCCTATACTAAGTTGTCATAACAATAAAGTTTTCTCATACATTTTGGCTGTAGTGTCTTTAATGATGTGTAGTGTTATGAAGTAAATGCTTCAGGCTCTGTTCACACATTTTTACTTTCTCTACAGCAAAATAAAATGCTGCAAGAATTAAAAAGGAATTGGCAGGATTTTGATCCAAATATTCTGGCAGCTATTTACTTCAATGACTGAACTAGAATACCCAGTTCTAAGGGCCAATTTGAATAAGTTTGTCAGAACTGAACAGTGAAGCATGGTGCTTATCGTAATCACCATGCTGAAGCCCTTTTGCCTGGGTAGATAGTGAAGACAAATTAGTTAGGAGGTTTTTTCTGCCTCAAGCAGCATGAGAGCAAACTGTTCATAGGAATGCTTTGGTAAGTGTGTACCTCTTTCTGTTTTACAAAATAGCAATATTGGTTACATTGCAGCTGCAGTATTGCTTTCAACACTTATTTCTAAGGACACTGCTGTATGAAGTGGTTGTGTTTAATGTTTTACAGATAATTCTGAGTGTACTTGTAGGTGCATTCTGGCACATTGTTGTACACGATCTAGGTATTGTCTTGACACCACCAGGAATTACTGCAGGAGCCAAGATTGACAGGAGGTGACGCTCCCTGTACCTGATTGGCTGCACAGGATGTTGGTCAGCAGGTCCTGCAAGGGCACAAAAGATGAGTAGAGAAGCGATGCTGCAGCCATTCACCCCCAGCACTAAGTGCCTTCCCTGGCGGCCCAGAAGGCGTAAACCCCCACATTGTTGAACCACTGCATTCCGTCAGCAGCAGGGAGCCCAAACCTAACTCACTGTGGTTACCCGGGAGCGGCTGTCACGGAGCACTGATGCAGCTGCCAGGACGTAACTGACAGGTGGTGGGCGGGTGGCCGGGAACGTAGCACGCTGGCTGAAATGCTGGGTGGGACAGAGCACAGAGGCTGCAGCGTTTGCATAGATTTGTCCCAGCGCTGCAGCCTGGGGGTTACTATAGTGCTTAGTGTTATAGTGTTACTATAGTGCTTAATCCCGCCGCGGGATTTCCACCAGTGTGCAGGCAGCCAGTCTGGTATTAACTTGGTAAACTCAACCTTTAGACAATCAACAAATGACAACTTGCGCTGTCACTATTTAACAAACCTAAACCAAGTGCAGGAGCATTGTGAAAAATTAAGTACACCGAGGAATCGGTGGCTTGCCGAATAACCTTTAGCAGCAATAATTGTATTTCCCAGGTCGTCTCCACGACAGCACCACCTTAGATCGCTGCCTCCTGATAGGACAGGAACACACCGAGAGGTTAAAATCCCCCCCGTCCTCCCCTCAGTGTTTTCCTGTCCTGCCAGAAGGTAGGATCACAGAGGGGCTGGTGGAGACGCCAGCCTGAAGAACTTACCAGCGGATCGGAGGGCAGTGGTTCAGCCTGTCCTCCCTTCCTGCAGAGCGACTCCCGGGACGCCACGGGGTGGTTCCCCTGAGCCAGGTTTCTCCCGCAGCGGCCCATGGGTTCAAAGCGGGGCTCCAGCTCTCCTCAGCGCCGGCTTAGGACCGTGCGCGGCGCTTCCTGCTTCTCCTTAACGAGCGTGGAGAGGGGCGCCATGTGACTAACGCGATGACGTCATCGCGGCAAGCTCGGCCGGCGCTCGGAGGGGGCGGGGCTTAAAATTAAAGGTGCCAAATTAAAAAGAAGCCTGGGAGAAGATGGCGCAGAGCAAGTAAAGGCCATTCAGTGAGTATTGGCTTACTGCCCCAAGAGTGTCTGCAGCACCAGTAACAAGCGATGAGTGCTCCAGCACCAGAGGTTGCGGAATGTTCAGCTGCAGCTGGAACCGTAAGTAGCCAGTGGGGCAAAACAAGGCATGCTTATTCGTGTATGTTATTTGTGACTTGCATCCTTACACGCAAAAATTTTGTTTATCTGCCAGGGGGATAAAAGGGATGCCCCTCCCAGAACCAAAGCAAAAGTGTGCAGAATGCGGCGCAAGACTGCTGGCTTCAGATGTGAGGTTATTATGCAAAACATGCATTGCCAAGCTAGTCAAGGAGGAATCGGGGGGATTCCTTGGACGTCAGGAAGCTTGTCCGAGAGGGTGTATGGTCAGCCCTGACGACTCCCAAAACGCCACCAAAGGGGGCATCGGGGGCGAAACGCTGAAGAAAGGCGTATAGCCCCGAGGTGCACTCCGACTCTGAAGAGAGTTCGGGATCAGAACCAGAAGAGCTGGTGCTCGAGGAGTCCTCAGAAGACTACAAAAAGTACCTCTTCCACAGAGAAGACCTAACGAAACTTATCAAATCCGTTAGAGCCACGCTAAAGATGGAAGAACCCAGGGAACCCCACACCATACAAGGCGAGGTCTTTGGGGTATTAGGGGAGAGACGGAAGCATACCTTCCCAGTCCACAACACTATATCCAAGATGATACACAAGGAGTGGAAGAAACCTGACACGGGGTCCTTCTCTTCTAGGGGGGTTAAGAGGCGCTATCCGTTTTACGAGGAGGTATGCGTGGATTGGGAAAAAATACCCAAAGTGGATGTCCCGGTGGCTAAGGGGACAACCTTACCCTTTGAAGACGCCACACAGCTGAGAGACCCAATAGATCAGAAGACGGAGGGCCTATTAAGAAGATCCTGGGAGGTAGCTGCCAGTACGCTCAGACCAGGGGTCACAGCCATGTGTGTTGCTAGAACCCTGGGGGTATGGCTAGAGCAACTGGAGCTGCATATCTCGAACAAAACACTGAGGGAACAAATTAAAGATTCCCCCCCCTATACTAAAAATGGCCACCAATTTTTTGGTGGACGCAGCAGCGGAGTTGGTGACACTCTCAGCAAAAACAGCCCTAACCAACTCTGCCAGAAGAGTCCTGTAGCTGAAGTCATGGTCGGGTGACCTGGCATCAAAAAATAAATTATGCTCGCTCCCTTTTCACGGCCAGTTCCTCTTTGGTCCGGATCTGGACAAGATCCTAGAAAAGGCATCAGATAAAAAGAAAGGATTCCCGGAAAAGAAACAGCGTAAAGGGAAGACCTTCTTCCGGGCCCCAGCACAACAGCCGGAACCGTATAGGGGCAAAGACAAGACTGGCCGCTGGAGTTACCCCCAAGGGGCCAGAGGGAGGAACTTCCTCTTCAACCCTCACCAGGGGGATCCAGCCAAGCAGAAGCCCTGACGCAATCCCAGAGGGGGCGAGGCTGCAGAGCTTCTCGGATCGATGGGCCTCAATTTGCAGGATCCCGGAGATCCTGCAGCAGGAATACTGAATCAAGCTGGTGTCCTTCCGCCGGAAAAGATACATTACCACCAGAGGTCCAGCGCAGCAACTACACCCGCTCCAGCAGGCGGTGCGGGACCTTCAATGTCTAAAAGCAGTGTCCTTCGTGCCACAGAGAGAAGAGACCTGGGGGCATTACTCCAGACTCTTCCTAATAAAAAAAAACGTGCGGAGGCTCACGCATGATAATAAATCTAAAACCCCTGAACATTTTCGTCAAATACCAATAGTTCAGGATGGAATCAATCACTTCAGCAGTAAGGTTGATCCCCAAGGGAGCCTACATGGCATCGATCGACCTGAAGGACGCCTATTTTCATGTACCAATCCACAAGGACTCACGAAAGTACCTAAGGTTCGCGCTAGAGATGGGCAAGAGGACAAGACATCTCCAATTCAGATGCCTGCCCTTTGGAAACTCCCCAGCACCCCGCATCTTCACGAAAATCATGGCGGAGGTTGCAGCCTACCTGAGGCAGAGGTCGATTCTGATAGTCCCCTACCTGGACGACATCTTAATTATAGCAGAGTCCAGAGAACTAGCAGAAAATCTGGCAACGGTGCTCAACCTACTACAGTTTTTAGGATGGATAAAGTCCAGCCTAAACCCCAGCACGGAGAAGGTGTTTTTAGGCATACCTTGTTTCCCCGAAAATAAGACGCGTCTTATATTAATTTTTGCTCCCAAATATGCGCTACGTCTTATTTTCAGGGGGTGTCTTATTTTTCAATGAAGAATTCACATTTATTGTTTAACAAAAAAAACAAACATTGCCGTATATACTGCACAGTACCGTAGTTGTCACGACAAACCAATATAGCTAGACAAACTGAAAACAAAGCAAAAATTACTCAGACAGTCATGTCATCATTTTCTGGCACATCATCATAAACATCTGAACCCGGAATCTCCTGCTGAATTTCTTGACACTCCATTTCTTGTAAAATCTTCGGGCCAAAGCAGGAAGGTTTTTGCCCCAAGAATCTTCTACGATTCCTTTCTTGTACTCAACGGAATAGCTTTCTTTTTGCGCTCATGTCTAGGGGTAAAAATATACGGTAGCAACATTTTTTATTTCTTGTACTTTAGACTCTTCAGCAAAAAAGCAGACACCCCCTATTGAATCAAAATGACACACAAAAAAATAAGAGCTGTAAAGTACCTGGCTCCCACACAGTCTGGAGACTGTAATGCTCACCCCCTAAGGCTGGAAATACACTCTGTGAGAACCCAGCCTTAAGAATCACACATATGGTTGCCTGACTCTCACACAGAGCCATAAAAAAAAGTAACGTACCTGCAGACAGAAGTTCCTGTACCACTTGTAAGCAGGGATGGTATTGCAGATTCCGGCCACCAGGGGGAGCTCATCACAGCAGACGTGTGCAGCAGCAAGAGAACGACAGTATGGGGTTTTGCAGCCAGCAAGGGGAGCTTACAACAGCACACTCGTACAGCACAGGAGAAGGTAGGAGACAACGGGGATGGCAGCAGGGGACAGGCCTCTTGACTTGCCTGCACACTTTAGTATGCCTTATTATCGGGGTGTGCCTTATATTAGCGATTTCTGCAAATTTCTTAATGTGTCTTATTTTCGGGGGTGCCTTATTTTCAGGGAAACACGGTAAAACAACTCAGAAGCTCAATGCTCCTTCCGCCCCGAGTCAAAAGCGCAGAAGATCCGACAGATGATAGAAGCCTTCATTCGGAGACGGTATTGCTCAAGCCGGGAGGCTATGTCCCTCCTGGGAAGCCTAACATCATGCATCCCAGGGGTAGCATGGGCACAGGCGCATACCAGACCTCTGCAAGCAGCAGTTCTCTCAGCATGGGACGGCAAGCAATCCTCACTAGAAATGAGAATGCAGATAAAGAACTCGGTGAAAATATCCTTGCGCTGGTAGACGTCCCCAGGAAATCTGCGAAGGGGAGTCCACTGGATATTGAATCCGGCCATGCAGGTCACGACAGATGCAAGCTCCTGGGGGTGGGGGGCGCACCTCGGAGACAAGCTCCTACAGGGCCCATGGCCGCTGGGGACGAAACACCAGTCCTCAAACTACAGAGAACTACAGGCGATCTGGAAGGCCCTACAGCACCTGGGGGACACAGTAAAAAACCAGCACATAAGAGTGCTATCGGACAATACCACGGCAGTAGCCCATATTCGGCACCAGGGGCACAGAGCATCACACAAAGAATCTTTCGCTGGGCGGAGGGCCACATCCTCTCATTATCGGCAGTACACTTGAAGGGATCCCTGAATCAGAGAGCAGACTTCCTCAGCCGATGGCGTATAGACCCAGGGGAATGGTCTCTATCCCAGGAGGCATTCCGGATTGTGACGGACAAATGGGGTCTCCCACAACTGGACCTGTTCGCATCCAGACAAAACGCCACGGTAGAGAACTACTTCTACCTCAGACAGGAGGACCGGCCAACAGCGGTGGACGCCCTGAGCCAGGATTGGGGAGAACTGGTGTACGCCTTTCCCCCAATTCCATTAATGCCAGGGGTGTTGCAGCACATCAGGTCACAGGCATGCACCCTGATCCTGGTGGCTCCCTTTTGGCCAAGAAGGAGCTGGTTCAGCCTTCTAAGAAACCTGAGCATCCAGGAGCCAGTCACCCTTCCGGCTCAATTGAATATCCTAACACAGGGGCCCCTGAACTACCCCGACATAAGCAGACTCCATTTAACAGCCTGGTTACTGAAGAATCCATACTGAGGGGCAGGGGGTTCTTGGACAAGGTAGTCAGGACGCTAATGTCAAGTAGAAAAGAGACTACCAACCGCATCTACCAGAAAATCTGGAAGAGGTTTATCTCTTGGAGACAGGGGAGGGACTCCTCGAGCAGCGGCGCTGACATCCCATTGATCCTGGACTTCCTGCAGGAGGGCCTGGATATGGGCCTCTCCCCAAGCACCCTAAGGGTCCAAACGGCAGCCCTTAGCGCCCTATTTGACACTAAGCTAGCAGGGGACAGGTGGATCAGTAGATTCCTGACAGCGGCAGATAGGTTGCGACCTAGATCCACCAACATATGCCCAGACTGGAATCTGAATTTGGTCTTGGGGGGGCCATGTCAGGGGAACCCTTTGAACCAATTGGGGGGCTCTCAATAAAAATGTTCACAATTAAAACAATCTTCCTAGTGGCCATTTCCTCAGCCAGACGGGTCAGCGAGCTACAAGCCCTATCCATCAGCCACCCGCTCTTTAAGATACCGGACACCAAATTAGTCTTCAAAACGCACCCGACCTTCTTGCCTAAGGTACTGTCCCCATTCCATAGGGCCCAGAACATAGCAATCCCCTCGTTCTATAATCACCCCAAAGACGAGAGAGAGAGCCCTGAATTGCTTAGATGTCAGGAGAGCGGTCCTGATGTACATCAAGGCCACAGGCCCATGGAGGCAGGACGACAACCTGTTTGTCCAGTTCTCAGGCCCTAACAAGGGTGAAAAAAACAGCTAAAAGCTCTATAGCAAGGTGGATCCGCCTGGCCATTAGCGAATCATATGACATTGGGGAAGGAGGCCCCCCTCGGCTCTTAAAGCCCATTCCACGAGGGCAATAGCAACTTCATGGGCCGAGCATAGCTCGGCATCAGTAGAGCAGATATGCAAGGCAGCAGTGTGGCGGAAGCCACACACTTTTGTCAAACATTATAAGGTAAAAGTGCAACTAGATGAGGACATGACCTTCGGTCTTAAGGTCCTCTCAGCGGCAAGTCCCACCCTAAAATAACTTTAGTTGATACGTCTCAGGTGGTGCTGTCGTGGAGACGACCTGGGAAAAGGGTGATTATACCTACCCGATAATCGGGTTTCCAGGAGTCTCCACGACGGCACCCGTACATTCCCTCCCTAATTTAAAAAAAAATAAAATACCAGATAGGTAAAAATTTTTTAGTTAGCTCCTACCCCGTCAGTTTCATTATAATACACTGAGGGGATGACGGGGAGGGGCTCGCATGGCAGCCCTATCCAACACCGCCAGAAGGGCAGTCTGGGTAAAGGAGTGGTCGGGGGACTTAACCTCCAAAAACAAGCTGCGTACCCTACCCTTTCGGGGCACACAAATTTTTGGACCGGACCTGGATCGCCTGCTGGAAAAAGCAGCTGACAAGAACCAGGGACTGCCAGCCATCAGACCGCCCAAGAGACCCTTCACTCCACATCCCTCGTTTACAACATATGCTGGGAAAGGGAAGACTGGAAGATGGTCTTATCCGAAGAGTGGAAGGGGTAAGACTCTTATTATTGTCCCTCAGCCCGCATCTTCGTGCCCGGTGGGCGGTAGACTGGCTCGTTTTGCCACTAGTTGGCGTAACATAACGACTAACGAATGGGTTCTACACCTGGTGGCAGAGGGGTACAAGATCAAACTAGAATCTCGCCCCCTGACAGGTTTATTGTAACCTCAATCCAGTCTCCAGCCCTAGAGCAGGCTCTGTTGAGAGGTGTACAGAACCTGCTGGATCTTGGCGCGGTTATCCCCGTCCCCAAGAAGGAACGGGGGAAGGGATTTTATTCCCCCGTTTTTCTGGTTCCCAAACCAGATGGTTCCCACCGCACAATAATTAACCTCAAAGAGTATAGGAAATTTAAAATGGAGACTATCAGAACTGCAACTCCCCTAATTGCCAGGGATAATGTAATGGCTACAATTGACCTAAAGGATGCTTACTTTCACATCCCTATTTACGCCAACTTGCAAAAGTTCCTGAGGTTTGCGCTGAGAATGGAAGAAATCTGTCACTTTCAGTTTATTTGCCTCCCATTTGGAATTTCCTCTGCTCCACGGATTTTTTTCCAAAGTAGTGATAGAAATGGTGGCCTTTTTGCGTAATCGTGGGATTATTATCGTTCCCTACTTGGACGACTGACTTCCTGTTGGTGGCGGATTCCCCGACTTCTGAGGTCACACTTGGGTTCCACGCTTCAACTGTTTAAGGACCTGGGTTGGATTATTAATGATCTAAAATCCAACATGGAACCGGAAACCAGGAGAAAATTCCTGGGAGTCATTCTGGATTCCCATCTCCAAAATTCGTCCCTTCCTCCTCTAAGGAAACCGCTTATCTTGGAGGAATGTTCCACTCTATATAGAAAATCTAGAGTAACCGTAAGACGCAATGCGGATCCTGGGGCTAATTACTTCATGCATCGGTGCGGTTCCATGGGCCCAGTTCCATAGCCGCGATCTCCAGTCACTGATCCTTCAGAATTGGGACAAGTTACAGTCCTCACTTAACCAGACAATCTCTATTTCAGCTAAAGTCAGATCTTCACTCCGCTGGTGGTTGTCATCGGACAACCTGTCACGGGCATCCAAATGGAACTTGGACCCTGCAATAATCACAACAGATGCCAGCGCCAAAGGGTGGGGGGCCCACTTTGAAGGCGGACATATATAGGGTACTTGGGAAGCTCATGAGAGATCTGGTTCATCTAACTTTAGAGAACTTAATGCGGTGTGGAAATCCCTACGTAGCCTGCAATCGCTCTTAGGGATGAAGCATGTGAGGATCTTTTCAGATATGACGACAGTATCACTCATTCGCCCCCAGGGTACCACCAGGAATCCTCTACTGCAGCAGTTGTCGGGAAGGATCCTTCAGTGGGTGGAACTCACAACCAAGTCACTGTCGGCCTTTCACATAAAAGGAGCCGAGAATTCAGCCGCGGACTTTCTAAGCAGGAAGAAAGTGGACCCAGGAGAGTGGGAACTCCATCCTGAGGTGTTCAGCCTGCTTGTGACGAAATGGGGGGTACCAGAAATAGACTTATTTGCGTCAAGCGCAAATACCAAGTGCCGGCTTTTCTTTTCCCGAGGCGCAGAGAAACAGGCCTTGGGCACGGATGCTCTCTCTCACCCCTGGGTTTGGGACTTAGCGTACGCTTTTCCCCCTTTACCATTAATTCTGCTCCTACTAAGGAAATTACTGCCGTCAAGCCTGTCAGTTATTCTGGTAGCACCTTATTGGCCCAAAAGACCTTGGTTTCCCCTCCTGAGATCTGTTAGTAGGAGAGCCCTTCCACCAAGACCGGACCTATCGCTGCAGGGCCCTCTTCTTTACCCGGAGGTTCACAAGTTCAGGCTTACGACCTGGATCTTGAACGGGTAAAATTCTTGGGAAAGGGCCTTTCTCCTAACGTAATTTCCTCTCTTAGCGAGAGCCTTAAAGGGGTTGTCCCGCGGCAGCAAGTGGGTCTATACACTTCTGTATGGCCATATTAATGCACTTTGTAATGTACATTGTGCATTAATTATGAGCCATACAGAAGTTATAAAAAGTTTTTCACTTACCTGCTCCGTTGCTAGCGTCCTCGTTTCCATGGAGCCGACTAATTTTCGCCGTCTAATGGCCAAATTAGCCGCGCTTGCGCAGTCCCGGTCCTCTTCTTTTTTCAATGGGGCTGCTCGTGCTGGATGTCGGCTCCGTGTAGCTCCGCCCCGTCACGTGCCGATTCCAGCCAATCAGGAGGCTGGAATCGGCAATGGACCGCACAGAAGCCCTGCGGTCCACCGAGGGAGAAGATGCCGGCGGCCATCTTCACCGGGTAAGTAAGAAGTCACCGGAGCGCGGGGATTCAGGTAAGCGCTGTCCGGTGTTCTTTTTTAACCCCTGCTTTGGGGTTGTCTCGCGGCGAACGGGGGGGGGGGGGGTTGAAAAAAAAAAAAAAAGCGTTTCGGCGTGGGACAACCCCTTTAAACCCTCGACAAAAAAGATCTATTCCAAAGTCTGGAAAAAAATTCTAAGAGTGGATGGGCCAGGACATCCAGCAGTTAGATCAGCCAGACATCCGTACAATCCTAGATTTTCTCCAGGCGGGCCTGGATAAAGGGTTGAGTCCGAATACCCTCAAAGTCCAAGTAGCGGCTTTGGGGGCATTCTTTGATCTCGCGCTTGCGGAGCATCGGTGGATTAGGAGATTTCTTAGAGGGGCAAGTAGATTGCATCCATTTACAAGGCTTACAGCACCCCCCTGGGATCTGACCATAGTCCTTCAGGCCTTCTGCGATCCCCCATTTGAACCTATTAGAGATCTATCCATCGCCTTCCTGACGTATAAGGTAGCTCTCCTTGTGGCAGTCATGTCAGCTAGATGCGTGGGTGAAATCCAGGCCCTCTCACAAAGGGCCGCATATATGACTATTCACCCAGACAAAATAGTATTTTCTTTAGACCCGTCCTTTCAGCCTAAAGTCTTTTCAGATTTCCACAGAGGCCAGTCAATAGTCATTCCAGCCTTCTGCCAAGATTTCAAAAACGAAAAGGAGCAGAAGCTCCATAATCTAGACGTCAAAAGAGCTGTACTAGCGTACCTTGAGGCAACGGAAAGTTTCAGAAAGACTCATAAACTTTTTGTTCAATTTCAGGGGCAGACCAAAGGAAGGGCGGCTTCTAAAGATGCGATTGCCCGGTGGCTCAGGAGAGCTGTCCAGGAGGCTTACAAGGCCAAGGGCATCCCTCCTCCATAAGGATTGAAGGCCCACTCGACGAGAACGGTGGCATCTTCCTGGGCAGAAAGAGCGCACACCTCAATCGAGCAGATTTGTAACGCAGCCACGTGGACATCTGGCCATACTTTTATTAAACACTACAGGCTGGACTTTAAATCTAGTCAGGAAGCAACCTTCGGGAGGAAGGTGCTTCAAGCAGTAATCCCTCCCTAAAAAAGCCCATGCCAGTTATTTGGTTATTTGGTATTCCTCCAGCGTATGCTGTCATGATGTCGGAGGGAAAATGGGAGTTTTTCTTACCAATAATTCCCTTTCTTGAAGGCATCATGACAGCATACGGGCTTTCCCCCCTCCTCCCCCCCCCCCCATCCCCACCGACATGGTTATCCTTGTTTTGTCTAATACATGAGGTAATGTGTATGCTTATGTTTCTTTGTCTGAGGTGTGTGATGACAATAAGTATACTGTCACTGGGGTTATTTGGAACGCACTGGTGTTTGGTGGAGGGGAGGTTTCTTTTATGCTCTGCCTTTTCCTGTCCCATCAGGTCAGCAGGTGAGCAACCTTCAGCGTATGCTGTCATGATGCCTTCAAGAAAGGGAATTATTGGTAAGAAAAATTCCCATTTTTGTATGACATCAATCTTACATTGTTCTAGAGGAATTTTGGGCAACTTTTCTTTATAACGTTGCTTTAGTTCATTGAGGCTTGTGAGCATTCATTTATGCTTAGCGCTTAAAAGTCCCATCATAGCACTTCAATTTGCACTTTGAAGAACTTTGAGCCATTGCAACACCTTGGTGGTTCTTTCAGCCATTATGTACATTTGCTGGTGTACTTGGGATCATTGTGCTGTTTGACAGTTTCAGACAAGCTTTAGCTTTTGGATAAATGACATCACATTTGACTCTGGAATACTAGTCCAAAGAGAAGTCCATGGTCAACTCTGACTGCAAGATGCCCAAGACTTGTGGCTGCAAACGAAGTCCAAATCACCACACTTGATAGTTCGTATGAGGTGTTTGTTCTGATAGGCTGCAAGCGCTGCGGAATATGTTTGGTGCTTTATAAAGATTATTAGTAAAGGCTATTTTGGATTTTACTAAATGTGGTTATGGGTAAGCATCTCTACTCTGAATAAACAAAATGATTTCTGGAACAATGTCTTTTGAAAAGATAAAATCCAGAGACAACTTCGCAAACTTTATCCTTGCTTTATCCATGTGTGTTTTCAGTTTTCTTAGGAAGAGGCTTTCTCCTGGCTGAGGGAAAAAATGGTGTGGGATTAAGGCTCCTCCAATGTAGAAGGAGCACTTCAGTTACTTGGCTGTTAGCCACAGCCAAGGGACCCGAAGGAGACAAAATCGTTAGCCGCTTCTGCCGGCTTCTTTACAACCTACATAGTGCTCATTGAGTGCTATGTAGTGAAGAGCTAAAGTGTTTGTTCTGCTAGTTAATCCAGGGATCATGTGACTGCCAAGTGACCCCCTGCCACAGCAGAGCTGTGGTGTCTTGGTAGACCCAGATCAGCTCTAGAAGTGACTGTCACTACAGCGGCATTTTGTCCCCTGTAACGTGGGCACCTATGGATGCTACAGTCAGTGTGAAGTTAAAAAAAAAAATGTTCCCCAGAGGTCTTATGACATCATGGGTGACAGATGTTTGTGTGCATGTGTATATTTCTATCACACTGATGTGAACCAAAACTTATCACCATGTGCACTCTGTAATCAGAACTATAAATTTATATATCAAAATGAAGAAACCTATTTTATTTTAGCGTAAATAAACAAATTTAAAATGTTAACTTTTTTTAGTTTTACTCCCAATAAGTTACTAAAATAGGTATAACAAAACAGCCCAATATGTCATGGGAAAAACTGCAAAATTTAGTAACTGAAGGAAAAAATAAAAGCAGTAAAACTACCTCATGGGTAAAAGTGTTGTTCCTAAAGGGGGGTTAAAATTCAATCCCGATTTTAAAAAGAAAAACTCCATCTTAAAAAAAAAAACAAACTGTATGAAGTCACCCTTGAGCTCATTCACACGAACATAAATATGCTGTGCTATAAACCTATTTTACATTGTCCAGCATGACCGCAGACATAAAGGTTACTTGCTGACCTCTGTAGTGACAGGAAGACTGTTTAAAAGCACCTCCCTATATGAGACACTGGAAAGCCTCTGTGGACAAGGTAGATTGGACTTTATTGGAGGCTGCAACTCTCCTTCCTCCATAGACTATGTAGGCTAAATCCAGACAATTGAAAATGGATCACTAGACGCATTCGTATATGCATCTATGGGTGTGCACTTGCGCTACAGAGCGGGTGTGTTTTGTTGGGGTGTGCAATTTGGTACAAGGAGATTCTCCAAGTGCTTAGGTCATCACGCTTCCTCCACAATAACTGTTTCTATAGTGCCAGTTTACAAAAAAATTACCCCTACTGCTGGTCTGTGGTTAACTCCTTAGCCTGGAACTGATTATCAGTAAGGCCTTAACTCCAGCAGTGCCATGGAAGTTTGTGCAGGAGAGACAGAAACACAGTAAACCATAAGTGCCCCTCCTGGGCTAACATCTTGTATATTGTTATATAGCATGAGTTTTTTTTGTCATTTACAGGGTGACAAGAAATTCAGGACTAAGCCAGAGGTCAATGAAGGCTTTCCTCTATCTTAAAATAGGGGAAGCTAGGTGTAAAACTGAAGGACCCATTATAATCAATAGGGGCTGCCCAGCACTGTTTGGTACCACCCAGAGTCAGAACAGTTTGGGCACGGACATTCCCCATTCCTGCTCCCTGAACAGAGCAGGAAAGTGGAATCCCAGCCGCAGATGTCAAAACGCTATCTGTAGCTAACACGCCGGAGCTCATAGATTCAGTTAAAATCGGACAATAAGCCTTATTCTCTAATTTGGGTTGGATTATTAACTCAGAAGTCCAGCCTCATTGCAAGTATCCAAAAAGTGTTCTTGGGTGTCCTTGATTCAGAGTCTGGTTATTTTTTTTTATCTGTCTAGGGAGGAGGGTATTATCCAGTCCATATCCAACTTCAGACAGAGAAAAGGTGTTATGAAGAGATGCAATGAGGCTCTTGGGGCAGATGACATGTATCCCAATGGCCCCTGGGCTCAGTTCTATTCCAGACTGTTACAGAATTTTATTTTGTCAATATGTGTGAGATCTGTCCTCCATAGATGGTAAAATCGAGCTATCCCATTATGTAAAGAGATTCCTTACCTGGCAGGTGTTTTAACCTCACGGGTTTACTGTGGTCCCTTTCCCCCTTTGTGTCAATAACTACAGGTGCATAGTTCAAAAAAGCAACCAAGGCAGCAGGTTCTGATGCAAAGTTTATGCATCCATTAGGATGCTTCTTTATTCTTCAAACCTCATACAAGGAATGCGACGTTTCGACCCGTTATATGGGTCTTTGTCAAGCTATCAGTAACTATGTATAATTAATGACTTTACAGTTCCTGAAACTGTCCGGATCTAGGGGATCTCTCCCTAGAATTTGGTGTCTTGGGACTGGTCCCTACGGCCCAAAACACGTATGATTTTTTTTCTTTTTTTGTGTTCTCAAATGAGGTGGATATTGTGTTCTGCTACTCATTCTAAAGATCCACACAATGGAATACCTGACGTAATTGGGCAGCGTTATGTGGATTTGATATATACTTCAGGCCAATAGGGCCGGATGAACATGATAAGACTGTGAAGTCTCCTGTTTCTAGGTGATGCAGATTGATATGTGACTGTTGGCTAGAGTGGAGTGAATAGTTCCCTGCTATCAGGTGACGCGCGATGATTGAGTAAAGCGAGAACTCCTGTGTCTCGTGCGTGTGTAGTAAGGCAGGAAGAATTTTCTCACAAGCCTGAGTTACTAAAATTTTGTCTGCATGTATCAGTGGCCACTGGGACAAAGTGGCAAAGGTCGTGGAGACCTCCTTGCATGAGAACACAAGTTAAAGAGCATGTTGAGCTGCAGTAAGGTGAGGTTCCTTTCCTTTTTCTTTCTACATCAGATGGCCAAATTCTGTAGCAGAAGTATAGGCAGACCCCTGTAACATTTATGTAGCAGCAGTATAGGCAGACCCCTGTAACTTTTATGTAGCAGCAGTATAGGCAGACCCCTGTAACTTTTATGTAGCAGCAGTATAGGCAGACCCCTGTAACATTTTTGGTGCAGCAGTATAGGCAGACCCCAGTACCATTTCTGTAGTAGAAGTATAGGCAGACCCCAGTAACATTTCTGTAGTAACAGTATAGACAGACCCCTGTAACATTTCTGTTGCAGAAGTAAAACATGGTGATCATAGGAGATTTTAACTATCCAGACATTTGTTGGGAATCTTTCTCGGGCAAAAGTAATGGATCCAACAAATTCTTATCCACTCTTGCCAACAACTTTATCTTCCAAAATTGAAGAAATATTGCAAAATAATCTCAAAGCACAAACATTAAGGAAAAGAATAAAAATGTTTATCAAATGAAAACGGGAGCATATCTAATATACAATATAATGCAGTCTGCAGAAGCTATTGTGCAAGTGTTAGAATAGCTACAGAGGCTAAAAGCAATAAGGGATTTGGGGGGTATGTCACAAGCAAAAGAAAGGTCAAAATGCTATAGGATGTTTACAGAATGAAAATAGTGAATTCGTTAAAAATGATGTTGAGAAGGCCGAACTTAAATTCCTATAGTGTATCTTTTTTCTCTCTGAAAATAGATGTGATATCAACTGATCTTCCCTGTGCTATTTGTTAAATAAAGAATGCAGGCTATCTATACGAAGAGAGATGGTGAGTGAACACTTAGCTACCTTAAATGAATTCAAGTCTCAAGGTCCAGATGAATTACATTCTAGGATACTGAAGGAAGTAGCAGATGTAATTGCTGAACTACTGACTGTAAACCTTTGAAAATTCCTGGAAAACAGGAGCAGATCCAGAAGATTGAAGAAGGGCAAATGTTGTCCCTAGCAATCAATGCCAGCCAGCTGCTACAGAAGCAAATAATGTCTTGAGGTGCATTAAAAGAGGTATAGGGCAGCGAAAACATTATTCTTCCACTATTTAAGGCATTTGTCAGGCCTCACATGAAATATTGCTCACAGTTCTGGTCACTGGTGCTCAGGAATGATGTTGTAGTGCGTGAGGGGGTTTAAAGAAGGGCAACTAAATTAATAAACACAATGGGAGGATTATAATACGCAGAGTGGCTATTAAAATTTAAGAAAAAGTCAAAAACAAACGAAATGATTGCAAAAAAAAGCCACGTAAGTATTGAAGTGGGGTCTGTGAGGCCCACTAAAGATTTTAAAACGTTTTTACTCGCCAATTTTGCGTGCGCCGACACGTAAATCGGCACCTACGGTGGCCTCAGTGTGACTAAACCCGAAGCTACTAGAAATGGTGCATGCGTCGTGAGCGGGAAAGGGGAGATATTTGATGTTTTTACTTTGGCTAGGCCTGAGAGGCCCCCACGTCAGTACTTAAAAGTTAACAGAATGAATGCTCTTACTGTAGAGATCTTCCTTCTATGTTGCTGTAAAAATCTACCTTTCTTGTAAACCAAAAGGATGCCCCTTTGAAACTGTCCATAGTACAAATAGATCATGCAAAAGACCTCTGTACTAACCAGATATATTTATACAAAAATATTAGTAGTCAGTCTAATGAAATTTTATGTGCCATTGTAACATTGATATAAATGATTACAATATCGGAGCAAAAGAATTATTTATTATGGAAAACTGAACACTTGAAGAGAGGCTGTAGTAACCTGTTGGGCCAGCTTTAGTTTGGATGCAAGATGTGATATGGGTGGACATGGAGGCTTTCAGGTTCCGTATTGTATCCTGTGGCATATCTGTCCATATTTGATGTATCTGAGTCTCTAGGTCATGCAAACTTGTAGGCTCTCGAAGTTCGCATTACAAATGGTCCCATACATGTTTTTTGGCAATAAATCTAGCAATCGGGCAGGCCATGGTAGTGTGGCAATGTTGAGGAAGCATTCCTGTGAAACCCTTGCGTATGGCCGAGCATGAAAATGCGTCTTGGAAGTCACTCCGTAAGAGGCAACACTTGACTGTAGGATGTCCTGAAATATTGCAGAGCGGTCACTGTCCCTATTTAGTACTAGGAGTGAACAACTGTCTGATGCTATAGCCCCAACACACCAGTAGTGGGGGCAGTGTACTGCTCCACAGAAAAGGCAGGATTGAGGTGCCTATCCCCAAGTCTCCAGCCAGTAACACAGCCATCAGTCCTCAAACTAAACCTAGATTAATCACTGAAGATCACCCAGTTCCACTCCATAGCAGTCCAGTTTTGTTCAAAGCACCACTTTAAATGAAAGCTGTGGTGGGTGGGTGTCAAAGTAATGTACATTTAATTGGTGCTCTATGACCAAGTGCCTTTCAGCCAAGCATCTGGAAATAGACTTTTGCAGCAGACTTGGGCCTGTAATGACAGTGCCACCTGTCTCTGAATGGCAGACAACTAAACAGTTAGAGCTGCTTACGCTTCTCGGACGATTCTCTCTACAGGTGGTCTGTCTAGCCTTGTGTGCATGCCCTCACATATCCACTGGTCCCAACACTTCCTAACAATCTGGTCAGAATGGTCCAGTTGGCTGGCAATTCAGTGATACGACCATCCAACTTCTCACATTCCAATACTGTGTTCTATCTCAAACTTTGTTACCTGTTAACTTAGGGGAAATCTCTTCAATTGTGTCATAGGGGCATAATATATATATATATTAGATGTTTTTCTCTCTATCTTAGCCTGATGTGGTTTAGTTTATCAGAACAACAATCTGCCCTTGTATATTCATCATGTAAGTACATGCTAGGCCTCACACTTAATTACCCTAGCACCTTCAGGGAGTGCTACAGAAAAGTAGCCCAGCACCACACATTTAGGGTATATTCACACACGTGGGGTTTTTTTGTCCTGAAAAATCAGACAAATTTTTAATTCGATTTCTCACACAATTTTTTTTTTTTTGGGGGGGGGGGGAGGGGGGCAGATTACAGTTGCCGTCCTAGGATGGGCTTTCTACTGGTATGAAATAATCTACTCATCAATCACGTTACTTAATTTTCTGTGAATACAGTGGAGAAAAAAAATCTATTCTTTCCAAACACAGGATCCATCTGCAGCTTACAGCTTTATAGCCAAACAGAAAAATCTAGTGTGGGAGCTTGTATGTATGTGTTTGTGATTTTAATTGTCTTTTTATTTTTACACTGGCTGAGATGTCAGCAGGCTGTTGACATATATGCTGTTTTAGTACTAATTTCTATTTTATTTTATTTTTTTTACATGGGTTGAGAATCTGTTTATGGGGATGAGCAATCGCTAATGTGATGGTTTTGTCCCCATAGGCTGGCTATACATCTCCCTGTTCACATGAAAATGTTCAATTGAATATAGAACGTTTTTATGCTCTCATAAATGTGACGATCAGCCAATGAGCAAGTGTTTGCTCAATTATATACTGATCATTCCTTTTACACAGCCTGATTGTTGGTCAAACGAGTGTTCTACAGAATGCTCAGGACTGAAAATCCGCCCATGAATAAGGACCATAAAGCTTATTGTCCTAATATGTGACTTGAGATTAATTGACTTTAGATTCAGAGACTTTAAAAGGCAGTAACGTAGAATTAAACAAATACACTTGTCACTGCCTCATTCAGAAATAAAATAATGTATGGTGAATGAATTTGTTTACACTCACCTCGTGCTCGTGGATTTCTCTGGAGGGAGAATCTACCTAATATCCACGATCTCTCATCATCCACTTCCGGTTCCAAACCCAAATTTCTGGAGAGTCGTCCTGGGGGGTGCAGCCCACTGCAGGCTGGAATAGACACGCCTTGCAATAGAAAGAATCCCTGCACTCCAGTACACAGAAGGAACAGCCGTAGACCTGTTCCGTATGGTTAATTCATTTATGCAACGCGTTTTGGCAACTTCAGATTGCCTTTTTAAAGCATATAGTACATCAAATACATGGAATACATATACAAATTAAAATCCACTTCCATTCCTATCACTCGTGGACGTCGGTGCTGGGGCAGTTACGACATCGAGTGGGAAGTACTTCCTACTCAGGTGACTGAATACATCACCCTCTTCTCGATAGAACGCAGTAACTTAGAATTATTATTTATCTCTTATGCTCACTTAAACCACCCCACCAGCCAACATAAGAGTTGGCTTGTTTGTTCTGTTACATTAACAGATTGTTGAACGAACAAGCATTTATAGGAACACTCAGGCCTGATAATTTCCCCATTTAAAGGACCTTTGACTTTCAGTTACATTAATTACTTTGATTTTCTTTTCAACTATCAATATTTAAAATGAGCACTATAATTGACAATGCTGTTCACTGTACATCTTCTGTCATATATGCAGTCCTTGATCAGCCGTTTGAGAGTGCATACTGCTGTACAAGATGTGTCTGTTGCATGTCTAGAAGCCCAGATCCTAGAGCTAAATAAGCAGCTTGCAACATTGAAATGCATTAACCATCTGGAAAGGCGGTTGCTGTCTATGAGCAGACACTTACTGTGGTAGATGTGGGGCTGGATGGTAGCATGAAAATGCAAGATGGTGAGGCTAGTTGGGTGTTAGGAGGGATAAAAGCAAGTTTGTCAGGGAAAGTTAGCCCTAATCTGCCAACCTAACAATTTTGAAAAGTTGGATGAGGGGAATGTAATTTCAGGGTTTATAGAATGGTTCAGTTGGAAGGGACCTCTAGATTCATCTAGTCCAACCCCCTGCTCAGTGCAGGATTCACTAAATCATCCCAGAAAAATATCTGTCCAGCCTGTGATTGAGCACTTTCATTGAAGGAAAACTCGCCACTTCCCGTGGCAAACTGTTCCACTCATTGATCACCCTCACTATCAGTTTTTTTCTAATATCTAATTTGTGTCTCCTGCCAGTTTCATCCCATTGCTTCTAGTCTTTCCTTGTGCGAATGAGAATAGGGCAGATCCCTCTGCAATGTGACAGCCCTTCTGATATTTTTTAGACAGCTATTAAGTCTTCTCTCAGCCTTCTTTTTTTGCAAGCTAAATCCTTTAACCTTTCCTTATGGGAGATAATTTGCAGATCACTCACCATCTTGGTAACTCCTGTCTCAATTTGCTCCAGTTTGTCTATCTTTTTTCAATTGAGGTGGCCAGAAATGGACACAGTATTCCAGATGAGGTCTGACTGAAGAAGAATAGAGGGGGAGAATTACCTCATGTGTTCTTAACTTTATGCTTCTCTTAATACATCCCTAAATTGTGTTTGCCTTTTTGGCTTCTCGATCACATTGTTGATTCACGTTCAGTGTATGATCTAATAGTATACGCAAGTATTTCCAATGTGCTGCTTAGCCCAATTCCTCCCATTCTGTATGTGCTTTTTTTCATTTTTCTTGCCCAGATGTAGGACTTTGCATTTTGTCATGTTGAATACCGTTCTGTTAATCGCCACCCACTGTTCAAGGTTTTCTAGATTTTTTTTTTTTCAAATCAGATTTTTATTTAAGGTTTTACATTAAGTGAGGCATACACATTTCCAGAAGACCATACAAAGAGATGATTACTGGCATAAGATAACAGCAGAAATACAAAGTTACATTGGAAAGAGTCTATAGCTGCTGGTCCAGGTCCCTGGCATATGAATATACTGCAACAATAACAATAGAAGGTTGCTTTCAGCATAAGAGGTCTTGTTGAGTTTAAAAGAACTATAACTCCACCTCCAACAAAGTAACGAGACGGTATTAGGTATGGGGGGAGAGGGGGGGGGGGGGAATTTAGCGGGTCTATAGTGTTTGCCTTAGTTTACCCAGTGTGGGTGGCCAGGAGCTGGCCCGCAAATCTATGTGTAGGTGGGTAGTAGCTTGGTGTCTGACATCCGGGACCCTGTTAATCAGGAAAGGAGGAGGGGGGGGGACGCAATATCCAAAAGGAGGAACTAGGTGGGAGAGGGGGGAGTGGACCTCGCCCTGCCTGCCATGGGCCAGCACCGCGGAACCCGCATCGTTAATGCCATTTCTAATCTTACGCCAGGGGTTCCATGTTTTTAGGAATCCATCATGAGTACCGCTGTGCCAGCTAGAAAGCTCTTCAAGGTTTGATAAAAGGTCCACTCTATCTTTCCAGAGAGTCAGGGTGGGGGGATCTTGCTTTTCCCACATAAGCGGGACAAGAGCTTTGGCTGCATCAAGCATGAATGCGATCAGCTTATGCTTTAGAGGGTGGAAGGTGGGAGATGGCTTCCACAGGAGAAACCCCCTCAGGGGAGAGGTTGAGAGTCGGGGAGAGCATTTTCAAGACACTCTCCACTCCCTTCCAGAAGGGGCCGAGGAGAGGGCAACTCCACCAAATGTGAATATAAGAGCCAGGGGACGTCTCGCATCTCCAGCACCTGTCATGTGAAGCTAGTTTGTGATCGAATAACCATTGCGGAGTCCTGCACCACCTTGCCAGGAGCTTGTAATGCGACTCCTGGGAGGTGACACACGGGGATAAGCCAAAGGCCATCTTGAGTATAATCTTCGTCTCTTCCTGGGTGAGCGTAACTCAGAGTTCTCTCTCCCAGGAGGCAAGGAAAGCAGGTTTCGAGTTCCGGGGAGGGAAAACAATTTTTTCGAATATATGAGATTTTCCTCGAAGTATTAGGGTTACCTCTGATTGCGGTTTCGAAAGTCAAAGGTCTGGAAGATTTGAATCGCTTGAAGATACTGAACTTTTTTTTTTCAAGATGAGTGGACACTAGGAAGGGTAGTGTGTGGTTGGGGAGGAGTTCCTTCAGTATTGCAGAGGGGAGTTTGTGAGCTAGGGGAAGGGCATCTTTGATATTTTTGTCTGCGAACATTCCCCAGACATGAGCTGAGCAGGGGTCTAGTGGTAACTCCAGTACTTTATAGAGTGCTCATAAGGGAGTGCGGGGGGAGGGTCTGGGTGTGAGAGTTTCTCTTAGGTCGTCCCATGTCTCTGCGGGACCTCTTAAGAGCGGATTGGCTCCTCGACCCTTAAGTTTCTTCTTATTGGGGAACCACAGGTCCTCCTGGAGAGTGGGGCCGTAAGATCCCCTAGCCAACAACTGGACGAGGGTATCTTTAGTAGGATGGGAGAGTTCCATCCTGTACTTCAACTGAGTGGTGTGGTAGAATTCCCGGATGCAAGGGAGATCCACTCCTTCTTCAGTGCGTCTCCTGACTAATAGGCAATGGGCCAATCTTGGTCTCTTCCTCATCCGTAGGTATCTGGAGAAGATTGAGCGGAGAGTCTTGAAGAAATTAGTTGGGATAAATATTGGGAGTAATCTGATTTTATATTGTATAATGGGGATGACATAAGCTTTTAGGATGTTTTTCCTTCCCAGCCATGGAATGAACGGTAGTTCATAAGACCGCAAAAGATTTTTGACCTTGGTTATTAGAAGGGGGAAGTTTGCTGTAAAAAGGTCTTCCGCTTTCCTGGTGAGTCTGATACCCAAGAAATCTATTCCAGTTTCTGACCAGGAAAAGGGAGAGTTGGATTTAAGAGAGTTATATCGGGTTGCGGGGATTGATATATTTAGTGTGGTGGATTTGTCAAAGTTAGTTTTGAAGTTCGAAATGGATCCGAACTCTTCTAAGAGTGTAGTGAGTCTGGGGAAGCTATCTTCTGGTTTTGAGATAAAGAATACGATGTCGTCTGCATAAGCTGCGGACGAGAGGGTTTCGTTGCCAATTTTTAGGCCATGGATCAATGGGTCGTTTCTAACTTTTTGGAGGAAGGGCTCCAATGCCAATATGAAAAGTGTAGGTGATAAGGGGCATCCCTGGCGGGTGCCGTTCATATTAAATGGCGGGGAGAGGGCATTGTTAACTTTGAGTCTTGCATGAGGCATGGCGTATAGGGAGAGAATTGCTTTGACAAAATCTATAGGGATGTTGAACTGCAAGTGGACCCTTTACATGTAAAGCCAATTCACGTGGTCAAACGCTTTTTCTGCATCAGTACTTAAAAAAGCTAAAGGAATGCTATGGGTTTGGGCGTATCTTGCTGCATGTAAAAGTTTCAAGCAGTTATCTTTAGCTTCCCTTCCTTTGACAAAACCCGTTTGTTCTGGGTTAATTAATTCTGTGACATGTTTTTCAAGTCTTTTGGTGAGCAGTTTCGCACATAATTTCATGTCAAAATTTATTAAAGAAATAGGCCGGTAGTTCCCACAAAGTTCGGGGTCTTTGTTTTCTTTGTGGACTAAAGTTATATGGGCTTCTTGTGCTTGTTTTGTCAGAGCATTGCCTTGTAGAAGTGAATTAAAGAGTTGGGCTAAGTGGGGGGCTGAGGTGGCTCTAAAGGATTTATAATTAGTGGGAGACCATCTGGGCCAGGGCTTTTACTCGCAGGAGATGAGGAAAGAAGATCTACCTCCTGAGTGGTCACGGGGGTCAAGAGGCTGGACGCTACGTCGTTGGATATTTTGGGGAGATTTAAGTCTTTTAGGAAGGAGTCGATCTGAGTCATAACGTTAGCTTTGGTCTCCTGGGTAAGTGGGTCGCGGAGATTGTAAAGGCGGGAATAGAACTTTTTGAATTCCAGAGCTATTTCCACTGTAGAGGAAACCTGAAGGCCCTCTTGGGTTTTGATAGATTTAATAAAGTTACGGGAGTGAGCTTTTTTGATAAGGGATGAGGTGAACTTGCTACCCTTGTTGCCCTGGGCGTAGACTGCGTGCTTGAGATAGAGATGTTTTTTGTTAAATTTGGTTTCAAGGAGTAATTTGAGTTCCTTTCTAAGCGTAGTTAGTTTGTCTTGAGCTATCTTGATTTCTGAGTGTTTTGCAACCTGTTCAAGTTTAGCAATTTGCGAGAGTTTATCATCAATCTGTTTTTGTTGCGTTTTCTTAGTTCTAGAACCCAGGGCAATCAGGGGTCCCCTAATAAAAGCCTTATGGGCTTCCCAGACTATTGGGAACTGTTCTTCTGCGGTATTAATTTGGAAATACTCTTCCAAGGATTTATTCAATTGCGTTCTGTCCCGTTCTGAGTCAAGGAAGGAGGGATTTAGTCTCCAACGCCATTCCCGGGGGGAGGAGTTAGGGAGGTTTAAATCAATATGTACCGGTGCGTGGTCTGAGATGAATCAATCTTGGCTCAGCGTAGATTGTAAAAGAGAGGGAGAAACGAAGAAGTAATCAAGGCGGTGAAAAGATGTATGGACTGGAGAGAAGGTGGTATAGTCCCTTGAGGTGGGGTTCATATACCTCCAGGCATCTACCATCCTGATCTCTGCGAGGGTGCGAATGGGTCTTTTCAGCTTCCTCTGGGGAATCTGAGACCTCCCGTTGGAAGAGTCTATTAGGGGGCATAAGGCAAGATTTAGGTCACCTCCCAGGAGGATAGAGCCGGAGGCAAAATGCCTGAGTTGCTAGTTGTTTGATTAACCATGGTATTTGGTGCGTACAGGTTGGCAAGGGTCATTCTGGCGTGGTTTAGAGAGCCTCTCAGGAATAGGACCCTGCCCTCCTCGTCACAATAACGAGCTTCACATGAGAAGGCGATGGTGCTATGTAGGAGGATTGAGACGCCCTTCGAGGCTGAAGTAGGGTGGGTGCTATGGAATCCTTGCGGGAACTGCGTGCCTGGGAGGGACAGACACCCATTTCCCCTGAAGTGGGTCTCCTGCAAGAAAACAATCTTAGATCCATACCTCTTTAAAAGAAGTGCGATGTGGTGCCTTTTGGAGGGCGAGTTGATCCCCTTGACATTGAATGAAGTGATGCGCTGAGGGGTACCCCCGGCGGCCGGCAGGCGAGGTGACCACAGGGGTGTGGAGAGAAAAAGAGTTAGAAAAGGGGGTTAAGTACTGGGCCGAGACTGGGTGTTCGGGCCCACTATTGATGGGACTGAGAGGAGAGAGAACTAAGGAGAGGGGGGGAGCAGGGACACAGAAGGTAGGGGAGTGGACCAGGAACAGTTAAACACAAACAAAACAATTAAAGTGTTTTGAGTTGAAAATGCGAGTAGAGCGAGGCCAGAAGTTGTGACCTCGCTCTTAGAGCGGGGTCGGAGAGGAAGGCAATCGACCCCGCCAAGGTGTTTCCTCTTTTCTGGGGATTTCCTCAGTGTGGCCAATGGGGACCAAAGTCCAACACAGAGTGCTAACAAGGTGCGGCCTTGAGGAGGGGTCGCTCCAGTCAGGTGTCCACGTTGTAGAGGGGTTCTTTAGGTTTTTTCTTTTTTCCCCTGGGTGATTTGAGGCTGCCGGCCTGCTTCCAAGATTCGGGGAGAGTCAACTTTGGGAGTCTAGAGACTCGGGGAGAGGAAGCCAGCAGGGCAGATCTATTGGGTCAAGCTCCAGGTGCTCCCAGCATTTATGCAGGTCATCTGGGGACCGAATAGCTAGTCGGCGGCCCTTATGTGAGATGCCGATGCCGAAAGGGAAAAGCCATGAATATTTTATGTCCCTTGCCCTCAGGGCCTCCAAAAGAGGGCATAGGAGGCGGCATTTCGCCAGCGTCGAGGGGGACAAATCTTGGAAGATCTGTACAGGAGAGTCTCCATATTTGAGGTCTTTATGAGATCTTGCAGCTTTCAGGATGGCGGAGGTGTCTTGGAAAGAGAGAAGCCTGCAGATGACGTCCCTTGGGGGCTCCGAGGAGGAGGAGGGGGGGTCCTAAGCGCCCTATGGATGCGCTCTATGGTTATTGAGGAGGCTCTATCTGCGCCGAGCAAAGTTACAAAACTTTCCGCGGCTTGGAGAGAGATTCAGAGGCCCCAGGATTCAGGGAGACCTTTGAAACGTATATTACAGCGCCGATTGCGGTTCTCCAGGTCTTCCTGCATGACTAGGGCCTGGTTTTATATGGTCATGTTGGTCTTTGAGAACCTGGGCCATTGCCAGTGCATCGGAGAAGACCGCTGCTAAGGATGATTCTAAGTCCTCTATTCTACATCCCATATGTTTTATATCATCCTTTATTTCGGCTAATTCAGCCAATACAGGGTGGAAGGCATTCATAATTAGTTCTTTCATAAATCCTCTGGAAACATTCTCCCTGTCCTCATCATCAAAGGAGAGCTCTCCCTCCCCCTCCTTACTGTGTGCTGCAGCTGCCTCATGTGCCGGCGCCATCTTGGAGACTGGGTGAGGGGAACGAGCAGCCTGTTCCTTCAAGTACCGCTGCATTCCAGGTTGGTTTTTCATGGAGCGGGGGGTGCCCAGGTGCTCAGTGCCTTTGTCCTTGCAAGTTTTTCCCCTTGTCCGCGGGTCTGTGTAGCGGTGAGGGACCTCCGTGGGCGCCGCGCTGCAGGAGCTCAGGTCTCAAGCCATCTAGCTAGGCAGTCGGGCTCCGCACCTTTTCTAGATCTTTTTGAATACTCTCGCTATTCTCTAGTATTAGCTATCCCTCCTAGCTTTGTGTCTTCAGCACATTTGATTAGTTTCTCCCCAATTTCCTTCTCCAGATCATTTATAAAAATGTTGAGCAACACTGGGCCCAGGACAGAGCCTTGACACATTCTTTCAATTGGATGTGCAGCCATTTATGACTACTCTTTCAGTACGATCACTCAGCCAGTTTTGAATTCACCTAACAGTTGCCTTGTCAATCCCATATTTGGTAATTTTGGTATGGGATACTTTGTCAAATGCTTTACTAAAATAAAGATATAGTAGATCGACCACATTTTCCTGATCAACCCAGTCGGTGATTGTCATAGAAATAAATTAGATTAGTCTGGCATGACTTGTTTGTTACAACCCCATGCTGGCTCTGGTTAAATTACTCCATTTTCATCCAAGTACTTGCATATGTACTGTTTAAATACTTGTCAAAGATCTTTCCTGAAGTCAGGCTCACAGGTTAGCACTGCTGCGGCATGACATTGTCACCAAGGAAACGTCTGCTCCTATAGATAGGGGAATATGAGCTCAGGGCCGGGTAGACAGGTTCTGGTAGTAAGGGACTCAATTATTAGAGACACCCACAGGACAATCTATCACAACGGCCGAGATCGTTGAACAGTGCATTGTCTTCCTCGTGCTCAGGTTTATCACATCGCAAATTAGGTTGACAGATTAGTAGGAGATGCTGGTGAGTGCCCATTGGTCATGGTGCACATTGGATTCCCTATTGAGAGGAACAGAGGCTGCTGTCTGCAGACCTGACACCTCATGAGATGTGCTGTCTTCCAGGTGCACAAATCAAAGATGTGTCTGATGGGCTGTCAAGACTTTTCGGTCCTACAGAACATCACCTATTCCCACTAATACTCCATGTAGGGACAAATGACACTGCAAAAAGAGCCTTACAACTATGCAGAGACTTTGAAGACCTTGAAAAGAAGGTGAAGGAACTAGGGGCAGAGGTAGTCTTCTCATCCATCCTCCCAGTGCATGGCCATGGATTAACAAGATGGAACAAATTCTAGAGGTGAACAACTGTCTACGTCGATGGTGCCATCAGCAAAGCTTTGGATTCCTAGACCATGGAGTGAATTACCTATAGGATGGACTGCTTGCTAGAGACAGGTTGCGCCTTACAAAAACAGGTAAGCATATATTCAGTTGGTGCCTTGCTTCACTCATTAGGAGAGCTTTAAACTAGAACAATATGAGAAGAGAAGTGTAAGGCCAAGTAAAAATATACAGCTAATTCATACATTTGAGAACCTTGCTACTAGAAGCGGAAAGAAATAACAAAGACAAAAAATTCAGAAGGAAATTAGAGAGGAGCAAGACACACCGATCACAAACAAAAATGTTTCTACACAAATGCACAGAGCATGGGAAACAAACAAGGAAACAAACATGGAGAATTGGAGCTCCTAACACAGGTAGAGAAATAGGATGTCATAGGCATCACGCAAACTTGGTGGAATAATACACATGATTGGAATAAAAGGTTAAAGCGTACAACTTATTTATAAGAAACAGACCTAAAAAAGAAAAGGATATGTATAGAAGAGCGCTCACTGTGGGGATGTCAATGCTATGGTGGTCCTGCGGGATATTCTATGGTTGAAGGTCAATCTTCTCAGAGCCAGAGATTTTTAGGTGCTCCAAAGAGATCTCATATCACTGAGACGGCAGCCGGAGGAAACTCCATTCACAGAGTGAAGGAGACAATGAAATGGCAAGACAAAAAGAGAAAAACTCCTCAGCGCTCACACCAATGTAATGCATAAATAATTTAAAATGGCAACGCATGCGCAGACTACCAGATCGGCGCAGGACATTTGGTGAGCGATCCCTGGGTCCGTGATCGCTGCTATCGAATGGATAATGGGGATCACAGAAAAGTTCAAAAAAATAGTTTCACCTCACCTCTTGGAACGGATTCACAAGGGAGGGTGGAAATACTCACCCCCCTGTCCTCCGCGATGTCTTCCAGTGATTGTTTGTTCCAGGACCTCACGTCACTACCTGCTTTTTCGTCGGGGGTGTGCGCAGAAGGGCTCGCGACCCAGGAAATTTAAAATCCCTCTCCTCCCAGCTAGCATGTGTAGTCGGGAGCAGAGAGAGGTCACCGGGGATTACTGTATGCGGTTCCTGTATGCGGTTCCAATCGATAGCAGTGATCATGTAAAGTAAAAAAAAAAAAGTTAGTTTCATCTCCCCTCACAGAACATATCTCTGAGGGAGGATGAAATTACATAACTAAGGCCCCCAGATTTATCTGAGGCACTTACCCCAGCTTCTGCGCACGCGCCTGTCGCCAAAGTGGCTGACCCATGCGCAAGAGCTGCAGATTGCCCGGGTAATTTAAAATCTCCAAGCTGCTGGCTATCAAACATCGCCTTGAGATTTCACAGGGTGCCGCAGAATGCGTTCCCTGGTCACGTGATCGCTGCTATCCAATGGATAACGGTGATCATGCAAATGTAAAAAAAAGTTAAAATTTCACCTCCCGTCATGGATTTGATCCTTGAGGGGAGGTGAAATTACTTGCCTAAGGCCTCCGGCGATGTCCCCTGCTGGGATCTTTATCCGTTGATCTTTTCCGAACCTCGGCACATGCGCCTGTTGGCAAAATGGCAGACGCAAGCGCAGAAGCTGGGGAGGGTCCAGGAAATTTTAAATCTCCTTGCTCCTGGCCACTAAAGGTAGCCAAGAGCCTGTAGCAGTGACCGAGGGCTGTGATGAGTCACGTGATAACCATTATTCAACCGATGATGGAGATCACGTAAAAGTTAAAAACAGTTGAACTTCAATGCTCCTTTCAGTTTGGGCCCTGTTGTGCAGACAGACTTAAGATTTGGGCCTCAATAGGTATGTTTCTGAACACAGAACAAAGGGGTATCCATTTTGGGGTGTAAATCATCATTTTTACGTGCACTATAACGTTTTGTCCAGGTACATGAGATCAATAGACTTTCCCAGGTCCAGCCTAGAACTTACTTCATCGTAGAAGCTGATCAGATTGGTCTGACGTGATCGACCCCTCATGAACCCATGCTAATAAAATTATAGTGCAGAGGGATCAGCCCTATTCTCATTTGCACAAGGAAAGACTAAAAGCAATGAGATGAAACTGAAAGGGAGGAGACACAAATTAGATATTAGAAAAAACTTTCTGACAGTGAGGGTGATTAATGAGTGGAACAGGTTACCACGGGAGGTGGTGAGTTCTCCTTCAATAGAAGTGTTCAAACAAAGGCTGGACAAATATCTGACTGGGATGATTTAGTAAATCCTGCACTGAGCAGGGGGTTGGACACGATGGCCCTGGAGGTCCCTTCCAACTGTACCATCCTATGATTCTATGTTAAAGTGACACATGTCTGATTTCCAAAATTTGGCTCGGCCACTAAGGCGCAAACGGGCTTCGTCACTAAACGGGTTAATGAAAGTGTTCAAACAAAGGCTTGACAAATAGCTGGGATGATTTAGTGAATCCTGCACTGAGGAGGGGGTTGGACCAGAAGAAACCCAGCTGAGAGGGTTAGTATCCCGGTTAGTATGATCTGTAACATACTTGCTAGCATCCTCTGGATGGTGTATTATTGAGTGGGAAAATAAAGCAGGCGTCATTGCTAAGTATGGACATTTTTACTGTGTGGGGCTTAAAAATGGGGACAGTATTACTGTGTGGAGTATTACATGTGGCATTATTACGATCTTGGGTACTATGGAAGGCAATATTGTGTAAAGATGTAGATATTGTAGTGAGAGTGATGGAGAAGTAAGGAGCCAAGGATGTCTGTCCAATTCCACAAAAACCACTTGTGGCCAGTAGAAGTGGTCACTGGGTCTGGGCCAAATGCAGAAGAAAAGGGAAACTGAATGACTCTAGTCAGAAAGTACATCATCTGTGATCACTGCATAAAATGGTACTGTAATCACCTTATATGGTCTGCAAAGCACCTGTGTAAAGCTGGAATCTACTGTTATATTGTCACTGTAGGCGCTGTTGCAGATATACTGTTATGTGTTTTGACAAGGTATTGATGATCCAAACAATGCAGGTATCCGCAAATACTTTTAATAGAGCAGTAATACAGGCTCTCAAGACAAATACATTAGCAAACAAAAAAATGATTAAAAAACATATAGGTGCAGAACGTTAGCTGGCAACACGTTTCAGTGTACACAGACACCTTTGTTTTATTTATATTTGTACATATTCATGATCATAATGTTTAGATTACTATAGTACTAATAGTACTTATATATTTAAGATTAAAAAAGAAAAAAACAAATTTAACGTTCATTTTTTAGGATTTGATACACATTGATATTGTGTATATTTTCATGACTTTTTTTATAGAATTTAAGTAAATTTTGTTCAATTTATATATAGATATTTAATATTAGTCTCAACATTTGATATTTTTACATAGGGACCTGTTATGTCAGGAGAAGATTTACCTTTGGACGTGTCATTCCAAGCCTCTTTGCAGGCTTGCCATGGTAGTCGTATCTTCATTCCCCCCTCCCTTCCTGACATGTGATCAGACACCTCACTGGAGGGACGAATGAAATTCACATCTCTCCTGACCACATGACCTGTCACGTCATGTGATTACAAACTCACTCTCAGCCTCCATACAAGTAGTTTAGGATATTTCCTTGTGTCTATGGTTACGAGGATGCTAGTTAGTGTTACGGTACCCGGAAGCAGTTCGGCCTCACAGCTGATTCTGCTTTCAATTTAATTATATCTACTCCATAAATCGCAGTGCACTTGTGGCGAGCACAAGGGCTTGAAGAAGGTGTCTGTGTACACTGAAACGTGTTTCTGCACCTATGTTTTTTAATAATTTTTTTTGTTTAACCCCTTAGTGACCAAGTCTGTTTGCGCCTTAATGACCAGAGAAAATTGTGCAAATCTGACATGTCACTTTAACATAGAATATCTCCGTAAAGGTTTTGTATATCCAAGAGATTCTGACATTGTTTTTTCGCCACATATTGTACTTCATTTAGCTGATAAAAATAGACCGATTAGAATTTGTGTATATTTATTACAAGCACCAAAATTGAGAATTTTTTAAAAATTGCCATTTTTTTCACATGTTTAATTGTAATATATCAAATATGTGCAAACATACTGTACAAATTTTTGATAACATTTATATTTCCATCTGTTTACTTCTGGGTGCACATTTGAAAAGCTTTTTTTTTAAGCATTTAGGAGACGTACAAATGTAACATTGCTTATCAACATTTTGAGGAACACTTTGTTTTCCTACACTGAGGGGGATCATGAGTATTTTGACCCCACAGGTTTTTTTCAGGATTTAATGCAATTTAGAGGAGAAAAATAAATTTCAGATTTCTGCATATGTCATTTTAAAGGCAGTTTTTTTTTTCTATAGTGCACATGAAAATGAGGATTTGCACCCCAAAATGGATACCCCTGTTTGTCCTGTGTTCAGAAACATACCCATTGTGGCCTTAATATTTCCATATGCACAAAGGGGCCCAAACCAAAAGGAGCAGCCAGTGCCTTTCAAAACAGAGAATTTGCTTGAAGGTGGTTTAAGCCCCATTGCCCACATGTAGCGCCCTTGAGCGGCCAAATCGATATAGAACCCCCCACATATGACCCCATTTTGAAAACTAGACCCCTTAACCAATTAATCTAGGGGTGCACTGCTTATACTGACCCCAGTTTTTGAACGAATCTAAGGAAAGCAGAAGAAAAAAATTACGATTTTCATTTTTTTGGCAAGTGTCATTTTAAACATTTTTTTTGTACAGCACACTTATGAATGAAGACTTGCACCCAAAATGGATCCCCCTGTTTGTCCTGTATTCAGAAATATACCTATTGTGGCCTAATATGTCCATATGCACAACGGGGCCCAAAATGAAAGGAGCTGCAGGTGGCTTTCGAACGGACATTTTGCTTGAAGGTGATTTAGGCCCCATTGCCCACTTGTAGAGCCCTTGAGCGGCCAAAACAATGGAGAACTCCCACAAATAACCCCATTTTGAAAACTAGACCCCTAACGAATTCATGAAGGGGTTTACTGCTTACTTTGACCCCACAGTTTTTGAATGACTCTAAGCAAAGAAGGAAAAAGTTACGATTTTCATTTTTGTGGGCAATTGTCATTTTAAAAAGTTTTTTTTGTACAGCACACATATCAATGAAGACTTTCATCCCAAAATGGTTCCCCCTATTTGTCCCGTGTTCAGAAACATACATGTTGTGGCCCTAAACTTCTGTTTGGATGCACAACGGGGCCCAAACTGAAAGGAGCAGCCGGTGGCTTTCAGAACAGACATTTTGCTTGAAGCTGATTTAGGCCCCATTGCCCACTTGTAGAGCCCTTGAGCGGCCAAAATGATATAGAACCCCCACAAATGACCCCATTTTGAAAACTAGACCCCTTAACGAATTCATGAAGGGGTGTACTGCTTATTTTTACCCCACAGTATTTGAATGAATCTAAGCAAAGCAGAATGAAAAAATTACGAATTTCATTTTTTTGGCAATTGTGTCAAATTAAAAATAGTTTTTTTTGTACAGCATACATATAAATGAAGACTTGCACCCCAAAATGGATACCCCTGTTTGTCCTGTGTTCAGAAATATACTCGTTGTGGCCTTAATCTGCTTACAAGACACATGGCTCGGCCTTTAATAGAGGGAACACCCGTTGAATTTCAAGACACAACTCAATAAATTCCAGGCCCCATTGCCCACTTGTAGACCCCTTGAGCGACCAAAACTATGGAGAACCCCCACAAATGACCCCATTTTGAAAACTTGATCCATTAATAAATTCATTTAGGGTTGTACTGTATATTTTGATCCCAAGGTTTTGAATGAATCTATGAAAGCAGAAGGAAAATAAATACTATTTTCATTTTTTTGGCAATTGTGTTAATTTAAAAACAGTTTTTTTGTACAGTACACAAATCAATGAAAACTTTTACCCCAAAATGGCTACCCCCTTTTGTCCCATGTTCAGAAACATACCCATTGTGGCCCTAATCTTCTTACAGGACACATATACGGGGGAAAAATTGACTTCCTAAAAATAATCCCCCCCACCCTGCCCCCCGCCATCCCCATTTTTTGGCATTCCCTAAACATTAGATAAAAGTAATAATGTAAACTGCGTTTTATGTCGGAAGACGGAGTAATTACGGAGGCTGGTTGGAATGGGCACATGGGGCAAGAAAACCATGTATCCCCCCTCCTCTTATGCTTTTTTGGGGGTATTTTGTTACCTCAGCGGCGGTCAACAAGCTGCTCCTGGAACTGAAGGAAGGCAAGCGTTCCCAGGGCTTCTTGTAAATTAGGTATTACAGGTAGCGGTCTGAATAACGCCGGACTCACATGGCCATATGTGGGATCTGCTTGCGGAGGCCCCCAGCGGATCCTAGCTGTGAGCCCGGCCGTGGCGCTGCGTACGGCCGCGTAATGTACTGTGCATAACTGCGTACTCACACAGGCGGTCATGCGCAGTACACCTCTTTTTGTTTATATGTCCTGCGCCGTCGCTTAGAGATGACCCGGGTACCTGCAGCCCGTACACAATGTATTTGCATATGGGCTGCAAGTATATCCACGGTCATAGAGCACAATGGGCCCTAGGTCACGGATATCCTCAGTAAAATATAATGTGCTGTGTTCTGTTTTCTGCGAGTGGATTACGTAATTATGACCTGCTAATTGGGGGGAATTGTGTAATCCAATGCATGTGATTGATCCGTGGATTACTGCTGATCAAGCGCATGCAGAACCCGTAATTCGTCTCCGGTCATGTGTGACCGGCCTAATGTTATATCGCTACTTTATCACGTGACCGGGGACCGCTCAACGAGGTCACTGCTCCAAGCACTCAGCAACCGTTGGTCGCTGGACAGAAGGAGATTTAAAATTTCCTGGGCTCCCCGGCTCCTGCGAATATGTCCAGCATTTTGCCGGTGGGTGCATGCGCAGAAGCCGGAGGGATCTATGGAGGATAATCGCATCTGGATTTAAATGCGGAAGTCTCTGAGAAGATGTTTCATCTCCTCTCACCGATCGCATCGGTGAGGGGAGATGAAACTTCCACTATTTTCAGAACTTTTACGTGCATTGGATAACGGCGATCACGTGACCAGTAACCATATACTGCGGCCCCACGTGACATCTCCAGGCTCTTGGCTACCTTTGGTAGCCAGGAGCAGGGAGATTTTAAATTTCTTGGGCAATCCTTCACTTTTGCGCATGCGTCCGCCATCATGATGGGCGCATGCGCTGAAGCTGGGTCCGCGGATCAACATCCCATCAGGGAACAAATCCAGGGACCCTGGGTACGTAATTTCATCTCCCCTTACGGATACGATCTGTAAGGGGAGATGAAACGTTAACTTTTTAAACTTATTTTTTTACTTTTTAACTTTATATGATCACTGATGGATAAGGGTGATCATGTGACTGTGAACCGCATACAGCGGTCTCCAGTCATATCTCCCTGCACTCGGCTATCTGTGACAGCCGGGTGCAGGGAGATTTTGAATTTGCCGGCATACGCAGAAGCCATCAGTGGATCCTGCAGACACCGACGGCATGGAGCTGTCACGTCCAGAGCCCACGTGGCCTTATTCCCTGCAGGATACATGTTTTTACGTCCTCAGGTAATAAAGCCCACTTGGGCAGGACGTAAAGACTATGGGCTGGTCACTAAGGGGTTAATGTGTTTTGTCTTGAGAGCCTGTATTATTGCTCTATTAAAAGTATTTGCGGATACCTATGCGATTGTTGGGATCATCACAACCTCATATTGCCTACCAGGATTAGGGGCGTTTGATACAAAAAAAAGTTACCTTTTTTTTTCTCATATGTTCTGATGCCTGGAGTCCTGGGGTTCTTTAATATACCTTGTTTCTATGGACAGGAGAGGTGCTGTTTTTAGGAGAGAGCAGCCATTTTTTTCTAATCCTGGACAACACTGTTAAGATTGCAGGCATGTACACGTCCTTTGGACAGTAGAGAGACACCGACCGAAGGGCAGTGCACAGCATCTGCCATGGACAGGAGCAGCGCGTGCACCATGACCATCAGTGGGAACAGGTGAGGTGATTGTAAAACATTGGGTGGCCTATGAATCTCTTTACGCTTACTTGGTGCTTGTTAGGTGCACTGTTTAGACACAGTCCCCTGCCTTCTGCGCCTGGAAGGCGCGGGCGTCATCCTGCTACCTGAGCTTATACTATCCTCTTCCAGCACTCCTGGGATTAATTGCTTTGGGTGTCATACTTAGCTGATGCACCTTTCCCTATCACCGCCCTATACAGCTGTCCTGCGATTCAGTGTTGTGAGTTTGCTCTGACATGCTGCTTAGCTCCTGCTTCAGCATTTGTTCTGTTGTTATTCAGCAGCCTTCTGCTAGTTGTCTTTCTGCCTTTGCATGCTTTCTGTTAGTAGTCTCTTCGCCTGTTCTTGTCTTGTCTTTGTAGGTCTCTACATCTCTCTGCTTCTCTACTACTCTCGGTCCTGGTCCGTTTTTTGGTGTATTGGAGTTCTACCTGTAAGGGTCAGCTAGTGCCTAGAGAAAGACCACAGGGTCGTCCTTATTAGGACAAGTGCTCAGTTCCTAGGCAGGGCTATCTCTCTGTCCCTGTACCAGCTTAGGGCAAGGTATTTTCCCTAGTTCACCTCCATCGACTGGTTACTGTCATCTGGCGTCCTTACCTCCGATTCCCCGAGGGTCAGCTATCAGCGTCGCTGGACTGGGCCTTTGCCCACCTGGTAGGTTGATCCAGTAGTTCCACATCCACAGTCCTAACAGTGCTCTCCACAACTAGAAACAGTACCTTTCCAGATTTGGAGGGGCAGTAACACAAAATTGGTGGCATGGCATAAAGCTGAATATTGTCTAACAAAATTACATGGGTGAGCCTGAGGCAAACTCAAGTTTTCATCCTGTGGATTTGTTTTCATAACCAACTGCCAGAATTTGGAGAGCAACTATAGTTAAAGGGGTTGTCCCGCGCCAAAACGGGGGTTTTTTTTTTTTCAACCCCCCCCCCCGTTCGCCGCGAGACAACCCCGATGCAGGGGTTAAAAAAGAACACCGGAGAGCGCTTACCTGAATCCCCGCGCTCCGGTGACTTCTTACTTACCTGATGAAGATGGCCGCGGGGATCTTCTCACTCGGTGGATTGCAGGGCTTCTGTGCGGTCCATTGCCGATTCCAGCCTCCTGATTGGCTGGAATCGGCACGTGACGGGGCGGAGCTACACGGAGGCGGCATCCAGCACGAGTAGCCCCATTGAAAAAAGAAGACCGGGACTGCGCAAGCGCGGCTAATTTGGCCATTAGACGGCGAAAATTAGTCGGCTCCATGGAAACGAGGACGCTAGCAACGGAGCAGGTAAGTGAAAAACTTTTTATAACTTCTGTATGGCTCATAATTAATGCACAATGTACATTACAAAGTGCATTAATATGGCCATACAGAAGTGTATAGACCCACTTGCTGCCGCGGGACAACCCCTTTAAGAGTGCAATATAAAATAATACATATCCTCTCCAGCACAAATCACACTTGTTCTTTAGATTTATTAATTTTCAGTGTTTATGTAGATATGCTAAATATCATATAATGTTACACTTAAGGCCCATTTAGACACGATTATCGCCCAAAATTCGCTCAAAAGCCATCTTTTGAGTGATAATCGTTGTCTAAACACGCTGCCATCGTGCACTTTTCGTTCATTGGTGATTTCTAGCAAGCTATTATCAGGTATTATTCTAGCAAGCTGTTATCAGCGCCGCATGCTGATTTTCTCAGTGGGCATCACTGATGGCATTCTTTCATCTGGTATCCCGCTGGGACTTCTCAGTAGGATACCAGCTAAAAGCTCTGAGAACAAAGCAGCTATCATCATTCCGTGTTAAATGGGCCTTTACACGGCCTTCTGTTGGACATAGAAAAAAAATGACACACTTGAGATTTCTTTTTGTTTTATTATAAATAGTTTTTTTTTTCATGTATTGAGGATTGACTTGTAATTAAGGGGAAGTCCTTAGGTACATCATTCGCATGCCAACTTTCCATCAAAGCTAGATAGTGCAATTGCAAATGCTTGAACTGTACACATGGGGTACTTATAGTCCATGGTGAATGCATCATCTGCTATGCGACCAAATTGCATGATGATATAATCCACTGTGAAGAAAAATAAAGGAAATTAGTTTGCGCATCATATATTGAACAGGCCTGTTTAGATTAGTGTACAGATTTTCTATAGAATTAGAGAATGTGAATGTGGAGGGAATCAGAAAATGATTTAAATAATTTTATACCTTTTTGGTGCAATTTTTAGGTGACTATCCATATTGAAAAAAAAATCTTGAAATATACCTAGAGCAGTCACATTATAGTGATGCCTTCATTCTTTTTGTATCTCACTTGTCAGCTTTGCACAATGAACCTGGCAGCACTGCCAAAGTTTGCAAAGTTGCATCTGAACAACAGGAGACTCCTGGAACAATGCCCAGCACCACATTTGGCAAAAAAACCTAACACAGCATATCAACACAAAAACCTCATACCAACTGTCAAGCATGGTGGTGGAGGAGTGATAATTTGGGGTTGTTGTGTAACCACAGGACCTGGGTAATTTGCAGTCATTGCATTGACCATGAATTTTTCTGTACACCTCGTATTTTAGAGTCAAATGTTAGGCCACCTATCCAAAAGCTAAAGCTTACTGAAACTGGGTCATATATAACAGGACAATGATCTCAAGTACACAAGCATATCTACATTACAATGGTTGGAAAATAAAAGAATTAAGGTTTTGCAATGGCCCAGTCAAAGTCCAGACCTCACCCAAATTGAAATGCCATGGTAGGGCCTTAAAGGCCCATTTACACGCAAAGATAATCATTCAAACGATTTGAAAGTTTTAGCAATCGTTTTGCATAAAGTACTAATGGGCACTTCTTTCGTGGGAAAATGAGCCTTCGAGAGCTGCTTGCAGAACTCAGCAGTTTGTCTGAGCTCTGCAATTAGCTCCATTGTTCTGTCACAGGCTACTAAGAGAATACAATGTAATTTCTAGCTCCCATGGAGATAACAGACTCTGATCTGTTTTCTCACACAGGCTGAAGAGAGAATACAATGTTATCTCATGTGGAGAACACAGCGTGTGGTCTCAACAATGGTTTTTAAGCTGAAAATCATTAAGACAAAAAAGTGCACGATGGTAGCATTTACATGCAACGATTATTGCTCATATGCCATTGCTTTAATGAATTTTGAACGATAATTGCTCACAAACCTCAATGAACTGAAACAATACTGTAAAGAATATCGTACCCTACATGCCTCTGTCGTAAAACACACACGTGCGGAAACATACCCTGCTGCAATGTCTACAAGGACTATACAGAAAGGGGACTGTACTTTGCCAGGGAAGTTTGTACAAATAAAAAGTAAACACAAGCAACATTTAAAACAGATTATTGCTCTTCTGCAGGCATATCTAATTCATGAAACTAAAATTATAACGTATATATGAAATCCTAGAATGGTAGAGTAGGAAGCGACCTACAGGGTCATCAGGTGCAAGCCTCTGCTCAATGCAGGATCACTAAATCATCCCAGGCAGATGTCTATCCAGCCTCTGTTTGAAGAACTCACCACCTTCGGTGGCAACCTGTTCCAATCATTGATCACTCTCACTGTCAGAAAGTTTGTTTTTTTTCTAATATCCAATTTGCCTCCTCCCTTTCAGCTTCATCCGATTGCTTCTAGTCTTTCCTTGTGCAAATGAGAATAGGGCTGATCCCTCTGCACTGTGATAGCCCTACAGAAAATTTGTAGACTGCTGCTAAGTCACCTCTCAGCCTTCTTTTTTACAAGCTAAACATTCCCAGATCCTTTAACTGTTCTTCATAGGGAATGGTGTGCAGACTGCTCACCATCTTGGTAACTTCTTGCTCCACGTGGAAACACCACGTGGAGGTAACCATGCGACGTTTCCTTTATATAAAATTACATCAGGAAGTGAGAGAATTAGATTTCATACGTAAAATTTGGACGCTAATTCTTTTGCACTTAGGATTGAATAATCGAGTTGGGACCCATTAACTTTTCCTATTTATGACATAATCAATGCCCGTGGCAAATTTCAAGTTTCTATGACATTGGGAAGTGAGAGAACTAGATTTCGTACGTAAAATGTGGACGCTAACTCTTTTGTGCATAGAATTGAATAATCGAGTTGGGACCCATTAGCTTTTCCTATTTATGACCTAATCAATGCTCGTGCCAAATTTCCAGTTTCTATGACACCGGAAAGTGAGAAAATTAGATTCCGCACGTAAAATTTGGACGCTAATTCTTTTGAGAGAGAGAGAGAGAGCGAGAGAGAGATTAGTATACCCAAGTCTTTTTCACATGTGCCACTGCTTAGCCTTATTCCTCCCTTTCTGTATGTGCTTTTCCCCTCGTCATCCTGACAGCATACAGACAGCATACACATGGAGGTTGTCTGCTGGACACCTGTTGGGACAGGAAGCGGAAAATACAAAAGGCAACTCCCACCACCGGCTCACCAGTGTCTTCCTGTCCCTACAGGACAGTCCAAGCGGAGCCTCCAGGTGTATGCTGGAGGTGAATGAAGAAAGAAGACTCCCATGCAGCCTGTCCGCCCGTGGGGGGACGACTCTCTGTTCGGGCTGGCAGGGCTTGCGCGGATGAGACCCTACGAGGGGACCCTCACCCGCAGGATCTACCCAGCACTGTTCCCCCAGTGGAAAAATCCTCCCCCGGTACGCTGCCCAGTGGGGTTGTCGTACCGGTAGGAAGCAGCCCCGGTACCTGCAGGCTCGGACGCCGGTGTCTCCAGGGATCCACGTCTAGAGAGGTATGCCAGCAGCGCTCGGGGCGGTCCGTTCGGCGCGAGCACGGCGCCATGTGTGTCTCCTAGGCGGCGGGTCCGGTCGGCGTCCCCACGTGTGTGCTGGTCGGCGTGCGTCCCCACGGGTGTGCTGGTTGGCGGCGTCCCAGTGTATGCGGCGTATCCCCCAGGTCCGGCGCGGCGGCGTGACGTCAGCGCGGCTGCGTCACGGGGGGCGGAGCCTCACTTAAAGGGGGCGTGTCGGCGCCAAATTTGAAAATTTAAAAGGACTGGATTCCTCTGCATCTCTCCTGTCTGCACCTTACTGAAGATGTCAGCCAGAGAGGACACTGAAAGCAGCCTGCTGGTGAGTAGACTGCTTTGGGAGTACCGGGGAGGGAGGATTGAGACATCAGGATCTGGTGCTGGAAGTCCTTTTTGCTGTCTCTGTCTCTTAGGACAAAGATGCACAAAAGGTTAGAGAGGCCAAAAAGCGAGTGCGCAAATGTCCAGTTTGCTTGCGGCGGCTAGAAGAGGGCCACACCAAGCCACTATGCGCGGACTGTACGGAGAAGGTGATCTGCGAAGAGGGCTCCTCGGGCATATCGGACATCCGATCCATGATCCGCGAGGAGATTGAAGCCTCGCTCTCTTTCTCTGCCGCCCCCCACGGAAAGGGTAAGGCGGGCACGAATGGAAGAGTCAGACTCTGAGGAGGTCCTAGAAGATTCTCCTTCAGAATCCATGCCGCCCATGAAGGATGCAAGGAAGTATTTCTTTTCATCAGCGGACTTGGGTCAGCTGTTAACTGCAGTCCGGCGCACCATGCAGGTGGAGGAAGAGGTGCCGCAGCAGCCATCCTTTCAGGATTGCCTGTTCCGGGGACTCCTACCACAGCCAAAACCGTCATTTCCAGTTAATGACATTTTAAAACAGCTGATCCTGACACAGTGGAAACAGGCAGATCAGAAATTCTTCCTGTCCAAGGAATTCAAGGATCAGATGGTCTTCACAGCAGAAGATATTGAGTTCCTAGAAACTGTCCCTAAGGTGGATCTGGCGGTCGCCAGGGTCTCAAAAAAAGCAGCCCTCCCCTTTTGAGGACGTTTCCCAACTGCGGGATCCACTAGATACAAGAGTGGATTCTGCGATGAAAAAGGCCTGGGAGACCGCGGCCTGGACCATCAAAGCCAACATCACGGCCACATCTGTGGCGAGATCTATGTTGGTCTTGTTAGACCAACTCCAGACGCTGATTTCTCAGAGGGGCTCTAGGGAGGACATCTCCAGCTGCCTTCCCCTCCTCCAGAGGCAACTGGCTTCCTGGCAGACACCTCTATGGAGTCAGTGAGGTTCGGGGCCCGTTCAGCAGCCCTCTCGAACACAGCAGGAGGGCTGCCTGGGTTAAGGCCTGGACAGGAGATAACGCCTCCAAGAATAGACTCTGTTCCCTGCCCTTCCAAGGACACAGAATCTTCAGGCCTTCCTTGGATAGTCTCCTAGAGAAGGCATCGGATAAGAGCCAGGGACTACCATCGGAGAAATCGTTTAAGCGGCCTTCCTCCTCCTACTCTCCTCCTTTTGTTCCCTCTAGAGCATACAAGGGGAAAGGAAAAACCAGACGCTGGTCCTATCCCAAAGGCGGAAAGGGTGAGAATCCGCCTTCCCGGATCCTACAAGTAGGGGGTAGACTGAAGGGGTTCGCCCTTAGATGGAACGAGGTGACCTCCAATCCCTGGGCCTTACGCCTAGTCTCGGATGGCTAGAAAATTGAATTTTCTCCTCTCCTCCCCGGAGGTTCGTGGTCACCCCCTGCCAGTGACCTGCGTTTGCTCAGGCCCTCCAGTTGGGGGTGCAAGAGCTGTTGTCCCTAGGGGCCATCACTCGGGTTCCCGCAGAAGGACTATTCAAGGGGTGCTACTCCCCCTTGTTCCTAATCAAAAAACCCAACGGATCCTATAGAACTATAATTAATCTGAAATTCCTGAATAAATCTATCGCGTATCAAAGATTTAAAATGGAATCGGTGCGGTCAGCAATCCCCTTAATTGCGCCGGATAGTGTCATGGCCACCGTGGACTTATAGGACGCATATTACCATGTCCGTATACACATAGATTCCCAGCGGTTTCTGCGGTTTGCCCTGGTGATAGATGGCTCTGTCTCTCACTTTCAATTTACGTGCCTGCCGTTCGGGATTTTCTCCGCACCCCGGGTGTTCTCCAAACTGGTGTTAGAGATGGTGGCGGCACTGACAAGGTGTTGATTGTCCCATACCTCGACGATTTCCTGATCATAGCAGGATCGGCTTCAGAACTCCAGTTCCAGGTCAACCTCACACTCCGTCTGTTCGAGTCATTAGGCTGGATCATCAACTCCTCTAAATCCAGTCTTCTGCCCGAGCAGAAAGAAAGAAAAAAAAAATAATAATAATTCTGGGAGTGATTCTGGACTCACACCATCAGTGCTCATCCCTTCCCCTAGAAAGGCAAAAAATGATCCAGGATGAGTGTCGGGCACTTTCTTTAACCACTGAAGTCTCCCTTAGGAGAGGCATGAGGGTCCTCTGCCTCATGACATCTTGCATCGGGGTAGTCCCTTGGGCCCAGTTACATGGTAGAACCCTCCAAGACTTTATCCTAAACAACTGGGATAAATCCCCCGCCTCCCTGGATCGGAAAGTCGTCCTTACCTACAAGATAAAATCCTCCTTGGAATGGTGGATGTCTATCTCCAACCTTGCCAGAGCCACGGCTTGGTACCCCGCATCCCCAGTATCCATCTTTACTGACGCAAGTGCAACTGGTTGGGGGGCCCACTTAGGCCGTCATTACGTCCAAGGGGGCTGGAACCGGGAGGAAGCTGCTCAATCCTCCAACTACAAAGAACTTTGCGCTGTCTGGAAGGCCATTCGGGGCCTCGAGACAGAGATCAGGGGTAGACACATTAAGATCTTTTCGGATAACATAACAACTGTGTCCCTCATCCGCCACCAGGGATCCACGCGGAACCCTCGACTCCAAGACCTGGCGGCGAAAGTTCTCGGGTGGATAGAGCAGCGGACGCCTTCCGTCACAGCGTACCACGTAAGGGGCCCAGAGAACTCCATGGCGGACCATCTCAGCCGCAGGAAGCTAGACCCCGGGGAGTGGACTCTACATCCACACGCGTTCCAGCTAATTTTAGAGAGATGGGGGACAGCCAAGGTGGACTTGTTCGCCTTTCGGGAGAACACCAAGTGTCCCCGGTTTTTCTCCAGGGGAGCAGACGGGGGCTCCCTGGGAATAGATGCACTATCCCAGGCCTGGGATTGGGACCTTGCATACGCCTTCCCGCCTATCCCCCTGCTTCCTCGGGTCCTAAGGAAAATTCAGGAGTCCCCAGGCTCCGTTATACTGGTGGCCCCATTCTGGCCCAAGAGACCCTGGTTCCCGCTCCTGGCCGCTCTCTCGACACAGGAGCCTCTACATCTGCCGCAGAGAGACGACCTCCTTCAGCAGGGTCCCCCGATATGCCCAAAGGTCCGACAGTTCAGACTGGCGGCCTGGAAGTTGAGCGGGTAAAATAGCTGAGCCAGGGCCTATCAGGGAGGGTGACCACTACGTTATGTGAGAGCCTCAAAAAATCCACCAGAAAAATATACTCCAAGGTGTGGGATACCTTCTCTAGGTGGTTGGGGCATAGTATACATGACCTCCAACAGCCCGACATTAACAAATATTGGAGTTCCTACAGGATGGTTTGGACATGGGGCTAAGACCTGGTACCCTTAAGGTCCAGGTGGCCGCCCTTGGGGCCTTCTTCGACTTCCCCTTAGGCAACCATAGGCTAATTAAGAAATATCTGAAAGGGGCAGTCAGACTCCATCCCTTTATAAAAGAAACCATGCCCCCATGGGACCTGAACCTTGTTTTGCAGGCCCTCTGCGCACACCCCTTTGAGCCCCTGGAAGATCTATCAGTAAAGATCCTCTCCTACAAAGTTGCCTTTTTAGTGGCCATCACATCCGCCAGACGGATCGGGGAGATCCAATCCCTCTCGATTAGGACCCCATACATGACCACCTTCCCAGATAAAATCGAGTTCAGGCCTGACCCCTTCTTTCAACCAAAAGTTCTCAAAGACTTTCACAGAGAACAGCGTATAGTACTTCCCTCCTTCTGCCAGGAACCCCGTAATACCACGGAACAGAGGTTCCATAATTTAGATGTTAGACGAGCAGTCCTGAAGTATTTGGAGGTCACACATCCCTTCAGGAAGTCTAACAACCTCTTCATTCAATTTCAAGGTCCACGCAAAGGAGGGGCCGCTACTAAGGACTCCTTAGCGCGTTGGGTCAGGAGGGCCATAGAAGAGGCGTACAGATCCCAGGGGATCCCACTCCCGGGCGACGTTAGAGCCCATTCCACTAGGGCGGTCGCCTGTTCCTGGGCGGAGAGAGCCCAGGCGACAACCGACCAGATCGGCAGAGCCGCCACGTGGTCGAGCACACATACTTTCGTAAAACACTATCGCCTGGATTTGGGGGCCAACCGTGATATGGCCTTTGGGCGGAAGGTGCTACAGGCAGTGGTGGCTCCCTAAAGCCCTTGGTCGTTGGCATTCCTCCATGTGTATGCTGTCAGGATGACAAGGGGAAGACAGGAATTAGGTCCTACCTGTTAATTCCTTTTCTTGAAGTCATCCTGACAGCATAGGGGCTTTTCCCTCCCCTTCGGTTATTTTTTACGTGAAGTAACGTATTGTACTATGATTTCTATATTAAAAATGATTGATTAAGCAAAGCCGGGTCACTGTAGTTATTTGGTACACACTGGTGAGCCGGTGGTGGGAGTTGCCTTTTGTATTTTCCGCTTCCTGTCCCAACAGGTGTCCAGCTGACAACCTCCATGTGTATGTTGTCAGGATGACTTCAAGAAAAGGAATTAACAGGTAGGACCTAATTCCTGTCTTTTCATTTTTCTTGCCCCATTGTAGGACTTTGCATTTCTTCTTGTTAAATACCATTCTGTTAGTTGCTACCCACTGTTCAAGCTTTTCTACATCTTTTTGAATAATCAAATTTGCCAACGACCCAAAGCTAGGAGGGACCGCTAACACTAGAGAAGATAATGAGTAATTTCCCCTCAATGCCCTTCTCCAGATCAACATTTATAAAAATGTTGAACACTGGGCCCAGGACAGAGCCTTGTTGTACCCCACTTGATGCATTCTTCCAATTGAGTACAATCACTCAGCCAGTTGTGAATCCACTTAACAGTTGCCTTGTCAATCCGATATTTGGTATTTCTTTTCAATAAGTCACATGCTTTACTAAAGTCAAGCTAACCTATATCTACTGCATTTCTCTGATCAACCCAGTCAGTGATTCTGTCATGGAAGGAAATTAGATTTGTTTGGCATGACTTGTTTGCTACAAACCCATGTTGACTCTGGTTAATTATTCCATTCTCATGCAAGTGCTTGCATACATGCTGTTTAATTATTTCTTCAAAGATCTTTCCCGGTATAGAATTCAGGCTCACAGGCCTGTAGTTTCCTGGATCCACCTTTTTTTCCTTTTTGAAGATCGGGACAACAATTTGCCCTTTTCCAATCTTCTGGGACTTCTCTTGTTCTCCAGGAATTTCCAAAGATTATGGCGAGTAGTTCAGCAACTACCTCTGCTGCTTCCATTAGTATCCTAGGATGTAATTGTGCTTTGAGAGTCTAATTTCGCAATATTTCCCAACCTTCTTGGACATTTCTGTCCTTAAGAACATCCAGCTATTGGATTCTTCCTACCCTCTTTCTGAGTTCATTAAAATCTGCCTTTCTGAAATTCAACCTGAGGTGTGAGTCTTCTCCGGTCTTCCTGCCCTTGTTTTCCAAAATTCAATGATAGCATGATCGCTGCCTCCTAAAGTCCCAGCTAATCATACGTCCTCAACCATTTCCTCCCTGTTGGTAAGAATAAGGTCCAAGATAGCCATTCCCCTTGTTTTCTCTTGTACCTTTTGGAAGATAAAGTTGTCAGCAAGAGTGGATAAGAATTTGTTGGAATTTTTTGGATGTTCTTTCTTTCCACTTCTAAAAGTAAGGTTCTCAAATGTATTAATTAGTTGTTTATTTTTGCCTGGCGTTTCACTTCCGTTCCCATATTGTTCTAGTTTAAGGCTCTCCTGGTAAGTGTAGAAAAGCATCCACAAATATATGCTTACCTGTTTTTGAAAAGTGCAACCCGTCTCTAGCAAGCAGTCCATCATATAGGTAATTGGCTCCATGGTCTAGAAATACAAATCTTTGCTGACAGCACCATTGACATAGCCAGTTGTTTACCTCTAGAATCCTATTCCATCTTCTTATTCCATCGTCTCGACCACCTGTGCTCCTAGTTCCTTCATCTTCTGAGATCCTCAAAGTCCCTACATCTGTAGTGTTCTGTAGGACTGAAAAGTTTTGATAACCTATCAGACACATCTTTGTTTTATGCACCTGGAAGACAGCACACCTCTTAGGTTAGGTAATGTCAAGTTTGCAGACGGGGCCTTTGTTTGTCTCAATAGGGAATCCCCCAAAACCACCACTCTCCTTTTCTTCTTCACAACTACACTTTTTTTTTCTCCATTAAAGAGGGCTCTGTGCATATTACACGGTTCTTTGTGGGTAGAGTCATTTCTTGCTGTACCCCTTCATTGTTCTCCTGCATAAGAACCTGGTACCGGATCCTGAGCAGTGTGGGTACTGACTGTCTTTAGATTCTCCTGCTGCTTCTTTGGGCCACATGCTTTCATTTCTCTGCTTCCGCAGATACACTGATCATTTCTTTTCCTTCAACATTTTGAAGATTTTTTTTTTCTTCTCTGTCAAGGAAATCCTCATCTTACGTAATGAGTTTCAATGTAGCTATTTTCTCATGAAGATTTTGCACCTTTTTCTCCCGTAGAGATACAACCTTGCATTTCTGGCAGGTGAAGTTTGGCTTTTCCACTGGTAGGTCTGTAAACATATAGTATATGTTGCAGCTCACCATATGGCTTCTCTTCTTTTCCATGTTGTCAGTTGATGTCCACTTCTAAATGTCTAAAAGTCAAGAATTGTAGTGAAGATATATACCTATAGGATAATACGCTGGTCTGGCAATGTCCTCCGAGGAGCTAGACCTGGCTAATCCCAGCAATCCTCATACTCAGTGACTGTTCACTCCTGCCAGAATGCACAGGGAATATGTAAATCTTCCTGCTGCTTCAGTCTCTGTTCTGTTGATGTCTTTACATGCAGCTAGACCAGGCTAATCCCATCAATCGTCCTGCTCACAGTGACTCTTCACTCATCCTAGAATGCACAGGGAACATGTGAATGATCTTCCTGCAGCTCCAATCCCTGGTCTGCTGATCTCCTCAGAGCAGATAGACCCGGCTAATCAAAAACTGTGTGGTAAAAAAATGCAGTACATTCCTAGATTAATTTGTTAAGGGGACTACTTTTCAAACTGGGGTCATTTGTTGACGTTCTCTATCATTTTGGCACTTCAAATGCTCTACAAGTGTGCAATAGGGCCCGAAACACCTTCAAGCTACATTTCTGTTCTGAAAGCCACTGTCTGCTCCTTTCGTGCATACAGACATAAGTTTGGGCCACAACGGGTATGTTTCTGAACACAGGACAAACGGGTTTCTATTTTGGGATGCAAATCCTAATTTTCTTAAGCACTATAGAAAAACCAGTCTTTAAAATTACATATTTACAAAAATGTGAAATTCTATTCTTCTCCTATAAATTGCATTAATTCCTGAAAAAAAATTGTGGTGTTAAAAAGGGCTGTATTTTTTTTAAATGGGGTAATTTGTGCGGTTATCTATAATTCTGACACCTATGAGCCTTTGCAGTCTTGGCTTGGTGTAGGAAAACAAAATGTTCCTCAAAATTTTAATGACTAATGTTAAAGGGGTTGTCCCGAGGCAGCAAGTGGGTCTATACACTTCTGCATGGCCATAATAATGCACTTTGTAATGTACATTGTGCATTAATTATGAGCCATACAGAAGTTATAAAAAGTTTTATACTTACCTGCTCCGTTGCTGGCGTCCTCGTCTCCATGGTGCCGACTAATTTTCGCCCTCCGATGGCCAAATTAGCCGCGCTTGCGCAGTCCGGGTCTTCTTTTCTGAATGGGGCTCCGTGTAGCTCCGTGTAGCTCCGCCCCCTCACGTGCCGATTCCAGCCAATCAGGAGGCTGGAATCGGCAATGGACCGCACAGAAGCCCTGCGGTCCATGAAGACAGAGGATCCCGGCGGCCATCTTCAGCAGGTGAGTATGAAGACGCCGGACCGCCGGGATTCAGGTAAGCGCTGTGCGGGTGGTTTTTTTAACCCCTGCATCGGGGTTGTCTCGCGCCGAACGGGGGGGGGGTTTAAAAAAAACAAAAACCCGTTTCGGCGTGTTAAATTTGTATGGCTACTAAATGGTTAAAAAAGCTAAACCTTTTAAAATGTGTTTTCAAAATAAAGTAAACAGATGGAAATATATATCTTATCAAAAATTTGTACAGTATGTTTGCACATATTGCAGTTGTAAATTTAAATATTCTCAATGTTGGTGCTTTTAATAAATATACACATTCTATTGGTCTATTTTTACCACCTAAATACAATATGCGGCAAAAAAACAATGTCAGAATTACTTCGATATGCAAAACCTTTAGACCTCTTTCACACGGGCAACAGCAATAGTGCTGTGAGGATATCACAGCTGTGTTCTGTGTGATTTTTGTAGCGCGCTTGCCAGGATTTTAGGGGCTTGAAGTATAAGCCATACCCTGAAAATAAACCTTATCTGCATTAAAAAACAAAACAAAAAAACAATACATTACCTAACAGGCACTGTCCGCTCCGCCATACTTCTCCGGAGCTTCGGCACATATTTGCAGTCTTCAGCCAGCATGTTCTGGCCCTCCGGGAAGCGCTGGCTCTGACTTGGTTCTCGAGCGCCGCAGCTCAGCCAATCACTGCAGTGCTCATTGAACCAACCACAGTCATCGCATTGAATGGCTGTGATTGGTTCAAGCCCTGCAGTGATTGGTTCTCGAGTGCTACAGCTCAGCCACTGCCAGTGATTCCTGGAGGCAGGGTTTTGAGAAACCCCTAAGCAGGAAGCGCTGGCTGAAGACTACAAACAAGTGCTGTGGAGGGAAAGCGGAGCGGACAGCGCCTGTTAGCTAATGTATTATTTCATTTTTTTTAATGCAGTTAGTGTTTATTTTAGTGCTCAAACAGTAGGACTTCGTACTGTAAAGGTTTTCGTGTGATGCGATGTAACACAAAGGAAGACTCCAAAGGGAAACATGGACTACAAAACACCACAAATCGCTGCTGTATGGACAATGTCGCAATTCTTTTTTTCTCGCAATGTAGCAACCTACAAAATATCACTCATGTGAAGGAACCCATTAGAAAGCATGGGCTTCACATATGTGCGATTTGTAGCACTGCCGCATCGCGAAAAAGAGTTATTCTATGTAAAGTGACACATGTCAGATTTCCAAAATTTTGGCCTGGTCATTAAAGGGGTTGTCCCGCAACAGCAAGTGGGGTTATGCACTTCAGTATGGCCATATTAATGCACTTTGTAATATACATCGTGCATTAAATATTGGCCATACAGAAGTTATACACTTACCCCCTCCGGTGCTGGCGTCCCCGTCTCCATGGCGACGATGAAGCCTCCTCTCTGGTCGCAAGAACAGCCGCGCGCGCAGGGTGAAATCCTCCGCTGGATGTGTCCCGGCTCACGAGCTGCGTCCTGGCTCCTCCCTCTTCTCCGCGTCATCGTAGCTCCGCCTCCGTCACGTGGTGCCGATCAGCCAATGAGGTGGCTGTAATCGGCAGTGGAACGCAAGACTGGAGAACAAAATCCACTGTGCACCATGGGAGAAGACCCGCGGTGCACCGTGGGAGAAGACCAGCGGCGCCATCTTTGAAAGAAGAAAAGAAGAATCTTCAAAGCTGCAGAACGGGGATGCAGGTAAGCGAATTTAAAAAAAATAATAACAAATGGATGCTTTTTAACTGTGCACTAAGTGGGGGTCTGTTTAAAAAAAAAAAATTTTTGGATTTCGGCGAAGGACAACCCCTTTAAGGTGCAAACCGGCTTGGTCACTAAGAATGGAAATAGTATGCTTCAAAGAATGGAATGGCCTGTATAATCTTCTATTTGTATGATACTATATGCCAGAGGCAATAAATTCTAAATTGAGTTCTTAAAGTACAACTTGTATTATATACTGAAAAAAAACACTATATACTTTTTTAAATTCCATATCACCCACTGTTGACAGTATCGATGCAACAAACATTTGCCTGCATGTGTCTACAGATCCATAAGGGCAGGTATAATGAGCCAAAACTGCCCTCCCTAGAAAGTACAAGGCTGTATATAATTTGTCAGGCTCATTGGTGAAAGCTTTACATTTAGTTCCGGACCAAGCGGGTCTTGAACTGTTAATGTAAAAAAATAACTAGAAAAATTGAGGTGTTCTAAAACTTTTGACCAGTAATGTAAGTGAATATAGCAGGTAATGATAGTTAAACTGTCCCCTCCCGGTATAGGCTCAGCTAATGCTGTGCTGATTTATTATGGCAGTGGTTCCCAAACTTTTTCAGCCATAGAGCCCTTTTTAAAGCAAAAGTTTTTTGTGGAGCAATGGGAGGGGCTAGGGGCATGGCTTAACATGACATATGATTTTACCTCCGTCCTTATAAAAAGGACAGGGCTGTTTAAAAAATTTAAAAAAAAATAGAAATCAGGGAGGAACACTGGAGCACTGGATGGGCTATTGATATACACTATTTTTAAAATTGATTCAATTCTGCAGCATGTTAAACACCACATGTCAATGTACGCACAGGTTTTGTGCATATTTTTTCCACAGCGTGTGGATGAGATTTCCAAAATCTCTTCCACTTTGCTGCTAAGGCTACTGTAAATTCTGCAGCAAACCCCCCCCGTGTAGTAATAGTGACCCACCATATTGGTGGCCCCAGTAATAGCATCCCTTATATTGGCCCCAGTAGTAATAGTGTACCCTGTGGCATCCCCAATAGTAATAGACTCCCTTATATTGGTGGCCCCAGTAGTAATAGCATCCCCTGTTGCAACCCCAATAGTAATAGTGACCCGTTATATTGGTGGCCCCAGAAATAATGTCTCCCACACTGGCCTCAGTAATAATGGTGACCCCCCCAACAGTAGCTCCAGTAGTAATAGTGTCCCCTATGTTGGCCCAAGTACTAATAGTGGCCCTTGTAATAACACTAGGCAATGCGATTTTTGTGTCTAAGAAAAGTTTATTGTTCCTGTTAGCTTATTGTAAAATATAATGGAAAATAACTTTCATTTCAAAGAAAGTTTGATTTTGTGGTCGGGAACCTGCACTATACATATAATTTTAATCAGCAATGTGACAATCAAAGTTTTGGCTCAATAACTGTTAATGACCATTTGTTTGTTATCCAAATAATGTGTGAAAACCACTGATTTCCGGGACACAAAAAAAAAATAATTTTTTTTTTTTGCCTAGTGTAATAATAACTCCACAGTAGCCCAAGTTGTAATATTAACCCCATATTAGCCTCAGTAGTTATAGTGACCCCACAGTAGCCCCAGTAGTAATATTAACCCCACTGAACCCTTGTGATAATAGTAACCCCGCAGTAGCCCCAGAGGTAATAGTAACCCTGCAGTAGCCCCACAGTGGTAATATTAACTCCGCAGTAGCAACACTGTGTTCAGTGATGAGGGGACTCCCCGCTGGAATGAAGGAATTCCTTCAAGCTGCTGCCACCGGCCCCATTGAGAACAATGGAAAATGATCACTATCTCCTGCAGTGGCTGTGAGAGCTACGGCAGGAGATTCCTTCAGCCCTGTTGTGATGTGAGGTTGTTTCCGTGTGAAAATGCCTCGCATCAAGGGCTTTTCACAAGCATTGCGAGAGCGATATCTCGCCAGTGTGCAAGAGTGATATAGAAAAAGACCTGGGTACTAGTTGACTGTAGACTTAGCTGGATCAACCAGGGGGAGGGAGGGTTCAACATATGTCTTTATTCAGCCTTGCATACTATGTTACATCAAGCAATGTGAACATAGGTCAATTTGTAATATGTGGATATGAAGGGGTTAAGGTCTTTAAACATGGTTTGTGTATATTATGCAGCTGTGGAAGAAAAGGTTGTTCCCTTTATTCGGAAAGTATCAACCTTGGAACTTTGCTATGAGTAAGGGTTCTCTCATATGGGTGTTTTATTACCGTATATTACACACATGAGTTTGTGTGCATAATACGCGGTAACTAGCTTTACATTACTTTCAATGGCCACTCTCATGCACAGCACGCGAAATGCGTGTAAAGAAAAAACTCTGACATTCTCTATGCTGCTGCTGCTTCTTGGCCGGCAGTTTGGCGGAGGTGGTCGTTATTCCCACTGGCAGGGCAGTGTCCTTGCACTGTCCTGCCCTCTGTCCAAGCCTCCCCGCTGCAGCTGTATACTCCCCGGTGGCTGTACCGTCACACGTGCGCTCCTTGTACCTCCCCCACTGTCGCCGGTCACAAAGCAGCACTAACAGCCGACGACGACACATCTCACCGCTGCTGGCATCCGTGCGGGAGAAGGCAGCAGAGACCGTTGCCAGGCCCCACATGTGAGTGCTGCTTTGGGGGAGGACCGTTTTGGGACCGCTGGCGACCTGTATGGGTATTATTTCGGGCACACACGCAGCATACTGCAGGACAGTTGTGCTGTAACATAACATTAACATTATCTTGGTTTAAGAGGGTATGCATGTCAATTCAAAATGCAGAAAAAATGGATGCTGTTTTCAATTCTCAGATCTAAATTTGAAATGTTGAAAAATTCTTAACTTTGGGAATAATCACATTTAAATTTTTCAAATAACTGATTCATACAATCTGTCCAATATATCGACGTAGTAAGATAAACCAGTACTATAAACGATCAGTTTGTGTATGATGGCTGAACGGTACTGTGTTGCACTGTACATGGAAGATACTGTAATACTGATTTTGATGACCTTTCTTATATTACTAACCCTAATAAAATATGTATATGATATGTATAAAGCGCGGTCTTTTTAATTACCATCATCGGAGTGGACAATTTGAAAGTTCTTGATGGAAGGGTGTGTGACACGCCCATGAAAATTCAAAACATAAGACTGTGTTTCATCATTCCAAACTGGGCTCTTGTTATGTAACTCTATCACGTTTTCCATGTTCTTGTTCTGCCATCGTTGAAGTAGTCCATCATTATCCTGTTAGAAAAACATTTGATTAAACTTTTAGATTCTTACAAGTTGTACTTTTCTGATATCTTAACACAGGCATTTTTCTTTTATATGGTTTTTATACAGTTTTTTATGTCATACTGCTTGGTATTGTTTTGGGGTGTATATGTGATAATTTTGCATTTTATTTTGTTTTGGAATGGAGGGGACCAAAAAGCTGTGTTCTGACACTGCAGGGGTTTTTTTTTTATGGCACAGTGGCATAAACAACATTTTATTTTATTACTTTGCGTTATTTCAGATATGGTAATACCAATTAAATTTATTTATTGTTTATATTTGTTTCTAAAAACATGAGAAAAGGTTAATCTTTAACTTTTAAAGGGAAACTCAAGCAAATACACATTTTCCATCCCAGCCCCTGATTGCCTGTCACACTCTAGAGATCTCCTCTGTGTATTCCAGCCATTTCTTTGCAATACAACCATCTATGTGATACTTAGGCCCAATGCCCACAGATAGACTTGAATTGCGGAATTGCGATCTGCAGTTCAAGCCGCCCATAGAGAAACATGGGCTTCCGTAGCTGAATCAAAGCATGCAGACTTGTTTTGCGGACCTTTGTCCGGAAAAAATAAATTGCAGCATGCTCTACTTCCGTGCAGTTCCTGTACGGACAGCTACCAGTGAAGTTCCGTGGGAAAGCAGGAGTTTAAAAAAAACCTCCACTGCGCATTGCAGTGGCGCGCCGTCCGATTCTTCCGCACACATCTGCAGTGAAGAAGATAGAAGACCTGGACGGCTAAGCAAAAGACCTGCAGGGTCCTCTGCTGCAGGTAGGTTTGGATTCCGCTGAGGGCTTCCACATGCGGAATTTGATCCACTCGGGGACTTAAGGCCTTAGGCCACCTGCACACGAACAGATTTGCATTGTGGAATCTGCGTTTGGCATCCACGCCACAGATGCACAGCAAATACCATTCATAGCATGCTATGGAAAATCGCTTCTTCCTGCACACTTGCGGAAATCGCAATTGGAGGAGGAGAAATTGCAGCATGCTCTATTATCGTGTGGTGTTGGCATTGACGGTTTCCATTGAATTCACTGGAAGCCAACTGTCCCGTGGCCTGTCAACAATTGACATTGTGGATTAGTCACGGGTACCTGCATCATCACCTAGCGCCTGCACAGGAAAAATAAACATATTTTTTAAAAATCTGTATTGCGTATGTCTGACGACGTCTCCCCGCAGCCATCCACAGTATAGAAAAAGAACAGAAGACTCAGGTACGCAGGGTCAACTGTTGGATTCCACTGCGGGCTCCCGCATGTGGAATTCAACCCATTCGTGTGCAGGCGACCTTATCAAGCACTATCTTGAGACTGAGATCTTTTACTTTGTTTCTCATTATTACCTTCTATATTCACTTAAATGAGCTATAGACCATTAGTATAAAGTCAGGAGGATGTGTAATTTTCTCTATTATAACTATAACAGAGGCTGTGTGATCATTCTCAGTAATTGTGACTGGAGAGTCTGTACCACCCTCTTCCCAGTTTCTTTGGCAAGGATCATGTAATAGCATAACCAAGGTGACCAGATGTCTGAATTTAGGTGAGACAGTCCCGCTTTGGGACCCTGTGTCCCGCTTTCCCCTAGGACCCTGATGGGACACAATTTGTCCCACTTTCGGGACATCGGGCCACCATTATTATGATTACCAGCCGGGGTGCCACTGTTTGCTGGATGGTAATCACTCTGCTATGCCGCAGCCGGATGCACACACTGATGGCAGTGTGTGCAAGAGGAGAGCAGAAGGGAGGAGGCACTGCGGTGGGCACACACACTTCTGCCCGCAGCAGCACTGTGAAGAGCAGCGGCAGAGGGTGAGCATATGGGTTTCAGTTAAAGGGGATTTGTCATAAAAAAAATATTCTATACTCTCCCATTCCTTCACAGGCAGTCTTCTTAAGGCAACTTCTCCAACCTAAACTTCTGCACCTCCAGCTGGCCGGCTTGTTATGGAGCGTGCATTCCTCACACACTACTTCCTGCAAGTCAGTGACGTAGCCTTCAATGGCTAAGAAGGAATGCTGATCTATTGCAAAATCCTGTTCTGGACTGTGAACTGTGACATAGAACACATTGCCAAGCAGGAAGGAGACTGCCTGTGAATGTATGTAACGTCACAGGAAGCAGAGGAATCAGCCAACTGGAAGTGAGGTGACCCCCCCCCCCCCCCCCGCCAGACTGCAGGAAACAGGAGGAGATAGGTGAGGTGAAGATCTGGTAAGTAGACTGACAGGGGAGGAATAGGTAAGTATAGAATTTTTCTTTTTTAATGACAGAACCCCTTTAACGGTTCCCAGCGATGCCACACCTGAGCAGGCCGCTGGGAACCGTAAGCCGTGGAGTGATGACAGAGGGAAGCCTTCAGAAATGGTGAAGGGGAGCACCGCATAGTATGAAATCGGCTGCGGATATGCAGCTGATTTCCAGTCAAAATCCGCACCAATGGTACAAATTTGGGATGATTTTGGATGCAGAAATGCTGCAGAATTTGCTCCCTATCATTTGAAATGGGCCTGTATATTTTATAACGATGGGGGCGAAAATCATACATCTACATAAGCCTCGCCCCTGATCACAGCCCTTTGTCGCGCTTTGACCCTGGGAAAATCTGGTCAACTTAGCATAATGCAAACTGAAAATTTCACTAAAAAATGATTGTCTAACACCAAATAGATCTGAGCTGTTCAGAATTGAGATCACATTATAATCTGAGGAAAAAAAAGCCAAGAATTTTAGAGAACAAAATAACTAACCAAGGTAATAGCTAACTTAGATATACTGTATATGCTGGGGCAGATAGCTACCTCATAAATACATTTATTAAAAAAAAGAAAGCACAGAAGTGGCCCATTAATATTATTTTTACAGTTAGTTTTGTGTCCTAGTGGGATTTGAATATGAAATCTCTTGATTGCTTGTACGATACACTCCAATACCTATACGTAACTGCAGCTGTTATTGTTACCCTGATCCATTCTCATTTTGACTACTGTAACTCATTACTAATCAGCCTTTTCCCTTCTTAACTTCTCTATTCAATCTATTCTGCGTGCAGAATCCAGGCTAATCATTCTGTCCATAAGCTACACTGATGCTCTGCGGTGTGCTAGTCACTGAACTGGTTGCCTTTCCACTAAAGAAACTATTTAAAAACTCATCACTCTGATCCATAAGGCTCTCCATAGGGCTGCACCACTTTATATATCATACTTCTTCTTCTTTGTGTCGGGCCTAATTGTGTTCTCCATTTTGTAGTTGTCTTAGACTAAATTCCTCTATAATCCAAACTCCCCAAGCCAGTCTTCAAAACGTTTTGTGATTTGGACCATTTTTCTGGAATGCACTACCCCAGACAATGAGGTAATCATCAATATGACCAGTTTTAAGCATTCCCTAAAAGCACATCTCTTTAGGGAAGCCTTTCACATTCCCTAATCTAACTTTCCTCAGTTTAGCCTTCTTGTACATGCTGCCATTAGCCGCGCTCCTTCATTCAACAGTATCCTCCACATCCCATGTACTTATAGGAACTTCATATGTATATGCACAGATATTGGGTCATGCAGCTTTATGTATATTTGATTTTTGCATCATTGAATATAGACAAATAGACAGGTAACCTGCAATTTACAGCTTCCTAGCTCAATCTTTTCTGGGTAAGGCTCAATACTTATCAGCACCCCTTCGTACTATTCTATTTAGAAAAAGATGGCTGGTCTGGTATAGAGAACAAGTCCATTTACTTGTAAGGGTGGCCCACATGCAGGACAATTATATAATAATAAGTTGAGCAAACAAAAACCCTATTGTAGGCATAAGTGTTTCTTTTTTCCTTTAGCTTTAGTCACAGCTTCTGTACGAAGACGCTAATAAGTACATGAGAGTGGAGAGGTGCACATTTTTTAGGGGGGTAGTTTTTTTTAAATTTATTTACTTAATTTTTAAAATCTCTCATTATTTATTTAAGTTTTTTTGTGTGTATGTGTATATATATATATATATATTTTTTTTTTTTACTCTGGGACACAGATTAACAGGGAACATATCTATATGTTCCCTGCTGTCCCCACATACAGACCACCGATAACAGTGATCTAATGGTAACAGCCCATTAGATCATTGTTAGCAGTGACTTGTAGTCAGACATGCAAAGAAAATGCACATTGCGTCCTCTCTGCATGCCTGCAGTAATAGAAACACTTCTCATGGATCCATGGCTGCCAAATAGGTGCAAGTTTTTCACCCTTGCTGTCCAACCTTTATATGTTGTGGTGGGAGGAGTGCTATCTCCTCCCATAATCCATGCCACTGGTCTATCAGGTGCTATTGGAGGCATATAAATGACCTCTTCATAATATGACTAGCTTTACATGACATTTGTACACCATTTCATTTCTTACATTAACTCTAAAGATAATTTATCTTTCACCTTACAATATAATTTATTCATTGTTTTTTTCAGGTTTTTGCCTGCCAGTGACTTTTTCTTAGGTAAAATTCATACCAATTTAGACAGGAAACCAACCTCTGGCAACATTTTGCTACATGCTAAGATTTGCCATACTTCACATGAAAGTGTGGGAGAAGTTCATTAGAGTTACCAGTCTCATGGCAGTGGGCGTGGCCTATAGCGTGATGTGAGCAATGGAGACACACCAGGAGAGCTCCTACCTGTTATGCTAGATTTCTTACTGGGGCAGTGTTTCTAACTCTGCTGTGCTGGCTGCTTTGCTGGTCCCTGGGATTTTGGTTGTGCTGTACCATGGTTCCTGTTATAGAGGAGCAGTGATAGCAGAGGTTGGTCTGTTGTAAGGCATAACTGAGCTGTGGTGACGAGGAGGAAAGCAGCTGGTGGTGCACATGCGCTTCATGATGGCGCTCAGGTGCAGGTTGCTGTGAATGCTTTGCACCATGAGACTGCCCATACAACATTGGAGGCAATGTCAAGCATTGAGGTGGGTGATCATGTGGAATGCACGGAACGCTTTGATCATTCTCATCGCTTTACTGAGAGATGCCACAATGCGGTGAATACATTGCTGGTATTTGCTCATTCAACTCCTTGTGCAAAACCGGTAAGATGGCACCGGCAGTGCTGCCGGCAGCACACGTGGTCCCCGACACACAGTGGGAGCAGCGGGAGAGCACAGAGCCGTGCGGGCTGATAGGCGGCGGCTCAGCTGAGGTGGCTACTGTGAAAACTAGCCCAACAATGGGCGGACAGGCCAGCGGAGAGTACGCTCCCAGGAGGAGGGAGGTGAGAGGCCTCAGGGAAAGCACGTGTGAAGTGCAAGGAGAGGAGGAGGCGCATGGTGCAATAGACCCAGAGGAGCCTGGAGCAGCAGGTGAGCTGCCGGACTGGGGGGAGAAGAGGAGGTGGCCCAGCAGCAGCAACACAAGGACATCCTCAGAGGCATGCCAGCACCCAGTAGATCCCCATCACCTCCCCCACTCAAGGGGAAGATTGGAGCCCAAGTGATGAGAGGCCTGAGCCCAGCAAACCGATGAAGATAAGTGACCCCCCACATCCATCCCCAGGGGTAGAGTCCCTTAAAGCAACCCAGAGTGTGTTAAAAGATCATACCAGCACCCATATGAACTCACCTGCGCAGTCCCAGAAACTAAGCAGCTCTGAGATCCAGGAGCACACGGGAATGGCCCAGAGCCCAGAGACTTGTCCAGGAGCGAGTCCTATCCCTCCCTCCCCTAAGACTATAACACAACACTGCAACACAGCAAGTTTGCCGCCCCAGCAAAGCAAAGAGAGAGCACCTCCTGATAGCGAGCTAGCCTCTTCATTTGCTCTGCTGAAATACCCACAGCAGTTGCCGACTCCACTCCCACAAAGGGTTGACCGAAAGTTTAGAGAGAAGCTTGTAGCCACACAGGAGGTGACCAGGACCACCGGCCATAAGCCACACATTGACGTGGCCGAACCGACCCACCCCTCTGCTGCACCCACAAACAATCGAAAAGGGATTCTATCATCTGCCCCACAGGCTGGTTCAAATCTCTCCACTCAATCCAACTCAGTACACGGAGAAAGGGATGATTGGGACTGGAAGGAACACCTGAGGGTTATGCCGACCCAGCACTATATCGATATCTTTCATAAGTTGGAATCTGCACGTAAAAAGGACGTTGTGACCCCTCAACAACAAATTCAGCAAGTGGGTCAGAGAGTTGAAACCATGGAAGAAGTGCAAGAGAAAATCGTTGAGAATATAGACTCCCATACACAGGAGCTACACTCTCACTCTCAGCAAATCTCTGAGTTGCTTTCCCTCATTGACGACTTGGAAAACCGCCATCAGAGAAGTAACCTGCGAATCAGATGCCTTTACGGAGGACATCGAACCGTCACAACTAGAATCGTGGGCTCAGAATTTCTTCAATAGTATACTAAAGTGGCAGATACAATGTTAGAAATGGACAGAATCCATAGGTCGCCAGGCCGAAACCATCCAATTCAAGCAGACCGAGAGACATAGCCTGCAGAATACATTTCGACAAAGATAGGGACTTAATCCTACAAAAAGCCCGTGTCCTGAAGGATATTACATTCAAGGGAGAGAAGATCATGATCCTGCTGGATCTCTCCCACGGTATCCTCCTTTTATGCATCCAAGAATGGCAGGTCTGTAAGTTTTAGGGGCCTAGGAGAGCTTCCTAAGTCTCTGGGGACCCTCGTGCTGCCTTCTGTCCAACTACCACACTGGCCGTCTTCATGTTCACTGCCGATGCCGCCTCCCCAGAGACCTGGCAATCAGTAACAAGAAGGCCACGATGTCAACGTAGAGCTTCACACTGCAGCGAGAGAGGAGAAGCCAGAAGCGATTTCAGAGACTGATTCCCAACAGGAGTGCCTCTTTCTCTCTTTTTTCTTTCTTTTGTCTTTCTTTGCCTTTAATTAGGACTGTTCACTCCGAGTTAACTGGGGCCAACAAACCAAGGTCAGGTCGGGGCGTGGTCACAGGCAGCAATTTGTTCCGTTAGCTCCACTAGTTGGAAATTTAATCCAGTGGTGGGTCTGGGTGCAGGAGGGGGTGAATCTCCTCCGAGTCTTCACCTTCCATGATAGGGTAGACAGCGAGCTCAGCTGTTATTCACTGCCAACCTAGGGCAGTTTTCTAGTGAGCACTCAGCACTACCCCTTGTGGTTCCATGGGCCTGACCCCTTGAGGAAGGCGGGCGGAGTCTCCATTGCTCTGCATAGATCTCTCCAGCACCAGGTTATTGACTCCATGACAGACCCTGGGGGTAGATTCATTTTTCTAAAGCTCAAAGTGATAGGCATTGTGTTTACCTTTGTTAACATATTTCTCCCCAACCAGAACCAGATGGCACATGCTACAAGATTTCTGAAAAGTCTGTTCACAGTTCGCAGAAGATTCGCGGATCGTCCTGTGGGGAGATTTTAACTTGGCGTTGGACCCAGTCGCAGATATATCTTCTGGTAACTCCTCCATCTCTCAGGCAGCAATACATGCTTTTAGGAAAACTCTAGACTCACTACATTTAGTAGACCTCTGGAGAATCCTACATCTGGGCATCAGGGACTACACTTTCCACTCAGCTGCTTACAACTCCTACAGCAGACTAGACTAGCTCCTGGTTTTCCATAGCCTGCTGGACTGTGCCCCGACTTGTTCACATGGGGACCTTCTGTGCTCTTATCACTCTTCTGTGTATGGGAGTCTCTCGGGCTGGGAAAAGGTACCTAGGTGTCACTCGTGGAGGCTCAATGACAACCTCCTCAGGGACCCTATCTGTGTCTTGGAGGTTAGAAAAGCAGTTGAGGAGTTTGTAGTGACTCATCAGACCGAACCAACTCAGGCTCCAGTAAAATGGGAGTCTCTGAAATGCGTGTTGAGGGGGGTATTGATCTCACAGGGGGCTAGACTTAAAAAAGAAGTCGGCTGCTCTGAGGACTAAGGAGACTGCCAATAACCATCAACAAAATGATGCTCTCTGGGCTGATATTTCATCTGTCAGACAGCAAATCTTAGTGATACTCGACCAGTGCTCATTGAACCTTTGGGATAGGCTAAGGAGAGGGTCCTTTGAGTATAGGGACAAGTGTGGCAGTCGATTGTCAAGAACACTACAACCTAGGGGACCGCTCACTTTTGTCCCTAAGATCCAGTCAAGCTGGGGAGACTTGGTGCACACCACCATGGATATACTAGAAGAGTTTAGAGGCTATTATAGCAAGTTACACAATATCGGAGCGGACTCCTAAATAGTTGGGGAGCAATGCACAAGAGAAATAGACTCGTACTTGTCTGAACATGCCCCCAGGAAGCTAGCACCTACTGTCATGGGAGACTTGGAGCTGGATTTCGCACTGCAGGAGCTGGCCGAAATTATAAAAAATCTGAAGGTGGGCAAGAGTCTCGGGCCGGACGGTTTCACTGCTAGATTTTATAAATTATTTAAAATGGAGCTTTCTCCAATTGCGTTGGAGGCATTCAATTCTGTTAAAAGGGGCCACCCCTTCCCGCCACAAGCTCTTCAGGCTCATATTACGGTCATACCTAAACGGGCAAAGACCTCTCGGCCTTTGGGAGCTACAGGCAGATATCACTGATCAATGTAGACATCAAGATGTTCGCAAAACGTATCGCCAACAGACTCCTAAGTGTGATACCACGCCTGATACATGGGGAGCAAGTGGGTTTTGTCCCGGGCAGAGAGGCAAGGGACAATACCATCAAGACATTATCCTTAATAGTCAGGGCGAGGACCCTGAGTTTCCCCTTATGCCTCCTAGCCATTGATGCTGAAAAGAATCAGAATCCCTCGGCCAGGATCAGAGTGAATGGGGTGTTGTCTAAGGCGTTTCGGATGGGGAACAGAACCAGGCAAGGGTGCCCACTGTCTCCCTTCATGAAGGCTCTTGCCAATGCCATCCGGAGCAATGAGTCGATCAAGGGGTTCAGGATCGGCCACAAAATAGCGCTCTTTGCAGACGACCTGCTCCTCTATCCAATCCCCGGGTCAGTATGGCGGTCCTGCTCAAGGAGCTTTAAATATTCAGGAGAGTCACTAACTATAAAATCAACGCAAAAAAGTCGGAGGTGTTGAACGTCTCACTCCCACAGGCCAAAGCCTCACACCTAGAGGCTACGTTTCCCTTTCATTGGAGTGTGTCCCATATCAAATACTTAGGTATCCAACTAACGACCGACATCTTTCAGGCCTTCAAACTGAATTTTGTCCCCTTTGCCACAAATCTTGAGGGACCTAGGTAAAGCAGGGCCAAATTCCTATATCTGTGTCAAACAATCCCGATTGGGCTACCCAGGGTGTACCTAAAAAAATTGAGGTTGTTGATTACGGACTTTATATGGAGGGGACATAAAACACGCATGCGCTTTTTACTCCTGGCAGAGGAATGAACGAGTGGGGGTGGAGTGGTTTCAGCCTCCCAGACTTATCCCTTTATTACAGGGCCAATATCTCTAACTGTGTTCTGGATATTTTCAAAAATAGGGCCTCGAAACTATTGGTGGAGGTGGAGCATTAGGAGAACCGGACAGCATATATGGGGCCTTCTGGATTTCCCCGAAATGTATCAAATTTCTGCCTAACATTTCCCCATTCTGTCTTCAATTCATTAAGCCGTGGGCGGGCTTCGCGGCTGCAGGCGGACTTGTTACGGTATCGGGACCGGGGCTACGCTTAGATACTCCACTCTTCTGGCTCTTCCGGTCAACTCGATCCCCAGACTGAGAGACATCCTGACGCAGTCCAGCCTAAAACCAATGTCTGACATTCTGGGAGAGAATTCACCACAGTCGGGGGCTTGGCTTCAATACCTTCAGCTGAAGGAATTTGTGAGCACGCTGACACCCAGGGAGAATCTGACTGCACCCCTTACAGGCTTTGAGGAGTTGTGCACCTCCCCTTTTTCTCCGAGGCACATGATACCAAGGCTTTACAAGTTTTTGTTGACTCGGGAGGTGGGGGAGGAGACCCCCCCCCCAAGATATGTGGAGGCCTGGGAGGAAGAGCTGGGGGGGGGGGGCTTTCAAAGGAGAGCTGGTCCAAGGTGTGGACCCAGACACATAAGCTTTCTTCCGCATGTAAGATCCAGGACCTTAACTTTAGAATAATATCAAGGTAGTATAGGGCTCCAGATCAGCTCCAGAGGATATTTCCCCAGGTCTCCTCTACCTGCTGGAGATGTAATAATAGTAGAGGCACAATGACTCACATATGGTGGGATTGCCCACCGGTCGTGATTCTATGACAGGAGGTGACATTACTTAACAACCACATCTGCCACACAGGAGTAAGGATGACCCCACAACTGGCCCAGCTTTCATTGTTTCCAGGGTCTGTGAGGGACGCCAGGTCCGGTCTCTTAAAATTCTTCATAATTGCAATTAGGAGAATCATTCCAAGGCTGTGGCGCTCCACGACAGTTCTGACTAGGGGAATGTGGGTGGAGGAACTTCATACCATCATGCACTATGACGAGTTGGGGGCTGACGACCCTGCAGCTTGGGAGGCAACACACAAGACTTGGGAGGTTTGGGTAGCTTTCAGGATCACTGACAGGTTTCAGAATTGGATAGCAGTGGGAGCGATCTGAGACCTGGTGACTCGGATTCCCTGGCGGGCCGGAACAAAACCAGTTTGAGAGATAAGCCGGTAAATGTGATGAGGGATAAGACGCTCGGGCCTCCTTCCATTCCTCTGCTTCTGCAGGTACACTGGACATTTCTTTTCCTTCAACATTTTGAAAACCTTCTTCCACTCTGTCAAGAAAATCCTCACCTTCCTTAATAAGTTTCAATGTAACTATTCTCTCCTGAAGACTTTGCACCTTTTCCTCCAGTAGAGCTTGCTTTTCTGGCAGTTGAAGTTTAGCTTTTTCTCTGGTAGGTCTGTTAACATATAGCATATGTTGCAGCTCACGAAATGCCTCCTCTCCTTTTCCATGTTGTCAGTTGATGTTCACACCCAAACTTCTAAAAGTCAAGAATTGTGGTGAAGATATATAACCTGTAAAATACTACTACGTGTACAACTTTGTGCGCCTTACGGCGCGTGGTCTGGCGATGTCCTCCAAGCAACTAGACCCGGCTAATCTCGGCAATCTTCCCGCTTACAGTGATTCTTTTCTCTTCCCAGAATGCTCAGGGAATATGCAAATAATCTTCCTGCAGCTCAAATCTCTGGTCTTGTGATGTCTTCCAAGCAGCTAGACTAGATGTCCTCATTAGCACCTTTCGAAGATGAGCTTTAGCAACTGATCTATATATACCGTATTTTTCGCCTTATAAGACGCACCAGTCTATAAGACGCACCCCCGTTTTAGAGCGGGAAAATAGGGGGAAAAAAATAATTACCTCCCCGGCGTTCTGCGGAGCTGCTGCAGGCTGTCGCTCCCTCCTGGTCCCCGGCAGAGCATTGCTTTCTGGACGCAGGGCTTGAAATCCCCGCGTCCAGAAAGCAATGCTCTGCTGGGGACCAGGAGGGAGCGACAGCCTTCAGCAGCGCCGCAGAATGCCGGGGGAGGTGAGTAATATTTTTATTTGACAGGAGAGAAATCTTCTAACTGATCGCGCTAAATAAATCTCGTCCGCGCGTTAAATTCGCGATCGCGCTAAAAATGGTGATCGGAACGAATTTTCGGCACATTCGCTTTATAAGACGGAAAAAGTGCGTCTTATAAAGCGAAAAATACGGTATATTCTTTAATCAGGTGAAAATTAATTGGAAAGAGGCACAGTCTCAACTCGCGGATCATCTGAGAGGTGTTGCAAAAAATAAGCATTGTTTTATAAAGAGGAAGATCTTTGAGGAAGGGGAACCAGGGGGATGTTTTTTGGCTTCCATAGTTAACCCCTTAGTGACACGTTTTTGCTTTTTTACATTTTCATTTTTTTCTCCCCCCTTTTAAAAAATCGTAACTCCTTTATTTATCCATCGACGTAGCTGTATGTGGGCTTGTTTTTTGCGGAATGAGTTGTATTTTTCAATGGTAGTATTTAATGTACCATATAATGTACTGAAAAACTTTAAAAAATTCTAAGTGGAGAGAAATGGAAAAAAAAATAACATTCCGCCATCTTTCAGTGCGTCTTGTTTCTATGGCGCATACACTGCAACAACAATGACATAATAACTTTATTCTGTGGGTCAGTACGATTACTACGATACCAACTTGTATAGGTTTTTTTGCTGTACTACTTTTTTAAAGATATTTAATTTTTAAAAATTATTTTCTGTCTCCATCTTCTGCGCACAATTACTTTTTTATTTTTCCGTCAATATAGTTGTTTGAGGGCTCATTTTCTGCAGTACGTCCTGTAGTTTCCATTAGTAGTATTCTAGAATACATAGGACTTTTTGATCGCTTTTTATTAGATTTTTTTCTAGGCAACGGGGTAACCAAAAAAGTGCACTTCTGGCTTTTTTTTTCTTCCTTTGGACAACTTTCACTTTGCACGGTAAATAATGTGTTACTGATAGAACGGACGTTTATGGACGCAGTTATACCAAATATGTATTTTTGTTTTATTATTTAGAATTTTTTTTATTTTAAATATGGCAAAAGGGTTTTTTGGGGGGAATTAAAAAAATTTTTTTTTTTTAAATAATAAAACTTTATTGTTCCTATTCTTACTTTTTCTATTAGTCATCCTGGGGGACAAAAGTAGCAATGCTTAGATCGCTTATGCAGTATGATGTAATGCTATAGCATTACATCATACTGTATTTTGACAGGCAGCATATCAAGCCACTCCTCAGGGATGGCTGGATAGTAGAGATGAGCAAGCACCAAAATGCTCGGGTGCTCGTTACTCGGGACGAACTTTTCGCGATGCTCGAGGGTTCGTTTTGAGTAACGAACCCCATTGAAGTCAATGGGCGACCCGAGCATTTTTGTATTTCGCCGATGCTCGCTAAGGTTTTCATGTGTGAAAATCTGGGGAATTCAAGAAAGTGATGGGAACGACACAGCAACGGATAGGGCAGGCGAGGGGCTACATGTTGGGCTGCATCTCAAGTTCACAGGTCCCACTATTAAGCCACAATAGTGGCAAGAGTGGGCCCCCCCCCCCCCTCTCAAAAACTTTTACTTCTGAAAAGCCCTCATTAGCATGGCATACCTTGGCTAAGCACAACACTACCTCCAACAAAGCACAATCACTGCCTGCATGACACTCCGCTGCCACTTCTCCTGGGTTACATGCTGCCCAACCGCCCCCCCTCGCCCCCACAGCGCACACCAAAGTGTCCCTGCGCAGCCTTCAGCTGCCCTCATGCCACACCACCCTCATGTCTATTTAGAAGTGCATCTGCCATGAGGAGGAACCGCAGGCACACACTGCAGAGGGTTGGCATGGCTAGGCAGCGACCTTCTTTAAAAGGGGCGGGGCGATAGCCCACAATGCTGTACAGAAGCAATGAGAAATAGAATCCTGTGCCACCGCCATCAGGAGCTGCACACGTGGGCATAGCAATGGGGAACCTATGTGCCACACACTATTCATTCTGTCAAGGTGTCTGCATGCCCCAGTCAGACCGCGGTTTTTTAATTCATAGACACAGGCAGGTACAACTCCCTATTGTGAAGTCCCTGTCGACCGACAGCATGGGTGGCTCCCTGGAACCCACCGGCGATACACAAAAATATCCCATTGCATTGCCCAACACAGCTGAGGTAGTAATGTCGTGCTTAATGCAGGTTGGCTTCGGCCCACACTGCATGCCCCAGTCAGACTGGGGTTCTTTAGAAGTGGAAACGGATGCATTTAGAATTCCCTGTGGACCCACAGCATGGGTCGCTCCCTGGAACCCACCGGCGGTACATAAAAATATCCCATTGCATTGCCCAACACAGCTGAGGTAGTAATGTCGTGCTTAATGCAGGTGGGCTTCGGCCCACACTGCATGCCCCAGTCAGACTGGGGTTTTTTAGAAGTGGAAACAGATGCATTTATAATTCCCTGTGGACCCACAGCATGGGTGGGTGCCAGGAAGCCACCGGCGGTACACAGAAATATCACATTGCATTGCCCAACACAGCGGATGTCACGTCAGCTGTAATGCAGGTGGGCTAAAAATTCATTTGATTACACTGTAGGCGAGGGCCCACAAAAATTGCTGTATCAACAGTACTAATGTACATCCAAAAAATTGGCCATGACCAACCAAGAGGGCAGGTGAAACCCATTAATCGCTTTGGTTAATGTGGCTTAAGTGGTAACTAGGCCTGGAGGCAGCCCAGTTTGACTAAAAATTGGTTCAAGTTAAAGTTTCAACGCTTTTAAGAGCATTGAAACATATAAAAATTGTTTAGAAAAATTATGAGTGAGCCTTGTGGCCCTAAGAAAAATTGCCCGTTCAGCGTGATTACGTGAGGTTTCAGGAGGAGGAGCAGGAGGAGGAGGAGGAATATTAGACACAGATTGATGAAGCAGAAATGTCCCCGTTTTGGATGGTGAGAGAGAACGTAGCTTCCATCCGCGGGTGCAGCCTACGTATTGCTTACGTATCGCTGCTGTCCGCTGGTGGAGAAGAGAAGTCTGGGGAAATCCAGGCTTTGTTCATCTTGATGAGTGTTAGCCTGTCGGCACTGTCGGTTGACAGGCGCGTACGCTTATCTGTGATGATTCCCCCAGCCGCACTAAACACCCTTTCCGACAAGCCGCTAGCCGCAGGACAAGCAAGCACCTCCAGGGCATACAGCGCTAGTTCAGGCCACGTGTCCAGCTTCGACACCCAGTAGTTGTAGGGGGCAGAGGCGTCACCGAGGATGGTCGTGCGATCCGCTACGTACTCCCTCACCATCCTTTTACAGTGCTCCCGCCGACTCAGCCTTGACTGGGGAGCGGTGACACAGTCTTGCTGGGGAGCCATAAAGCTGGCCAGGCCCTTAAAGACTGTTGCACTGCCTGGGCTGTACATGCTGCTCGATCTACGCACCTCCCCTGCTACCTGGCCCTCGGAACTGCGCCTTCTGCCACTAGCGCTGTCGGATGGGAATTTTACCATCAGCTTGTCCGCCAGGGTCATGTGGTATAGCAACACTCTCGAACCCCTTTCCTCTTCGGGAATGAGAGTGGGAAGGTTCTCCTTATACCGTGGATCGAGCAGTGTGTACACCCAGTAATCCGTAGTGGCCAGAATGCGTTGAATGCGAGGGTCACGAGAAAGACATCCTAACATGAAGTCAGCCATGTGTGCCAGGGTACCTGTACGCAACACATGGCTGTCCGCACTAGGAAGATCACTTTCAGGATCCTCCTCCTCCTCCTCCTCAGGCCATACACGCTGAAATGATGACAGGCAAGCAGCATGGGTACCGTCAGCAGTGGGCCAAGCTGTCTCTTCCCCCTCCTCCTCATCCTCCTCATGCTCCTCCTCCTCCTCCTCCTGAACGCGCTGAGATATAGACAGGAGGGTGCTCTGACTATCCAGCGACATACTGTCTTCCCCCAGCTCTGTTTCCGAGCGCAAAGCGGCTGCCTTTATGGTTTGCAGGGAAGTTCTCAAGATGCATAGCAGAGGAATGGTGACGCTAATGATTGCAGCATCGCCGCTCACCACCTGGGTAGACTGCTCAAAGTTTCGAAGGACCTGGCAGATGTCTGCCAACCAGGCCCACTCTTCTGAAAAGAATTGAGGAGGCTGACTCCCACTGCGCCGCCCATGTTGGAGTTGGTATTCCACTATAGCTCTACGCTGCTCATAGAGCCTAGCCAACATGTGGAGCGTAGAGTTCCACCGTGTGGGCACGTCGCACAGCAGTCGGTGCACTGGCAGATTAAACCGATGTTGCAGGGTGCGCAGGGTGGCAGCGTCCGTGTGGGACTTGCGGAAATGTGCGCAGAGCCGGCGCACCTTTACGAGCAGGTCTGACCAGCGTGGGTAGCTTTTCAGAAAGCGCTGAACCACCAAATTAAAGACGTGGGCCAGGTTGTCACACACGACCATGCCCGGTTGGAGGCTCAGCGGCGCAAGCCAACGGTCGGTCTGCTCTGTCAGACCCTGCAGCAGTTCGTGGGCCGTGTGCCTCCTATCTCCTAAGCTGAGTAGTTTCAGCACGGCCTGCTGACGCTTGCCCACCGCTGTGCTGCAACGCCGCGCGACACCGACTGCTGGCGACGTCCTGCTGCTGCTGACACATCTAGATTGCGAGACAGAGGTTGAGGAGGAGGAGGAGGAGGAGGAGGGTGCTTTAGTGGAAGAAGCATACACCGCACAACATACCACCACCGAGCTGGGGCCCGCAATTCTGGGGGTGGGTAGGACGTGAGCGGTCCCAGGCTCTGACTCTGTCCCAGCCTCCACTAAATTCACCCAATGTGCTGTCAGGGAGATGTAGTGGCCCTGCCCGCCTGTGCTTGTCCACGTGTCCGTAGTTAAGTGGACCTTGCCACTAACCGCATTGGTGAGGGCGCGTACAATGTTGCGGGAGACATGGTTGTGCAGGGCTGGGACGGCACATCGGGAAAAGTAGTGGCGACTGGGAACTGAGTAGCGCGGGGCCGCCGCCGCCATCATAGCTTTGAAGGACTCCGTTTCCACAACCCTATACGGCAGCATCTCAAGGCTGATAAATTTGGCTATGTGGACGGTTAACGATTGAGCGTGCGGGTGCGTGGTGGCGTACTTGCGCTTGCGCTCCAACAGTTGCGCTAGCGACGGCTGGACTGTGCGGTGCGAGACATTGGTGGATGGGGCCGAGGACAGCGGAGGTGAGGGTGTGGGTGCAGGCCATGAGACGGTCGTGCCTGTGTCCTGAGAGGGGGGTTGGATCTCAGTGGCAGGTTGGGGCACAGGGGGAGAGGCAGCGGTGCAAACCGGAGGCGGTGAACGGCCTTCGTCCCACCTTGTGGGGTGCTTGGCCATCATATGTCTGCGCATGCTGGTGGTGGTGAGGCTGTTGGTGGTGGCTCCCCGGCTGATCTTGGCGCGACAAAGATTGCACACCACTGTTCGTCGGTCGTCAGCCGTCTCGGTGAAAAACTGCCAGACCTTAGAGCACCTCGGCCTCTGCAGGGTGGCATGGCGCGAGGGGGCGCTTTGGGAAACACTTGGTGGATTATTCGGTCTGGCCCTGCCTCTACCCCTGGCCATCGCACTGCCTCTTGCAACCTGCCCTGCTGCTGCCCGTGCCTCCCCCTCTGAAGACCTGTCCTGTGTAGGTGTTGCACACCAGGTGGGGTCAGTCACCTCATCGTCCTGCTGCTCTTCCTCCGAATCCTCTGTGCACTGCTCCCTCGGACTTATTGCCCTTACTACTACCTCACTGCAAGACAACTGTGTCTCATCGTCATCGTCCTCCTCACCCACTGAAAGGTCTTGAGACAGTTGCCGGAAGTCCCCAGCCTCATCCCCCGGACCCCGGGAACTTTCCAATGGTTGGGCATCAGTGACGATAAACTCCTCTGGTGGTAGAGGAACCACTGCTGCCCAATCTGAGCAGGGGCCCGAGAAAAGTTCCTGGGAGTGTTCCCGCTCCTGAGCATGTGTCATTGTAGTGGAGTGAGGAGGCTGGGAGGAAGGAGGAGCAGCAGACAGAGGATTCGGATTTGCAGCAGTGGACGGCGCAGAACTGTGTCTGGACGATAGGTTGCTCGAAGCACTTTCTGCCATCCAGGACAGGACCTGCTCACACTGCTCATTTTCTAATAAAGGTCTCCCGCGTGGACCCATTAATTGGGCGATGAATGTGGGGACGCCAGAAACGTGCCTCTCTCCTAATCGCGCAGCAGTCGGCTGCGACACACCTGGATCAGGAGCTCGGCCAGTGCCCACACCCTCACTTGGCCCTTCGCGTCCTCGGCCGCGTCCACGTCCTCTAGGCCTACCCCTCAGCATGCTGTATTACCAGTGATTTGATTTCCCAGGCAGGAAATAAATTGCGCAAGCCTGCAGGCCAAATATAATTTTTTCGTTTTTTTGCAAAGGGAAGGCCCCACTGCGTATATTCAATGAACAATACGTTTAATAACTGTGGTGTGGCCCTGAAAAAGTGTCACACAACTTTAGTGTAGCAGAGTTATTAACTCTGGCAGAGCAGGTATTTGCCAGTCAGGAAAGACAATGGCGCAAGCCTGCAGTAAACCGTAGCTGGTTGCGTCTGATTTTTGTACGTTCTCCACGCAGCACACACGTACACGGAGACCTTAGGACTGACACAGGCAGGCCAAATATAATTTTTTCGCTTTTTTGCAAAGGGAAGGCCCCACTGCGTATATTCAATGAACAATACGTTTAATAACTGTGGTGTGGCCCTGAAAAAGTGTCACACAACTTTAGTGTAGCAGAGTTATTAACTCTGGCAGAGCAGGTATTTGCCAGTCAGGAAAGACAATGGCGCAAGCCTGCAGTAAACCGTAGCTGGTTGCGTCTGATTTTTGTACGTTCTCCACGCAGCACACACGTACACGGAGACCTTAGGACTGACACAGACAGGCCAAATATAATTTTTTTGCTTTTTTGCAAAGGGAAGGCCCACTGCGTATATTCAATGAACAATACGTTTAATAACTGTGGTGTGGCCCTGAAAAAGTGTCACACAACTTTAGTGTAGCAGAGTTATTAACTCTGGCAGAGCAGGTATTTGCCAGTCAGGAAAGACAATGGCGCAAGCCTGCAGTAAACCGTAGCTGGTTGCGTCTGATTTTTGTACGTTCTCCACGCAGCACACACGTACACGGAGACCTTAGGACTGACACAGGCAGGCCAAATATAATTTTTTCGCTTTTTTGCAAAGGGAAGGCCCCACTGCGTATATTCAATGAACAATAACTGTGTTGTGGCCCTGCCTACACAATTCTGTCCCTGTAGTATCAATGGAGGGTGCAATGCTCTGCACAGACGATTTTTAGAAAAAAAAAAAATATGCAACACTGCTAACAGCAGCCTGCACAGTACTCCACACAGTTAAATGTGGCCCTAGAAAGGACCGTTGAGGTTCTTGAAGGCTACACTCACTCCTAACACTCTCCCTGCCTAAGCACCACTTCTGTCCCTAATGCCGGGTGCAATGCTCTGCACTGCCGATTTTGAGAAAAAAAAAAAAAACCACTGCTAGCAGCAGCCTGCACACAGGTAGATGTGGCCCTAAGAAGGACCTTTGGGGTTCTTGAAGCCTACACTAACTCCTAACGCTCTCCCTACAGCAGCTCAGGCACCAGCAGCACTGTCCCTCACTAACTCACAAGACATCTGAGGCGAGCCGCGGGAGGGGCCGACTTTTATACTCCGGTGACATCTGATCGCCCCAGCCACTCACAGCAGGGGGGTGGTATAGGGCTTGAACGTCACAGGGGGAAGTTGTAATGCCTTCCCTGTCTTTCAATTGGCCAGAAAAGCGCGCAAACGTCTCAGAGAGGAAACTGAAAGTAACCAGAACACCGCGTGGTACTCGTTACGAGTAACGAGCATCCCGAACACCCTAATATTCGCACGAATATCAAGCTCGGACAAGTACGTTCGCTCATCTCTACTGGATAGGCATTCTGCCATGACAGCTCTGGGACCTTTTAGAAGGCTCCCAGCTGCCATGACACCCGTACTGCTCCCCTGATTTCACCGTGGGGGAACCGTTCGGGACCCCCGAACATCGGGGGATTTAAATGCCACTGTCAGATTTGACAGTGGCATTTAAAGGATTCACAGTCCCAATCAACCGCATGGCCAAACGGGGCTGTTGCCTGCAGATGTAAGCTGTAATAAACAGCTGACACCTGTGATGTATGGAGGGAGATAGCAGAGCTATCTCCCTCAATACACGTCCTGCAACTGCAGGACGTAAAAACACAATAGGGTGGTCACTAAGGGGTTAAGGCACAGGAATCATAATCTTATGGGGCAGCAAAGGAGGATGAAATTTTGGAGACATTTTTTCTCTATATGAAATACCGGTTAAGTGTGGATTGTAAGGATCTTTGTGAATAATTTTGCTAGGGTACAGTTGCCAACTTTGATGATCAGCAATAGTGGTTTCTTTCACACAGAATGAGTTAAGGGATGCAGTAGCAACTGTGAGGGGTTAATTCTGGTTTTTAGGATAGTCAAGGGCTAAATAGAGAAAAATAAGTTGTATTTTACTGAATCATTATGTTTTGCGCTCCGTGCCTTGCTCTGGGAAGACAGTCAAGGTCTTGTTGTTCCCAGATAAGCTTAACCACAATACGTGGATGCATATCTTTGTAACTTGTCGAAGGACACATTGTTTAATGTGGACGCATATCTTTGTAACTTGTCGAAGGACACATTGTTTGATAATAAGTTGTTTTTCTTAAAATGTTCTGTGCTGAGACTTTGTTTTTATCTAAAGAAATGTTACTTCTCGTACCCTGCGTGAGCAAGTTCCTATATAAACTCTGAGCTTGTTTAATAAACTAGGCATTCACTTGGTTTACTACATGCGGTGTGGTTGTCCATTGAATCCTCCGAGTACTCGCATCCAGACTAATTGGGAAGGAGACAGCATCAGCTGAAGGGTCCCCTTGAGACCCTCAACACAACACTTCCTAATAAAAAGTTGCCTGGTTTGGATGGTCCTCCAAATGAATTCAGTATCATAGAATTGGGTTATAGGTCTAAGGCCCTGCTCAATGCAGGATTCAATAAATCATCCTAGACATATGTCTGTCCAGACTCTATTTGAAGACTTCTTTAGAAGAATTTACCAACTCCCGTAGCAACCTGTTTCACTCATTAATCACCCTCACTGTCAGAAAGGTTTTATCTAAAATCTAATCTGTGTTTTTTCCCTTTCAGCTTCATCCGAATGATTATAGAATTTCCTTGTGCAAACAAGAGTAGGGCTGATCCCTCTGCATTGTGACAGCCATTGAAGTATTTTTAACTCTACCAGGATATGCTGCTGCCACATTGATTGATGGTTTTCAGTGAATCATTGCATGAAGGCATACTTCCACCATGAATGAGAGATGCTATGATAGTTTTAATTTCTAAAACAGGAAAGGATTTGTCTCTTTCTAACTGCAATTCTATCATCCAATATCTCTGTTGAACACTGATGTTAAAATCTTTGCAAAGGTCCATGTGATTAGATTATTTTTTAGTAATGACTCGTTTTATAAATGAGAATCAGTCCAGCTTTACGCCAAACAAATCAACTGTTATTAATTTAAGTAGGTTATATCTGAATCTTCAGGTGCATTGTTGAGTTTGTGGGAACAGGGCGTTTTTTTCACTAGACGCTGGTAAAGCTTTTGACAGTGTCAAGTGGAACTACTTGTGGGCTATTCTTCATAGGATGGGTTTCAGTGAGACATTTGTGGTGTGGATAAACTGCTTTATTCAATGCCAGGGCCAAGAGTGAGGATAAATGGTTGTATTTCTGGTATTAGAGAGGGAATGTCCCTTGCCCCTCTTCTTTTTGTTTTGGCAATTGAGCGTCTGGCTGGCTTGAGACTGCAATCACTTGATATAGTTGGATTGCAGTATGGAGAAATTGAGGAACATATCTCACTATATACAAAAGATCTGTTATTGTATATGGGGAATACGAGTAGATCAATGACTCCCATTATGTCCATTTTTCATATATTTGGTAAGCTGTCGGGTCTCCCTAACTGGGAGAAATATGTGATTCTTCTTTTAGATCCTTTGCCAGTGGACTATTCATTGGAACATATGCAATTACAAATAGTTAAGGAATTCAAATATTTAGCAGTTGTGGTATCATCTAATCCTTAAGACTATATTTCTCATGTAATTAAAAAAAAAGACTATATTTCTGCCAATCTGCTTCCATTGGTACAAAAGTCTGAGGATAATGTCAGTGTGGAATTGTCTACCATTATCAATATTGGCAGGAGAAATCTTCCCAAAATGGTTTTGATGCCACAACTCCTTTTATATACTTCAAAATTCTCAAGTTTGAATTCCATCACATTGTTTTTAGACTCCATATGATATATAGGAGGTTATTGTGTAACAACAAATTTGCTAGAATTAAATTGGAGACCTTTCCAAGGTATAATTGGTTTAAAGGGTTGGAAATCCCACATGCTTGGATATATTTTAGCAAAGTTAAATGGACCATAGTGTTTCTTATGATGCCAATGATATCTCTATCTGAAAGTCAATGAGTATTACAATTGCGAAGATTGTCTCGTACTCTGTTAAAGTTGTTTAACATGGGTATTACATTAAATTCATACTGTCCAAAATGTTACATGAATCGTACTGATTTAATCTATATGGCCTGGCATTGTGTAAAATTGCATGACATTTGAAATGGTGTACTAGAGATAAAAAAATAAATAAAAAATCGTGTCGATATTGGTCCTAATCCTAGAACTTCTATACTGAGTAATGCTGATCGGCTTAATGGGCATACTCTATTGGGAATTAAGAGAGCGCAGAAGCTGATTACTACCCGCTGGATGCAGTCTGCCCTCCGATTGGAGATTTTGTCAGAAATATAAGAGACGTTATATCCATGTAAAGAGGGATATATATAAAAAGAAGCTGTTTGACTAAGTTTGGTTTGATACATATAATGGATAGTTAATTTTATGCGCTGGTTGCATTGACGTATCATTGTAAACCCAATGGGATTTGGATTTGGGTGAGGGAGAAAGGTGAGAAGACAGAGAAGAGTTAGGTTTTTCTTTTTTTGTATCGGCTTAAAATAGTTTTTTTTTGGAGGGGGGTGGGGTGATTATGATTTGCTTAAATATAGTTATGATTGATTGCATTGTTTTGGTGGGGTAATTATATGTTCCAGGTATATTATATTTCTGCATGTATAAATGTCATAAATTTAAGGGGTAATTCTATTCAAAAGTATAATTTCAATAAAAATGATCTAATTAAAAAAAAAATCTTACAATGGGCGAATTCCTTAGGGCTAAGTGTGCATGTTCCCTATCTGTTGATTAAAATCAGGAATCCCAAGTTGTTACTAAAAGATTACTGAATCGTGGTTATAATAAACAAATTATCAATAGAGCAAAAATGATAATGGATTCTAAATCTAGATAAGAATATCTTGCTACTAAAAATAATATTAAATGCGTTAACATTTTCCTTTCCCTATATTACTATATCCCTATTTTCATAAGATCAAGCAAATTATCCAAAAATATATTCTATTACTTTTGCATGATTCCCTCGCAACCATACGTAAATCAGATATTAACACCTTAGTGACTGCCCATTTGCCTTTTCATAGCGGTCACTAAAGGGCTTTATTCTGATGCAACACTTTAGTACATTGCTGCATCAGAATAACGAAAAAGGTCTCCCGTGCCAGGTCCCATGAAGAGGTCTCTAAAGGTCTCTGCCAGCTACAGTGGCCTCTGGCTGAGCTTCACAGGCATTATAATACATTGCTGAACTGAAGTATAGTAGGGTCATTACAGGACAAATCATACAAGGGGTAACACCTGATCATGTCCTATTTTTATAAAACTTTACTCATTTTTCTTACTAGAATGTGTGTAAAAATCGCATCAGGTCATTGGGTACAAGAAATACAGGGGCATCAATTTGCCAAGGTCTCCGAGAACCATAATTTTTTATTTATTTCTTGTAAACTACTGGGTGTAGAAGGATGTACGAGGTGTCATTATCTCCATATCTTACATCTGTATGTATTTATTTGGTGACATATTATATGTAATTAATTATTTATTATGGGTCCTATAATCTGCATCATGTATTAATCTGTTATAGAAGAAAATTCAGTGACAAATTGGTGTTAATGTGTTTAGTTTGAAATTCCGAAACTAAACAGAACCTTGAATTTCTTTATTCTGGTTCTTGGAACCTGTTCTAGAGATGTTATTGTAAGGCATTAAAGTCACAAAAATGTGTTACTGCCGCATGTCTGGATACAGTGCTTAATATAGTCGTTAATGTTTGAGCTGTGCTTTGTTATTGATATGACACCATAAGTGCTGAACACAAAGTCTGGTGAGCAGTTAACAAAGGTTTTGATAGAAAAGATCTTTTTAGTTACATAACTTGTGAAGTCTTTCTTCTTTTTTTTAGACTGAGACAAAAACAAAAACATACATTTTTCTTACCGTAAGCAACGCATCAATGTAGGGAATAATTGACTATAAGAGAAGTTTTCAAGGTAGGATCTATGAAGGTTACTTGGGGCCAGTGAGGTTTTTAGAGTTCGGACCCTCCTGAAGCACATGTAAAAAAGGCCTGGGTGTACTAATAGATCATAGACTGAACATATGTCAACAATGTGATGCATCAGCCAAAGAGGCAAACCAAACTCTGGGATGTGTTCAGAGAAGCATAGAGTCTAGATCACGTGAGGTAATTATCCCCCTCTACTCTTCCTTAGTCAGACCTCATCTGGAATACTGTGTCCAGTTCTGGGCACCGCACTTTAAAAAAGACATAGACAAACTGGAGCAAGTTCAGAGAAAAGTTACCAAGATGGTGGGCGGTCTGCAAATCATATCCTATGAGGAACGGTAAAAAGATCTGCGAATGTTTGACTTTCAAAAAAGAAGGCCGAGAGAAGACTTAATAGCTATCTACAAATATCCTGAAGGGCTGTCACAGAGCAGAGGGATCAGCCCTATTCTTATTTGCACAGGGAAAGACTGGAAACAATGGGATGAAACTGAAATTAGATATTCGAAAAAACCTTCTGACAGTGAGGGTGATCAATGAGTGGAACAGGTTACCATGGGAGGTGGTGAGTTCTCCTTCAAAGGAAGTGTTCAAACAAAGGCTGGACAAATGTCTGTTTGGGAGGATTTGGTGAATCCTGCACTGAGCAGGGGGTTGGACTAGATGACCCTGGAGGTCCCTTCCAACCTTACCATTCTATGATTCTATGAAATCCATGCTGATATGAAGTTATACAGCTATTTTCATTGAAGTACTTTGGGATAGCAGCTCATAGAAACTCTTCAAACATTAAACCCACAATTGAAGTCAGATTTACTGGCCTGTAGTTTTCAAGTTCACTTTTTACCCCCTTTTTGAATTTCAAAATCACATGGGCTATGTGCCAATCCAGTGGAACAGACCCCCATCACTGCTGAGTCCTTCAAGCAAGGGTCTGTCTATCACATGGCTTATACCCCAATGGCTTTTTAAAGGTGCCTCTGCACTTCTTCCTTGCTTAGACTGATGAAATTTGAAGGAGAGTTTACATTACCACTCTACATCTTATGTGACATTTCCTTTCCCTCTGTGAGTACACTGGAGAAAAACGTATTTAATAGATTTCCTTTATCCTCATCACCCTCTTCAATTTTTCCTTCATTATTTACTAATGGGCCAACACTTTCAATATTAATCTTTTGACTATATAGTTCAAGAACAGTTTAGGGTTAGAGACTCATTGCCAAAGAGAGTAAAACTATCTCCTTTTTACAGAACCTATTTTCTTTATAGGTTTTTAGTGCATCTTCGCTGCCTAATTGTTTTAGTAGTTTTAAATGCGTTTTTTGCTGTTTCTTGCCCCTTTATATTACATTTCTCCTATTCCTAACCTTTTCATTCCTGTACAGTATGATCTGTTCACAGTAAGTATTTAGGATGCTTTTAAACATTTCCCATTTATTGCCTGTGCTCTTATTTTTAAGGACACTGTCCTGAGCAATAAAGTTATGGTCATCTCTGAGCTGGTCACAGTTTGCCTTCCTAAAGTTTTGTATTTTTATAGCTCCCTGTAGCAGGATGTTAGGTGAAATGAGGGACGGACGATATATATCACGGAGGTTACTAGCATCCGTGATTTAGAGCCGGTCCGTTCCTCACTCCAGTACAGGTTTTGCACTGGCACCTGGTAGATTTAAAAGGAATCAGGCTGTAGAGGAGAAGGAGGTGTGTGTGTCGGGGAGCTTCAGACACATTCAGTGGTGAAGACTAAGAAAGCAATCTGTCTTATTAGGAAGCTGCTGTTATCCCTATCCCTGCTACAACTGGTAAAAGGAAGCTGTTCTCAAGTCTCCTAAGGGTTGCTACCAGAGAAAGTGTACTACAGAACTGTTACAGCTGCAAGAGATGTTAAGACTAACTTGGTTATTACTTACTGCTATGGATTTGAAAAGACATTACATTTCCTCAGATTAACGGGGGTTCCAGCTGTTTATGTTATGTAGACTCGTGTGAATAAACTGACACAAACAAAATCTTGCTGTTTGCCTGGTACTTAAACCCCCGAAGCACTACACTCCCCTATAAAACTCTCTTGAAAGATAAATGTATTATATTATGGTCACCATTTCCCAAGTGCCCCCAACCTGCACCCCTGTTATTCTGTCATGTCTGTTAATATTAAGTCCACAAGGACCATCCCTCTAGTTGGGATACTGAAAGAAACTTGTTACTTTTATGAAATCCGCAGGTTTCGGTTTCCCAGTTTATATCTGGATAGTTAAAGTCCCCCATAATAATTACCTCCCTGTGACTTGCTGTTTCATCTATTTGCCTCAATAATACATTTTGGCAGCTTCTGTTATATTTGGTGATCTGTAGAAAACCCCTATGAGGATTTTATTGTTGTTTTTCCCTCCATATATTTCCACCCATAGAGACTCCACATGTTCATCTCCCTCACATATATCCTTACATACGGTGTTCTTTAAATGAACTTCACATAAAAACAAACCCCTTCCCCTTTCCAGTTTTTACAATCCCTTCAGAACATACTGTAACCCTGTAATTTCAACGCCCAGTCATAGCTTTCACCCAACCTGGTCTCCATCATTCCCACTACATCATAGTTTTCCTCAGACATTATTCCAGTTCAACCCCTTTATTGGTCAGATATCTAGCATTTTCACCATACAGTTTAGGAGGTATTAGTTATTTTTTATTTAAAGTGTTTCCCTATTAACTATTCTGCCAATTCTAACTGTGCTACCCCTTCTAACTGCTCCACCCCCATTTCCATTGCTTAGTAAGTTCCTGGAGAACGTTCTATGCTAAATCAGATTTTGCTACTTTTACAGTGATATAGTGTAAGTTATAATCTTTATATATAGGCAAAGTGTGATGTAATTTGAAATCTTTATCCTTTGTATATAGATATAATAATTTACAAAAGAAGGACAATTATTCATCACTATGCTCGATCAATTAATACGAATAAATTATTATTGTTAAGCCTTCCATATTGTCTTACTCTCTTACTTAATAGCCATACCCGAACCTAAGTTTTGCTCGTTAAAGCAAAACAGCTCCCCATTGAAATGCAACCTATCCCTACAGTAGAACTTGTAACCAATCACAAAGTCATCCTAGTTCTGCAGGAACACAAACCCCTCCTTCCTACACCAATCCTTGAGCCACTTATTTACCTCTCTAATCTCTCACTGCCTTTCTGGTGTGGTCTTCCCTCTACTCTGCCTTCCAATTGTTGCCAAGCTAACTGCCTGCTCATGCTGCACTCCAATGCTACCATCCCCCTCCACATCTAACCCAGTGAGAGTATATATTAGCGTTATATAAAGACTATTATATGCTTTTAAGTTACATCTTATTTCTAATCTATGTATTCTGTGATATTGTCATTTATTTGAATGGAACAATCTCCTAATAGCTTGAATGACTAAAGATCTCAAATCTAAAAGACAAATGGGGTGGGATGGTGGAGATCTTAGCTTATAAATCTCCGTACTTTCATCTGAACAGTAAAAGTTCTGTAAAACTCACATTTCGTGGACGGATTGGTACTCTTTCACATTCTTCATCCATTCCTGGTATAAGCACTGTCATCTTTCGAGGTCCTTTGAATCCCAAGACATTTGTTTCCTGTACAGGAGCCAAATTATTTATAAGTTACTTGAACCATATTTTTAATGACCATGCTGTGTTAGCTTAACGGACATACAAACTAGAAGGAATTATTCCATGTTACAACTGCTGAGCAGATTATTGTGGTTGGCAGGCATTGCCATTTCATCCAAAAAACAGATCGATTCTGATATTTATCCCGAAGCTTTGGAGTGAGTCAGTGCCACCTCGGCTTTCTTTATAGTTTAATATGAAACAGAGAAATGGAAGACCTTACAGCGTCTCTTACAGAAACACAAGACAAATTTCTGAAAACATGGTTTTATTGGAATGAATTCCCAAACTCACCAGAATATAGATCTTTACACTGTACCTAATACACATATATAACTGCTGGTCCTCTTGGCTAACTACTTTATTTATTTGCCCCTGTACATCCCTAACCTTTTGCCTTCTCTTACCCACTTTACCTCAATTCTTTTTTTCTCCTCCCCTACATCCCATTCCCCTTCCTCACGGTTCCTGATTTAGGTTAGTGTTAAAATAATTTCTATAAGGAAGAAAACACTGGAATGCCTGTAAATAGTGTTTTCATGTTGATTCATGGATATATTCATAGGCGTACCGTCAGGAATTGCAGTGGCGACCCAGCCCCTGCGCTGAGGGGGCCCAGAGGCCGCCCTCCACCATATACATATGCACATTCAGTGCATTACCGGCTGGTCGCTCTGTCAGCAGCACCGCAGCTATCATGCATCCATAGTGACCAGCCTAAAGGAAGCAGACACCGTGCAGAGGAGGAGGGAGGCAGATACACAACCCGGCAGGGACTGGAACAAAACAATAATGTTATCATCGTGCTGTCCCCGCCTCCTGCTGTACATCAGCTGCATCAACTTGTCCTGCTGCTGTGCTCACACAGAGAAGTGTACCGGCCCCTGGGGTATTTGTGTGTGTGTATTTAAGTGTATATGTGTCTATCTATCTATCTCACATCTATCTATCTCATATCTATCTATCTATCTATCTATCTATCTATCTCTCTCTCTCTCTCTCATATCTCTCTCTCTATCTCATATTTATCTGTTTATGTATTACATATCTATTTGTCTCATATCCATCTATCTATCTCATATCTATTTAGTTATCTATCTAATAATCTATCTCATATCTATCTCTCGCTCATATTTATCTGTATCTCATGTCTGTCTCTCTCATATCTATCTATCTAACTCATATCTCATATCTATCTATCAATCTCATATCTATCTATCTAATATCTACCTATTTATCTTATATCTATCTATATCAAATATCTAGCTATCTATTCATCTCATATCTGTCTATCGATCTCATATCTATCTTCCGCATATCTATCTTTCTATCTCATATCTATCTATCTACACTCCATCATCACTCCCCTACATCTCACTCCTCTTCCTCACGGTTCCTGATTTAGGTTACTGTTAAAATAATTTCTATAAGGAAGAAAACACTGGCATGCCTGTAAATAGTGTTTTCATGTTGATTCATGGATATACTCATAGGCGTACCATCAAGAATTGCAGTGGCGACCCAGCCCCTGCGCTGAGGGGGCCCAGAGGCCGCCCTCCACCATATACATATGCACATTCAGTGCATTACCGGCTGGTCGCTCTGTCAGCAGCACCGCAGCGATCACGCGTCCATAGTGACCAGCCTGAGAGGAAGCAGACACCGTGCAGAGGAGGAGGGAGGCAGATACACAACCCGGCAGGGACTGGAACAAAACAATGATGTTATCATCGTGCTGCCACCGCCTCCTGCTGTACATCAGCTGCATCTACTTGTCCTGCTGCTGTATTCACACAGAGAAGTGTACCGGCCCCTGGGGTGTGTGTGTGTGTATTTAAGTGTATATGTGTGTATGTGTCTATCTATCTATCTCATATCTATCTATCTATCTCTCTATCTATCTCATATCTATCTCTCACATGTCTATGTATCTCTCGCATATCTATCTATCTCTCGCATATCTATCTATCCATCCATCGCTGGTATAAGTTATACATCTCCTTGTATATACTGTATATAATTGCACACTTAACACACAATTAAAAAATAGCATCAAAAACTCTTGCAGTTTTTAATAGTGTATGCAGTTTCTTAAAAACGTATGTGGTCTTTGAATACTGCATGCAGTTTTTTAATGTGTTTTTCTAATTTGTCGTTCAAAAGTACAACAAAAACATGAACACACCCTAAGGCCACTCACATGCGTTCAGAAAACGCAGCTTGAAATCATGGCACTTTTACTGTAATTTCAAGCTGCATTTTTTAACGCATGGCACAGCGCTTTTTACGTATGCTTGAAAGTGCAACGGAATTAGTTGGCGCTATACAAATAAAGATTATTATTATATTATAATACACCCCATCACAATGTGATGGGTGAGGAGGTGCATTAAAAAACATGAAAATGCAAAAATAGAACATACAGCACAGCTCTTAAAAATCGTGGCGGTAGGAACACCACGTTTGAGCGCAAGACTGAGTTCCCTATTAAAATCAATGGGACCATTGTAGCACGGTTAGTACGGTGCTCGGAATGCCACGATAAAAGCACCCCAGATATACTGCTTATTTTACTCATGTTGGAATTTCATACTGCTAAGTGTCTAGACATGCATGCCACTCCTCTGATACCGTATTGCAAATGTTTCTGTTAAATGAAAGTTACAAATAAAGAATTGATAGAGGGTTTGTTACCACTCTTGTCATGTCTGCAAAGCTGCTTTCACACAGTGTGTTTCCCTACACTGTGGATTTTTGTCTCAAGGTTTCAATGAAATCACCGACAACGGTATTCAGAAGGCATACTGGTCCAGTTTGGTTTTCATTAGCATATGGGTAACATTAGTTTCTGCTATTCCAGGAGGACAGAAAAGTGTATTCAACTTTTTTTTACAGGTTTTTTTTTTTTTTACTTACATACACAATTGCTGCAAGTTCCTGGCGTACATTGGACCAATCAGAATTGGCTTTTTCAGGATTTGCACCATTGTCAAAAACTGTAAATTTCGTCCCCATTAGATTTGACCTGAAAACCAAAGTTTTATGTTACAAAATGAACAAGTAAATATAAAAGGCAAAATGTCTGATAATTTACACCATTAGTTAAAATGTTTACAGTGGGTAGAACAAAGCCTTTACTTACCTCAGTTTTCCAATGAAATTCTCTCCGCCACGTGACAAATCTGTAGCATCAATTGAAATTAAGTAATTGGAGGTTTTACTCTTCTTTCGCTTTCTTCCAGCTAATAAGAAGACCTTGGGTACAAAATAATATTCATGAACACATAGGTACAATTTATAGTACGTGTATTACCTTATAGGCAAGAACATTAAAGGGGATATCTCAAGAAGGCAACCAGTGTTAAATAAGTCATATGGGCATCATTGAGGAGGGTCCCAGTCTGATGGACTTGAGCCATTCTTGTATTACATGGACAGCTATTCAGGGAAAATGCCCACTCGCCTCAGTTGCTTGAAGTTATGGCCACATTTTGAAAAATCTTATTAGTCCCTTCCCTCTCCATGATGTACATGTAAGTCATGGGTGGAAATGGGTTCCCATGAAATGTCGTTTATTTAAGGCATATGGATAGCACAGGCTCAGAAGATGAGTCGGCAGCATCCACATTGCGAGCCAGCTGTGACTGACAGCCAGTGTGCTGTTGCAATAGCAAGAATTGGAGACCACACTATTCCCTGCTATTAAGCCCTTACATGCTGTGAAAAATGTTGATTGTGGCATGTACATAGTGCACAGAGGGAGGGATGCTCCATCATGAAATTGTGGAGGGACGGTGGCTTGCCAAAGCAACCAGATGACTAACAGTGGCCTTCTGTACTGCAGTGCATTATTGCTTTTCATTTACATTGAAAGCCATGGCAGACCTAAAAGCCACTGGTTGCCATGGCAAGCTACCGTCCCTCCATGATTTCATGACGGAGCATCCCTCCTTCCCTCTGTGAGCTCTGTACTTGGCATAAGATCGCAGGTTCAAGTTCCCTACAGGGACATAAAAAAGGTGAAAAAAATAGTAAATCCACTATATAAAAAAAATAGAAAAATCCACTTTAAAAAAAAACACTTTTCAGGGTACTTATGTATGATATCATCACATCCATAATGATTTTTACAATAAATTGAACATCGTTTTTATTCCACACAGCAAACATTATACAAAAAAAGCAAACAAAACGGAGCCAAAATGCTTTTTTTTGGTAATATTGCCTCCCAAAAATGCAATAAATGTTATATAAAAAAAGAACATGTACCTCACAATAGTACCAATAAAAACTACTGATCGTCACAGAAAAAGCAAACGTATACTTTCAAAAGAAAGATTTTTAATGTAAAAAAGTGGAAAAAGCTAAAAAAATATATTTCTTGTATTAATCAAACTGACCAACAGAAAAAAGTTATTGTAAATGTCATTTACACCGTACAGTGAACGGCTTAAAAATGGCAGAACTGATGTTTTTTCACAACCCCCTTCCCAAAAAAATGTAGGTTTTTCCCTAACTACCGAATAGGGAATAACTTCCTGATTGGTGGGGATCTTACTGCAGAGTCATATCGAAAACAGGGGTCCCATGAACCCCCTCCCCCTTCTCTTCCTCACTATGCGGTTGCTGCACCCCTACAGTGAAGAGAAAACAGAATGGAGCACTGGTCATTTAAGTGCACTAGCACTCCATTCACTGTCAATGGAACTGCCAAGATACCCAAGCGGCACCTGAGTATTTCTGTAAGCCCAATGGAAATTAATGGAGGTCTGACCGCGCATGATCGACCAGCGCTCCATTCACAGTGATGTCACTGCAGGGGGAGCAGTGTCCCCCACAGTGACAGTTAGAGCGGGACATGGAAGTCCTGTTCTGGAGATTGTCAGGGGTCTCAGTGGTGAGACCTCAACTGATCAGCTATTTTGATACAACCCTTTTAAAGTTATACAATACATTATATGTACCCTAAGATGGTAACAATTAAAGCTGCAAACCCATATATGGCAATGTTAATGGGAAAATAAAAAGTTATGGGTTTTGAAAAGTGGAGATGACAATACAAAAAAAAATCGTTGACTTTTTTTAGGTCCAAACTAGGCTGCTTCTTTAAGGGTTTTTAGGGGTTGACCGTCTGAGAGATGATTTTTTATAAATGTATCCAAACATGTTAAAGGGGTTGTCCCAGAATCAATATTTTTTTCAAAAAAACACTAAAACTACGCAATGGCCTAATGCGAAAATAAAATAACTCACTCTCCCAAGTATTTTTGATCCCTTTATCCTGTGACTGCATCCTCCTGAACAGAGATTGGGTGGTCCTTCTCCCTATACCATGTGACTGCTGGGAAACTATGTTTTCCAGCAGCACATTGCATCTCCATTGTGCTTTACGCATATCCCTCTCTCTTATGCACCACCAAAGTAATCACATCGCCAAAAAGCTATTGGCTCTACTGTGACAACTGGAGCATTACATGTGAGAGGACATGTAAAAAGAAAAACCCTGATGTTTACATTTAAAAATGTATTCTGTAAAAAGAAATATAGTCATTTAATCTTTTAGGCAATGAGTCTGATTTCTGAGAACTATATGTAAATTCGGTACTGTGGGTACCCGCTGAATGTATGCCCATCGCTTGCAATCCTCAGCCTTACCCTTAAAAAACTCAGCTAAATGCACTGTGCATGATGCCATTAGTGCATCATATGAGGTGTGTTCAACAAGTGTCCAACCTTTATTCATAAAAAAACATTTGTATTTAGATACTACAATCTTACATTAATCTCCTTCAAAGTAGTCCCCTTGGGTAGCCACACACTTCTCCCAACATTTCTACCACTGTCAGGAGAAGTTCTGAAACGCCTCTTTTGAGATGGTGCATAGCTGGTCCGTCGCATTCTGCATGATATCCGCTTTGGACTGCAATCCAGTTCCTTTCAGGGGGAAAATCAGGAGTCACGTGCAGCCATATCGGGAGAGTAGGGAGCCTGACAAAGTGCAGGTGTGTTGTGTTTGGCTAGGAAACTATGTATCAAATGTGATGTGAAGAACGGGCGGGTGCATTATCGTGATGGAGCTGCCAATTGGCTGTTGCCCGCAGGTCTGTCCGTTTGCATCTCACAGTGTTACAAATGCGACGCAGAACCTCTTGATAGTACTGCTTGTTGATGGTTGTGCCATGTGTTGCGTACTCATGATGAATCACGCCACTGGAGTCAAAGACGACAGTCAGCATGACTTTGACATTGCTGCGAACCTGCCTTGCTTTTCTTGGCCTCAGGATGTTGGATACTTCCATTGTGATGACTGCAACTTGGTTTCTGGGTCATACCCATAAACCCACGACTCATCATCAGTGATCACTGTGTTGAGGAATTTGGGACCACTGTTCACAATCTGCAGCATGTCCTGTGCAATCTCCAAACAGAGTTGCTTCTGTTCAATTGTTAGCAGCTTTGGAACGAACTTTGCTAAGATTCTCCTGAAGCCCAAATCCTCAGTCAAAATGGAACGAATGGATCCAATGCTGATGTTTGCCTCGTCTGCAAGCCCTCTGATCGTGATTCAACAATCCTGCATCACCAGTGTCTCACTTGCTCAATGACTATCTAATTTATGGATGTTGAGGTCCTACCTGAACGTGCTTCACTCTCCACTGATGTGCGTCCATCTTTGAAGCAGTTGTACCACTCTTATCTGTGTGGTGCCTATTGCTTTTACTGTTCTGGCTTCTTTACTGTGGAAGTATCTTCTCTATAGCTACACAGCCCAAGTTTCAGTAAGAACAGTTGATCGGTAATACCACGACTTACTTAGTGCACATAACAGCCTGGACTTCTGAATCGCCTGGAACTTTGAAGTCTATGCATTGGTTGTTTCTGTGGTAGAGTCTATAATGTGCATGCTCAGCTGCAGTTATGATACCTGAGCAGTGCATATTTATATGCTGATGGAGAGAGCTATGTAGAGAAGCATTGATGATTTCTCTGCGCATGCTCATCCTGGACAGATGCATGATTGACCCTGAGCTGAGAGAGCCATCAGCAGCATAAGAGAAAGGACGATAGAACTGTGCATGATCAACCACAAAGCGAAGTACTACTGGAGGTTGCTCCTCTCAAGTAGCAATGAATGGTTAATAGGGGACTAGAATGGGTTTACAGCAGGACGGATAACTGACGAATGGTACGTTTTTGGAAATTATTTGTGCCTTGTGTGGTGCAGAGTGATAAGGCAGCAGAAATGCAGTCCTAAGCTATGTTGCGAGTTTAATCCCCGCATGGTTCAGGTAGCCAGCTCAAGATTGACTCATACTTCTGAGGTTGGTAAAATGAGTACCCAGCTTGGTGGTGGGGTAATAAATAAATAAATTACTTAAAAGTGCTGCAGAATAAGTTGGCGCTATACAAATAACAAGATTTATTTTATTTATATTAGGTCAGGTTATTTCACACAGATAACACAATGTCATCTACCGAATAACCCGCAGCAGTAGTTAAACATCCTCTCCCATGATAATATAGTGCTGCAGTTCCATGGTTCTCCTGGTCTGTGGAACTCTCTGCCTGAGGATGTGGTGATGGCAAAATCCTTTGAGAAGTTTAAGAGGGTACTAGGCGTCTTTCCAGAGCACAAGGAAATTACAGGACATAGACATTAGGTGACCAGCGGGGTTTTTGTTCCGGGTCTTACATTGAGGTAGGAACTATCAAAGGTTGATACAAGGATTATTCTGACTGCCATTATAAAGTTGGAAAGGAATTTTTTCCCCTGAATGGTCTAATTGGCTTCTGCCTCTTGGGATTTTTTGTCTTCCTCTGGATCAATAAGGGGATTAAAACAGGCTGAACTAGATGGACATTGTCTTCATTCAGCCTAACATACTATGTTATGTTACTATGGTCTATGTTTAGGAATGGATACCATGTAATCACTGGAGCCAATCAGATGCCACAGCAATTGGGTTGTTCTCCTGGCATCACCGCTTAGATGCTGGGAACCATGATGCTAGGAAAATGACACATGACTGTTGCAACTTCGAATTGGTTGCAGTGGTCAGGTGGTAACCATTCCTAAGCAAAGACCAGGAGAACTGTAGGGCTGCAGTGCTGGATCATCATGAAATGGGATAGGAAAGTACTGATGCTTTTATTGTATTGACAGATTTAGATCCATTTTTAAAAACCTGTCCCAAATCCTTTAATGTCATACAAAATGTATCAAATTTATTACTGCAGACTATAGTATCAGGGAATATTTCTTACCTTCTTATCATTATCAAGGTGAACATAGTAGGTTGGATACCATCCCCTGTCCATTCCTTTTTTATCCCTTGTGACCTTACATTTGATAGTTACACCTTGTGGTGCTGGGCGCAGCACAAATTCTTCAAGATTATCCACTTCAATGACAGGTGAGGGAGGACGTTCTTCCTTCTGCCAAAATAAAAAGAGGTTACAATTGTTTACCCTAGCTTAATTCCTCAGAAATATTGGATATGGTTTAATTTATAAATCAATAACATTTTAATTAACAGTATGTAATGCTATATGCACACTTGGCAGGGCTCCCTTCTATCAAGGTTCCCATGTTTTTAACCAAAAATACAAGTAATTCTTACCAACAGGGAGGAAATGTCTATGTCCAAGAGGCCTTGGTCCAGTTGAAACCCAGGCCTGGTTTGCAGGAGGAAAAGCTTTGCAATAACCTCCTTTACAACTTTTGTGCTTTGACCCAATCAAGGAATGCAGATACTCTTTCTGTAAGGATAGATGACATTGCAAAAAAGGACTTTGCAACTATCTGCAGAGACTTTGAAGACCTCGGAAAGAAGGTGAAGGAACCAGGAGCTCAGGTGGTCTACAGTGCACAGCCATAGAACAACAAGATGGAACAGGATTCAAGAGGTGAACAAGTGGCTACGTCGATGGTGCCTTCAACAAAGATTTGGATTTCTAGACCACGGAGTGAATTACCTATATGATAGACTGCTTGCTAGAGACGGGTTGTGCCTTACAAAAACAGGTAAGCATATATTTGGTGGGCGCCTTGCTTCACTCATTAAGAGAACTTTTTACTAGAACAATATGGGAAGGGAAGTGAAAGGCCAGGTAAAAAATATACAGCTACTTAATACATTTGAGAACCTTGCCATTATAAGTGGAAAGAAAGAACAGAGACAAAAAATTCTAAAGGAAAGTAGCTGAGCAAGAGATACCGATCACAAACTAAAATGTTTCTACACAAATGCACAGAGCATAGGAAACAAACAAGGAGAATTGAAGCTCCTAACACAGGAAAATAAATATGATGTCATAGGCATCACAGAAACTTGGTGGAATGAGACACATGTAGCGCAGCTGTGTGTGTGATGTCTGGTGGTCAGGATGGATGTAGCGGTGCTGTGTGTATGATGTGTGGGGATCCAGATCGATGTAATAGATTTGTGTGTGCAATGTCTGTGGATCAGGATGGATGTAGCGGAGCTCTGTATGTAATGTTTTTGGATCAGGAGAATTTAGTAGAGCTGTGTGAGTGAGGTGTGGGGATGGATGTAGCGGAGTTGTGTGTGTGACGTGAGGGGGTCAGGATGGATGTAGCGGAGCTGTGTGTGCGATGTGTGGGGGTCAGGATGCATGTCCGTCCGGAACTGCATTAACAGTGTAAGTATTTCCTGTATATAATTATACATGTACTACTGGTATAAGCTAGACATCCCCTGTATACAGTGATATAGAGCATGCTGGTATAACCTGGTATATCACTATATACAGCAGCTGTAAATACATAATAATATACAGGAGATACCCAGGTTAGGGCTCCTTCTCATGATCGATATGTGAATCACGGCTCAATATTGCGCTCTCCACCTTGTGAAAGCTCCGTGGATGCGAAAGTTTGTGAAAACAGCCTCACATCACTAAAGGGATGGAGGGAATCCCCACCATGGCTGTCACAGCCGCAGTAGATCAAGAGCTTAACTGCAAGTCAGCAGGGAAACATTAAACATGATGCAAATAGCGTATTTCTCACTTGCGTTTTTTGGTCAGTGTCTTTTTTTTGGCTTTTGTTTTTTGTAGATGTAGATGTTTCTGCTTAGACTCCTCTTGCCCTTAGACTTGGCCTTGAGACTTGAATTCATTTAAGTTAGCTAAGTGTTCCCTCACTATCTTTTTGCTTATAGCTAGACTGCATTCTTTTATTCCCCCAATAGCACAGGGAAGAACATATGATGTTCCATCTACATCTGAGAAAACAGATACAAAATAGGAATTTAAAAGCTCCGCCTTCTCAACATCATTCTTAACCAATTCACCATTTTCATCTTGTAAGCATCCAATAGTATCTTTGACTTTTCTTTTGCTTTTGACATACCCCCAAAATCATTTTTTATTGCTTTTGGCCTCTGCTGCAAGCCTCAATTTATTATTAGCTTTAGCTTTTCTGACACTTGCCCTACAGTTTCTACAAACCCCATTATATTTTTATTTAGATATTTCCCCTTTTTTCCATTTAATAAACATATTTTTTTTTTGTTTTTAACATGTGTGCAAGTTCTGCGTTCATCTATCCTGGTTTCTTTAAATGCTTTCCATTCTTCCTTCTTTTAGGGATTGTTAACGATTGTGCTTTGAGAATCTGATTTCGCAATATTTCCCAGCCTTCTTGGACATTTCTGTCCTTAAGAACATCCAGCCTTTGGATGCTTCCTACCCTCTTTCTGAGTTCATTAAAATCTGCCTTTCTGAAATCCAGCCTTGAGGTCTGATTTTTCTCAGGTCTTCCTCCCCTTTTTATCCAAAATTCAAGGATAGCATGATTACTGCCTCCTAAGCTCCTAGCCACCCTTGCTTCCTCAACAATTTCCTCTCTGTTGGTAAGAATTAAAGGGGTTGTCCCGCGAAAGCAAGTGGGGTTATACACTTCTGTATGGCCATATTAATGCACTTTGTAATGTACATCGTGCATTAATTATGAGCCATACAGAAGTTATTCACTTACCTGTTCCATTGCTAGCGTACTTGTCTCCATGGTGCCGTCTAATTTCAGCATCTAATCGCCCGATTAGACGCGCTTGCGCAGTCCGGTCTTCTCCCTGGTGAATGGGGCGGCTCGTGCCGGAGAGCTGGTCCTCGTAGCTCCGCCCCGTCACGTGTGCCGATTCCAGCCAATCAGGAGGCTGGAATCGGCAATGGACCGCACAGAGCCCACGGTGCACCATGGGAGTAGACCCGTGGTGCATCGTGGGTGAAGATCCCGGCGGCCATCTTGCTAAGGTAAGGAAGAAGTCGCCGCAGCGCGGGGATTCGGGTAAGTACTAAACGGTTTTTTTTTTAACACATGCATTGGGTTTGTCTCGCGCCGAACGGGGGGCCTATTGAAAAAAAAAAAAAAACGTTTCGGCGCGGGACAACCCCTTTAAGTCCAAGATAGCAGATCCCCTTGTTTTCTCTTCTACCTTTTGGAAGACAAAGTTATCAGCAAGAGCGGATAATAATTTGTTGGATCAATTACTTTTACCTGAGAGAGATTCACAACAAATCTCTGGATAGTTAAAATCTGCCATAATTACTATGTCATGCTTTTTTGAGAGCTTGGCCTTCTGATGTAGAAAGAGTTCATCAATATTTTCTGCTTGTCCAGATCACCTATAGTAAATGCATACAACAGTGTCCTTTTTGCTGTTCTCTCCTTCTATTCTTACCCAAACATTTTCTACAGAACTACCATGTTCTGAAGCTTGAATCTCTGTGGAGATTAATGTTTTCTAAAACAACCCAATACCTCCTCCCCTTTTTTTAGGTCTGTTTCTTATGCTATTGGGGAATAAACAAATGCAGGCAATCTATGAGCCTAAAGATGGCACGGAAACACTTATCTAACTTAAATGAATTCAAATCTCAGGGTCCAGATGAATTACATCCTATGATACTAAAGGAAGCAGCAGAGGTAATTGCTGAGCCACTCGCCATAATCTTTGAAAATCCCTGGAGAACAGAAGAAGTCCCAGAAAACTGGAAAAGGGCAAATGTTGTCCCCATCTTCAAAAAAATGGAAGAAGGTCAATCCAGGAAACTACAGGCCTGTGAGCCTGACTTCTACACCGGGAAAGATCTTTGAACAAATTATTAATCAGCATGTATGCAAGTACTTGGATAAAAATGGAGTACTTAACCAGAGCCAGCATGGGTTTGTAACAAACAAGTCATGCCAAATGAATCTAATTTTCTTCCATGACAGAATAACCGACTGGGTTGGTCAGGGAAATGCGGTGGATATAGTATATCTTGATATTTGACAAAGTATCTCATACCATACCTAGTGAAAAAGTGACCAAATATGGGATTGACAAGGCAACTGTTAGGTGGATTCACAGCTGGCTGAGTGATTGTACTCATAGAGTGGTTATAAATGGCTGCACATCCAAATGGAATAATGTATCAACTGGGGTACCACAAGGCTCTGTCCTAGGCCCAGTGTTGTTCAACATTTTTATAAATGATCTGGGGGGGGGGAAATTGATGGGAATCTGATCCAATTTGCAGACAATACAAAGCTAGGAAGGATAGCTAACACTAGGGAAGAGAGAGAGAGTATTCAAAGAGATCTAGAAAACCTTGAACAGTGGGCGGCGAACAGAATGGTATTTAACAAGAAGAAATGCAATCCTACATTTGGGCAAGAAAAATGAAAAAAGCACATACAGAATGGGAGGAATTGGGCTAAGCAGCAGCACATGTGAAAAAGACTTGGGTATACTAATAGATCATAGACTGAACATGAGTCAACAATGTGATTGTTACGCCCTTTCAGCTCATAGTTTATTTCGTCGGCACACCTTGTTCTGTCCAGACGAGCCAGGGTTAACAGCTCCTGTGCCTTCCACTCAGGTTAATTCCCCTGCTACATGTCTGAGAAGTGTGCTGGTGATTGACAGGTCTATCTACCTATTGGCTCCTCCCGCCTCCCTATAAGATCCAGCTCATGTTGCCTGGGAGGGGCCTGATTATTGTTCAGTTTTCCTTTTGCTAGCCAGTCTGCTGAGTAGTCTAGCTACTCTGACCTGTTGGTAATCTGGTCCTGGAACCGTGTGCCTCTCCCTCAGTTTGCTAGCTTGTCTGCCTTGTTTGGTATCCTGCTTCTGCCAGCTTGTCCGCTAGACCTCGACGTTATCAGCCAGCGTTTTCCAGTTTGCTTTGTTTTGTATCCTGCTTCAGCAGCTTGTCTGTTTGACCTTGCTATTGTCTGTTTTACTCTCTGTTATCAGCCAGGCTTTACCCTCTGCCTCTGTCCTGTTTGTACTGTTCGTGTTGGTTTTGTCATCTGCCTTTCCTGTCTGTATTAGTGGGTAGTATTCTCTTGCATAGGTACTGCAGTCCCTGCCTTTTCCCCCTAGGAAGCGTAGGGTCAGAGTTGGCGGCCTTGATGTGTCCACCATCAGGGATATCTACAGGAAGGGACAGTGGCGTGGGTGAAAATCAGGGAGCCCCACGCCGTGCGTACCTAGGCACCTTACTAGTACCATAACAGTGATGCAGCAGCCAAACAGGCAAACACAATTCTGGGATGTATTAAGAGAAGCATAGAGTCTAATTCATGTGAGGTAATTATCCCCCTCTACTCCTCTTCTTCAGTCAGACCTCATCTGGAATACTGTGTCCAGTTCTGGGCACACTTTAAAAAAGACATTGACAAACTGTAGCAAATTCAGAGAAGAGTTACCAGGATAGTAAGCAGTCTGCAAACCATATGCTATGAGAAACAGTAAAAGGATCTGGGAATGTTTAGCTTGCCAAAAAGAAGGCTTAGAGGAGACTTAAGCCCGCTGTCCACGGGTGTTGCGAAGTCCCGTGCCTAGATCTTCACCGCGAGAGCCGCTGCCCGGGAGCAGGAGCCATCGCCAAATCTCTGCCGGTCAGCCCTATCTGATAGATAGGCTGGCCGCAGAGAATCAGGGCAATTCGCAGCATGCTGCGAATTGCCCGCCACGAGCGGAGAATCGCAGTGATTCTCCGCTCATGGATGGGCCGGCGCTTTCCATAGCAATGCTATGTAAAGCGTGGGCCTGCGTGATTCGCCGACGGTTTACCGCCGGCGAATACACGTCCGTGGACAGGGGGCCTTAATAGATGTCTACAAATATCTAAAGGGCTGTCACAGTGCAGAGGGATCAGCCCTATTCTCACTTGCACAAGGAAAGACTAGAAGCAATGAGATGAAACTGAAAGGGAGGAGACACAAATTAGATATTAGAAAAAACTGACAGTGAGGGTGATCAATGAGTGGAACAGGTGGCAATGGGAGGTGATGAATTCTCCCTCAATGGAAGTCTTCAAAACAAAGGCTGGACAAATTTCTGCCTGGGATGATTTAGTAAATCCTGCACTGAGCAGGGGGTTGGACCAGATGACCCTGGAGGTCCCTTCCAACTCTACTATTTTATGATATATATGGTCAATGCAGCAGCAAAGTTTGTGAATGTGGATCAGGTTATATTTACATGTAGCCCTAAAGGGGGCCCATTAGAATGAATTTTAGTGATGGGCCCTGGGCACCCCAGTCCAACACTGCAGGAAGGATAACTTTAGCTCTAGCTAAATTATCACTGGTCTTGAATTAGTTATTTATCAGTTCTATTGCACTGGTGAACATTTGTTGCACATGTCAAGGGTGGCAGTTAGTATTTTTCAGATCAATGCATCTTAACCTTTTGCTACTGGGGCCTCACCAACCAGAAAATTATTATTCTGGAATTCAGCAGTAGTTGAAATGCATGCCAAGGATCTCAGTTCACCTTTCATTTGTGTCCATAAAAAAGCAAAACAGTAGACAACAGTATGTTGCTAAACATGGATTGTTGAAGTCAAAGAAAGACCTGTAGGACACATAATCACTCCTTTCAAAACTGCTTGCCCAGCTGTGCCTCACCAATGACTTTTGGGAGGCTCATCAGCTTAAAGGGGTTGTCTCGCGGCAGCAAGTGGGGTTATACACTTCTGTTTGGCCATATTAATGCACTTTGTAATGTACATCGTGCATTAAATATGAGCCATACAGAAGTTATTCACTTACCTGCTCCGTTGCTAGCGTCCCCGTCTCCATGGCTCCGTCTAATTTCGCTGTCTTCTTGCTTTTTTAGACACGCTTGCGCTGTGCGGTCTTCTCCCCTTCTGCTCGGTCCAGCCACGAGCGGCGTTCTGGCTCCGCCCCCTTCTACACATCATCGCGTAGCTCCGCCCTGTCACATGTGCCAATTCCAGCCAATCAGGAGGCTGGAATCGGCAATGGAACCCACAGAGCCCATGGTGCACCATGGGAGAAGACCCGCGGTGCACCATGGGAGAAAACTGCAGTGTATCCCTGGGAAAGGACCGGCGGCCATCTTAGGGAGAAGATTTTTTAAAGTCCTTATTTCGTCGGATCGGTGAGTAGCAAGCGGTTTAAAAACCGCTTTAATTTGCTATTTTATGCCAGGGGGAATGGGGTAATGTAAAATTTTGAGGTTTGCCGCGAGACAACCCCTTTAAGAAGCACTGCTTAATGGGATATTTTTTGTTCTAACTAAATTTGGACCATGTGCACATGTATTTTAAACTCGGTATTGAGTAGCAGACATTTTTCATTGCCTTGGTATGCTTTACAAGAAGCATTTAATCAGAAAAAACTAATCTACAATATTATTAACAAAGTCCATCTAAAAGATTTACAGTGATCCCTCGCTATATCGCTGTTCAAGGACTGCGGCTTCAGTGCATTGCGCATTTTAGATAGACCATATATAATTTTGTTTTTGCTGAGTTATTCGCTATATTGCAGAATTTTGCGGTACATACAGTACGCCACTAGTGTTTGCAAATGTGAGATTTTACACGGCACACTATTGCCTGATGGAATGTGTTCTGTATCCTGGATGCTAATTGGCTCACTGATCGTAGCATTGTTCTGTTTATTCACTTTTGCGATTGTTTGGCTGTTCAGCCGAAACATTCATTGGTGTAAATATAATGTCGCTACTTGGCAGATTTTCAGGTATTGCAGGGGTCTCTGGAACATAACCCCCGCGATAGACGAGGGATCACTGTATCTAGTACTTTAAAGTGGTTTTCCAGGACTGCACTATTTATGACCGAACCTTAAGATAGGTCATTAAAATCTGATCAATGAGGTCAGCTGCTCAGGAACCCTGCCAATGAGCTGTTAAAAGAAGCTGTAACACAAGGGCAGGCACCACGGCTGAATACAAGTCCCCAGCCATATGTTTCATAGTAGCAATGCCTGGTATAGCAGTTCAATCCTATTGGCCTCTTAACTGTATTCCAGTACCCAGTCATATGTTTCATAGTAGCAATGTCTGGTATAGCAGTTCAATTCTTTTCACCAATGAACATGACATTTGTCCAAGTGCCTTGATTTCTTCAAACAGCTGCTTGGTGGGGTCCTAAGTGGTGGATTCCCATTGATTGAGTATTGATAACCTATCTTAAGGATAGGCCATCAGTATTATAGTCCTTAAAAAACCCTTTAAACATGTAAACAAAGAACCCCCTTCCCTAATCCAATGGGAAAACAAAATGCACCAAATATACCACTTTGAGGAACTCACAAGTTGGGAGAACAGCACCAAAAAATACATTTCTAATCATCCGGTCATCATGAATTGATTTTAAAAAAACAACCAGAAGGTCACAATAATATCAATCTGGTATCCTACTTCCTCTTAACTCAAACGCTAACACAAACGCATGCCACTCATCTATTGAGGCTCTTCTCCCCATCCCGAACAGTCTTCTTCTGTACTCTGGTGGCCAGCGATTGAAAAATCCCCGCCTCCAGAAAGCGCTGTTTCTGATTGGCTCAGCACTGTGACCAATCAGAGGCAACGCTCAGCCATTCATTGAATGACAGCTGAGCACTGCCTTTAATTGGCTGTGACCAATCAGAAGCAGTGCTTTCTGGAGGCGGGGATTTTTCAATCCCCTAACACCAGAGTACAGAAGAAGACTGTAGGGGTCAGAGAGATGAGCCAGACAGCGCTTGTAGGTGAGTTAACTTTTTTTTTTCTACAGCTAGGGATAATTTTTAGGGTAGGGTTTATATTTCAAGCTTCCCCCTCCTCCCCGAAAATAATCGCTGCGGAGGTTGCCTTTATCCCATTGCTTTCAATGGGGTGGCAGCAGTAACGGCCCCATTGAAAGCAATGGGATAGCTTTGAGGTCCTCTGCCACAGCTGTGACAGCTGTGGCAGGGGATTCTTTCATCCCTGCTAGAGTCCCCTCATCACTGAACACTGACAGTGCTGTCACAGTGTTCAGTGATGAGGGGACCTTCGTGGAGCAGCTGCTCCAGTGAACTGACAGTTTCATGTGCTGCACGTATGAAACTTTGCCGTTCACACTTTTTCTGCTGATGCGAGCAGCAGGTTTTTTTCGTGCACAAAGGCGCGTGCAAGAAAACACGCTCGTCTGTATGAGGCCTTATTAAGCATTTCTTAATAAAAGGAGATTATTAAAAAAAATACATGTACGAAAGCCTGTTAGTTGGATGATAAAACCATTTTTTACCAACATTTTCTTTTTATACCTTTTTGGATTTCTTTCCTTTCTTTCCCCTTTTGTTTGTGTTCCTTCTGGTTTCGTCCTCTTCTTCATCATCACATTTCGAAGACCCTGCCAAATATTTTTCACATTACAAAATTCCACCTTCACAAACATTACTTATTTCTTGTCAATTCTTTGTTCATAATATAAAATGCATTAATTTTCTTATATAGGAGAGATTTGTTCCGAAATTAAGGTGCCACTCCAGTGAAAACACATTGTTCAATGACTGCACCCCTCAACCGATCACACCCTGGACATCTCATATGTGTATTGCAATAACTTCCATGGAATAGTGTGTCCAGTTCTAGGCACCCCACTTTAAAAAAGACATAGACAAGCTGGAGTAAGTTCTGAGAAGAGTTACCAGATGGTGAGTAGTCTGCAAATCATGTCCTATGAGGAACAGATAAGGGATCTGGGAATGTTTAGCTTGCAAACAAAAAAAAGGCTGAGAGGAGACTTAATAACAGGAGGTCCCTTCCAACTCTACCATTCTATGATTCCCATCAGACACTATCTTGATTTTTAGATTTTTCTCTGCTTTTTCTTCCTCTATTCTGTGCTAGCAATCTCATGATGGATCAACTAGAGCTAATACCATCTCTGCCTGCTGGGAGGGCAGTGAACATATAATTACCTTGTCATTTCCTTCACTATAACTGTGTGACAGCAGCATCTAATCATCAGCAGTAATTGAACCCATCCTCTTTCCCCATGAAGAACATGTGCAGTATATTCCATAACAATTTTAGCCAACAGGAGGTTCCGATGAAAAAGTGACTTCTTGAGAAAGCACAAAGCTATGTAATTCCCAGGCAGTCACAATGAGATCACAGTCACAATGAGATTACATGACTCAAATGAAGAGAAGGTTTCCAGGAATGTTCAGATAAAAAGGAATAACTAAACAAGATAATACTAGCTGACATATATACTGGGGAACTCAGTGAGTTTGAATCCTCACAGTGCTCCCGATCTTCCACAAAGCTGGCTTATCAGTATATCTCTGAGGAAATTCCTTTATAAATTTAGGAGCATGAACAATTTTATTCTGCTTCCTAAAAAACTTTTCTCAGGACCATACCCTCACTGTTCCCTCTTCCCAAACTGTGCTCTGCGGTCAGGGGCTCTGACCAAGGGTTAATGGTAGCAAACCTATAGCACACATGCCGACAGCTGCTCACCACTGTAGTGATTACCATCAGGGGTGCCGCAGCTCCCTGATGGTAATCATGCAGCAACGCTGATCCTGGTGCACACTATGACGTCAGTGTGAAGCTGGGATCCTCCTCCCCTAAGCCCTCTCCTCCTTGGTTCCTCAGAAGAGGACAGGGGATGAAACATTCCAGCTCACATACTGATGTCAATATGCACCAGAGATCAGCACCAAGCAGAGGAGGAACGGTGCTAACTGCAAGGAGGAGGCAAGTATATGGGTTGGGAGACTATTATTACTGCAGCTACTGAGGGGGTTAATATTACTGTGTGGGTTAATAAGGGACACTATTACTACGGGGGCCAATATACAGAACGCTATTACTACTGGAGCTACTATTCGGGTCACCATTGCTACTGAGGCCACTGTGGGAGCCGCTATTACTACTGGGGCCAATATAAGGGAAGCTATATTACTACTGGGACCAATATAAGGGACGCTATTACTACGGGGGCCAATATAGAGGATGCTATTACTACTGGAGCCAATATAGGGGGTCACTATTACTACTGGGGCCACCAATATAGGTGATCACTATTACTACACTGGGCAGATTTGATACTGAATTTACAGTAGCTGTAGCAGCAAAGTGGATGACATTTTGAAAAATCTTATCTAAGTGCTGTGGAAAAAATCTGCACAAAACCCGAGCCGATATTGACATGTGGTGCAGGATTTAATACTGCGGCATGTTAATTTTAAATATAACGTATATCAATGGCCCATACAGTGCTCCAGCATTCATCCCTGTTTTGTTTAGTTTTTTTAAAACAGTCCCGTCCTTATTATTTTTACCTCCGTCGTTATAAAAAGTTGTGATAAGCCACGCTCCAACCCTCCCCCCCTTCCTGTCCGGCTTTGGGGCTCCTCAAGAAACTTTTCTTTTAAAAAAGGCTCCATGGTTAAAAAAGTTTGGGAACCACTGCTTAAGGTATGCGTTCTGTAAATGATAGTTAAAGATTCCAAATATTGCAAAACAGGCAGAGGAATTTTGGTATGTTGATCCTCATTAAGGCCTTAGTCACACGGGCGTTTTTTCCCGCGATTTGCGGATTGCATGACGGATGCGCATCCGCAAATCGCGTGACCAGGCCAAAAAAATCGCCCGAAAAAACTGCTCCTAGCCGCATTTCAATAGAAACGGGCCGGAGCTGTCCAGCGCATTGAATTCAATGGAGCCGGCAATACAGCCGGCTCCATTGAAAGCAATGTGCTGCGGGCGATCTCACGATGAATTGTCGGGAAGGGCTCAAATGCATAAGCCCTTCCCTGCAATTCATTCAGAAATGTGTAAAAATAAAAAAAATATATATACTCACCTGGTCCCGGCAGACCGAGCTCAGCCGCGGCCGGCGGCAGTTCTCCTGAACTGCTCTCTGTAGTATTCAGCAGCCGGGGATTTAAAATCCCCGCCTGCTGAATGAGCTGCCTCTGATTGGTCACAGCCTGACCAATCAGAGGCAGCTCTCACTCACACCCATTCATGAATTCATTGTGAGGGGTTAATTCTAGATTTTCCCTTGTCTTAGAATAAATAAGAAAATACATTTAATTTCTTTTTCCAAATTTACTTCTTATCTATCCTGTTCCCACTATGTGACCCTGAATCTGTTCCCATATGCCTTATCAGTTCTCTCCCATGTCTTTTTCCTTGAGAAACTCACTCCTTTCTAAGAAGCCTGTCCAAGGACATTATGTTTTGATACAGTTGTCACCGGGCATTGATGTATTGTTCCTGTAAGAAATGTCTTTGAAAGATATATTGTTCATTAAAATTTGCAGATGTTTAGCGGCCTTGGGCATGCGCAGTAATCAAATAACTACGTAAACAAATTTCTTCTATAAAGTGTAACCTCTGCTGAATAAACCTTCACTTCGCTTATGACAATCCCATGATGCATGTGACTGTCCATTTGCGTCGTCCATGAGTACTCATATCTAAGACAGCATCAGCTCAACGGTCTGTTTGACCCCCCACATTACTTGGCGCCCAACGTGGGGCAGAAGTTAACTCCTTACCTGCAGCCGATACCTGATGACCCTGCCTGCCGACCAGCCGGACTAGAGGCCACGGGACCCCAGATCTACAAAACACCGGTGTAAGGTAAGCCCTTGACTTACCACTCTAAGATCTGGGTTCCCCGGACTTCAAGTCACATGTCGACAGACGGGTAGTTGCTGCATGTTTATAGCACACTTCTGCCTGTTATTTACGGTGTTCTTAGTAACCGTGCTAGACGGAAGAACCCTTGTGTATATTGCCATGCTGTCTGCTGTGTGCTGTAGAAAGTATTGCTTTTTGCTGAACTCATAATGTTAGCTGTAATTTGTAATAAGATTACTAAAAGCCGCCCAGTAAGGCAAGCTGTGGTCCTTTCTCTATCCCCGTAAGTATAGTAGTAATATATTCGTAATATTGATTGCGAATATCCTGCCCGTTGCGGACGTGGCGGAAGGGACTGAAAAGTCCAAAGTATTTCTGCAGTTGTGGACTTGCAGAAGAGAATATCCTGCCAATACTTGGCAGGAGGGCCCTAAATAAATATCCTGCCCATTGCGGACGTGGCGGAAGGGACTGAAAAGTCGAAAGTATCCTGCCAGTTGCAGACTCGGCAGTAGGGACATCTGTAGGAGATAAGTCCATAGCTAGAATGGGGTCTCAGACTTTCCTGACACCCATTGAGATAATAAGATTGGGGGAAGGGAAGGACATCTGTAGGCAAGCCTATGAAAAATATAAACAGACAGGTAAAACGGCGAGAACCTTTAACTATGAGTTCTGGCAACAGTACGAGGAAAAACACATGCAGGATATCAGAGATGCCGGTCTAGGAAGAGGGATAGAAACCATAATAAAATATAGCAAAAAGGTAAATGTAGAACCATGGGATTGCGCAACGAGGGATGACGGCATACTTGTGTACTCACCCCCGGTGCCAAACCCGGCTAGGATGTACCCGATCCTACCAACCGCGGACAGCTCCGACATTCTTCCTGACTATCAGAGTTGTACCGCCACAGTCCCACCAAAGAAGTCCCAAAAAGGGAAACCTTACTGGGATTGTCCCAGGTGCGGTCAACAAAACCCTTTACGAAGACAAATGGCTTTAACTATGTGTAGATGGGAAAAGAATGAAGCCATTGAATGTTATTTTGGTAGGCTGCAATCGAAGGCTAGGGACGCGTTCATGCAAGGCATTGGCCCATCATTGGCAGATAAAATAAAAGCATGTACCCCCGACTGGCGACAAGCCGAGCCCAGGGACTTGTATAAAAAGGCAGTAGGGTTTGCTATGGATGAAAAGCGCCCTACAGTGGCGGTTAAATACTATAGCAACCAGGAGGGGAAGGTGCAGCTCCAGGACAGACCCAACAGAGAAACACGCAAGTGTTATAATTGCGGCAAGGTAGGCCACCTGGCCAGGGATTGCTTTCATAAGTCCCGGCGATCCCGCCCCAGTATCCCTACCGTGGAAACAAAGGACAGAGGCACTTAGACCTTTGAGCCTGCTTCCATATGAGGTGAGGAAGTGCCCTTCCTTATAGACACTGGGGCTACAAATCCTGTCTCAAAATTCACGTGAAATATGAGAAACGTTCAAGGCAAGGAGTATGCCTATATGGGAACAGCTAGAGAAATAGCAAAGGTCAGACAAAGCAAGTTAGCCGTGGGGAGAGAATCTAGCAAGTTGTTGAGAAAAGCAGGTTAGAATTTTGGGAATCTTAGACCAACAAGTTTCGAAAAGATTCAGAGATAAGCAAAGGTTGGGTAAAGTATGTTAGATAAATGGATTGAGGCACGTGTAGATACGGCAGTTATCAGAGAAAGGGAATTCTTTTATAGTTTGTGTTCCTTTGGGACATAAAGCAAGTTCATGCAGAATCTGTGGATAATTATGTGTCAAATAACCAATATTGTTTGTCTTCATGTAATGTAATCTAATCTTTGTTATACGTTTAGTCTTCTTTGTCCTTTTTTTTATGTGTTTAACGATTCCTCTGCCATCCGGGTTTGATAGTCTGTGCAGAGAAATATACCTCTTGTTGTTGCTAATGATTGGTGTTGTTTGGAGTCTGGATGTTCTGACTGTTTTTCCAAAAATCTTAGTTATTGTTCTGTTCCATAGAGATATAAAAATTCAAAGTCATATAAGAAAGACAGACGTTGAATATATTATGTGAATTATGTGGTTTTAAAAATAGAATATATATATATATAGGGATTTTAAGATATATATTTTGCTTTTTATGTAAATGTCAGTTCTGTGATTGGTTGGACGTGTGCATGATTGCAAAATGTGTGTTCTTTTTTTTTTGGAAAAGAAAAATTAGCTATACAGTGGTTGTTGTGGAATCCGATATACTTCTCTAGTGTTACAAACAGTTAAAGTTTGACTGATTCCAGGGGGAAGTGGGAGTGATTGAATGCATTTGTTTGCAAGATGAGGACAGTTGCATCATACGCATTACGTCCTGTGAACTCTTACTAACATTTGAATGAGACTTGACCGCATGAACGGATGAGAATTAATGACCCGTGTTCAGACTGTAATGAATGTAAAATGTGTGATGTAGGCGTTGTGTGCTGATAATTTGGAAGCCTGCCAACAAACCACAATTATACTGTTTCTGAGAATGCTCTATAGAAGAAACGTGCAAACGGCCATACCTGTACTTACACCTGCTGCCAAACTCCGCACCTTTCTGGGCCTTGTTTTCATACTGCCGCCCATGGGTCCACGCTGTTTCCGCTCTTATGCAACTACTCTAGGACTGCCTTTCAATCATTCTTCTCTCTCTCTCACCCCTGAAGCTCATTTCTCACCCTTTTACACTTTATCCTTTTTTCTTTTCTGTACTGAATTTTCTGGCCATGTGACGACAGTATTGATACAAAGGCACGGAGGACACCCACGGCCAACTGGATGCTACTCCATGAAGCTGTATCCAGTGGCTCGAGGAGCTCCCTCATGTGTTTGTGCGGTGGCAGCAGTACAGGCAATGGTTAACAAATCTTCGGAGTTGGTATTGAACTAACCCCCCCTAGTGGTCCTCACCCCCCCCCCCCCATGACATCCGGAGCATATACACGCAAGTGCAACCCAAGCACTTATTTCTGGCCCGTCAAATCCAGCTACAATGTGCTCTTGTCATTCTTCTACTACCTTGAACTCGGTTACCCTTCCAATTAAGTACCCTAGTTCAAAGGGGGGGGGGGGAGTGAAGATATAGGTGATCTAGGTATTGCAGGTCAGCTATTTAAAAAAAAAATAATAATTTTTTTCTCTTCTTGCAACAAGGTTATGATCTATTTGAAATAGAATACCAGCCTGATTGTCTAGCGGTAATCGGTGAAAGGGGTTTCAGAAGTGCCAATTCAGCTGGCAGAAACTGAACCGCTTGAGGTAATTTTTAAAGGGTCGCGATGCTTCACGCGCTTCCTTGTGCTGGAAGGTCCTGAAAGCATATTGAGAACTGACGTGATGGGACCCTTGGGATGTTGTATCAAACTTCACCCGTCTGGTGAGGCTCGTATACACCCCGGGTCTGAAAGTCACCCGACCTTCTGTCGGATGGCAGCAGACCAAGCGACACCTCTCCCTGTCCTCACTCTTATGCACGCAGAGGAACAAGCTCTTAGCCCCCTTGGTCCGTCAGTACCCTCTGGCACATGTCCAGGAAGATGGAATTGCAGACACTGTCTCTTCTTTATGTTAACTGAAAGCCCTTGTTAACAATGCATATTTTTAGTTTTTTGTTATAGATGGTACCAGGGGTGATTGACGACTCCACACTGGATATGCAGTGGTCACACAACAAGATGTCCTAAAAGCAGAATGCCTCCGCATGTCCCAGGACAGGAAGCGGAATTACAGGCCCTCACTGAGACGTGTAGAGTGGTAGAAGGTAAGACGGCAAACATTTACACTGACTCCCGGTATGCATTTGGCATAGCTCATGACTGTGGCCTAACATGGAAGGCCAGACAGCTTGTTACCTCAGCAGGACAGCCAATTAAGAATGGTGCAGCGGTGCAGAGTCTCACGGAGGCCCTACTTACTTCTACCTGACAAAGTGGAAAGCTCACACCAATTCCTACAACAGAGAAACAAGAGGCAAAGTCATCACAGACCACGCAGCAAAGGCAGCGGCCCTCAAGCCGTGGAAGAAAAGAAGAATTTAACAATAACTTTGGACTTGACTAAACCTTGGACTTTGATATGAACTTGGACTTTGATAAAAACTTTGGACTTTGATATGCTAAAGACTTTACAGTTACAAGCCAGCAAGAAAGAAAAAGACAAATGGGCTAAATATGGGAGCAGCAGAAATGGGACGGTGTATGGCGAACAGTCAACAGCACTTGCTCACCACGGTCCCTGTGCCCCATGATGGCCCCATGAAGCAGCAATGATGTCGACGCTTGAACGAGGATGGGTGGCTCCTGGGTTTTCTGTAGCTGCTGCATCATCTTTTGTCCAATTTTACATGATCTTTGCCGTAAGCAACAGGGCAGAAGTAAATTTGCCACATAACACTTGCCTAGACCACTCTACCCATTTCAGGGATTGCAAATTGACTACACTCAGCTCCCACTTGTTGGGAAGTATGAATACGTGCTTGTTGTTGTTGATGTCTTTTCAGGTCGGAGACCTACCCTGTTACCAAAGTAAATAAGCAGGTAATCGCACAGGAGCTGATGAATGAGGTAACCTGCAGATATGGGGCACCGGAAGTGATTGACTCAAACAAAGGTACACACTTCACACCTGCAGAGTTTAGGCAAAGTTAAAAGACTAAATGGTACGCTTAAGTTAAAAGAAGTGTTGTTTGGCTCTATGCCAAGATTGGGGCTGTATCATCCACAGGCCCTACAGCAGGGCTATGACATAGTAGCCGGATATGTAAAGCACCTGTGTGACCAACTAATGGTAACCCAGAATCTAGTCTTTTTCTCCCATTCCAGACCCAGACAACCTAGAGGGATCTCACTCCCTACAACCTGAAGACTGGGTGGTCGTAAAGAGGCTTGTCCGGAAATCTCTAGAGCCCAGACTCGAGGGGCCCTATCGAGTCCTGCTGATCACACCTACTTTGGTAAAGGTTGAAGGAATTGTTGTTTGTTTTGGGACTAATGGACTTTTCACGCCCTACCTTTGCCCCCCCCCCCCCCCCCCCATGAGAAGGAAAATGAAAGACATTTTGTTTATTGATGGACTTTTGGACTCCTCACTCCATGCTTCGCCCTTGTGAGAGGGTGCAAAAGGACAATGCCCAGAACCACCTTGTTAGACACCACCAAATACTGGTAGATGGACTGAACACCTCACAGGTGAAAGACTGTTGGACTTGTACACACACCTGGTGCCACTAGTTTTCCTTTCTTGGCTGTTCCTGTTCCGTCAAAAGAACTGTTTGCATGGACAAATGGAAACTCAGAAACCAGAGATAGCTGGTGGGGTAACACATTTAGTTCTTTGAACCCTGCCAATTGGTTTTCTGGTTTAGGAGGTTGGTTCATGGGGATTCTACAAGGTATATTACAAGTTGTGATGATTTTATCATGCATTTATATAGCAATTAAGGTTATAATTTCATGTATTTCTAAATGTACTGAAAAAGCTTTCTCTGCGCCGATATGAATCACGTGTTTATGGACTAGGAGTCGTACTTGTCTTGACTCCATGTCCAAAATGGGGGAATGTGAGGGGTTAATTCTAGATTTTCCCTTGTCTTAGAATAAATAAGAAAATACATTTAATTTATTTTTCCAAATTTACTTCTTATCTGTCCTGTTCCCGCTATATGACCCTGAATCTGTTCCCATATGCCTTATCAGTTCTCTCCCATGTCTTTTTCCTTGAGAAACTCACTCCTTTCTAAGAAGCCTGTCCAAGGACATTATGTTTTGATACAGTTGTCACCGGGCATTGATGTATTGTTCCTGTAAGAAATGTCTTTGAAAGATATATTGTTCATTAAAATTTGCAGATGTTTAGCGGCCTTGGGCATGTGCAGTAATCAAATAACTACGTAAACAAATTTCTTCTATAAAGTGTAACCTCTGCTGAATAAACCTTCACTTCGCTTATGACAATCCCATGATGCATGTGACTGTCCATTTGCGTCGTCCATGAGTACTCATATCTAAGACTAATTCGGAAGCAGACAGCATCAGCTCAACGGTCTGTTTGACCCCCCACATCATGAATGGGTGAGTGAGTGCTGCCCCTGATTGGTCCCTGCGCTGAGCCAATCAGAGGCAGCACTCACTCACCCATTCATAAATTCATGAATGGGTGTGAGTGAGAGCTGCCTCTGATTGGTCAGGCTGTGACCAATCAGAGGCAGCTCATTCAGCAGCCGGGGATTTTAAATCCCCGGCTGCTGAATACTACAGAGAGCAGTTCAGGAAAACTGCCGCCGGCCGCGGCTGAACTCCGTCTGCCGGGACCAGCTGAGTATATATTTTTATTTTTATTTTTACACATTTCTGGATGAATTGCAGGGAAGGGCTTATATATTTAAGCTCTTCCCGACAATTCGTCCCGCGCTGGCCGGCAGCCCATTGCTTTCAATGGAGCCGGCTGTATTGCCGGCTCCATTGAATTCAATGGGCAAACATCATTCTTCTCTGCCACAGCTGTTACAGCCGGCCCCATTGAGCGCATATAGAGAAGAGAACAGGAATCGCAGATAGGTGCGATCTGCGATTTCTGTTCTATAATTTATCGGACGAGCGCATAAAAAGTGCTCATGTGTCCGATACCATTGCAAAGCAATGGTTTTATAAAATCGCCGGGCGCATGCGCAAATCGCGCGAAAAAACGCCCGTCTGACTGAGCCCTAAAATGTTATTTTAGCTTTTTCATATTCAGAACACATATTATAGCTTTTCAACTGGATGAAATATTGTAGCTTATTCCAATAAATTGAAAGAAATTCTACCTGGAAAAGAAATTTGTTGCTCACTGAGCAGACACTTGCTGGAGTAGATGGAAGGTCCTCAAAAACTATTTTAGGGAAATAGCATGTAAGCTTAGGGCAAGGACCTCCAAAGTATTATTTTCTGAAATACTATCTATACCATGTGCCACACCAGAAAAGTAGAGGTAGATTAGGGAGGTAAACTAGTAGCTCAAGAGGTTGTGTAGGAAGGAGAAGTTCATGTGCAGAATGTTCTGGACATTTATGAATGGTCTATGTATGTCTTGTGCTTATGTATATTGTCAGAGCTGCAGCACTGAATGGGTTACTGTCTGGGTTATGTCTGAAATGTATCTTTGGTATGTCATGTGACCTTGTTTTATATATGTGATTGCAAGGTGCATGAGTGAGGTCTTTCCATCAGCCTTCTGCTTGGTATACTCAAGTCTGGAGCCTGTCTGCACACAGACACCTTTAGTTTGTGTGTAGGGAAGATGGAGGAAGCTGAGTGGATGGCAAATGTGGGTCTTGAGTACCTTCTAGCCAAGCTCTGTCAGTGAAAAGCAAGAGAGGAGCTGCAAGTCTGAGAGACCACCGCGCAGCGCTGAGTTTATGTTCCACCCTGTGAGTGTGAAATGGTAGACAGTTGGAGAGTGCAAGATGACTTGTGGCTGGGACCAGAGAACCACAGATAATTAGGCCTGTGTAATCCCTCTGTCCTCCCGTGATTCCTCCCTGTCACACCACGAGTCCCCCTGCACCAGTGTCTTGTCGGGGGATGTAAATTGTATGGACAGTTCTCCACGTTTATTCAAGTTATTTTGCAAGTAAATGGCTCTATTACCCGTTACTGGTTTAGCCTTTAAAGATCAACTCTGTGTGCGTGGACTCTTTATTACATTGTCTAAAATTCACCACAGAGGACGGAACGGTGGCATCACACGTGGCAAGAGGTGGGTTTGGGTTACCCACTTAATAGCCTGTCCTCGGCCCTTGGACGTGTCCCTGGTCACCCTCTGGGTGTGACAAGGCCCAAACTCTACCCCGCTGTCTTCTAGGCTGGGGCCCACTCCTCGGATGCTGCAGGACGGAGCTATCTTGGTGTCATGAACAGGATGGAGTCTTCGTATCTGTTCTCACAAGATGGAGAGCGAAAGTACCTCCGCTATCATTTCCCAGACCGGAGAAGAAAAGTTTGTGCCCATGTCTGGAATTGTGAATTACTAATTAGCCAGTCCGCTGAGCCTTCTGAAGAGTTACCAGAGGGGCAAGACTGAGTTCCTGCTGAAAAGTTATGCATAGCCAAGAACATTCTTCATCTACACCTCATTCATATGTTGCCAGGATGCGTTATGCCCTGAGACAGGGACATGTGGAGTTACTGGACTCTCTTGTTACCTGACTTACATGTTCTAACTGTGGGTGAGAAGACTGATTTAGACTCACAAGATGGTGCCCATCCTTTTTCCTCTACTAGTAGTCAAAAGCCCGCAAAAAAATCTCACCACAAAGTTCCCACGGTGGCAGAGGAAAAAGTAGGGGGGGACAGCAGACAGTCTGTCCTCGGCCCCTTGGATGTGTCCCTGGTCACCCTCCGGGTGGAAAATGGTAGAGCCCCGTGACAAGGCCCAAACTCTACCCCGCTGTCTCCCTGGCTTGGGCCCAATCCTCGGACGCCTCAGAGGGATGTGGGTTGCTGGCGAACTGGGCCGACTTAGCTGTTGGCTACAGGTTGTATCGTAAGGATGGGCTGCATCTCAATGTGGAGGGTGCAGCTGTATGGGGAAGAAGGTGGCTAAAAGGTTGGAGGAATGTTTAAACTAAGGATGAGAGGAAGGGCAACCACGGAGATAGATGAGAAGATGGAAGTCTCAGATCACTGTCTATGCACTAAGCAAAGAAAATGGGGGTGGAGGAGTTAGTACAGTTATAACTGGCAGAACAGATAATAGGGATACAATTAAAAAATGACAAACTTTCTAAAATGGATGGTGAATAATGCTAGAACTCTGACCAGTAACCTGAAAGTAATAATGTCTGAGGAAAACTGTGACATAATGGGAATAACAGAGGCGTGGTTGGATGAAAGCTGTGACTTAGTGGTTAATTTACAGGGGTATAGTTTGTTAAGAGGGGATTTAAAAAATGGGGGAGGGGTTTGTCTTTATGTAAAGTCCTGTTTAAAGCCCACACTATGGAAGATATATTTAAAGGAGATGAACATGTGGAGTCTATATGGGTAGAGATAAATGGATGGAAAAACAATAATAAAATCCTCATAGGAGTTTTCTATAGGCCACCAAATATAACAGAAGCCATCAAAAATCTCTTACTTAGGCGAATAGATGAAGCAGCAAAATCACAATGAGGTAATTTTTATGGGGGTCTTAATAAATTTCAACTTGTCTTTCAATAGGGAGTTTTATCAGGAAGCCACAAAAATACTTACTTTAAAAAGGCGAAGTTCAATCAGCTTAGCCCCTTCCCGCTATATGACGTACATTTACCTCATGCAGCGTCGGGGTATGTAGCGTCGGGGCAACCTCTCATCATACAGCATGGGCGTCAGCTGTTTATTACAGCTGACATCTGCGGGCAATAGCTGCAATCAGCAGTGTGGCTGTTTGCGGCTATTAACCCTTTAAATGCTGTAAATTCTGAAAGCGGCATTTAAATCCCCCGAATGATGTTTAGGGGTCCCGTACGCCCCCCCTCGCAATAAGATCGCAGGGAGACGTGCAGGTGTCATGGCAGCCGGGGTCCTTCTGAAAGGCCCCAGGGCTGCCTTAGCAGACTGTCTATCAATAAATCCCCCATGGGGTGGCTTGATAGACTGCGTGTCATACTGCAGAAGTAATCAAAGCATCACTAGTTGTAGTCTCCTGGGGGGCTAAAAAATATAGTAAAAACAAGATCAATAAAGTCTTGATGATCGTCAAAAAAAAGTATTAAAAGTTTTTGCCATATCTATACTAAAAAGGTTTAAATCATAAAAAATACATATTTGGTATCACCTGGTCCGTAAAAGTGCAATCTATCAAAGTAGCGCATTATTTCCATGACATGTAATAAAAAGCGATCAAAGAGTAGTATGTATTCTGAAATGGTACCAACGTAAACTACAGGATGTCTCGCAAATAATGAGCACAACTTTGTCGAGAGGAAAATTAAAAAGTTATTGCACGCAGAAGAAAATAATTTAAATAAATGTCTTTGAAAAAAATAAAAGTAGTACAGCAAAAAAAAAAAAAAGTACCCATAGAATAAAGTTATGATATCATTTTTGTTGCTGTTTGTGTGCTGTAGAAACAATTCGCACTGAATTTTTTTAAGTTTTTCAGTACATCATATGCCACATTAATCCCTTAATGACACGGCCCCTTTTTTTTTCCATTTTTTATTTTTTCCTCCCCCCTTTGAAAAAATCGTAACTCCTTTATTTATCCGTTGACGTCGCTGTATGAGGGCTTGTTTTCTACGGGACGAGTTGTAGTTTTCAATGGTGCTATTTAACTCCTTCCAGCTCCAGGACCTACATTTACGTCCTGGAGCGTCGGGGTATGTAAGAGATGTCGTGGGGTGACCTCTCTTCATACAGCACGGGCGTCAGCTGTTTATTACAGCTGACAGCCGCGGGCAGGTTAAGTGCCCTTAACCTTATTGACTGGGATAATGTCCTCAGAAATAAGAATACAGACAATAAATGGGAAATTTTTAAAACCATCTTAAATACTCACGATCAGCAGTTCATACCTTACAGGAATAAAATGGTTAGGGATAGGAGAAAATAAATAAAGGGGACAATAAACAGCAAAAAATAAAGCATTTAAACTACTAAAACAAGAAGGCAGCAAAGTAGCATTGAAAAAGCTACAAGGAAAAATATAAATTATATAAAAAGCATGTAATAGCAGCAAAGGAAGAGACAAAGAAACTCATTATCAGAGAGCGTAAAATGAACCCCAAACTATTCTGCAATATATAAATAGCAAAAAGATTAAAATGGAAAGTGTTAGCCCTTTAAAAAGTAATGAGGGAAAAATAGTAGAGTGTGATGAGGAGAAAGTAAATCTGTAAAATTGGTTTTTTGCCAGTGTATTCAGTCAGAAAAAAGGAATGACAGAAGAAATGCAGAGTGATAAATTAAACTCTTCATTAACACTTTCAGTGACACGCCCGGAGATTTTCCTGGAGGAGCTCCACTGGCCATAGTGATATAGCCCAGAAGATTTCCAGGCTATGTTTCACTATGGGACCTGCAGAGCACAATGCCATAAGCTGTGGCAGTGTGCTCTGCTGCGCAGTCCCACACAGAACAGTGCAGGACTTTAAAATAAGGAACAGGAAGATATTACTGATCTGCCGGCAACTTTCCGCTTCTATTTTTAAACTCCTGCACTGCTTTGTGTACAGGTTGCCATGGAGATCAGCTTGTCAGAAGCCAGCCAATGCTCTCTGTGGCAGGGAAAGCTGGTGCTTGGCTGTCAGAGGATAGCCAGGCACCAGCTCATACAGAGCAGAGAATGGAGAAAACCTCCGATCTCAGCTGTGTTAACCTTTTACATGCCGCCGTCTATGCGATCGCAGCATGTAAAGGGCTGTCACCATTGGATCCCTGGAATGTGATCCGGGGGTCCTGACGGGTCTCTGTGAAAGTCCCCTAAAGGGCCAAAATTTTTTAAAAAGTTAAAGAAAAAAAAAGTAAAAAAATATAAAAATAAAAACACCTTTCTCTCTTTACTTTGTAAAAAATTAAGAACAAAATTACACATGTGGTGTCCCTGCGTTGTAATGACCCAGAGAAGGAATTTAGTACACAATTTAACCCCTTAATGTTAGTGCATTATTTAACCCCTTAATTGTTAGTACATTATTTAACTCCTTTATTTATTTATCGATGTCGCTGCATGAGGGCTTGTTTTTTGCGGAACGAGTTGTATTTTTCAATGGTGCTATTTAAAGTTCCATATTATGTACTGAAAAACGTTTACAAAATTCTCAGTGGAGTAAAATTAAAAAGAAAAATGACATTCCACCATCCTTCAGTGCGTTTTGTTTCTACGGTGCACAAACTGTAGCAAAAATGACATGATAACTTTATTTTATGGGTCAGTAAGATTACTGTGATACCAAACTTGTATTTTTTTTTTTTTTTTTGCTGTAGTACTTTCCATTTTTTTTTCAATAATTTCTTTAAAACTATTTTGTGCTGCATCTTCTGTGCGCAATAACTTTATTTTTTCCGTTGTTTTTGTGGGATATCCTGTAGTTTATGTTAGTACCAATTCGGAATACATACAACCTTTTGATCGCTTTTTATTACATTTTTTTCTGGGAGAAAGGTTGATTAAAGTGCACTTTTGGCATTCCTTATTTTTTTTTTTGGACTACGTTCACGTGTGGGGTATATAATGCACTACTTTAATAGATCGGACTTTTACAGATGCAGCAATACCAAATATGTATTTTTTTATGATTAGATTTTATTATAGATATGGCAAAAGGTGGGTGATTTAAACTTTTATTCCTTTTTTTTTTTTTTTAAATTGTGAGAAGGTCACGAAAAAGAAAAAAGCTATTGCAATTTGGTATGGGCATAATCCTACTGGCCTGTAGAATTACTTTAATATATTATTTATACTGCTCAGAGAATGCAGTGAAAAATAAAAAACATGCCAGAATTACAGATTTTGTTAATCTTGCCCATAGAAAAAATGGAATAAAAAGCAATCAAAATTTTACATGTTCCTAAAAAATAGATAAATGAAGACTAGTGTTCATCCTGCAAAAAACAAGGCCTTATAGAGCTCTGGCAATGAAAAAAAAATTAATACGGCTCTTGGAATGTAGCGACACAAAAGCAAACCTTTAAGCCTCATGTTCACTAGAAAAATACAATCCGCGCAGATTGATTCCGCGCGGATTTGCTTTAAATGGTATTTTTTTTCCATGCGGATATCCGCACCTACTGCTATCAATGTGATAGCAATGTGGCGATCCGCGTGGAATCCACTATAAAATGGAGCATGCCGCGTTTTCTCTCCCGCAAATCTATTAAAATGCCATCCGCAGGTGCAAAATTCAATTTAATTTACCGCGCATGGCCAATGATTCCCTATAGGCAAAATTGATTGCGAAATCCGCAGCGGAATCCGCAATTCAATTTTGCTAGTGGACATGTGGCCTTAAGAAAAAAAAAAGGTTTTAAATGTACAAAAATAGCAAAAGATAAAAAAAACTGTATAAACTTGGTATTGCGTTGACTCAGAGAATAATGTTATCACATTATTTATTCTGCACGCTGAACGCCGTAAAAATGAAATCCAAAAAACAAATGGCAGAATTTCTTTTTTTTCCCCAATCTCCCTATAATTTTTTTTACAAAAGTTATGCAATACATTAAATATACCGAAAAATGATGCCATCAAAAAATACAACTTGTCCCGCAAAAGACAAGCCCTAATATGGCTGTGTCAATGGAAAAATGGAACGTGACTAGAGATGAGCGAACACCAAAATGTTCGGGTGTTCGTTATTCGGAACGAACTTCCCGTGATGCTCGAGGGTTCGTTTCGAACAACGAACCCCATTGAAGTCAATGGGCGACCAGAACATTTTTGTATTTCGCCGATGCTCGCTAAGGTTTTCATGTGTGAAAATCTGGGCAATTCAGGAAAGTGATGGGAATGACACAGTGACGGATAGGGCAGGCGAGGGGCTACGTGTTGGGCTGCATCTCAAGTTCACAGGTCCCACTATTAAGCCACAATACCGGCAAGAGTGGGCCCCCCCCCCCTCCCAACAACTTTTACTTCTGAAAAGCCCTCATTAGCATGGCATACCTTTGCTAAGCACCACACTACCTCCAACAAAGCACAATCACTGCCTGCATGACACTCCACTGACACTTCTCCTGGGTTACATGCTGCCCAACCGCCCCCCCTCCCCCCCCACAGCGCACACCAAAGTGTCCCTGGGCAGCCTTCAGCTGCCCTCATGCCACACCACGCTCATGTCTATTTAGAATTGCGTCTGCCATGACGAGGGACCGCAGGCACACACTGCAGAGGTTGGCACGGCTAGGCAGCGACCCTCTTTAAAAGTGGCGGAGCGATAGCCCACAATGCTGTACAGAAGCAATGAGAAATAGAATCCTGTGCCACCGCCATCAGGAGCTGCACACGTGGGCATAGCAATGGGGAACCTATGTGCCACACACTATTCATTCTGTCAAGGTGTCTGCATGCCCCAGTCAGACCGGGCTTTTTAATTCATAGACACAGGCAGGTACAACTCCCTATTGTGAAGTCCCTGTCGACCCACAGCATGGGTGGCTCCCTGGAACCCACCGGCGGTACACAGAAATATCCCATTGCATTGCCCAACACAGCTGAGGTAGTAATGTCGTGCTTAATGCAGGTGGGCTTCGGCCCACACTGCATGCCCCAGTCTGACTGGGGTTCTTTATAAGTGTACAGATGTAGTAAAAACTCCGTGTGCACCTACAGCATGGGTGGGTGCCAGGAAGCCACCGGCGGTACATAGAAATATCCCATTGCATTGCCCAACACAGCTGAGGTAGTAATGTCGTGCGTAATACAGGTGGGCTTCGGCCCACACTGCATGCCCCAGTCAGACGGGTTCTTTAGAAGTGTACAGATGTATTAAAAACTCAGTGTGCACCTACAGCATGGGTGGCTCCCTGGAACCCACCGGCGGTACACAAAAATATCCCATTGCATTGCCCAACACAGCTGAGGTAGTAATGTCGTGCTTAATGCAGGTGGGCTTCGGCCCACACTGCATGCCCCAGTCAGACTGGGGTTCTTTACAAGTGGACACATGTAGGTTAAACTCCCTGTGGACCCACTGCCTGGGTGGGTGCCAGGAAGCCACCGGCGGTACATAGAAATATCCCATTGCATTGCCCAACACAGCTGAGGTAGTAATGTCGTGCGTAATACAGGTGGGCTTCGGCCCACACTGCATGCCCCAGTCAGACGGGTTCTTTAGAAGTGTACAGATGTATTAAAAACTCAGTGTGCACCTACAGCATGGGTGGCTCCCTGGAACCCACCGGCGGTACACAAAAATATCCCATTGCATTGCCCAACACAGCTGAGGTAACGTCAGCTGTAATGCAGGTGGCCTAAAAATTAATTTGATTACACTGTAGGCGAGGGCCCACAAAAATTGCTGTATCAACAGTACTAATGTACATCCCAAAAATTGGCCATGGCCAGCCAAGAGGGCAGGTGAAACCCATTAATCGCTTTGGTTAATGTGGCTTAAGTGGTAACTAGGCCTGGAGGCAGCCCAGTGTAACGAAAAATTGGTTCAAGTTAAAGTTCCAATGCTTTTAAGCGCATTGAAACTTATAAAAATTGTTCTGAAAAATTATTTGAGTGAGCCTTGTGGCCCTAAGAAAAATTGCCCGTTCAGCGTGATTACGTGAGGTTTCAGGAGGAGGAGCAGGAGGAGGAGGAGGAGGAATATTAGACACAGATTGATGAAGCAGAAATGTCCCCGTTTTGGATGGTGAGAGAGAACGTAGCTTCCATCCGCGGGTGCAGCCTACGTATTGCTTATGTATCGCTGCTGTCCGCTGGTGGAGAACAGAAGTCTGGGGAAATCCAGCCTTTGTTCATCTTGATGAGTGTTAGCCTGTCGGCACTGTCGGTTGACAAGCGGCTACGCTTATCTGTGATGATTCCCCCAGCCGCACTAAACACCCTCTCCGACAACACGCTAGCCGCAGGACAAGCAAGCACCTCCAGGGCATACAGCGCTAGTTCAGGCCACATGTCCAGCTTCGACACCCAGTAGTTGTAGGGGGCAGAGGCGTCACCAAGGATGGTCGTGCGATCCGCTACGTACTCCCTCACCATCCTTTTACAGTGCTCCCGCCGACTCAGCCGTGACTGGGGAGCGGTGACACAGTCTTGGTGGGGAGCCATAAAGCTGGCCAGGCCCTTAAAGACTGTTGCACTGCCTGGGATGTACATGCTGCTCGATCTACGCACATCCCCTGCTACCTTGCCCTCGGTACTGCGCCTTCTGCCACTAGCGCTGTCGGCTGGGAATTTTACCATCAGCTTGTCCGCAAGGGTCCTGTGGTATAGCAACACTCTCGAACCCCTTTCCTCTTCGGGAATCAGAGTGGGCAGGTTCTCCTTATACCATGGATCGAGCAGTGTGTACACCCAGTAATCCGTAGTGGCCAGAATGCGTGCAACGCGAGGGTCACGAGAAAGGCATCCTAACATGAAGTCAGCCATGTGTGCCAGGGTACCTGTACGCAACACATGGCTGTCTTCACTAGGAAGATCACTTTCAGGATCCTCCTCCTCCTCCTCCTCCTCCTCCTCCTCCTCCTCCTCCTCAGGCCATACACGCTGAAAGGATGACAGGCAATCAGCCGGTGTACCGTCAGCAGCGGCCCAAGCTGTCTCTTCCCCCTCCTCCTCATCCTCCTCATGCTCCTCCTCCTCCTCCTGTACGCGCTGAGAAATAGACAGGAGGGTGCCCTGACTATCCAGCGGCATACTGTCTTCCCCCGCCCCCGTTTCCGAGCGCAAAGCAGCTGCCTTTATGGTTTGCAGGGAAGTTCTCAAGATGCATAGCAGAGGAATGGTGACGCTAATGATTGTAGCATCGCCGCTCACCACCTGGGTAGACTCCTCAAAATTACCAAGGACATGGCAGATGTCTGCCAACCAGGCCCACTCTTCTGAAAGGAATTGAGGAGGCTGACTCCCACTGCGCCGCCCATGTTGGAGTTGGTATTCGACTATAGCTCTACGTTGTTCATAGAGCCTGGCCAACATGTGGAGCGTAGAGTTCCACCGTGTGGGCACGTCGCACAGCAGTCGGTGCACTGGCAGCTTAAAGTGATGTTGCAGGGTGCGCAGGGTGGCAGCGTCCGTGTGGGACTTGCGGAAATGTGCGCAGAGCCGGCGCGCCTTTACGAGCAGGTCTGACAAGCGTGGGTAGCTTTTCAGAAACCGCTGAACCACCAAATTAAAGACGTGGGCCAGGCATGGCACGTGCGTGAGGCTGCCAAGCTGCAGAGCCGCCACCAGGTTACGCCCGTTGTCACACACGACCATGCCCGGTTGGAGGCTCAGCGGCGCAAGCCAGCGGTCGGTCTGCTCTGTCAGACCCTGCAGCAGTTCGTGGGCCGTGTGCCTCTTATCGCCTAAGCTGAGTAGTTTCAGCACGGCCTGCTGACGCTTGCCCACCGCTGTGCTGCCACACCGCGCGACACCGACTGCTGGCGACATGCTGCTGCTAACACATCTTGATTGCGAGACAGAGGAGGAGGAGGAGGAGGAGGGTGCTTTAGTGGAGGAAGCATACACCTCCGCAGATACCAGCACTGAGCTGGGGCCCGCAATTCTGGGGGTGGGTAGGACGTGAGCGGTCCCAGGCTCTGACTCTGTCCCAGCCTCCACTAAATTCACCCAATGTGCCGTCAGGGAGATGTAGTGGCCCTGCCCGCCTGTGCTTGTCCACGTGTCCGTAGTTAAGTGGACCGTGGCAGTAACCGCGTTGGTGAGGGCGCGTACAATGTTGCGGGAGACGTGGTCGTGCAGGGCTGGGACGGCACATCGGGAAAAGTAGTGGCGACTGGGAACTGAGTAGCGCGGGGCCGCCGCCTCCATGATACTTTTGAAGGACTCAGTTTCCACAACCCTATACGGCAGCATCTCAAGGCTGATGAATTTTGCTATGCGGACGGTTAACGTTTGAGCGTGCGGGTGCGTGGCGGCGTACTTGCGCTTGCGCTCGAACACTTGCGCAAGCGACGGCTGAACGGTGCGCTGAACTACACTGCTGGATGGGGCCGAGGACAGCGGAGATGAGGGTGTGGGTGCAGGCCATGAGGCGGTAGTGCCTGTGTCCTGAGAGGGGGGTTGCATCTCAGTGGCAGGTTGGGGCACAGGGGCAGAGGCAGGGGTGCAAACCGGAGGCGGTGAACGGCCTTCGTCCCACCTTGTGGGGTGCTTGGCCATCATATGTCTGCGCATGGTGGTGGTGGTGAGGCTGTTGGTGTTGGCTCCCCGGCTGAGCTTTGCGCAACAAAGGTTGCACACCACTGTTCGTCGGTCGTCAGGCGTCTCTGTGAAAAACTGCCAGACCTTAGAGCACCTCGGCCTCTGCAGGGTGGCATGGCGCGAGGGGGCGCTTTGGGAAACACTTGGTGGATTATTCGGTCTGGCCCTGCCTCTACCCCTGGCCCTGGCCACCGCACTGCCTCTTGCAACCTGCCCTGCTGATGCCCTTGACTCCCCCTCTGAAGACCTGTCCTCCTGAGTAAGCGTTGCACACCAGGTGGGGTCAGTCACCTCATCGTCCTGCTGCTCTTCCTCCGAATCCTCTGTGCGCTGCTCCCTTGGACTTACTGCCCTTACTACTACCTCACTGCAAGACAACTGTGTCTGATCGTCATCGTCCTCCTCACCCACAGAAAGTTGTTGAGACAGTTGGCGGAAGTCCCCAGCCTCTTCCCTCGGACCCCGGGAACTTTCGAATGGTTGGGCATCAGTGACGATAAACTCCTCTGGTGGGAGAGGAACCGCTGCTGCCCAATCTAAGCAGGGGCCCGAGAACAGTTCCTGGGAGTGTTCCCGCTCCTGAGCAGGTGTCATTGTAGTGGAGTGAGGAGGCTGGGAGGAAGGAGGAGCAGCAGACTGAGGATTCGGATTTGCAGCAGTGGACGGCGCAGAACTGCGTGTTGACGATAGGTTGCTCGAAGCACTTTCTGCCATCCAGGACAGGACCTGCTCACACTGCTCATTTTCTAATAACCGTCTCCCGCGTGGACCCATTAATTGGGCGATGAATGTGGGGACGCCAGAAACGTGCCTCTCTCCTAATCGCGCAGCAGTCGGCTGCGACACACCGGGATCAGGAGCTCGGCCTGTGCCCACACCCTGACTTGGCCCTCCGCGTCCTCGGCCGCGTCCACGTCCTCTAGGCCTACCCCTACCCCTCAGCATGCTGTATTACCAGTGATTTGATTTCACAGGCAGGAAATAAATTGGCGCAAGACTGCAGGCCAAATATAATTTTTTCCCTTTTTGGAAAACGAACGGCCCCACTGCCTCTAGTGAATGAATAATCTAAGTTTAATAACTGTGCTGTGTCCCTGCTAATGTGTCACAGAACGTGAGGGTAGCAGAGTTATTATAACTCTGGCAGAGCAGGTATTTTTTTTCCCAATTAAGGAAAGCAAATGGCGAAGCCAGCAGTAAAGCGTAGCTGGGTGCGTATGATTTAGCAATATTTTTCACGCAGCTCACACGTGTCCACCGCCCGTAAGGACGGACAGAGGCTGGACAAATAGATTTGTTTTCACTTGTTTTTCCACCAAAAGGCAGCACTGCGTATATTCAATGAACATGAGAAGTTTAATAACTGTGCTGTGTCCCTGCTAATGTGTCACAGAACGTGAGGGTAGCAGAGTTATTATAACTCTGGCAGAGCAGGTATTTTTTTTCCCAATTAAGGAAAGCAAATGGCGAAGCCAGCAGTAAAGCGTAGCTGGGTGCGTATGATTTAGCAATGTTTTTCACGCAGCTCACACGTGTCCACCGCCCGTAAGGACGGACAGAGGCTGGACAAATAGATTTGTTTTCACTTGTTTTTCCACCAAAAGGCAGCACTGCGTATATTCAATGAACATGAGAAGTTTAATAACTGTGCTGTGTCCCTGCTAATGTGTCACAGAACGTGAGGGTAGCAGAGTTATTATAACTCTGGCAGAGCAGGTATTTTTTTTCCCAATTAAGGAAAGCAAATGGCGAAGCCAGCAGTAAAGCGTAGCTGGGTGCGTATGATTTAGCAATGTTTTTCACGCAGCTCACACGTGTCCACCGCCCGTAAGGACGGACAGAGGCTGGACAAATAGATTTGTTTTCACTTGTTTTTCCACCAAAAGGCAGCACTGCGTATATTCAATGAACATGAGAAGTTTAATAACTGTGCTGTGTCCCTGCTAATGTGTCACAGAACGTGAGGGTAGCAGAGTTATTATAACTCTGGCAGAGCAGGTATTTTTTTTCCCAATTAAGGAAAGCAAATGGCGAAGCCAGCAGTAAAGCGTAGCTGGGTGCGTATGATTTAGCAATGTTTTTCACGCAGCTCACACGTGTCCACCGCCCGTAAGGACGGACAGAGGCTGGACAAATAGATTTGTTTTCACTTGTTTTTCCACCAAAAGGCAGCACTGCGTATATTCAATGAACATGAGAAGTTTAATAACTGTGCTGTGTCCCTGCTAATGTGTCACAGAACGTGAGGGTAGCAGAGTTATTATAACTCTGGCAGAGCAGGTATTTTTTTTCCCAATTAAGGAAAGCAAATGGCGAAGCCAGCAGTAAAGCGTAGCTGGGTGCGTATGATTTAGCAATGTTTTTCACGCAGCTCACACGTGTCCACCGCCCGTAAGGACGGACAGAGGCTGGACAAATAGATTTGTTTTCACTTGTTTTTCCACCAAAAGGCAGCACTGCGTATATTCAATGAACATGAGAAGTTTAATAACTGTGCTGTGTCCCTGCTAATGTGTCACAGAACGTGAGGGTAGCAGAGTTATTATAACTCTGGCAGAGCAGGTATTTTTTTTCCCAATTAAGGAAAGCAAATGGCGAAGCCAGCAGTAAAGCGTAGCTGGGTGCGTATGATTTAGCAATGTTTTTCACGCAGCTCACACGTGTCCACCGCCCGTAAGGACGGACAGAGGCTGGACAAATAGATTTGTTTTCACTTGTTTTTCCACCAAAAGGCAGCACTGCGTATATTCAATGAACATGAGAAGTTTAATAACTGTGCTGTGTCCCTGCTAATGTGTCACAGAACGTGAGGGTAGCAGAGTTATTATAACTCTGGCAGAGCAGGTATTTTTTTTCCCAATTAAGGAAAGCAAATGGCGAAGCCAGCAGTAAAGCGTAGCTGGGTGCGTATGATTTAGCAATGTTTTTCACGCAGCTCACACGTGTCCACCGCCCGTAAGGACGGACAGAGGCTGGACAAATAGATTTGTTTTCACTTGTTTTTCCACCAAAAGGCAGCACTGCGTATATTCAATGAACATGAGAAGTTTAATAACTGTGCTGTGTCCCTGCTAATGTGTCACAGAACGTGAGGGTAGCAGAGTTATTATAACTCTGGCAGAGCAGGTATTTTTTTTCCCAATTAAGGAAAGCAAATGGCGAAGCCAGCAGTAAAGCGTAGCTGGGTGCGTATGATTTAGCAATGTTTTTCACGCAGCTCACACGTGTCCACCGCCCGTAAGGACGGACAGAGGCTGGACAAATAGATTTGTTTTCACTTGTTTTTCCACCAAAAGGCAGCACTGCGTATATTCAATGAACATGAGAAGTTTAATAACTGTGCTGTGTCCCTGCTAATGTGTCACAGAACGTGAGGGTAGCAGAGTTATTATAACTCTGGCAGAGCAGGTATTTTTTTTCCCAATTAAGGAAAGCAAATGGCGAAGCCAGCAGTAAAGCGTAGCTGGGTGCGTATGATTTAGCAATGTTTTTCACGCAGCTCACACGTGTCCACCGCCCGTAAGGACGGACAGAGGCTGGACAAATAGATTTGTTTTCACTTGTTTTTCCACCAAAAGGCAGCACTGCGTATATTCTATGAATAATAACTGTGTTGTGGCCCTGCCTATACAATTCTTTCCCTGCAGTATCAATGGAGGGTGGAATGCTCTGCAGAGGCGATTTTGAGAAGCCCAAAAAAAATGCAGCACAGCTAACAGCAGCCTGGACAGTACTGCACACGGATAAATATGGCCCTAGAAAGGACCGTTGAGGTTCTTGAAGGCTACACTCACTCCTAACACTCTCCCTGCCTATGCAGCACTTCTGTCCCTAATGCCAGGTGCAACGCTCTGCAGAGCCGATTTTGAGAAAAAAAAAATGCCACTGCTAACAGCAGCCAACACACAGCTATCAGTGGCCCTAATAAGGACCTTTGGGGGGTCTTGAAGCCTACACTAACTACCAATTCTTTCCCTACAGCAGCTCCGGTATAAACAGCACTGTCCCTCATCTAACTCACCAGGCATCTGAGGCGAGCCGCGGGAGGGGCCGACTTTTATATTAGGCGAACACCTGATCTCGCCAGCCACTCACAGCAGGGGGGTGGTATAGGGCTTAAACGTTGCAGGGGGAAGTTGTAATGCCTTCCCTGTCTTTCAATTGGCCAGAAAAGCGCGCTAACGTCTCAGGGAAGGAAGTGAAAGTAACCAGAACACCGCATGGTGTTCGTTACGAATAACGAACATCCCGAACACCCTAATATTCGCACGAATATCAAGCTCGGACGAACGCGTTCGCTCATCTCTAAACGTGACCGAAAAATTAGTTGAAATTAAATGATTGGCCCATTTAAAAAACCTGCCCTTGTGGGTCTGACAGGGTGGTAAAAAACCTGCCACTAAAGGGGTTAAATGTCATCACTCTAATCCAAGAAGAACTGCAGAGCCACCTTAAAAATATTAAAATAGATAAATCGACGGGTCTATATGACATAATTCCCTTAAGGGCTCCTGTCCACAGGGGAATTTTCACAGCGTTCCCACCAGCGATCATCGGGCCACGGAGAACGCAGTGAACGCTTTCCATAGCGTTGCTATGGAAAGTGCAGCCCCCCCTGTCCACGAGCGGAGAATCATAGCGATTCTTCTCTCGCGGTCAGCAATTCGCATGCTGAGAATTGCAGCGATTCTCCACAGTGAGCATATCTGTCAGATAGGCTCACCGCGGAGATCCGTCTGCCAACTCTTGCTCCTAGACGGCGGCTCTGCCTGTGGGCAGGCTGCCTTAAACCTGTGGATGTAATAATGTCATAGTAAAGTTTATTTTTTTCATATTTAAGGACTCTACAGTGGCCGGTTCTGTTCCACTGGATTAGTGCATTGTCAATGTGGTGCCAATATTCAAAAAGGGATCAAAAAGTTTACTTGGAAACTACAGGCCAGTAAGTCTTACTTCTATTGTGGATAGAATATTTTAAGGGTTTCTAAGAGATGCTATCCTGGAGTACCTCCAGGAAAAGAGCTGTATCACTTCATATCAGCGTGGGTTTATAAGGGGTCGCTCCTGTCAAATAATTTGATCAGCTTTTATGAGGAGGTAAATTCTAAACTGGACCAGGCAGAGTCATTAGACCTTGTGTACCTAGACTTTTCCAAGCGATTTAATACTGTGCAAAATAAAAGGTTGGTATATAAAATGAGAATGTCTGGTTTGAGTGAAAATGTGTGAAAGCTAGTTCAATGATCGAAAGGAGAGGGTGGTTATTAATGATGCATACTCTAATTGGGTGACTGTTACTAGCTGGGTACCAGAGGGGTCAGTATTAGGCCCTTTTCGTTTTAATATGTTTATTAATGATCTGGCATTGTACAGTAATATATCAATATTTGCAGATGATGCAAAACTATGTAATGTAATTAACACAAAAGAGGAAAAATTGTGGTTTCAAATGGATCTGGATAGGTTGGGGGCTTGGGCAGAAAAGTGGCAAATGAGATTTAACAAATAAATATAAGGTTATGCACATGGGCAGGGGAAATAAATTTTTCTATTACACACTAAATGGGTAACCACTTGACCAAACTGACATGGAAAAGGTATTCGTGATTTTTGTTAACTATAAACTTAACTATAGCAACCAGTGTTAGGCAGTTGCTGCCAAGGCAATCAGGATCATGGGGTGCATCAAAAGAGGCTATGACGCACATGATGAGAACATTGTTCTTCCTCTTTACAAGCCACTGGTAGGACCGCATATGGAATATTATGTACAGTTTGAGGCAATGGTACTCAAGATGGACATATCAGGGCTAAAGCGGGCTCAAAGACAGGTAACTAAAGTAAAAAATGGAATGCGTGGACTACAAAAGAATTAGAATTGTAGAGTTGAAAGGCAACTCCAAGATGATCTGGTCAAACCCCCGGCTAAATGCATGATCACTAAATCATCCCATTAAAGGAGAATTCATACCTCCCATGGCAGCCTGTTCCACTTATTGATTACTCCCACTATCAGAAAGTTTTTTTAAATATCTTATCTCTATCTTCTCCCTTTCAGCTTCATCCCATTGCTTCTAGTCTTTCTTTTTGCAAATGAGATTAGGGCTGATCCGTCTGCACTGTGACAGTCCTTTAGATATTTGTAGACAGCAATTAAGTCTCCTCTCAGCCTTCGTTTTGGCAAGCTAAACATTCCCAGATCCTTTAACCGTTTCTCATAGGACATGATTTGCAGACTGCTCACCATCTTGGTAACTCTTCTCTAAACTTGCTACAGTTTGTCAATGTCTTTTTAAAATTAGAGTGCCCAGAACTGGACATAATATTCCACATGAGGTCTGACTAAGGAGGAGTAGAGGGGGGATAATTACCTTACATGATCTAGACTCTATGCTTCTCTTAACCCCTTGAGTGGCAGGTTTCCTACCACCCTGTCGTGCCCACCAGGACAGGTTTTTTAAAATGGTCTAATCATTGAATTTCAACTAATTTTGCAGTTGCGTCTCAAGAGCCTTAACTTTTTCATTTTTCCATTGACATGGCCATATAAGGGCTTGTTTTTTGCGGGACAAGTTGTGATTTTTTAAACAGGGGGGAGGAAAAAAAGAAATGGGGAAAAAAGAAAAAAAGGGGCCATGTCATTAAGGGGTTAAATAATGTATTAACTTCCTTCTCTGGGTCATTACGATGCATGGATACTACATGTGTGATTGTATTTTTGATTTTTTACAAAGTAAAGGGAGACAAGTATTTTTATAATTTTTTTAATAATTTTTTTTTTTTGTCCCTTTAGGGGACTTCCACAGGGACCCATCAGGACCCCTGATCACATTCCGGAGGTCCGATGGTGACAGCCCTTTACATGCTGCAGTGACAGCCCTTTACATGCTGCAGTCACATAGACTGCAGCCATGTAAAGGGTTAACACAGCAGAGATTGGAGGTTTTCTCTGATCTCTGCTGTAAGAGCTAGTACCTAGCTGTCCTCTGACAGCCAAGCACTAGCTCTCCCTGCCACAGAGACCATCGGCTTGCTTGCTGCTGGTTTTTTAAAGCCCTTGCTTTGTTCTCTGTGGGTCTGTGCAGGCAGAGAACACTGCCACAGCTTTTGGCATTGTGCTCTGCAGCTCCCATAGTGATACATAGCCCGGAAATCTTCCGGGCTATATCACTATCGGCAGTGGAGCTCGTCCCGGAAAATTTCCGGGCGTGCCACTCAAGGGGTTAACACATCCTAGAGTTTTACGTGATTAATGCTTACGTGATAATTACTTTACATGATCTATGCTTCTCTTAATACATCTCAGAATTGTATTTGCCTTTTTTGCAGCTGCAACACACTGTTGACTTATGTTAAAGGGGATGTCCCGCTGCCAAAACGAAAAAATTTTCACACCCCAGTCCCCCATGTTAAACAAGCATCACAAACTACCCATGTAAATCGGTTTTTTAGAATGTTTCTACTCACCATGAAGCTGTTTCATGAAGTTATAAAAATCTTCTTCCAAGATGGCCGCTGTCTTTTCCCAAGGTGCACCGCTGGTCTTCTCCCATGGTGCACTGCGGGTCTTCTCCCATGGTGTACCGTGGATGTTCTTCTCCAGTCTGAGCTCCACTGCCGATTACAGCCACCTCATTGGCTGATCGGCACCACGTGACGGGGCAGAGCTATGCGATGATGCGGAGAAGAGGGAGGAGCCAGGACGCAGCTCGTGAGCCCAGACCATCCAGAAGAGGAATCTTCAGTGCGCAAACGTGACTGTTCGTGCGACCAGAGGAGAAGTTTGGTCGTCGCCATGGAGACGGGGACGCCAGCACCGGAGGGGGTAAGCGTATAACTTCTGTATGGCCAATATTTAATGCATGATGTATATTACAAAGTGCATTAATATGGCCATACAGAAGTGTTTAACCCCACTTGCTGTCGCAGGACAACCCCTTTAAGCCTGTGATCTATTAGTATACCCAAGACTTTTGCACATGTACTTCTGCTTAGCTCAATTCCTCTCATTCTGTATGTGCTTTTTTCATTTTTCTTGTAGGTAGGACATTTCTCCCTCTTAAATACCACTATGTTAGTCACCACCCACTGTTCAAGCTTGTCTAAATCTTTTTGAATCTTTTTTCTCTAGTGTTAGCTATCCCTCCTAGCCATATGTCATTGGGAAATTTGATTCCCTCAATTCCCTTAATTACATCATTTATAAAAATGTTGAACAACACTGAGCCTTGTGGTACCCCAATTGAGATATTCTTCCAGTTGGATGTGCAGGCACGTATGATCATTCAGCAAGTTGCGAATCCACCTAACAGTTGCCTTGTCAATCCCATATTTGGTCATTTTTTCAATAACGATGGTGTGAGATACTTTGTCAAATGCTTTACTAAAGTTAAGATATACTATATCTACTGCATTTTCTTGATCAACCCGGTTCATGATTTTATCATAAAAGGAAATTAGTCTGGCAGGACTTTCTTGTTACAAATCCATGCTGGCTCTGGTTAATTATTCCATTCTTATCCAGATACTTGTATACATGCTGTTTAATAATTTGTTCAAAGATCTTCCCCAGTATAGAAGTCACAGGCCTATAGTTTTCTGGGTCCACCTTCTTCACTTTTTTGAAGATAGAGACGATATTTGTCCTTCTCCAGTCTTCTGGGATTTCTTCTATTTTCTAGGAATTTTCAAAGATTATGATGAATGGTTCAGCAATTACCTCTGCTGCTTCCTTTGGTATCCTATGATGTAATTGATCTAGACCTGCAGACCTGAATTCATTTAAGTTAGCTAAGTGTTCCCTCACCATCTTTATGCTTGTACATAGCCTGCATTCTTTTATTTCCCCAATAGCACAGGGAAGCTCAGTTGATGTTACATTTACTTCCTAAGAGAAAACAGATACGAAATAGGAATTTAAAAGTTTGGCCTTCTCAACATCATTTCACCATTTTCCTCCTGCAAACATCTTATAGCATCTTTGACTTTTCTCTGTTACAAACCTCTCTTAAAAGACTCACTTCATTATTAGCTTTAGTTTTCTGACACTTCATTATATTCTTGTTTAGATATGTCCCCCTCTTTCCATTTGACAAACATATTTTTCTTCTTTTAGCATGTGTTTAAGTTCTGTGTTCATCCATCCTGGTCTCTTTAAATGCTTCACATTCTTCCTTCTTTTAGGGATTGCTAACGATTGTGCTTTTAGAATCCCATTGCACAATATTTCCCAACCACCTTGGACATTTCTGTTCTTAAGAACATCCATGGGATCCTTCCTACCCTCTTACTGAGTCCATTAATAACTGCCTTTCTGAAATTCAACCTTGAAGATTTTAGGTCTTTCCTTGCATACAAAATTCTAGTATTGCATGATCACTGCCACCTATGGTCTCAGCCACCCTTACTTCCTCAACCATTTCCTCCCTGTTGATGGGAATTAGGTCCAAGTTAGCAGATCACTTTTTCTCTTCTTTTTGGAAGATAAAATTGTCAACAAGAGTGGATAAGAGATACCCTAGGAGGTTATCAAAGTTAGTTTAGAAAAAAGACGGCTGAGGGGCAACCTAATAACTACGTATAGATATATATCAGGGGTCAATACAGCGATCTCTCATGATCTATTAATACGCAGGACTGCAACTGTAACAAGGGGGAATCCTCTACGTATAGAGGAAAGAACGTCTCTACACCAACATCGAAGGGGTTTCTTTACTGTAAGAGCAGTGAGACTTTGGAACTCTCTGTCCGAGGACATGGTGATGGCAAATTCAATAAGAGTTTAAGAGGGGCCTGGATGCCTTTTTTAAGCATTACAATGTTACATGTTTTAGTTACTAATTACTTCAGAAGGTTTGCTGATCCAGGGATTTTTCAGATTGCCAGACTTGGAGTCGGGAAGGAATTACCATCCCTTAAATGAGGAAAACTGGCTTCTACCTCATTAGGGTATGCTTTCCTCTGGATCGACATTGGGTGGTGGGGGATAACAGGCTGAACTAGATGGATATATGACTTTTTTTTACATACTATGTTACTATTAAGAATTTCAGATTTGGTTTAGAAAGATAGTAAATAATAGTTTTATTTGTAATCATAAAGACAATGTGGAGGTGGCTAATATGAATTCTTTTTGTCACACGCATACTTAAATGCTATGTATTGTTGAGGTAATAAATTTTAAACAGAGAGTCATAAAATTAATATGATCTTAGGTAATAAAGAAGTAAGTTTAAACAATTTATCTTACAATATTCAGAAGGAAACTGCATGCAGTGTGTTTCCCAGTTAATGGATGGATTGTGAATAGAGAGCCACAGAATACCTACACAAAGTGAAAACTTTGGGAAGCAATCAGTGAAAAATAAGTAATTTAATGATCAAGCTTGAGGAGAACTTGATAATGCAGTCTCATGAGTAATAAGCCCTGACAATAGCAGTGATTGATCAACTGTTTCTGTGATGTCTATAGGCGCTGACTTTAACAGTTTAATATTAACAGTTATATTCATGAGATTTCCACCAACACCACAGCCAAGCATAGCAGAATAAGAAATTTCATATGTTTGTGTGTGAATGTGTACTATAAAATTGATTTACTGGCAATACCTTGTTTTCACCCTGTGAATTTTTGAATCCAACAGCTCAGAGGATTTGTTACAGAAGGCTTCTACAGATTTTGTTTAAAGGGTCTGTCTGGGTCTTTTACTACTGATTACCTCTACCGTCAGGATTGGTCATCAATAATTGATTGGCAGGGGCCCACCACTTGGGATCCCCGCCAAACAGCTGTTCACCCAGCTTGCTGTTAATGCGGACAGCACTGGAAACGGCACTTTCTACAGCAGCAGCCTGAATTTGATAATGCATAGAGATGAGCGAGCGTACTCGCTATGGCAAATTACTCGAGCGAGTATTGCCATTTTCGAGTACATGCCAAAAGATTCGGGGGCCGGTGGGGGTGAGCGGTGAGTTGCGGGAGTGAGCACGGGAGAGCGGGGGAGGGAGAGAGAGAGATCTCTCCCCCATTCCACGAAAATGGCAATACTCGCTTGAGTAATTTGCCTTAGCGAGTACGCACGCTCATCTCGAATAATGCAGGTACAGCTCCCATTAAATTTAATGCAAAACCAACACGGGCCATTACAACACGCACAGCACTATTTGTTATCACTATTTGTCTGCACTGACAGTGGGCCTGGCAATCCGCTGATCAGCAGCGATCCTGAGTGTCGGACTCCCGAAGATCATCTGTCCTGAGGATATGTCATCAATAGTAAAAGTCCCCTTTAAGTAATTAACAGTATAGTGTCCTGAATCCTCACAATAAAGGTGAAGATTTTCTGTAGAAGAGGGCCAATCTGCATAGTTTTGGACACATATTCGGTATTTTGCTTGGTTTTCAGTGTTGATTGATTGAAAGAGAAGACTAGACCATTCACAAACACCCGCCACTATTCCCTTCTTCTTTCTGTAAGTCTATGATTAATTTATGTTTAATATGTTTATTGAAATTTATAATATAGAAACAGATACAAAAGTCAAAAAAGGCAGTTATGATTGTGTAAAGCAGTGTCTTGAGAAATACATCAGTATGTACTCGAAAAAAGCTTGCGAGCCGAACATGAAGAGTCCACAAAGTCCAGTAAGGGCTCAACATAACACTGGGACATCTGTATAGGATCCAAGTCACAATTGACAATGCCTCCATGGCCACTTGTGTAATCATAGAACAGTCCTCGTATACCCAAGGGTATTACAGTCTTTGTAGGTACCCAAAGATATTACTGTCTTTTACCAAGACACTGCCTACTAATATCTACTGCCAATTTTGACTAACAACTTAAGAGATAAAACACAGAGGGAAGAGAGAAGAAAGAGAAAAACAAAAGAAACACACTTAGGCCTCATGCACACGGGCGGATTTGCATTGCAGAATCCGGAGCGGGCATCCGCCTCTTGATTCTGCATCGAATACCCCCCATAGCATGCTATGGAAATGTGATTCTTCATGTACGCAAGCAGAAACCGATTGCGGTTTCAGCTCGCGGATGAAAAATCACAGCATGCTCCATTTCTGTGTGGTCTCTGCACGGGCGTCTTCCATTGAAATCAGAGGAAGCCGTCCAACCTGCAGCTTATCCAGAATGTCAATTCTTGATTGGCTGTGCCTAGCGACAGCACGGGAAATTCTGTACTGCTCATGTGCAACGACCGGACCATCCGCAGTACAGAAAAAGAAGACAGGTGTGCGGGGTCACTGGCCGCAGTCAGGGCTGGATTCCGTTTTCTGATTCCGCTGTTGTAATCCGGACCTGTCATGTGCATTCAGCCTTACAAATAGCACCATATGTAGATGGGGGATGAGAAAATTGAAAAGGGATCAGGGAAAATGGGTAAGGGAAAGAAAACTAGTCTTCCTTTTCTGATCCCCCCCCCCCCCCCAATAAATTTATAAAATCAGGAATATTTTGAAAGTAGATCTACAACCTCCAGGATGGGTCAGAGGCATCTCCAGCTACCAGTTCCTTCGTGTTTTGCCTTCCTCTGGATCAACAAGGAGGCTGAAACAGGCTGAACTAGATGGACATTATCTTCATTCAGCCTAACATACTATGTTACGATGTGTATGCATTAAATAATTTAACTCTTAGATAAAACCCCACTATAGAGGGTGGATGGGGAGTTCGCCAGTGGCGATAGATGACAGTTTGCGCTGTCAAGAAATGACGTAGAACCTTTTTAACCTGAGCAAATGAGCATGGAAAGTAATACGAATTTAAATGATGAAACAACCAAACTGTGCATTACTTACTAAAATATATGAAAAACCACCTCCTAAAAAGGCCTAAGAGCTGGGCATTACCACCATATGTGAAGCATGGTACATCTCTCTGATTCACATCCCCAGCAGGAGTCTAATATTGTTGGATAGATATGATGACTGTCTGGACACCTATACCACCTGGTGAGCAACTTGACATTTTTCTCCTGCAGAGCGCAAGCCAGCAGCAATTAATGCAAGAACGTAAATTTCCTATTCCAACCAGAGTTCAATACCGAGACAGACCAATCCCTCTCCCATGACTTAGTGAACTGGAGATATCCTTGGATAATTTGAGTAATCTGTAAATTTGTGATACAGCATGTGTGGGGGAATTTTTCTGTAGAAATAGGTCTTCAATTGGATTCGTTGGGAGGCATGTTTGGTACGTCTCAGGAATTTTTTAGGAAAGAGGATAGTTGTAAGTATTTCATCCAAGAAAGTTTAATATTTAGGTGCGCAGCTTAGAGGGAAGTGAGCCAAGTTAGAGGATCGGTTGACCTAATATAACGATATCGAGTATCTGCCGAATCCTGCCAACATAGAAATGTATGCTTATTCATTGCAGGGGGAAAACGGCGGGTTGGATTATGAAAGAGGGGGGCTCAAAGCCCCTGCTAGTATTGGGAGGTCAACTTTGATGGTAAATATCTCCCAAGTGCTCAAGAATAAAAGTAGAAAGAAGAGAGTGAGAAAAAGCAGAAGGCCTGTTTTTAGGAGATATTCACAGTCTGTGTAAGTGGAGCCACATTAATTCTATCTCAAGATCAACCCATTGTTTAGAGTGTCTAGAAAAATGCAACTCAGTCTGATCAAGACTGATGCAGTGTGGTATAATTTGAAATCAGGCTCCCCCCATTCCAGAGTCTTAGGTTAGGTTAAAGGGGTTGTCCCGCGGCAGCAAGTGGGTCTATACACTTCTGTATGGCCATATTAATGCACTTTGTAATGTACATTGTGCATTAATTATGAGCCATACAGAAGTTATCAAAAGTTTTATACTTACCTGCTCCGTTGCTGGCGTCCTCGTCTCCATGGTGCCGACTAATTTTCGGCCTCTAATGGCCAAATTAGCCGCGCTTGCGCAGTCCGGGTCTTCTGCTGTCTTCAATGGGGCCGCTCGTGCAGAATGACGGCTCCGTGTAGCTCCGCCCCGTCACGTGCCGAGTCCAGCCAATCAGGAGGCTGGAATCGGCAATGGACCGCACAGAAGCCCTGCGGTCCACAGAGAGACAGGATCCCGGCGGCCATCTTCAGCAGGTGAGTATGAAGACGCCGGACCGCCGGGATTCGGGTAAGTACTACCCGGTGTGTTTTTTTAACCCCTGCATCGGGGGTTGTCTCGCGCCGAACGGGGGGGGGGGGGGGTTAAAAAAAAAAAACCCGTTTCGGCGCGGGACAACCCCTTTAATGTTGAGAAGTTAACTGGTTTATCCTCCAAATATAAACCATTGAAAAACTAGTTGCAACTGTTTAAAAAATTAAGGCAGGACTTTAATGGGGAGAGTTTGGAATAAGTAAAGGAATTGCAGCACAATATGTGTTTTTAGGACATGTAATTGCCCGAACTAGGATAAGTGTTAATTTTGAGTAGATGTTTAAATCTCACACTGTCTACTCCAGCAGGGGAACATAATTCTGCTGGTATAAGGAAAATAGGCCTGTGGATATATTCACCCCTAAATATTAGGGAGAGGATCGATGCCATTTTAAGTTAGGCGAATGTTACGTGTTGCTCCTGGGACCTGTAGTACTATAGGTTACCAAGTGCACACTTGATTGAGCTGGTTGAGTGTGTGAATTGTTCCAGAATACCAATCATCACCAGTCTGTGCAAATAAGTTCCACCCTCTTTTGCCAGAGAGTGTTAGAGATTTCCCTTTCAGTACTTGGTGCCATGCATGCTACTAGTTTGAGTTGCTTCTCCTACCATCCCTGAAGGGTTCTGAGGACCCCTGCTCCCTTCCCCTTCGTCAGGTGCAGCTTTCAGACATCTGATGATTAGTACGTTGTCACTTGGTGTGAACAAAGTCCTGTTCAACGTATGTCTCAAGATGGACTACAGTAGGTGTAAATAATGTCTTGTTTATGTTGCAGTCACTTGTTGTGAACAGAGTTGTGTTCTGTGTATGTTTGTAGGTGGTGACTACACTAGGTGTAAGCTGTCCTGTTCAGTGTGTATGTTGTATTTCCCTTGCCTGGTGCTCCTGCCTATTACTATATAGGACAAAAGAGTCGGCCCCCTAGCTTCCACTGTGGGACAATCCCTGTCGGGACAATCGCCCTGCTTGTAGGCAGGTTCCCCCTTTCCTTTGTTACAGTTGTCTTCTTAGTGTAGGGACTCACAAGACAATAAAGAGCCTTGATGTGAGCTTTTGAGCTTACGTATTTTGGTCAAAATACAAACCAATACCTCAAACTTACTTATAGATATTTCCAGCTATCTGGTTGTTTAGTACATTTGTAAGTATGAGGCTGTGCAGTGTGTTGTTGGGTCGGATGTCCCCATTTTCCCTGTGGGTTTTTGTATGCATGTCTGATTTATGTTTGTTTGAGGTTATTGTCCGGTCGTTTATGCATGTACTAACTCCCTTACTCCCCTCTCTTCACTACAGCCCTTATTTAGGTTTCATTTGTGTAGGTTATTCACTCAGCCTGCACAAACATAACAATGGGCAATTTCTTCGGCAGTGAGGGACGCATTTTAGATTTTCGTCTTGCCAAGGTTTACTTTAAAATTGCTCAATTGGCCAAATTGCCTGAACTCTTAGGATCACCGGTAGGGACAGTCAAGGCTGATACACGTACATCAGTAGGTTGTCTGCATATAAAGTCATCTTACAAGGTTGAGAGACAATCTGTATGCCGTGTACATTAGGGTTGTTCCGAAGTGCTAAATGCTCCATCGCTGGAGCGTTCAACAGTGGGGACAAAGGACAATTGAACTAGAGAGGAGCACATTTGTATGGATTTGTGCTGATGGAACACCGTACAGAGCTAGGACCTTGGTCAAAAACTTAGGGGCAAGGCCAAGTTGTTTTACGGAGGACAGAAGGAAGGCCCAATGTACAAGGTAAAAAGCATTTTCCGCATCAATCCTTGTATGAAGGCCACCTGGTTGTTATGAATGATAGAAGGTAAAATAGGTCTTATTCTATTAGCCAGAACCTTTGAGAACAGTTTAACATCTATATTAATCAATGATATATGGCGAAAACTCGCACACTGTGAGAGGTCCTTCCCAAGTTTTGGGAGCACAGTAATGTGGGTCATAAAGGACTGGCATGGGAAGGGCCATTCGGTTAAATATGGCTACTAGCTTGGGTGTGAGATTCTCGCTAAAAGATTTAAAGAACCTGTGGGTAAACGCATTCGGGCCCAGAGATTTACTGGCAGAGGATGACTTAATGATCTTGATAAGTTCTTTCTTTGTAATGTCCTCATCAATAGAGTCTGAAAGCGCCCGGAAAAACACTGAGTAAGGCTGTCTCCTTACACGGTGTTGTGCGTAGTTATATTGGCCTGGAGAGCCTTGGGGCCCATATCATTAAATTAACCTTTAAGGTTATATAGATCATGATAAAACTCCTAGAGGATCTCTGCTATAAAGTTAAGGTCATGTACTTTGCGTTCAGTTTTATTTTTAATGTAAGGAATAAAAGTATGTCCCATCCTAGCATGTGTGAAGTGAGCGAGGGAATGGTCGCATTTGTTAGCATGTTCATAAGAATAGCATTTCAGAGCATCATAACAATGCTGATAATTTTATCTTAAAGGCTTCTTAGCTCTTCCTTAGCATTAAGAAGCTCATTAAAAATAAACCGTGATCCAGAGTCGCATCAAGAGTCACAATATTAGATAGCAAAGTGTTTATTGAGCCGTGTTCTGTGTTGGATAAAAACCGCTCTCACTATGTATTAAAATGCTTCCCACTGGACTGGTAGAGAAGTCTGGTCAGGGGAGCAGTGTAGATGGAAGTCATGAATAGTGTCATGTATTGCAGAGCAGACAGAATCTTTCAGGAGGCTGTCATTTAGATGCCAATGCCAAAAATCACCGGGGTGTTAGAGATGGTCAAGGAGAGAAATACGGGGTGTGATATCACTAAAGTGCATTTCCAATAGAGGCTTTTGAGTCCCATGTCAAGAAAAGGTCTATGTGACTGTAAGGCAGGGTTCACACAGGGCGGATTCCCGTTGGAAATCTCGCGGTTTGGCCGCAGCAAAAACCGCGAGATTTCCGCCAGGAGAACCACCGCGGCTTTGAAGCGGCTCGGCTGCATGCTTTTCCGTTGCGGCTGGCTCTCCCATAGAGGAGAGCGCGGCTGTGACATAAATAAACAAAAAAACGAAAGTAAACAGACATGCTCAATCTTTGGAAGCCGCGGCTGAGGCTCCCACTGATGCACTGGGACAGTGGTGAGAGCATCGCCTCTTGTCCCTCATGCTGTTTGGGAGAAAGCCTTCTGGAGTCTTTGAGTGTGATGTAGGTCTATCTTTGATGCAGGAACTGAGGTGAGTTGTGTCCTCACTCCACCATAGCCAGGCCACGCCCCTGTGATCAATTTAGATACACAAGTCCTCCAAATGATCATAAACAAATTGATTCATTGATTAACCTAGCATAATTGAGTAACTATAACCACTAGATTGTAGTTGCAGAGAATACACAGGACACTTCTGATTATTTAGAGAAATGTTATAAATGCTGACATTTATAAATGTTAATACCTATCTTGGAAAGTGTTCTATATGCTAATATTTATGGGGGAGATGTGGTAGTGATAGATATTGTTGCATAACTGCTAAGAATTATTGTGTATTGAAAATATGTATTGTACAACTAATATGTAACAGTCTCTTTTGTGGCCTCTGTGAACAAGATATGACTTGCCTTGGAATGGTGACCCCCTGTTTGGTATAAAAGGCAGGTTGTGGCACAAACATTGTTTTGATTTATCCGTGCTGCTGGGGTGCTCAATTAGATCTTAGGGCGCCCACCCACTGGCGTTTTTTTTTCCCTGCGAAATTCGCAGCATTTTTTTTCTCCTGGGGGTCTATGGGACTTGTAATGTTAAAATCGCGATCGCGCAAAATCGCAATTTACCGCAAATCGCGGTAAATTGCGATTTTGCGCGATCGCGATTTTAACATTACAAGTCCCATGGACCCCTGCAGAAAAAAAATGCTGCGAATTTCGCAGGGAAAAAAAAACGCCAGTGGGTGGGCGCCCTTAGACTGATGTGAAAAGTCCAGTTTTGCCCCAGAGTCTTTGCCGTGTGAGAGTGCTAATGTGGGCCAGTAGAGCAATGTGTGATTGTTCTCAGTGAGAGAAACCAAGTAATCTTGTAGATATGATACCTTTTAATGGCTAACAAAAATACATGATGTTGCAGCAAGCTTTCGGGGATATCTCACCCCCTTCATCAGACTAATGAATGAAACTAGTTTGGATGGCACATAATTATAACATACAAATGCAGTGGGGAGGGGATCCTCTTGATCTAAATCAATGTTCACACACAGAAATTTGAGACTGTTTTGCACTCGAAACAGACAAATTGAGCTGAAATATAAATCCTTAATCAGTCCAGTGAGCTCAGGACAGTTTTATGATGTGTCTTATCTCTCCTTCAACATGCACATAGATGGAGATGCAGCACCACCTATTGGATGGCAACATTACCACAAGTCAAGTTCTGAATTTTTATGAAGTTTTAAAGAAAGATACTGGGTTGTTTGACTCTGTTGTTTATTCGCTCCGCCAACCAGCAGTTACTCTGGAGATGCAACCTGGGCATAGTAGCATGTAAAGACTACTTCCCTCTTGGAGGGGATAAAGAGTAAAAAAAACCTGCAGTTCCTGGGAGCTGCTAACCAGAGTAGCCAATGCAAGGCTTGGTTTTGGACATGCTTTTGCTGGACAGGCTATTCCTCCTTTAACCCCTTGAGTGGCACGCCCGGAAATTTTCCGGGACGAGCTCCACTGCTCATAGCAACATAGCCCGGAAGATTTCCGGGCTATGTATCACTATGGGAGCTGCAGAGCACAGTGCCACAAGCTTTGACAGTGTGCTGTGCCTGCACAGACCCACACAGAGTAGTGCAAGGGCTTTGAAAAGCCAGCAGAAGATATTGCCTATATGTCGGCAACCTCCTGCACTGGTTTGTTTACAGGTTGCCATAGAGACCATCAGCTTGTCAGAAGCAAGCCGATGGTCTCTGTGGCAGGGAGAGCTGCTTGTTAGCTGTCAGAGGACAGCTAGGTACTAGCTCTTACAGCAGAGATCAGAGAAAACCTCCGATCTCTGCTCTGTTAACCCTTTACATGCTGCAGTCTATGTGACTGCAGCATGTAAAGGGCTGTCACTGCAGCATGTAAAGGGCTGTCACCATCGGACTCCCGGAATGTGATCAGGGGTCCTGATGGGTCCCTGTGGAAGTCCCCTAAAGGGACAAAAACTAAAAAAATTTTTAAAAAAAGTAAAAAAATTATAAAAACACTTGTCTCCCTTTACTTTGTAAAAATCAAAAATACAATCACACATGTGGTATCCATGCGTCGTAATGACCCAGAGAAGAAAGTTAATACATTATTTAACCCCTTAATGACATGGCCCCTTTTTTTCTTTTTTCCCCATTTCTTTTTTTCCTCCCCCCTGTTTAAAAAATCACAACTTGTCCCGCAAAAAACATGCCCTTATATGGGCATGTCAATGGAAAAATGAAAAAGTTATGGCTCTTGAGACACAACTGCAAAATTAGTTGAAATTCAATGATTAGACCATTTTAAAAAACCTGCCCTGGTGGGCACGACAGGGTGGTAGGAAACCCGCCACTCAAGGGGTTAATGGAAATGTTACACTACCATTCTATAGAAAACTGCTATTTTTCACCTGCATGCGAATGAGCTGCACACCATCCAATTGGCATTATGATTACTCAGACTGGTTCTAGCTTTCTCTTCTCTATAAACTCTACCCTTTGCCTATTGCCTGGAGACCTCAATCAATAGGAAAGGGGTGGAATTTGGGAGGAATGAAAGGAGAAAGCTAGGTACTGACTAGAGATGAGCGAGCATACTCGTCCGAGCTTGATGCTCGTTCGAGTATTAGGGTGCTCGAGATGCTCGTTACTCGAAACGAGCACCACGCGGTGCTCGTCTCGATTAAACGAGCACTGACCATTGAATTCAATGGAGCTAGCAATACAGCCGGCTCCATTGAAAGCAATGGGCTGCTGGCTAGCGCGGGATGAATTTTCGGGAAGGGCTTAAAAATATAAGCCCTTACCTGAAAATCATCCTAAAATGTGTAAAAAGTTTAAAAAAAAAATACTCGCCTTGTCCCGGCAGAACGATGTTAGCCCATTGAATTCAATGGAGCCGGCAATACAGCCGGCTCCATTGAAAGCAATGGGCTGCCGGCGATCGCACAATGAATTTTCGGGAAGGGCTTAAATATATAAGCCCTTCCCTGCAATTCATCCAGAAATCTGTAAAAATAAAAAATATATATATACTCACCTGGTCCCGGCAGACGGAGTTCAGCTGCGGCCAGCTGGCAGTTCTCCTGAACTGCTCTCTGTAGTATTCAGCAGCCGGGGATTTAAAATCCCCGCCTGCTGAATGAGCTGCTTCTGATTGGTCACAGCCTCACCAATCAGAGGCAGATCTCACTGACACCCATTCATAAATTCATGAATGGGTGAGTGCGTGCTGCCTCTGATTGGCTCAGCGCAGCTCTCAGCTGAATGACAGCAGTTCAGCACCACAGTGCAGGGGACAGCAGGAGAAGACGTGCGCTGTGCCCCGGCAGCTGAAGGGAGGTGAGTATCTTTTTTTTTTGTTTTTTAAATCACTTTTAATTCATTTCCAGGGAATGGCTTATATGTAAAGCCCTTTCCTGAAAAAGAATTCAGGTGTGCCAGCGGACCATTGTCTTCAATGGAGTCGCCGGCAGCAGCAGCGGCTCCATTGAAGAGAATGCCTGCATTTTTATTCTTTTTTACACTAAAATCTTTCTTTTTCAGGTAAGGGCTTATATTTTTAAGCCCTTCCCAAAAATTCATCCCGAGCTCACCGACAGCCCATTGCTTTCAATGGAGTCGGCTGTATTGCCGGCTCCATTGAATTCAATGGGCTAACATCGTTCTACTCTGCCACAGCTGTTACAGCTGTGGCAGAGGAGAACGATCTTCATGCTGACATAATTTTAATTTTTTTATTTTTACACATTTTAGGATGATTTTCAGGTAAGGGCTTATATTTTTAAGCCCTTCCCGAAAATTCATCCCCCGCTCGCCTGCAGCCCATTGCTTTCAATGGAGCCGGCTGTATTGCCGGCTCCATTGAATTCAATGGGCTAACATCGTTCTTCTCTGCCACAGCTGTTACGTGGCAGAGGAGAACGATTGTTATGCTGACAGTTGGGGGGGGGGTCTCAGTCTTGCCACTATTGTGGCTTAATAGTGAGACCTCGGAGCCCGAAATGCAGCCCTGCATGTTGCTCCTCGCCTGCCCTATCAATTTCTGTGTTTTTTACATGACTTTGGTGATTTGCTAAGATTTTCACAAATGAAAACCTTAGCGGAGCACCAGTCATATACAAAAATGCTCGAGTCGCCCATTGACTTCAATGGGGTTCGTTACTCGAAACGAACTCTCGAGCATCACTGAAAGTTCGACTCGAGTAATGAGCACTCGAGCATTTTGGTGCTCGCTCATCTCTAGTACTGACCAAGCAAAAGGCCTATCAGTTGATTTGCAGCCCAGCAACATAGAGCTGTGCAGCAAAAAAGTTGGCAATTACTACAGAACAGGTATGTTTACACTGCTCTTCTTAGCAACCTAAGATCAGATTGATTTACGTCTTTAGATTCTGATGACAAATTTATTTTAATGAAGCAAGCATAGTCAAGTAACAGTCCAGGTTTAGTACACAAATAAGCAGTAAGAGGGATGTAGTCAGAAGAAATGTAAATTCAGTACACAGAAAAGCAACAACTATTTCTACTATAAGGTAGCACAGCAGTAATAAACCAGATTAGAGGCAGGAAACACAATAAGTAATTAAGCAATCAAGGCAAGGAAGCAAGAAACTAGACAATACATTCATCAAATGGATGATCCCATACAGCCAGTTTCTGAATGAGAAGAGCTACTGCCTGTGATATAGTAGTTTGTGCTTTCGATTTCTGACAGACTAACTTGTAGTTCATACAGTAATTTATCTTTATCTCAATACCTTTTTTCTTCTCTTTTACATCCTTTGGTGTTTTGTCTTTTGATTGAAACATAGTAGCGGCTTTTTCCTTTGTTGATTTTATAGGCTTGGAACTGGACTCAGTTTCTTTATCTCTACTTTCTGTTGGAAATAGTAAAAGAACAAACAGTATAGAAAATATTGAATTGAGAATAAGTGATTGAAAACATTTGCTATGATTTTATGATCATGTAGTATCATAATTTAAAGGGGTTCGCCAGGAAATGAAAAAAGAATGCCACTATTTGTCCTCTCTGTGTAGAACCCACCCTAGAATATAACTTATGCCCCTTTTAGATGGGCCATTCTCTTTTGAAGAAGCAAGTGACGACACCGCTAACTTGATTGCACTTGTTCAGCCTGTTTTAAATGGTAGGCGTTGAGAATCCTTCACTTCAAGTTGACCCATATGAAATACTTAGCAAGGAGTGTTTAAACAAAATGATAAGTGAACAAGCCAACAATGACTTTTATGCTGGCTAAAAATGAACAATGAATGAAAACCGAACAATTCTAGTTCGTCGTTCGGTCGTTGGCTTGCGTTTAAACCTAAGGTGGAAGGGGTGGGGCATGGATGAAGACTAATATTACACTCTTTGTTCCTCCCAGGCTAACTGGCATCATGACTGACAGGATATTTGAGGTGCTGGCTATTAAGGCCCATTTAGACAGTACGAATGTCGGGTAAACGATGCCCGACACTTGTTCCCGCAAGTACCTACTCACGTGCTTTTGCACAAGAGCGAGTATCATTGCTTGACAGCAGAGCGGCTGGAAGAGATTTCTCTCCTCGCGTTCCCCAGCCCTTCTCTATTCACTTAACATAGTTGCCATTCAGTACTGAATGGCATCTATTTATACTCATCGCTCAGAATTTTAAGCTGCATAAAATTCTGAAAGATGATTGTTCAGGGTAAATAGCAGACGTTCAGTACTGAATGCCTGCTATGTTAAGTGAATGAAGAGGGACGGGGGAGGGAGAGAAGAGAAATCTCTTACATTTTCAGCGATAATCGTTATGTGTAAATGGGCCATAATGCTGCATGGTCTTTTCATGCTTCCAATATCCTGTTATGCTTAATGTCAGTCAGATCGACAGGAACAAATAGTGGGGTATTGTCAAGCAATAACCATAGGACAATCCGCATTGGTTGGGGGTAGAAAAACTAAGTGCAAGCCAAGAAGTGCGCACCCTAAGGCTGGGTTCACACGTGGCAGAAATTCGGTGCGCCAAATCCGCCTGTGGCAAATCCAGGGATTAGCCAGCCATGTGGACGAGATTTGTCAAAAATCTCATCCACACAGGGTGGCCAATCCATCGCGGCAAAGCTGGCAGAAGCCGGTGCTGCGGTGCGGATTCCCGGGACGCAGCATGTCCATTTTTTTTTCCTGCTGCGGCCTCGCTCTTCTATGGGAGAGCCAGCCGCAACAGAAAAACATGCGGCGAAGCTGCTCCAAAACCCTAAGTGCCGTGGGTTTTGAAGCTGCGCTTTCCTGGGGGAAATCTCGGGGTTTCTCGCTGCAGCAAAACCACGAGATTTCCGCCGAGAATTCGACCCGCGGGGACCCAGCCTTTAAGGCCACATGGTGCAGCATGTTACAGGTGGGGGACATAATGACCACAACTAGTAGAAAGAGGAGGTACGGGGAACCACCAATTGAGGCCAGCAAGCTACCGTGTTTCCCTAAAAATAAGACACTGTCTTATATTACATTTTGCTCCAAAAGAGGCACAGTGTCTGATTTTCCGGTGCTCGATCCAACCAATCACAGCCATTCACTGATGTCATTCACTGAATGGCTGTGATTGATCAAGCGACGGCTCTGATTGGCTGGCGCTCGATCCAAGCGACGGCTCTGATTGGCTGGCGCTCGATCCAAGCACAGCACTCGCTTGCCGGTGGCGGGGTAAATCAAAACCCTTTTACTAGAAAGAAGAGAATCCTTGGTCAGGCTGACACAGTAACCTGCTGCAGCGTCAGACACCAGCGCGAGGACCCGGTCGCTGGCAGCTAGGTGAGTATTTTTATTTTTCAAGTAGTGTAGCTAGAGCTTATTTTTGGGGAGGGCTTATATTTCAAGCCTTCTTCGAAAATTAGTGTAGGCCTTATTATCAGGGTAGATCTTATTTTCGGGGAAAGACATATAAAACACATTAGAAAATATCGCTTCCCTTCCCACTCAAGTCTGAAACTGCACACAACGTATTCTTGTTATATTCTAGGATGGACTTCTATGAAGAAAGAGAGTTGGTGGCCATTTTATTCATTTCCTGAAAAACCCTTTTAAAGGGTGTGAACGATTGCAATTGATTTTTATTCATTTTTTCTTCACAATGAATCTAAAATAATAAATGAAGCAAACTTGAAAATAGTCTAGATTAAACTAATATTTTGCAAAGTTATTTATCTTATTATTTTAAATGAATTTGTGCAATAAAAAGAATTGTGCTTGCAAAAGTGTATATATATTTTGAGAATTACTGAACATTTTGGCAGCATAATGTTAAAACAAACTACAACATCTCTCTGTTACGGTACCTGCAGCTGAATCTTTTAAAAACTGAACATCTTGTATTTCTGCCATTTACCAATCAATTTAAACTTGATATTTCCATTTCATTGTGTGATACTATCATAACCCTAAGGCAGCACGCCTGCTGTCTTGGGGTTACAGTAGGCTTAATCTTTCCTTCACTCCCTATAGTCAATCAATTACATGCATCTACATACATCTACAATTACAACCATCTACATCTGAAAAATATGAAAAAAATGTTGACCTGATTAATTCTCATCTTGATTACTGCAACTCATTACTAATCAGTCTACTGATCTTCCCTTTCCAATCTATATTGAATGCAGCAGCCAGGCTCATATTTCAGACCAACTGTTATTGATGCTTCTAACCTTTGCCATTCATTGCACTGATAAAACAATTTAAACTTATCATTCTAATCCAAAAAGCTCCCACAAGGTTGTACTGCCTTATATATCCTACTTCATTTCCATCTGCCACCCTATCCGTGCCTGCCATTCTGACAAGCATGAAACTCATGCGAATAAGAACTCCATTCTTTTGATCGCAGTGATACACATCAGCGATGATTTCCCTCAGTGAAAAAAAAATTGCTGCATGGCCTATTTTTGGGGGGTCCTCGGAACACATAGCCCATTGTTTTCAATTGGACATTAAAGGCATTGCATGGCACTCACATGCTGTCCAATGTGCATGCTGTGCAGTGAAATCAATGGAAACCACTTGTGATCCTCTATCGCATGTGAAGATCAGAATTTCAGAAATGTGATGCAAGGAGATTTAGCATGAAAAATATATTGCATCCACAGGTAAAACGCAGGTTGACAAACGTGATATCAGGCAAGTTTCTTGGCCTGATATTACACTGGGGTGAGAGTAGCCTTATAATCCTTTTACACTGAACGAGAATTGTTTGCACAAGTGAACGAGCTGGCAACATCACCAACTCACTCGTGCAGTCTATTTAGACACGCAAATTCATCATTCACTCGTTCAATGAGAATCATTTACTTATTCCTATGTGAAACACAAAATGAGAAGTTTTTAAACTGAATGATAGGTGAACGAGCCAATGATGATTTTTAGTCCTGCAGAAACTGAATGAACGAGAAGCGAATCATTCTTGTTCATTGTTGGCTCATGTTTAAACTGAACAATTATTGTTTACTTTTATTTGTTTGAATGATTTTTTTGAGCAATAATTGTTCCGTCTAAACATACCATAACACTCTCCTTAGGCTTCTTTCCCATGAGCGTATATCATCCGTCCATTTTCACGGCCAGCCAAAATATGTTACGTTGGGAGTAGAGATGAGCGAGCACCAAAATGCTCGGGTGCTTGTTTCTCGAGTCGAACTTTCGTAATGCTTGAGAGCTCGTTTCGAGTAACGAACCCCATTGAAGTCAATGGGAGACTCAAGCATTTTTGTATGGGACCGATGCGCCGCATAGGTGATGACTTGTGAAATACCAGAAAACATCAGAAAGTCATGGAAACACCACAGAAACGGATAGGGAAGGGCAGGGGCAGCATGCATGGCTGCATCTGAGGCTCCCAGGTCCCACTGTTAAGCCAAAATGGGGGCAAGAGTCTGGCAGTCACCCCCCTAACAATTTACTTGGGACAAACCCTCATTAGCAAGGCACACGCGCTGGCACATCTTAGCCAAGCACCACACTACCTGCAACCAAGGACAATCACTGCCTGCGGGTGACACTGCTGCCTCTTCTCCTGGGTTACATGCTGGCATTGCAGTCCAACCCCCCCTGCACAACCCTGCGTCCACAGTGCACACAAAAGTTTCCCTGCGCAGAGTTCAGTTGCCCTCATGCCACATGCTTGCTTCATAGCCACACCACCCTCATGTCTATTTATAAGTGCGTACTGGATGAGGAGGAACCGGAGGCACAAACTGCAGAGGGTTGGCAGGGCCAGGCAGTGACCCTCTTTGAAAGTGTGGGCGATAGCCCACAATGCTGTTGACAATTGATGATGAATTGTCATATGTTCATCATTCCAATCCCGTGCCACCTCCGTCACAAAATTGTCAGGAGCCACAAGCGTGGGCATAAAGGGGACTCAGGTGCCAGCACTTCTACACATCTCCACAATGCAGCAATACTCTGTGTGGGAAGCACGTGAGCGGGCCCAGGGTCAGGCTCGGTCCCAGCCCCCACCTTGTGTGACCCAAGGTGCCGCGAGTTACATAGCAATGGGAAATCCATGTGTCCCCACACAATTCATTTTGTGTAAGTGTCAGATAGCTCAACACCCCAATGGGAAGTCTTTGAGTTCCTTGGGCTGGCCTATGCTGTCGGTGCACAAAGATGCTATTACACAGGAAGAAATCAGAGTGCAGAACATGCCAGAGTTTCACCCCGCCAAGGACCTCGGCCCAAATTTCTACCCTAGTCAGTCAGTGTATTTCTGCCAGACAGGTAAAACACCGCAATGGGAATTCTTTGTGCACCCACGGCATAGGCGAGCTCAAGGAACTCAAACACGGTATTACACATAAAGAAATCAGAGTGCCCAAACATGGCAGTTTCAGCCTGCCAAGGACCGCGGCCTTGGCTCACACCCTCATTAATCGTGGACATAAAGCGGACTCGGATGCTAGTGCAGCTGTGAACGTCTCATTAATGCAGTAACGCTCCTTTTGTTTGGCCCAAACCAGTGTCTCAGATAACTGTGGTAACACGAGAGAAAATACATGTTGCCCAGCGCGGAACTCCAGACCCCAATCAGGAGGAGGAGGTGGCATAATAAGGCAGAGAAACCATGACCGAGGTAGGACCAGCAATACTCTGTGTGGGATGTACGTGAGCAGGTCCTGGGTCAGGCTCGGTCCCACACTACACCTTGTGTGACCCAAGGTGCCGTGAGTTAAATAGCTATGAGAAATCCATGGGTCCCCACACACTTCATTCTGTGTGTCAGATAGCTCAACACCGCAATGGGAAGTCTTTGAGTTCCTTGGGCTCGCCTATGCTGTGGGTGCACAAAGAGGGTATTACACAGAAAGAAATCAAACTGCCCAAACATGGCAGAGTTTCACCGTGCCAAGGACCTCGGCCTTTGCCCACATTTCTGCCCAAGTCAGTCAGTGTATTTGTGCCAGATAGGTAAAACACTGCGATGGGAAGTCTTTGTGCACCCACAGCATAGGCAGACCCCAGTAACATTTCTGTAGCAAGAGTATGGGCGGACCCCAGTAACATTTCTATAGCAAAAGTATAGGCGGACCCCAGTAACAATTCTGTAGCAAAAGTATAAGCGAACCCCTCAAACCATTCAATAGAAACTGCATAGGCGGACCCCAGTAACATTGCTGTAGCAAAAGTATAGACGGACCCCAGTAACATTTCTGTAGCAAGAGTATAGGGAGACTCCAGTAACATTTCTGTAGCAAGAGTATAGGTGGACCCCAGTAACATTTCTATATCAAGAGTATAGGCGGACCCCGGTAACATTTCTGTAGCAAAAGTATAGGCGAACCCCTCAAACCATTCAGTAGAAACTGCGTAGGCGGACCCTAGTAACATTTCTGTAGGAAAAGTATAGGCAGACCCCAGTAACATTTCTGTAGCAAAAGTATAGGGAGACCCCAGTAACATTTCTGTAGCAAAAGTATAGGCGAACCCCTCAAACCATTCAGTAGAAACTGCATAGGCGGACCCCTGTAACATTTCTGTAGCAAGAATGTAGGCGAACCCCTGAAACATTGGTGTACCAAGAGTATAGGCGAACACCTGAAAAAAGTTGGTTACCAAGAGTGTGGACGAAGGTCGGAAAAATTAGTTAGATAACAGTATAGGTGAGGGCCAGAAAAATTGGTGTACCAAGAGTACAACTGCATCCCTGAAGAATTGCTCAACTACGAGGGCAGGTGAAACCCATAAACATTTTTTAAAGATACAGCTCGCTGTTGCTTAATTTGTAACAAAGGCTAATGGCAGCCCTGTGAAAAAAAAATGGTTTCTGTTAAAGTATCAATACTTTTGAAACTTTGAAAAATTGTAAGAAACTTTTAAACAAAGCCTTTTGGGCCACAGAAAAATGGGCAGTTCAGCGTGATGACATGCTGTTTTAGGAGTAGGAGTAGGAGGAGCAATAATATCCGAAAGTGTTGACAAAGCTAATTCCCCCTTTTTTGTGGTGATAGAGGATGCCTTTTTCTCCGGTTGCAGCGAAAAGAATCATTAGGTTCCGCTTCTTTCCGCCGGTGGAGAAGAGAAGTCAGGGGAAATCCAGCCTTGTTCACCTTTATGAGTGTAAGTATGTCGGCACTGGCAGTTGACAGGCGGGTACGCTTATCCGTGATGATTCCCCCAGCTGCACTAAACACCCTCTCTGACAAGATGCTAGTGGCAGGGCAGGCCAGAACCTCCAGGGCATACAGCGCAAGTTTGTGCCACGTGTCCAGCTTTGACACCCAATAGTTGCATGGAGCAGAGGCATCAAGGAGGACGGTGGTATGATCGGCTACGTACTCCCTCACCATCTTTTTACAGTGCTCCCTCCGACTTAGCCTTGACTGGGGAGTGGTGACACAGTCTTGCTGGGGAGCCATAAAGATGGCAAAGGCCTTGGAGAGTGTTCTCCTGCCTGTGCTGGACATGCTGCTTCATCCCTGCTCCTTCCCTGCTACTTGGCCCTCTGAACTGCGACTTTTGCCACTAGCGCTGTCAGATGGGAACTTTAGCATCACTTTTTCCACCAGGGCCCTGTGGTATTGCATCACTCTCATACCCCTTTCCTCTTCGGGAATGAGAGTGGAAAGGTTCTCCTTATACCGTGAGTCGAGAAGGGTGTACAACCAGTAATCCATCTTGGCCAGAATGCATCTAACGTGAGGGTCACGGGAAAGGCAGCTGAACAAGAAGTCAGCCATGTGTGCAAGGATCCCAGTACGCAACACATCTCTGTCCTCACTAGGAAGACGACTTTCAGGATCCTCCTCCTCCCCCTCCTCCTACTCCAAAACGCGCCGGGATAGACATGAGGGTGGTCTGGCTATCAAGCAACATACTGTCATTCCCCGTCTCCTGTTCCAACCGCAAAGCGTTAGCCTTTAAGCTTAGCAGCGAACTTCTCAGCAGGCAAAGCAGAGGAATGGTAACGCTAATGATTTCCGCATCGCCGCTCACCATCTGGGTAGACTCCTCAAAGTTTACGAGGACCTGGCAGATATCTGCCATCCATGCCCACTCCTAAGTAAAGAATTGCGGAGGCTGACTACCACTTCGCCGTCCATGTTGCAGCTGGTATTCCACTATTGCTCTACGCTGCTCGTACAGCCTGGCCAACATGTGCAGCGTAGAATTCCAGTGTGTGGGCACGTCGCACAGCAGTCGGTGCTCTAGCAGCTGAAACCGACGTTGCAGTGTCCGGAGGGTGGCAGCGTCCGTGGTGGACTTGCGGAAATATGCGCAGACGCGGTGCGCCTTGCCGAGCAGATCAGACAAGTGGGGGTTGTTTTTCAGAAACCGCTGAACCACCAGATTGAAGATGTGGGCTAAGCATGGCACATGTGTGAGGCTGCCAAGCTGCAGAGCCGCCACCAGGTTACGGCCGTTGTCACACACAACCATGCCCGGTTGGAGGCTCAGCGGTGAAAGCCAGAGGTCGGTCTGCTCTGTCACACCCTGCAGCTGCTCGGGGGCCGTGTGCCTCTTGTCACCTAAGCTGATTAGTTTCAGCACGGCTTGCTGATGCTTGCCCACCGCTGTGCTGCCGCGCCTCGCGCTACCGACTGCTGGCGACATGCTCACACTACTTAATTGAGAGGTGGAGGTGGCAGAGGAGGAGAAGAGGGAGGGTTTGAAGGAGGTGGCATAAAATGCCACAGATACCAGCACCGAGGTAGGACCTGCTTTTCGGGGTGTGGGTAGGACATGAGCGGTCCCTGGCTCTGACTCGGTCCCAGCCTCCACCAAGTTCACCCAATGTGCCGCCAGGGAGATATAGTGGCCCTACCTGCCAGTACTTGTCCATGTGTCCGTGGTTATGTGGACCTTCCCAGTAACCGCGTTGGTGAGGGCACGATTTATGTTGCGGGAGACTGCTGGTGTAGGGCTGGGACGGCACACCGGGAAAAATAGTGGCGACTGGGGACCGAGTACCGCGGGACCGCCGCCGCCATCATGTTTTTGAATGCTTCCGTTTCCACAAGCCTGTACGGCAGCATCTCCAGGCTGATTAATTTGGCAATGTGCATGTTTAAAGCTTGTGCATGCGGGTGGGTGGCGGCGTATTTGCGCTTTCCCTCCAACGCTTGTGTTAGCGACAGACATTGCTGGAGGGAGTGGAGGACCGTGGAGGTGAGGGTGTGGGCGCAGGCCGGGAGGCGCTCGTGTCTGTGTCCTGGGAGGGGGATTGGATCTGTGTGGCAGGTTGGGGCACAGGGGAAGAGGCAGTGGTGTGACCCGGAGGTGGATGAATGGCCTTGGCCATCATATGCCTACGCATACTGGTGGTGGTGAGGCTGGTAGTGGTGGCTCCCCAGCTGATCTTGGTGCGGCACAGGTTGCACACCACTGCTCATCAGTCGTGTGCGCTCTGACTAAAAAACATCCACACCTTTGAACACCTAGCCCTCTGCACGGAGGCTTGCCACGAGGTGGTGCTTTGGGAAACAGTTGGGGGATCCTTCGCCTCCTCTTGCCTCCCTCTCTGAAGCCCTGTCCTCAGTAGGCTTAGCAAATCAGGTGGGGTCAGTCACCTCATCGTCCAGCTGCTCTTCCTCCGAATCCTCTGTGCGCTCCTCCCTCGGACTTACTGCCCTTACTACTACCACCTCACTGACAGACAACTGTGTCTCATCATCCTCATCCACAAAAAGCTCTTGAGACAGTTGCCAGAAGTCCCCAGCCTCATCACCCAGACTCCGGTAACTTTGCAGATGTTGGACATCGGTCACGACAAACTCCTCAGGTGAGAGAGGAACCATTTTTTCCCACTCATGGCAGGGACCCGAGAACAGTTCCTGGGAGTCTGCCTGCTCAGAATATGTCATTTTCATGGAGTGAGGAGGCTGGGAGGAAGGAGGAGCAGCCAGAGGATTCAGAGGTGCAGTCCCTAGGCCGGGAGTAGTGGACTGCATAGAAGACTGGGTGGTCGATACATTGCTGGATGCATTTTCTGCCATCCACGACAGGACTTGCTCGCACTGCTCTGTTTGTAATAAAGGTCTACCACGCGGACCCGTAAATTGTGATATGAAGCTGGGGACCCCAGAAACTTGCCTCTCTCCTAATCCCACAGCAGCCGTCTGTGATTCACCACGCCTAGGAACTCGGCCTGTGCCCACACCCTCACTTGGATGCCTGCGTCCTCGATCCTTACCCCTACTCCTCATCATGGCAGATTAAGAATAGAGCAGGGCCCAAATAAATGGCAACTATGGCTTATATCACCGCACACAGAGACTTGTAGATAGTGGAGGCTCTATGCTGTGACTTGAAATAATTAACCCACTGTCTTGTGCTGATACCTAGGGGTAATTTACTGCTCGCAGAGACTTGTAGATAAGAGAGGCTGTATGGAGTGGGAGAAGACTCTGAAGCCAGTGGATAGTGCTGGTAACTGCGGCTATCTCAACCCCACCAAGGAAAGGGCATTGTGAGACGCTCTGCACAGCTGAAATACTTTGCAGTGGCCCAGGAAATATTACAGTACTGTTTAGCGGTGAGACCTCTGCCTAATGCACTGCAGACACAGAATGGTATAGCTGAAGTAGTTTGCAGTAGGCTAGGAAATGTTAGAGTGCAGTTTCACGGTGAGAGCTGGTTGTACGGCACTGCAGGCTGAGAACGCTATTACTGAAAGGGTGGGAACAAGCCTAGATGCGTAATACAAAAATTGATGCACTACTGCTCCCAGCCAGCCACAACTATAATGCACACGGTGAGATGTAGCCCTAAGAAGGAGGATTGGGGTTCTTGCACGGAGGATCAGGAGGACTGTAAAACTTTGCCTATAAAAGAAGCTGTGTACACTCTGCCTTATGCATTGCACACACAGAACAGTATAGCTGAAATGGCCTGCACAGCCCTAGATGCTTAAAAAAAAAAAAATTGGTGCACTACCGCTCCCAGCCTGCCACAACAGTAATGCGCACTATGAGGAGTAGCCCTAAGAAGGACCGTTGGGGTTATTCACGACAGGATCCTACTCTAACACTGTCCCTATATCAGCAGCAGCACTATCCCTAACCTCTGCCAGCATGCGTCTGAGGCGAGCCGAGGGCAGGACCACTTTAAGTACTCGGCGGTCACCTGATCGTCCCCGCCACTCTCTACTGTGGGAGTGGGGGGGGAGAGGGCTGGCACGTCACAGCAGGAAGTGGTAATGCTTTCCCCGCATGTCTGTTGTCTAAAAAATGGCGCTAAACATGTGGGGAAGGAAATGCAATTGACTCGAGTACCGCGTGGTGTTCGACTCGAGTAATGAGCATCTCGAGTACCCTAATACTTGAACGAGCATCAAGCTCGGACGCGTGTGCTCGCTCATCTCTAGTGGGGGGTATAAAATCTGGTGAACGGGTGCACAAATCAAATGTTTGTGCGCTTGTTCATATAGCCTGGCGAGGGCGGCGCAAATGCGCCGAGCTCAGAGGCCAATGCCCGTTTCCCCTCCCTCCCTATCGCAGGCTCACCTCTCGTTCCTCCCCGCTCGTTCTGTGCAATTGGAGGGGGCAGGTCGGGGGCGGAGCTAATCACCGATCTGCCCCTTCCATTGATGGCTATAGACAAAGGACGGGGAGAAGGTGGGTGCTTAGCTCTGCCCATGTCCCGCCCCTTGTCCATAGCCATCAATGGGAGGAGGCAGGGTGGTGCTTGGCTCCACCCCCATTGCACAGAAGGAGCAGGGAGGAATGAGAGGTGAGCCTGCATGGGGTGGGAGGAGAACAGAGGGAGGGAGCCCATGCAGCGGCCGACATATTCTAGCCCAAAAGATAGGTCCAGGACTATCTTTTGGGCCCGACATAAAAACGCCCACCGCTATATTAGCTTGGCCGGGCGTTTTTACCTCTCAGAAATATGCCCATGTGATCTGATGCATTGGAATCCAATACAGCAGAACACAGCGTATATCGGCTGGCCGTGAAAATGGATGGTCGATATGCGCTCATGTGAAAGAAGCCATAATCTGAACCTCCTACACATCTTTTTTTCAAGCACCAGTTCTCTGATATGTGTCCTCTCCAATCCTGTTATATTAAAAAAATCCAAGTAATCCATCGAATAACATAGAGTTACAGGTAAAATCTCGAGAAACGTTATTAATAGAGATGAGCGAACGTACTCGCCCGAGCTTGATATTCGTGCGAATATTAGGGTGTTCGGGATGCTCGTTACTCGTAACGAGTACCACGCGGTGTTCTGGTTACTTTCTGGTTACTTTGGTTCAGTTTCCTCTCTGAGACGTTAGCGCGCTTTTCTGGCCAATTGAAAGACAGGGAAGGCATTACAACTTCCCCCTGTGACGTTCAAGCCCTATACCACCCCCCTGCTGTGAGTGGCTGGGGCGATCAGATGTCACCCGAGTATAAAAGTCGGCCCCTCCCGCGGCTCGGCTCAGATGCCGTGTGAGTTAGTGAGGGAAAGTGCTGTTCTATGGGAGTTGCTGTAGGGAGAGTGTTTGTAGTGAGTGTAGGTTTCAAGAACCCCAACGGTCCTTCTTAGGGCCACATCTACGTGTGTGCAGGCTGCTGTTAGCAGTGGAAAATTTTTTTTTTTTCTTCTCAAAATCGGCAGTGCAGAGCATTGCACCCGGTATTAGGGACAGAAGTGGTGCTTAGGCAGCGAGAGTGTTAGGAGTGAGTGTAGCCTTCAAGAACCTCAACGGTCCTTTCTAGGGCCAAATTTAACCGTGTGCAGTACTGTGCTGGCTGCTGTTAGCAGTGTTGCATATTTTTTTTTTCTAAAAATCATCTGTGCAGAGCATTGCACCCTCCATTGATACTACAGGGACAGAATTGTGTAGGCAGGGCCACAACACAGTTATTGTTCATTGAATATCCACAGTGGGGCCTTCCCTTTGCAAAAAAGCGAAAAAATTATATTTGGCCTGCCTGTGTCAGTCCTAAGGTCTCCGTGTACGTGTGTGCTGCGTGGAGAACGTACAAAAATCAAACGCAACCAGCTACGGTTTACTGCAGGCTTGCGGCATTGTCTTTCCTGACTGGCAAATACCTGCTCTGCCAGAGTTAATAACTCTGCTACACTAAAGTTGTGTGACACTTTTTCAGGGCCACACCACAGTTATTAAACGTATTGTTCATTGAATATCCGCAGTGGGGCCTTCCCTTTGCAAAAAAGCGAAAAAATTATATTTGGCCTGCCTGTGTCAGTCCTAAGGTCTCCGTGTACGTGTGTGCTGCGTGGAGAACGTACAAAAATCAAACACAACCAGCTACGGTTTACTGCAGGCTTGCGCTATTGTCTTTCCTGACTGGCAAATACCTGCTCTGCCAAAGTTAATAACTCTGCTACACTAAAGTTGTGTGACACTTTTTCAGGGCCACACCACAGTTATTAAACGTATTGTTCATTGAATATCCGCAGTGGGGCCTTCCCTTTGCAAAAAAGCGAAAAAATTATATTTGTCCTGCCTGTGTCAGTCCTAAGGTCTCCGTGTATGTGTGTGCTGCGTGGAGAACGTACAAAAATCAAACGCAACCAGCTACGGTTTACTGCAGGCTTGCGCCATTGTCTTTCCTGACTGGCAAATACCTGCTCTGCCAGAGTTAATAACTCTGCTACACTAAAGTTGTGTGACACTTTTTCAGGGCCACACCACAGTTATTAAACGTATTGTTCATTGAATATCCGCAGTGGGGCCTTCCCTTTGCAAAAAAGCGAAAAAATTATATTTGTCCTGCCTGTGTCAGTCCTAAGGTCTCCGTGTACGTGTGTGCTGCGTGGAGAACGTACAAAAATCAAACGCAACCAGCTACGGTTTACTGCAGGCTTGCGCCATTGTCTTTCCTGACTGGCAAATACCTGCTCTGCCAGAGTTAATAACTCTGCTACACTAAAGTTGTGTGACACTTTTTCAGGGCCACACCACAGTTATTAAACGTATTGTTCATTGAATATCCGCAGTGGGGCCTTCCCTTTGCAAAAAAGTGAAAAAATTATATTTGGCCTGCAGGCTTGCGCCAATTTATTTCCTGCCTGGGAAATCAAATCACTGGTAATACAGCATGCTGAGGGGTAGGGGTAGGCCTAGAGGACGTGGACGCGGCCGAGGACGCGGAGGGCCAAGTGAGGGTGTGGGCACAGGCCGAGCTCCTGATCCAGGTGTGTCGCAGCTGACTGCTGCGCGATTAGGAGAGAGGCACGTTTCTGGCGTCCCCACATTCATCGCCCAATTAATGGGTCCACGCGGGAGACCTTTATTAGAAAATGAGCAGTGTGAGCAGGTCCTGTCGTGGATGGCAGAAAGTGCTTCGAGCAAGCTATCATCCACCCAGAGTTCTGCGCCGTCCAGTGCTGCAAATCCGAATCCTCTGTCTGCTGCTCCTCCTTCCTCCCAGCCTCCTCACTCCACTACAATGACACATGCTCAGGAGCGGGAACACTCCCAGGAACTTTTCTCGGGCCCCTGCTCAGATTGGGCAGCAGTGGTTCCTCTACCACCAGAGGAGTTTATCGTCACTGATGCCCAACCATTGGAAAGTTCCCGGGGTCCGGGGGATGAGGCTGGGGACTTCCGGCAACTGTCTCAAGACCTTTCAGTGGGTGAGGAGGACGATGACGATGAGACACAGTTGTCTTGCAGTGAGGTAGTAGTAAGGGCAGTAAGTCCGAGGGAGCAGCGCACAGAGGATTCGGAGGAAGAGCAGCAGGACGATGAGGTGACTGACCCCACCTGGTGTGCAACGCCTACACAGGACAGGTCTTCAGAGGGGGAGGCACGGGCAGCAGCAGGGCAGGTTGCAAGAGGCAGTGCGGTGGCCAGGGGTAGAGGCAGGGCCAGACCGAATAATCCACCAAGTGTTTCCCAAAGCGCCCCCTCGTGCCATGCCACCCTGCAGAAGCCGAGGTGCTCTAAGGTCTGGCAGTTTTTCACAGAGACGCCTGATGACCGACGAACAGTGGTGTGCAACCTTTGTCGCGCCAAGATCAGCCGGGGAGCCACCACCAACAGCCTGACCACCACCAGCATGCGCAGACATATGATGGCCAAGCACCCCACAAGGTGGGACGAAGGCCGTTCACCGCCTCCGGTTTGCACCGCTGCCTCTCCCCCTGTGCCCCAACCTGCCACTGAGATACAACCCCCCTCTCAGGACACAGGCACGACCGTCTCATGGCCTGCACCCACACCCTCACCTCCGCTGTCCTCGGCCCAATCCAGCAATGTCTCGCACCGCACCGTCCAGCCGTCGCTAGCGCAAGTCTTTGAGCGGAAGCGCAAGTACGCCGCCACGCACCCGCACGCTCAATCGTTAACCATCCACATAGCCAAATTTATCAGCCTTGAGATGCTGCCGTATAGGGTTGTGGAAACGGAGTCCTTCAAAGCTATGATGGCGGCGGCGGCCCCGCGCTACTCAGTTCCCAGTCGCCACTACTTTTCCCGATGTGCCGTCCCAGCCCTGCACGACCATGTCTCCCGCAACATTGTACGCGCCCTCACCAATGCGGTTAGTGGCAAGGTCCACTTAACTACGGACACGTGGACAAGCACAGGCGGGCAGGGCCACTACATCTCCCTGACGGCACATTGGGTGAATTTAGTGGAGGCTGGGACAGAGTCAGAGCCTGGGACCGCTCACGTCCTACCCACCCCCAGAATTGCGGGCCCCAGCTCGGTGGTGGTATGTTCGGCGGTGTATGCTTCTTCCACTAAAGCACCCTCCTCCTCCTCCTCCTCAACCTCTGTCTCGCAATCTAGATGTGTCAGCAGCAGCAGGACGTCGCCAGCAGTCGGTGTCGCGCGGCGTGGCAGCACACCGGTGGGCAAGCGTCAGCAGGCCGTGTTGAAACTACTCAGCTTAGGAGATAGGAGGCACACGGCCCACGAACTGCTGCAGGGTATGACAGAGCAGACCGACCGTTGGCTTGCGCCGCTGAGCCTCCAACCGGGCATGGTCGTGTGTGACAACGGCCGTAACCTGGTGGCGGCTCTGCAGCTCGGCAGCCTCACGCACGTGCCATGCCTGGCCCACGTCTTTAATTTGGTGGTTCAGCGCTTTCTGAAAAGCTACCCACGCTTGTCAGACCTGCTCGTAAAGGTGCGCCGGCTCTGCGCACATTTCCGCAAGTCCCACACGGACGCTGCCACCCTGCGCACCCTGCAACATCGGTTTAATCTGCCAGTGCACCGACTGCTGTGCGACGTGCCCACACGGTGGAACTCTACGCTCCACATGTTGGCTAGGCTCTATGAGCAGCGTAGAGCTATAGTGGAATACCAACTCCAACATGGGCGGCGCAGTGGGAGTCAGCCTCCTCAATTCTTTTCAGAAGAGTGGGCCTGGTTGGCAGACATCTGCCAGGTCCTTCGAAACTTTGAGCAGTCTACCCAGGTGGTGAGCGGCGATGCTGCAATCATTAGCGTCACCATTCCTCTGCTATGCATCTTGAGAACTTCCCTGCAAACCATAAAGGCAGCCGCTTTGCGCTCGGAAACAGAGCCGGGGGAAGACAGTATGTCGCTGGATAGTCAGAGCACCCTCCTGTCTATATCTCAGCGCGTTCAGGAGGAGGAGCATGAGGAGGATGAGGAGGAGGGGGAAGAGACAGCTTGGCCCACTGCTGACGGTACCCATGCTGCTTGCCTGTCATCATTTCAGCGTGTATGGCCTGAGGAGGAGGAGGAGGAGGATCCTGAAAGTGATCTTCCTAGTGCGGACAGCCATGTGTTGCGTACAGGTACCCTGGCACACATGGCTGACTTCATGTTAGGATGCCTTTCTCGTGACCCTCGCATTCAACGCATTCTGGCCACTACGGATTACTGGGTGTACACACTGCTCGACCCACGCTATAAGGAGAACCTTCCCACTCTCATTCCCGAAGAGGAAAGGGGTTCGAGAGTGTTGCTATACCACAGGACCCTGGCGGACAAGCTGATGGTAAAACTCCCATCCGACAGCGGTAGTGGCAGAAGGCGCAGTTCCGAGGGCCAGGTAGCAGGGGAGGTGCGTAGATCGAGCAGCATGTACATCCCAGGCAGTGCAACAGTCTTTAAGGGCCTGGCCAGCTTTATGGCTCCCCAGCAAGACTGTGTCACCGCTCCCCAGTCAAGGCTGAGTCGGCGGGAGCACTGTAAAAGGATGGTGAGGGAGTACGTAGCCGATCGCACGACCATCCTCGGTGACGCCTCTGCCCCCTACAACTACTGGGTGTCGAAGCTGGACACGTGGCCTGAACTAGCGCTGTATGCCCTGGAGGTGCTTGCTTGTCCTGCGGCTAGCGTCTTGTCGGAGAGGGTGTTTAGTGCGGCTGGGGGAATCATCACAGATAAGCGTACCCGCCTGTCAACCGACAGTGCCGACAGGCTAACACTCATCAAGATGAACAAAGCCTGGATTTCCCCAGACTTCTCTTCTCCACCAGCGGACAGCAGCGATACGTAAGCAATACGTAGGCTGCACCCGCGGATGGAAGCTACGTTCTCTCTCACCATCCAAAACGGGGACATTTCTGCTTCATCAATCTGTGTCTAATATTCCTCCTCCTCCTCCTGCTCCTCCTCCTGAAACCTCACGTAATCACGCTGAACGGGCAATTTTTCTTAGGGCCACAAGGCTCACTCATAATTTTTCTAAACAATTTTTATATGTTTCAATGCTCTTAAAAGCGTTGAAACTTTAACTTGAACCAATTTTTAGTTAAACTGGGCTGCCTCCAGACCTAGTTACCACTTAAGCCACATTAACCAAAGCGATTAATGGGTTTCACCTGCCCTCTTGGTTGGTCATGGCCAATTTTTTTGATGTACATTAGTACTGTTGATTCAGCAATTTTTGTGGGCCCTCGCCTACAGTGTAATCAAATGAATTTTTAGCCCACCTGCATTACAGCTGACGTTACATCCGCTGTGTTGGGCAATGCAATGGGATATTTTTGTGTACCGCCGGTGGGTTCCAGGGAGCCACCCATGCTGTAGATGCACACGGAGTTTAACCTACATGTGTCCACTTGTAAAGAACCCCAGTCTGACTGGGGCATGCAGTGTGAGCCGAAGCCCACCTGCATTAAGCATGACATTACTACCTCAGCTGTGTTGGGCAATGCAATGGGATATTTTTGTGTATCGCCGGTGGGTTCCAGGGAGCCACCCATGCTGTCGGTCGACAGGGACTTCACAATAGGGAGTTGTACCTGCCTGTGTCTATGAATTAAAAAGCCCGGTCTGACTGGGGCATGCAGAGACACCTTGACAGAATGAATAGTGTGTGGCACATAGGTTCCCCATTGCTATGCCCATGTGTGCAGCTCCTGATGGCGGTGGCACAGGATTCTATTTCTCATTGCTTCTGTACAGCATTGTGGGCTATCGCCCCACCCCTTTTAAAGAGGGTCGCTGCCTAGCCGTGCCAACCCTCTGCAGTGTGTGCCTGCGGTTCCTCGTCATGGCAGACGCACTTCTAAATAGACATGAGGGTGGTGTGGCATGAGGGCAGCTGAAGGCTGCGCAGGGATACTTTGGTGTGCGCTGTGGGGGGGAGGGGGGGCGGTTGGGCAGCATGTAACCCAGGAGAAGTGACAGTGGAGTGTCATGCAGGCAGTGATTGTGCTTTGTTGGAGGTAGTGTGGTGCTTAGCAAAGGTATGCCATGCTAATGAGGGCTTTTCAGAAGTAAAAGTTTTTGGGAGGGGGGGGGCCCACTCTTGCCGCTATTGTGGCTTAATAGTGGGACCTGTGAACTTGAGATGCAGCCCAACACGTAGCCCCTCGCCTGCCCTATCCGTTGCTGTGTCGTTCCCATCACTTTCTTGAATTGCCCAGATTTTCACACATGAAAACCTTAGCGAGCATCGGCGAAATACAAAAATGCTCGGGTCGCCCATTGACTTCAATGGGGTTCGTTATTCGAAACGAACCCTCGAGCATCGCGAAAAGTTCGTTCCGAGTAACGAGCACCCGAGCATTTTGGTGCTCGCTCATCTCTAGTTATTAACCCCTTAAGGACATGGCCTATTTTGGCCATAAGGACACAATTTTGGGGGGATTTTCATCTCCACTTTTCGAAAGCCATAACTTAATTTTTTTCCATAGACATGGCAATATGAGGACTTTTTTTGTGTGGCAAACTAATTTTTATTGTTACTATTTTTGGATATACATATAATGTATTGTCAAACTTTTATACATTTTTTTTGAAGGGCAGGGAGAAAAAACAATTCTACCATTGTTTTTTTGCTACAGCGGACTATCGCCGTGACTGCGCATGCACAATGTCTTGCAGAGAGTGTTCATACATTATATGAACACTTGCGCCAAGACGCAATGATAGTCTGCACACTAAAACAGGCTTCCGAGGAGTCGGCATTTCCTGCTAGGCAGTGAACGCTGCGTCACTAGTGGTGTAGCGTACACCGTCCTGCAGAAAGCGGAATGTAGCAAATGGACATTACCCAGGGAAATGGGGGAGCAAGGAGAAGATCTGGTATGAAGACTGCCTCGGGAGGAATAGGTAAATACAATTTTTTTTTTCTAATGACAGAACCCCTGACTCACTCACTGACTGACTGGCCACGAATTCTCTAACTTTCCGATGTCGTACAAATGTGAAATTTGGCATGACCATTCTTTAGGTCCTAAATAGGAAAAGTAAGTGACCCCTATGTAATGTAACTAATAGCACATCTGTTCCACAGAAACCATGGGCACAACCATGTTTTAGGTTCTAAGTTGGAAAAGTAAAGTGGTCGCAACTTGATTATTCAATTCTAAGCACAAAAGTAAGTGACCCCCCTATGTAATGTACCTAATCTAATTCTCTAACTTCCTGGTGTCGTACAAACTTGAAATTTGGCACGACCATTCTTTTAATCCTATAAAGGAAAACTAAAGGGGTTGCAACTTGATTATTCAATTCTAAGTGCCAAAGTAAGTGACCGTAAATGTATTGTAATTAATAATACACATATGTACCGCATAATTGTGAAATTTACTGAGGAGAATCTACCTCACCTGTGTGTATATACTCAGAAGAATCTATCACTTCTCTATGTGCATATACTGAAGAGAATCTACCTCTTCTTTATGTGTATATACTGAGGAGAATCTACCTCAGCTCTATGTGTATATATTGAGTAGAATTTAACTGACCTCTGTGTGTAAATACTGAGGAGAATCTAACTGACCTCCGTATGCATATACTGTAAGACTGTAACGTACATAAGGAAGCGGCCATGGATTGCAGGGATGGAGCATGCCTTTAAGTCTAAGAAGGGACTGCAGCCTCCAGTCTGGGGTTAAATTTGAATAAAAAGGGGCATTACCTTTAGGGATAAAAAGTGAGGAGAGTGGAAGGGGTCACACATTCTGCAGAGGGACATCGGTACATGCAGTTTGAGGAGAATCTAATGCTTGTTTATGTGCATACATATTTTATTCCTCGTTTCTTCTTAAGTAACCAGGACTTCATAAAATTTTCCATGAGAAGAACGGGTAAACACCTGTATCAAATTAACTCGGGCGAAGCCAGGTATATCAGCTAGTATATCATAAATAACATGATGAATTTTTTTCTGCGGATCAGGTCAATTACAACAATACCAAAATTATTTTTGGTTTAGGTTTTTTTAAGTTTTGCACGTTAAAAATGCCATGGTAGGCCAGGACACCAGTGTCAGGCATCTGGTTGTCATGGCAACCAATCGACTCTCCGCAATTACATTGCAGAAGGCCAATTACATTACAGAGGAAGCACGCTCCCTCTGGAAACCCTTGACATGTACATCCTGTGGCATTAAGGGGTTAAAGAATATTAAAATCCAACAAATTTTGACAATGAAATAGGAACGCTTGCAGAATTTTGGACATTACACACATCCTTAGTCATAGCTCCTAAACACAAACTGTATATTCTGTACCATCTATTTAAATCCAAGTGCACCAAATCATATGAAAAAAGTCACATGATATTAGCCTCATTACTAATTGGATAAAAGAGGACTGGTTTTGTGATTATATGATTGGTGTGTTATACCTTGTTATAATTTTACAAGATACGTTTAGAAACATTCTGCCTCTACAGCAGATGTGGATCTGCTGTGCCTCTAAACCAGTTTGACTAGGGCTACGTCTGAGGGCTGCCCATGCGAAACCCTGGTTTTTACCCTTTAACCCCCACTGTTTGGGATCTGGTCTTCACTGTAGGGAATGCCAAAACCCCTACCGCAAAAATGTTTTCACTTCAGAGGCAGCTGACACCACTTGATCAGGAATACCATGTAGACATATGTAGTCAAGGAAGAAAGCTGAGAGCATGACTGGCATATTGGTGGGTGTAGACAGAAATGTAGTTGAGAAATACAGCCGAGGTCTAGGCAGGTGGATTTCTTGTTTAGTTGAGTGACAGAACCTAGGTCTAGGCTGGTTTACTTGCAGTTTGTGATCGGTGTCTCTTGCTCCTCTACTTGCCTTCTGAATTTTTTGTCTTTGTTCTTTCCACTTCTAATAGAGAGGTTCTCAAATATATTATTAGCTGTTTTTTTTTACCCGGCCCTTCCCATTTTGTTCTAGTTTAAAGCTCTCCTCATAAGTGAAGCAAAGCACCCACCAAATATATGCTTACCTGTTTTTGTAAGGTGCAACCCATCTCTAGCAAGCAGTCCATCATATAGGTAATTCACTCCATGGTCTAGGAATACAAATCTTTGCTGAAGGCACCAACATACATTGTTCACCTCTAGAATCCTGTTCCACATTCCCTAATATAATTCTTCTAAAACTTAACCACTTTTGTATATTTTCTTTCTGCTCCCTTATATATACTAATACTTTGGGGCTTAGTCTACTTGCTGGATCGCCATCTCCTGGGGAAAGATGGTAGCGCATATGCATGAAGTTAGTCCAACACAATGGAATTCTCTTTAAATCAGGCATCTAGGTCATCATGCCTCAAGTCAAGCAGCATACTCTGCTCCCGAGAGAGACAACAAAATGTGGTCTAAGAGCTAACCCTGACAGACACTTTTTTTTTCATTGAGCAATCTTAGGTGCCTCATAATCAAGCCCATCCTACATCTTGAAACCTTCTCTTTTCTGTATTTCACATCAAATCCAAAGCAGCCTTCTATAAATCTTGCCCTCCGGTGGCCACTTTAATCACTGCACTACTAATATACATTACTATGTAAAAGTTTTAGGCAGGTGTGTAAAAAAATGCTAGAAGGTAAGAATACTTTCAAAAATAGAAGTGTTAATAGTTTTGTCAATTAACAAATTCCAAAGTGAATGAACAAAAGAGAAATCTAGATCAAATCAATATTTGGTGTAACCACCCTTTGCGTTCAAAACAGCATAAATTCTTTCTAGGTACACTTGCACGCATTTTGGAGGAACTTGGCAAGGCAGTTGTTCCAAACATCTTGAAGAACTAACCACAGATCTTCTGAGGATTTAGGTTTGCTTAAATCCTTTTGTCTCTTCATGTAATCCCAGACAGACTTGATGATGTTGAGATCAGGGGCCTTTTAGGGCCATATCATTATTTGTAGGATTCCTTGTTCTTCTATACATTGTTAATGACATTAGTTTAATATTTGTGGTCATTGTCCTATTCTGCTGCAGAAAAACAAATATACTGTAGATAAACGGTGTTCCAAAAATGTATACACACTTTGAATGATTATTAAGTCAGTGTTTTAAAATTGATGGCCATTCTGGTTCAGGTACTGCAGATAATACAAAGTAATAGAATTGCAAACAACAAGAATGATTTCATTTGGTATTTGTGTGCATTCGTGTTCAATGGCTGCGCATAATTCGTTGACAGTTGCTGTTTTTTTTACATAAATATCTAATAAAGCGTACCTGACGTTTTCTAAATTACACTGAGTTCTCCTTACCCCCTCATTTGCTGCTGTTTGCACCCTGTTCTGTAAGTTCTGATTTCAATATGGTCTTCCCTATTTTTCTGTTGCTCTGCTGTTTGCAATCTACTTTCAGGGAGGAGGCGTAAAGCAAGCACAGCTTTCTGCAATTTATACACTGTCCTGACTTCCTTGGCATTTCTAAGCTCGGTCTCTTTTCCAATCAGCAGGGAGGCAGTATTTGAATGCATACCCCTCTACTATCCCAGGAAGATCAAGCATTTGGGACATCTGGTCAAATGGTGAGTTAACCCACTATAATGTGTACAGAGACACATACCCACATGCTGTAACAGTAGGAGAGGCAGAGGTATCGGAGAGGGTTATCATAATGTATATTCTCCTGTCATCCTGGAGTCTGTGCTTGCAGGGGAGCCGCCTGTGAAGATAGCTCCTCCCTCTGCTGCTATAAGAACATCCCTGTGACCTTGTTACTAATGACAGAGTAACAAGGTCACAGGGATCATGAGCCCTCCAGGATGAGCCCTCCATCCCAACACAGCCTGTAACTTTGCTGCTGCCTGCCAAGTGGACGCCGCCCACTGTGAGACCGGAGTGCCCCGCGGCTATGTCCCATCGCGGCTTTTCTGCTGCACACAGCGGCGGCCGCCTGCGAGACAGTCTCTCCGCCACCGCTGGGGCCTCCGTGCAGCCAGCCCTTATGTTAAACGGACATTGTGCTAAAAAGGGCCTGCCTTGTGTACCTGCGCTTGGAAATAGGCTGCAGGACAATGTATGCTTGTCATTTTAAACCCTTGTATGTTCCTTTTCTGCTTAGTTTGCTGGCAGGACCTGCAGCCCACGGCGCTGTCCAGCCAATCAGCATCAGGGGGCATCACCCCCGTCAATCTTGACTCCACCAGGTCTTCCTGGTGGCGTCAAGATACACTAATACCTGGGTACTCTATCTTGTTCTAAACAAAACTTTTAATTTTCGAAGTCCTCTTAAATATGTGGCATGACAGATTATTGCAGCAAGCTCAAGTAAATGGCACCAGTCACAATAGCATAAAAAAGAATGACCCAATTAATCCCTTTGTTGATAAGCCGCACTACACTAACTCCTAGTAAATTAACATTATGTTCCTCCATAATATGCGGATTCTATGGTCCTAATTATGTGCAATTGCTGTGGTTAATCGCGCCATTTATGTACCTCGTGTGGCACATAAATGCGAGTTCAATCACCGCATGGTTCAGGTAGCTGGCTCAAAGTTGACTCAGCCTTCCATCCTTCTGAGATCAGTAAAAGGAGTACCCAGCTTGCTAGGGGGTAATAAATAAATTACCTGAAAGTGCTGCAGAATACGTTGGCGCTATACAAGTCCCTTCCCATTTAATTTAAATGTAGCCTCATTGCTTAGAACAATCTTTCTTAGAAACTTTGGATCCTCTACACATCGTGCCAAATACAATATGCAAAACTTAAAGTAGTTGTCCCACAGTGCAAACTAAGTTTTTTTTTTCCCCATTAATGCCCTGTAGAGTAAAACCATCATACACTACAGCTTTACACATGAAAAATGATGTTCTGCTAACCTTTTTAATCCTTTTCTTCCCCTTATAAAGCTGGCGTGAAGAATTTTTCAAAGATGGCGCAGCTGGGTAGTTCCCATGATGCACTGCTGTCTCTCTCTCCTCAGCGTACGCGCTCCCGATGACTGGAGAACAGGCGTCATAATGGAGACGCACGCTGTTATGGGGAGAGCGATATCGGGCTGTGAGTTACAGCCCAGCCCGATATAGCTCTTTCCCTCCGCGAGTCCCTTCACTGCTTTGAATGGAGCCGGCAGCCTTCCGGCCCCATTCAAAGCAATGTGAGAGCAGAGAGAGCAGTGCGATCTCCTGCTACTGCTCTGACAGCTGTAGCAGCAGATTCCTTCATCTCCCCGGCATGTCCACTCATCACTAGACACATGCTGGAGAGATAAAGGTATCTCCTGCTACAGCTGTCAGAGCAGTAGCAGGAGATTGCAATCTCTAGCATTACTTTCAAAGGCAAAGGATCACGATCCTCTGTAATTGAAAGTAAAAGTAAAACAAAAACACACACAGTGCGGCCCTACACATGACCCCCCCCCCACAGTGTCCCCTCCACAGTGCCCCCCATTGCTCACACAGTACCCCCCCCCAGTGTCCCCCCTCACACAGTGCCCCAGTGTTCCCCCAGAGAGCCCCACACCACACAGAGCCCCCACAGTGCCCTTCCCTCCAAAGTGCCCCCCACACACATGGTCCCCAAGTGTCCCTCAACATTGCCCCCCACACATGCACTCCCCACAGTGTCCCCCTAAAAGTGTCCCCCCCCACACACACACATGCACCCTCCAGTGCTTCTCCCTTCAAAGTGCCCCCCCACACACACATGCCCCCCCCCCCCACAGTGCCCGCCAGTGTCCACCACAAAGAGCTCCCACACACATGCACCCTCCACAGTGCCCCTCCCTTCAAAGTGCCCCCCAAACACACATGCCCCCCCCACAGTGCCCCACACACATACCGTGACCCCTCTACAGTGCCTCCTCCACAGTGCCCCCCACACACATGCCCCCCCCCAGTGCCCCGCCCCTTACCTAAAGTTCCCACACACACATGCTCCCTCCCCCCACAGTGCCCCCTCCACAGTGTCCCCTCCCCACAGTGCTCTAATACAATGCCCCTCCACACAGTGCCACCCCCACAAAGAGCCCCCCCAGTGTCTCCCCCACACAGTGCCCCCCCCCCCATGAGTACACTGACAGCACCCCCACCCCTCCCAGCCACAAGTACAGTGACACCTATATATAGATAACACAGGCAGGATTACATGGTGTGTGATAAATTACTGTGACAGCCCCCCCGCACACCACTCCGCACGACAAATTACTGTCACAGCCCCCTCCCACCCCACGTGACAAAATACTGTGACAAACCCCCCCCCCCTCTCTTCCCCCGGCGACAAGTCTATGTGACAGCAACCCCTCTCACCGACAAGTCTATGTGACAGCACCCGATGGCCAAAAGTCTATGTGACAGCACCCCGCCAACTGCTATGGACAGCACCAACCCCCCAACCAAGTATACCCCCCCCTTGCAGGACCAGTGACAGCCCGACACCCCCACCCATCCCCCGCGGCAACAACTTGTTAGCATCCCGTCGCCCCTGTGGCGTCTAATTGTCAGCACCCCTCCGCCCCCGCGGCGACTACTTGTCAGCACCCCCCCGCCCACAAGTAAAGTGACAACCCACGCCCCCCCTTCACCCCTCATCCCCCGCAAGTAAAGTGACAGCCTGCCCCCCCATGCAAGTAAAGTGACAGCCGCCAATAACCCCCCGCCCGTAAAGTGACTGCCCCCCCACCCACACAAGTAAAGCGACAGCCCCCCCACCTCGACCCCCGCAAGTAAAGTGACAGCCGGTGACCCCTCGCAAGTAAAGTGACAGCCGGCGCCCCCCCATCCCCGACCGTAAAGTGACAGCCCCCCCCCCCGCAAGTAAAGTGACAGACGTTGCTCCCCCACCCATAAAGTGACAGCCCCCCACACCCCTCATCAAGTAAAGTGACAGCCTGCCCCCCCCAACCCCCACAACTAAAGTGACAGCCTGCCCCCCCCGCCTCCCACCCCCTGCAAGTAAAGTGACAGCACACACTCACTTCCCCCCCAAATGGTATACTCACCCTCCCTTCAGATCGCCTTCACCCTCCTGCTGGATCGCTGCACGTTCACGAGCCTGTGGGTGCTACTGCGCATGCGCAAAGTAGCAGCCGCGCACCCACGGCCTGAGCAGCACTACTGCGCATCTAAACATAGATTATGTCCAAAATAAGAAAAGTAAAGCGGTCCCAACTTGATTATTCAATTCTAAGCGCAAAAGAATTAGCGTCCAAAGTTTATGTACAGAATCTAATTCTCTCACTTCCCGATGTCATAGAAATTTTAAATTTGGTATGAGCATTGATTATATCATAAATAGGAAAAGTAAAGGGGTCCGAACTCAATTATTCAGTTCTAAGCGCAAAAGAATTAGCGTCCAAATTTTCGTTCGTAATCTAATTCTCTCATTTTCAGATGTCACAGAAACTTGAAATTTGTCAAAAGTATTGATTATGTTATAAATAGTACAAGTAAATGGGTCCCAACTCGATTTTTAATTCCAAGCGCAAAAGAATTAGCGTCCAAATTTTACGTACGGAATCTAATTCTCTCACTTCCTGATGCCATAGAAACTTGAAATTTGGCATGAGCATTGATTATGTCATAAATAGGAAAGGGTAATGGGTCCCAACTCGATTATTCAATTCTAGCGCAAAAGAACTGGCTTCCAAATTTTACTTACGTAATCTAATTCTCTCACTTGAAATTTGGCATGAGAATTGATTATTATGTCATACATAGGAAAAGTTTGTGCGCCCCAACTCGATTATTTAATTCTAGCGCAAAATAATTAGCCTCAAAATTTTAAGTACGGAATCTAATTCTCTCACTTCCAGATGTCATAGAAATTTGAAATTTGGCACAGGCATTGATTATGTCATAAATAGGAAAAGCTAATGGGTCCCAACTCGATTATTTAATTCTAAGCACTAAAGAATTAGCGTCCAAATTTTATGTACATAATCCAATTCTCTTACTTCCCGATGTCATAGAAATTTGAAATTTGGCACGGGCATTGATTGTATCATAAATAGGAAAAGTTAATGGGTCAGAACTCAATTATTCAATTCTAGCGCAAAAGAATTAGCGTCCAAATTTTATGTACGTAATCTAATTCTCTTACTTGAAATTTGGCACGAGCATTGATTGTATCATAAATATGAAAAGCTAATGGGTCCTAACTCAATTATTCAATTCTAAGCGCAAAAGAATTAGCGTCCAAATTTTATGTACGTAATCTAATTCTCTCACTTTCCGATGTCACGGAAACTTGAAATTTGGCACAAGCATTGATTATGTCATAAATAGGAAAAGCTAATGGGTCTTAACTCAATTATTCAATTCTAAGCGCTAAAGAATTAGCAGTTAAATTTTACGTACGTAATCTAATTCTCTCACTTCCCAATGTTATAGAAATTTGAAATTTGGCACGGGCATTGATTATGTCATAAATAGGAAAAGCTTATGGGTCCTAACTCAATTATTCAATTCTAAGCGCTAAAGAATTAGCGTCCAATTTTACGTACGTAATCTGATTCTCTCACTTCCCGATGTCATAGAAACATGAAATTTGGCACGGGCATTGAATATGTCATATATAGGAAAAGTTTGTGGGTCTCAACTCGATTATTCAATTCTAAGCGCAAAAGAATTAGCATCCAAATGTTACGTACGTAATCCAATTCTCTCACTTCCCCATGTCATAGAAATTTGAAATTTGGCACGGGCATTGATTATATCATAAATAGGAAAAGTTAATGGGTCCGAACTCGATTATTCAATTCTAAGCGCAAAAGACTTAGCGTCCAAATTTTACGTACATAATCTAATTCTCTCATTTTCAGATGTCACAGAAACTTGAAATTTGTCAAAAGTATTGATTATGTTATAAATAGTACAAGTAAATGGGTCCCAACTCGATTTTTAATTCCAAGCGCAAAAGAATTAGCGTCCAAATTTTACGTACCTTATCTAATTCTCTCACTTCCCGATGCCATAGAAACTTGAAATTTGGCATGAGCATTGATTATGTCATAAATAGGAAAGGGTAATGGGTCCCAACTCGATTATTCAATTCTAGCGCAAAAGAACTGGCTTCCAAATTTTACTTACGTAATCTAATTCTCTCACTTGAAATTTGGCATGAGAATTGATTATTATGTCATACATAGGAAAAGTTTGTGCGCCCCAACTCGATTATTTAATTCTAGCGCAAAATAATTAGCCTCAAAATTTTAAGTACGGAATCTAATTCTCTCACTTCCCGATGTCATAGAAATTTGAAATTTGGCACAGGCATTGATTATGTCATAAATAGGAAAAGCTAATGGGTCCCAACTCGATTATTTAATTCTAAGCACTAAAGAATTAGCGTCCAAATTTTACGTACATAATCCCATAATTTTTACCCAACTGCACGCATTTTCGCCCAGTCCGCGCTGTCTCATTTTATATATCAGCCTCTTTTGCGACATGGTGTCAAATGCTTTAGGAAAATCCAGATATACAAGATATAAAGAGTAAATAGGAGAGATAGGCAAGTAGGAGGTGGGCATCTCATTTTCCTGCAGGTGGGCGTGCTAAGCTGGGCTGGGCATCTCCTGGTCTGCATCTGGTGGAGACATACCGTACCATCAAAGTCCACCATGGACGCTGCCACCCTGAGGACCCTACAACATCGGTTTATTCTGCCAGAGCACCGACTGCTGTGCGACGTGCCCACATGGTGGAATTCTACGCTGCACATGTTGGCCAGGCTCTATGAGTAGTGTAGAGCAATAGTGGAATACAAACTCCAACATGGGCGGTGTAGTGGTAGTCAGCCTCCCCAATTCTTTACCAAGGAGTGGGCCTGGATGGCAGACATCTGCCAGGTCCTCAGAAACTTTGAGGAGTATACCCAGATGGTGAGCGGCGACGCTGCAATCATTAGCGTTACCACCCCGCTGCTATGCCTGCTGAGAAGTTCGCTGCAAGGCATAAAGGCCGACGCTTTGCGGTTGGAAGAGGAGACGGGGGATGACAGTATGTCGCTTGATAGCCAGACCACCCTCATGTCTATATCTCAGTACGTTTTGAAGAAGGAGGAGGCAGGGGAGGAGCAGGAGGAGGAGCAGGAGGAGGGGGAAGAGACAGCTGGGCACACTGCAGAGGGTACCCATGCTGCTTGCCTCTCATCTGTTCAGCGTGTGTGGGCTGTGGAGGAGGAGGAGGATCCTGAAAGTAATCTTGCTAGCGAGGACAGCCATGTATTGCGTACTGGCACCCTGGCACACATGGCTGACTTAATGTTAGGCTGCCTTTCTCGCGACCCTCACGTTAGACACATTCTGGCCAACATGGATTACTGGTAGAGATGAGCGAACGTACTCGTCCGAGCTTGATACTCGTTCGAGTATTAGCGTGTTCGAGATGCTCGTTACTCGTAACGAGCACCACGCGATGTTCGGGTTACTTTCACTTTCATCTCTGAGACGTTAGCGCGCTTTTCTGGCCAATTGAAAGACAGGGAAGGCATTACAACTTCCCCCTGCGACGTTCAAGCCCTATACCACCCCCCTGCAGTGAGTGGCTGGCGAGATCAGGTGTCACCCGAGTATAAAAATCGGCCCCTCCCGCGGCTCGCCTCAGATGCGTTGTGACATAGCTGAGGGACAGTGCTATCGTGTTGAAGCTGCTGTAGGGAGAGTGTTAGGAGTTAGTGTAGGCTTCAAGAACCCCAACGGTCCTTCTTAGGGCCACATCTAACCGTGTGTAGTAGTGTGGAGGCTGCTTTTTGCAGTGTTGCACCTTTTTTTTTTTTTGGTATATCGGCCGTGCAGAGCATTGCGCCCTGCAGTAATACTCCAGGGACAGAAGTGTGGAGGCAGGGAGAGCGTTAGGAGTTATTGTAGGCTTCAAGAACCCCAACGGTCCTTCTTAGGGCCACATCTAACCGTGTGCAGTAGTGTGGAGGCTTCTTTTTGCAGTGTTGCACATTTTTTTTTTTTGGTATATCGGCCGTGCAGAGGATTGCGCCCTGCAGTAATACTCCAGGGACAGAAGTGTGGAGGCAGGGAGAGCGTTAGGAGTTATTGTAGGCTTCAAGAACCCCAACGGTCCTTCTTAGGGCCACATCTAACCGTGTGCAGTAGTGTGGAGGCTGCTTTTTGCAGTGTTGCACTTTTTTTTTTTTTGGTATATCGGCCGTGCAGAGCATTGCGCCCTGCAGTAATACTCCAGGGACAGAAGTGTGGAGGCAGGGAGAGCGTTAGGAGTTATTGTAGGCTTCAAGAACCCCAACGGTCCTTCTTAGGGCCACATCTAACCGTGTGCAGTAGTGTGGAGGCTGCTTTTTGCAGTGTTGTACATTTTTTTTTTTTGGTATATCGGCCGTGCAGAGCATTGCGCCCTGCAGTAATACTCCAGGGACAGAATTGTGGAGGCAGGGACAGAAGACATATATTATTGATTGAATATACGCAGTGGGCCTTTTCTAAAAAATATTGGGCAAAAAATCTATTTGGCCTGCCTGTCACTGTGCTCAGTGTTCTGGGTCTATGTGTGCTGGGTGTAGTAGTTCTACAAATAAATACGCAGCCAGCTAAGTGTTACAGCAGGCGTGCGCCACATTATTTCCTGGCTCTGAAATCACCGCTCTCTTGCAGTTAATAACAGTGCAACACTCTGCAGTTCTGTGACACACTCCAGGGACAGAAGACATATATTATTGATTGAATATACGCAGTGGGCCTTTTCTAAAAAATATTGGGCAAAAAATCTATTTGGCCTGCCTGTCACTGTGCTCAGTGTTCTGGGTCTGTGTGTGCTGGGTGTAGTAGTTCTACAAATAAATACGCAGCCAGCTAAGTGTTACAGCAGGCGTGCGCCAAATTATTTCCTGGCTCTGAAATCACCGCTCTCTTGCAGTTAATAACAGTGCAACACTCTGCAGTTCTGTGACACACTCCAGGGACAGAAGACATATATTATTGATTGAATATACGCAGTGGGCCTTTTCTAAAAAATATTGGGCAAAAAATCTATTTGGCCTGCCTGTCACTGTGCTCAGTGTTCTGGGTCTGTGTGTGCTGGGTGTAGTAGTTCTACAAATAAATACGCAGCCAGCTAAGTGTTACAGCAGGCGTGTGCTAAATTATTTCCTGGCTCTGAAATCACCGCTCTGTTGCAGTTAATAACAGTGCAACACTCTGCAGTTCTGTGACACACTCCAGGGACAGAAGACATATATTATTGATTGAATATACGCAGTTGGCCTTTTCTAAAAAATATTGGGCAAAAAGTCTATTTGGCCTGCCTGTCACTGTGCTCAGTGTTCTGGGTCTGTGTGTGCTGGGTGTAGTAGTTCTACCAAGAAATACGCAGCCAGCTAAGTGTTACAGCAGGCTTGCGCCAAATTATTTCCTGGCTTTCCTTAAACGAAGTCAGCCTCCAACCACAGGCCAATAAGCGGCACATTTAATTACAGCGTTCTGTTTCTGCACTACTGGTAATACACCATGCTGAGGGGTAGGGGTAGGCCTATAGGACGTGGACGCGGGCGAGGACGCAGAGGCCCAAGTCAGGGTGTGGGCACAGGCCGAGCCAGTGCGGTGGCCAGGGGTAGAGGCAGGGCCAGACCGAATAATCCACCAACTGGTTCCCAAAGCGCCCCCTCGTGCCATGCCACCCTGCAGAGGTCAAGGTGCTTTACGGTGTGGCAGTTTTTCACAGAGACGCCTGACGACCGACGAATAGTGGTGTGCAACCTTTGTCGCGCCAAGATCAGCTGGGGAGGCACCACCACCAGCATGCGCAGGCATATGATGGCCAAGCACCCCACAAGGTGGGACGATGCCCGTTCACCGCCTCCGGTTTGCACCATGCCTCTCCCCCTGTGCCCCAACCTGCCACTGAGATCCAACCCCCCTCTCAGGACACAGGCACGACCGTCTCCTGGCCTGCACCCACACCCTCACCTCCGCTGTCCTTGGCCCCATCCAGCAATGTCTCTCAGCGTAGCGTCCAGACGTCGCTAGCGCCACTGTTTGAGCGCAAGCGCAAGTACGACGCCACGCACCCACACGCTCAAGCGTTAAACGTGCACATTGCAAAATTGATCAGCCTAGAGATGCTGCCGTATAGGCTTGTGGAAACGGAGGCTTTCAAAAGCATGATGGCGGTGGCGGCCCCACGCTACTCGGTTCCCAGTCGCCACTACTTTTCCCGATGTGCCGTCCCAGGCCTGCACGACCACGTCTCCCGCAACATTGTACGCGCCCTCACCAACGCGGTTACTGCCAAGGTCCACTTAACAACAGACACGTGGACAAGCACAGGCGGGCAGGGCCACTATATCTCCCTGACGGCACATTGGGTGAATTTAGTGGAGGCTGGGACAGAGTCAGAGCCTGGGACCGCTCACGTCCTACCCATCCCCCGAATTGCGTGCCCCAGCTCGGTGGTGGTATCTGCGGGGGTGTATGCTTCCTCCACTAAACCACCCTCCTCCTCCTCCTCCTACGCAACCTCTGTCTCGCAATCAAGATGTGTCAGCAGCAGCAGCACCTCGCCAGCAGTCGGTGTCACGCGGCGTGGCAGCACAGCGGTGGGCAAGCGTCAGCAGGCCATGCTGAAACTACTCAGCTTAGGAGAGAAGAGGCACACGGCCCACGAACTGCTGCAGGGTCTGACAGAGCAGACCGACCGCTGGCTTGCGCCGCTGAGCCTCCAACCGGGCATGGTCGTGTGTGACAACGGCCGTAACCTGGTGGCGGCTCTGCAGCTCGGCACACATGGCTGACTTCATGTTAGTATGCCTTTCTCGTGACACTCACGTTACACGCATTCTGGCCACTACGGATTACTGGGTGTACACACTGCTCGACCCACGGTATAAGGAGAGCCTTTCCACTCTCATTCCTGAAGAGGAAAGGGGTTCGAGAATGATGCTATACCACAGGGCGCTGGTGGACAAACTGATGGTAAACTTCCCATCCGACGGGGGGCGTGGCTAGCCGGCAACAGGAGCGCACGCACAAACAGGGGCTCCTGGCAGCATACCGGCGAGTTTTTGCCGCGCCTGGAGGCTTCCACCGTGGCGAAATCATTACCCTGGGCACCTCCGGACCGAGACCTGCAGAAAGAGACCCTCCGCGGGTCTCTAGCTGAATTTTCGATTTTGAGGCCTACAGTTCCGGCCGCATCCCCGGCCTAAATTTACAGACGCGGCCGACCGGAAGTGAGGGCCGGCCGCGGAAGACAACGGCAAACCCTCCCTGAGGAGCGGCGGAGGGGAGGGGGCAGCTGCTGGGACCTGAGGAGAGCCGGGGAGCGGGCAGAAGGAGCAGGGAAGAGAACGACAGGCCCGCAAAACAGCAGATTGGGTGAGTGACGCCGTGACTGCGGCCACCGGACCCTGCGGCCCTCCCCCTGCGCTCCCCCACCCCCACTGGACAGTAGCACCGCGCCGAGGGCACTGAAACCCCCTGGAGCGAGCTCCCTGCCGTGCAGTAAGCACTTCACACAGGCAGACATATTAAGGGGCCCCCTCTACCCCCCCCCCAGTCGGACACCACCTAGACGAGGGAAGACAAGGGGTGCAAGAGGAGAAAGATCGGGGGCAGCGTGGGGGAAAGAAGTGAAGGGGAAACACAGCGGAGACCCACGCACACAGTGAGGAGCACCGCGCACGGAGCCACTCTCCCTCAGGGGAGCACTCTACTCCTGAACAGAGAGGTGCGGAGGCGGTTGGCGGCCCCCTCCTTCTGCGTATCTCGCCCTTTAACACACGTGGTACCCAGAGACTGCGGCCGACTACTTCATGCGCACTCAGAAACCAAGCCCGGAGCTGCCGCCTGCAAGTGTCGCGCTAAAGGTGCATAAATGCTACTACACTATGTTTGCACCCCAACAGCTATGCATTAAAGTTTAAACTGCGCATGAATCCCCCCCTGTGACATTTATAAGTTCGGACCGGTGGACATCCCCTACTACTATCCTTTGACAAGATGGCGCCAAGCAAGCAAGCCAAAATAACTAGCAAGCTGCAGCAATATTCACGGCCCAGCACCTCAACGGACTCCCGACCTAACGCGCCTTCTAGCCCGCAAAGTGCGCCCCCTGAGGCAACAGCACCAGCTTCACCTCCCGCATCTGGCCCAACTATCGCCGATGTCCTGAAAGGGATTACAGAATCGCGCTCTGCCCTCACAGAAAAAATCGACGCACTACAGTCGGACTTTGGTCTGCTGCGAGCGGACGTCCAAACGCTGAGAGAACGTGCAACAGAAGTTGAGATGCGAGTCTCCAACTTAGAGGACTCTGTTACACCACTCTCAGATCAAGTGCGCACCCTCAGCTCTAACCTCACGGCGCAGCGGAGAAAAATGGATGATATGGAAAACCGCCTGCGCAGATGCAATCTGAGATTCATAGGACTACCGGAGGGCGCTGAGGGCAGAGATCCCTGTGATTTCCTGGAATCGCTCCTCAAACAGGAGTACGGCCCCAACTCTCTGTCACCCCTATTCTGCGTCGAGAGAGCACACCGCATTCCATCAAGAGCCCCACCGCCCGGAGGCCCTCCACGCACCTTCATTGCAAAACTGCTTAACTATAGGGACAGAGACAAAATTCTAGCACTCAACCGCGAGAGAGACCCGATAAGAGTTCACGGACAAACAATCCGTATCTTTCCGGACTTCTCCCTAGAGGTACAGCAAAAGCGCCAAAAATTTGTAGAGGCAAAGAAAATGCTGCGCTCAAAACAACTTGTCTACGCCATGTTATACCCTGCCAGACTAAAGGTGATCAAGGATAACCGTTCCCACTTCTTTGAAAACCCGGAGGATGTCCTAAACTGGCTCGAACAAAATTAACCTACACCGTGAGACTTTCACAAATGCGCATTTGATGCGGCTGGACGTTTGTTGCTTTCTCAGAATTATTGCGGCATAATGGTGGAGGGTGGTACCCCCCCTTTCTCCCACTCCCCCCCCCCCCTTTTTTTTTTTTTTCTCCCCCCCCCCCCTTTTTCCCCCCTCTCATTTCCCGTTCCCACCCCCCCCCTCCCTCCACCCCCCTCTCCCTCCACTCTAGATAAGATGGCCGGCAGCTGAAGATGATGAAAATGCAAACCGACGTGGGCTGCGTTAAAGTTACCCCTTTTTTTCTCTCTCTCGATTTAGACTGTGGGGGCCCGACTGGACTGAGGGCCTACGCAGCGCCCGCGGCCTGTGCCGGGTACCTATAGCCCACACTGACGCGGCCCACAATCACATAACCCTGTCTCTGTTTCCTCACAGGGGGACTTTATTTTCATGCTCATAACTGCTATTACTGTTCTACATTTTTCTGTTATAGCCTGTTGGTGATTCTCGATTGGGGCTAGGTCTCACGCCCCCTACAAAGTTGTGAGTTATGGGATCGAAACCTGTCCAAAGTTCGGGGGGATGGGTAGGGTGGGAGGGGAGGGATTGGTTTGAGGCTGGTAAATGTGAATTGCTTTGTAATTTTCTATCTGTTGTTATTTTTGGCGCGACTCTCTTTCGGATGCTTTATAAGAACTCATGGGAACAATGGCTACCCCCTTGAAAATGGCTAGCACATACTTAAAACTGGTCTCCTGGAATGTCAGGGGACTAAATTCTAAAATTAAAAGAGCATTGGTTTTTGACTTCCTTAAAACCCACTCCCCCCACATGATACTACTTCAAGAAACACACCTCAGAGGCTCAAAGACGCTGGCGCTTAAACGAGCAACAATTGGCTCAGCGTATCACGCGACTTACTCAAACTATGCTCGAGGAGTCAGTATACTGGTGGCCAAATCGGCCCAGTTTGCCTTCCGCCAAATACACATAGATCCAGGGGGGGCGCTACCTGATCCTACAGGGAACCTTCCATGGCCGTCTCCTCACGATAGTAAATGTTTACCTGCCACCACCTGCTAACATTGAAATACTTCACGAGGTGATGGCACGAGTGGTCCTCCTTGAGGCGGCCCCGATAGTAATCATGGGAGACTTCAACCTGATTTTGGACCCGGTGCGGGACCGTCTCACCCCGGCCGCCTCCACACAGGCTCGGCTGCCTGTGTGGGCCGACTCCTACTCAATGCAGGAAATATGGCGCACGCGACATCCACATGATAGAGCCTACTCATGCCACACTCCGACCTACAATGCCTTCTCGCGCATAGATCTCTGTTTTGGCTCCCCGGACTGCCTTCCCATGGTTCGTGATATATCCTATCTACCCAGAGGCATTTCAGATCACTCCCCGCTCCAATTAGTTCTTGACCTTGGAGTTGGGGGCAGTCGCCCTATGTGGAGACTGAGTCCGCTGTGGCTGGAACAGAGAGAAGTGCATGAGTATGTAGAACAAGAGGCTGAAATGTACTGGGAAGTCAATGAGGGGACGGCCTCGGAGCTGGTGGTGTGGGACGCATTTAAAGCCTTCACCAGGGGATCCTTTACCTCGGCTATTGCCGAGCATAGAAGATCCCTGGGAGCCCGCCGCTTGGACCTGGAAAGGCGTCTTGATTTAGCAGAGGCAAGGCACATAACAGACCCCTCCCCGGAAACTACTACAATTCTGGGTGCCCTGCGACGGGAATACAAACTACTGCTTATCGAATACACCAAGAAGAAACTCCTGTATTCCCGCCACCGGATTTTTGATCAGGGAGACAAGAACGGCCACTTACTGGCCTACTTGGCTAGAGAGGATCAGACACTGCCACCAATTACGGCGGTGCGGGACGGCACGGGTACTCTATTAAATGATCCCAAACTAATTAATCAAACGTTTGCCCAATTCTATGGAGATTTGTACACCTCCAGACTGAGCTATACTGAAGCGCAGCTCCTGGCGTACCTGGGTGACATTCCCTTCCCCACACTGAGTGGAGACAGCGCGGCCCACCTAGATGGGGATCTAAGTATAGAAGAAATAACGGAGGCTATTAAGGCACTCCCCAATAGGAAATCACCGGGTGTAGATGGGCTCCCCGGGGAGTGGTATAAAAAAAATGTGGAAATCCTGGCCCCGCGACTCCTCACACTATATAATTCTATTCTGCGGGAAGGGGCGCTACCGGACACAATGCGTAAAGCTCTCATAATACTGATCCCTAAAACCGGAAAAGATCCCACGGACTGCGGCTCTTACCGTCCCATTTCCCTTCTCAACAACGACGTAAAAATACTCGCAAAAATACTGGCGACGCGTATAAACTCGGTACTAAAAGAGATCATACACGCGGACCAGTCCGGCTTCATGCCTGGCAAAAGCACGGACATGAACCTGAGGAGGCTCTTTAACCACTTGTCGTACAAGCACACTAACTGCGGGAGGCGCACCCTGGTATTTATAGATCAGGCAAAGGCCTTCGACTCAGTAGAGTGGAAGTACCTATGGGCGGTGATGCGGCGGTTCGGATTCGGGCCAACTTTTATTAAATGGATCGAGATCTTGTACGACTCCCCGGTGGCCAACATTAAAACTAATACACATGTCTCTGCCCAATTCTCCCTGAGCAGAGGCACAAGACAGGGTTGCCCTCTGTCCCCCGCCTTGTTTGCCCTCGCCATAGAGCCTCTTGCGATCCAAATCTGAACGTCACCAACAGTGAAGGGATTTAAACTGAACAACTACGAAGAGCGCATAGCGCTCTATGCAGATGACACCCTACTCTTCCTCCAAGACCCGGAGGCGTCTCTAGACGCAGCCCTGATTATATTCGGCGCATTCGGCGCACACTCTGGCGTTAAGGTCAACTGGGACAAGACTCATTTACTGGCGGTGGACCCTGCGGCCGCCGAGCTCCCTCTGCCCGCCCCGCTGAGCTGGACAACCCAGACCACCTACCTGGGAGTAAAGGTCTCAGCGGAACTATCCGCCTTTTACAACTCCAACCTGGTCCCCCTCCTGGCATGGGCCGGGGAGGCAGCGACACGCTGGGCCTCTCTCCCACTCACGCTGGTGGGCAGAATAAACCTGCTAAAAATGAAACTGCTACCAAAATTCCTGTATATACTGCATAATTCTCCTATGTTAGTCCCTAAAAAATTCTTCACTAAGCTCCGTGGGATCGTACTGCGCATACTGTGGAGGGGCACTACACCCAGGATTAAACTGGAGACTCTGTGCCTCCCATCGAACGGAGGGGGACTGGCCCTACCGCACTTCTATTACTACTACCTGGCCAGCCAACTGGTATACGCGGGATGGTGGATATGCTCGTCAAATTACAACCCGGCAGTGGGCCTGGAACGTAGAATGGTGGACCCTGCTCAGAACCTACGGGGACTGCTACTGAGCGGCCCCTCATCCTCGGTCGCCCCTCTGCCTACTCCCATGCTGGTGACACTGGAGACCTGGCAACGGGTCACGAGACTGTCCACTACAGAGGAGACTGCGCGATCCCCACACACTCCCTTCTGGAATAACCCCAAACTGCCACACTTCCAGCGCTTCCCGGAGTCCGCCTTCTGGAGACGCCGGGGCGTCAATGTCCTCTCTGACATAGTCAGCGAGGGCAAGTTTTGCACCTTTATGCAGCTACGGGTTGCCCACGGCCTGCCCGAAAACTCCTACTTTAGGTACTATCAATTGCGAGATGCAGCCAGGGCTCAGTTTGGAGGTCTGTCTATCCCACTATCCATGACACGGCTGGAGAGCCTGGCGCAGATGTGCAATCTTGTCAAACCGCTGTCGAGTTTTTATGCCCATGCGGTGCAGTACTTGGCCCCGCTAGGCGAAAGGGCCGTACAGAGATGGGAGGGAGATATCCCTGACCTGACCTCAGGGGAGGATGAGGATATACTGGGTGGCTCTGGTCCCCCCCCCTGGTTAGCGCTAGAGACAAGCTCATCCAAGTTAAATTTCTGCACCGCATATATTATACCCCCTCCAGGTTGTGCACCATGGGCCTGCTCCCTACTGCAACGTGCCCACGATGTTTGGTGGCAGATGGGACGGTCATCCATGTGTTCTGGGAGTGCGCGGTCCTACAGGAATACTGGAGAGACGTGCTTGTCTTCATGGAAACACATCTAGGGGCACCGAGGATCATGCATCCTGGAACGTGCCTCTTTGGGCTTGTGGGAGACCTGCCGGTGGCGGCAGCAACACGTACATTATACAAGTTGCCACTCTTCTATGCAAAAAAAGTGATCCTACTTAATTGGAAACACCCTGGGAGGCCGACTAGGAGCGCATGGATCCGGGTCGTTAATGCTGAAATCCCAATGTACAAATTGACATACATGGCCAGGGGGTGCCCTGAAAAATTCGACAAGATTTGGGATAGCTGGGTGAGTTGCCCCGCGACCGCGTCGGGAGAGCCAAGCCAGGCGGTAGGGGGGGAGTGAGGGAGAGAGAAGGATTAAAAAAAGAGAGACACCTGCTAAATCTGCTTTCTACGATAAAACCCTATGCTCAGAAAACCTAATTTTTTCTCCTCTATTCCCACAGCTGTTCTAAAGAGAGTCGCGCCAAGGGGTTGGAGGGGGGGGGGCTAAGTTTAAGTTTTTGGGGGTTTTTTTTCCTGATTGATCACAGCTGATCTATTCAAGGTTAAACTACTGTTTAGCAATAACTGATAAAGTTAAGAGTTTAAAGGGGGGGGGGGCGAAAGAAATAAAAGTACTAGCCAGGTATAGCATGCCAAGAAGAAATATGTATATGTACGCAGGCAAAGGCTATCTCTACCCTGTTTCTCATGCAATGTACTATCTCCTGAATCTGACACCTGCGGTGACACTTATCCGTGTTTACGTGTTTACATGCTTGTTAATTTCTGGCTAAATAAAATTCCTTTAAAAAAAACAAAACTTCCCATCCGACAGCGCTAGTGGCCGAAGGCGCATTTCCGCGGCCCAGGTAGCAGGGGAGGCGCAGAGATCAGGCAGCATGTACAGCGCAGGCAGGGGAACACTCTCTAAGGCCTTTGAGAGCTTTATGGCTCCCCAGCAAGACTGTGTCACTGGTCCCCAGTCAAGGCTGAGTTGGTGGGAGCACTGTAAAAGGATGGTGAGGGAGTACGTAACCGATCGCACGACCGTCCTCGGTGACGCCTCTGCCCCCTACAACTACTGGGTGTTGAAGCTGGACACGTGGCCTGAACTCGCGCTGTATGCCCTGGAGGTGCTTGCTTGTCCTGCGGCTAGCGTCTTGTCAGAGAGTGTGTTTAGTGTGGCTGGGGGAATCATCACGGATAAGCGTACCCACCTGTCAACCGACAGTGCCGACAGGCTTACACTCATCAAGATGAACAAAGCCTGGATTTCCCCAGACTTCTCTTCTCCACCAGCGGACAGCAGCGATACATAAACAATACGTAGGCTGCACCCGCGGATGGAAGCATCGTTCTCTATCACCATCCAAAACGGGGACCTTTTTGCTTCATCAATCTGTGTATAATATTCATCCTCCTCCTCCTGCTCCTCCTCCTGAAACCTGACGTAATCACGCCGAACGTGCAATTTTTCTTAGGCCCACAAGGCTCAGTCATATAATTTTTCTAAACAATTTTTATACGTTTCAATGCTCATTAAAGCGTTGAAACTTTCACCTCAACCAATTTTTATTTTAACTGGGCTGCCTCCAGGCCTAGTTAGTTACCAATTAAGCCACATTAACCAAAGCGATTAATGGGTTTCACCTGCCCTCTCGGTTGGGCATGGGCAATTTTTCTCAGGTACATTAGTACTGTTGGTACACCAATTTTTGGGGGCCCTCGCCTACAGTGTAATCCAATTAATTTTTTGCCCACCTGCATTACAGCTGACGTAACATCAGCTGTGATGGGCAATGCAATGGGATATTTTTATGTACCGCCGGTGGGTTTCAGGGAGCCACCCATGCTGTGGGTCCACAGGGAGCTGTAAATGCATCTGTGTCCACTTCTAAAGAACCCCAGTCTGACTGGGGCATGCAGTGTGGGCCGAAGCCCACCTGCATTAAACATGACATTATTACCTCAGCTGTGATGGGCAATGCAATGGGATATATTTATGTTCCGCCGGTGGCTTCCTGGCACCCACCCATGCTGTGGGTCCACAGGGAGTTGTAAATGCATCTGTGTCCACTTCTAAAGAACCCCAGTCTGACTGGGGCATGCAGTGTGGGCCGAAGCCCACCTGCATTAAACATGACATTATTACCTCAGCTGTGATGGGCAATGCAATGGGATATATTTATGTTCCGCCGGTGGCTTCCTGGCACCCACCCATGCTGTGGGTCCACAGGGAGTTGTAAATGCATCTGTGTCCACTTCTAAAGAACCCCAGTCTGACTGGGGCATGCAGTGTGGGCCGAAGCCCACCTGCATTAAACATGACATTATTACCTCAGCTGTGATGGGCAATGCAATGGGATATTTTTATGTACCGCCGGTGGGTTTCAGGGAGCCACCCATGCTGTAAATGCATCTGTGTCCACTTCTAAAGAACCCCAGTCTGACTGGGGCATGCAGTGTGGGCCGAAGCCAACCTGCATTTCATCTGACGTTAGCTCTGCTGTCCAGGGCACTGCAATGGGATACATTTATGTACAGCCGGTGGGTTCCAGGGAGCCACCCATGCTGTGGGTGCACACGGAATTCCCATTGCGGAGTTGTACCTGCCTGTGACTATTTATAAAAAAAACGCGGTCTGACTGGGGCATGCAGACACCTTGACAGAATGAATAGTGTGTGGCACATAGGTTCCCCATTGCTATGCCCACGTGTCCAGCTCCAGATGGACGTGGCACAGGATTGGATTTCTCATTGCTTCTGGAAAGCATTGTGGACTATCGCCCCGCCCCTTTTAAAGAGGGTCGCTGCCTAGCCGTGCCAACCCTCTGCAGTGTGTGCCTGCTTTTCCTCTGGCAGACGCACTTCTAAATAGACATGAGGGTGGCGTGGCCTGAGGGCAGCTGAAGGCTGCGCAGGGACAGTTTGGTGTGTGCTGTGGACACTGGGTCGTGCGGGGGGGGGGGGGTTGGGCAGCATGTAACCCAGGAGAAGTGGCAGCGGAGTGTCATGCAGGCAGTGATTGTGCTTTGTTGGAGGTAGTGTGGTGCTTAGCTAAGGTATCCATTGCTAATGAAGTTGGCTTACTCATTCATTGGCTTTTCAGAAGTAAAAGTTGTTGGGGGGGGCCCACTCTTGCCGCTATTGTGGCTTAATAGTGGGACCTGTGAACTTGAGATGCAGCCCAACATGTAGCCCCTCGCCTGCCCTATCCGTTGCTGTGTCGTTCCCATCACTTTCTTGAATTGCCCAGATTTTTACAAATGAAAACCTTAGCATCGGCGATATACAAAAATGCTCGGGTCGCCCATTGACTTCAATGGGGTTCGTTACTCGAAACGAACCCTCGAGCATCGCGATAATTTCGTCCCGAGTAACGAGCACCCGAGCATTTTGGTGCTCGCTCATCTCTAATTACTGGGTGTACACCCTTCTCGACCCACGTTACAAGGAGAACCTTTCCACTCTCATTCCCGAAGAGGAAAGGAGTACGAGAGTGTTGCAATACCACAGGGCCCTGGTGGAAAAAGTGATGCTAAACTTCCCATCTGACAGCGCTAGCCCAAAAGGCTCATCTAACAATGTTTTTACAATTTTTAAAAGTTTCAAAAGTATTGAAACTTTGACATGAACAAATTTTTTTCACAGGGCTGCCTCCAGGCTCTGTTACAAATTAAGCAACAGCGAGCTGTATCTTTCAAAAAATATTTATAGGTTTCACCTGCCCTCTCTTATCCAACTAATTTTTCCGGCCTTCGCCGACACTCATGGTACCCCAATGTTTTAGAGGTTGGCCTATACTATTACTACAAAAATTTTACTGGTGTCTGTCTGCCTATACTTCTGCTACACGATTGCTACTGGGGTCTGGCTATACTTCTGCTACGTAAATGTTACAGGGGTCTGCCTATACTGCTGCTACAAAAATGTTACAGGGGTCTGCCTATACTTCTGCCACTTAAATGGTACAGGGGGCTGCCTATACTTCTGCCACGTAAATGTTACAGGGGTCTGCCTACACTTCAGCTACAATAATGTTACTGGGGTCTGCCTATACTGCTGCCACGTAAATGTTACAGGGGTCTGCCTATACTTCTGTCACATAAATGTTACAGCGGTCTGCCTATACTGCTGCCACTTAAATGTTACAGGGGTCTGCCTATACTGCTGCTACAAGAATGTTACAGGGGTCTGCCTGTACTGCTGCCACGTAAATGTTACAGGGGTCTGCCTATACTTCTACTATAAGAATGTAACTGGGGTCTGCCTATACTGCTGCCACTTAAATGTTACAGGGGTCTGCCTATACTTCTGCTACAAGAATGTTACAGGGGTCTGCCTATACTGCTGCCACTTAAATGGTACAGGGGTCTGCCTATACTTCTGCCACGTAAATGTTACAGGGGTCTGCCTACACTTCTGCTACAATAATGTTACTGGGGTCTGCCTATACTTCTGCCACGTAAATGTTACAGGGGTCTGCCTATACTTCTGTCACATAAATGTTACAGGGGTCTGCCTATACTGCTGCCACTTAAATGTTACAGGGGTCTGCCTATACTGCTGCTACAAGAATGTTACAGGGGTCTGCCCGGATTGCCCATTGCTATGTAACTCACGGCACCACAGTGTGTTTGATGGAACCAAGCCGTACAAAGAGCATGCTCACATACTTCCCACACAGGCTGCAGTGGGTCCTGGTCATGGTTTCTTGACCTTGTAAGGCCACCTCCTCCTCCTGCTTTGGGTCAGGGGATCAGCACTGGGCATCATGTATTTGCTCTCGTGTTACCACAGTTATCTGAGACACTCGTTTGGGCCAAAGAAGAGGAGCGTTACTGCATTAATGAGATGTTCAATGCTGTGCTAGCATCGAAGTCCGCTTCATGCTCGCGTTTGCTGAGGGTGTCGGCTGAGGCCTATGTCCCGGGGGAACTGCAACTACGCCAGGTTGGACCTGTGAAACTTTTTCCTGCTAATCTAGTCATTGGAGCAGTGAAAGAAAACGTAACTGATTTACTGAGCCTGTCGCAGATGAACTAGCATCGAAGTCCGCTTCATGCCCGCGATTGCTGAGGGATTGCTGAGGGTGTGGGTGTGGCCATGTTTGGCCACTCTGATTTCTTTATTGCTCATGTCTTGGGTTGCCTAGGACCCACCTATGCTGTGGGTGCACACAGACTTCCCATCGCGGTGTTTGACCTGTCTGGCACAAAGACACTGACTGACTTGTGTAGGGGGCAAAGTGCAGATGGCTTTCCCCTTGCGGTGTCGATTGAGCTATCCGACACCTAGACAGAATGAATACTGTGTGGGAACATAGATTCCCCATAGCTATGTAACTCATGCCCATGTTTGCAGCTCCTGACGGAGGTTGGCACTTTATTGGAATGAAGATGGAACGTCAAGTTCTCATTGATTGATTCTCAACTGCATTGTGAGCTATCACCCCCCCCCTAACTGCAAATATTTACAATCTATCAGAGAATGCATAAGTAGTGGAAGTGGCTGGTGTTTTGTTATCTCCGCAGATAAGAGCACTGGGGTATGTGGGTTTACACAGCACTTCTGGATGACATCACACACCGTGGTTTGAACATTCCGTGGGGTTCCACATGATGTCTCTGTATCCCTGGCTATGACATGACTGAACATCGCTCCTGCTATAGGAAAAGACCCATAGGCCCCCTGTCCACGGCAGTATATTTGCTGCCGGTAAACCACTAGCGAATCACGAATCACTAGCATTGCTATGGAAAGCGACGTCACCTGTCCACGAGCGGAGAATCATTGTGACTCTCCGCTCGTGGTGGGCAATTCGAAGCATGCTGCAATTCGCAGCATGACCATTCTTTGAGTACGATCACTTAGCCAGTTGTGAATCCACTTAACAGTTGCCTTGGCCATCCCACATTTGGTCATTTTTTAAATAAGTATGGTATGAGATACTTTGTCAAATGATTTACTAAAGTCAATATATACAATATCTATTGCATTTCCCTGATCAACCCAGTCGGTGATTCTGTCATAGAAGGAAATTAGATTCGGCTGTCATGACTTTTTTGTTACAAACCACTGCTGGCTCTGGTTAATTACTCCATTCTTATCCAAGCATTTGCATACATGCTATTTAATAATGTGTTCAAAGATCTTTCCTGGTATAGAAGTCAGGCTCACAGGCCTGCAGTTTCCTGGATCCACCTTCTTACCTTTTTTGAAGATAGGGACATTTGCCCTTTTCCAATCTTCTGGGATTTCTCCTGTTCTCCAGGAGTTTTCAAAGATTATGGCAAGTGGTTTAGCAATTATCTCTTCTGCTTCCTTTAGCATCCTAGGATGTTATTCATCTGGACCTTGAGACTTGAATTCATTTAAGTTAACTAAATGTTCCCATCTCTTTGCTTATAGATAGCCTGTATTATTTTATTCCCCCAATAGCATAGGGAAGATCAGTTGACGTTCCATCTACTTTCTGAGAGAAAACAAATACAAAATAGGAATGTAAAAATTCGGCCTTCTCAACACCATTCTTAACCAATTCACCATCTTCAACTTGTAAGCATCCAATAGCATCTTTGACTTTTCTTTTGCTTTGTACATGCCCCAAAAATAATTTTTATTGCTTTTGGCCTCTGTTGCAAGCCTCAATTTATTATTAGTAGAGATGAGCGAGCGTACTCGTCCGAGTTTGATGCTCGTTCGAGTACTAGGGTACTCGAGATGCTCATTACTCGAGGCGAGCACCACGCGATGTTCGAGTCAATTCCATTTCCTTCCCTGAAAGTTTTGCGCCATTTTCTGGCCAAACAAAACGCAGGGAAGGCATTACAACTTCCTCCTGTGACGTTCCAGCCCTATCCCACCCCCCTGCAGTGAGTGGCTGGCGAGATCATGTAACCCCCGAGTAGTTAAAGTGGGGCCGCCCGCGGCTCGCCACAGTCACACACTGGGAGAGATCAGGGACAGTGCTGGTGCTGCTATAGGGAAAGTGTTAGTGTAGGATCCTGTTTTCAAGAACCCCAACGGTCCTTCTTAGGGCCACATCTGATCGTCTGCATTACTGTTGTGGCTGCTGGGAGCAGTTTTGCAAATTTTTTATTTTTTTTTGTATATCGGGCGTGCAGCCCCATTACAGCTATAGCGTTCTCAGGCTGCAGTCTGTACTACGTAGTATAGGGGAAGCATTGGTCAGGCAGGGACAGTGGCTAGTGTAGAAGAACCCCAACGGTGCTTCTTAGGGCCACATCTTACCGTGTGAATTACAGTTGTTGCTGCTAGGAGCAGCTTTGCACCAAATTTTTTCTTTCATCTTGGGCTCTGCAGACTACTGTGCTCTCAGTCTGCAGCCAATTCTACAGAGTAGAGGGGAAGTATTGGTGAGGCAGGGACAGTGATAGTGTGGAATCCTGTCTAGAAGAACCCCAACGGTCCTTCTGAGGGCCACATCTTACCGTGTGAATTTCTGTTGTTGCTGCTAGCAGTAGCTTTGCACCAATTTTTTTTTCATCTTGGGCTCTGCAGACTATTGCGCTCTCAGTCTGCAGCCAATTCTACAGAGTATAGGGGCAGTATTGGTGAGGCAGGGACAGTGCTACTGTAGAATCCTGTCAACAAGTACACCTAAAAAGCACCTGTTTAGGGCTATCTGTGACCGTCTGCATTTAACTCTGTAACTGCTGGTAGTTGTAGTACCTCATTATTGCACAGCTAGGCGTGCTTGCAATGTTCCGAATAATTTTTTTCCTGGCTGCAGTTTGCGCTGTCTCACTCCAACTGCAGGCCAATAAGAATTCAAACATTTTTTACACCGCTGTGTGTCTGCTGTACACTGCACACACAGTGACAGACCCCCATACAGGGAAACTCACATTGGCGCAATATAGCCTGCATTGCATTGCATTGCACAAAAATTACCAAAAAAAAAAAAGGAAAATCATTACGGCTAGCTGTGACTCTCTGCATTTCAGTGCGTGGCTGGTGTGAGCTCAGGAGTATCAGTATTACATATTGCACAGCTAGGCATGCTTGCAGTCTTCTGAATTAATTTTTTCCTGGCTACAGTTTGCGTTACATAAGCGCTGTCTCACTGCAACTGCACACCAATAAGAATTCAAACATTTTTTACACCGCTGTGTGTCTGCTGTAAATTGCACGCACGGTGACAGACCACCATACAGGGAAACTCACATTGGCGCAATATAGCCAGCATTGCATTGCATTGCACAAAAATTACCACAAAAAAAAAGGAAAATCATTACGGCTAGCTGTGACTCACTGCAACGGAAATGTTAATCTGCTGCTATGCCTATACTGCTTCTACGTAAATGTTACTGGGGCCTGTCTGTACTGCTACTACTGAAATGCTAAAAATACTGTGCTCTCCCTATACTGCTGCAACGGAAATGTTTATCTGCTGCTTTGCCCATACTGCTTCTACGGAAATGTTACTGGGGCCTGTCTATACTGCTACTACTGAAGTGTTACTAATACTGGGCTCTCCCTATACTGCTTCTACGTAAATGTTACAGGGGTCTGTCTATACTGTTGCTACTGAAATGTTACTGGGGTCTGTCCCTACTCCTGCCAATGAAATGTTACTGGGGTCTCTCCCTACTGTTAGTACTGAACTGTTACTGGGGTCTGTCTATACTTATACTACTGAAATGTTACAGGGGTCTGTCTATGCAGCTGCAAATGAAATGTTACTGGGGTCTGTCTATACTGCTGCAAATGAAATGTTACTGGGGTCTGTCCCTACTGTTACTACTGAACTGTTACTGGGGTCTGTCTAAACTTACACTACTGAAATCTTACTGGGGTCTGTCTATACTGCTACTACTGAAATGTTAAAAATACTGTGCTCTCCCTATACTGCTGCTATGGAAATGTTACAGGGGTCTGTCGATACTGTTATTACTGAAATGTAACTGATACTGGCCTCTGCCTATACTGCAGCTACTGAAATGTTATTGGGGTCCGTCTATACTGTTACTACAGAAGTGTTAATAGGGTCTCCCTCGACTTCTGCAACAAAACTGTTAGTGGGGTCAGCTTATACCTTTGCTACAGGAGTATTACAGGGGTCTGTGCATACTATGGGTGCACTAAGTGTTCCCATCGTGGTGTTCAACGTACATGGCCCAAAAAAAAATTACCCAGACTGACTAGGGCATGCAGTGTGGGCCGAAGCCTACCTGCATTTTATCTCATATTACCTTTGCTATTCGGCGCACTGCAATGTTATGAATAATTCACAGAAAAAGCCAAAAATCCAATACCCCTTACTCTTCAAAGCAGACACGGTCGCCACAGGCAGTATCGCCACAAGGCAGGCACAATCGCCATCGGCAAAACCGCAGTAGGACAGGCGCAACCACCATAAGCACTACAAATATGCCGGCAGCCAGACAATGCTGTGGAAGACAAACTTGTCCATGGCAGGCTAATATGCTGTCACTCACTCAACCCACCCCGTCGGTGGGTTCCAGGGAGCCACCCATACTGTGGGTGCACACAGACTTCCCATAGCGGAGTTCTACGTACCTGTCACAATGTAAATTACACATACTGACTGGAGCATGCAGTGCGGGCCAAAGCCAACCTGCACTTCTTCTTACGTTACCTCAGCTTTAAGGGTGGCACTGCAATGGGATATTTTTATGTACCGTCGGTGGCTTCCTGGGACCCACCCCTGCTGTGGGTGCACACAAACTCCCATAGCAGAGTTGTACCGAACTGTGACTATGTAAATTACCCAAACTGACTGGAGCATGCAGTGTGGGCCGAAGCCAACCTGCATTTCTTCTCGCGTTACCTCAGCTTTAAGGGCGGCACGGCAATGGGATATTTTTAGGTACCGTCGGTGGCTTCCTGGGACCCACCCCTGCTGTGGGTGCATACAGACTTCCCATAGCGGAGTTGTACCGACCTGTGACTATCTAAATTACCCAGACTGACTGGAGCATGCAGTGTGAGCCGAAGCCAGTGAGCCACCCATGCTGTGGGTCCACACAGACTTCACATAAGGGAGTTGTACCTGCCTGTGTCTACTTATAAAAAAACCCAGTCTGACTGGGACATGCAGTGTGGGCCGAAACCCATCTGTATTTTATCTGACATTAGCTCTGCTGTCCAGGGCACTGCAATGGGATTTATTTATGTACCGCCGGTGGCTTCCTGGGACCCACCCATGCTGTGGGTCCACACGGACTTCCCATAGGGGAGTTGTACCTGCCTCTGTGTATTTATAAAAAACCCCAGTCTGACTGCGGCATGCAGTGTGGGCCAAAAGCCACCTGTATTTTATCTGACGTTAGCTCTGTTGTCTGGGGCACTGCAATGGTATTTATTTATGTACCGCCGATGGTTTCCAGGGAGCCACACGTGCTGTGGGTGCACACGGAATTCCCATTGCGGAGTTGTACCTGCCTGTGACTATTTATAAAAAACCCCAGTCTGACTGGGGCATGCAGTGTGGGCCAAAGGCCACCGGTATTTAATCAGACGTTAGCTCTAGTATCCGGGGCACTGCATTGGGACAAACTACAGGAGCAATACCGCGCTAATGAGACATTCACAGCTACACTAGCATTGGAGTCTGCTCTAGGCCCACAATTGCTGAGGGTTTGTGCAGAGGCCTATGTCCTGGGTGCAGTGAAAGTCCGCTTCCTGCCTACGATTGCTGAAGCTGTGGGCCGAGGCATATGTCATGGGCGCAGTGCAAGTCAGCCATGTTTGACCGCTCAGATTTATTAATTGTTCATGTCTTGGGTTGCCTAGGACCCACCTATGCTGTTGGTGCCCACTTAGTTCCCATTACGCGGTGTTTGACCTGTCTGGCACAAAAACACTGACTGACTTCGGTAGGGGGCAGAGTTCAGATGGCTTTCCCCTTGCGGTGTCGATTGAGCTATGCTGCACCTTGACAGAATGAATACTGTGTGGGCACATGGATTCCCCATTGCTATGCCCACGTTTGCAGCTCCTGATGGAGGTGGCACAGGATTGGATTTCTCATTGCTTCTGTACAGCATTGTGGGCTATCGCCCCGCCCCTTTTACAGAGGGTTGCTGCCTGGCCCTGCCAAATGTCTGCAGTGTGTGCCTCCGGTTCCTCCTCATGGCAGACGCACTTATAAATTGACATGAGGGTGGTGTGGCTATGCAGCCAGCGTGTGGCATGAGGGCAGCTGAAGGCTGCGCAGGGACACTTTTGTGTGCGCTGCGGACGCAGGGTCGTGTGGGGGGGTTCGGCAGCATGTAACCCAGGAGAAGAGGCAGCGGTGTGTCCCGCAGGCAGTGATTGTGCTTCGTTGTAGGTAGTGTGGTGCTTAGCTAAGGTGTGCCTTGCTAATGAGGGTTTGTCCAAAGTAAAAATTGTTAGGGAGGGGGGCCCACTCTTTCCACTATTGTGGCTTAATAGTGGGACCTGGGAACCTGAGATGCAGCCCAGCATGTTGCCCCTCGCCTGCCCTATCCGTTTTTTGTGTCATTTCCATCACTTTCTTGGGTTTTCCAGATTTTCACAAATGAAAACCTTAGCGGAGCATGGTTCATATACAAAAATGCTCGAGTCGCCCATTGACTTCAATGGGGTTCGTTACTCGAAATGAACTCTCGAGCATCGCGGAAAGTTCGACTCGAGCAACGAGCACCCGAGCATTTTGGTGCTCGCTCATCTCTAATTATTAGCTTTAGCTTTTCTGACAGTTGCCCTATAGTTTCTGCAGACCGCATTATATTCTTCTTTAGATATTTCCCCCACTTTCCATTTGATAAACATATTTTTCTTCATTTTTAACAGGTGTTCATCCATCCTGGTTTCTTTAAATGTTTCCCATTCTTCCTTCTTTTAAGGATTGCTAACGATTGTGCTTTGAGAATCTCATTTTGCAATATTTCCCAACTTTCTTGGACATTTCTGTCCTTAAGAACATCCAGCCATTGGATTCATTCTATCCTCTTTCTGAATTCATTAAAATCTGCCTTTCTGAAATCCAACCTTGAGGTCTAAGTTTACTCAGGTCTTCCTCTCCTTTTTATCCAAAATTCAAGAATAGCATGATTACTGCCTCCTAAGGTCCCAGCCACCATTACTTCCTCAACCATTCCCTACCTGTTGGTAAGAATTAGGTACAAGATAGCAGATCCCCTTGTTTTCTCTTCTACCTTTTGGAAGATAAAATTGTCAGCAAGAGTGGATAAGAATTTGTTGGATCCATTACTTTTACCTGAGAGAGCTTCCCAACAAATGTCTGGATAGTTAAAATTTCCCATGATCACTATGTCCTGCTTGGCCATCTGATGTAGAAAGAGTTCATCAATATCTTCTGCTTGTCCAGGTGGCCTATAGTAAATGCCCACAATGGTATCCTCCCTGTTGTTCTCTACTTGTATTCTTACCCAAACAGTTTCTACAGAATTACCATGCTCTGAAGCTTGAATCTGTGAAGATGAATGTTTTTCTAATATACAGCGCAACACCTCCTCCCCTTTTTTTAGATCTGTTTATAAATAAGTTGAATCCTTCAAGCCTTGTATTCCAATCATATGCATCATTCCACCAAGTTTCCATGAAGGCTATGATATCATATTTCTCTTCCTGTGTTAGGAGCTCCAATTCTCCTTCTATGCTTCCCATGCTCAATGCATTTGTGTAAAAACATTTTAGTTTGTGATCGATGACTCTTGCCCCTCTACTTTCCTTCAGTTTTTTTTTGTCTTTGTTCTTCCTTTCCACTTCTAATAGCAAGGTTCTCAAATGTATTAATTAGCTGTTTATTTTTACCTGTCTTTTCACTTCCCTTCCCATATTATTCAAGTTTAAAAGTTCTCCTAATGAGTGAAGCAAGGTACCCACCAAATATATGCTTACCTGTTTTTGTAAGGTGCAACCCAACTCTAGCAAGCAGTCCTTCGTACAGCTAATTCACTCCATTGTCTAGAAATCCAAATCTTTGCTTATGTAGCCAGTTGTTCACTTCTAGAATCCTGTTCCATCTTCTTATTCCATAGCTATCCACTGGGAGGATGGATAAGAAGACTTCCTGTGCTCCTAGTTCCTTCACCTTTTTTCCAAGGTCTTCAAAGTCTCTGCAAATAGTTGCAAGGTCCTTTTTTGCAGTGTCATGTGTCCCTACATGTATAAGTAGGAATGAGAGGCTGTCAAGACTCTTCAGTGCTACCGAACACAAATCAGACACATCTTTGATTTGTGCACCTGGAAGACAGCACACCTTTCATGAAGTGTTAGGTCTGCAGACAGCGGCCTCTGTTGCTCTTAATAGGAAATCCCCCACAACCACCACTCCCCTTTTCTTCTTCACAACAATACTTCCCTTTTCTCCTTTTAACAGGACTCTGTGTGCTTACTACACAGTTCTTTGTAGGTAGAGTTATTTCTTGCTGTACCCTTCTCCTCTGTTCTGTTCTTTGTGGGTAGAGTTATTTCTTGCTGTACCTCTTTCTCCTCTGTTCTGTTCTTTGTGGGTAGAGTTATTTCTTACTGTACCTCTTTCTTCTGCTCTGTTCTTTGTGAGTAAAGTCATTTCTGGCTGTAGCTCTTTATTCTTTGTGCGTAGTAGTACTTTGTGGGATAATACTATTCGGGTGGGGGGGGGGAATTGCTGCAAATAATCATGAGATTGAAAACTCACTTTAAGATCACACTAATGAGCAAAAACATAATATGGAACAATTTTTATTGTCATTTGCTTTTTTAGGAGTAGAATTCGTCAGCAAGGCTCTATTTATATGAAGCTTTCTGATTAATAAAATGTCAGCCACAATGTGGGAGGAGTGAATATTAAGATAATTTGTTACTACCTGGGGATCCAAGACATTAGGAGCATTTATATTTCATTTAAAAATTCTAGACTGTAAAAAATAAATCAGTGAAAATGTATGTAGCACAGGATCCTTTATAATCATATGTATATTCATATAAAAAAAGAACAATTCACCTTTGTTTTTGCTGTTTTCTTTTTTTCCACCATTTGTTTGAAACATGGCTCCAGAGTTTTTCTGATTGGCTTTTGCTCCATTACTTTTTGTTGAAATGTTACTTTTAACTCCTGTAAGATATAAACCGGTTTAAAGACATTTAACAGGTGATGCTCTGTATTAATGTTCTGTTAAATCACTTTATGGCATTGGTCTCTAACTAGCGGTTTGAGGCCTGACTGGGACTAAAATTCAGTCCTGTTATTTGAAAGCACACATGTCCACTTGATGTGTGGTGAATGAGAAATAGAGTTTTGAACTTTTATGTTATGACTTGTGGATGTGCATATCACATTAACAGAATACAATACATAGTGACACCATTTTACATTTTTATACAAGAAAGCATTTAATTATCTAGACAGGAGGCAGGGCCATAGTTGTAATAGAAATTCCCATGGTCTGGGATTACAGAGAAGCCCTGCAGCAGCTCCCCCCATATTGCAGAATGATAGTGGCATACACTGCACACACCACCAAATATCACCCTAACAGCGCCAAACAACCTGCCACAATGCAGTAGGAGTGCCAGCCACATGGGGGTACCTTCAACCCTCATGTCATGGAAGGGTTAGGGATAATTCTCTTCTTAGGCTTATATGATCACTAGTAAATGCTTCCATGTTACACCTGTAACATGGAAGCATTGACAATTAGTAATGTAAGCCTAACAGGACAATTGTCCCTAACCCTAAGTGTTCACGGCAGGCAAAAATCACTACACAGTATGCAGCCATGTGTTTGGCACTAGCAGATGGCCCCTTGCATCTCCCCTGGCCAGGCGGTCAGTCCGGACAGAAGGCACAGGGCTAGCGGGTAGGAGCAGCTGCAGCGGGGGAAGGGCCGCACTCCACTGTCGTGCCGCCGCTGGATGAGCATACACGGCATGTCCTGACGTTGTTGCTACCGCTGGGAAGAGAAGGACAGCAGTGATGAGCAGGACCGCGCAAGGGAACAGAAGCGGCACAGACACTGGTAAGCAGCGTCGTTTGACAGCAGCATCAGCGGGGAAGGTGAGAGAGGGGAGACGGCAGGAGAACAGAGAACTGCAGCACTGGGAGCCTGGGAGAGTTACTGCAGCAGCGGGGAGGACAGCAGCAGGATGCCAGGGATATTAATACTTACTGCAGCAGCAGGGAGGACAGCAGCAGATGCCTGGGTATATTCATACCGACCTTCCAGGACCTGCAGGGCACCCATCTCTGCAGCCAATCAGGTTCAAGGGTGTCACCAGCCTGTCACTGCTCTTTCCAGCTCTACTAGATGGTGGCGTCAAGATACACTAATACCAAAAAGGAGTAAGGTGTCCGCTGTGCAGAGTCATCTTTCAGAGTTCTGAGTGAGTGTCAGTGGAGTGTCGAGTTTTTCCTGAGTAATTCAGAGTCATGGAGAGTGTGTGTGTCCAGCAGTGCAGATAACTGAGATTGTAGACCTGATTTCATCCTGAGTTCTCCTCTCTGACCAATCACCCAAAAAGCTGTCTTTCCTGCACGTGTGAGTAAGCTGTATTGTATTCCAAATATACAATAAAGTTCACCGGTCATTGCCGTTCCAAGTGACTGAGTTATCAAGTTCCAATCGTATGTGTGACCTCTCTTTATTCAACTGCCGGATACTCAACGGTGTGAAGGAACAGTGGCATCACACGTGAGAACTTCAAGTCCACTACACTTATTCACCACTGCCACCCAGCGTTGCCTGGAAGAGGCCTAGCGGTGCCTTGCCGAGGTTCTGTGCATCCCTCTGGGGAGGAGTCTGGTAGAGCCACCGTGACAAGTGACACCTCTACCCCTGCCAGCTCCTCAATCTTGGTCGCTGTGGGGCGCTGCAGTGTAGTTTTACATGGTAAAAATGTTGTGCTGTTAGGGAGCTACCTTGAGCTGCATCTTTGTTTTCATGTGATGCTGTTGGGAGTTATGCTGTGCTCTGCTTGGTGGTATCTGATTGACACAACAGGGTGGTAGTTTACTTAATTGCTGCTAAGACCTGAGAGGAAACTTTTTTGAGAAACCATGATCTATTCCAGGGTTTCCCAAAGTGTGCTCCGCTGCAAGTGATTATCAGGGGCTCCGACAGAGGATCTAGGTCCCGCTCTACTCACCGCTGTAGTGGTGTCCTTTAGCCTGTACTAAGGAAACATTTCTGGCCCTCCCAACACTACACTTCTTTAACTAAAATTTGTCATCAACCCTCCAAATTCAGATCAATCTCTCTGACTACCATGCTGATGCTCTCAGAGACTGTGCAGAGTAAAGAGCCAGTGTTCTCAGAGTTCGTGCAGAGTTCCATCACAGTTCAGGACTGAGACATTTTAGTTTGCTGTATTTAGCTGACATAGGTTGAATTTTGGGTAGGGTTGACACATTTTTAACTAAAATAAACACCAGCCAAGGTTACAAAGGGTGTTATACTTTGGGATTTATGGATTTTGCTGTGGCCCAGTGTTAGTGGGGCCCCTCCATAATCTATGTCTGTCACGTGCAAATGTCTTGTCAGTGTCTTAATTGTAGTGCGCATTTGGTATGAGTATTGCATCTCTGCAGCACTGAATGGGTTATGTCTGAACATATATCGTGTTGTGTGTAATAGATACAAACAGGGGCAGCGCTCCAAAGCAAATGAAACCGGTAATAGGATAATCCAAAGCAGACCATAATCCACAACGGAGTGGAGAGCAGTTAGCCGAAGCACCAGACAGCGTATGAAGCGATCCAGGATGTCATGTAAAGAAACATAGAGAAAATAGGCTCTGTTCAATGTATGCAATGGGAATGATTTATAACAGAAAAAGACATCTCTGTCATATCCACAAGATATTGTAAAAATATCTCACTTAGGGCGGACACTCACTGGAGTTTTTTTCTCCACTGCAGTGCGAGAAAAAAAATCGGGATCACATCGAGATATCGCCAGTCTTTTCAATAGGGCCAGCGGCGGCAGCGCTAGCCCCATTGAAAAGATATGGAGAATACCGCAGACTTCTGCCACAGCTGTCACAGTTGTGACAGTTGTGGCAGAAGTGCAGCATGCTATCCCATTGCTTTCAATGGGATCGGCGCTGCTGCCGGTCCCATTGAAAGCAGTGCTTTGTGGCAAACCCTGCAGTATGATTTTCGGGAAAGGGCTTGAAATATAAGCCATTCCCTAAAAATCCTCAATAAGTGGTAAAAAGTTTTTTTTTTTAATTACTCGCCTCTCTGCCGCTCAGACGCATCCTCCGGCTGGCCCCCTGACACTGCTGTCCAGCACTTTCAGCAGCCGGGGATTTAAAAATCCCCGCCTCCTGACAGGGCTGTGCTGATTGGCTGAGCGCTCAGCCAATAGCAGCTAGTGCTTAGCTATTGGCTGAGCGCTCAGCCAATTACAGATAGTGCTTAGCTATTTATTTATTTTCATTCCCGCTGACACATGTATATACCTGAGACAGAAGCATCAGGGACTGACATCACCAACCCTTGTTTTCCCTTCGCTCACACACTACTAGCCTGACAGTTTCCTCCCCTTCATGCCTTTATTTCCCTTATGTTCCCTCATAGGAGGAAAATGCTGTCATTCAAATGACCCTCCCACCCCCCTCCCCCACTGCACCTAATCTGATGCTATTTAAAAACTCAGAGAGCAGTCACCTCTCATACCTACACTTCAGACACCTGCTGCTGGTGCAGCCCCATTGAAAACAATAGGCGATAGCGCTGCTTTTTCTTAGCGCTACGAGTGTGCAGTGAAGGCATCGCAAGTGAGAATGAAACCATTGAAAATCATTGGTTTCATTTTCATGCGTTTTCACTCACTCTCGCAACGCAAAATAGCCTATCGTCAGTGTGAAGCCAGCCTTACAGGAGAATTATATAAAAAAGGATGGCAGTTAGAAATCAGATTGTTTTCACAGATACATCCAGCCTGATTTACTGACGTTTTAAAATATGGGTTGCTTTGGGTTGTTGAATGCCATTAAATGTATATTTTCTTTTTAGGTCCCAATAGGCCTTGTGAATTTCTCATTGGCTATTCACATATTTTCTGAGCTGCACCTTGGGTGTCCTATAGACCTGGTAGCTTTCAAGTAGACTTTCAATCAGCAGATTTGGTGTGAAAAGGTGTTAAGTGCCTCCAGTGGCTCAGAGTCCTCTTAGAGAAGGTAGCTTTAGGCTGAGCCTGCACCGATTCCATGATCATGTTAGTACATGCTTGGGGCAATGGTTGCTCTTAACCTGATTGACACGGTTGATCACAGCAATGAGATCTGATGTTCATTGCTTTTACCTTTTCTTCAAGAGGATGATGGTCATGGCTAAAATTGCAGCCAGGTCTGTTTGGCTAGGTGTCCACAAGACAGCTGCCATAGTGATATCCAGGCGCATAATAAATACTAGGATATCATGTTCTGTAAAGACCAAGGACTTGGTGCTGTTCAACATTAACAGATGATAATTTGTAGTTACATTCAGGTACATCAAAACAATATTGGATTAGACTTCCTCGTCTACTCAATGCAATTGTAGAATGACAAACAGTTGTCATGGTAGCCAGAGGTCTAGTGAGAGCTTGAGGCCTGCCATCATAGTACTATTATACCCTGACTGGGTGAAGTAGAATGACAGCCAAGGAACTTCCAGGGTTAGGGCATCCCAAAAAAACAAGTTTTACAGGAAATCCTGTGGCTATCCAGAGTAAGCTTACAATCCAGAGGCACCTGAACATGAAGATTGCTGAAGAGCACTAGCGGAGGCCATTGGATGAGTTCCAGGAGAAGCTGAGCTTTCCATTTATGGCTCTGGAGGTCGTGCAACTATGGGCTAAAGCGAGAACACAGGCATGCAGACTGTGGCCCCTTAACACTCACCTCACTGTTGACTGCCAGAGGGATATTGATCTGCTTTGCCTGCAGAGAGCCTGGAGTACTGAAGTGTCTGCATCTGGAGACACTCAAGTAAGCCTTGAGCTTCCAGTGGTGGGGTTCATTGCCATCTTAGGCAGCGCGCCATCTACACTAGTCAAGCCCATACTTGTTGGCATAAGTTTTGTGGTTCAGATCTATTGGTGCCTGAGTTAGATGCCTATTTTGGACCTTAGAATGCAAAAATGTGAAGGTGGGGGGATTTTTACCCTCTCCTTTAACCCCTTAAGGACATGGCCTATTTTGGCATTGAGGACCAAACGATTTTTGGTATTTTTTCATCTCCATTTTTCAACAGCCATAACTTTTTATTTTTCCGTTGACGCGGCCGTATAAGGGTTTGTTTTTTTGCGTAGCAAACTATAGTTTTTACTGGTACCATTTTTGGGTACATAGAGTATATTGTAAAACTTTTAGTACTTTCTTTATGATCGTAGGGAGAGAAAACGCATCAATTCTGCCATAGATTTTTTTGGTTTTTTTTTAAAGCGTTAATTATGCAGCATAAATGATACACTACATTTTATTTCTGCGGGTCAGTACTACGATACCAAATTATATAAGTTACAACAATACCAAAATTCTTATATTTTTTTTAGGTTTTTCCATTTTTCCACAATAAACACCCTTTTTTTGAAAATAATTTTTTTTTCTAAACTCACTGCATTTAAAGTCCTATAACTTTTTTATTTTTCCATGGACGAGCTCTATGAAGGCTTATTTTTAGCGAGATGAGCTGTGGTTTTTATTGGTACCATTTTGGGGTACATACGTTTTTTTTAATCACTTTTATTGCGTTTTTTGGGAGGCAAAATGCTAAAAATTAGCATTTTATCTCAGTTTTTTAGCGTTTCTTTAAACGCTTTTTGCCATGCAGGATAAAAATCATGTTCAATTTACTGTACACGTTGTTATGACTGCGTCGATACCAAATACGTGGGATTTTAAAAAAATAATAATAATAAAATTATGTTAATATGAGAAAAAGCATAAAAAAGGGTTTTTTAATTTTTTTTTACATTTTTATTTTTTGTACTTTATTTTGCTCTTATTTTTACACCATTTGTGTCCCTCTGAGGGACTTACAGTGCAGCACTAATAATCGCCTACTATAGCGATCTTAGGCAATGGCAATACAGGACGCCGGTATCTGGTGTCCTGTTGCCATAGCAACCCGCCAGGCTCTCGCGATATTATCGCGAGAGCCAGCTGAAGTCACAGAGGGAGCGTGCTCCCTCTGTGAACCCTTTCCCTGCTGCGATCTACTTAGATTGCAATGGTTGCTCTTAACCTGATTGACACGGTTGATCACAGCAATGAGATCTGATGTTCATTGCTTTTACCTTTTCTTCAAGAGGATGATGGTCATGGCTAAAATTGCAGCCAGGTCTGTTTGGCTAGGTGTCCACAAGACAGCTGCCATAGTGATATCCAGGCGCATAATAAATACTAGGATATCATGTTCTGTAAAGACCAAGGACTTGGTGCTGTTCAACATTAACAGATGATAATTTGTAGTTACATTCAGGTACATCAAAACAATATTGGATTAGACTTCCTCGTCTACTCAATGCAATTGTAGAATGACAAACAGTTGTCATGGTAGCCAGAGGTCTAGTGAGAGCTTGAGGCCTGCCATCATAGTACTATTATACCCTGACTGGGTGAAGTAGAATGACAGCCAAGGAACTTCCAGGGTTAGGGCATCCCAAAAAAACAAGTTTTACAGGAAATCCTGTGGCTATCCAGAGTAAGCTTACAATCCAGAGGCACCTGAACATGAAGATTGCTGAAGAACACTAGCGGAGGCCATTGGATGAGTTCCAGGAGAAGCTGAGCTTTCCATTTATGGCTCTGGAGGTCGTGCAACTATGGGCTAAAGCGAGAACACAGGCATGCAGACTGTGGCCCCTTAACACTCACCTCACTGTTGACTGCCAGAGGGATATTGATCTGCTTTGCCTGCAGAGAGCCTGGAGTACTGAAGTGTCTGCATCTGGAGACACTCAAGTAAGCCTTGAGCTTCCAGTGGTGGGGTTCATTGCCATCTTAGGCAGCGCGCCATCTACACTAGTCAAGCCCATACTTGTTGGCATAAGTTTTGTGGTTCAGATCTATTGGTGCCTGAGTTAGATGCCTATTTTGGACCTTAGGATGCAAAAATGTGAAGGGGGGGGATTTTTACCCTCTCTTTTAACCCCTTAAGGACATGGCCTATTTTGGCATTGAGGACCAAACGATTTTTGGTATTTTTTCATCTCCATTTTTCAACAGCCATAACTTTTTATTTTTCCGTTGACGCGGCCGTATAAGGGTTTGTTTTTTTGCGTAGCAAACTATAGTTTTTACTGGTACCATTTTTGGGTACATAGAGTATATTGTAAAACTTTTAGTATTTTCTTTATGATCGTAGGGAGAGAAAACGCATCAATTCTGCCATAGATTTTTTTTGGGTTTTTTTAAAGCGTTAATTATGCAGCATAAATGATACACTACATTTTATTTCTGCGGGTCAGTACTACGATACCAAATTATATAAGTTACAACAATACCAAAATTCTTATATTTTTTTTAGGTTTTTCCATTTTTCCACAATAAACACCCTTTTTTTGAAAATATTTTTTTTTTCTAAACTCACTGCATTTAAAGTCCTATAACTTTTTTATTTTTCCATGCACGAGCTCTATGAAGGCTTATTTTTAGCGAGATGAGCTGTGGTTTTTATTGGTACCATTTTGGGGTACATACGTTTTTTTTAATCACTTTTATTGCGTTTTTTGGGAGGCAAAATGCTAAAAATTAGCATTTTATCTCAGTTTTTTAGCGTTTCTTTAAACGCTTTTTGCCATGCAGGATAAAAATCATGTTCAATTTACTGTACACGTTGTTATGACTGCGTCGATACCAAATACGTGGGATTTTAAAAAAATAATAATAATAAAATTATGTTAATATGAGAAAAAGCATAAAAAAGGGTTTTTTAATTTTTTTTTACATTTTTATTTTTTGTACTTTATTTTGCTCTTATTTTTACACCATTTGTGTCCCTCTGAGGGACTTACAGTGCAGCACTAATAATCGCCTACTATAGCGATCTTAGGCAATGGCAATACAGGACGCCGGTATCTGGTGTCCTGTTGCCATAGCAACCCGCCAGGCTCTCGCGATATTATCGCGAGAGCCAGCTGAAGTCACAGAGGGAGCGTGCTCCCTCTGTGAACCCTTTCCCTGCTGCGATCTACTTAGATTGCAATGGTTGCTCTTAACCTGATTGACACGGTTGATCACAGCAATGAGATCTGATGTTCATTGCTTTTACCTTTTCTTCAAGAGGATGATGGTCATGGCTAAAATTGCAGCCAGGTCTGTTTGGCTAGGTGTCCACAAGACAGCTGCCATAGTGATATCCAGGCGCATAATAAATACTAGGATATCATGTTCTGTAAAGACCAAGGACTTGGTGCTGTTCAACATTAACAGATGATAATTTGTAGTTACATTCAGGTACATCAAAACAATATTGGATTAGACTTCCTCGTCTACTCAATGCAATTGTAGAATGACAAACAGTTGTCATGGTAGCCAGAGGTCTAGTGAGAGCTTGAGGCCTGCCATCATAGTACTATTATACCCTGACTGGGTGAAGTAGAATGACAGCCAAGGAACTTCCAGGGTTAGGGCATCCCAAAAAAACAAGTTTTACAGGAAATCCTGTGGCTATCCAGAGTAAGCTTACAATCCAGAGGCACCTGAACATGAAGATTGCTGAAGAGCACTAGCGGAGGCCATTGGATGAGTTCCAGGAGAAGCTGAGCTTTCCATTTATGGCTCTGGAGGTCGTGCAACTATGGGCTAAAGCGAGAACACAGGCATGCAGACTGTGGCCCCTTAACACTCACCTCACTGTTGACTGCCAGAGGGATATTGATCTGCTTTGCCTGCAGAGAGCCTGGAGTACTGAAGTGTCTGCATCTGGAGACACTCAAGTAAGCCTTGAGCTTCCAGTGGTGGGGTTCATTGCCATCTTAGGCAGCGCGCCATCTACACTAGTAGATTATGCAGCATAAATGATACACTACATTTTATTTCTGCGGGTCAGTACTACGATACCAAATTATATAAGTTACAACAATACCAAAATTCTTATATTTTTTTTAGGTTTTTCCACAATAAACACCCTTTTTTTGAAAATATTTTTTTTTTCTAAACTCACTGCATTTAAAGTCCTATAACTTTTTTATTTTTCCATGCACGAGCTCTATGAAGGCTTATTTTTAGCGAGATGAGCTGTGGTTTTTATTGGTACCATTTTGGGGTACATACGTTTTTTTTAATCACTTTTATTGCGTTTTTTGGGAGGCAAAATGCTAAAAATTAGCATTTTATCTCAGTTTTTTAGCGTTTCTTTAAACGCTTTTTGCCATGCAGGATAAAAATCATGTTCAATTTACTGTACACGTTGTTATGACTGCGTCGATACCAAATACGTGGGATTTTAAAAAAATAATAATAATAAAATTATGTTAATATGAGAAAAAGCATAAAAAAGGGTTTTTTAATTTTTTTTTACATTTTTATTTTTTGTACTTTATTTTGCTCTTATTTTTACACCATTTGTGTCCCTCTGAGGGACTTACAGTGCAGCACTAATAATCGCCTACTATAGCGATCTTAGGCAATGGCAATACAGGACGCCGGTATCTGGTGTCCTGTTGCCATAGCAACCCGCCAGGCTCTCGCGATATTATCGCGAGAGCCAGCTGAAGTCACAGAGGGAGCGTGCTCCCTCTGTGAACCCTTTCCCTGCTGCGATCTACTTAGATTGCAATGGTTGCTCTTAACCTGATTGACACGGTTGATCACAGCAATGAGATCTGATGTTCATTGCTTTTACCTTTTCTTCAAGAGGATGATGGTCATGGCTAAAATTGCAGCCAGGTCTGTTTGGCTAGGTGTCCACAAGACAGCTGCCATAGTGATATCCAGGCGCATAATAAATACTAGGATATCATGTTCTGTAAAGACCAAGGACTTGGTGCTGTTCAACATTAACAGATGATAATTTGTAGTTACATTCAGGTACATCAAAACAATATTGGATTAGACTTCCTCGTCTACTCAATGCAATTGTAGAATGACAAACAGTTGTCATGGTAGCCAGAGGTCTAGTGAGAGCTTGAGGCTTGCCATCATAGTACTATTATACCCTGACTGGGTGAAGTAGAATGACAGCCAAGGAACTTCCAGGGTTAGGGCATCCCAAAAAAACAAGTTTTACAGGAAATCCTGTGGCTATCCAGAGTAAGCTTACAATCCAGAGGCACCTGAACATGAAGATTGCTGAAGAGCACTAGCGGAGGCCATTGGATGAGTTCCAGGAGAAGCTGAGCTTTCCATTTATGGCTCTGGAGGTCGTGCAACTATGGGCTAAAGCGAGAACACAGGCATGCAGACTGTGGCCCCTTAACACTCACCTCACTGTTGACTGCCAGAGGGATATTGATCTGCTTTGCCTGCAGAGAGCCTGGAGTACTGAAGTGTCTGCATCTGGAGACACTCAAGTAAGCCTTGAGCTTCCAGTGGTGGGGTTCATTGCCATCTTAGGCAGCGCGCCATCTACACTAGTCAAGCCCATACTTGTTGGCATAAGTTTTGTGGTTCAGATCTATTGGTGCCTGAGTTAGATGCCTATTTTGGACCTTAGAATGCAAAAATGTGAAGGTGGGGGGATTTTTACCCTCTCCTTTAACCCCTTAAGGACATGGCCTATTTTGGCATTGAGGACCAAACGATTTTTGGTATTTTTTCATCTCCATTTTTCAACAGCCATAACTTTTTATTTTTCCGTTGACGCGGCCGTATAAGGGTTTGTTTTTTTGCGTAGCAAACTATAGTTTTTACTGGTACCATTTTTGGGTACATAGAGTATATTGTAAAACTTTTAGTATTTTCTTTATGATCGTAGGGAGAGAAAACGCATCAATTCTGCCATAGATTTTTTTGGTTTTTTTTTAAAGCGTTAATTATGCAGCATAAATGATACACTACATTTTATTTCTGCGGGTCAGTACTACGATACCAAATTATATAAGTTACAACAATACCAAAATTCTTATATTTTTTTTAGGTTTTTCCATTTTTCCACAATAAACACCCTTTTTTTGAAAATAATTTTTTTTTCTAAACTCACTGCATTTAAAGTCCTATAACTTTTTTATTTTTCCATGGACGAGCTCTATGAAGGCTTATTTTTAGCGAGATGAGCTGTGGTTTTTATTGGTACCATTTTGGGGTACATACGTTTTTTTTAATCACTTTTATTGCGTTTTTTGGGAGGCAAAATGCTAAAAATTTGCATTTTATCTCAGTTTTTTAGCGTTTCTTTAAACGCTTTTTGCCATGCAGGATAAAAATCATGTTCAATTTACTGTACACGTTGTTATGACTGCGTCGATACCAAATACGTGGGATTTAAAAAAAATAATAATAATAAAATTATGTTAATATGAGAAAAAGCATAAAAAAGGGTTTTTTAAATTTTTTTAACATTTTTATTTTTTGTACTTTATTTTGCTCTTATTTTTACACCATTTGTGTCCCTCTGAGGGACTTACAGTGCAGCACTAATAATCGCCTACTATAGCGATCTTAGGCAATGGCAATACAGGACGCCGGTATCTGGTGTCCTGTTGCCATAGCAACCCGCCAGGCTCTCGCGATATTATCGCGAGAGCCAGCTGAAGTCACAGAGGGAGCGTGCTCCCTCTGTGAACCCTTTCCCTGCCGCGATCTACTTAGATTGCGGCAAGGAAGGGGTTAACGGCGGGTGGGCGCATCTCCGAAGCCCCCCGCTGTTGCAGCGGGAGGCCGGCTACTAGTGACAGCCGGCTCCCACTGCGGAAAAGCGCAAGATCTGCTATGATCTCGTGCTATCCCTATGACGTAAGGGCATGTCATTTGGCGGGAAGTACCCCACTCCCATGACGTACCCTTACATCATGGGGAGGAAAGGGGTTAAAAAGTGTTACCTTTTTCTTTAAAAAATTTTCTGTTGACATGGCCATATGAGCATTTATTTTTGTGAACTGAAATGTAGTTTTACAGTGCTTCCGCCGACTCAGCCTTGACTGGGGAGCGGTGACACAGTCTTGCTGGGGAGCCATAAAGCTGGCAAAGACCTTGGAGAGTGTTCCCCTGCCTGCGCTGTACATGCTGCCTGATCTCCGTGCCTCCCCTGCTACCTGGCCCTCGGAACTGCACCTTCTGCCACTAGCGCTGTCGGATGGGAATTTTACCATCAGTTTGTCCACCAGGGTCCTGTGGTATAGCATCACTCTCGAACCCCTTTCCTCTTCGGGAATGAGAGTGGAAAGGTTCTCCTTATACCGTGGGTCGAGCAGTGTGTACACCCAGTAATCCATGTTGGCCAGAATGCGTCTAACGCGAGGGTCACAAGAAAGGCATCCTAACATGAAGTCAGCCATGTGTGCCAGGGTACCTGTACGCAACACATGGCTGTCCTCACTAGGAAGATCACTTTCAGGATTCTCCTCCTCCTCAGGCCATACACGCTGAAAGGATGACAGGCAAGCAGCATGGGTACCCTCAGCAGTGGGACCAGCTGTCTCTTCCCCCTGCTCCTCCTCAGGCTCCTCCCCCTCCACCTCCTCTTCCTCCTCCTCAATGATATAGACATGAGGGTGCTCTGACTATCCAGCGACATACTGTCTTCCCCCGCCTCCGTTTCCGAGCGCAAAGCGTCTGCCTTTATGCTTTGCAGGGAACTTCTCAAGAGGCATAGCAGAGGAATGGTGACGCTAATGATTGCAGCATCGCCGCTCACCATCTGGGTAGTCTCCTCAAAGTTTCCAAGGACCTGGCAGATGTCTGCCAACCAGGCCCACTCTTCTGTAAAGAATTGAGGAGGCTGACTCCCACTACGCCGCCCATGTTGGAGTTGATATTCCACTATAGCTCTACGCTGCTCATAGAGCCTGGCCAACATGTGGAGCGTAGAGTTCCACCGTGTGGGCACGTCGCACAGCAGTCGGTGCACTGGCAGATTAAACCAATGTTGCAGGGTCCGCAGGGTGGCAGCGTACGTGTTGGACTTGCGGAAATGTGCGCTGGCCCGACGCACCTTTCCGAGCAGGTCTGACAAGTGGGGGTAGCTTTTCAGAAACCGCTGAACCACCAAATTAAAGACGTGAGCCAGGCATGGCACGTGCGTGAGGCTGCCGAGCTGCAGAGCCGCCACCAGGTTACGGCCATTGTCACACACGACCATGCCCGGTTGGAGGCTCAGCGGCGAAAGCCAGCGGTCGGTCTGCTCTGTCAGACCCTGCAGCAGTTCATGGGCTGTGTGCCTCTTCTCTCCTAAGCTGAGTAGTTTCAGCACGGCTTGCTGACGCTTGCCCACCGCTGTGCTGCCACGCCGCGCGACACCGACTGCTGGCGACATGCTGCTGCTGACACATCTTGATTGCGAGACAGAGGTTGTGTAGGAGGAGGAGGAGGGTGGTTTAGTGGAGGAAGCATACACCACCGCAGATACCACCACCGAGCTGTGGCCCGCAATTCTGGCGGTGGGTAGGACGTGAGCGGTCCCAGGCTCTGACTCTGTCCCAGCCTCCACTAAATTCACCCAATGTGCCGTCAGGGAGATATAGTGGCCCTGCCCACCTGTGCTTGTCCACGTGTCCGTTGTTAAGTGGACCTTGGCAGTAACCGCGTTGGTGAGGGCGCGTACAATGTTGCGGGAGACGTGGTCGTGCAGGGCTGGGACGGCACATCGGGAAAAGTAGTGGCGACTGGGAACTGAGTAGCGCGGGGCCGCCGCCGCCATCATACTTTTGAAGGACTCCGTTTCCACAACCCTATACGGCAGCATCTCCAGGCTGATAAATTTGGCTACGTGCACGTTTAACACTTGAGCGTGCGGGTGCGTGGCGGCGTACTTGCGCTTGCGCTCAAACACTTGCGCTAGCGACGGCTGGACGGTGCGCTGAGAGACATTGGTGGATGGGGCCGAGGACAGTGGAGGTGAGGGTGTGGGTGCAGGCCAGGAGACGGTAGTGCCTGTGTCCTCAGAGCGGGGTTGGATCTCAGTGGCAGGTTGGGGCACAGGGGGAGAGGCAGCGGTGCAAACCGGAGGCGGTGAACGGCCTTCGTCCCACCTTGTGGGGTGCTTGGCCATCATATGTCTGCGCATGCTGGTGGTGGTGAGGCTGGTGGTGGTGGCTCCCCGGCTGATCTTGGCGCGACAAAGGTTGCACACCACTGTTCGTCGGTCGTCTGCACTCTCAGTGAAAAACTGCCAGACCTTTGAGCACCTAGCCCTCTGCGCGGTGGCATGGCGCGAGGGGGCGCTTTGGGAAACAGTTGGTGGATTATTCGGTCTGGCCCTGCCTCTACCCCTGGCCACCGCACTGCCTCTTGCAACCTGCCCTGCTGCTGCCCTTGCCTCCCCCTCTGAAGACCTGTCCTCAGTAGGTGTAGCAAACCAGGTGGGGTCAGTCACCTCATTGTCCAGCTGCTCTTCCTCAGAATCCTCGGTGCGCTCCTCCCTCGGACTTATTGCCCTTACTACTACCTCACTGATAGACAACTGTGTCTCATCGTCATCGGCCTCCTCACCCACTGAAAGGTCTTGAGACAGTTGCCGGAAGTCCCCAGCCTCATCCCCCGGACCCCGGGAACTTTGCAATGGTTGGGCATCAGTCACGATAAACTCCTCTGGTGGGAGAGGAACCACTGCTGCCCAATCTGAGCAGGGGCCCGAGAACAGTTCCTGGGAGTCTGCCCGCTCCTCAGAATGTCTCATTTTCATGGAGTGAGGAGGCTGGGAGGAAGGAGGAGCAGCAGCCAGAGGATTCTGAGTTGCAGCAGTGGATGGCGCAGAACTGTGGGTGGACGATAGGTTGCTGGAAGCACTTTCTGCCATCCACGACAGGACCTGCTCACACTGCTCATTTTCTAATAAAGGTCTACCGCGTGGACCCATTAAATGTGCTATGAATGTGGGGACGCCAGAAACGTGCCTCTCTCCTAAACCCGCAGCAATCGGCTGCGATACACCTGGATCAGGAGCTCGGCCTGTGCCCACACCCGGACTAGGGCCTCCGCGTCCTCGGCCGTGCCCACGTCCTCTAGGCCTACCCCTACCCCTCAGCATGCTGTATTACCAGGAATGCAGAAACACAACGCTGTAATTAAATGTGCCGCTTATTGGCCTGTGGTTGGAGGCTGAGTTCGCTTACGGAACGCCAGGAAATAATTTGGCGCAAGCCTGCTGTAACACTTAGCTGGCTGCGTATGATTTTGGAGAACTACTACCCCCAGCAGACACGGACCCAGAACACTGAGCACAGTGACATGCAGGCCAAATAGATTTTTTTCCAATATTTTTTTGAAAAGGACCCCACTGCGTATATTCAATCAATAATATATGTCTTCTGGCCCTGCCTACACAATTCTGTCCCTGATGTGTGTGTCACGGAACTGCAGTGTTGCACTGTTATTAACTGCAACAGACCGGTGATTTCAGAACCAGGAAATAATTTGGCGCAAGCCTGCTGTAACACTTAGCTGGCTGCGTATTTATTTGGAGAACTACTACCCCCAGCAGACACGGACCCAGAACACTGAGCACAGTGAGAGGCAGGCCAAATATATTTTTTTCCAATATTTTTTTGAAAAGGACCACTGCGTATATTCAATCTATAATATATGTCTTCTAGCCCTGCCTACACAATTCTGTCCCTGGAGTATTACTGCAGGGCGCAATGCTCTGCACGGCCGATATACCAAAAAAAAAAAAAGTGCAACACTGCTAAAAGCAGCCTCCGCAGTACTGCACACGGTTAGATGTGGCCCTAAGAAGGACAGTTGGGGTTCTTGAAGCCTACAATAACTCCTAACGCTATCCCTGCCTCCACACTTCAGTCCCTGGACTATTACTGCAGGGCGCAATGCTCTGCACGGCCGATATACCAAAAAAAAAAAAGTGCAACACTGCTAAAAGCAGCCTCCACACTACTGCACACGGTTAGATGTGGCCCTAAGAAGGACCGTTGGGGTTCTTGAAGCTTACACTAACTCCTAACACTCTCCCTACAGCAGCTCCAACACGATACCACTGTCCCTCAGCTATGTCACAACGCATCTGAGGTGAGCCGCGGGAGGGGCCGATTTTTATACTCGGGTGACACCTGATCTCCCCAGCCACTCACTGCAGGGGGGTGGTATAGGGCTTGAACGTCGCAGGGGGAAGTTGTAATGCCTTCCCTGTCTTTCAATTGGCCAGAAAAGCACGCTAACGTCTCAGACATGAAAGTGAAAGTAACCCGAACATCGCGTTGTACTCGTTACGAGTAACGAGCATCCCGAACACGCTAATACTCGAACGAGTATCAAGCTCGGACGAGTACGTTCGCTCATCTCTATTAGCGATGTTTTCCCTCATGCAACGTTGCATGAGCAAAAAAAGAAAACAAAAAATCGCAGCATGCTCTATCTTTCTGCAATGCGTGTTTTTTTTATCTCCTATGTTTCCCTATCGAGCCTCCTTTTTATCGCATTGCAAAAGCAACAAACGTGTTGTGATGCGATTTCAACATCAGAAAGTCGTATTGACTTTCACTAAAAAAATCACAGCAAAATCGCTCAATAAAAATCAAAGTGGCAGCAATGACTTTGCGAGAAAAGGCAACACTGATGCTCAAAAATCGCAGAAAAAAAGACGCAATTTTGCTGCAATGTTTCACCAATAGTCTTAAAGAATAGAGATGAGCGAGCGTACTCGCTAAGGCAAACTACTCAAGCGAGTAGTGCCTTATGCGAGTACCTGCCCGCTCGTCTCAAAGGATTCGGGTGCCGGCGGGGGAGAGCAGGGGGAGCGGGGGGTAGAGAGTAAGAGAGAGATCTCCCCCCCCTCCCCCCCCCCCCCCCCCCCCCGTTCCTCCCCGCTCTCCCCCGCTGCTTGCCGGTACCCAAATCTTTTGAGACGAACGGGCAGGTACTCGCATAAGGCACTACTCGCTCGAGTAGATTGCCTTAGCGAGTACGCTCGCTCATCTCTATTAAAGAACTTTCCTGGTATAAATAAGATTCAGAAAGAAGGTGTTTTTATTAGAAAGCTAAACACTAGAACAAGGGGCACAATCTGAGATTAGTTGGGGGAAAAGCAAAAGTAATATCAGGAAGAATTTATCTACTGAAAGAGTAGTAGATTCTTAAGCTAGTTTCTCACGGGCGATCGCGGCAAAATCACATCTTTTTCCTGTGATTTTTGAGCATCAGAGCTGCTTTTTCTCCCAAAATCATCACTGCCGCTCGTTTTTATGATTGATTTTGCTACGATTTGTTTAGTGAAACTCATCAGGGCTTTCTAATGTTAAAATCGATATTCAAACTTGCGTTGCGATGCGATAAAAAAAGAGGCTCCATAGGGAAATATGGGAGATAAAAAAAAATTCAATCACACATCGCTGTGTTAAATCACAAGATATATCATGCCGTGATTTTTTTTTTCCCCTCCACATCGCATGAGTAAAAACATTTCTAATGGGAAGAAAACCATTGAAAATCATTGGTTTCATAATCTGCTTTTTTACTGACTCTCACATCACGCGAAAATCGCTCAATTTTCTTGCTCGTGTGAAGCCAGCCTTAGAACAAACTTCCAGCAGATGTGGTACAACAATAAGCAAATTTAAGCATGCCTGGGATAACCTAAGGATCTAACCTAAGGAAATAATATAAAGCCAGACAGATGAACCATGTGGTATTTTTCCGCCATCAATTTCTGTTGCTATTGTGGCAGCTGATGCAGGCTATGTCATCCACTCTACGACCTGTGCTGTGGATAGGGTTGCCACCTTTGTCACGAAAAAATACCAGTCATGGTAAAAAGAGGCGTGTCTTGGGGCATAGCTTATCACAGCATTTTTTTCTCCTTTATCTCCTGTATCCCGTCTAGCGGCTGTGCGCATGCGCAGAATCCAGGCTAGCATGTTCTCGCGAGTGGTTGAAGTTTAGTGTGATTCACACTAAACGTCATCTACTCACGAGAACACGCTGCAGTCTATAGACGCTCGCATTACATACAATCTACACGCAGGCGCGCGTGACATCCCCAAGAGCAGCCCCAGCATTAATAGTGACATCCCGCTGAGCAGCTTCAGTGGTAATAGTGATATCTCACAGTGGCCCCCAGTAGTAATAGTGACACCCCCCACAGAGCGGCCCCAGCATTAATAGTGACATCCCACAGTGGCCCCCTGTGGTAATGGTGACATCCCACACAGGCTGGCCAAACACCAATACTCACCTACCGCCAGTGTTCCAGTGTGCTTGCGGGTCCCCGTCGCTCCTGCAGGCTGCCGTGATGTCCTCCGTGCCGGCCAAGGATTTCTTTCTGGAAGCTGGGCTTGAATTCCCCGCCTCCAGCAAAGATAATGCTCTGATTGGCTAGCCAGCACCAGCATCAGACAATAAAAGCCAGCGCTCGGTAAACTAATCACAGCAATTCAATGACATAATTAAATGGCTGTGATTGGTTAACCCTAGCGCCGGCCTCCATTTGGCTGATGCTAGCGCTGGCTAGCCAATCAGAGCATTATCTTTGCTGGAGGCGGAGAATTCAAGCCCTGCTTCCAGAAAGAATGCACAAATACAGGCCTTTATTACGGCCGGTAAAAAAAAAAAAAAAACGACACCGGCCTGACAGGCAAAATACCGGCCGGGTGGCAACCCTAGCTGTGGATGTTACGCATGGGCAGAACCACTTCTAACGAATGGCAGCATGCTTACCTTTCCTCTTGCAGAACGTGGAGCTATTGCTTCAGTGAGAGCCGCTTGAAATGCCAACTTGGACCATCATTTACCAGCTCCACCACTGCCAAACACATCTATTATGCTTTGCTTTCATCATGTTTTTCTTTTTTTTAATTTTTAGGTTTTTTTTGTTCTAAGTTTTTAGCTAACTTTGTAGTTTGCAAAAAAAAACACAGGCAGCTGTGGAAGGCCTGCAAATAATTTGTAGCGGCAGGACTCATGACTTCAAACAATAGCTGAGGCTGCTAATGTGCACTATGCCTTTTGCTGTTTTCCTGTTTGCATTTCTTCTTGTTTTATAGTCACAAAAAAATGAAGCAACTAACTAGGCTGCAGTCCCTGGGTGGTACGATATGTCACAACAGAAGGCCATAGATTATATACTGCGAACTGTTCCTGTTTTGCGCAGGGTAATGGAACTCCCCTCATCCCACAGGTTGCTGCATAAAGATCGCAAATAACTTGTCCAGACACTTGCCCTATGTTTTTTGCTGTTTTCCTGTTTAGGTTTCTTTTTGTTTTCTTATCCTCAAAAAAACACCAGCACTTGCTGCAATCCTAGGATGGCACAATAAGCAAGAACAGAAGGCCAGAGAGTATAGCTTGTATACAGTGAACTGTTCCTGTTTTGTGCAGTTGCATAAGGTCTGCAGTTTTTTTGTAGTTGCCATACTCACAACTTTGAGCAAAATCTGAGGCCAAAAACAGCGAACCCCAATATTCCTCAAGCCAAGCGTAGTTTGTGTGTATTACTGCTATATATAGTGGCAGCAGAGGAAATATACGCTCTGCATAATATCTCTCCCTATAAGAACATATTATGTTTTATATAGGCATATAAATGTGATGCAGTTTCTTTCTCTGGTCCCTCTAATACAACCCTATTTAACTTCTCTAATGGTTTACAAGAGTTCACACCCAGGTGCAATATATCTCCCCAACAGACCACATTTTATATAGCCATATAAACATGATGCAGCTTCTGTGTTCTGTGCTCAGCTGTAAACTGGCAGCTGATTACACTGAGTTTGTGTTATATATGGCTAGGTCATGTGATGCATGTGCCCAATGAAAGTGCTGACCATATGCAAGATAGACCCATTTGGTGACATCAGCATGGCACCCTGGCAACTGATTGGTTGCACTTTGACTTCCTTAGCAAGCATTTTGGGAAATTCAATTTATTTGTGACTTTTGGAAAAAACAAAGTAGGACTTACCCAATCCAATTTGGCAAAACTTGGCGCGATATTATTACTTGGCTGATTATGACAAGCAACACGAAAAACCACTCTTTGCTAATGTAGTTGCATCACAATTAGCACATTCACACATGATCATTAGGTAGGCCATGATTGCATCCATCTCTGCTGGCTTTGATCCACAATCTGCATTAACTTTATGACACTAATGACTGTTCTTAACCCCCTTATACAGAGCTGCCAGGCTCACAATAAGGGCTTAGTCAGATGGGCGTTTTTAGCCGCGATTTGCGCATGCGCATGCGTCCGGCGATTTTTTAAAACCATTGCTTTGCAATGGTATCGGACACATGAGCGCTTTTTATGCGCTCGTCCGATAAATTATAGAACAAAAAATCGCAGATCGCACCTATCTGCGATCTGCGATTCCTGTTCTCTTCTGTATATGCGCTCAATGGGGCCGGCGGCAGCAGCGCCGACCCCATTGAGAACATATAGAAGACAAATCATTCTTCTCTGCCACAGCTGTAACAGCTGTGGCAGAGAAGAACGATGTTTGCCCATTGAATTCAATGGAGCGGCAATACAGCCGCTCCATTGAAAGCAATGGGCTGCCGGCGTGCGCGGGGTGAATTGTCGGGAAGGGGTTAAATATATAAGCCCTTCCCGGCAATTCATCCTAAAATGTGTTAAAATAAAAAAAATTGTATACTCACCTTTCCGCTGCAGCCGGAGTCCAGCCGCGGCCGCTGTCAGTTCTCCTGAACTGCTTCTCGGCACTATTCAGCCGGCGGGGCTTTAAAATCCCCGCCTGCTGAATGATCTGCCTCTGATTGGTCACAGCCCTGACCAATCAGAGGCTGAAAACACTCACACACCCATTCATGAATTCATGAATGGGTGAGTGACTGCTGCCTTAGGGGCAGGTCTGACTCACATCCATTCATGAATTCATGGATGGGTGTGAGTGAGGCATGCCTCTGATTGGCTCAGCGCTGAGCCAATCAGGGGGCAGGTCTGACTCACACCCCCTTCACACCCACTGCAGGACGGCCGCGCGGAGCTTCGGCTGCCGGCAGAAGGTGAGTATACAATTTTTTTTTTATTTTAACACATTTTAGGATGAATTGCAGGTAAGGGCTTATATATTTAAGCCCTTACCGACAATTCATCCCGGGCTCGCCCGCAGCGCATTGCTTTCAATGGAGACGGCTGTATTGCCGTCTCCATTGAATGCACTGCGCTGGACAGCTCCGGACCGTTTCTAATGAAACGCGGCTAGGAGCAGATTTTCGGGCGATTTGCGGGCGACTTGCGCGCACCGGTCACGCGATTTGCGGATGCGCATCCGTCATGCGATCCGCAAATCGCGCGAAAAAACGCCCGTCTGACTGAGCCCTAAAACATAAACCTATAACAGCCATATAAGGCAAGGCTCACATCTGTTTTCAGAGACTGTATTAGGATTCTCCAGCACAGACAATCATGAAATTCCGGACCAAATAACGCAGCATGCTGTGCTATTTCATCTGAGAAAATTTCTCCCAGCTTGCCAGAAACTGACTAGGCCCCATTATAGTCAATGGTGTCTGATTAGTTGGTGTCTGATTTATTCTGGCACTTTCAGGTTTTTGTGTATTTTGGCTTTGAGTACAGAAACCAAACAATGGAAACCAGTGACAGCAATGTGAGCCTAGCCTAAGATATCATTAGAAAAACATTGCATTACTGTAATATTGCCCTACCTTACACATTACCTCCTTAGCTGAACAATTTTTAAAATTTATTTATATTTTTTAATACAGGATAACCGGTTGGCGCAGATGCCCAATACGTCGGCCCAGCGATAATCATTCCCGTGCTTTTACACAGGAACAATAATCGCTAGTTAATGGAGGCGGAGTGGTGTCATTCTTGCCTGTCTGTCTCAATTCACAGTAAACAGGTAGTTGTTCATAGATGAATCAGGGAAGGGACTTGTTATCTGTATAGTGCCAACTTATTCCACAGCGCTTTCAGGTAATTTGTTTATTATGCCTCAGCAAGCTTGGTACTCATTTTACCGACCTCGGAAGGATGAAAGGCTGAGTCAACCTTGAGCCAGCTATCTGAACCATGCGGGGATTGAACGTGCAACTTTCAGGTCGTGAGAGCTTAGGACTGCATTTTGCTGCCTTAACACTCTGCCTGTTTACATGTGCTGATCAGTCGTTGAGTTTTCTCCATCCATAAAGTGTACAACAAGCGAGAAGCAAATTAATTCTCAATCATAGTTCAAGCATTTACACTGAACTATTGCTCTAATTCCCACTGGATCTGGTAATCTGAACGATTTATCAGCCTGTGTAAAAGGGCCCTAAATAGGCACTTACATGCGGCATGTATAACATGTCTTAGGTATTTGCAGCTTTCTACTGGTTTTCAATGAATTATGCAACTATACATAATAAGGTTACACCAAATTTTAAAATTGAACTGCTTGTATTTTACATCTCATTAAAGCTACCAACCTTTTTGCTTTTTCTCTACATCATCAGAATCTGTCTTTTTTGGTTCCTTCTTTTTTGGCTTTTTGGAGGTCTTCTCATCCTCTGAATTCTTTTCTGATCCTAAATAGAATTTTTAAAGCTGTAAATGACCACACATATTACATTAATGTATTAGAGAGGTGCTCAAAATGCGTGGGATTTTTTTAAAGTTTCTAATTTCACCATTAAAAACATCTGTGTTTTTAATTACAGTGATACCTTGGCTTGCGAGTGCCTCAGCTTGCGAGCTTTTTGATTTGTGAGCAGGCTCTCTCCCAAATTTTTGCACTGATTTAAGAGCAAAAACTTGGGTTACGAGCCTGCTTTGCATTCCACGCGGGAAGTCCCTTTATCACTGAACACTGTGACAGCACTGGCACAGTGTTCAGTGACAAGGGGACTCCCTGCAGGGAGTAAAGAATCCCTTGCCCCAGCTGTCACAGCTGTGACAGCTATGGCAGACGATCACAAAGCTCTCCCATTGAAAGCAGCCCCATTGAAAAGCAATTGGATGCGGGCACCCCCGCAGTGATTTTTGGGGAAGGACTTTAAATATAAGACCTTCCCAGGAAATCACTGCAGGGTTGTCGGTAGCCCATTGGACTCAATGGGGCCTCCGGCAGCAGTGGCAGCTCCATTTAAAGGAATGGCAGGACGGATTAATGCCATTTCCATTCATTTCAATGGGGAAACTGGTTTTGACATACGAGTGTTTCGGGTTAAGAGCTTCATCACGGAACAAATTAAATTCTTTACCCAAGGCACCACTGTATTTTATTAAATAGTGTAGGGGGTTGGCATATCTTCATCATTTGTAATTACTGAACCAGAGGCGTAGTTAGAATTTCCTTCACCTAGAAAGAGGGCAAAGAGTCAGTTTGGGGCAGCTTCCAAGTGTTTACTTCTGGGTGCCGGGTGTCAGCGATTATGTCACCAAAGCCATGTGACTGCTGCAGTCAATCACCAGCTTCTTTCAGCCAGTGATAATCTGCAATGGTGACATGACCTGATGTCAGTGACATCAATGCCCTGCACTCAGAAGTGAAGTCCAGCAGGGACCAGGTGGCAGTGAAATGGCAGCGGTGGAAGAGCAGGAAAGTGTGTATATCTTTATTTTAATACAGCATATTTAAAAAAAACATTTTCTCAGTTAACCTTTACTGACCAGACATAAGTCATTTTACAGCAGTTATTAACGTCTTAAGGGCGCCCACCCACTGGCGTTTGCGATTTTCGTGCGTGAAAAACGCAGCATTTTCGCGGCGTTTTTCCTGCGTTTTCGCGGCTTTTCCATTAATTTCCATTGACTTTCATGGGTGCATTAGGAGAAAAATAAGGACACATATGCAATTGACAGTTCCTATGTTAAAAAACGCAACGCAACGCAAAAAAAAAACGCCAGTGGACAGGAGTACATTCAATTCTAATTGCTCTTGAGAAAAAACGCAAAACGCAAAGAAAAAAAAATCGCCAGTGGGTGGGCGCCCTAAGGACGCAACCCTTTTTCTAAATTCAATTCCATTTTCTTTTTTCCTCCCCTCTTTTGAAAAATCAATTTAGACATCTTTGGGTGACTACCCACTACAGTTTTTTTTCACTACGAAATTCACAGCGTTTTTTTTCTGCAGGGGGCTATGGGACTTGTAATGTTAAAATCGCGATCGCACAAAATTGCAATTTACCGCAAAATTGCGATTTTGCACAATCGGGATTTTAACATTACAAGTCCCATAGACCCCTGCAGAAAAAAAAAAAACGCTGCGAATTTCACAGTGAAAAAAAACTATAGTGGGGAGTCAACCTTAGGGTGCATTCAGATGACCGTATATCGGCTGGGTTTTCACCCCCTCTCCGCCCCTCTGCACTATTTGCAATAAGAGGAGGCAGAACGGGGGTGGGGCTAAGTTCCCCCGTCCTGCCTCTCCTCATTGAAAATAGTGCAGGAGGGTGGAGAAGAGGCAGAGAGGGAGCAGGAGCTCTTCCAGCCTCCTCCCCCCGCAGAGAAAGACGCCGTATATCGGCTGGGCGTGAAAACCCAGCCGATATACGGTCGTCTTAATGCACCCTTAGGGCGCCCACCCACTGGCGATTTTTTTTTCTTTGCGTTTTGTGTTTTTTCTCAAGAGCAATTAGAATTGAATGTACTCCTGTCCACTGGCGTTTTTTTTTTGCGTTGCGTTGCGTTTTTTAACATAGGAACTGTCAGTTGCATATGTGTCCTTATTTTTCTCCTAATGCACCCATGAAAGTCAATGGAAATTAATGAAAAAGCCGCAAAAACGCCGCGAAAACGCTGCGTTTTTCACGCACGAAAATCGCAAACGCCAGTGGGTGGGCGCCCTTAGGGTGCATTCCCACGAAGGTATATCGGCTGGGTTTTCACACCGAGCCAATATACGTCGTCCTCATCTGCAGGGGGGGGGGAGGATGGAAGAGCCAGGAGCAGGAACTGAGCTCCCACCCCCTCTCTGCCTCCTCTCCGCCCCTCTGCACTATTTGCAATAGGGAGAGGCGGACTGGGGGCGGGGCTAATTAACAAAACTTAGCCCCGCCCCCGTCCCGCCTCCTTTCATTGCAAATAGTGCAGAGGGGCGGAGAGGAGGCAGAGAGGGGGGCGGGAGCTCAGTTCCTGCTCCTGGCTCTTCCATCCCCCCCCCCCCGCCTGCAGATGAGGACGACATATATCGGCTCGGCGTGAAAACCGAGCCGATATACGTTCGTGGGAATGCAGCCTTCGGGTGTGTTTTGTTTCTACGGCATTCACTACAACAGAAATGATGTGACAACTTTATTTTATAGGTCAGTACGATTACTACAATACCAAATTTATGTAGTTTTTTTTTGTGTACTATTATTTTTTTCCAAAATTATGTAATTCTTTTAATTTATTTCCTGCCAATACCTTTTTATTTTTCTCTCAACATAGTTGTGTGAGGGCTCATTTCTGCAGGATGTCCTGTAGTTTCTCTTGGTACTATTTTGGAGTACATAAAACTTTTTGCTCGTTTTTTATTACATTTTTTCTTGGAGACAGGGTGAACAAAAAAACCCACAATTCTGGCGTTATTAATTTTTAATTCTGACGTTCACTATGCGGGTTAAATAATGCATTACTTTGATAGATCAGACTTTTACAGATACAGCGATACCAAATATGTATTTTTGTTTTATTTAGATTCATTTATTATAAATTTGGCAAAAGGGTTTTTTTTTGTTTTTTTTAAACTTTAATTACCTTTTATTTTTTAAATATTTAATAAAACTTTTATACTATTTTATACTTATAGGGAACAAGAGCTAGCGATGCTTTGATCGCTCCTGCAGTAGGATCCAATGCCATAGTATTACATTATACCGTGATCTGACAGGCAATCTTTCAGAAGGCCCCTGGCTGCAATGGCAACCACACAGCCATTCGTGATCTCATCGCGTGTGGGACCCGTGAACATCAATCGTGGCATTTAAATATCACTGCCAGAATTGACGGCTGCATTTAAATGGTTAACTGCTCCGATCAACGCAGCTTATTGGAGCTGTTGCAGGCGCATGTACGATACAGTTGGCACCCACATTGTATGGAGCCGGATCGACCCATTTTTCCCTTTTAAACATACCCCAAACCTGCTGAACATAACTGTATGTACTGTAGCGTTAAGGGGTTGAGGATAAAAACATGGCACTCTTGTCTAAGCCAGTTCGGAATTCCTGTGCTGGAAAGAGCCCTGGCTCAGCTGCCAGTTACTGATAGCTGGGCCAGGTGAGGTGAAGTCTCACATCCCAACCGTTTAATCCCTTTAATATGCCGCTATAAATAGCCATCGTGCCATGTAAGCGATTGGCATGTCCATTCATAAAACTATGATAAGCATTCACTATGCTGTGGCAATCTGTCCCAGGGATCCATGTGAATCACCAAAAATGGTATTCAGAAGGAAACCCCAACTAAAATGTAAACTTTAAGGAGTTCTTTCTGGAGGACAGAATAGTGTACTCGACTATGCTATTCTTTCTTTTAGAAATAACTGAAAAAGAATGGAGACCATGTCAAATTGAGGTGCCATTTGGATACCGTTTGACTAATTAAAATCTTTAGTTCCATTCAGCCTCTGTCTGACTGCTGCTTTCGGTGATTCAGATGGAACCCCATAATGGAATGGCTGGGTGCACAGTAAAATACAGTGTGATCTCAGCCATATTTGGGGCGCATTTAGACTCTGTGCCTAGGGCAGCACCACCTGTAAATACAACCGTGCCCATGGCATATGCCCTGCCCACCCCCCCTTCTACAGATACGACCATGATTGAATTAAAACATCCATACTAATATTATAAATGCAAAAGTAACTCAGTCTGTCTGTCTGTTATCTTTCACGGATAAAGGCTATGCTTTATCAGGAAATTTATAGAGTTCTCTAGGGAGCGTGACAAGACAGATTTATTTGGTGATGTACAGGCCCACCTCCACTCCGCCAACGCCATACCGTGCGGCAAGGCAGAGGGAAAGGGGGTGCAATTCATAAGCTATGCATACACAAACAGGCAGACACGTGAGGGCAGACCTCCTTGGCACATATATGTGATTATTAAGTTAGCAGGGATACACAGCGTTGCCCGGGATTAAAACATGAACCAACATTAACATGGATTGAGATTTTAAAGAAAATCTGTGTCGCCCATAGCAACCAATCACAGAGCTGCTTTTATTTTACCTCAGCTGTGTAAGAAATGAAAACTGAGCTCTAGCAACCAATCACAATGCAGCTTTCATTTTACCTCAGCAGTATAACAAATGAAAGCTGGGCTGTATGACACAAAGAGACATATTTTGCCTTATTCTAAGAAAATCGGTGTTGCCTACAGCAACCAATCACAGCTCAGCTTTAATTTCACCCCAGCAGTATAAGAAACACCAACCAATCACACTGCAGCTTTTATTTTACCTCAGCTGTGTAAGAAATGGTTTAATTTTGATAATCGTATTTCCTATCCATGTTTTGGTTTTCTCTTAATATGCCAGGCAAGCGCAAGTCAGATCTAGTGCATAGCTCTAACAGAACTCCAGCTGTGAAAATTAGTAGAACCCAAGAATCTGATGATCATGCGTTAGATTATGAGCGTGACGCGTCTCTTACAACTAAAGAGACATTGGGGCAATCTCAGGTCCACCGAACCCTAGATGCTGACCGTCACACGTCTCTCAGAGCTAGAGATACATTGGAGCAATATCAGCTCCGCAAAGCTTTAGATGCTGACCGTGCTGACATGGCAGTAAGACCAGCTGCACACGACCGGGTCAGATTCCGCATGTGGGAGCCCGCAGCAGAATCCAACCCCGTGCCCAGCCAGTATCCACAAGTACTTGACCTTATTCTTCTTTTCGTGTACTGCGGATGGTCCGCACGGCTCGCCGACGGACATACGCAGTACAGTTTTTTGTTTTTTTTTAAATCTCTGCTTTACCCATGTTTTCGCTAGGCAATGATGTGGGTACCTGCAGCCTTTCCACAATGTTATTGCAGAAGGGCCGCAGGTTGGACGGCTTCCATTGACTTTAATGAAAGTAGTCTGTGCGGAATCCGCACTGAAATGAGCCCTGTCAACAGAAAAATTAAAATGTTATGGCTGTCAGAAGATGGCGACAGAAAATAATTGAACAAAACTAAATATTTTTGAAAAAAAATAAAAGTAGTACAAGAAAAAACTATATAAATTTGGTATTGCAGTAATCATACTGACCCATAGAATAAAGTTATCATGTCATTTTTGTTGCAGTGTGTAGAAACAAGACGCACCCAAAGATGGTGGAATTTCTTTTTTTTCCCATTGCACTCCACTTTTTAAAAGTTTCTCAGTACACTATATGGTAAATTAAAAAGTACCATTGAAAAATAAAACTTGTCCCACAAAAAACAAGCCCTCAGACATCTACATCGATGGATAAATAAAATAGTTATGATTTTTTTTTTAAAGGGAGGGAGGAAAAATGCATTACATGGTAAATCCCCAAAAAATCGTTGCGTCCTTATGGCCAAAATAGGCAATGTCCTTAAGGGATTAACCCTCCCCCATTGCCCCGAAAGAAAAAAATAAGTCGGGGCCCCTACCAATCAACTACTGATGTCTTTTCCTAAGGATAGGTCATCAATAGTGTTGTCCTGGAAAACCTCTTTAACCCCTTCCCGCTCCAGGACGTACCGGTACGTCCTGGGAGCCTGGTACTTCCCGCAACAGGACGTACCGGTACGTCCTGGGGATAGCGCGAGATCACATAAGATCCCGCGCTATCCCGCAGGGGGACCCAGCTGTCAGTCACAGCCGGCGTCCCGCTGCAACAGCGGGGGGCATCGGAGATGCGCCCCCCCGCTGTTAACCCCTTCAGGAAAGAGTTCACAGAGGGATCGTGAGAGCCCGGCCTGTCACACTGGCGTCCTGTATTGCCTATGCCTATGATCGCTGTATAAGCGATAAGGCATGGCAGAGCAGTAGCTCTGCCATGCCTTATGACAGCGATCATAGGCACAGTGCTGCACGTCCCTCAGAGGGACTCAAATAGTGTAAAAAAAAAGAAAAGAAAAGTGTAAAAAAAAGAAAAATGTAAAAAAAAATGTTAAAAACCACCTTTATTATGCTTTTTCTAATATTAGCATAAAAAAGGGAAAAAAAATTAAAACCCCACATATTGGGTATTGACGCATCCATAACGACGTGTACAAAAAGTTGAACACACTTTTTATTTTGTACAACAAAAAACGTAAAAAAAACCGCTAAAAAACAAAGGCAAAATGCAAATTTTTAGGATTTTGCCTCACAAAAAATGCAATAAAAGTGATCAAAAAAGCTGTACATTCCTCAAAATGGTACCAATAAAGACTACAGCTCGTTTCGCAAAAAATAAGCCCTCATAGAGCTCCGTACATAGAAAAATAAAAAAGTTACAGGACTTTGAATGCAGCTATAGAAAAAAAAAGATTTCCAAAAAAAAGGGGGTTTTATTGCAAAAAAGTGTAAAAACCTAAAAAAAATATAACAATTTTGGTATCGTTGTTACCATACCGACCCGCAGAAAAAATTTAGTGTGTCATTTATGCTGCATGATTAACGCTGTAAAACAAAGAAAAAGAAATCTATGGCAGAATTGATGCGTTTTCTCTCCCTGTTATCATAAAAAAATTTAAAAAAATTTTACGATATTGTCTATGTACCCAAAAGTGGCACCGATAAAAACTACAGATCGCCACGCAAAAAACAAGCCCTTATACGGCCGCATCGACGGAAAAATAAAAAAGTTATGGCTTTTGAAAAATGGAGATGGAAAAATACAAAAAAAATCGCTTGGTCCTCAACGCCAAAATAGGCTGTGTCATTAAGGGGTTAAACTCCAGTAGTGGCTCGGGCTCGTAATTGCATGCCCAGCTCCCATTGAAATCAATGGGGTGCTAAATTGATAATGGTCTGTTGTTCTCACCAAGTCTGTGACACCAAAGAGAGCTGAGAAAACTGAAAGCCTCAGCTGCACAGGAAAATGCAGGTTGTATGTGGTATGCAACAATGTGGCAATGGACTGAATCTGGCTGGCTGACTCATTTTATGTAAAGGGTTTCTATTGGCCTTTGGCCAGGCAGCCCTGGGACTACTATGGGGGTCATTATTACTACTGGGGCCACTATGGGGCTCTGTTACTGCTGCGGCCATTATGGGGGTAACTATTAGGTCTCCTTCACATGGGCGACAAAGTCGCGCTGCTACGATGCTACAAATCGCATGTATGAGAAGCCCATGGTTTCCTATGGGCTCCTTCACACATGCGATGTTTTGTAGCATGCTACAAAACGACACACAAACCTCGCAGGTCCGGCGATATGCCTGCGACACGCGAGGTTTTGTAGCCCATGTTTCACTATGGAGCCTTCCACTCTGTTGCATCGCATCGCACGAAAACGCGGTTTGCATGCGATGCAACTTTGACAGTAGCAGATGCTACAAAGTCACGTGATTTTGTAGCGTCACATGCGACTTTGTAGCGCTACAAAATCGCGGTATTGCTGCGAGAAAATCGCAGCGATAGCGTACGGTGCAGCAATGCGATATCACTGCGATTTTCTCGCAGCGATGCGGTATCGCCCATGTGAAGGAGGCCTTAGGGCTCATTCACAAGGGTGTAAACACATTTCAGTTGTAAAAATATGCTGCATATTTTTGCCTGTGCATTACCTTCAATGGCCTATTGCGGTGCGTAATATGCACCAAAATAGGACATGCCACATATTTTTTCACACAATTGCACATACCATTAAAAAGTACACTCATGTGAACGAACTCACTGAAATCAATGGGTTCTATTCACTGCATATCATGCACAAGTCCTTACTATACAATTGGAATTTGGCCCTTTGAAGGCAACCATAAGGGCGGTTTCACACGGACTTGTTTGTGTGCACAATACGCAGAGAATAGAACTAATTAATTTCAATGGGTTCATTCTCATTTTTGTTTTTATGTGCGCATACTGCACACATAAAAAAAACCACAGCATGCTCTATTTTAGTGCCCCAGAATGCAACCAAAACCCACGTAATGGCGCGATTCACTGCACAATTTCACGGACAAAAAAATACATCTGTAACTAATTAGGCTTCATAGCCTTTTAAATCATGTTACAGGGTATCCTGCACCCATGTGAAATGTCCCTGTCAGCGCAAGAAGTACAGTAAAATGCAGAAAAGCACAATGTTCACGGCACAAATATAATGAGTAAACACATGCCCGTGTGAATCCACCCTAAGCTTCTGTGGCCCTTGTTGAAAATTAGTTTGACACCCCAGTGCTATACCTTTCCAGTTGGAGAAGATCTGTTTTAAACTGAATGGTGTACATTTGTTAACTCCTGTGGCTGGTGGACAATTTTGTAACATTCAAGTATTGTTGCGCCTCCTAAGATTCTTCAGTTTACAATAAAGTTAATTATTCAGCAACCTGTTGTATTTGTGCAGTGTATTAAGCGGATAATACACAGTGAATAGAACCCATTCATTGCAATGGGTTTATTCACATGTGCATATTTTTTCACGCGATCTTCCATTGCATGAAAAAAAAAGCAGCATGCCCTATTTTGGTGCGTATTAAGCCCTAAAATACACCATTGAAGTGAATGGGCCAGTGCAAAATACACATTGAGGCCTTAGTCAGACGGGCATTTTTTTTGCACGATTTGCGCATGCGCATGCGTCCGGCGATTTTTAAAAACCATTGCTTTGCAATGGTATCGGACACATGAGCGCTTTTTATGCGCTCGTCCGATAAATTATAGAACAGAAATCGCAGATCGCACCTATCTGCGATCTACGATTCCTGTTCTCTTCTCTATATGCGCTCAATGGGGCCGGCGGCAGCAGCACCGACCCCATTGAGAACATATAGAAGACAAATCATTCTTCTCTGCCACAGCTGTTACAGCTGTGGCAGAGAAGAACGATGTTTGCCCATTGAATTCAATAGAGCCGGCAATACAGCCGGCTCCATTGAAAGCAATGGGCTGCTGGCGAGCGCAGGATAAATTGTCGGGAAGGGCTTAAATATATAAGCCCTTCCCTGCAATTCATCCAGAAATGTGTTAAAAAAAAATATATATATATATATATATACTCACCTTGTCCCGGCAGACGGAGTTCAGAGCGGCCGGCCTGCAGTGGGTGTGAAGGGGGTGTGAGTCAGACTTGCCCCTGATTGGCTCAGCGCTGAGCCAATCAGAGGCAAGTCTGACTCACACCCCCTTCACACCTATTGCAGGCTGGCCGCTCTGAACTCCGTCTGCCGGGACAAGGTGAGTATATATATTTTTTTTTATTTTTACACATTTCTGGATGAATTGCAGGGAAGGGCTTATATATTTAAGCCCTTCCCGACAATTCATCCCGCGCTCGCCCGCAGCGCATTGCTTTCAATGGAGCCGGCTGTATTGCTGGCTCCATTGAATTCAATGCGCTGGACAGCTCCGGCCCGTTTCTAATGAAACGTGGCTAGGAGCAGATTTTTCGGGCGATTTTTTGGCCCCGGTCACGCGATTTGCAGATGCGCATCCGTCATGCGATCCGCAAATCGCGCGAAAAAATGCCCGTGTGACTAAGGCCTGAATAGGCAGGAAACCACCTATTTCACGAGCCCTCATTTTGGGGAAACCCCCGTTCCAGTACTTCAGTCTGGCTGATTCTTATGCAGAACACAATTTCTCCTCACCAGGTTTCTGTTTAGATGCTTTAGTAGCACTGAAGTGTGACAATCCTGTCTCCGTCTTTGCTTCAGTGGACTCCTTGGATTTTTTTTTCACCCCCTTTTCCTCGCTATTTTCTCCTTTCTTCTTTTTCACTTTTTTAGTAACTGTGAAATGATAAAAATAAGTAGAAACAAAATAAAAGCTTTCCTTTTCTTTTTATCGAGTGTGACTCTAAGGCTGCCTGTCTACGGGTGTTTTTGGATTGCGTTTCCCGCGGCGATAATCCGGCCGCGGGTAAATACAATGCACGCTTTCCATAGCGTAGCTATAGAACGCGCAGCCACCTGTCCGCATGCGGAGAATCATAGCGATTCTCCGCTCGCAGCCGGCAAATCGCAGTGTGCTGCGAATTGCCGCGATTCTCCAAGGTCAGCCTATCTATCAGATAGGCTGACCGCGGAGATCTGTCTGCAGGCTCCTGCTCCCGGGCGGCGGCTCCCGTGGACAGGCAGCCTAAGGGTGCTTTTATGTTTCAAATGTATTTATCGAATTTTGAATATAAAATTTGGTTCACACCCACTTACGTTTTTTTTTCTCTTGTGCTGCGAGAGCAAGTGGAAATACTCGCCTCGCAGCACAGGAAAAATGCGGTGACAGCTGTGGCAAAAGTCCACGATATTCTCCCTATGTTTTCAATGGGGCTAGCGCTGCTGCCACTGGCCCAATTGAAAACACTGGCAATATCACTTCGTTTTTCTTGCGCTGCGCTGCTGGATGTGAGCCCTTAAAGACTACATCCGGGGGGGATATACATAGAGATATATTGGAAGACATTTGTATAATCAGCTGTAAACATTGAAAAGAACATAACAAACAACATAAAAGGTCATGTTGTAGAGAGCTTTATGTATCATTAGATCTATGGGATTTCAAAGAGGTTAGTTGCTGAGGTATGGTTCTGGATCAATGTGATAGGTCTTTGTGGCAGATGAGGAACCCTGGAGTAGTTTGTTAATTTTTGCTATGGACATATAGGCTGGGTTCACACAGGGTGTAATTCCGCAGCAGGACCGTACGAAAATGCAGCGAGATTTCTGCATCAGAAATGCAGCTTCAAAACTCGCACAGTTCGGCGTGGGTTTTGAAGCTGCTTCGCCGCCTGCATTCCGCTGCGGCCATCTCTCCCCATAGAAAAGAGAGAGGCCGCAGCGGAGACGGCGATAAACATCACATGCTGCAACTTTGAATTCCACGTGGCATGTCAGTTTCACTGCAGCTTGGCTGCAACGGCTTCTGCTTTTGCAAATCTTGCCTACTTTGCTGCTTTATAGCAGGATAAAAAAAATCATCGGTGGAATGTCTGCACGGAAATTCCGCGGCAATTCCGCACCGTGTGAACCCAGCCATAGGATTTTAATGTTGGATATGGTAATGTAGATTTGGTACATTAACATAGGATAACCATGGATCCCAGATTTTTTCAAACTAGATCACCCTATCGAGACGTATGGCTGTCAATTTCTCATAGAGGAGTATCCTATTGAGAAGTTGAATGAGCGGATCAAAAGGAAGATGTTTTTTTTCTACTGAAGTGCTATATGAATACGGGCAGCCATGACAATATATTGTAAAAGTTTGAAAGGAGCATTATGCATACCCCTTGGTTTAATACCTAGTAACAGAATAAGAGGGTTTAGTTCTGGGTAGCACTGGCGTAACTATAGGGGATGCAGACATTGCGATTGCACCCGGGCCCAGGAGCCCAAGGGGGCCCATAAGACCTCTCTTCTCCATGTAGGGAGCCCAGTACTATGAATAAAGCATTACAGTTGGGGGTACTGTTACAGGTTTTGCCACGACAATATATTGTAAAAGTTTGAAAGGAGCATTATGCATACCCCTTGGTTTATTACCTAGTAACAGAATAAGAGGGTTTAGTTCTGGGTAGCACTGGCGTAACTATAGGGGATGCAGACATTGCGATTGCACCCGGGCCCAGGAGCCCAAGGGGGCCCATAAGACCTCTCTTCTCCATGTAGGGAGCCCAGTACTATGAATAAAGCATTACAGTTGGGGGTACTGTTACAGGTTTTGCATTGGGGCCCAGGACCATCAAGTTACTCCTCTGTGGGGAGGTGTCCACTACCAAGGCACAAAGGGTGCTTTTAGACGATTATCATTTAAAAAATTGTTCAAACAAGCGACACTGAATGATAATCATCCTTTAGTCGTTGGTGTGCGTTTAGACTGAATGATAATCTTCGCTTTTCACTTGTCATTAATTTTATGCAGGCATAAAAATCATCATTGGCTTCTTCACTTATCGTTCGGTTGAAACACTTGTTCAGTTTTTCACATTCACTTATACAGCGAATGTTAAAGTCTGAATGATCTCTCGTTTGACTGAGCCAACAATATATCTGCCAGCATAAAGAGGCTAGACAAGTGAACAAGCTAACTCGGCTTGTCTATAAGCGCCCTAATTTGTGTTCGTTATTATCAGCATTTCTTTTTCCTTCCCTCTTCTTCAAGAACCATCAATAATAGTCTGCATGCTTTTTCTAATAAACTTATTATGGCAAATATTGAAAAATTCAGCCCACAGCCTAGAACAATAGCTTACTTCTTTCACATTAAATTAACAATACTAATTTTGTTATGGTAGATATGGGAATTAGCAGTAGTAAGAACATAGTAACACAATATGTTAAGCTGAAAAAGGACATATATCCATCAAGTACTGCCTATTGTTGCAGTGTGCCATCTGTAACAGGTACTGGAACCAAGAAAGAGTCTCTACATAAGCCTGGTCCACGCTGTCACGTCTTGGAGAGCAGCTGCCTGCCCACTACCTGTCACTGCAGCAAATCCTTTTGGTCTCATCTGTCAGAAATCTCTTTAGGTTTCCTGTCGCTGTAAAAGATCCCTTTGGTGTCATCTGTTGGGAATTCCTAATTAGGCCGTCCTCTTCATTCTACTGGAACATCTCCTATGTTGAATGGACTGAGTGGTCCACAGGGAGGTGTGTCTGCTGGCTGGCAGTCATAGTGCAGTATATTTAACCTGGTCTAGCCCATAAATGTGTATCATTTTGCTTTCTACTTGTTGGTGTAAGGATGAATCCAGCATGGAACTTAGAATATTACAGGTGTGAGTCTAGCCTCTATGTTGAGTCAGATGTGTGTAGCCTGACTGTTGGTGCTTGAGTCTAGACTCTGTATTTGCCTGGATCCAGACATGAAACCTGTGTTTTAGGGGAAAAGTTATTTCCCAACTCTGGGTCAACAAACCTTTTGAAGTAAGCTACTGACTATGACATGTAATATTGTAAATGGGAAGATGGAACAATACCTCTGCAGTGCCACCTATTTGAAGTCAGCATTGCTTCACGACAGTGTCAGACTTTTTAACAAGCCTTGTAACAATGACTGGGAATCGTGAGCCAAAGCCAGAATCTTTTCCATAAAGAGAAGATTACCACACAGACAGCAGGTTTCTGACTTGACTAGTGATAGGCTTATAGATGTGGGTCCGGAAGGGTATTGTTTCTCCTTAGGGAGAGTACCTAAAAGGTGTAAGGAAACTTATAAGGCCATCCATTTTCGTCTGGGAAATATACAAATGGAAAGATGGAACAATGCCTTTACAGAATTATAGAATGGTAGAGTTGGAAGGAACCTCCAGGGTCATCTGGTCCAACCCCCTGCTCAGTGCAGGATTCACTAAATCATCCCAGACAGATATTTGTCCAGCCTTTTTTTGAACACTTTCATTGAAGGGGAACTTGCCACCTCCTGTGGTAACCTGTTACACTCACTGATCACCCTCACTGTCAGAAAGTTTTTTCTAGTATCTAATTTGTGTCTCCTCCCTTTCAGTTTCCTTCCATTGCTTCTAGTCTTTCCTTGTCCAAAAAAAAAAAAATAGGGCTGATCCCTCTGCACTGTAACAGGCCTTCAGATATTTGTAGAGAGCTATTAAGTCTCCTCTCTGCCTTCTTTTTTTGCAAGCTAAAGATTCCCAGATCCTTTAACCGTTCCTCATAGGACATTATTTGCAGACCGCTGAGCACCTTGGTAACTTCTCTGAACTTGCTCCAGTTTGTCTATGTCTTTTTTAAAGTGGGGTGCCCAAAACTGGACACAGTATTACAGATGAGGTCTGACTAAGGAAGAGTAGAGGGGGATAGATGTCCCTGGCAGGTTAAACCTATATTGCCGCAGAGTGGAGTCAGTGTGAGGAGCCCACCTCGGAAACCCAAGAACACTGCTTGGGTTGTCAGAAGTACCAGCAGAGAGATAGGGCAACTAAAGAATGTGCCACTTGAGAGAGGTTAACTTGCAAAGTCAGACAGAGCCGCTTGTGACCGGCGCGTTCCTTACTATGAGTCACTATATATAAAAGTGTAAACTGAAGTCTTCATTCGCTCCCAATACCATGTGCAGTTAGGCAAGATGCAACCCGACCTTCTCCTGATGACAAAACGACCAAAGAAAGATCCGCCCGATAACCACTTTAACCATTCCTCATAGGACATGATTTGCTGACCGCTCACCATCCTGGTAACTCTTCTCTGAATTTGCTCCAGTTTGTCTATGTCTTCCTTAAAGTGGGGTGCCCAGAACTGGACATAGTATTCCAGATGAGGTCTGACTAAGGAAGAGTAGAGGGGGATAATTACCTCAGGTGATCTAGACTGTATGCTTCTCTTAATACATCCCAGAATTGTGTTTGCCTTTTTGGCTGCTGCATCACATTGTTGACTCATGTTCAGTCTATGATCAATTAATATACCCAAGTTTTCACATGTGCTGCTTATTAGCCCAATTCCTCCAATTCTGTATGTGCTTTTTTTATTTTTCTTGCCCAGATGTAGGACTTTGCATTTCTCCTTGCTAAATACCATTTTGTTAGTCGCTGCTCACTTTTCAAACTTTTCTAGATCTTTTTGAATACTCTCTCTCTCTCTTCCCTAGTTTCCCATCAGTTCCCTCCTCCAGATCATTTATAAAAATGTTAAACACTGGGCCTAGGACAAAGCCTTGTGGTACCCCACTTGATATATTTCAGAAGGTGTGAGGGGACCAATTTGCATATTTACAGTGGAGCATGGATGGCCTTATAAGTTTCCTCACACCTTCTAGGTGTTCCCTGTGCACATTTCTGTATAAACACACAGAGGTGCCTTATATATGAAGAGGCATGTGCCTTTTAATTTATTAGGCATATCATGCACTGGGGGAAATATTAAGACCAGTATTTGAAATGCCGGTGTGGTAAAAATTACATGTTAACTTTATCCTGTGGGTCAGTACGGTCTTTTATTTCTTTTGGAATCCCCTGACCCCCTAACAATTTAACAGATTTGCTTTCTTCTCATCACACTCTAAAATTCTTGCTTCATTACGTTTTTGAGGGCCAGCAAGTCAACACTTTCCTTTTTATTTTTTTTACTCTCTATGGCATTTAGTTTCTGTTACAGCTTTTGCTGCTCTTATTTGTTTTTAACAAGTTGTATCAAAAAGCACTGTATATGGCCAGTTTGTTGCAACTCAATGGGAAACAAAACATTAGAGTGGTTTGAGCAAGGGCATACACGTGATATTGACAGGCAATGTGTCTGCTATAGAAACCCTGGAGCAAGGGAGACCACGACAGGTCAATGTCATAACTATTTAGTCATAACCATTTTGTGCTAGGATTGCAGATGAAAGGGCAGAGCACCTATAAAAGGCTGTGAGCTGCATAATAGGAGGTGAGCGCAAAAAATTGCATATCAGCTTTGTTCATGTCTGCAATGTGCATGGTAGAAATTAGATGCTGCTAGCCTAGGTATGCTGATCTTCATCCTGAAAATGGCTCACCTCCACAGAGTTAAAGGGGTTATCCATGAACTGACCGCCAGGATGCACTCTGGGAGCAGAGCGAAAGCAGTTTTCTGACCCCTGTGTAGCAGCTGGCGCTTGTAATTGCAAATGCGGCTCTTAATTGCAATCAATGGGAGCTGCACTTGTAATTGCAGGCGCAGCTCCTATTTATTTTAATTAGAGCTATGCGTGCAATTACAAGCTTTAGCTACTAAACAGCAGTTAGAGCTGCACTTTCGCTCTTAGGCCTCATGTCCACGGGAAAATCAGATCCGCTGCAGATTTGGGCCGCGGATGCAGTGCGGATGCACTGTAATTGTCTTTTATTTTTCATGCGGGAGATCAATTGAGCTATGTGCTCTATGAGCTCCCGCATGCGTGATCCGCACTAAAATGGAGCATGTCCATTTTTTTTCATGCTCCAGAAATTTTTTAATTACCATCCGCAGGTATTTATCTACCCGCGGGTGGTCAATGCATTCCTATGGGGCGCGGATCCCTTGCGGGAAAAACGCTGCGGATTTTAATTCTTATTTTCCCCGTGGACATGAGGCCTTAGGCTTTTTTCACACGAGCGAATATCGGACGGGCGTGAAAACGGATGGCCGATATACGCTATCTTGGGGGCAAAAAACCCTGGTGAACGGGCGCACAAATCAAGCGTTTGTGCGCCCGTTCATATGGCCTGGTAAGTCCGACCTCACCAGGCCATCTCCCACTTCCCCTCCCTCCCCGTCGCAGGCTTAACTGTCTCGCTCTTAGCTCGTTCTGTGCAATGGGAGGGGTAGGATGTGGGTGGAGCTAAGTGGCAGTCAGCCCCACCTCCTCCCATTGATGGCTATGAACAAGGCGCGGGGACATGGCGGGCACTTAGCTCCACCCATGTCCCACCCCTTGTCCATAGCCATCAATGGGAGGAGGCGGGGTGGATCAGGGCTTAGCTCCGCCCCCACCCTGCCCCCTCCCATTGTAGAGACTGAGCGGGGAGGAGAGGTAAGCCTGCAGTGGGAAGGGGAGGAGAACAGAGGGAGGTAGTTTAGTAGCCATGCTGCTAAACTCCCTCCCACCTGCAGCCTCTGCAATAGGCTCCCATAGGAGCCTATGCAGCGGCCTGATGTATTCTGGCCCAAACATAGTTCCAGAACTATGTTTTGAACTCAACGTAAAAACACCCGACGCTATATTAGCCAGCTGGGCGTTTTTATGTCTCGCAAATACGCCCATGTGATCTGATGCACTGGAATCCAATGCATCAGATCACAGCGCATATCAACTGGCCATGAAATGGCCGGCCGATATGCGCTCATGTGAAAGAAGCCTAACCCCAGTGTATCCTAGCAACCGTTTTCTGGATAACCCCTTTAAAAAGGGAAAGGCAACAAAAAGGAATCCCAGAGAAGCAATTATCAGACCACAGCCCCCCTTCTCACAAGCTGCAGAGAATCTTTTGTGGATCATTGAAAAGCAGTTGTCTTCATTTCAGAGTCCACCTAAGCTCACTTTCTTCAACTGTCTGGATGAAGAGTCATAATACTTTGAAATACGTTAACTTACTGGTTTCAATAAAAATACATTTTATCATTGCTAATGTCTTCACAAGCCCTTTTCCGTGAATAATGGCTGAACTGGATCCTAGTCTATTTATCTGTTTTCACTGCATAACTATTTAATGGGAAGTGAGAACCTTATATTCAGAAAGTGGTTTACAGACATCGCAATCTCGTGTTGAACTTTGCTTGACATCACGCTCCTAACAAACAGTAAAAGGGGGCTCATTTTTATTTTTGTTATGGGTTCCCTGGTCCACTATGTATGCAATTGGTGGTGGAAGATACTTATTTTCTGAACAATCAAGTTTACTGCTGCCTGCAAATGATCAAACTAGTTAGTTTTCCAATTGAATCATACCTTCTTTTTGTCAAACTCCTCTGTTACTGTCTTTTAAATTTCTGTTCCTATTTTACTTAAAAGTCGGTGTGATTTTTATTACTCATTTTATTCTGTTGCTAGTTTTTACATATTTTACTTACCTTGAAATTGTGGCTCAGAATTTTTAACATCTTCTTTTTTCCCCTTTGACTTCTTGCCTTCTGGTTGATTCTTTGACTCTTTGGCTTCTAATTTCTGCTTTATTGTCTATTTAGAAATAAATCTATTATCAGTCCCCATATAGATGGAAATGATGTACTGGAGTAAAAAGGAATGTTTTCTATTTTTTTTTTTTGTTAAATCACTTTTCATTCAAATTTTTATATTTACAATCAAATCTGTCTTTTTCATTCACTTTCATCAAGGTTACAACAAACAATATGATTTTCAAACATTTCTAATTAAATTGTATTCAATACACCTTTATTTCAGGCAAATAGGGCTACTTAACGAGATTTAAATTTATATTTCTCCTCAGTCCCGTGAGGATGCCGTTGAACTAAATTCAAATAGGTAACAGGAAGTCTTGTTATTTCTACATAAACTCTATGCATTGAATAAAGAAAATAGAAGTATATGAGAGGAAGGAAAAAAAAAAAAGTACAAAAATGCAAAACCATTCAAGACTGATACTTTCCAATACCTTTTTTTGCTTATTACAATGCCCTGCTAATCACGGTACAACTCTATTGATTTTAATGGGGCCTCGTAGACCTGCGAGCGAACACGGCGTTTTCTAACGCAGCGATTTTCAATAATGGAATGCGTTAAAAAGCACTGTTGAATGCAGATATGCAGATAGAAAGATTGCGCCGTTTTGCCAACACTGTGTGTAAGAGTGGCCTTAACCTGAAATCAGCAGTTCATACAAGAAAACCTGTCAATGTACAGTTCTGGAAAGAAGAATAAACTAAAATTCTTCAACGGTAGCCCTGTGAAAATTGATGGCAGATTGTAGAAAGCATTCAGTTATTATTACCATTTAAACTACCGCAAACAATTACCAAATTTAGGGGAGATGTACTGTTTAACATAGATTATATGGCTGTTGGATAATGACTGCATCAGTACTTTTAAAATGTTCCACGATCATTTTAGCAGTGCCTTAGAGTAAGTGGAGATCTTACTAAGAGCATGTTCATAAGGCTATAAATGTGTTAAATCCACGTTGGATTTTTCTGGTCTGGAACGGACACCTTAATCCTAAGTAAAACTCCAAGACTAAGCCTGGGAGTTTTTGGAAGTATTTGTATGCCGATTTTGCTCCAATTAATGCAGTTTCAACTCGGATTTGGCACAAAATTTATAAGAATTGACGAGTCACAATGCAGCTTTCAAAATCCATGCCCACATCAGCTGTGTAATTCCATTTTCTGAATGAAGCCTAAATGAGTATTCTCATTAGCAACATATAGCTTGCTCAACTGTTTTTGTAACTGATATAGAAGTGAATGGAGAGGGGCATGTACAAGTGTGGTCATCTCTTAGTTCATTCTACACCCTTATGTAGCAGCTGGCAAGTCGAGCAGGGCATTGGCTGGACAAATATCTGTCTGGGATGATTTAGTGAATCCTGCACTGCACAGGGGGTTGGACCAGATGACCCTGGAGGTCCCTTCCAACTCTACCATTCTATGACTGCCTTTCTTAACTTAGATGCAAGTGTCACCAATGGGACCCACGTTTATAAGTCATTTATTATATATCCTGTGGCTATGCATCAAAATCTGAGATAAGAGGTTGAAGAACTTATATAAACCAGAGCTGGCCTCTGTTTGTATTGAAATACAACAAATGAACTCAAGGGTCACAATTAGAGATGAGCGAGCACCAAAATGCTCAGGTGCTCGTTGCTCGAATCGAACTATTTGCGTTGCTCGAGAGCTCGTTTCGAGTAACGAACCCCATTGAAGCCAATGGGCGACTCGAGCATTTTTGTATATGATCGATACTCCTCATAGGTTTTCAGTTGTGAAAAATCAGAAAACATCCGAAAGTCATAGAAACACCACAGAAACGGATAGGGAAGGGCAGGGGCAGCAAGCAGAGCTGCATTTCAGGCTCCCAGGTCTCACTATTAAGCCACAATAGGGGCTAGAGTCTGCTCCCCCCCCTAACAATTTTTACTTCGTATAAACCCTCATTAGCAAGGCACACCTTAGCTAAGCACCACACTACCTGCAACCAAGCACAATCACTGCCTGCGGGTCACACCGCTGCCACTTCTCCTGGGTTACATGCTGCCCAACCCCCCGCACGACCCTGCAACCACAGCACAAACAAAAGTGTCCCTGCACAGCCTTCAGCTGCCCTCATGCCACACGCTCGCTTCATAGCTACACCACCCTCATGTCTATTCATAAGTGCGTACTGGATGAGGAGGAACCGGAGGCACACACGGCAGAGGGTTGGCAGGGCCAGGCAGCGACCCTCTTTGAACGGGGGAGGCGATAGCCCACAATGCTGTTGAGAATTGATGAGAAATTGACGTTCGATCTTCATTCCAATCCTGTGCCACCTCCCTCAGGAGCTGCAAACATGGGCATAAAGGGAACTCAGGTGCCAGCACTTCTACACATCTCCACAATGCAGCAATACTCAGTGTGGGAAGGACGTGAGCGGGCCCAGGGTCCTGGGTTACATGCTGCCCAACCCCCCGCACGACCCTGTGTCCACAGCACAAACAAAAGTGTCCCTGCGCAGCCTTCAGCTGCCCTCATGCCACACGCTCGCTTTATAGCCACACCCCCTCATGTCTATTTCTCAGTGCGTCTGCGATGAGAAGGAACCGGAAGCACACACTGCAGAGGGTTGACAGGGCCAGGCAGCGACCCTCTTTGAAAGGGAAGGGGGGGTCTATAGCCCACAATCCTGTTGAGAATTGATGATAAATTGACGTATGATCATCATTCCAATCCCATGCCACCTCCGTCACAAAAATGTCACGAGCTGCAAACGTGGGCATAAAGGGGACTCAAGTGCCAGCCCAGCACATCTACACATCTCCACAATGCAGCAATACTCTGTGTGGGAAGTATGTGAGCGGGCCCTGGGTCAGGCTCGGTCCCAGCAAACACCTAGTGTGGCCCAAGGTGCTGCGAGTGACATAGCAATGGGAAATCTATGTGTCCACACACTATTCATTGTGTTTGGGTGTCGGATACCTCATCGACAACGCAAGGGGAAAGCCATCTGCACTCTGCACTCTACCCAAGTCAGTCAGTGTCTTTGTGCCAGACAGGTCAAACACCGCTATGGGAAGTCTGTGTGCACTCACAGCATGGGTGTGTCCAAGGAATTTAAAGACAGTACACATAAAGAAATCAGAGTGCCCAAACATGGCAGACTTTCAATGCGCCGAGGACATAGGCCTCTGCACAAACCCTCAGCAATCGCGGGCATAGAGCAGACTCCGATGATAGCGCAGCTATGAAAGTCTCATTAGCGCTGTATCGCTCCTCTTGTTTGTCCCAAAGCAGTGCCCCAGATATCTGTGGTATCGCGAGAGAAAATACATGTTGGCCTCGCTCCACAATCCATGCTAAAGTCAGTCAGTGTTTTTTTTAGTGCCAGGCAAGTAAAACACCGCAATGGGAAGTCTGTGTGCACCCACAGCATGGGTGGGTCCAAGGAACCCAAAGATAGGACACATAAAGAAATCAGAGTGCCCAAACATGGCAGACTTTCACTGTGCCGAGGACATAGGCCTCTGCACAAACCCTCAGCAATCGCGGGCATAGAGTGGACTCCGATGCTAGCGCAGCTGTGAACGTCTCATTAGCGCTGTATCGCTCCTCTTGTTTGTCCCAAACGAGTTTCTCTGATAACTGTGGTAACACGAGAGTAAAATACATGATGCCCAGTGCTGATCCCCTGACCTCAAGCAGGAGGAGGAGGTGGCCTTACAAGGCCAAGAAACCATGACCAGGACCCGCTGTAGCCTGTGTGGGAAGTATGTGAGCGGGCCCTTGGTCAGGCTCGGTCCCAGCAAACACCTTGTGTGACCCAAGGTGCCGCGAATGACATAGCAATGGGAAAATCCATGTGCCCACACACTATTCCTTCTGTGTAGGTGTCGGATAGCTCAATCGACACCGCATGGGGAAAGCCATCTGCACTCTGCCCCCTACCCAAGTCAGTCAGTGTCTTTGTGCCAGACTGGTCAAACACCGTGATGGGAAGTCTGTGTGCACCCACAGCATAGGTGCGTCCTAAGCAACCCAGGAAATGAACCATGAAGAAATCAGAGTGCCTACACATGGCAGACTTTCACTGCGCCGAGGACATAGGCCTCTGCACAAATCCTCAGCAATCGCGGGCATAGAGTGGACTCTGATGCTAGTACACCTGTGAACGTCTCATTAAATCAGTTATGTTTTCTTTCACTGCTCCAAAGACTGGATTAGCCAGGAAAAAGTTCCACAGGCCCAACCTGGCACAGTTGCTGTTCCCCCGGGACATAGGCCTCAGCCCACACCCTCACCAATCGTGGGCATGAAGCGCACTTCGATGCTAGTACACCTCTGAAGGTCTCAATAAATCAGTTACGTTTTCTTTCACCGCTCCGAAGACTGGATTAGCCAGGAAAAAGTTCCACAGGCCCAACCTGGCGCAGTTGCAGTTCCCCCGGGACATAGGCCTCAGCCCACACCGTCAGCAATCGCGGGCATGAAGCGGACTCCGATGCTAGTAGAGCATTGAACGTCCCATTAATGCAGTAACACTCCTCTTCTTTGGCCCAAACCAGTGTCTTAGGTAACTGTGGTAACACGAGAGCAAATACATGATGCCCAGTGCTGATCCCCTGACCCCAAGCAGGAGGAGGTGGCCTTACAAGGCCAAGAAACCATGACCAGGACCGGCTGTAGCCTGTGTGGGAAGTGTGTGGGAAGTATGTGAGCGGGCCCTTGGTCAGGCTCGGTCCCAGCAAACACACTGTGTGACCCAAGGTGCCGCAAGTTATATAGCAATGGGCAATCCGGGTCCCCTCACACTATTCTTTCAGTGTTGGTGTCAGATAGCTCAATCGACACCGCAAGGGGAAAGCCATCTGCACTCTGCACCCTACCCAAGTCAGTCAGTGTCTTTGTGCCAGACAGGTAAATCACCGCCATGGGAAGTCTGTGTGCACCCACAGCATAGGTGGGTCCTAGGCAACCCAAGAAATGAAGCATGAAGAAATCAGAGTGCCCAAACATGGCAGAATTTCACTGCGTCGGGGACATAGGCCTCTGCACAAATCCTCAGCAATCGCGGACATAGAGAAGACTCTGATGCTAGGGCAGCTGTGAACGTCTCATAAGTGCAGTATCGCTCCTCTTGTTTGGGCCAAAGCAGTGCCCCGGATAACTGGGGTAACGCGAGAGAAAATACATATTGGTCTCAGCCCACAATTCATGCCCTAGTCAGTCAGTATTTTTGGACCAGATAGGTAAAACACCGCAATGGAAAGTCTGTGTGCACCCATAGTATAAACAGACCCCTGTAACATTCCAGTAGAAAAGGTATAAGCAGACCTCAGTAACATTTCAGTAGCAGTAGTATAGACAGACCCCAGTACCAATTCTGTAGTAGAAGTATAGGCAGACCCCTGTAACATTTCAGTAGCAGAAGTATAGGCAGATCCCTGTAACATTTCAGTAGCAGAAGTATAGGCAGACCCCTGTAACATTTCTGTAGCAGAAGTATACGCAGACCCCTGTAACATTTCGGTAGCAGGAGTACAGGCAGACCCCAGTACCATTTCTGTAGTAGAAGTATAGGTAGACCCCTGTAACATTTATGTAGCAGCAGTATAGGCAGACCCCAATATCATTTCTGTAGCAGCAGTATAGGCAGACCCCAGCACCATTTCTGTAGTAGAAGTATAGGCAGACCCCAGTAACATTTATGTAGCAGCAGTATAGGCAGACCCCAGTATCATTTCTGTAGCAGCAGTATAGGCAGACCACAGCACCATTTCTGTAGTAGAAGTATAGGCACACCCCTGTAACATTTATGTTGCAGCAGTATAGGCAGACCCCTGTAACATTTACGTGGCAGAAGTATACGCAGACCCCTGTAACATTTATGTAGCCACAGTATAGGCAGATCCCAGTATCATTTCAATAGCAGCAGTATAGGCAGACCCCAGCACCATTTCTGTAGTAGAAGTATTGGCAGACCCCTGTAACATTTATGTTGCAGCAGTATAGGCAGACCCCTGTAACATTTACGTGGCAGAAGTATAGGCAGACCCCTGTAACATTTATGTAGCAGCAGTATAGGAAGACCCCAACATCATTTCTGTAGCAGAAGTATAGGCAGACCCCAGTAACATTTCTGTAGTAGTATAGGCAGACCCCAGTATCATTTCTGTAGCAGCAGTATAGGCAGACCACAGCACCATTTCTCTAGTAGAAGTATAGGCAGACCCCTGTAACATGTTGCAGCAGTATAGGCAGACCCCTGTAACATTTACGTGGCAGAAGTATAGGCAGACCCCTGTAACATTTATGTTGCAGCAGTATAGGCAGACCCCAGTATCATTTCTGTAGCAGCAGTATAGGCAGACCCCAGCACCATTTCTGTAGTAGAAGTATAGGCAGACCCCTGAAACATTTGTGTAGCATCAGTATAGGCAGACCCCTGAAACCTTTACATGGCAGAGGTATAGGCAGACCCCTGTAACATTTATGTAGCAGCAGTATAGGCAGACCCCTGAAACCTTTACGTGACAGAAGTATAGGCAGACCCCTGTAACATTTATGTAGCAGCAGTATAGGCAGACCCCTGTAACATTTATGTGGCAGAAGTATAGGCAGACCACTGTAACATTTTTGTAGCAGAAGAATAGGCAGACCCCTGTAACATTTATTTAGCAGCACTATAGGCAGACCCCAGTACCATTTCTGTAGTAGAAGTATAGGCAGACACCTATAACATTTATGTAGCAGCAGTATAGGCAGACCCCTGTAACATTTACGTGGCAGAAGTATAGGCAGACCCCTGTAACATTTACGTGGCAGAAGTATAGGCAGACCCCTGTAACATTTACGTGGGAGAATTATAGGCAGACCCCTGTCACATTTACGTGGCAGAAGTATACGCAGACCCCTGTCACATTTCTGTAGCAGAAGTATAGGCAGACCCCTATAACATTTATGTTGCAGAGGTACAGGCAGACCCCTGTAACATTTATGTAGCAGCAGTATAGGTAGACCCCTGAAACCTTTACATGACAGAAGTATAGGCAGACCCCTGTAATATTTATGTAGCAGCAGTATAGGTAGACCCCTGAAACATTTACGTGACAGAAGTATAGGCAGACCCCAGTAACATTTTTGTAGCAGAAGTAAAGGCCGACCCCTGTAACATTAATGTGGCAGAAGTATAGGCAGACCACTGTAACATTTATTTAGCAGCAGTATAGGCAGACTCCTGTAACATTTATGTAGCAGCAGTATAGGCAGACCCCAGTACCATTTCTGTAGTAGAAGTATAGGCAGACCCCTGTAACATTTATGTAGCAGCAGTATAGGCAGACCCCAGTAACATTTACGTGGCAGAAGTATAGGCAAACCCCTGTAACATTTACGTGTCAGAAGTATAGGCAGACCCCTGTCACATTTCTGTAGCAGAAGTATAGGCAGACCCCTATAACATTTATGTTGCAGCAGTAGAGGCAGAGCCCTGTAACATTTTTGTAGCAGCAGTATAGGCAGACCCCAGTACCATTTCTGTAGTAGAAGTATAGGCAGACCCCTGTAACATTTATGTAGCAGCAGTATAGGCAGACCCCAGTAACATTTACGTGGCAGAAGTATAGGCAGACCCCTGTAACATTTACATGGCAGAAGTATAGGCAGACCCCTGTCACATTTCTGTAGCAGAAGTATAGGCAGACCCCTATAACATTTATGTTGCAGCAGTAGAGGCAGAGCCCTGTAACATTTTTGTAGCAGCAGTATAGGCAGACCCCAGTACCATTTCTGTAGTAGAAGTATAGGCAGACCCCAGTAACATTTATGTAGCAGCAGTATAGGCAGACCCCTGTAACATTTACGTGGCAGAAGTATAGGCAGACCCCAGTAACATTTTTGTAGCAGAAGTTTAGGCAGACCCCTGTAACATTTATGTGGCAGAAGTATAGGCAGACCCCTGTAACATTTTTATAGCAGCAGTATAGGCAGACCCCTGTAACATTTACGTGGCAGAAGTATAGGCAGACAACTGTAACATTTTTGTAGCAGAAGTGTAGGCAGACCCCTGTAACATTTTTGTAGCAGTAGTATAGGCAGACCCCTGTAACATTTATGTGGCAGAAATATAGGCAGACCCCTGTAACATTTTTGTAGCAGCAGTATAGGCAGACCCCTGTAACATGTACGTGGCAGAAGTATAGGCAGACCCCAGTAACATTTATGTAGCAGCAGTATAGGCAGACCCCTGTAACATTTACGTGGCAGAGGTATAGGCAGACCCCTGTAACATTTATGTAGCAGAAGTATAGGCAGACCCCGGTAACATTTATTTAGCAGCAGTATAGGCAGACCCCTGTAACATTTACATGGCTGAAGTATAGGCAGACCCCTGTAACATTAATGTGGCAGAAGTATAGGCAGGCAGACCCCAGTCAAATTTCTGTAGCAAGAGTATAGGCCAATTCCTGAAACATTGAGGCACCATGAGTGTAGGCAAAGGCCGGAAAAATTAGTTGGATAAGAGTATAGGCGAGGGCCAGAAAAATTGTACCAACAGTACAAATGTCCCGCTGAAAAATTGCTCAACTGAGAGGGCAGTTGAAACCCATAAATATTTTTTGAAAGATATAGCTGATTAATTTTTTGCTTAATTTGCAACAGTGCCTGGAGGCAGCCCTGTGAAAAAATTGGTTCATGTTAAAGTATCAATACTTTTGAAACTTTGAAAAACTGTAAAAAAATTGTTAGATGAGCCTTTTGGGCCGCAGAAAAATTGGCAGTTCAGCGTGATGACATGTTGTTTCAGGAGGAGGAGTAGCAGTAGGAGGACTAATATCAGAGACAGATTGACAAAGCTAAATGCACGCTTTTCCAGTGATAGAGAAGAGTGCTTTTATCTGCGGTTGCAGCGAAAAAATTTTAGGTTCCACTGCTCTCCGCCGGTGGAGAAGAGAAGTCTGGGGAAATCCAGGCTTTGTTGATCTTTATGAGTGTAAGCATGTCGGCACTGGCAGTTGACAGGCGGGTACGCTTATTCGTGATGATTCCCCCAGCTGCACTAAACACCCTATCTGACAAGACGCTAGCAGCAGGGCAAGGCAGCACCTCCAGGGCATACAGCGCAAGTTCGTGCCACGTGTCAAGTTTTGACACCCAATAATTGTATGGAGCAGAGGCATCACGGAGGATGGTGGTACGATCGGCTACGTACTCCCTCACCATCTTTTTACAGTGCTCCCTCCGACTCAGCCTTGACTGGGGAGTGGTTACGCAGCCTTGCTGGGGAGCCATAAAGCTGGCAAAGGCCTTGGAGAGTTTTCCCCTGCCTGCGCTGAACATGCTGCCTGATTTCCGCGCCTCCCCTGCTACTTGCCCCTCAGAACAGCGCCTTCTGCCGCTGGTGCTGTCAGATGGTAAGTTTAGCATCACTTTGTCCACCAGGGCCCTGTGGTATTGCATCACTCTCGTACCCCTTTCCTCTTCGGGAATGAGAGTGGAAAGGTTCTCCTTGTAACGTGGGTCGAGAAGGGTGTACACCCAGTAATCTGTGTTGGCCAGAATGCGCCTAATGTGAGGGTCACGAGAAAGGCAGCCTAACATGAAGTCAGCCATGTGTGCCAGGGTGCCAGTACGCAACACATGGCTGTCCTCGCTAGGAAGATGACTTTCAGGATCCTCCTCCTCCTCCTCCACAGCCCATACATGCTGAACAGATGAGAGGCAAGCAGCATGGGTACCCTCTGCAGTGTGCCCAGCTGTCTCTTCCCCTCCCTCCTGCTCCTCCTCCTGCTCCTCCCCTTCCTCCTCCAAAATGCGCTGAGATATAGACATGAGGGTGGTCTGGCTATCAAGCAACATACTGTCATCCCCCATCTCCTGTTCCAACCGCAAAGCGTCGGCCTTTATGCCTTGCATCGAACTGCTCAGCAGGCATAGCAGCGGGATGGTAATGCTAATGATTGCAGCATTGCCGCTCACCATCTGGGTAGACTCCTCAAAGTTTCCGAGGACCTGGCAGATGTCTGCCATCCAGGCCCACTCCTCGGTAAAGAATTGGGGAGGCTGACTACCACTTCGCCGCCCATGTTGGAGTTGGTATTCCACTATAGCTCTACGCTGCTCATAGAGCCTGGCCAACATGTGCAGCGTAGAATTTCACCGTGTGGGCATGTCGCACAGCAGTCGGTGTTCTGGCAGATTAAACCGATGTTGCAGGGTCCTCAGGGTGGCAGCGTCCGTGGTGGACTTGTGGAAATGTGCGCAGATGCGGCGCACCTTGCCGAGCAGGTCAGATAAGTGCGGGTAGTTTTTCAGAAACCGCTGAACCACTAGATTGAAGACATGGGCCAGGCATGGAACGTGTGTGAGGCTGCCGAGCTGCAGAGCCACCACCAGGTTACGGCCATTTTCACACACGACCATGCCCAGTTGGAGGCTCAGCGGCGAAAGCCAGAGGTCGGTCTGCTCTGTCAGACCCTGCAACAGTTCGGGGGCCTTGTGTCTCTTGTCACCTAAGCTGAGTAGTTTCAGCACGGCCTGCTGATGCTTGCCCACCGACTGCTGGCGACGTGCTGCTCACACTTCTTAATTGAAAGGTAGAGGTTGCGTAGGAGGAGGAGGGGGGGGAGGGTTTAGAGGAGGTGGCATAGACAGACGCACATACCAGCACCGAGGAAGGACCCGCTATTCTGGGTGTGGGTAGGACGTGAGCGGTCCCAGGCTCTTACTCGGTCCCAGCCTCCACAAATTCACCCAATGTGCCATCAGGGAGATATAGTGGCCCTGCCCACCAGTACTTGTCCACGTGTCCGTGGTTAACTCAACCTTCCCAGTTACCGTGTTGGTGAGGGCACGATTTATGTTGCGGGAGACGTGCTGATGTAGGGCTGGGATGGCACACCGGGAAAAATAGTGGCGACTGGGGACCGAGTAGCGTGGGACCGCCGCCGCCATCATGTTTTTGAAAGCCTCCGTTTCCACAAGCCTGTACGGCAGCATCTCCAGGCTGATTAATTTCGCAATGTGCACGTTTAAAGCTTGAGAGTGCGGGTGCGTGGCGGCGTATTTGCACTTTCGCTCCAACGCTTGCACTAGCGACAGCTTAACGCTGCGCTGAGAGACATTGCTGGATGGGGTCGAGGACAGTGGAGGTGAGGGTGTGGGTGCAGACGGGGAGGCACTCGTGCCTGTGTCCTGCGAGGGGGTTGGATCTGTTTAGCAGGTTCGGGCACAGGGGGAGAGGCAGTGGTGCGACCTGGAGGCGGTGAAGTGCCTTCATCCCACCTTGTGGGGTGCTTGGCCATCATATGCCTGCGCATGCTGGTGGTGGTGAGGCTGGTAGTGGTGGCTCCCCGGCTGATCTTGGTGCGACACAGGTTGCACACCACTGTTCGTCGGTCATCCGCGCTCTCACTGAAAAACATCCACACCTTTGAACACCTAGCCCTCTGCGCGGAGGCTTGGCGCGTGGGTGTGCTTTGGGAAACAGTTGGGGGATTCTTCGCTCTGGCCCTGCCTCTAACCCTGGCCACCACACTGCCTCTTCCAACCTGTCCTGCTGCTGCACTTGCCTCCCCCTCTAAAGACCTGTCCTGAGTAGGCTTAGCAAACCAGGTGGGGTCAGTCACCTCATCGTCCAGCTGCTCTTCCTCTGAATCCTCTGTGCGCTCCTCCCTCGGACTTATTGCCCTTACTACTACCACACTGATAGACAACTGTGTCTCATCATCATCCTCCTCCTCACCCACTGAAAGCTCTTGAGACAGTTGCCGGAAGTCTCCAGCCTCATCACCCGGACCCCGGGAACTTTCTAAAGGTTGGGCATCAGTCACGACAAACTTCTCAGGTGAGAGAGCAACCATTTTTTCCCACTCAAGGCAGGGACCCGAGAACAGTTCCTGGGAGTCTGCCTGCTTCTCAGAATATGTCATTTTCATGAAGTGAGGAGGCTAGGAGGAAGGAGAAGCAGCAGCCAGAGGATTCAGAGTTGCAGCAGTGGACTGCGTAGAAGGCTGGGTAGCCGATACATTGCTGGATGCATTTTCTGCCATCCACAACAGGACCTGCTCACGCTGCTCTGTTTGTAATAAAGGTCTACCACGTGGACCCATAAATAGTGATATGAAGCTGGGGACCCCAGAACCTTGCCTCTCTCCTAATCCCGCAGCAGCCGGCTGTGATTCACCTGGACTAGGAACTCGGCCTGTGCCCACACCCTCACTGGGACCTCCGCGTCCACGTCCTCGACCCCTACCCCTCATCATGGCGGATTACGAATAGAGCAGGGGCCAAATAAATTACCCCACTCTACAGCACTGACAACTGGGCCTTAATTCACCGCACACAGAGACTTGTAGATAGCGGAGACTCTATGCTGTGACTAGGAAAAAGTTACCCGCTGTCTCGCGCTGATACCTTGGGGTAATTTACTGCTCGCAGAGACTTGTAGATTATAGGGGCTGTGTGGAGTGGGATAAGACTGTAAAGCCAGTGGATAGTGCTGGTAACTGCAGCGATCTCAACCCCACCAACGGAAATGGTATTGTGGGACGCTCTCCACAGCGGCTGAGCTGAAATACTTAGCAGTAGCCCCGTTAATATTACAGTACTGTTTAGCGGTGAGACTGCGGTGTAATTCACTGCAGACAGAGAACTGTATAAATAATTATGGAATTATTTGCGTACACTTTCACGCTGACAGCGGTATTGTAATGCTAACTCCAGACAGAAAAAAATTATACGGAAGGCTACAAACAGGCCTAGCTGTGAAATAGTGAAGCAGTACAACTCCCAGCAGGTACCCAGCAAAATGCAGACAGTGAGATGCAGCCCAACGAAGAAGCTGTTTTTTTTTTATTGAAAACGAATTCAGGCTGTATACTGTCTATATCACTTTCCCTCTAAAAGTGGCTGTGTTGGCCCTGGGCTGTGCGTATAATTCACTGCAGACACAGACCAGTGTAAATAATTATGGAATTATTTGCGTACACTTTCACGCTGACAGCGGTATTGTAACGCAAACTGCAGCCAGAAAAAACTTATACGGAAGGCTGCAAACAGGCCTAGCTGGGAAATAGTGAAGCAGTACAACTCCCAGCAGGCACCCAGTAAAATGCAGATGCTGAGATGCAGCCCAACGAAGGTTTTTTTGTTTTTTTTGTGAAAAAGAATACAGGCTGTATACTATGTATATCACTATCCCTCTAAAAGTGGCTGTGTTGGCCCTGGGCTGTGCGTATAATTCACTGCAGACACAGACCAGTGTAAATAATTATGGAATTATTTGCGTACACTTTCACGCTGACAGCGGTATTGTAACGCAAACTGCAGCCAGAAAAAACTTATACGGAAGGCTGCAAACAGGCCTAGCTGGGAAATAGTGAAGCAGTACAACTCCCAGCAGGCACCCAGTAAAATGCAGACGCTGAGATGCAGCCCAACGAAGGTTTTTTTGTTTTTTTTGTGAAAAAGAATACAGGCTGTATACTATGTATATCACTATCCCTCTAAAAGTGGCTGTGTTGGCCCTACGCTGTGCGTATAATTCACTGCAGACACAGATCGGTGTAAATAATTATGGAATTATTTGCGTACACTTTCACGCTGACAGCGGTATTGTAACGCAAACTGCAGCCAGAAAAAAAATTATACGGAAGGCTGCAAACAGGCCTAGCTGCGTAATAGTGAAGCACTACAACTCCCAGCAGCCACCCAGTAAAATGCACACGTTCAGAGGTAGCCCTAAGAAGGACCGTTGTGCTTCTTGTAGACAGGATCCTACACTACCACTGTCCCTATCTCAGCAGCACTTTCCCTATACTCTGTATAATTGACTGCAGACTGAGCTATTGACTGTTATAGATTCACAGGGTCAATTGACTGTTGGGTCGACTAAGTTCTGTAATGCGGATGACACAGAAACAGAAGCAGGTCTGAAGCAGCTGATATGTAAGATTAAAACTGAATTTGAAGAAGACTAAAATTATGACAACTGCAAAAAATGTGTGCAAGACTTCATCTTACTTGGCTCAAAAATCTACCGTATGCCAGATATAAAACATAGGATAGCATTAGGGCAAAGCACAATGTTAAACATGGACAAAATCTGAAAAAGTAGAGATATCGGTATAGCAACTAAACGCAGGATGGTGCAAACCACAATTTTCCCCATAGCCATGTATGGATGTGAAAGCTGGACTGCAAAAAAAGGTAATAGAAGGAGGATTGATGCGTTTGAACTGTGATGCTGGCAAAAGCTGCTGCGTATGCCCTGAACAGCGAGAGTAACAAACAGAGGTCCTGAATCGTATAAGACCTGAAATATCACTGGAGAGCAAGATGACCATACTCAGACTCACGCATTTTGGCTATGTAATGCGAGCAGAGTCAAGGTGCGGATGCTGATTGCAGATTCCACAATGCAAATCCGTTCGTGTGGAGCCGGCCTAAATCCAAAATCGACCAAAAATATCTATGAGAATCCAATTCAAAATTTTCTACTACGAATAATCTAATAAAGCATTCTAATTAGAGATGAGCGAACGCGTTCGTCCGAGCTTGCTATTCGTGCGAATATTAGGGTGTTCGGGATGTTCGTTATTCGTAACGAACACCATGCGGTGTTCTGGTAAATTAAACTTTCTTCCCTGAGACGTTAGCGCTTTTTTTTGGCCAATATAAAGACAGGGAAGGCATTACAACTTCCCCCTGCAACGTTTAAGCCCTATACCACCCCCCTGCTGTGAGTGGCTGGGGAGATAAGGTGTCCGCCTGATATGAAAGTCTGCCCCTCCCGCTGCTCGCTATGGATGCATTCTATATGCGCTCAATGGGGCCAGCGGCAGCAGCGCTGACCCCATTGAGAACATATAGAAGACAAATCCTTCTTCTCTGGCACAGCTGTAACAGCTGTAGCAGAGAAGAACGATGTTTGCCCATTGAATTCAATGGAACCGGCAATACAGCCGACTCCACTGAATGCAATGGGCTGCCGGCGATCGCAGGATGAATGGTCGGAAAGGGGTTAAATATATAACCCCTTTCCTGCAATTCATCCAGAAATGTGTTACACTAAAAATATATACCGGCGTATAAGGCGACCGGGCGTATAAGACGACCCCCCAACTGTCACCTTATACGCCGGTAATACAGTGGAGAAAAGAATAAAAAGCATTACTTACGTTTTTAGATGATCTGCGGCGCTCCTGCAGGCTGTCGCTCCCTCCTAATCCACGGCAGAGTATTCCTTTCTCCACGAAAGACTTTAAATCCCTGCCTCCAGAAAGACACGTGCCTTCAGCCAATCACAGCCAATGACAATGATGTCATTGAATGGCTGTGATTGGCTGTGTTTCTGGAGGCGGGGATTTCAAGGCTTGAAATCCCCGCCTCCAGAAACACAGCCAATCACAGCCATTCAATGACATCATTGTCATTGGCTGTGATTGGCTGAAGGCACATGTGCTTCTGGAGGCAGGGATTTAAAGTCTTTCGTGGAGAAAGCTTGTCTGCCGTGGACCAGGAGGGAGTGACAGCCTGCAGGAGCGCCGCAGATCATCTAAAAACGTAAGTAATGCTTTTTATTCTTTGCTCCACTGTATTACCGGCGTATAAGGTGACAGTTGGGGGGTCGTCTTATACGCCCCGTCGCCTTATACGCCGGTATATATTTTTAGTGTAACACATTTCTGGATGAATTGCAGGAAAGGGGTTATATATTTAACCCCTTTCCGACCATTCATCCTGCGATCGCCGGCAGCCCATTGCATTCAGTGGAGTCGGCTGTATTGCCGGTTCCATTGAATTCAATGGGCAAACATCGTTCTTCTCTGCTACAGCTGTTACAGCTGTGCCAGAGGAGGACGATCTTTATGCTGACAGTGGGGGGGGGGGGGGGGCACTCTTGCCGCTATTGTGGCTTAATAGTGGGACCTGTGAACTTGAGATGCAGCCCACCATGTAGCCCCTCGCCTGCCCTATCCGTCACTGTGTCATTCCCATCACTTTCCTGAATTGCCCAGATTTTCACACATGAAAACCTTAGCGAGCATCGGCGAAATACAAAAATGTTCCGGTCGCCCATTGACTTCAATGGGGTTCGTTGTTCGAAACGAACCCTCGAGCATCACGGGAAGTTCGTTACGAATAACGAACACCCGAACATTTTGGTGTTCGCTCATCTCTAATTCTAATCCTTGTCTCATCTGACACACCCAAGAGCCACACAAATACATTTTAAGAACACAGCACTTATAAGCGCCAATAATTTTGCGATTTTGGAGATATTTTAGAATTATTATTCCCAACTGTACGACCTATAGTGACAATTTACAGAAATGAACCCATTTGCGCTACATGAGCGCATCTCTGGACACATGACGGAGACAACTTTACCGACTACATTTAAGGGAGACGCTAGAGACAGATATTGCAGAAGATAAGCTAGAAAAGGTCATTAAAACTACCCCAAGCCCGAGGCTTGATAGTTTCACCAACTTTTATAAACTTTATCGGCAGTAGCTTTGCCCTTATTTTTGCTAGGGCCCCAATCTCTTCAGAATCTCCTTTTTCACAACAATCTTTAGAGGCACATATCAGTGTTTTACGGAGACATGGCAAAGACTCCACAATCTCCATTAATTATATACCTATATCATTGATAAATGTTAGTAAAAAAAACTTTAGCTAATAGACTTAGTATCTCATACCATACTTATTTTAAAAAATTACCAAATATGGGATTGACAAGGTAACTGTTAGGTGGATTCTCAACTGGCTGAGTGATCGCACTCAAGGAGTAATCATAAATGGCTGCACATCCAAGTGGAAGAATGTATCAAGTGAGGTACTACAAGGCTCTGTCCTAGGCCCAGTATTGTTCAACATTTTTATAAATTATCTTGAGGAGGGAATTGATGGGAAACTTGACAACGACACAAAGCTAGGAGGGATAGCTAATACTAGGGAAGAGAGAGTATTGAAAAAGATCTAGAAAAGCTAGAAAAGTGGGCGACAACTAACAGAATGATATTTAACAAGGGGAAATACAAAGTCCTACATATGGATAAGAAAAATGAAAAAAAGCACATACAAAGCAGGATGAATTGGGCTAAGCAGCAGCACATGTGAAAAAGACTTGGGTATACTAATAGATCAAAGACTGAACATGAGTCAACAATGTGATGCAGCAGCCAAAAAAGGCAAACACAATTCTGTGTTTTAAAAGAATCATAGAGTCTAGATCACGTGAGGTAATTATCCCCATTATAACGTGAGGGATCAGCCCAATTCTCATTTGCACAAGGAAACGCTAAAAGCAATGGAATGAGACTAAAAGGGAGGAGACACAAATTGGATATTAGAAAAAAACTTTCTGACAGTGAGGGTGATCAATGAGGGGAACAAGTCACCATGGGAGGTGGTGAGTTCTCCTTCAATGGAAGTGTTCAAACAAAGACTGGACAAATATGTGTCTGGCATGATTTAGTGAATCCTGCACTGAGCAGGGGGTTGGACCCGATGACCCTGGAGGTCCCTTCCAACTCTACCATTCTATGATTCACTCCATTAAACACACAGATCAGGTAGGCTTTGTTAAACATAGACAAGCTAGGGATAATATTAACTCTACTTTTGACATCCAAGGCCCGGAATGAGTCCGAACCCATGTGTTTGGTACGTGTATAAGCAGAGAAACTCTTTGACAGATTCCTGGCAAAGACTGTTAAAAAGGTTTGGGTCCTACATTTTTAGCTGTAGCCATTGCCCTCTACATCTGTCCCACAGCTAGGATCAGAGTGAATTGCAGATTGTCTTCCTCCATTCAAAAATGGCACCAGGCAGGACTGTTAACTCTATATACTGGTGATGGAACACCTCGCAGTAGCAATCAGAAATAATCCCGCTATCCAAGGCCTACGTCATACTGCTTTTTCACAGGCAGTCTATCAAGCCACCCCACGGGGATGTCTTGATAGGTAGTCTGCCCCGGCTGCCATGACACCTGCACGGCTCCCCCGATCTCTCCGCGGGGGGGGGGGGGGGCGTGTGGATTTCAATGCTGCTGTCAGAATTGACAGCGGCATTTAAAGGGTTAATAGCCACGATCGGCCGACCATGGCTATTGCCCGTGGGTGTCAGCTGTAATAAACAGCTGACGCCCGCGCTATATGGAGGGAGATAGCGGCGCTATCTCCCTCTATACACGTCCTGCAACAGCAGGACGTAGAAAGTCGATAGCGCCGTCACTAAGGGGTTCAAGTCCCTCCCTATGACCCCTTCAGTATTAAATTGTATCCCTAAGTTCCCAATAAAGTCAAGGATCTGGGGTCTGAAATTTTCAGGGGTACTCTAGTGAGCATCAGATGCATTGGGGTCCTCAGAAGTGGCAGTCCTTTGATGCCTTCTTGGGGGTACAGGGAGTTCAGATTCACTTGATGATGAGGATAATGCCATAAAAGTGGGGTCATCCCCACTATCTGAGTCTCAGTTGGATGCAATTATTGCGTATGCTTCCTCTGCAGTAAACTCCATGCGGGCCATACTAGTATAAAAATGTATTATGTACTCAAAAAAAACTTTTATTGGGTGGGTGACAGGATATTGCGGGATCACTGGGATGGGGTGACCACGGGATGGGGCCAGAAACACTGCAGAAACTTTTGTGTTTTGCTCTTTACACTGACTAATGATGGGATGGGTGACTACAAAATGGGTACACAGCAGGAATGTTTACACTGATAGGATCAGACACTAAATACACTGACTAAATGAACACGAAGACTGATCACACTACACTGCACTACACTGATCCCACTACACTACACTACACTGATCACACTATACCTACTCTACACTACTGATCACTGTATTTTTTCTTAACTTTAACAGAGGGATCTCTCTCTGCAACCACCAGAAACACACTGTGGTGATTGCAGAAAGAGATCATGCTGTAAACAGTGCGATCTGGGCTGCTGCGCTGTGATTGGTTAGTGAGCGTTTCAATGACCAATCACAGCGATCTCTGGGGCAGGACCTCTGTGATTAGTCCGCCTCCTGCAAGTAGTCAGTGGCTGCTAACTATGTTAGCAGTCGTCACTACCGTATGACCGCAATTGTCACTGCGGCGACACTTTAAACACAGGGCATAAGTTTACGTCCAGTTGTGGGAAGTACTCCGCAGCCAGGATGTAATCTTACGCCCTGTGCTGTTAAGGGGTTAAAAGGCCTTTCTTCATATGCCACCAGGAACCTGTCATGGTTTGGGTGGATAAATATCCTTAAAATGGACGTACTACCGAGGTTTTGGTACATCTTTCAGACATTCCTATTGTACCATCTGTAACATCTTCCGGCACTGGACAGGAGCCATGGGAGTAGTAGCCTTGTAGGTCACTAAAGAGTAGTCAGGATAGCCAGGAGTCTCTACCAGGGAGTCTCAGGTCGATGTAGAGATGGATGAGGTGGGTAGCCTGATCAGAGACATTTTTCCAGTCATCACAATATGGACTTATGCGGATCACACCACTGGAGAGGATTCCTCAAGGAGAATTCACTCGGCTAAAATCCAAAGAAAGGTCTTGCATTTTTTGTCTGAATACCTTAGTCCCCAATGGCCTGAATGAAATTTTATTTTAAAAAAACTACATTTTCTGATCAGCAACAGGTTTCTTGATGTCATTTTTTAAATTTTCTTATTAGATCAATCAGATTAGCATATAATTTCCTTTTTTTGTCCACTTCTTATATATGATTTTTTTACAACTATACACACAAAATAATTATATACAGCCACGTAATACTTGAGTACACTGTTGGAGTCCATCCGAAGGCCCTCCTAATCTGGGCGCTTCTATACTTCGATCCTCAATCCCCCCACTATTTTCTATATTTTTATTATGATATAGTTTCCAATAAAAAGACAATTATTTGTATATTTTAGTACTATTTACAATATTGCATTTAATCACTATAACCCCTCCAGGGGGGGGGGGGGGGGCTGCAAAGACACGCAGGACCAGAAAGTAAAATAAAACTTGCTTCCGTTTTATTTGTCAAGCACAACAAAACAGAAAAGTCCTTTCAAAATAGCAGAGGCACCACGCAGGGCGCTCAGGTCCATGCAATATCACAAATGAAAAGCTGCACCATGCAGGGTGCTCAGAAGCTTCCTCCTCAGGCTCTGACTCCCTGGGAGCTGCAGTATTTATGCCCCAGTAACGGGGTCAGTGCCTACAGCTGAGGTTCCTGAGAACCAGGGTGAAGTTGTGAACTGGACCGCCACCCTGTCCAGACTAAGAGCCTGGGAGGGAGATATACTCCATCCACTACTTCACCCTTTAATTGCCTACTATATATATATATATATATATATATATATATATAGTGTATATTATGGCAATGGGGATGGGGGTCAGTGACAATACAGAGCAACTCTTAGTCCATGTAAAAGTCTGAATAACTTTGTTTTCCACTAACTTTTCTGTTATCTCTAAATATCCAAGAAAAATAATCATCAGAGGCAGCACATACAGTTTGTGCAATAAACAAAACAAGCACTTGCCCGTCAAGGTGCTATCTAAACAGCAGTACCCTCACTTACTACTTATGTGCAGTAATGATCTGTAAACGGCAGAAGTCTACCAGGTTGATGTGCTCACTCCAGACTCTAACTCTGACTGCCTGAACTTGCAGCCTTTTATGTCCCAGTGATTACCTCAGTGTGTCCAGCTGAGCTCACTGGGTGTGATTTATCTCACCAAGAGTAAACATTTGGGTGACATGTACACTCCCTCCAGGACTCTTCCTTGCACATGTCTACAATATATATATCGTGGGACGTAGCTACGTAAATGACGTAACTTCATCGAACCGTCATATTTAATCCCCCGACGCTTGATCAACACGTCAGCGAGGGAGAGACTGGCGTCCCACGATGCAGGCTCTGGACTCCGTCACTATGAAATGTGAGTAACCCTATAAATAGTGATGTTTGTTTCAATTTGTGATTGTTCTCAGTAAGAGAAACGACGTAGTCTTGTAGATATGATACCTTTTAATGGCTAACAAAAATACATGATGTAATAATAGCGAGCTTTCGTACCAAGCTTTCGCTATTATTACATCATGTATTTTTGTTAGCCATTAAAAGGTATCATATCTACAAGACTACGTCGTTTCTCTTACTGAAAACAATCACATTTTGCTCTACTGGCTAACACGGTACCAGATCTTTGTTTCAATTTGTCATGCTTGAAAAAGGCACTGATAGTAGTGCCGAAACGCGTTGCAAGACTTTTATATGTTTTTTATGTACAGTCGTACAGTTAAATATATTTTACCACATACTGTGGAGACTTGATAGTTTCCCTTACTGGATTGCAAGACCCCGAAAAAAGAGCGCAGGAGGATTTTTCTATTACAGCTGTATTCACATAAAAGGTAGAGATTTTGCTGTGTCTATCCGCTTATTTTCTTGTACTTTTCTTGGGCCTCTTGTAGTAACTCTGTTAGTTTTATCTGGACGTCCTGTAAGGTTGCCAGCCTATGAATGACAGCAGGAATAGCAGTATTACAAGGAAAGTCTGGAATAAATACTGGATGTAAACCAAGGATAGCATAAAAGGGGCTTCGAGCTTTGGAACTATGTTTGGAGTTGTCATAGGCAAATTCCACTGTTGGTAAGTAGTCCACCCAACATCCTGGAGATGGGAAATAAAACAGCGGAGGTATTGCTCTAGTTTGGTTAGTTCTTTCATTGGACTAGGGTTGGAAGGTAATTCTTAGGGCCGTAAAGATGTTCTTCCAGAATCTTGATGTAAACTGAACACCTCTATCGGAGACTACGTTATCAGGAATCCCATGTAGTCTAAATATCTCCTTGATCATTAACTCTGCAGTTTGTTTGCTATTTCTTGAACAAAGCTGATAGGAAATAATAAAATAGAACCTGGAGAAGAGCACGTCCCATCGTGCATGCCAACAATCGCTTAGCTGTGCAGATAAATTCTAGATTCTTATGATCAGTAAGGTCTATTACAGGATGATTGGCTCCTTCCAAAAGATATCTCCATTCGGAGAAGGCAACCTTGATGGCTAAAAGTTCTTTATTTCCAATGCCATAGTTTCTTTCTGCATGTGACAAAGTATCAGACAAAAATTCACATGGATACAGCTGCATTTTATCTCCGAATCATTGAGACAAGATATCTCCTACAGCATGTTCGGAGGCGTCTACTTCAACAACAAATGGTAATTCAGGTTTTAGGTGGACTAACACTGATGCAGAAGTGAAAAGAGTCTTTAGCTTTTTCAAAAGCATCCTGTGCTTTTGAAGTCCATAAATATGCTTTGGTTTTATTTGTGAGTGAAGGTGATAAGTATGTCACCGTGACAGAGAAATTCCCTTTTAGTCGCTAAGTCCTCTCACCGAGGAAACCACTGATTGTTAAAATGTAACCTTTATTAAAGTAAAATTTAAAAATAAACTGCGTGATCGCTAAAATATATTATTGTGCCTATTTATTAACAATTGGCAATAGCTAATGGTTTCCTAGAGTCACTGTTTTCTACTGCTGTATTGTGACTCATATATGGGTCATTATGTAATCAATATTGTTATCTATGACTCTGGTTGTATTGGTCACTTATATAGAGGCAATATATTTAATGATGATTCGACCCACTCAGTTGTTTAGTATTATCAGACTGTTGTCCCATGTGACAATTACAGGCTAATGCGTGATCACTATTTTGTTAACATTAACCTTGGAGCAGTTGTGTCTGTCTCAATTGTGGACCAGCCTGATAAATACAGTAACCAACTGAGATCACTAATATTATAAGCCAGGCGATAAATATTAAACACCCATAACAGATGTATTTTGCCAGATTAAATTATAAGCCAGGCTCTTTTTGAGAAACCATATGCAATAGAATTCAGCGTACTTGATTGAAGCTGAATGCGCTCGGCTCACATAAACTGATAAACCGCCACTGTTTCTTTAAGGAAACAGAAGCGGTTGCAAAGGTGGGTATAGAAAACCAAATACAGATTTCTGTGCGGTTTCTATTAGCCCGTTCTCCTTATACTAATTATCACCATCATATACAAGGGACGTATTCGAGTCAGATAGATATATGTTTAAAGTCCATCAAAACTCCTTAACCGTCCCTTGTAGCAGTTTTATCAACCCATCGACGTGTTTCAGCAGTTACTGATTATATAACTGCGTCATCAGGATGGTAGCTATGATATGTATGGATGTGAACAGCCTGACAGGCTGTGAGTAAATGAGCAGCGATGGTAAGTAGCCTTGTATTGAGGCTTATATAGTACAAACCACGCCTCCCTAACCGGGGGGCTCGTCTCTGCTGCACCAATAGGGTCATACTTTCATCTCCGCTATCTGCCAGTTGACGCGATGGAGCGGCGATCCCACCCAGGACCCGGGTGCCAACCACCGCCAACCAGCGGTGACTGATGACGTGGCGGCGTCCGAGTACCAAGGCAACTGGGCGCCCGAGAGGCAGGGAATAGCGATGTGACAGGAGCAGGACTTAAGTAATACCTGGACGGGCGATATATGGCTTCGGTGTTGGTTCCATTATTGGACAAACGCATATGCAAATGTAAAGTCGTTAATATACTGACTCCAGAGATGTTCTAATAATCATATGGTGACAATAGAAAATAGTTCAGATGTAAGAACCTAGTCAGTTATGTAAACATGCTGAATACAGTAAGTAATGAGGTTACTCAAGTACATGATGGAATGTGCCAATTATCGGCATTAAACTTCATGTGGTATTACATGCATATGCAAACGCATATGCAAATGTAAAGTCGTTAATATACTGACTCCAGAGATGTTCTAATAATCATATGGTGGCAATAGAAAATAGTTCAGATGTAAGAACCTAGTCAGTTATGTAAACATGCTGAATACAGTAAGTAATGAGGTTACTCAAGTACATGATGGAATGTGCCAATTATCGACATTAAACTTCATGTGGTATTACATGCATAGTGTATATATAAGGCACCTAAATCATCCAATAGCCTATAAAGGCGAAATGTGGAGTGCTTATAGAATACAGAATTTATAATGTATATTATTACACATGTACTCCCATATAGGGTTAAAATTATACATGTGTGGGACCATAATAGTTTGGGAGCTGGTACACAAAACTATACATGGAAATACATAGAAAATACCTATAGGTCTAAGCAGTATGATATTATTATTGCTATAGGTGAATCCCTATTTTAGTTGCGCACACATGCATAATATACGATAGCCAAAATTCCACCTCTCTTATCAAAAAAATACTGTTAAATTCAGCAAATGGTAAGGAACCACTCATATACGATGCAACTATATTCTATATAAATGCCGCAAAGGATAGGCTCTCATTGAGACCTTTAGGTGCACAGCAATCCAATCGATGAATCCATTGTGTCTCTTTTTGCAATAATCTTCTATCCAGATTGCCTCTTCTCCCATTATCCCTAATAATTTCTATACCCTGAAACTTTATAGACTCTGGATCGTTATTATGTTTTTCTCGCACGTGTACAGCCAAACTTGTGTTTTCACCCCGGTTCACATTACCAACATGCTCGAACACTCGTCTCCTCAACTGGCGGATGGTCTTGCCGATATAATCGAGTGGGCATGGGCAAGTGGCTTTGTACACGACTCCTGTAGACCTGCAATTTATAAAGTCCCTTATCTGATATGTCATCCAGTGGAGGATCTAGTAAAGGTGACTCCCCTAGATGAAGATGGTAAGTAAGATGATTTTTGAGAAGTCTTTTATGAATCTTCTGTAAAGGTTTGCAAATCCTATAAGGCATTGAACATCTTTTACATTTCTTGGAGTGGGCAAATCAACCACAGCTTTAATCTTACTAGGTTCCATGCTGAAACCATCTGGAGAGATGATATATCCAAGAAATTGCATCCAGGTTTGTTCAAGCTCACATTTTTCCAGTTTGATATAGAGACAATTCCTTTGAAAACATTCCAAGACCAGCCGGACATGGCTGCAATGTTTCCCCAAGCTGTCAGAAAATATAAGAATTTAATCAAGGTAAGCAACAACAAAATGATACAACACATCCTGCAACACTAATCATCATTAATGAAATGCTGAAAGGTGGCAGGAGCATTGCAATGTCCGAAAGGCACAACTAGGTATTCAAAATGTTCATATCTAATTCTAAAGGGAGTCTTCCACTCATCCCTTGGGCAAATCTGTATAAGATTATAGGCTACTCTTATATCCAATTTGAAAAAACTTTTGGCAGAACAAAATATTTCCAACAATTCCAGGATTAAAGGGAGAGGGTAGCATTTTTTAATAGTAATTTTATTTAGTTTTATTTATCAACTATGACATTCCACTCATTAAAATCGCGGTATGTCCTATCTATTACGCACTGGCTCTGCACTGCGCATGTATGGCTGTGCACCAGTCGGCATATCCACAGCACACAGTGAAGATGCTGGACAGGTAAGCCGATGTTCACTGCAAGGGCACAGGGTTGCATCCCGCTGCGAGAATCTCACAGTTAGAATCCAACCCGGCTGTCTGCATTTGGCCTTAGTCTATAATCAATTTGAATGCATTGCGAATTAAGTCCTCCAAATTATCAGGGGTCTCCAATCTGCCAAGCTCATCCTTCACTAGTTTTGATACTCCTCATAGAAACTGATTCTGCTGTGCCGCAGGGTTCCATGTGGTATCAGTCACCCAGCGACAAAATTTCGCTGTATATTCAGCAACAGAGCATCCCCTTGTCATAGTTTGTGTAATCTACCTTCTGCTGTGGCACAGTGATTCGAGTCATCAAAAACTTGATCCATAGCAGTAATGAAAGTATTGAGTTGGTTACTGTTTTTTTCCACATACAGTGAGGCCCATGCTAGTGCTTCATCTGTCAGAAGGTTGATGATAAATAGTAACAGTGGTAAATGGAGTTGGTTGCATTTGAAAGTATATACAGTACTACTACGAGTTAATTTGATACAGGTGTTTACATGTTGTTTGCACTGAAAATTTTATGAAGTCAAGGTTACTTTAGAGTAACTGAGGAATAAAATATGTATACACATAGAGGAGCGTTAGATTCTCCTCAGGCTGAATGTACAGATGTCCCTCTGCAGAATGTGCCACCCCTCCCACTCTCCTCATTTAGGACCTAAAGAATGCTCGTGCCAAATTTCACGCTTGTATGAGACCGAGAAGTTACATTACATAGGGGTGCTCTTACTTTTGCAATTAGCATTGTATAATCAAGTTGTGACCCCTTTTCTTTTCTTAGGATCTAAAGAATTGTTGTGACAAATTTCATGTTTGCACGACAACGGGAAGTTAGAGAATTAGATTAGGTACATTAGACAGGGGTGCTAATACTTTTGCACTAAGCAGTGAATTTTTGAGTTCTGACCCCATTACTTTTCCTATTAAGGACCTAAGGAATGCTCCTGTCAAATTTCATGTTTGTGCAACACCGAGAAGTTACATTACATAGGGTTGTCCATACTTTTGCATGTAGCATAGAATAATCAAGTTGTGACCCCTTTACTTTTCCTATTTAGGACCTAAAAAATGGTCAAGCCAAATTTCATGTTTATACGACACTGGGAAGTTAGATTACGTAGGGGTGCCAATACTTTTGCACTTAGCATTGAATAATCAAGTTGTGACCCCTTTATTTTTCCTATTTAGGACCTAAAGAATAGTTGTGCCAAATTTCATGTTTGCATGACACCGGGAAGTTAGAGAATTAGATTAGGTACATTAGACGGGGGTGCTAATACTTTTGCACTTAGCATTGAATAATCAAGTTCTGACCCCATTACTTTTAGTATTTAGGACCTAAAAAATGGTAGTGCCAAATTTGATGTTTGTATGACATTGGGAAGTTAGAGAATTAGATTTAGTACATTACACAGGGGTGCTAATACTTTTGCACTTGGCAGTGAATTTTCAAGTTTTGAGCCCTTTACTTTTTCTATTTAGGACCTAAAGAATGCTCCTGCCAAATTTCATCTTTGTATGACATCGGGAAGTTAGAGAATTATTGGCAAGTCAGTCAGTAAGTGAGGGCTTTCACCTTTATATATATAGATTGATTCAGGAATCCTTGATACTGACGATGATCCCCACTGAATTTAGCAGGTAGTGGCATGTGGAGAGCTGAACGTGAAGTGCGCAATTCCAGAAGTTTTCTCTGTAAATTGTCCACCTCTTTTTGTAATTCAGAAACCTTTCCCTGGTAAGAGGCACAAAAATCCTGGAGTTCAGCAACCTGTTTTCTCAGAGTGGCTACCATTGAATCCTTGTTGGGTATGATTATTTTGTAACAATCTAGTGTGGGTTTGCAGTCTCTTGTTGTAACCCGAGTGGACAGATAGCATAGTCAGGATGAAGCCTGAGGTCGGTAACAGGTAGTATCAGTTTGCAGTACAAAGGAGCAGGCATGTAGCATACTCAGAGGAAGACCAGAGGTCAGTAAAGGTAATATCAGTTCGCAGGTGGTGAACAGGCAGCTAGAGGAACAGGCAGGGGGTGAGGCTTGAGTATTAACTGGGAGCACAACAATCGTGCAGAGAGTGAAGGACAGTGCAAGAAATATATAGGAAGTCCACTTAAGGGAGCAGGGCGGAGCAAATCAGGAAGGCAGGAGCAAGGACTATGCTATGATTCAGCAGGTAGAGCTGCTGCATAGAGCATAGAAGTTCCTATGTTCGAGTCCTGACACAAACTTTGAGTCTAGCGCAAAAGATATTCAGCAGGGTGGAGCAACAAGCTTTCTCAGTTTCCAAATACTAGATTCAGGGAATGGTTTCCCAGGAAGTGTTTCAGGACCTAATATACAGATGAAAAGTCCCTCAAATAGATCTCTTTGCAATGAGAAAGAAATGCAAGAGAACAAATTCTTCTCACTCAATCGACAAGATCATCCTGCGGCAGTAGATGTATTAACAAAGAATTGAGGACACTAGCTGGTTTACAATTTTCCTCAGATTCCTCTGGTTCCCAGAGCACTCCAGAAATTTTTTTTACAAAAGATGTCCTTTGATTATTGTAGTCCCATTATGGTCCAGCAGAAGCTGGTTCTCTCTTCTGCAAAGCTTGAGCATCCAGGAACCAGTGCATCTTTCAACCCTTCCAGATTTATTGACTCAGGTTCAATTAACATCCAAATGCCTCTCTTCATCTTTTAGCATGAATATTGAAAAGTTCAAACTTTTAAGGAAGAGCCTGTCAGAAAGGGTAATCCAAACCTTTGTATGTAGTAGGAAAGATACTACTAAAAAGACTTACCTTTAAAGTATGGAAAAGGTTTGCGTCAAGGTGTGGTGACTTGAGGTTCTATCTTTCAACCCCAAGTATATCTCTAACTCTTGACTTTCTTCTAAATGGACTAGACATGAACCTTTACCCTAATACGTTAAGGGTCCAGATAGCAGCACTCAGAGTGTTTTACAATACTAAACTCTGAGGTCACATGGGTTTCCAGGTTAATGAAAGCGGCAGATAGATTAAATGCTAGAATCCAAAATCTATTTCCATCCTGGGATTTAAAGTGGATCCTTGAAGCCTTAGCTCAGACCTCCTTTGAACCTCTAGATTCTATCCCAATTAGAACCTTAAAGGGGTTATCCAAGCAGCCATCGCTCGTAATTGCATGCACAGCATACATTGAAATCATTGGGAGTTACGCTTGCAATTACAAGCACAGCTTCTATTGATTTACTTGAGAGCTGCACCTGCACCTGTAACAGCTGTGGCAGAGAAGAACGATGTTTGCCCATTGAATTCAATGGAGCCGGCAATACAGCCGACTCCATTGAAAGCAATAGGCTGCCGGCGTGCGCGGGATAACCTGATAACCTCAGCGCTGAGCCAATCAGGGGGCAGGTCTGACTCACACCCCTTTCACACCCACTGCAGGCCGGCTGCCGGGAGCAGGTAAGTATATATATATTTTTTATTTTAACACTTTTCTGGATGAATTGCAGGGAAGGGCTTATATATTTAAGCCCTTCCCGACAATTCATCCCACACTCGCCCGCAGCGCATTGCTTTCAATGGAGCGGGCTGTATTGCCGGCTCCATTGAATGCAATGCGCTGGACAGCTCCGGCCCGTTTCTAATGAAACGCGGCTAGGAGCAGATTTTTCGGGCGATTTTCGGGCACCGGTCACGCGATTTGCGGATTTGTGGATTTGCGAAAAAATGCCCGTCTGACTAAGGCCTCAGGGTGCATTCAGACGACCGTATATCGGCTGGGTTTTCACGCCCAGCCGATATACGGTGTCTCTCTCTGCAGGGGGAGGAGGCTGGAAGAGTCGGGAGCAGTGCTCTGAGCTCCCGCCCCCTCTCTGCCTCCTCTCCACCTCCCTGCACTATTTTCAATGAGGAGAGGCAGGACGGGGCGGAGCTAATTCCCAGAACTTAGCCCCACCCCTGTCCCGCCTCCTCTCATTGCAAGTAGTGTAGAGGAGGTGGAGAGGAGGCAGAGAGGGGGCGGGAGCTCAGAGCACTGCTCTCGGCTCTTCCAGCCTCCTCCCCCTGCAGAGAGGGACACCGCATATCGGCTGGGCGTGAAATCCCAGCCGATATACGGTCGTCTGAATGCGTCCTCAGGTGTGGTGTCTATAAGGTGTGTTGTGGACTTATATCTTCCCTTCTTCCCTCCTCCACATTTATTCTTTATAACTATGAAGTACGTCCTTGCAATCCCTTTTTGAGAAAACACACTGTTGGCACCTTATTGTTGCGGAGGTTCTAGAATTGCTGCCTTGCTGATAGTCTGGTGCTTGTTTTGGATGTGTTTCTACATCTTATGGCTGCATTCCCACGAACGTATATCGGCTCGGTTTTCACGCCGAGCCGATATACGTCGTCCTCATGTGCAGGGGGGAGGATGGAAGAGCCAGGAGCAGGAACTAAGCTCCCACCCCCTGTCTGCCTCCTCTCCACCCCTCTGCACTATTTGCAATAAAAGGAGGCAGAACGGAGGCGGGGCTAAATTCTGAGAATTAGCCCCGCCCTGTTCCGCCTCTCCCCATTGCAAATAGTGCAGAGGGGCGGAGAGGAGGCAGAGAGGGGGCGGGAGCTCAGTTCCTGCTCCTGGCTTTTTCATCGCCCCCCCCCCCCTGCACACGAGGACAACGTATATCAGCTCGGCGTGAAAACCGAGCCGATATACGTTCGTGGGAATGCAGCCTATGGCTCAGTGGGTGTGGGATTGGGTGTGACGTGCTTGGTTGCACCTGTGGGTAATTCTATGGCTATTTACCTGGCCTGATACTGAGTTGAACTGAGTTTTATTCTCAGTCTCTCCTTGACTGAGCTAGCAGACAGAAGCTTTCTGCTAGATCATTCTGCTACTTGCTGCATCTAAAGTTAAGTATTGCTTTTCTTTGCATTGTTATTTTTGTTTTGTGTTTATTTTTTTTCCTTTTCCCACTTGGGGTCAACTAGGGGCTGAGGCACGTTGTTGGGGCTACCCTTCCCAATGTTTAGTTGTATAGGGACAGTGTTCCCATATTTTTGGTTTCATTCTTGTTTTATCGTTTATTTGTGTTTTTGGTAAATGTGTGAGTGACAAATCCAGTGTGTCCAGGTTGGATGTGACATAATCAATCGCCTCACTTACTCGGTTGGACATTTTTGTTATGAAACCTATTGAGGTTTTGTTAAAACAGCAGCAACCGACCCTGAGGGCTTCAAGTAAGGAGCCTAAAATCAAGCTGCCAGACCATTTTTTTGGAGATGGACAGAGATTTGTTTGCTTTAGAGTCATGCAAGTTGTATACCAGATTATGTCCTGTGTCTACTGGTGATTGAGTTAGAGGGTTGGCATCGTCATCCCCAGGCTTTGGGGGGCTCTACATGTATGGGTTTTTTTTTTTTTCTTTTTGGCCTTCCTCCTCTGAAGCTTTGTCCTCTGTGGATTGTTTCTTCAACACCCTAGGTTTAATCTGTGATGACCAAAATAGGGTGTCACTGGCAGAGGGAAAGCTCAGAGGTATACATCAGGGAGACTCTTCGATTGAGGAATTCTGAGCCGAGTTCTGCCGGTAGACGACTGAGAATCAATGGAAAGACTTTGCTTTGCAAAGCTAGTTCTACTGTGGTCCCACTGATAAAATTAAGGATGTATTGGTGGTTTATCCAGATCCCAAAATCTGGATGAGGCAATGTCTTTAGCCATCAGAGTAGGTAGACAGATTGGAGAAAGTCATAATGAGCTTTCCTCTACTTCTGTTTGCTTGCATTATGAAAAGTAGGAACCCATGCAACTGGGTTCATTAGCTAGCAAGTGAGAAGAGGGGTTAGGTCAGAAGACGGTGCTTTCTCTGCAGTCAGATGGGACATTTTGTGCAGAATTGTCCTCACAACTTGTCAGCTGGAAAACTAGGTGGCCTGGAGGTTAGAGGGAAGGTTCCTCTAATCCCACAGATTGCCTGAATGTCCTCCTTCAGTCTGGTTCTTCCAGCTGAGATACTCTTTGGGGGTGATAATGGTCCAATCAGTCTTTTTGGATTGCGGAGCTGGTGTCAATCTAATTCATCAGGAGATGGTAAAACATTTGGGATAAGAGGTAAAACCTCTGGATTCGCCCATTCCGGTCTCTGCCATTGATGCCTCTCCACGATCACAGAAGTGTTTAACCCCTTCATGACATGGCCTATTTTGGGCTTAAGGACGCAACAATTTTTGGCGGATTTTCTTCTCCGTTTATCAAAAGCCATAACCTTTTTATTTTTCCGTCGACGCGGCCGTATGAGGGCTTGTTTTTTGCGTGGCGAACTGTAGTTTTTATCGATGCCAATTTTGGGTACATAGACTATATTGTAAAATTTTTTTATTTTTTTTTAATGATAGCAGAGAGAGAAAACGCATCAATTCTGCCATAGATTTTTTTATTTTTTTTTTACACCGTTAATCATGCAGCATAAATGAGACTTTCCATTTTTTCTGCAGACCGGTACGGTTACAACAATACCAAAATTCTAACATTTTTTTTAGGTTTTCCCACTTTTCTGCAATAAAAACCCTTTTTTTTTGGAAATCTTTTTTCTATTCTAAATTGCTGCATTCAAAGTCACGTAACTTTTTTATTTTTTGATGTACAGAGCTCTATGAGGGCTTATTTTTTGCGAGACGAGCTGTAGATTTTATTGGTACCATTTTGGCGTACATACGGCTTTTTTGATCACTTTTATTGCGTTTTTAGTGAGGCAAAATGCTAAAAATGAGCATTTTGCCTCAGTTTTTTAGCTTTTTTTTTAGCGTTTTTTTCCGTGCACAGTCAAAAGCATGTGCAACTTATTGTACGCATCGTTACGGATGCGACAATACCAAATATGTGGGGTTTTATTTTTTTTTTACCTTTTTTTTATGCTAATCTGAGAAAAGCATAAAAAATGGTTTTTTTACTCTTTTTTTTACATTTTTTTTAATTCATTTTTTAAATCTTTCTTTTTTTTACACTGTTTGTGTCCCTCTGAGGGACTTTAACCACTGCCCTGATGATCGCTGTCATAAGGCATGGCAGAGCTACTGCTCTCCCATGCCTTATCGCTCATACAGCGATCTCAGGCATAGGCAATACAGGACGCCAGTGTCTGGCGTCCTGTTGCCATGGTGACAGGCCGGGCTCTCGCGATGACATCGCGAGTTCCGGCCGGAGACACAGAGGGAGCCGCGCTCCCGCTGTGAACTCTTTCCCTGCCGCGATCTACTTAGATCGCGGCAGGGAAGGGGTTAACAGTGGCGGGCGCATCTCCGATGTCCCCCCGCTGTTGCAGCGAGACGCCGGCTGTGACTGACAGCCACTGGATCATATGTGATCCCGCGCTATCTCCAGGACGTAAGTTTACGCCCTGTTGCGGGAAGTACCCCGCTCCCAGGACGTAAACTTACGCCCTGCAGCGGGAATGGGTTAAAGTTCGTGTTTCAGATCTGTCTCAAGATCAGATTATTTCATACAGAGACTATCACCCTTTTATATAATGGAATCCCTTTCAACGCAAATAGTTTTAGGTTCACTTAAATTGCATCCGCATGATCTTGGGGTGGATTAGGAGAGGGGAGACATTTCTAAATGTAGCCCTTTCTGTAAAAAGTGTTGTATATGTTTAAAAGTGTCTTCTGTGCAAGTGAATGATTTGCCTGATCATTTCTCTGACTTCTGATGTCTTTGCGCAGGAGGGGTCAGAAATTACCGCCTCACAGGGAGGGGGATTGCTCTATTGAACTCATCCCACACTGTAAACTGCCTACCCTGTTTCCCCCAAAATAAGACAGTGTCTTATATTATTTCTTGCTCCAAAAGATGCGCTAGGTCTTATTTTCAGGGAATGTCTTTTTTTTCATGAAAAAAATGTACATTTATTTAAAAAAAAAAGAACATATATACTGTACAGTAGTTGTCATCACAAGCCAACATAATCAGAGAAACTGTAAATCCGATCAAGAACTTCTTGCTGCTACCATTATTTCCATGTACAACAATCTATGGTACATTCACCGATTCCAAAATTTATGAACACAAAGCAAGATTTATTCAATGAGTCATGTCATCTTCTTGAACATCATCATAATCCAAACCCTGAATTTCTTTATGACTCCATTTCTTTCAGAATCATTGGCTCAAATCTATCATGTCTAGCAATAGCACTGTCCTTAAATGAGTACTTATTGTCTTGCCTAACTCACACACAGGGCCACAAAAAATAAGAGCTGTAAAGTACCTGGCTCCCACACATTGTCTAGAGACTGTAACAATCACCCACAGCAGTGCCTGGACTGCTTGTACAGCAGGGACGGTATTGCAGTTTCTGGCCACCAGGGGGAGCTCATCACAGCAGACTCACACAGCAGGGACAGAGCTAGGTCTTACTTTCGGGGGAGGCCTTATATTTTCAGGGGATGACTTATTTTCAGAGAAACATGGTAAAAATCACATGTACAGCCTGAATGCTCCTGAGATATTCAGGAAATTAGGTCCAGAATTACTACACATAAGAGCACCATCAAGAATAAAAACATTGAATTACCAATTCCCAAGCATTTCATCGCGGCAGGTCATAGTGTGAGACAATTGAGGTTTAAAGTAATAGACCACGTCCTGGAAAATATCAGGGGTGGTGATCGCATAAAACTACTAAAACGTAAAGAAGCCAGTTGGATATTTAATCTGGATATACTGTCTCCATCCGGCTTAAATTTAGAATATAATACATTCTCATTTCAGTGAACCGATTTACTGCATCTGCCTCTGTACCTCTTTTTTTAGAATATGTTTTAATGACTGCTATGTTCTATATTACAGGTGTACATCGAAACAGTATCAGGCATACCTTGAGGTCTCACTATCAGTATCAAGCGGAATTGAGGACACTTTGGCTAAAATTCAACTGCCATATTGGTTGTCTGATCCGTATTCTTGATTAGATCTTATTTAATGCAATTTATGCTCATGCTACTCTATATAAATAATAAATTGGACATACTTAAACCATATCTGAACATGTGTTGAATTATCCTTTTCTGGTGTGTATATTTATAATGGTAGGTGGTATATAGGGAAATATGCATGACTTTTCTTTATCTTGCTGCAAGCTAAATCCCTTCCATATATAAAAAATTCTTGCTCAATAAATATTGTGACCCTTAGGTATTCGCTAAGCCTTTTGGGGTTTCTAAACTGGGGTGGGGTATGATCGATAAGGTCTTTTTAGGCCTCCTTCCCACGAATGGATTTACGCCGCGTAATTCGCTGCGAAAATCCGCTGCGTTGCCCGCAGCTATTAGGTTCTATTGAACCTAATAGCACAATGCTCACGATGCGGAATTCCACCACGGAATTCCGCACCGTGAAATCTCCCGTCCTCACCCGCGGCATGCTCTATTTGCCGCGGGTGTACGCGCTGACGGCTTCCATTGCAGTCTATGGAAGCCGTCCTTTCACGCTATCTCCCGCTGTAACACAGCGGAAGATAGCGTGAAAATGCTTTCCCGCCTACCGCCGCCGCGTCATATGACGCGGCCGGCGCGTCACGTGACACGGCCGGCCGCGTCATGTGACGCGGTGGGCGTGTCACATGACACAGCGGCTGTGGGCGGGGAAGCGTCTTCACGCTATCTTCCGCTGGTAAGTATGGGGTCTCTAGTGTGAATCCGGCCTTAGGTTGAATTGGCTTACACAGTTTAGAAATATAAATATGCCCATTTTGTTTGATACCCAGTTGTTTCAAAATATTCTGTTGGTTGATAAATGTAGTGAGCATATTATTGCATAATGGGTTATATTCTTTAATATTAGGCATATGTGTAATGCTTCCCATAATTATGCCCAGTGCGATATACCAGGTATTGCTCATGTTGATACCCGTCACAGAACATGAGAAGGGTGGTTTCCACTCATTACATCATAGCATCTGACACTCCGCACATGCGCATGACTTGTCTCCTGATTTGGGGTTTGAGACAAGCATCGCGGGCCTTGAGAGTCCCGCGCTTGCGCTTTACACACCACATGGCTCTGATGCCGTTTGAAGATATCGCGAGATCTCGGGCCTGTGCGCATGCGCTATGGTCTGGAACGGACCTGAACTGCCGTGGTGGATCCCGCGATGACTGTGGATTGCGCACAGGCGCATTCTGTTATTTCCTGGTTGGTTTCAACACATCTGATAATGGCGTTCGGCTATCATCTGGCTTATGAACAGCTGAGCTTCTTAGCATAATGGCGCACAAGGTATGCCTCATCTGTATAGAATCTTTTAATCTGTATGTTTGTTGGTGATTGGGTTGAGGGGTCTATATATTATGCATAGGATTGATCTTTGCATTAGCTTGACAAAGACCTTCTACTCTATGGTCAAAACGTCGCTTTCCAGTCTGATGATGATGTAACTCTTATATGGAAATATAAAATATTCTTTCTTTGCACCCAAAAATTTTTTTTAAGTGCATATTACACTTTTATAATACTATGGCCTGCAGGATATTTACTGCTGAGGAGGCTTATGCACTGATTGCCTCCGAGTCAGATTCAGCTAGTGGGGATGACGCCACTTTTATGGCATTCTCCTCCTCCTCATCTTCATCCTTATCAAGTGAATCTGAACTCCCTGTTCCCCCAAGAAGGCATCCAAGGACTGCCACTACTGTGTACCCCAATACAGCTGATGTTAGTTGGGGTACCCCTGAAAATTTTAGACTCCAGATCCCTGACTTTCTTGGCAACCCAGGGGTTCAGTTTGATACTGAAGGGCTTGGAGGGAGGGACTTTTTTATTGTGTTTTTTTTTTTTCAAGATGACTTTAATGCCCACATAGACCCAAACGAATTTATATGCCCAGTATTTTATACAACAAAATCCCAACTCCAGCTATGCAAGACCCGATAAGTGGACCCCTGTGGATGCATTAGAAATAAAACAAATTTGGGGGATCTTGTGTTAACTATGGGGCTAGTAAAAAAGCCAACCATCAGGGCATACTGGAGTAGTGATATTTTGCATCATACCCCTATGTTCCGCATGGCAATATCAAGGACACATTTTGAGATCATAACATTTTTACATTATAACAATAATGCAGAGTGCCCCCCAAGTGATCATCCCAATTATGATCGCTTGTATGAAATCAGGCCAGTAGTGGAACATTTTAATTCCAATTCTGCCCAGGCATACACCCCAGAAAAAAAATATTTCAGTAGACTAGTCCCTAGTGCACTTCAAAGGGAGGCTTAAATTCCGCCAGTACCTGCCCAGTAAGTGGGCACGGTATGGAGTGAAATTGTACAAGCTGTGCGAACGTACATCGGGGTACACCCACAAGTTCCGCATTTATGAGGAGGACACCAAAATTGATCCCCCAGAATGCCCCATCCATGCTGGGAATAATGGGAAAAATTGTGTTGGGACTGGTGCACCCACTGTTAGACCAGGGTTACCATCTGTACCTGGATAATTTTTATACTAGTCTCCCCTTGTTCCAGAGCCTCGCTTCCAGAAGAATATGGCATATGGCACCATCCAAAAAAATCAGAAGCCCCCTTAGGACGCTGCTTGGGCAACTGCTCAGAAGGGGTGAGAGCCGGGCACAATGCAGCAACAATATATTGTGTGTCAAATAGAAGGACAAGAGGGATGTCCTTATATTGACCACAATACACAGCCACCGCAGTAACCCCTGCCCAGTACGAGGTACCAGTACAGAAACCCCCAAGCCAGACTGTCCTTGACTATAATAAGTACATGGGAGGTGTGGACCTATCAGACCAGGTACTGGAGCCGTATAATGCCACGCGGAAAACACGGGTGTGGTACAAAAAAACTGGTTGTTCACCTCGTACAGATGGCACTGTACAATGCTTATGTGCTGTATCGGGGTGCAGGCCAGAGGGGCACCTTCCCCGAATTTCAGGAGGATCTTATAAAGGCCCTAATATTTGGAAACCAGGAGGTGGGGGAGCAGCCCAGTACTTCTGGAAGCGAGGCCATGAGGATTGTACCAGGGCAGCACTTTCCCAGTGAAATTCCCTCCACTGGGAAGGACCCAAAAAAACTGCAGAGTCTGCTATAAACAAGGGATAAGGAAGGACACCATGTATCATTGCGAAATGTGCCCCACACAACCAGGCCTATGCATAAAAAGTTGTTTTAAGACATACAACACATCCCTGAAATTTTAATTTTATTATTGCCCTGACGTTTTACCCTGATGTACTTGGCATGTGGGTTTATGTACAAGCTGTGCAAAGTCCTTACTCCTGAGCCCTGCCATTTGCTGATACAGTTTATGTCCACATATGGGGCATTTCTGTGCTCAGGAGCAATTGGGTAAAAATATGGAGTACCATTTATCCTTTTGTCCCTAGTAAAAAATAAAAATCTGGGCCTAAAGCTAAACATTACTGGAAAAATTTGAATTTTTTTGTATTCAACTCAAATTGTTAAAAAAATTCCTCAAACTCCTATGGGTTCAAAACGCCCCCTACACCCCTTGATAAAATCTCTGAGGGGTTTAATTTCCACAATAGGGTCAGTTCCTGGGGGTTTCAAATATACTGGTACCTCAGGGGCCTTGCAAACCCTACATGGGATCTAAAAATTATTCCAGCAAAATCTGCATTTAAAAAGTGCTCCTTCCCTTCTGAGCCCTGCCATGTGCCCGAATAACCATTTACATCCACATATGGGGCATTTCAGTGTTCGAGAGCAATTGCGTAACACATCATGGGGTACCTTTTCTCCTTTCTGTCCCTGGTAAAAATAAAAATCTGGGCCCAAACCTAAATATTCCTAGAAAAATTGGAATTTTTTTCATTTTTTCATTTTCAACTCGCAATGTAAAACAAACCCTACATGGGTTATATTGAGCCTCGTGTGGCGCAGAGTGTAAGCTCTCGCCTACGACCTGAAGGTTGCAAGTTCGATCCCCACATGCATCAGGTAGCCGGCTCAAGGTTGACTCAGCCTTCCATCCTTCCGAGGTCGGTAAAATGAGAACCCAGCTTGGTGGGGGGTAATTAAGTAATAATTACCTGAAAGCGCTGCGTAATAAGTTGGCGCTATACAAATACCAAGACTTATTTATTTACATGGGATCTAAAAATTATTCCAGCAAAATCTGCATTTAAAAAGTGTTCCTTTCCTTCTGAGCCCTGCCATGTGCCCAAACAGTTTACGTCCACATATGGGGCATTTCTGTGCTCAGGAGCAACTGGGTAACACATCATTGGGTACTTTTTCTCCTTCTGTCCCTGGTAAAAAATACAAATTTGGGCCTAAAGCTAAACATTACTGTAAAAATTGGAATTTTTCGTATTAAACTCAAATTGTTAAAAAAAATTCCTCAAACAACTAGGAGTTCAAAACGCTCACTATGCTTCTTAATAAATTTCCTGAGGGGTCTAGTTTTCAAAATAGGGACAGTTCCTGGGGGTTTCAAATGTACTGGTACCTCAGGGGCAATGCAAACACTACATGGGGTCTGAAAATTATTCCAACAAAATCTGCATTCAAAAAGCAAAATAGCGCTCCTTCCCTTCTGAGCCCTGCCATGTGCCCGAATAACCGTTTACATCCACATATGGGGCATTTCAGTGCTCGAGAGCAATTGCGTAACACATCATGGGGTACTTTTTCTCCTTTCTGTCCCTGGTAAAAATAAAAATCTGGGCCCAAACCTAAATATTCCTAGAAAAATTGGAATTTTTTTCATTTTTTTTCATTTTCAACTCGCAATGTAAAACAAATTCCTCAAACTTCTGTGGGTTCAAAATGTTAACTACACCCCTTGATAAATTCCCTGAGGGGTCTAGTTTCCAAAATGGGGTCGATTCTTGGGGGCTTCAAATGTACAAGTACCTTAAGGACACAGAAAATACTACATGGGTCTGAAATTTATTCCAGGAAAATCTATATTCACAAAGCCAAATGGCGCTCCTTCCCTTCTGAGCCCTGCCATGCACCCCAAACAGTTTACATCTACATATGGGGCACTTCTAAAAACTGCAGAATCCTGGTAATACATTCTGAGTTTTGTTTCTCTGCTAACTCCTGCTGTTTTATAGAAAAAAATGGTTTTTAATTGAATTTTTATGATGCACTTTTCTTTAATTCCTGTAAAATATCTAAAGGGTTAATAAACTTCCTAAATGCCATTTTGAATTCTTTGAAGGGTACAGTTTTTTTTAAATGGGTCGATTTATGGGGGTTTTCTGATATACAGGCTTTTAAAATTCACATCTAAACTGATTTGGACCTTAAATTCAGATTTTGAAATTTGCTAGTAAATTTGAAAAATTACTGCTAAACTTATATACTTTGTGGAGTCCTAAAAAAATAAAATAACGCTTAAAAAAATTATTGCAGTATAAAGTAGGCCTACGGGAAATGTTAATTAACTATTTTGTGGTGTTTGACTATCTGTCTTACAAAAAGAAAAATTCAAATTTTGAAAATTGTGAATTTTTCCAAACTTTCAATAAATGTGGATTTTTTTTTTACCTAGTAAAGACAAAATTTATTGATGCAATTTTTACACAAACATAAAGTACAATATGTTACGAAAAAAAACTCTCAGAATCACATTGATAAGTAAAAGCATTCAAAAGTTATTATCACATAAAGTGACAGATGTCAGATTTGAAAAATAAGGCTTGGTCCTTAAGCCCAAAATAGGCCATGTTCTTAAAGGGTTAAGTTAGATCCACGTTTTATCAGCGCTTTCAAAATTATTGAAAAAATTAATCCGGTGTCTTTTTGTTTTGGAGGGTCTGAGTTCGATGAGAAAAATGTGTTTTTATAAGCCTATAAGAAATTGGTGATTCCGGAAATGGTTCATTTCCACTAGCCCTAGTGGTGGTTGATGGGATATTCATTTTGAGATAAGTCGCATCTAAAGCGAAGTATTGCATTTGTTTGCATTGTTTCGGTTTTCAAGTTTTGTTTCCTTTCCCAACGTAAGGTCAACTAGGGGCTGAGGCATGCGATCGGGGCCGCCCTTATAGGGGTGATCACTCTGCTTTCATGCAGGGCCCTTCCCAGTGTTTGGTTGTATAGGGACAGGGTTTCTCGTATTTGTGTTCCATTCTTTTATTTGCATTTTTGGTAGATCTGCAAGTGACAAAATCAGTGTGTCCAGGTTGGACATGACACTTATCCTATATGGTAGGAACAGTAGTGTGTTCACGTTGAAAATATCTATATGTATCTTTTTGGCTACTTACTCTGTTTTTATCTATAGTTGTTATAATAGTTGTTTTAAGTTCTATTCTGTAATTGTTTTTGCCCTTTAATTTTAGAACCTGTTCTGCCTTCTGTGAGTCACAACTCCCAAAAAGGCACAATTGTTTTTTTTTCCATTTCACGCAACTTAGATACTTCTCAGTATATTAAACTGTACTATTGAAAAATACAATTCATTGCGAAAAAATCCGCTCGCAGGATTCAAATTGTGGCATGCTGCGATTCTCTGCGGTGAGCCTATCTGTCAGATAGGCTCACCACAGAGGCCTGACAGCTCTCCCCCCTGCAGAATATTGCTAGCGATATTCCATCCCAGCCATGGACAGGGGGCCTTAGCGTGTGGCCAGCTATGGCTGGGAAAATGCACAGTGCATTTGCCAAAAACTGTAGGATAAATTCACTGCAGGCTAGTTTACGCTGTGGATTTTCTCTGCAACATCTGGAGATTTCTTTAACACATAAACACACCCTTATATACTGTATGTACCTTTATGGATGTTGCAGGCAGCACCACATAAAACAGTACCACTTAAAAAGTTCTGTCTCTCCAGTGCCCCACCCCCCTGCACCCTATCCATACAGCAGGAGTCATTTATTTACTATGTCTACCCTGTAGCTGTCTGTCTGTTGAGCTATGTGACTTCCTATGCACATCATAGTCCGCCTTCTTTCTTTTCCAACCCATTAAGTGCTTGAAACAGCAGAGACAGGTGAAGGAGCCGGTTATGCAGTGCAAGAGGTCATATAACAAGAAGCTGCAGGATAAACATAGCAAAGAAGTGACAGTAACTTCTGATGGATGGAGGTGCGTGGGTGCTAGAGGACGGGCAGTTGGGGCGCTGCAGCTACAGTTATTGCAGTGAGGGGGTGTCTGAGCCCCCACTGTCCGGTTTAGGGGCCCAGTCGCAATTGCAACCCCTTTAGCCATGCCACTGACTATATTGCCAACTTCTACATTTGCTTATTTCTTTGCCATATAAATTAGTTGCTTTTTAGGTGGCCTTTTTCTATAAAAGCCCAATGGGCACACCATCCTACTTTTCATTCCACCTTTTTATAATTTCACTTTTTCAATACATATTTTCTTGAAATTAGTATTTCTAAAATGTATTACTTTGGAGGTTGCTTGGTTTCAACAACACTGAAATTCTGAAGTATTACCAAAATAGCAGTAAATTGCTCAGTAAAGTCCCATTTACACGAGTGAATGTCGGGAATCGTTTGCCTGACATTCGTTTCGTGTAAATGGGGCTTTACTAGGTGACCTGCTGTGGTGAATAAAGGGTTAATGCCTAAAGGCAGATGCAACACAACTTTATATACATGGCTCATTGTTGGCTCCAATATTCCCTATATGCAGCTTTGCACGCATCCCCATTGTCGTCTTAACTTTTGTCTGAGACTTTTATGCCTTAATGATTGTCCTATATTGCACCCCAATGACCAAGCGACTTAACATTACTTTTTAATCATTGTGTTCCAAGAACAACATTTTTATTTTTTTGACAACATTTTCATGGGAATGAAGGAGATTGCTTTAACTCTCCTAATTCAGGACTCCATTTACACAGGTACTTCCGAGAACCCCGTTCTAGGGATCGGTTTCTTTGAATAGGGGATGACTTATCTTGGCACAACCCCTTTCTTTAAAGGGTTGTTATAATTGTGCTGATCTATTTGGTAACAAAAATCTTCTCTTGATGTTAGGGGGCTTGGAAGACAAATACAATTCTTTAGAGTGTGGCTTTTTCTGTGACTAGGTTAAATAACTAATACCATAGGGTAGTATAATGTCATACTGAGCATTTTCACACTAGCCCTTTAGATGCAGTTGTGTATGCCTTTTTGAAAAATTGAAGAATTTTTATTTGGTATACACACATATAGCAGTTTTATTGCAGTAAAATCTTAAATTGAAAATAAGTTCTAAACATGTAAATTGGGTTGATTTTTGCAGCAAGTGTATGGACTTCTTCAAGCCCCATTCAGATAAATGGGACAGTTGAAAAATTTCAGCAACAAATATGCTGCATATAAATATACCCTAAGGCCTCCCTCACACAGGGCGTTTGCAGAAACGCAGCATTTTTCAACGCTGCGTTTACTGCAGATTCCGCCCTGTTTCAGCAGCGCTGGCATACTGAAAACGCAGCCAAGGATGCTGAAAAGAAAAAAAAAAAAGTAATACTCACCTAGCCGCTGCAGTCCGGGTCGCGGCCGCTGGTCTCTGCCGCTGATCCGGGCTTCCTCTGCACTAACAAGTCTATTGCCGTAGGCCAGGTTTGAGAACCCCGTCTCCAGCAATAGAGTGCTGTGATTGGTTGTCGGCGCTTGCTTGATGCCCAATCACAGCCCTTCATTGACTGTCTCAGCCAATCAGAGCTTGCCGGCGCTGATTGGCTGAGACAGTCAATGAAGGGCTGTGATTGGACATCGAGTGCACCGATAACCAATCACAGCACTCTGTTGCTGGAGGCGGGGTTCTCAAACCTGGCCTATGGCAATAGACTTGTTAATGCAGAGGAAGCCCGGATCAGCGGCAGAGACCAGCGGTCGCAACCCGGACTGCAGTGGCTAGGTGAGTATTGCTTTTTCTTTTTTTCCTCTAGCCTAGCTGAGACTGATTTTCGGGGTAGGGCTTCTATTGCAAGCCCTCACCCTGAAAATCGGCGAGCGGTCAACACTGCCAAAAACACGGCACCAAGTGTTGCCGCCTTTTCAGCAGTGCTAAAACCGCTGCCCATTCATTTTAACGGGCGACGCAGGGCTGAAAACGCCCCAAAATAGAACTTGCATCGCTGTCAAAGCGCAGCGTTGGAAGGCGCTGCGTTTTCAGCCCTGTGTGAGCAGCCCCATTGAAATGAATGGGAGTGATGTACAGCGTCTAGCGCTGGGCTGAAAAGGCAGAGCTAAACGCCGTACAAGACGCCCTGTGTGAGGGAGGCCTTACAGCGATAGTGAATTTCAGTTGCCTGAAAGTCATTACTGTCAGGACTTATTCACACGGGCATATGTGTATTTCAATTGCGTAAATGTGCAGCGTATTTAGACAACTAAAATACACATTACCTGTGTATCTTTTCTTTTGTGTGAGCATTCATATATGTAAAAAAAATGCAAGCATGTCCCTATTGATTTCAATAAGCAATTGACTTTAATAAGAGACATTTTCTCGTGTAATTCACACCAAAATGGCAAATAAGAAAGAAGGAAATATACCTCTACAGCGCCATCTATTGGATGGCAGCATTCCTTTAATTCAAAGTGACTTTATAACAAGTCCTCAATGATTGGGAATATTAACCCCTTCATGACATGGCCTATTTTGGGCTTAAGGACGCAACAATTTTTGGCGGATTTCCTTCTCCGTTTATCAAAAGCCATAACTTTTTTATTTTTCCGTCGACGCGGCCGTATAAGGGCTTGTTTTTTGCGTGGCGAACTGTAGTTTTTAACAGCGTCATTTTTGGGTACATTAACTATATTGAAAAACTTTTATTATTTTTTTCATGATAGCAGGGAGAGAAAACGCATCAATTCTGCCATAGATTTTTTTAATTTTTTTTTTACAGCGTTAATCATGCAGCATAAATGAGACATTCCATTTTTTTCTCCGGGTCGGTACGGTTACAACGATACCAAAATTCTTACATTTTTTTCCATTTTTCTGCAATAAAAACCCTCTTTTTGGAAATCTTTTTTTTTTTCTAAATCGCTGCATTCAAAGTCCTGTAACTTTTTTATTTTTTGATGTACGGAGATCTGTGAGGGCTTATTTTTTGCGAGACGAGCTGTAGTTTTTACTGGTACCATTTCGGGGGACACACAGCTTTTTTGATCACTTTTATTGCATTTTTAGTGAGGCAAAATGCTAAAAATTAGCATTTTGCCTCAGTTTTTTAGCGTTTTTTTCCGTACACAGTCAAAAGCATATGCATCTTATTGTACGCGTCGTTACGGACGCGACGATACCAAATATGTGGGGTTTTATTTTTTTTTACCTCTTTTTATGCTAATCTGAGAAAAAGCATAAAAAATGGGTTTTTTAACTTTTTTTTACATTTTTTTAATTCATTTTTTTAATCTTTGTTTTTTTTACACTGTTTGTGTCCCCCTGGGGACTTTGAGCACTGCCCTGATGATCGCTGTCATAAGGCATGGCAGAGCTACTGCTCTGCCATGCCTTATCGCTTATACAGCGATCATAGGCATAGGCAATACAGGCCGCCAGTGTCTGGCGTCCTGTTACCATGGCGACAGGCCGGGCTCTCGCGATAACATCGCGAGAGCCGTCCAGAGACACAGAGAGAGTCCGCTCCCTCTGTGAACTCTTTCCCTGCCGCGATCTACTTAGATCGCGGCAGGGAAGGAGTTAACAGCGGGGGGGGGGGGGGGGGCGCATCTCCGATGCCCCCCCGCTGTTGCAGCGGGACGCCGGCTGTGACTGACAGCCGACTCCCGCTGCGGGATAGCGCGGGATCATATGTGATCTCGCGCTGCCCCCCCCCCCGCTGTTGCAGCGGGACGCCGGCTGTGACTGACAGCCGGCTCCCGCTGCGGGATAGCGCGGGATCATATGTGATCTCGCGCTATCTCCAGGATGTAAGTTTACGTCCTGTTGCGGGAAGTACCTCGCTGCCAGGATGTAAACTTACGCCCTGCAGCGGGAATGGGTTAAACCAAGCCAGAGACCAAGCACGGACAGACTGTTTTGGGGTGCTTGCCCCTCATCAGTGGAGGAGACTTATAAGGCAATGCTCTTCTGGGAAATTTGTGCCAAAAGGGAAGATGGAAAAATACCTCTACAGCGCCATCTATTGGATGGTAGCATCTAATGGTGCTGTAGATGTATTTTTCCATCTTTCTTATTTGCATAAATTTCCTAAAGGAGCATTGCCTTATTAGTCTTACTTAACTTTGAGGTATACATGTACACCTTCTAGGTGCTCTCCTTGGGGAGAGACTATACCATCCCCTGACCCAATCACCCCCTAGGTGTCTCCACACACTTTTTGTGTGCTCTCCTTAAGGAGACACGACACGTCTTCTGACCCACATCATAGACCCCTCACAGACTAAGCCAAAGACCTACTGCACACTGAGGGGCAAGCACCACGAAATAGTCTGTCAGGACAGGGTCTCTGGCTTGGTTTAATATTCCCAATCATTAAGGACTTGGTGTCTCCACACACTTTTTGGCTGCTCTTCTTAAGGAGACACGACACCGCTTCTAACCCACACCAAAATAGGACATGCAGGATTTTTTACACTGCGCAGATATGCATATGTGAATAAATTCATGGGAATCAATGGATTCTATTCACTGCATATTACGCAGCATATTTACACCTGAATAAATCAGTCCTCAGTGTTACCTGGCAAACCAGGTCAAGAGCAACTTTGTGAGAATCTCCAAAAGTCCATCCTGTAAAGAGTTTTCGTGAAGGTCATCTAAGAGGAAACATGAAGCTTGTGACTTTATTATGGCCACAACATTCCTGAAGTCCTACTCCAACAATATTAAAACACATTGGGGTTTTGTAGTTATCTAAGGAGTTGTAGCTGTAAAACATACCCCAATATGCAATTGTCTTGCAATCGGCCATATGACATTAGGCTTAAGAAACTGGAATGCTTGTTTTGATCAGTTTTCCTGGCTTACTACTACAAAACCTTTTTAAAGCTGCAGAGTTTCTTTAAATTTCTATAGCAAATAGGCCTTGGCTGATTTCAATTGTTTGTGCTGATTCACATCTGCATCGGAGATTCTTTTTGGAGACCCGCTGGAAGCTGGATGCACCAAATCAAAGTCAATAGGATCCATTCAGCGCTACTCATTTCTGTCTTGTGGCTGAAAGGGCTTTCCGTTTTCCTAGTCTCAAGATGAAACCGGAAAACTGAAACCCCTTAATGGTGATTGGAACATATTACAGGTAGTAGTTTGAAAACTAATGGTTTGATCTTTTGTCTTCTAAGCATATGCTTTTGTAGAGTTTTCTAGTGGCATTTGTTCTTCATGCTGAAATAAAAAACTGTCCCACAGTGTATTTATATCAACACCAATCACACTAAAAAAGGCTCCTCTTAACAATGCTGAGCAGACCTTCATGTATGCACTCAACTAATTTAGTGAATGGGAAACAAAGTAATTGCAGTATGCCTGTGCAGCCTTAAGAAAAGTAGGCTTAACTATGAAAACAAAATAAACACAATAAAAAATTGTAGCCATTTTCTATCTATAAATACAAAACTTCAAAAGCATGAAAATATCATTTAAGTGCATTATATTTTATTGGAAAGACTAAACATTACTATGAAGCATACCCCTAAAATTGGCAATCTAACTAATTTCAAACACGTCTTCCTTCACCTATATGAGCTAACACTTTTTTACCTTACATAGTCCTTTTAGCTGATTTTGTAATCAAATTGTATCAATAATGCTAAGAGCTCTTGGTCATGAGTTTCCTTAAAAACTGATTGTATCTCACCTTGTTACTAGCCATGTTTGCTCTTGTCCTCGTTCTGTTATGACATGATGACCTGCTCCATCATACTCTGGTGCAATTGTCAATTACGGAACAGAACCTGACCTCATTCATGCCAGAATGCAAACATGCTAATTACAGATTATCCTAGGTCACTAATCTTTCTGTGACCATCTGTCACTGACACAAGAAAATAAAACGGGAAGGTAGGGTAATTAATTAGTAAACATCAAATACAACTGTTGCACTATGTTTCAAAGTATTTATTGAATTTTAACATACAATAATCAAATAACAAAACAAGTCTTCACAAAGCGTCGTGAGATACTTACAAAGTAAGCTTTAAAGAAAAGAATATAGAAAACAGCAATACATTATTTGACACTGCATACGAATAAAGAGGGTTAATATATTGATAGGTAATTTCTAAGGTATATATCTCTGCAGCTCCATCCTAAAAGATATTCAGATGATTCAACATAAACAGATGAGATGTATTGTTGCTAGCCCCCAAAATATTTTTTGAGTATCAGTGATGGGAATAGATAATAAGCAAAGTTTACGGGATGCACGACAGGGTATCAAATAGATCTTTAATGCATGGAAAGAGCCAAAATCTTTTCATATAATATCTGGTTTACCACTGAACCACTGCCATATTATACAAGAGTTGCATTATCTTCATATTTTTTATATATGTATGGCAACTATTAATTGAAAATTGGGAGGGTTTTCTGTGTTTATTTTTTTTCTCACCTAGATCATAATGATTTAAAACAGCAGACTATTTCACTCAAACAGGGAGTCAGTATATGTATAGTGGTAGAGTGGACACTGGGGTGGCATATTTATTCCACTAGGGGCATAATTAGGCATTTCAGGTAGTCACCGTGGCAATGAAGGGTTTTTTCTGTTTTGGAGCAGGCCAATTAGTCTAGTTATGCTCTATAAAGCTAGTGTGAGCCTCTCGGGCAGTACTTCCAGTCTGGGAAAGGCCAGTGGGAGCCACACGGCAGTGAATCATGAGTTTCGTCTGAGGTTGTTATATGGTAGAGCCTATGACCAACAGGGAGGGGCACTGAGTGTCAGGTAGTAGCCAGATGGCCCAAGCATTTGTTTAGTGCTTTGTATTGCATTTTGAACTTGTGCGGCTTGAAAAGCTGTCAGGAGACCAGTTTTAAACCAAATCCATTGAGTGAATTCATGTTTGTGCTAACCATTTTAACCCAGGAGATGACAATCTATTGAGCTGACATTCCCCAAGGTGTCCACACTATATACTTTTTACAATGTGGTTCAGTAAGGAAAAATGTTAAAACCATAGCTAGGCCAACAGTCCTTTTTCAGCCTTACATATTGTTACTAAATGATTACTACGATACCAAATTTATAGTTTTGTTTGTTTTCTGTACTACTTTTAAAATAAAATATCTTTGTAAAAAAAGTATTTTCAGCTGCCATCTTCTGACAGCCATTACTTTTTAACTTTTTTCGTTGACCTAGTTGTATGCAGGCTTGTTTTTTGCTGGATGCCCTGTAGTTTCTAATGGTACAATTTTGGAGTACATATGAGTTTTTGATCACTTTATTGCATTTTTTTCGCGTAATTTTTATTACCTTTAATTTTTTGAAATCCTTTTTTAGGTTCAAAATCTTTATTAAACTTTCTATTATACAAAGTATCAAACAACAAGGGGGGGGGGGTAGAAGGGTTTGGGTAAGGTGAGCGGGGGGCGAATAGAATAATCAACATATAGGTGGTGATGAAAATGAGGTGGTGGGGAGGTGAAGGGAAGCATCCCAGCATTTCAGAGTATACTTTTCAGAACATGAAAATCAGTAATCCTAAAGGGTAATTTGCTTAACCTTCGGGGATTTCTAGGTTATATGTGGTGTAAGCTTCCTTGTGGCCAATATGTGTGAGGAGCCACAAGGCAGCTTAGTAGTTGTCCTGAAGAGTTAACATCGCGAACTGAACATGGAGGGAGAATTTAAAGGAGGGGAGGGGTACGGGAATGATATACTGTCACTGACAGGCTTAGCATCTCAAATCAAGATCGCACCTCCCTGGGAACGCCGAACTCTATCCACCTCTCTAGCCCATCGGAAGACCTGAAAGCCAACCACGCCCTCTAGGTACGGTAGCTCGCCTCCCCAGTGTCCAATTCCTCAGCCCCCAATTCATCGAAGTGCACGAGCATGTGTAGTTCCTCTACTCATATCACCCTAGAAAGAGGTGGCAGTGCGCTATAGTCTTGGGATGATTCTTCTGGTTGCTATGATAAAGAATCAAAGGAGGCTCATCTTGACCTCTCATTCATCCAGGGAATATAGAGAGTAGAGTTCTATTGTCTCCTTCCATAGCCTCGACACCAGAGGACACCCAAATGTGGGTCATCGTACCTCTATTACATCTCCAACAAGTGGAGGGAGTCTGGGGGAACATCCCCTGGAGCTGATCCGGTGTTCTGTACCACCTGGACAGTATTCTGCAGTTCAAGTCTTTGATTCTGCATGCTGATGAGATCTTGTGTGTTAGTAGCCATGACTTTTCGCAGCTCTCAGGGAGAAAACTCCTGCCCAGTTGGTTCTCCCAGGCCCCCACGTAGTCTGGAACTTCAGCCTCCGACCCCCGGGACAGCAGCAATTTGTAAAGTTTGGAGATCAAGTGCTAGTAAAGTGAGAAAGAGAGACATAGTTGCTCAAAGTCTGTGGGTGGCTCGAGTGTGTTCACCCGTGGCATCAGAGTATTTACAAAGCCTCTTAACTGAAAGTACTGTAGCCATGACCCTGGTTGTGTTTCATTTTCTCCCAGTATTTCTGATAATGGTTTTAGACCCAAATGTGATACAACATCTCCCAATCTGAAGATCGGGTTACTCGGGAGCACTAGGATGGAGGGGCTCCAAAAGGTAGCCTTGAACTGATGATTAAAGACCAAAGGCGTAAGGGGGCCCGACACGTTGATCAAACCATTTGATTTTGCGACGCTTGCGCAGCTTTTAATGAGTTGGGTACAAAATGGAGATGTGCTGGGTAGGGCCTTGATTATTTTTGGAGGGATCCAGAGGGCTGCCTGTAAATGTCCCGCGTCTCCCTCATGTTCCGTCTCTACCCATAACTTTGATTTCTGTTTTTAATATATCAAGAACACAGTTAGAGATACTGGCCCTGTAATAAAGAGTGAAATCGGTGAGGCCTAGACCTCCTCTTTCCCTCGTGAGTAGTGCAAAGTGCATACGCGGTCTGTGTCCTCTCCACACGAATGCTGTGATTAGGGACCTCAATCTCTTTAAATATGTTCTCGGAAGTCTGATTGATATGGTTTGGCACAGGTAAAGAAACTTGGGTAGCGTGTCCATCTTAACCACATTGACCCTACCACTCCAGAAAAGGAACAGGGGTCCCCATTTACCTAGGTCTTTCTCCATTTTTGCTGCAAATGGGAGGAAATTAAGCCTAAATGCCTTGTAGACCTCTGCAGGGAGCTGAATACCCAGATCCTTTATGCTCGAGCAGCACCAACGGAAGGGGACCGATTTTTCTAAGTAGGACACCTGTCTGTGGGAGTGTGATTTTTCAGGATCCCAGATTTTTGTGCGTTAACTTTATAGTTTACTTTGCTGAATCTTTTAAACTCTTCGAGGAGGACTGGCAGCCCTATTCAAGGATTGAATAAATAGAGGAGCAAGTCGTCCGCAAAGAGTGCCATTTTATGTTCTAGTTTCCCTATCTGGACTCCCTTGATGGACTCGTTGTTGCGGATGGCATTGACAAGGGTCTCCATAGTCAGAACATATATAAATGGTGAGAGCGGGCATCTCCTTGTCTGGTCCAGTTTCCAATCCAGAAGGTTCCAGACAGTGTTCCGTTAACTCAAACCCTTGCTGTGGGGTTTTGGTATAACACCAATATCCACTGCTTCATCCTTGCTCCTACCCCAATTCTGTCTAATGTGGCAGAGAGGAAGGGCCAACTTACTCGGTCAAATGCCTTTTTGGGATCGATTGCCAACAGGCATAGTGGAGTTCCCAAGTGTTTGGCTCTGTCTATCTAGGACAACGTCTTGATAGTGTTGCCCTTGCCTCTCTGTCCGGTATAAAGCCCACCTGCTCCCTGTGGATCAAGCGTGGTCTAATGTTCTGGAGTCTGTTAGCTATTAATTTGGCCAACATTTTAACGTCTATATTGATGAAATGGGTCTGTAGTTCCCGCAGACCGAAGCGTCCTTGCCTGGCTTGGGGATGACTGTGATATGAGCTTGCAGTGCCTGTGAAGGGAAGGAATGACCCCGACTCACTGTGTTAAAGGCTTCTAGTGCTAGGGGAGATAGTTCTTACTGTAATAGTTTGTAGAACCTAGCGGTGAAGCCATCTGGTCCTGAACCTTTACTTTATCTTGGACATTTCCTGGGGAGTGAAGACAAGTTCCAGGCCCCTCCTCTCTGCTTCTGTCAAACTTCCTGGAGCATTCTCCGCCAAATATGCTTCTATCTCTAGGTTTCTATCTAGGGCCTCTGGCCTGACATCTGGCTCAATGTTGTATAGTTTGCTTTAAAAGACCTTAAATTCTTCAAAAATATCTTCCGTGGAGTGTACTAGGTGTCCCTTCTGTGACTGTAGCTTGGGGACATGTGAGTGGGGATCTAGGGTGCAAGGTTCTTGCAAGCCAGCTGCCACACTTGTCTCCATATTCAAATGAGCCTCTCCTCAATTTGTCTATATATAATATATATATTAGGGACCGTTGACATTGGATGGTCAGAATCTGTTGTCTAATAGATGTGATTTGTGCCTTGAGTGTGTCAGTCTGCCGTTTGTTGGCCATTTCTTTAGTGTTTAACTCTGACAGGGGTTTAGCTAGAGCTGCAGATCTGATTTCACACGGTGCACGTCTAAACATAAAAAGAACACCCCTCAAAATACATTTCAGGGACTTCCATTTCATCGGGGGGAGGTGTGGTCATTTTGGTGTACTTCCATAAATGTCTCAATTTTTTTCCCAATGTCAGCTACACAAGTGGGGCCTCTAAGGAGATTATTATTTAATCTCCAGGAGTGGCCCCCATCATCTTTCTCCAGGAGGTCAGCCCCCCATATAATGGAGAATGATCGGACCACAGGAAATCTCCATGGGAACAACTGGCGGAACCATATAAGAGGCTTTGAGAGGCCATCAGGAAGTCTATCCTGCTATAGGAATTATGGGCTGCAGAGTGGAAGGAGTAGTCTGACACCCAGGAGAAGCACTCGCCACAAATCCACCAGATGAAGTGAATCCAAAGTTTTTTTTAAGGGATCTCAACGCCGCCTGGGAGAAGGAGGACTTACTAGAGGATGTGTCTAATGCAGGGTCCAGCGTCAGGTTGAAGTCTCTTCCCATAATGATCTTTGATCCATCAGCGAACTCTGTCAGGTCTTTCAGAATTCTGGAAGTTTAAGAAGACTGGTTCTGATTGGGTAAATAGATATTGGCAAAAGTTAAACTGCCCATTACTTCCAATTTCAGAAAAATGAAGCTACCCCCCTGGGTCAACCTGAGGAGATGACCTAGTGTTGTAGGGTTCTGTCTAGTGCAAAAGACACTCCACCTGCTTTCCTTAAGGGATTAGGCCCATGAAACCAAAAAGAGTAGTAATGTGATTTTTAAATTCCTTTTTAGTTCTCATAGGGGACATGAACTTGCAACGGTTTGATTAGTCCTGCAGTATATCATGATACCACAATCTGACAGACCATCTGCAATGGCAGCTTCGTAGGCTTTAGGAAGACCACTGGCTGCCATGACAACTGAACGGCACACCGCAATCATCGCAGGAGGGCATTCCGGACCCCAGAACAACAATTAGGGCACTTAAATGCTGCTGTCATAATTGACATTTAAAGAGTTAAAAGCTGCAATCAGCAGCAGTGCAAATTGTAGCTTTTGCAGATGCGTTTCAGTTGTAAGAAACAGCTGGCACCTGAGTTGTATGGAGCAGAATCAACCCCCAATCCCCATCCATACAAACCCTGAAACTCCATGATGTAACTGTACATCATGGAGCGCTAAGGGGTTAAAAGATTCATAAATAGATTTGAGCACAGATGCCAAACTGAAACTAAAACTAAGATTTTGTTGGGCTCAGTTGGGCAGAGCCATCCAAAAAAACTGAAACATTAGCCTGCATTTGTATCAGTTTTGCATGTATTTGCATTCGTGTTTACGGATCAATTTTTTTTAATTGTAAATTATTTACTAGTCTGTCTTTGAGCATGTACAGAAAAAACCCAGATCCATTAAATAGAACAAATAACAGATACAAACGAAAGGCTTTGTTTGCATCCATTCTCCATTGACAACCATGTAAAAGAAAACAAACTGGAAGACTACTTTCCTTCAGGTTTCAATTCTTTTGGGATGAGCAAAGGGACCCAAAAGAAACTGAAATCAATGGAAAATTAAAGCAAAACGTTTGTTTTCATTTTTTTAGCATAGGACACAACAGATACCCTAAACACAGATGTGAGCAGAGTCTAAGGTTGCTCTCACACAGATATTAGCAAGACATGGCATTCAAAATCATGACGTTTTTTTGAAAGCCCTGTATAGTGTTTGACAGCATTTTAACACACCCCATCATTGTGATGGCTGAGGTGTTAATAAAATCGCTAAAATGCACAAGAATAGAGCAGACAGCGCTTGATTGAAAAAGGCCTTGCTAGGGCCAGAACACTGATTATTAAATTTCCATAAAAATTTGCACAAAGAAGGCACCTTATGGTGCTGAATGCTTTTTAACCCTTTCCAATCCAATGTCAGGCCTGCCCCGACATCATTATTTCCCTCCACAGCTCCGATGTCGGGGCAGGCACCCCTGCACTGGTCCTCATCGAGGACCCCCGAGGAGAAGGCAGAAAGGGTTTTTAACCCTTTCTGCCTTCTCCTTTACATATTACATAGCACTCAATTAGTGCTACGTAATGCACGGAGATTCCGGACGGTGATCATGTGACCGCCAGTGTCACCTGTCCCCCAGCGGTCACATGAACGCCGAGCTGGGAGCCTGCACCGTGGGTGGGCCTGCTTACCTTTTCCGCATTCTCCCTTCTGTCTCCCGGCTCGGCGATCATGTGAGCGCTGGGTGCCACCTGAGGTAGAAGGGAGAATGCGAAAGACGCCAGACAGGTAAGCAGCCCCCCCCCCCTCACGGTGCAGTGAGCACCTGCACCCTCCTGAACTCTGTCAGTTCAGGAGGGTGCAGGGAAATGTATTTTTTCTCATCCATTCTCACCAGCTCCAATTTATTTGGAGCTGGGGAGAATGGATGAGAAAAAATAATTGGATTGGAAAGGGTTAAGATCATTCCTGTGTGCTGCTCTGCAGTGTGTTTGAGCACTTGATTGCTAGTCTACGAGGCCTCATTGAAATTAATGGAAGCGTTTTGCAGCGTCTAACGCAACGTTTGAAACGACACGCTGTCCGCTGTAGAAAGTGGTGAGTGTGAGAGTGGACTTAAGTGTTTTTGAGACCATCTTAAATAATAAAAAAAGTAATAATAGTAACATAGTATGTTAGGCTGAAAAAAGACGTATCCATCTGGCTCAGCCTATTACCACCCAATGTTGATCCAGGGGAAGGCAAAAAACCCCAATGACATAGCAGCCAATTTTCCCTCATTTAACCCCTTCAGTGGCAGATTTCTTACCACTCTGTCGTACCCACCAGGGCAGGTTTTTTTAAATGGGCCAATCATTTACTTTCAACTAACTTTGCAGTCGCATTCCAAGAGCCATAACTTTCATTTTTCCATTGACACAGCCATATGACGGCTTGTTTTTTTGTGGGACAAGTTGTATTTTTTTTGAGGGCATCACTTCTGGGTATATTTAATGTATGGCATAACTCTTATAAAAAAAATTGTAGGGAGATTGGGGAAAAAGAAATTCTGCCTTTGTTTTTTAGATTTTATTTTTACGACATGCAGAATAAATAATGGTATAACATTATTCTCTGAGTCAGCATGATTCCGGCGATACCAAGTTTATACAGTTTTTCTATGTTTTGCTATTTTTGTACATTTAAAACATTTTTTTCCCTAAAAGGTTTGCTTTTGTGTCGTCACATTCCAAGGGCCGTGTAAATTTTTTTTACCATTGCTAGAGCCCTAGAAGGCCTTTTTTTTTGCAGGATCGTAGTAATTGTACTGACCCATAGAATAAAATTATCATGTCATTTTCGTTGCAGTTTGTGTGCCGTAGAAACAAAACGCACTGAAAGATGGCGGAATGTCTTTTTTTTTTTTTCCATTTTACTCCACTTAGAATTTTGTAAAAGTTTTTCAGTACATTATATCGCACTTTAAATAGCACCAATGATAAAAATACAACTCTTTCTGCAAAAAACAAGCCTTCATACAGCAACGTCGATGAATAAATAAAGGAGTTATGATTTTTTTTAAAGGGGGGGGGAGGGGCGTGTCATTAAGAGGTTAAATAATGTACCAACTTCCTTCTCTGGGTCATTACGAATGCAGGGATACCACATGTTTAATTTTTTTACAAAGTAAAGGGAGAAAAGTGTTTTTATTTTTATGATTTTTTTTCTTACTTTTTTTAAATTTGCCCCTTTTAAGGGACTTCTACAGATACCCATCAGGACCCCCTAACCCCATTGTGGGGGTCCGATGGTGTCGGACCTTTACATGCTGCGGTCGCATAGACTGCTGCATGTAAAGGGTTAACACAGCAGAGATTTGGAGGTTTTCTCCATTCCCTACTGTGTAACAGCTGGTGCCCAGCTATCCTCTGACAGCTGATCACCAGCTCTCCCTACCAGATCGGTAATATCTTCCTGCTTCTTTTTTTAAAGTCCTGCATTGTTCTCTGTGGGTCTGTGCAGGCAGAGCACAATGCCACAGCTTATGGCATTGTGCTCTGCAGGTCCCATAGTGGAACATAGCCCGGAAATCTTCTGGGCTATATCACTATGGGCAGTGGAGCTCATCCTGGAAAATTGTCGGGCGTGCCACTGAATGAGTTAAGGGATGAAAAAATTTCCTGGCATTCAGAATAATCCCCGGATAAACAACCCTACAGAAAAAAATCATAGGCTATAACATGTAATATTGTAATGTTTAAGAAAGGCATCCAGGCTCTCGTTAAACTCTTATATCAAATTTGCTATCACCATGTCCACAGGAAGAGTTCCAAAGTCTCACTGCTGTTACAGTAAAGAACCCCCTTCTATGTTGATGTAGAAACCGTCTTTCCACTAGACATAGAGGAAAAAACTGCCATATACGTACTGATATAGGAGGGAAGACATGTGCACCACCTTGTTACCGTTGCAGTCCTGTGTATAAATGGATCATGGCTAAATTAAATTTTTATTTGACATGTACTGAATAATTTTGCCCTGCTGATGGTCAGGCACGGTTTAGTTTTATCAGTACATTTGGGTAAAAACTGAATCTTAATTTCTTTTATGGTTAGGCTTGGTTCACATTCGATTTTTCTTTTTGGCTCCATTCACGTTTGATCTGTTTTGCTCCATAATAGAAGCTGAAAAAGCGAAAAAAAAACCACAAGAAATGCTGAATCGGATGGTGCCACCACTTGTAACTGCAGGCAGGGCTTGGGTTGATTTCAATGAGATCCGCACTTGCAGTTACAAGTGCCGCCCACTACACAGATGGCGATGTAGAGACTCTTGCTGCTTGTACTCCAACTCCTGTGTTTGTGGCACTGTCAGAATCAGCAGATTGGTTGGGTGGGGTCTGCTGCTCAGGAACCCAATCAACTATTGATGACCTATCCTGGGGATAGGTCATCAATAGTATTTTCCTTGGAAAACCCCTTTAATTTTGATAACTCTTAACCCCTTCACTCTTAAGCCATGTTTTGCTCTTTCATTTTGTTTTTTCTTTTCTGCTTTAAAAAAAAAAAATTCACAACTTTACTTTTTTATCAATATAGCTAGCTGAAGGCTTGTTTTTTGCAATACAAGTTGTATTTTTCAATGGTACCACTTAATGTAATGGAAAATGTAAAAAAATGTCAAAGTTGGATGGGATGGGGGAAAAAAAGGTAAATGGGCCAATTTTTGGGAGGCCTTGTTTTTACGGTGTATATCGTGTGGTAAAAACATGTTAGCTTTATTCTGTGGGCCAGTATAATTACAGAGATAACAAATTTACAGTTTTTTTTTTTTTTTCAATTTAAAAAAGACACACAAAAACAAATCTGTCAATAGGGTTGTGTGAAGGCTTGTTCACTTGTGAGAAAACCTGTAGTTTCTATTGGTACCACTTTGGGGGTATACACTACTTTTTGATCACTCTTTATTACATTTTTCTTTTTTGGAGACAAGCCAACAAAAGCACAATTCTGGTACTGTTTTTTTTTTTCTAGACTGCCTTCGCTGTGATCAGAAAAACAAAGTAACCCAGCAGCACACAAGATGTTTTACCCAGCAAGGGGAAGTGAAATGAATGCAAAAGCCACTATATGAGCTATAAATCCAAAGCTCAAACAAAATCCTGAATATCCATAAATGAAGTGGCAGCATACATGGTGGGGTTTTTTTTTTACCTCACCAACTCTTATTTGTTCCATGCAGGAGAAATGGACAACGTTTCAACCCTTCCGGGTCTTTATCAAGTTGTCACTGTGAAGGATGAATAATGCATTATTTTTATACACTGAACTTCTACAGACAGTGATACGTTAGAATGCCCTCTTACGGTTAAAGGTGCGACATGGTGCAGTTTAGGTCCTCTAGACCTTAGGCCTGGCTGGTATTAGTATATCTTGACGCCACCAGCAATTGCGGGTGGGGTAGCTGATTGCACAGAATCTTGGGCACTAGGTCCTGGAAGAGCACTAAAGAAAGGATAAAAGAGGCATACATCAGCCACCGGGGGTCCAGCCACAGCCGCAAGTAGGTTTACCCATGGCACCCCAGAGGCTGGAAGCCCCTGTCAGTGCACACTTTTTGCGGCACATAGCCAGCATGGAGGCGAGGCACCGGGCACCACGGAGATCACAGCCGCCGGCCACAACGCAGCTCTGAGCCACCAGCCGGCGCAGAACTGACAGCCTGCGGGCACAACACAGTTCACAGCCACTGCCCAATACAGACACCACTGGTGGAAAGGACTGAGCGGTGAGGACGGGATAAATCACAGAAATGCGGCTTTCCCTGCAGCCAAGCAGAAGCACTCAGGCCGGCAGCTGTCAGTGGGGGAGCACGAGCCAGACATCTCAATCCCTGTGGTGGTGGTGAGGGCGGCAAATTTCACTGGCCGAGTGCTGGGTACAGAGCTGACACTCCCGGTGGGGGGCAAAATGTCAGTGGGGGAGCTGAGCCCACTGAGCTGACAGGGCCTCCGGCAGAGACTTGCGTATTAGTGTTTCTCTGTTTGCACCATGGCCAGCTGCATTTCATGTTATCACTGCTTTTAGTGCCCTTCCAGGGCCCAGTTTTCCAGCCAGGAGTTCCTGGTGTCATCAAGGGTCAGAAACGCTCTTTTCTCCTTAGGGAGAGCAACTATATACTATAAACTAAGTGAGGAGACTCAAATGGCCACGCACGCTCCTCTGGGTTGGTGTCATCAAGATACACTAATACCGGCCTGGCTTACATTGGTTGAGTGGTGGGCACTAGGGAGAGTATAGTGGGTGCAGATAGTATAATTACTTGCCCTCTCCTCCCCCACTACTGTGCACTTGCCTTGTGTATACAGACAGAACAATGTATAGGCCAGTAGAACCACAGTAGGAGATTGTTTTTTCTGAGCCTGTTACTTGAGTAAGGCTGGCTGCACACGGGCGGAATTCCTGCGGCGGAGCCCGTCACGGCGCCCCCCAGAGACCCCATACTTACCTGTGGATCCGGCGTCCCAGGTCCGCATGACGCGCCGCAGCGTCACGTGACACGCCGGCCACGTCACATGACGCGCCGGCCACGTCACATGACGCGGTGGCGGTAGGGCGATTTCACGCTATCTTCCGCTGTGCTACAGCGGAAGATAGCGTGAACGGACGGCTTCCATTGACTGCAATGAAAGCCGTCCGCGCGTACACCCGCGGCAAATAGAGCATGCCACCGTGAGCATTGTGCTATTAGGTTCAATAGAACCTAATTGCAACGGGCGACGCGGCGGAAATCCGTTCATGGGAAGGAGACCTAAGGTAAGCACAAGCAGAAAAATGTGAGAGTGAGTCAAGTACTGACCTCGTTAAGGCCACTCTCACACATACGCTAGTCAAATCTTGTGCTGCGGATGACCGCAAACGCTAGCTGTCAGTCATGCGACCAATATCCGTTCGTGTGCAGACGGCCTTAGCTGCATAACCGTAGCTGATTTCAGCAGATACTGTGCCTCATCACCCCCCAATTGCAGCTGCTGGTCCGGTGATGCCAGTGGAACCGCGCTAAGCAGCCTGCTGTGCCGTTGCAGGCCGCTACGTGTAATTACTGCTTTACTTAAGTACGCTCCTCTACGGCGTATATCGTCAGCTCTTCAAAAGCCGCTGGGCTCCAAACCGGAAACCGTTCTCAGTACTTCCGAAAAAGTAGACAGCCCGAGTTATCCCGCACATGCGCCCTGAGAACTAGAGGTTGCGCAACGCGCACTGACTCTCGCGGGATTTGCTGTCCTCTGGTCTGGTTACCGGGGCTTGCAGAGTGTGGAGAAAATCTGGAGTCGAGCGGACTCTGGAGCGAGCGTTGTGGGGTGCAGCAGCGATGTCCTCTAATTCCCCTTCTGGATTCTACCGACAGGAGCTGAACAAAACCCTTTGGGAGGTGCCCGAGAGATACCAGAATCTGAGCCCCGTGGGCTCCGGGGCGTACGGATCGGTGTGGTGAGTAGTTCGTCGGTCCTGCGGCTTGCAGGTGCGGCAGTGCAGGCCACGGGCGAGTTGGAAGACTTCTTTGGCAACTTGCTCCCGTGCCGAGGCCTAGCCCGCACTCCGACCGGGAAAGGGAAGGAACTTTGGTTCCGCATTGCCCAGCAGGCGCGTTCTTTGCGCAGCCGTGAGGTGTTGTGTGCGCGGGCGGCTCTCTCCGGTTCTGAACACTAGAGTTTCCCAAGCTGTCGTGTATGACATGTGTCACTCTGAGGCGGCGCGCTCTATACAAGGCAGTGCAAGCTGTCAGGTTTGTGCAAGAAAGAGGTGCTGCAGCTTCTGGCACAGCCTGTTGGGTAGCAGGCAATTATTTAACAACTTGTCTGTTTGTCTGCAGTCTTATTCTATTGCTGTTTTCTTGTAGTTTCACGTCATTACCTACTGTAATAGGAAGAGTAGAAACTAACTTTGCGCTCAAGTGGAATAATGGTTAAATTCAAACGCAAGCCACCGACTGAACAACGAATCGGAATCGTGCGCTTTTCGTTGGGCCACTCTAACATACTCTGCTTTGTAACACACCTCATCGCCCGTCACAATGATGGGGTGCATTAAAAAAGCTGTAAACTGTATAATACGTTCGATAAAGCTGCTCGAAATCGCGATAAAACGCCGCATTTGAAACATGGCATTTTGCCAAAGGGGTGTGTCAGTGGCCTTAGGCCTTCATCCACTCTCACATGTGCGCAAGGCAAAACTCTGCAATTTTACTCTCGTTTTTAGCTGCAGGAACCTGCAGTGGGTTTTAGCGCACCCCATTATTGTAATGGGTGATGAGGTGTGCTGAACAGCCAAAGCTAGAACAGACTCTTCTCGAAAATCACGACACTGGAATGCGCCGGCCAGCGCCGCAATCTAACATATTTCTGCAAGGCCCCATTGACTTCAATGGGAGCGTTATACTGCCATTACCCTGGCGTTCAAAACACTGCGTTAATTGCGGTAAAAAAAAAGTGAGGGAGGCATTTTTGCTTTTGGCACCCCGCCGCGCTCTCACTAGCCATTGCAATTTTTCAGTCTTACAGGCTGCCCATCCTGAACCGACTCCAGCACAGGTATCTGGGTCCCTCTTCTGCCTGCAAGCGCATGCTGCTGCCTGCTCTGGGTGAGTCAAGCACTAAGGGCTCCTGCACACTGGTGAGAGCAATATCTGACCGTGAATCCCAGCCAGATATCGGCTGTCACAGCTGCAGCAGGAGATCACAATGTTCTCCCACTTTTTTCAAAGGGGCTGGTGCTGCTGCTGCCGCCAGCACCATTAACCTGTGGAAACCCCTGGATACGACAGCCTTGCCTCACTGTGGGACTGAAAGAATCCCCCGTCACAGCCGTGGCCAGGGACCGCAATCTTCTCCCACTGGTTTCAATGGGGCTGGCGCTGCTGCCACCGGCCCCAAAGGAAAACAATGTGTGGTATTGCAAAAAAGGAAGTGCTATGATGTATTTTCTTTTTTTTAAAGCAACATTGCAGGAGTGAAAATTTCGCAAATAAAATTGAAACAATTTAAAAGCATTGGTCTCATAATCTTGTGATTTCACTCACTCTTCCATCGCAAGAAAATTGTGCAATTTTCTTGCCATTTTAAAGGAGCCCTCAGGTTGAGTTTTCACACTAGGAGCTTTTGCGGAGACCAGTTTGCACTCCTTCTTGCATGCGCAAAACGCAGAGAATAGAACCCATTAATTTCAATGGATTCCCTCATATTCTGGGTTTGTGTGCTCTATTTACTCTATTTTCTTGACTATTAGAGCAGTTAGACTGTGGAACTCTCTGCCTGAGGACGTAGTGATGGCAAAATCCATAGAGGAGTTTAAAAGGGGACTTGATGTCTTTCTGGAGAGGAAGGACATTATAGGATATAAATCTTAGGTTAATTGTCAATCCGGGTATATAAGAAGGTAGGAACTATTAGGGGTTGATCCAGGGATTAGTCTGATTGCCATTAGGGAGTCGGGAAGGAATTTTTTTCCCCAAAAGGGTTAATTGGCTTCTGCCCTTGGGGTTTTTTTGCCTTCCTCTGGATCAACAAAACAGGAGGCTAAACAGGCTGGACTAGATGGACATTGTCTTCATTCAGCCTTACGAACTATGTTACTATTTGGGTGCAAAAATAAACACTTTTTTTGTGTGCATTTACGCACCCCAAGGCACTATGCGGATGCGCAAATGCACACCCCTTCCGCATGAAATTGTGCACTGAACTGTGTGATTTTTTGCGGTGTTAACCAATAACACTGGGGATTAGTTAGACAGCACAGACATTTCAATCGTGGTGCAGGTCTGTCCCGCAGCAATGTAAACGGGCCCAACAACGCAGAAAAGTGTAGTAAAATGAGCATATATGCACAATTAAGCCCCTTTAGAGCGCTATTACGGCACGCTCTCGCAAGCATATGTATGCCTACGCTCGTTTGCAGGAGCCCTTATGGTGCATCTATGGTCTTTTTGATGATCATGTTAATTGCACATCAAAAACGTCACTGAAAACCGCATATTTTTACCTCAAAATGGTAAGATTTTTGTGTTGCACTTTTCAGCTGATCGGCTTCTGTAGGGAAAGCACATTGAAATCGTGTTCTTCACCTGCGGAAGCTGATCAGCTGAAAACCACATTGAAAAACCATTGTGATTTGCAGTAAAAACTCATACGGTTTTCAGCAGCGATTATTGTTGTTCAGTTGATGAACATGCACCCCTAAATCACCATAGATGCACTGTAAGTGTGCGGATCCACACCAAAATGTGCACCGTCTGGTGCATTCTGGACTTGGTTTTTGAGGCAGATCTGCACGCTTTCAATTTAAAGGGGTGTTCCAGGGAGAATACTATTGTGGACCTATCCTCAGGATCTAGATATAGAACAACAAGATAAAGTGTCTGTGCTCCAGATATAGAGGGCTAATAAAATGCAAATCTAGGAGAGAGTGGACCTACTTGTCTGGTGTGGAGTCTGTCAGCAGGCAGGACTCCACGCTGTGAAGGTCCACTTCAACTTAATGTACTCCCTGCTGCTCTCCTAATTGTGATTCTCAGTGATTATAAGTTCGGGGTATACAGCCCCGGTGCATCCTCAGGATAGGTCATCAATAGTTGATTGGCTGGGGTCCGTCCGTTCGATCAGCTGTGCGGGCGCATGCTGTCAGCGCTGCAAATACACAGAAGTTGGAGCCGAAGTCTCCGCGCCGACTTCTATGTGGTGGCCGACACTTGTAACTGCAGGCACAGCTCATGTTTTCAATGTGAGCTGTGCCTGCAGTTACAAGCGCTGGCCACTACGGAGGTCGGCGCAGAGGCTTTCGCTGCTTCAGCTCTGACCTCTGTGTATTTGACAGCATGCGCCCGCTCAGCTGATCAGGGTCCCGAGTGACGGACCCCAGCCAATCAACTACTGATGACCTACCCTTAGGATAGATTATCAGTAGTATTTTTTTTTCCAAGGAAAATCCATTTAAACCTTTCCAATCCACTGTCTGACATCCTGATTGAAGGCTGCGCAGCTTCCGATGTCGGAAGATGACCGGCAGGGTATTCTTAGGTCGGGTTCACACACGCCGGAATCCCATTGGAAGTCTCGTGGTTTGGCCGCAGCAAAAAACGTGAGATTTCCGCCAGGAAAAGCGCTGCTTCAAAACCCATGGCACTTAGCCGCTGGTTTTGAAGTGGCCTGGCCGCTCGCTCTTCCGCTGCGGCCGGCGCTCCCATAGAGGAGAGTGCTGCCCCAGCGGAAGGAGGAAAAAAATGGAACATGCTGCGGCCGCCGAATCCGCAGCGCCGACTTCTGCCGGAATTTTCGTGGCAAATCCGCCCTGTGGACCCAGCCTTATTGTATGTTACTGGCCGCTCTGTCAGGGGCCTCTCCGGTATGTCCAATACCGCATTATTGACTCTAGCCAGCAGGTGGCACCATTACATAATGGCAGAAAGAGAAAAAACCCTAGGAAACCCAGAATCCAAAATTGGATTGCAGAGGGTTAAGTCTGCTGCAAAATCACATCAAAATATGCTGTACTTTTTTGGGGGGGCACATTTTTCCGCTATGGAAAATTTGTACAGATTCATTTATCTGTGAAGTATCCCAAGTGTGTAAATGCAGCCTAAAAATGCCAGCAGTCTACTAGTCTATTGTATACTTATCCTTACAGGAGTATTCTGGGCTTTTTCAACTACTGACCTATCTTCTGGCTGATTGGCTGGGTTCCGCTGCTCTGCATTGCCACTGATCAACTGATTGTCTGGACTGGATATTGTTATGGGTGGTCACCATCAGAAGTGTCATCGCTAGCTTAATTCCCGTTGAAATCAATGAGGCTGAAGTGCTTCTGTATGGCCCTGTCTGTGATAAAGGAACAGGAAATGTAATAGAAGGGCTGCGATCCCATTGATTTCAACGGGAATGAAGTCGCCAATGACACTTCTGGCAGTGAGCTGCAATGACTGTCTGGCCGCACTGCACTAAGAGCAGGCAAGAAGATCAGTTGATTGGTGGGGATCCCAAGCAGCAGGTTCCTGACGATCAACTAGTGGTGACCTATCCAGATAATAGGTCATCAGTTCGAATAGCCCTTTAACCCCTTAATGACATGGACTATTTTGGGCTTAAAGGGGTTGTCCCGTGAAAGCAAGTGGGGTTATATACTTCTGTATGGCCATATTAATGCACTTTGTAATATACATCGTGCATTAAATATGTGCCATACAGAAGTTATTCACTTACCTTCCCTGCGCTGGCGTCCCCGTCTCCATGGCTTCGTCTAATTTCAGTGTCTAATCTCCTGATTAGACGCGCTTGCGCAGATGGGTCTTCTCCCATCTCTTTGCTCCGGCACAAGCCGGCGTTCTGGCTCCGCCCCCTTGTACGCGTCATCGCATAGCTCCGCCCCGTCACATGTGCCGATTCCAGCCAATCAGGAGGCTGGAATCGGCAATGGAACACACAGAGCCCACGGTGCACCATGGGAGAAGACCTGCGGTCCACCGTGGGTGAAGATCCCGGCGGCCATCTTCGCAAGGTAAGTAAGAAGTCACTGGAGCGCGGGGATTTGGGTAAGTACTATCCTTTTTTTTTTTTTTTTTTAAACCCCTGCATCGGGTTTGTCTCGCGCCGAACAGGGGGGCTATTGAAAAAAAAAAAAAACGTTTCGGCGCGGGACAACCCCTTTAAGGATGCAACGAATTTTGGTGGATTTTCATCTCCATTTTTCAAAAGCCATAACTTTTTGACTTTTCTGCCGACACGGCTGTATAAGGACTTGTTTTTTGCTTGGCGAACTGTAGTTTTTGATAGTGCCATTTTTGGGTACATAGACTATATTGTAAAACTTTTAATTTTTTTTATGATAACAGAGAGAGAACGCATCAATTACAGCGTTAATCATGCAGCATAAATGAGACAATCCATTTTTTCTGCAGGTCGGTATGGTTACAACAATACCAATATTATTTTTTTTTTTATGGTTTTTTTTCCACTTTTTTGCAATAAAAACCCTTTTTTGGAAATCTTTTTATTTTTTTTCTCTATATCGCTGCATTCAAAGCCCTGTAACTTTTTTATTTTTCTATGTATGGAGCTCTATGAGGGCTTATTTTTTGTGAGACTAGCTGTAGTTTTTATTGGTACCATTTTGGGGAATATACGGCTTTTTTGATCACTTTTATTGCATTTTTTGGGAGGCAAAATGCTAAAAATTAGCATTTTGCCTCTCTTTTTGAGCTCTTTGCCGTACAAAATAGAGTGTTCAACTTTTTGTACATGTCGTTACGGATGCATCAATAACAAATATGTGGGATTTTAATTTTTTTTTAACCTTTTTTATGCTAATATTAGAAAAAGCACAATTTTTCTTTTTTTACACAACTTGGGTCCCTCTGAGGGACTTGCAACACTGTACTGATGATCGCTGTGATAAGGCATGGCAGGGCCACTGCCCTGCCATGCCTTATCACTTATACTGTGATCCCAGGCACTGGCAACACAGGACGCCAGATACTGGCGTCCTGTTGCCATGGCGACAGGCCGGGCTCTCTGCGATTATATCGCGAGAGCCTGGCAACTTCACAGAGGGAGCGCGCTCCCTCTGTGAACCCTTCCCATGCCGCTATCACTGACAGCGACTCCCGCTGCGGGATAGCGCAAGATCAGTCATGATCTCGCACTACATCTATGACGTAAGGGTACGTCATTTTGCGGGAAGTACCACCCTGCCATGACGTACCCTTACGTCATGGGGCAGGAAGGGGTTAAAGAAGTTTAAGTTAAACTTTTTTTGAATCCTGCTCCCCATGTATAAAAAATACTAAACCATACTTTAGTCGCCTCTCCCGGCATTTCACGACTCCAGCAACGCATTCTCGGGTTTGCCCTGTGACGTGTTGATGATTGCTGCGGCCCTTGTGCAGAACATGTCTGCAGAAGCCTGTTACATCCCATAAACTGTGTGACTACAGCCTATAAACACAGACCCCGTGCCAAGAATAAATCTCTATCACTGGAACTGCGGGAAGTGATTATAGGATTATTACTTTTATACGTTGGGAGCGGGTTTTTCAAGCTAATTTTTTTAACAAATTCCTATTCGAGGCTGACAGCACACAAACTTATTTGAATTGCGGAATCTGCGTTTGGCACCGGCGTGGACAATCCACTGTATTCTCCAGCTGGAAGGCATTAACTTCCCAGCTTCAAGCAGACGTGTGGATATGAATTGCGATTTCCACAAGCAGGAAAAGACAGCGCAGAACAGATTTTTTCAGAGAAGCACACACCATTGTCCATTGCAGTAGCCTGGATATTGGATACGGGCAGGTTCATTGCTCTCCCAAGCCAAGACAGCAGTATGCTGTACTGAAGGCATGGTTCTAAGCTCTCACCACCACAAAAGCACAAGAGAATGTAGTCTGGGCATTAACCCTTTGTATACAAGTGTTTTTCCAGTGGGTTGGGAAACTTTCTGACACAATCGCCTGCTTGTGGTCGTTTTTTCCACACAGCTGATACGCTATGCACCCGTGTGGGAAAAATGATCACATTCGTGATCGTCCACAAACACTCACAATTTGTTTAGGCAATGAATCACAGGGCTTCCACAGCAGAAATCCGCTTGCGAAATCTGACCCATTCGTGTGCAGGCGACCTAAGATGCTTAGGCTGGGTTCACGCAGGGTGGATTTGCTGCGGAAATTCCGTCCGGAATCCCAGACTTAGCCAGCCACGTGGACGAGATTTGTCAAAAATGTCTTCCATCGTGGCAAAGCCGGCACTGCTTCGCAGATTCCGCAGCATGTCAAATTTTTTTTTTCTGCGTTGGGTCCACACTCTCCTCTATAGGAACATTGGCTGCAATGGAAAAGCATGCGGCTAAGACGCTCCAAACCTTGCAGCTAAATCTTGCATCAATATGGATTTTTCATTGTGACACGTCCTATATTTGGGCGTGCGCTCGCATCGCATCGCCCATTGTTTACAATGGGACCAGCAGAAGCATTACACTGCGTGCTTAGGGCACACGAGTGCAATGGGAGTTTTCCCATTGAAAACAATGGGAACACTCAGTTGTGGCAGAGGATTGTTACTTCCCCGAAGTAATGTGAGGTGGTTTTGATCTACATATAGGTGTTACCTCTCAGTGTAATCCTGCCAGTGATGTAATGTCCCTTTTACACGGCTCGACAGACGCTTAAATGACAGCACGAACGCTGACTTCTTGCTATGGTCATCTGCATTCGTGCAGAGTGTTTTACTCTAAGACACCTCACTGCTGGATTGCTGGCTTCTTGCCTGCTTCTCGCTCAGACATCCTATGTGAAGCACTGAGCTGGGAACGATAACACAGAATGACAAGCCCACTATCCAGCGATTGGTTGATAAGCTGAAAACTGAGTTTTTTGTTTGTCCCCCCCGCATTCACACTGAACGATTATCGCTCAAATTTGTTTGTTTGAATTACTTTTGAGCAATGATCATTACATGTAAATGGGCCTTAAAGGGGTTGTCCTGCGCCGCAAGATAACATTTTTTTTTTTTTGCCCAGTCCCCCAGTACCTGTAAAGGAAAACCGCTGACATGTGTTATTTAAAAAAAGAAATCCCTTACCTGAATCCCCGTTCAGCAACTTGAAAAAATCTTCTGTCTAAGATGGCTGCCACTGGTCTTCTCCCACAGTGCACCACGGGTCTTCTCCCATGGTGCACTGTGGATGCTCTTGTGCTGTCTGCGTTCCACTGCCGATTCCAGCCACCTCATTGGCTGATCGGCACCCTGTGACGGGGGCGGAGCTATGCGATGACGCTGAGAAGGGGGAGGAGCCAGGACGCAGCTCGTGAGCCCGGACCATCCAGAAGAGGATTCCTCTCTGCGCAAGCCCGACTGTTCGTGCGACCAGAGAAGAAGATTGATCGTCGCCATGGAGACGGGGACGCCAGCACCAGAGGGGGTAAGTGTATAACTTCTGTAAGATTTCCGGGCTATGTATCACTATGGGAGCTGCAGAGCACAATGCTACAAGCTGTGACACTGTGCTCTGCCTGCACAGACCCACAGAGAACAAAGCAAGGGCTTTGAAAAACCAGCAGAAGATATTGCCGATATGCCGGCAATCTCCTGCTTTGTTTACAGGTTGCCATAGAGACCATCGGCTTGTCAGAAGCAAGCCGATGGTCTCTGTGGCAGGGAGAGCTTGGTGCTTGGCTGTGAGAGGACATCTAGGCACCAGCTCTTACAGCAGAGATCAGAGAAAACCTCCGATCTCTGCTGTGTTAACCCTTTCCATGCTGCAGTCTATGTGACTGCAGCATGTAAAGGGCTGTCACCATGGGACCCCCCTCCAGAATGTGATCAGGGAGTCCTGATGGGTCTCTGTGGAAGTCCCCTAAAGGGACAATAAATAAATAAATTAAATAAATAAAATAAAAATTAAAAAAAAAAAAAAAAAAAAAAAGGTTCAAAATTATAAAAACGCTTGTCTCCCTTTACTTTGTAAAAAATCAAAAATACAATCACACATGTGGTATCCTTGTGCGTCGTAATGACCCAGAGAAGGAAGTTAATACATTATTTAACCCCTTAATGGCATGGCCCCTTTTTTTCGTTTTTCCCCATTTCTTTTTTTCCTCCCCCCTGTTTAAAAAAATCACAACTTGTCCCGCAAAAAACAAGCCCTTATATGGCCATGTCAATGGAAAAATGAAAAAGTTATGGCTCTTGAGACGCAACTGCAAAATTAGTTGAAATTCAATGATTAGACCATTTTATAAAACCTGCCCTGGTGGGCACGACAGGGTGGTAGGAAACCCGCCACTCAAGGGGTTAATGCACGATGTATATTACAAAGTGCATTAATATGGCCATACAGAAGTGCTTAACCCCACTTGCTGTCGCGGGACAACCCCTTTAATACGGTGGTGAGCAGCACTATGGGGAGCCAGAGATAATATATTTATCTCCACAGACAGAGAGGGACTAAAAGACCTGTAGGGGAAGGAATAGGTAAGCAGAAGTAGGGAAGAGGTAAGGAGTATAATGAATATGGATTGAGATGATAAATGGACTTGGGTGTGTAAATAAGGAGATGGTGGACAAAGTCTCCATGGGGCAAGCAAAAGCCTGTTGGTTTTGGTTATGACCCCCACTGAAGTAAAACATAACTTTTATCATAAGTGAAATCTACAATGAAAATATTAAAATTGCAAGACTCTTGCAGCTCCTATAGACTAAAGTATTCATAGATCATGCTATAATGATATGGAAATTGGGAGGCCACTGTTATGTTCGTGCAGGGGTATGGATCAAGACCTACATGATCGTAATATTCTTCCCTTAAGGTTTGAATCTAGAAACTCTGGACCAGACACAGATCACCAAACGTGAAAAATACAAGTGGTACAAGTGGAGGGGTACAAGTATTTGGCCAAATGCAAAAGAATTTTCAGATAAAATAAGCATTTCAAGATGGTTGCGCAGGACCTTTTTTGAATAGAAAATTAAAGGGGTTGTCTTGCGCCGAAACGTTTTTTTTTTTTTTTTTCCAATAGGCTCGAGACAAACCCAAAGGATGGGTTAAAAAAAAAAGATATTACTTACCCGAATCCCTGCTCTGCAACGACTTCCTTCTCCAAGATGGCCGCCGGGATCTTCACCCACAATGCACCGCGGGTCTTCTCCCATGGTGCATCGTGGGCTCTGTGCGGTCCATTGCCGATTCCAGCCTCCTGATTGGCTAGAATCGGCACACGGGGCGGAGCTACGATGACGATGCGGGACCAGCTCTCTGGCACGAGCGGGCCCATTCACAAGGCAGAAGACGGGACTGCGCAAGCGCGTCTAAAAACGCCAGATGACAGCGAATTTAGACGGATCCATGGCGACGGGGACACTAGCAACGGAGCAGGTAAGTGAATAACTTCTGTATGGCTCATAATTAATGCACGATGTATATTACAAAGTGCATTAATATGGCCATACAGAAGTGTATAGACCCACTTGCTGCCGCGAGACAACCCCTTTAACATATCATGTAATAACACAAGCTGGAACAATTCTGGCCAACTCTTACTACATCTCACGCCTAACTTCTATGGTGTCTAATACCTTTGGATAAGGATATAGATTAAGTACCTGAAGCAGACTATGGCCTTTTCTACTGTGGGGTAAAAATTGCCCCATCTAAGGTTGTGGGCCCAATCAATAGGTTTTCGATAGAGATGTCTGTATTGAGTTGTTTAAAATTTTTATGTTGTCCAAAAAGTTGATTTCTGTATGAGTAGCTTAAGATCAGGTTTATGGTGGGGTGAAATGCATTGAGTCATGGAGACTTAGTTCTTGTTTGGAGTTGGTCCTGAGGATTGACATCATCATTGTAGCCAAAACAGTCATGAAGAGGTTGGCATATTGCGGTGCCAAAGGAGAAAGTTGTATTTGAAGATTTAATTTTTTTATTTTTTTTTTTAAACAGATTCAGAGACAATCCCATTGGCCCCAAGGTGTACCTGGCAATCGTCCATCCTCATGTGGGATATTTGAATATAAGGATTCCACATCCATGGAGGCCAGGATGGCACCATCAGGGGAGGGGGGGACCTATGGTTGACAGTTTGTTCAGTAGGTCAGTGGTATCTTGCAAGTAGCTGGTTGTGTTGAGATTTTTTTCAGTAAGGGTTCCCACGCCTGAGATAATTGGCCTTTTTGCAGTTATAGATGGCGCATCTTTCCTGCAAATTGGATGTTAAATGTTTCTCTTTTTTTCTGTTTATCCAGTATAGTAGATTGCACTGCATGTCTAAAAGAATCTATATATTTGTCCAAAGTGGTATTGCAACCAGGTGGGGGTGTCCAATCAGATTTCTTCTTGGCCCCTTGTTTCTCCTGTGTTCGGGTTCTTGAAAGTCCTGTCATCTTTGTCATGGAAGAACTCTTTCAGTCTTAAGGCCCATTTACACGCCATGATGATCGCTCAAAATTTGCTCAAACAATGTATTTAGAGATGCTGGAGAGCTGATAGCAGGGACCGCATGCTGTGTTATCCATGGGAGCACTGATTACATTGTATTCAGCTTGCAGCCCCACAGCAGTACAAGGAGCTGTATACAGAGAACAGACCACCTGCTATTCTCTGCATGTAGCTCCCGGAGGCTCATTTACATGCAAATTAAGGTAATGCAGACTTTCCCCAAAGATATGCCCTACCCTGGTTTTTAAGGGGCGGGGATGCCATTGAAATATAAGCCCTTTCCTGAAAATAAGCCCTAGCTAAACTACATAAACCTAAAACTAAATGACATCACTGAATGGCTGTAATTGGCTCATCGAGTGTCGGCTCCAATTGGCGCTCATGATCCAATCACAGCGCTTGCTTGCTGGAGGCGGGGCATTTAAAGCCCGTCACCAGGAAGAGAGTGCTGTGTCAACTCTGAGGATTACACTGTAGCCTGCCGGAGACTAGCACGAGGGACCTAGAGGCCGCGGATCAGGTGAGTATAGTGCATTAGTGCCCATTAGCAGCTTATGGAAAACGACTGCTAAAACTGTCAATCTCCCTAGCTCTTGAACACATTTTGAATAGAGATGAGCGAGCATACTCGCTAAGGACAATTGCTTGAGCGAGCATTGTCCTTAGCGAGTACCTGCCCGCTTGGAAGAAAAGGTTCGGGGAGCGGCAGGGGAGAGCAGGGGGGAACAGAGGGGAGATTTGTCTCCCTCTTTCCCCGCTCCCCCCTGCTCACGCCTGCAACTCACCGCTCACCCGCGACGGCACCCGAACCTTTTCTTCCGAGCGGGCAGGTACTCGCTAAGGACAATGCTCGCTCGAGCAATTGTCCTTAGCGAGTATGCTCGCTCATCTCTAATTTTGAACGATCATTTTTGCGTGTAAATGGGCCTGTACTTTCCTGTAGGCACAGTAGAGGTATCGCGTGATTACGCATCACCGCCCCGCCGGTCACGTCCTCCCAAACTGCCAGCGCGTCATGTGCTGTACAGTGCATACGCGTGCTCGAGGGACAGAACTACCTTGGCTAGATCTGGGAGGTGAGTATGGGGACTTTCAGGGGCGCCGTGGCAGACCCCGCCGCTATATTCCGCTAGCGAAGTCCGCCATGGCTCTGGGCATGAGGCCTAACTGGAAAACTAACCCCTGACCCTAGCCCGCCAGGCAAAAATCACTTAAAATGCTGCAAGGACCTTCAGGAATTCAGCCAATATGGAGCTAGGGGTGTGACAGGCATTTCTCCATGCAAGCCCTGTCAAACCCCTAGTTTCCTGGTGGTGACAAGATACAATAATGCCAAACCACATATGATTTCTTCTGATGCTCAGATAGTGCCCTATAGTTAATACATTTATGTAGGGGAGGTGAGTGATGACTGTCCCAAAGGGGGAAATTAGTTGCTGTAGATTTCTGAAAATAATCCGTGCTAATTTTACTTCTGGGACCTGGGTCCAGTGGTTGTCAAATCAAGAAAATGTACAGGGAATTCATGAAACTAAAAAGTGAATTTCATGCTTAAGGAATTGTGATTGAGTTTATCCATGAATGCAATAAAATTGGTGACCTCCCCAACCCATATGGCCTTTATATAACGGCACCAGAAGAGGATATGTTTGTTGTAATATGTCCTAATCAGAAGAACGGTGGTGGCCTCCCACCTCCCTAAGAACAGGTTAGCATAAGTACATGCTCAAATTGCCTCCATGGCTGTACCATGGTTCTGTAGCAAGATTGTCCCATTGAATAGAAAATAGTATTAACCCAAGCGGAAATGGAGTAGACTCCCAAGAAACTGATTATGCACATAATAATGGTTACCTAGTGTAGACAGGAAATGTATTACTCCAATGCTTCGATTATGTCTAATAATAGTATACAGACTGTCAACAGCCACACTTGCCAATAAGGTGTCTTCAGGGATACTGATGTCATGAATTTTTTTGATGGTATCTCTGCTGTCACAATCTACTATTCTGACATCAAGAGTCATACAGGCGCAAATGGTGGATTCCATTCCTATCCCTTCACAGGCACTAAACTCTTGCACAGTCATAAACTCCTCTCTTCCTCTGGTCTTTTCTTTTTTTTTTTGGCCCTGCTGCAATGCAAATGGATAAACAGCCCTCAAATGACACACTTGTTAGCTGCTCACACCGTCCCCTGGTGGAGTCTCTTCAAAGTAGTGAATTGGGTCTGCTCAAATGGTGTCGCTAGTGCCAAGGTCTGGGTAGTCATGTGGAAGGTCAATAAGGCATGCACCAGCAAAAGTGATGGAATCAATGGAAGAGTAACGAATCTGAGAGAGATCAGGATGTCTAACAAAAAGATAGTCAATCCTTGAGTAGACAATGTGCACTGGGGAATAATGCGTGTAATCTCTCCCATGATGGCAAAATCCATATAGGAGTTTAAGATGGGGCTAGATGCCTTCCTAGAGTGCTACGATATTACAGGATATAGACATTAGGTGTCCAACAGGGTTGATTATCTCAAATGTTGATCCAGGGATTACTCTGGCTGCCAATATTTAGTCAGGAAGGATTTTTTTTTTCTTCCGAATGAGCTAAATTATCTCATTGGGCTTTTTTTGCCTTCCTCTGTGCCAACAAGGATGGGGAAGTTGAAACAGGCTGATTCAGCCTAACATACTATGTTACTATCTGCGTAGATCGTGTAGCCCGACGTCTATTAACTGATGTGACTGGAGGAGGCGTATAATGCATGTAGGATAGGAGAAAGCTAAGTGGGATGCTCCCTGCGAGATGTCTAAGAGGGGTTCAAGTGCTAGATTAAAATTACCTACAGCCAATAGGGTTCCCTCAAAAACACTACTTTTGCTAGACTGTCGTCTAAAGCAGCCAACAGGCTAGAATTTGGTAAGTATACGTTGAGCAAAGGTGCAACCCACCCTTAACCCCTTCCCTCCACAAGACGTAAGGGTACGCCATGGCAGCGGGGTACTTCCTGCAACTGGACGTACCCTTGATCTCGTGCTATCCAGCAGCAGGAGCTGTCTGTCACTTATAGCCGGCCTCCTGCTGCAACAGTGGGATTGCATCAGAGATGCGACCCCCCCCCCCCCCCCCCGCTGTTATCTCCTGCCCTTATATCAAGAAAGAGCAGAGATTCAGCAGCACACTCTATACCTCCAGTCATAAATATGTAAAGGCTTCACAGAGGGAGCGCGCTCCCTCTCTGATGTAATCACAGAGAGCCCGGCTAGTTGCCTTGGTAACAGGATGCCATTTACAGGTGTCCTGTGTTACTACTGCCTATGATCTCTCCTGCAATGCCTTATCGCATGTTATAGCGAAGCCCTGCAATGCCTTATCATAGTGATCATCGGTGCTGTGATGCAAGTCCACTTAGAGGGAGACAAATGGTGGTTAAAAAAAAAAGTACAACAGAAAAACACGTACAATAAGTTGAACACCCTTTTTATCCTGCACAGCAAAAAGCATGAAAAAAAACCTAAATTTGAGGCAAAATGTGAATTTTTAGCATTTTACCCTCCCAAAAAAGCAATAAGTGATCAAAAGCCATATGTACCCCAAAATGGTACCAATAAAAATTACAGCTTGTCTCGCAAAAAATAAGCCCTCATAGAGCTCCATCCATTGAGAAAAAAGGTAATATAGGACTTTGAATGCAGCGATTTTAGTAAAAAAAATAACATTTCCAAAAAAGGGTTTTTAGTGCAGAAAAGGGGAAAACCTAAAAAAATAAAGAATATTGGTATTGTTGTAATCGCACCGACCCATAGAAAAATGTGTTGTCACTTATGCTGCATGATTATCTCTGTAAAAAAGAAAAAAAAATCTCTGGCAGAATTAATGTGTTTTCTCTTCCTGCTATCATAAAAAAATTAAGTTTTACAATCTAGTCTAAGTACCCAAAAAATGGCACCAATAAAAACTACAGTTCGCGAGGCAAAAAGCAAGCCCTTATACGGCCGCGTCGACGGGAAAATAAAAGTTATGGCTTTTCAAAAATCGAGATGAAAATCTGCCAAAATTGGTTGCGTCGTTAGGCCCAAAATACGTCATGTCCTTATGTCATTAACAAATAAGAATAGTCCCTCCCTGTCTGACAGTTATTCAGTTCCCATGGATCCTGCACAGGACATCCCTTGGTGCATCCCTTGCATTTTATTTAACGTAATCTCAGGCCTTCTTTGTTCCCCAGTATATCTGTCCCACCAGCAGGGTGTTTAATAAATCCTCTAAGGCCTCATGTCCACGGGGAAAATCAAATCTGCTCCGGATTTGTAACGCGGATTTGGGCCGCGGATGCAGTGCGGATGAGCTTAAAATAGTATTTTATTGCATGCGGATGACACGCGGATGCGTTTTTTTTCACGCGTGTATGCACGCGGATGGCATTTTTGCATCTGCGCGTGAAAAAAAATGCAAGGCCACTGAAAAAGAAGCCAAACTTGTAATCCGCATGCAGATTTCACGCACCCAAATAAATGGCATTTAACACCCGCAGCGGATTTCCCGCACCCCATAGAGATCAATGGGGCCATCCGGAGCGTGATCCGCACCTAAATGGAGCATGTCCATTTTTTTTCATGCTCCATGATTTTTCTAATTCACATTTATTGACCATCCGCGGGTATTTAGCTACCCGCGGGTGGTCAATGCATTCCTATGGGGCGCGGATCCGCGCGCGGGTGATCTGCTGCGGATTTTAATTATTATTTTCCCCGTGGACATGAGGCCTTACTCCTGCTTCTGTCCTCAGCAGTGCACTGTCAGGAAAAGCTGTTCTATTCTGCAGACGACTTCTCCTCACAGTGTACCTGCTCACCACCAGACCCAATGCGCAGTCGGCGGGGACTCTGTGGATCAAATTGTGACAAACTACTGCACCAATGTACTGACATCCTAACAATGCATCTGATCCCGCAGTGAGTGTGCTGTAAGGGGAAAAAAGCTTTCTGCAGAATAGAATTGCTTTTTCTGATACAGCGCACTACCGGGGACAGCGGCAAAAGCTAGATGATTTATAGAACGAACACATTGGGGGATGCAGGAGGACAGAGATTAAATAAAATAAAATGCAGTTATTTAATAAAATGGAACTAAATACAGTGGCTCAAAAGTTTGTTCTAGAGAGAACAGTAGACCTAGCTGGATAGAGCTCCCTTTATTGCTATGCAGTGAAGGATTTCTCAGCTAGCTGCACAGCTCTAGGGGTTTTGTAAAATGTACATTATAGGCTGATAAAAACTTTTGTAAGAATGCTTAAAATCGTCTGTTCTGTACACATAAATAAAAAATAGCTTTTTTTTTTCCCCTTTCCCTTTAAAAGCATTCTATATTACACGCATATCAGAATCTTTCCTTTTTAAGGCTGGATGCACATGGGCTTATGCGTTTTACGTTCGCCCGCCGTCGACAAAAAAAGCCTGTGAATGGCTGCACAAATCTAACGTTTGTGCGTCCATTCAGGCGGCATATACGCTGAGCTCGCAATGCCATTGGGCACAGTGAGACAATTTAGCTCTGCTAAGCGGTCTTCCCTCCCCTTCACCGGCTTTCTGCAAGGGAAGGGGCAGGAACTAGTGTGCTAAGCTCCTGCCCCCTCCCATTGCAAATCGCCAGCAAGGGGCGGAGAGGAAGAGGGAAGAGGGTGGGAGATTAGCAGTCACTCCCACCTCCCTTCTCCAGCAGCTGTCATGATGGGGCATGATGGATTCAATCGAATATTAGAAAATCCTAAGCGAAAACGTCCTGCCTTCTGTCAGAGTGCCTCACTTGAATCCCATAGAAAATGTTTGGGATTTGAAGAAGGCGGTTGTAGTGCACAAACCTAAGGATATTAGTCATGTGGAGGTCATTGAGATTCCTCAGGAACGCTGTCAGAAGCTGGTATATGGCTGTGCATAACATTTGCAGCAGATAACAGCAAAAAGGTTCTTGACAAAGTACTAGAGATGCTTGTCATTAACCCCTTCCCACTCCAGGGCGTAAGTTTACGTCCTGGCAGCGGGGTACTTCCCGCAACAGGGCGTAAACTTGCGTCCTGGGGATAGCGCGAGATCACTTAAAATCTTGCGCTATCCCACAGCGGGAGCCGGCTGTCAGTCATAGCCGGCCTCCCGCTACAACAGCAGGGGTGCATCGAAGATGCGCCCCCTCCCCTGGCCGTCCATAACGACACGTACAAGAAGTTGCACATGCTTTTGACTGCACGGAAAAAAGTGTTAACAAAACGCTAAAAAACTGAGGCTAAATGCTAATTTTTAGCATTTTGCCTTCCTAAAAACGCAATAAGTGATCAGAAAAGCCGTTTCGCAAAAATAAGCCCGCATACAGCTCCGTACATAAAAAAAATTAAGTTACTGGACTTTGAATGCAGCTATTTTTAGAAAAAAAAAATATTTCCACAAAGTTTTTATTGCAGAAAAGTGGTAAACCCTAAAAAGTAAGACTTTTGTTATTATTGTAACCGTACCAACCCGCAGAAAAAATGGATTGTCACTTATGCTGCATGATTAACGCTGTAAAAGAAAAAAAAACAATGATAGAATTGATGCGTTTTTCTTTCCCTGCTATCATAAAAAAATAAAGTTTTACAATATAGTCTATGTACGCAAAAGTGGCACTGCTAAAAACTATAGTTCACCACGCAAAAAACAAGCCCTTATATGGCCGCATTGATGGAAAAATAAGTTAAAGGGTCTGTTAAGATGAGTCTGGAGTAAGGCAGAAATCCATGATGCTTCACCACAGCTATTAGGTTCTATTGAACATAATACCTCAATGTACTCGCTGCGGAATTCCACCGGGGAATTCCGCAGCGTAAAATTACCTGCGGCATGTTCTATTTGCCGCGGGTATACTCAGACTGCTTCCATTGTAGTCAGTAGAAGCCGCCTGTTACGCTATACTTCCACTGTAGCACAGTGGAAGTATAGCATGAATATGCGCCCCGCCCACTGCCAGCGGTGTCACGTGATGTCACTGCTCATGCGCGCCGGAGCGTCATGTGGGACTTTTGAGCAGCGGATCTGGAGGTAAGTATGGGGTCTTTGGGGGGGGGAGCCGTCACAGACTCCGCTGCAGTATTCTGCTTGCGGAGCCCATCACGCCCATGTGCATAAGGCCTAAGGGTCTATTAAGATACCTTTCGAGCGCAGGAATTCATTTTATTTTGCTTTTGTCATTTGTATGCTTGTTTAAAGGGTTTTTGCCATTAAAACATATCCCTGTTTCCCTAAAATGTCAGACGAGGGTATACTCTCCTGTGGCCCCAGGGCGCAGCTGACAGTTACCACTGGCAATGATGGTGACTTCCAGGTAAATGGGGTTAGAGACGCCACAGCAACACGTCCCAAACTCCTGGCATTGTGGCAGCTGGGATGTGATCTCTGATGCCAGGGGCATCAACGATGATGCTGCGGCCTCTAATTGGCTGCAGTGGTCACATGCTTCTGCCCAGTCTACCTGGAAATCACCACCGATGCCAGTGCTGGCTGTCAAGCTGTGTCCCGGCGCCTCAGAAGAGGTACAGTGCCGGCCCTATTGAAAACAGTAGAAGAACATCGCAATCTCCTGCCGTGGCTTTGACATGGATGCGAGGCTGTTTCCATGTGAGAACTCCTCGCATACAGGGGATTTTGAAAGGATTGCAAGGGTGATATCGCTCTCGCCAATGTGCAGGAGCCCTTAATGTAATTTGTAACACTGATATATATTTGACTAGTAATATTAAGGACATTATAGTAATAGTAATCACACTCACAGTAGCTTGATTACCGCGCAAGACAAACACAGCTTGGCTTCTCCCACAGCAGTGACATCACCACAGGTCCTTCAGCCCACTGGATCTCTGTGGTGAAGGTAGGTCAATGTGTTGTGTCAGGACTGCTGAGTTGCGTCTGAGATAACTGCTTAGTTGTATTCTCATTTTGTTTTTGTCCTCCCCTTCCAAGAGCCCTAACTGTTCTGTCGGTCAGACTGTGTTTTATATATGTTGTAGGACCTTCGATGACTTCACCAGGGGGGGGGCGATGACATTACTAGGGCTGGAGCATGAGAAGCACGCACATACATACAGACAAGTGGTCATTAGTAGTTTAATAACCATATCAAAGCAAGATGAAAGGTTTATTGCGGAAACCTGAACACTTGTAGGGAGCCTCTAGTACCTTGTTGGCCACCTCTAGCTTGGACACAAGATGTGATACGGGCGGGCATGAAGGCATTACAGGATGTCCTAAACATATCTGTTATTGTCACTGTCCCTCATACCACTACTCGGGGTGACTGAATATCATATACACAATGGGCCCCCAAGACCATCACACCAGTAGTGGCAGCAGTGTGCGGCTTCACGCACAATCAGGATGGAGGTGCTCACCCCTAGGTCTCCAGACACAAATACGGCTGTCAGTGCTCAAACTAAAACCTAGATACACTGCTGAAGATAACCTGGTTCCAGTCCAATTTCATAGTTCACAACACCACTGTAAACTGTCAAAGGCAATGCACGTAATGGGCGCCACGAGACCAAATGTCGTTTAGCCAAGCACCTGAAAATAGTTCCTCCAGGGGCCTGCAATGAGGGAGCCACCTGGCTCTGGACAACGAGAATGAAACAGTTGGAGCTGCTCATGCTTGTCAGATGATCCTGATTCACACACCCTCTAAGTAAAACCTGCATCTGGCTATGAGCTCGCCTCTTAATATGCTTGTTTTATCTGTCTGCATCGCATGCCGCAGATGAAAACCTAGACTAGCTTGGTGCTCAAACAGTTTCTAGCATAGACTATAGCAAGTGTGATAGTCTGTGTATGGCTATGTCTTCTAACACTGGGCCTCGCCCACCTTTTGAAAAAATTCTGGGGAGCTTTGTAAATGTCAGATGCCAAAATTTGCAACTTCTCGCCAGCAGAGTTCTGGCACATGTTATATGTCAAATAAGCCACATTATTTTGGGGGTTTTGTTTTTATATAGTGTACATAGTAACATGTTTCTCCTTTATTTTTTTGTTTTTTGGAGGTGGTGGGGTGCTGGTCAGTGCAATTACAGCAATAGACAATGTGTGGGTTTTTTTTTTTTTTTCTGTTGTAGCACTTATCAAAAACCACAAAGAGGGAGAAAAATGTCTTCTCCCTCCCCAATGCTAGTACACATGTACTAAGGATTTTTCATTACCAGTCTAGTGGTGTTTTTCGTTTTATTTTTTTCATACGCTAATCTACTTCTAGGGCGGTTTTAGATGATTGAATTAGATTTATTTTGCTAATTTATTTTTATCCATCTTTTCTCTTGTAGCTCTTCCTATGATACCAAGGCAGAACAGCGTGTTGCAGTGAAGAAACTCTCCCGGCCCTTTCAGTCTATTATCCATGCCAAGCGTACCTACAGAGAGCTTCGTCTGTTAAAGCATATGAAGCATGAGAATGTGAGTTTCTGTCTTCTGTACAAAATCAGTTCGATGTGGTGCTTTAGTGAGCTTAGAGGGGGGGGTCCCTACAGACATGACTACTACATCCTTGATGAGAATATAGACAGATATTCATGTTGGAAAAATAACTAATTTAGAATGAAGAGGGGGGGGGGGGGGGGAGACTAAAGGGTTGTCCCACTTTTTATTATTGATGGCCTAACACCGTTAGTAGATCATCAGGAATCCCAAGCAGTGGACCCTCAACGATCAGCAGGTTCCCAAGGCCAGTCACTGTTATGGAGCTGTCTTTGTGCTGGAAGTCAACCGCTCTGTGTATGTAGCATGGTGTAGACCTGGCTGGTATTGCACACTGAGTCCCATTGAAGTGAATAGGTCATCAACAGGAAAAAAAGTGAAGAAAAAACTATTTACAGTAATTTTAATTGTTTTTTGGTCTAAAGGCCCATTTACACGGAGTGATGATCACTCAAACAATCGCTAAAAAGCGATCGTTTGAGCGATAATCATTGCGTCTAAACACGCGGCCATCGTGCACTTTTCGTGCACTGCTAGCTGATCGTTAAATTTAGTCCAACATAAAAATCGTCCTTTAGCCTTATCAGCAGTTCTCCACATGTAGTGCTGATAGCATTGTTTCCCGCTGGAGAACAAAGGAGCTCAATAAAGATAAGAGCTCTCAGACTATTAACTGCTTTCAGCTAAAGGCTTCATTTGCACGCTTAATTGCTCTTAAGTAGCTGAGTAGCTACTTAATAGTTTGAGTGACAGCTTTGAGCGATCATTTTGCACAAACTGTCGTTTGAGCGATCATCCCTCCCTGTAAATGGGCCTTAAGGAACAATGATTGGGGAATAATAATGGACACTAATCACAGAACTTGTCCTGCTAGAATGGGTTACATCAGGACACAGCTGAGCATCAATCTAAACCTTCCTCTCTGCTCTGCCTGTCAGTAATGATTCCCTGCAGTAGTAACCCTTCTGAAAGAGAAAAGGGGCAATGGTAATGTAGTATTTGTGCTGAGATGACCTGCTGTGGGCTGGAGGAATGGAGCTTTTAAATGCCCAGGTGAGAGACAAAGCATCGCAAGTTGCTGTCTCCTGGGGACTAAAAAAAAAAGTTTACATAATCATTTTTTTTTTTTTTTTTTTTTTGTCAGTGTACAACAAACAGCAATAACATATTACAATAACCGCAACAAAAAGAAAAATGCAATTACAACACAAGAAAATTGTTTACATTAGTGACTGGATTCTGAATAAAATGTTTCACTACCGTCTCCATGTTAAGGTCCCTTTTACACGGGACGACTGTCGGGTAAACTATGCCCGACACTCGTCCCTGTGTCTCCGCACTCCCCTGCTCCTGCACGGGAGGTAGCAGAGCTGTCTCTCTCACTGAGTGGCCAGCAGGGCATCGGGGCAGTGCAGGAGATTTCTCTCCCCTCGCTCCCCTGCCCCTCTCCATTGAGATTACACAGCGGCTGTTTATTACTGAATCGCCGCTGCTTAAACTGAACGATGAGCTTTCATTGCTCATCTTTTATGCAGCAGCCGTTCACTACTGTTATATGAATGGAGGGGTGCGGGGGGGGGGGGGAGGTAAGGAACAAGACAGGTGATTAGGAGGGATTGGGAGGTGCACACAACCCCCTTTGAAGGGGGGTTGGGGGGGTTAAGAACAACGCATCACAAGTGGGAAGGTAGCGGGTCAGAGGAAGGAGAAAGTAATAATGACACAAAGCAAGAGAAGGCCTCACCTGACAAAACGAAGCAAAACAAAAGCCAACGCAGGCGCCACAACCCTTGTGTTTTTTTTAAAAGAAAACCATCCACAAGCCACCGTTCAAAGCCTGAGGACATGTGGAACGTCATCCAGACCTCCCATGTTGCGTAGAATGCCAGCCATTTCGCATCATCCTTAGCTTTTGAGTTCCTCCATGTAGCTAATTTCATCGAAAGCTATCACACAGCTGAGGTGAGTTGGTGAGACCTGGGATTTCCAAAGTCGAGGAATCACTGTCTTCATAGCCAGATGGAAAAATCTGAGAACATTCCTTTTGTTATCTGCAATAAATCCTGTTGGAATTGATAACAGGGCGATCTCTGGAGTGAGTACCAGTGTACTCCTCTTCGGGGCATTATACAAGGTCGCTATCTCTGACCACACGCCTATGATGTCTGGGCAAGACCACGCGATGTGTGTAAACATGCCTACCCCCTCCAAACACCTCCAGCATCTGTCCGACAATCCTGGATACATTCTAGCTAAGCAGGCAGGTGTACAATACCACCTCGCTCCCCCGCCCCTCTCCATTGAGATTACACAGCGGCTGTTCACTAATGAACGGACGCTGTTTAAACTGCAGGAAAAGCGATGAGCTCATCACTGATCTTTTATGCTGTATAAAAGATCAGCGATGAAGCTCATCGTTCAGTCTAAATAGCGCCGTTCAGTAGTGAACGGCCACTGTGTAATCTCAATAGAGGGGTGGGGGAGCAAGGGGAGAGAAACCTCCTGCTCTGCCCCACCCCCATGCTGGCTGCTAAGTGAACCAGCCAGCTCTGCTAACTCCCATGTAGGAGCACAGACACAGGGATGAGTTTTGGACATCGTTTGCCCCACAGTCGTCCCGTGTAAATGGGGCTTTAGGTAGCGAGCTCATTTTAATAGTGTTAATTTTCCCAACAGTGTTTGAGACAACTGGCATCTCTGCCATGTTCTGTTCCTGTTGTTGATCGGGCTGGAGAGTTTCCCGTTAACTTACATCTGTGCTGAGGGGCTTTCATATAATGCCATTATCCAACTCCGCAATCTATCGCCTATCTACCATAAATATTGCTGTTCTGCCATTCCTTGATGCGATAAGCTGGAGTTCTGTGGATGCGGTCTATCTCAACTGGCTTGTTGGCGCCTCGCTGCAGTAGTGAGCTGGAAAAATCTTGTGCCCAGCCCTCTGACTGGAAGGGGGAGACTTCCTCAGAGACCTCTCAGCCTTAGATTATTATGTCTGTGGCGATTCTCAAAGTTGTTGATGGGGGACAAAATGTCCACTGGTTGTAGAGCTTGGGCATTTTATAGTCTGACTGTGAGCATCAAATACAGAGAGAACATCGTCCTGAGATGGTTTCACTGTATTTAAGCGATTGCCCATATGTTTGATTTCTTGCTGTATCAGGGAGCACGCTTCTTTATGTGAGGCTACCAGCCATTGAGTCTTTGTCGCTAGAGCTCTCAAATTACTTTTCCAGTCCCACTCCTTATCAGAGCTAGGACTGCTGTAGGATGGGGCACAGGTTACAGGAGCTTCAGCTGCTGCATGTCCTCTCATGGGTGCATGTTGTGCAGTACCGCTGCTCCCCTTAGGAGATGTGGACTGTCCATGTAGTGACCCTTTGTTTAGTGGTGGCTGGTTATTGCAGGGATTCCTCCTGGGTCTCTCCTGCAGCCCTGATTCTCTGAGGCAAGCAGCTTTATCCATAGCTGGCTCCTGGGATGCAGCTGTTTGTGAGACAGGGGAATGGCTCATGGGTGCCTGCTGGGGAGAGCTGCTGCCCTGTTCCTGTGGTGTGGGGGGCCCTGGTTGTTTGGGGAGACTTATCTGGCTCCTTGCTGTGAGGTGCTCCGGAGTCCCCCGTTCTGCTCTTCTCACTGCCGCTGCTGTCGAGTGATGCAGGGGCCGGGCGCACATGTTCAGACGCCATGTTACCAGGAGAAGAGGGAGCTGCCGCATTTCACGCTTCAAAGTAGCGGTGTATAGTCGACAGTTCCTCCTCTGCTGCTACCTGCAGCCTGCCGGTGCCTCTTCTCTTCCCCATGTAGCCTCTGGGATCTCTCTCTAAATAAGTAATAAAAGTTTAAAAGAAAAACCTTTTGCAATATTTATAATAAAAATCTTAATGATAAAACAAAAATATATATTTGGTATTGCTGCATCTGTAAATGTCCCACATTTATCCCACATGATGAATGTCGTCAGAAAAAAAAAAGCCAGAAATACGCTTTTTTTGGGCACCCTGTCTCCAAGAAAAAATGCAATTAAAAGCGATCAAAAAGTCCAAGGCAAACTACAGGACATCACACAAAAAATAAGCCCTCAAACAACTATGTCGACGAAAAAATAAAAAGGTTATTGCAGTCAGAAGATGACTGCAGAAAATTTTAAAAAAAAATTAAATACCTTTTGAAAAAAATAGTAGTACAGCAAAAAAACTAAACAAAACTACAGTGGTTCCTTGGATTAAGTGTTTAATTTGTTCCGTGACGGAGCTCTTAACCCAAAACATTCGTAGGTCAAATCAATTTTCCCGATTGAAATGAATGGTCCACCCCCCCCTTCATTGGGAGGTATGTAAAAATCGCTTTGTCCTTTACACTCGCGGAAACGAATTGTGTATTCCGCAAGCAGATGAAAAATCGCAGCCTGCTCTATTTTGCTGCTGAGTCTGTGTGGGACAGCCTCAATTGAAGTTATTGGAGGTCGTCCGGCTCGTAGCCTATCAGCAATTGACATTGCGACTAGGCTGCGGGTACCTATGTCATTAGCTAGCAAAGATGCTGGAAAAACAAATATTTAAAAAAAAAAAATCTGTTCTGCGCATGACCAATGGCAAGCGTCCGCAGGACAGAACTAGCAGGTGCTGGAGAAAACAAATATTTGAAAAATAAATAAATCTGGACTGCTCATTTACCTACGGCAAGCGTCTACAGTACAGAACAATTATGTAGCCATACGAAAGCTAAGGCGGCACCTGTTCTTCTTGCACCGTTGTATGAACACGGAGGCAACTAATCACGGCTGTTGGTAAGCTGGTTAAGCACTTTGTATATTTTTATTGTAGCCTATAAATCGTAGCTCTGTTTTTACTATATTTTTAGACCGTTTTGAGAAATGAGGCCCAATGTATTTAACTTAAAGCTGGGGCGGACGGTAGTTTGGAAGAGCGGGATGAGCAGGCAGCTAGCTGGGTGACAGAGGTAGAGATAAGAGATCTAGGGAGGCTATTACTGAGCTGGCACACCCCAACAAGTTTGCAGGTAAGGGGGATGCTATTACAGCATTAGCTTCACTGCAGCATGACATGTCCTCTGACCGGTAGGGGGATGTCTGCTCCAGTAGAAAGGGGAATATGAGCGCAGGGCAGGCTAGATAGGTTTTGGTAGTGGGAGACTCATTAAGGGGACAGACAGGGCAATCTGCCACAAAGAACAGGATCGTTGAATGGTGTGTGTCTTCCTTGCGCTCGAGTTCAATACAGTGAAATAGGTCACAGATTATTGGGAGGGGCTGGTGAGGATCCAGGGGTCATGGTACAAATTGGCACCAATGAACAAATTAGAGGTAGGTGAAAGGTTCTTAAACTATTTCGGGGAACTAGGATCTAAACTTGGTGCAAATACCCCCAAATTGGTATTTTCTGAAATATTACTTGTACTACACCAAAAAGGTAGCAGGAGATTAGGGTGGTAAACAAGTGACTCAAGTTGGTGTAGGAAGGAGGGATTTGGGTTCCTGGAGATCTGGGCCAACTTTGCTGTTGACTAGATTGTACCATAGGGATGGGCTGCATCTCAATAAGGAGGGTGTAGCTGTGCTGGGGGAGAAGATGGCTAGAAGGTTTAGGATGGATTCACACAGGTCGGAATTCCCGTGGAAATCTTGCGGAATGACTGCAGTGGAACCGCATGGAAATTCCGTGACATTTCTGCAGTGGAGATGCAGCTTCAAAATCCACAGTTTGTGTTTTGAAGCAGCTTTGCTGCCTGTATTCATAGAGAGGAGAGAGCTGGCAGCGGAAAGGGCCATACAATTGACATGCGACGGCCTTGAATTCCATGCCGCATGTCAGTTTCAGCGTGGCTTGGCAGCAGCGTGTGGATGAGTTTTTGGGAAATTTCATCCACTTTGCTGTTTAATCCCGGGATTAAAATTGCAGGCGGGATTTTCATGCAGAAAGTCTGCATGGAAATTCTGCGGCAATTCCACCCTGTGGGAACCCAGCATGAAAGTGTTAAACTAGCAACTGGTGGAAAGGGCAACCAGAGAGATAGAGAAGACAGTACAGAAGATAATCTGGAACTTGGCAATGAAAATGGGGGTGGAGCTGTGGGAGAGGATAGTACATTTAGAAATGGCAGAGCAATGGATAACGTTGATCGCATTGAAGTAAATAAAAAGCGAAAATTAATTTTCATCTCTCCTCACGGCTGAAACTACTCACCCCCATCCTCTGTGATATCACCAGGGACTGCGGTGAGCGGTCCCTGGGCCCTTTATGGCTGGGACAAATGGGGGGGGGGGTGGGGGGTACATCTTTGGGTGCAAGTCTTCATTTATGTGTGCTGTAAACAAAAAAAAGTTTTAAAATTGACACAATTGCCCAAAAGATTAAAATCGTAATTTTTTTTCCTTCTGCTTTGCTTAGATTCATTCTGTGGGGTCAAAATACGTAGTACATCCCTAGATAAATTCGTTAAGGGGTTTAGTTTTCAAAATGGGGTAATTTGTGGGGGTTCTCCATCGTTTTGGTCACTCAATGGGTCTGCAAGTGTTCTATGGGGCCTAAATCACCTTGAAGCAAAATTTCTGTTCAGGAAACCACTGGCTGGCACCTTTCGGTTTGGTCCCCGTTGTGCATACGGACATAATATTAGGGCCACAATGGGTATGTTTCTGAATACAGGACAAACAGGTTTCCATTTTCATGTGCACTAGAGAAAAACAACCCTAGTGACCAGCCGATTTGCCTTTTTATGTCCTAGCCTGCTGAGCTTAATTCCCAGAGGACATAAAAACATGCTTCCTCTTGGAATGAAAGCCCTGCAAGATCTGGACGTGACGCCTTAATGCTGCCGGTTACTGGAGGTTGCCAGCATCCTGGAGCTGACATCCCAGGCCGCGAGACCCCAATCCTGGTGACACCGGTGGATACCGGCGATCGCGTTAAAGTCAATGTACAATAAATAAAACTTAGTTTCAGCTCCCCTTACTGATCAGATCTGTAAGGGGAGCTGAGAAGACTCGCGCGTCTGTCACCAAAATGGCAGATGCAGGGGCAAAAGCCACAGATTGCCCCAGTACTTTAAAATCTCCTGCACATGGCTACTAAATGTAGCCAAGATCCTGGAGATTTCATGGGGGGGGCCACAGTACGCAGTTCCCAATCACGCGCATGGCGGACGCAGGCGCAGAAGCTAGGGAGGGCAAAAGGAAATTTAAAATCTCCTTGCTCCTGGCTACTAAACGTAGCCGAGAGCTTGGAGATGTCACAGGGGGCCGCGGTGAGTATTCAGTTGATAATGGCGATCACGTAAAAGCTAAAGTTCAATGTTCCGTTCAGTTTGGGCCCCGTTGTGCATCCAGACAGAAGATTAGGGCCACAATCGGTATGTTTCTGAACACGGGACAAACGGGGGGATCCATTTGGGGGTGAAGGTCTTCATTCATGTATCTGATGTACAGAAAAAGACTTTTTAAACTGACATTAAAAAAATTAAAATTGTAATTTCCCAGGACGTCTCCACGACAGCACCACCTGAGATCGCCTCCTCCTGATAGGACAGGAACACACCGAGAGGTGAAAATCTCCCGCTTTCCTGTCCTGCCAGGAGGCAGGATCACCGAGAGGGGCTGGTGGAGATGCCAGCCAGAAGAACGTACCAGCAGATCGGAGGGCAGTGGTCCAGCCTGTCCTCCCTTCCTGCAGAGCGGCTCCCGGGACGCCACATGCGGTGGTTCCCCCGGGCCAGGTTCCTCCCGCGGCGGCCCTTGGGGGGTTCAATGCGGGGCTCCAGCTCTCCTCAGTGCCAGCTTAGGAACGAGCGTGGCGCTTCCTGCCTCCCCTTAACGAGCCATGTGACTAACGCGATGACATCGCGGCAAGCGTGGCCGGCGCTCGGAGGGGGCGGGGCTTAAAATTAAAGGCGCCAGATTCAAAAGAAAAAAAAAAAAGGAATTGAAAAGGAACCTGAGAGAAGATGGCGCTGAGCGAGTAAGAGCCATTCAGTGAGTATTGGCTTACTGCCCCAAGAGTGTCTGCAGCACCAGTAACAAGCAATGAGTGCTCCAGCACCAGAGGTCATGGAATGTTCAACCGCGGCGGGAACCGTAAGTAGCCAGTGGGCAAAACAAGGCATGCATATTCGTGTACATTATTTGTGAATGTTGCATCCTTACACGCAAATTTTGTTTATCTGCCAGGGGGATAAAAAAGATGCCCCTCCCAGAGCCAAAGCGAAAAAGTGCGCAGAATGCGGCGCAAGACTGCCGACTTCGCATGTGAGGCAATTATGCAAAACATGCATAGCCAAGCTGGTCAAGGAGGAATCAGGGGGATTCCTCGAGGACGTCAGGAAGCTCGTCCGAGAGGAAGTACGGTCAGCCCTGACGACTCCTAAAACGCCACCCAAGAAGGGGGCATCGGGGGCAAAACGCCGAAGGAAGGTGTATAGCCCAGAGGAGCACTCAGACTCTGAAGAGCGTTCGGATTCTGAACCAGAAGAGCTGCTGCTCGAGGAGCCCTCAGAGGAAGAGGAATACAAAAAGTACCTCTTTCATAGAGAGGACCTAACAGAACTTATCAAATCTGTTAGAGCCACACTAAAGATGGAAGAACCCAGGGAACCCCGCACCATGCAGGACGAGGTCTTTGGGGGATTAGGAGAGAGGCGGAAACATACCTTCCCGGTCCATAACAACATATTCAAGTTAATACACAAGGAGTGGAAGAAACCCGACACGGGATCCTTCTCCTCTAGGGGGGGTTAAGAGGCGCTACCCGTTTGAGGAGGAGGTATGCGCGAATTGGGAGGAAGTACCCAAAGTGGACGTCCCAGTGGCTAAGAGGACAACCTTGCCCTTTGAAGACGCCACACAGCTTAGAGACCCAATGGATCGGAAGGCGTAGGGCCTATTAAGAAGATCCTGGGAGGCAGCTGCCAGTACGCTCAGACCAGGGGTTGCAGCCACGTGTGTCGCTAGAACCCTGGGAGTGTGGCTAGAGCAACTGGAGCTGCATATCTCGAACAAAACACTGAGGGAACAAATTATAGATTCCCTCCCTATGCTGAAAATGGCCACCAATTTCCTGGCGGACGCAGCGGCGGAGTCGGTGAGACTTTCGGCAAAAACGGCCCTAACCAACTCGGCCAGAAGAGTCCTGTGGCTGAAGTCCTGGTCGGGTGACCTGACATCAAAAAATAAATTATGCTCGCTCCCTTTTCACGGGCAGTTCCTCTTTGGTCCGGATCTGGATAAGATCCTAGAAAAAGCGTCAGATAAGAAGAAAGGATTCCCAGAAGAAAAACAGTGTAAAGGGAGGACCTTCTTACGGGCCCCAGCACAACAGCCAGAACTGTATAGAGGCAAAGGCAAGACGGGCCGCTGGAGTTACCCCAAGGGGGGCAGAGGGAGGAACTTCCTCTTCAACCCGCACCAGGGGGATCCAGCCAAGCAGAAGCCCTGACGCCATCCCAGTGGGGGCGAGGCTGCGGAGCTTCGCGGATCGATGGGCCTCAATTTGCAGGAGCCCGTGGATCCCGGAGATCCTGCAGCAGGGATACCGAATCGAGCTGGTATCCCTCCCCAGGAGAAGATACATTACCACCCGAGGTCCAGCGCAACAACTGCACCCGCTCCAGCAGGCGGTACAGGACCTACAACGTCTAAAAGCAGTGTCCTTCGTGCCACAGACAGAGGAGACCTGGGGGCATTACTCCAGACTCTTCCTAATAAAAAAAACCTGGTGGAGGCTCACGCATGATAATAAATCTAAAACCCCTGAACGTTTTCGTCAAATATCGGAAGTTCAGGATGGAATGAATCACTTCAGCAGTAAGGTTGATCCCCAAGGGTGCCTACATGGCATCGATCGACCTGAAAGATGCCTATTTTCACGTACCAATCCACAGGGACTCAAGGAAGTACGTAAGGTTCGCGCTAGAGATGGGCAAGAGGACAAGACATCTCCAATTCAGATGCCTGTCCTTTGGAAACTCCCCAGCACCCCGCATCTTCACGAAAATCATGGCGGAGGTTGCAGCCTACCTAAGGCAGAGGTCGATTCTGATAGTCCCCTACCTGGACGACATCCTAATTATAGCAGAGTCCAGGGACCGCCTAGCAGAAAACCTGGCAACGGTGCTCAACCTATTACAGTTCCTAGGTTGGATAATAAATTGGGAGAAGTCCAGCCTAAACCCCAGCACGGAGAAGGTGTTTTTAGGTATAACACTCGACTCAGAAGCTCAATGCTCCTTCCTCCCCGAGTCAAAAGTGCAGAAAATCCGACAGATGGTGGAATCCTTCATTTGGAGACGGTCATGCTCAATCCGGGAGGCTATGTCCCTCCTGGGAAGCCTAACGTCATGCATCCCGGGGGTAGCATGGGCACAGGCGCATACCAGACCTCTGCAAGCAGTTCTCTCAGCATGGGACGGCAGGCAATCCTCACTAGAAAGGAGAATGCAGATCAAGAACTCGGTGAAAATATGCTTGCGCTGGTGGACGTCCCCGGGAAATCTGGGAAGGGGGGTCCACTAGATATTGAACCCGGCTTTGCAGGTCACAACAGACGCAAGCTCCTGGGGGTGGGGGGCGCACGTCGGAGACAAGCTCCTACAGGGCCCATGGCCGCTGGGGATGAAACACCAGTCCTCAAACTACAGAGAACTGCAGGCGATCTGGAAGGCCCTACAGCACCTGGGGGACACTGTAAAAAACCAGCACATAAGAGTGCTATCAGACAATACCACGGCAGTGGCCCATATTCGGCACCAGGGGGGCATGAGGTCGCCAGCTCTACAGAGCATCACACAAAGAATATTTAGCTGGGCGGAGGGCCGCATCCTCTCATTATCGGCAGTCCACTTGAAGGGATCCCTGAATCAGAGGGCAGACTTCCTCAGCCGAAGGCGCTTAGACCCAGGGGAATGGTCTCTAGCCTAGGAGGTATTCCGGATTGTGATGGACAAATGGGGTCTCCCACAACTGGACCTGTTCGCGTCAAGACAAAACGCCAAGGTGGAGAACTTCTTCTCCCTCAGACAGGAGGACCGGCCAACAGCGGTGAACGCCCTGAGCCAGGATTGGGGAGGAGAACTGGTGTACGCCTTTCCCCCAATTCCATTAATCCCAAGGGTGCTGCAGCACTTCAGGTCACAGGCGTGCACCCTGATCCTGGTGGCTCCCTTTTGGCCAAGAAGGAGCTGGTTCAGCCTTCTAAGAAACCTGAGCATCCAGGAGCCAGTCACCCTTCCGGCTCAAGCGAATCTCCAAACGCAGGGGCCCCTGAGCTACCCCGATATAAGCAGACTCCATTTAACAGCCTGCTTACTGAAGAATCCATACTGGGGGGCAGGGGATTCTCGAACAAGGTAGTCAGGACGCTAATGGCTGGTTGGAAAGAGACTACCAACCGCATATACCAGAAAATCTGGAAGAGGTTTATCTCTTGGAAACAGGAGAGACTCCTCGAGCAGCGGCGCGGACATCCCATTGATCCTGGACTTTCTGCAGGAGGGCCTGGATATGGGCCTCGCCCCAAGCACCCTAAGGGTCCAAAAGGCAGCCCTTAGCGCCTTATTTGACACTAAGCTAGCTGGGGACAGGTGGATCAGTAGATTCCTGACTGCGGCAGATAGGCTACGACCCAGATCCACCAACATATGCCCAGACTGGAATCTGAATTTAGTCTTGGGGGCCATGTCAGGGGAACACTTTGAGCATTTTTATTGAGAGCCCCTCAATTGGTTCGCAGTTAAAACAATCTTCCTAGTGGCCATTTCCTCAGCCAGACGGGTCAGCGAGCTACAAGCCCTATCCATCCGCCACCCGCTCCTCAAAATTACAGACCCCAAATTAGTCTTCAAAACGGACCCGATCTTCTTGCCTAAAGTAGTATCCCCATTCCATAGGGCCCAGAACATAGTAATCCCCTCGTTCTATAATCACCCAAAAGACAAGAGAGAGCGAGCCCTGAATTGCTTAGACGTCAGAAGAGCGGTCCCGATGTACATCAAGGCTACAAGCCCATGGAGGCAGGACGACAACCTGTTTGTCCAGTTCTCAGGCCCTAACAAGGGGAAGAAAGCAACTAAAAGCTCTATAGCCAGGTGGATCCGCCTGGCCATTAGCGAATCATATAAGACATTGGGGAAGGAGGCCCCCTCGGCTCTTAAAGCCCATTCCACGAGAGCAATAGCAACCTCATGGGCCGAGCATAGCTCGGCATCAGTAGAGCAGATATGCAAGGCAGCAGTGTGGAAAAAGCCTCACACTTTTGGCAAACATTATAGGGTAAAGGTGCAGCTTGATGAGGACATGTCCTTCGGTCGTAAGGTCCTCTCAGTGGCAATCCCACCCTAGAATAACTTTAGTTGATACGTCTCAGGTGGTGCTGTCGTGGAGACGTCCTGGGAAAAGAGTGATTATACCTACCCGATAATCGGGTTTATATAAAATTTATTTAAAAAAAAAAAAAAAGAATACCAGATGGGTAAAAAGTTTAGTTAGCTCCTACCCCGGCAGTTTCGTTATAATACACTGAGGAGGGGAGGGGATTTTAACCTCTCTGTGTGTTCCTGTCCTATCAGGAGGAGACTATTTCAGGTGGTGCTGTCGTGGAGACTTTTTTTCTTCTTCTTCTGCTTTGCTTAGATTCATTCAAAAACTGGGGGGTTAAAATATGCAGTACACCCTTAGACGAATTCGTTAAGGGGTCTAGTCTCCAAAATAAGGGCATTTGTGGGGGTACTCTGTCGTTTTGGCCTCCCAAGGACTCTACAAATGTGCAATGGGGCCTAAAACTCCTTCAAGCAAAATGTGTGTTCTGAAAGCCACCGGCTGCTCCTTTTGGTTTGGGCCCTGTTGTGCATACGGACAGAAGATTAGGGCCACAATGGGTATATTTCTGAACTCATGACAAATAAAGGTATCCATTTTGGGGTGCAAATCCTCATTTTCATATGTAGTTTTAAACAGGCTTTTCTTCTATAGTGCATATTTGCAAAAAATATGAAGTTTTATTTTTTCTCATCTAAATTGCATTAATTCCTGAAAAGAAACTGTGGGGTCAAAATACTCCTGACACCTCTTAGTGAATACAATAAGACACATGTGTCAAACACAGGGCCCGCGGGCAAAATTCGGCCCACTGCCTCATTCTATTTGGCCCGCGGCGTGCCGACAGCTGCCCAGCACTGTAGCGATTTCCAGCTGGGGTGCCGCAGCTCCCCGCTGGTAATCGTGCTGTTGGCGCTGATCCCAGCGCACACTGTGACATCAGTGTGCCGCCGGGATCCTCCTCCCCAGAGTCCCCTGCTCATCAGTTCCGCAGTAGAGGACTCTGGGTGGAACCATGCCGGGCACACAAACTGATGTCAGTGTGCACCCGGGCTCAGTGCGAGCAGAGGGGGAGCGGCGCTGACAGCAAGAAGGAGGTAAGTATATGGGTTGGGGGGGAGCTATTATTGGGGGTGGGGGGTAATATTTCTGGACGGGGTGGGGGCTGGGGTTAATATTTCTGAAGGGGGAGGTTAATATTTCTGAGGGGGTCGGGGGATAAGATTACTGTGGGGTTTTTACTACTGTGGGGGCCGCTATTACTGGGGTCACTATTTTTACTAGGGCCCCTAAGACGGTCACTATGACTACTGTGACCACTATAGGGGTCACTATTAGGGCTCGTTCACACGGGCGTAATCTTATTTCGCTAGCACAAATACACTGCACATTTGCACATCGAAAATCACTTATGCCTGCATATAGCAGGAGATTCCTTCATCTCCTCAGCATGTCCCCTCATTACTGGACACTGATAGGGCTGTCAGTGTCCAATGATGAGGGGACATGCGAGGGAGATGAAGGAATCTCCTGTTACAGTTGTCACAGCTCTAGCAGGAGATCGCACTGCTCTCCCTGCCCTCTCATTGCTCTGAATGGGGCCGGACGGCTGCCGGCTCTATTCAAAGCAGTGAAGCGTGCGTCTGCATTATGATGCCGGTCCTCCAGTCATGTGACCGGTGTCATCGGGAGCGCGCACGCTGAGGAGAGAGAGGCAGCAGTGCATCATGGGAACTACCCAGCGGCGCCATCTTTGAAGAATTCTTCAGGCAAACTTTATAAAGGGAAGAAAAGGAATAAAAAGGTAAGCAGAATATCGATTTTTATGGGAAAGGCTGTTGTGTGTGATGCTTCTACTCCACAGGGCATTAATGGGGGGAAAAAAAATCAGTTTGGGCGGCGGACAACCCCTTTAAGCCCTGGCTGCAGAAGAAAAGATTTAAGCCCTGGCTGCAGAAGAAGAAAAACATACATCACCTCTCCTTTGCTGTCAGCCCGGCCGCATCTTCTCCCCGGGTCCCCAGCACTGATCTTCTCTTTTGGCTGGGGACTCAAAAATCCCTGCCTTCTGGAAGCGCTGGCTTTGTAGCACCACATGCGACTTTGTAGCACTACAACGTCTCGATAACTTGCGGCGATATCGCATGGACCAGCGATAACCTGCGATTTTTCTCGCAGCGATGCTGTCGCCTGTATGAACAAGGCCTTAATCTTCTATATATATAAAATTTAATGTATGCGTGTCTGTCTGTGTGTTTGTCCTTTATGCGCTACTACACCATTCATCCGATCGCCATGAAACTTTGGGAAGTTGTTGAGTACACTCCTGGGAAGATTGTAGGCATAGTACATTTATGCTACGATAAATGGCGCCCGTGCGTCGTCGTCGACAGTTATGACCCCCCCCCCCCCCCCCACGTAGATTGTTTGATTTCCATCATTGCCACTTCTCTTACTTCCCGATATCGTAGAAACATGAAATTTGGCACGAGCATTGATTATGTCATAAATAGGAAAAGTCAATGGGTCCCAACTCGATTATTCAATTCTAAGCACCAAAGAATTAGCGTCCAAATTTTACGTACGGAATGTAATTTTCTCACCTCCCAATGTCATAGAAACTTGAAATTTGGCACGAGCATTGATTATGTCAAAAATAGGAAAAGTTAATGGGTCCCAACTCCATTATTCAATTCTAAGCCTCAAAGAATTAGCGTCCAAATTTTACGTACGGAATGTAATTTTCTCACATAGAAACTTGAAATTTGGCACAGGCATTGATTATGTCATAAATAGGAAACGCTAATGGGTCCCAACTCGATTATTCAATTCTAAGCGCCAAACAATTAGCGTCCAAATTTTACGTACGGAATGTAATTCTCTCACTTCCTGATATATATAAATGAATGTATGTCTGTCTGTCCTTTATGCATTACTACACCATTCATCCAATTGCCATGAGACTTTGGGAAGTTGTTGAGTGCACTCCTGGGAAGATTATAGGCATAGTACAACTATCCTATGATAGGTGGCGCGCATGCGAGCGTCGTCGACAGTTATGCCCCCCAGACAAAGATCGTTTGATTTCCATCTCAAGCACGAAAGCAAAAGGCATTACGAGCAACGGGATGAGTGTTCAACCAGAAAATGATGCATCCGCCGAACGTTTCGCAAGACAATTGCTGGATATTGAGAATGCTGAGGTAAAATGAAAGCTGTGCTGTGATTGGTTGCTATTTCTTATACTGCTGAGGTAACATGAAAGCTGTGCTGTGATTGGTGGCTACTTCTTATACTACTGAGGGGTTGCATGAAAGCTGTGCTGCGATTCGTTGTTCTATATTATACCACTGAGGTAACATGAAAGCTGCGCTGTGATTGGTTGCTAGCTATATATAATACCGCAGAGGTAACATGAAAGCTGCACTGTGATTGGTTGCTATTTTTTATATTGCTGAGGCAGAATAAAAGTTGCGCTGTGATTGGTTATTTCTCTTACTGCTGAGGTAACGTGAAAGCTGCGCTGTGATTGGTTGCTATTTTTTATATTGCTGAGGCAGAATAAAAGCTGCGCTGTGATTGGTTGTTATTAGAGATGTGCTCATCCCTGAAGATTCGGGTGCCGGCACGGAGCGGGGAGCTGCAGGCGAGAGCGGGGAGGAACGGAGGGGAGATCTTTCTCTCCCGCCCGCTCTCCCCTGCTCCCCGCTGCGACTCACCTGTCAGCCGCAGCGGCACCTGAATCTTCAGGGATGAGCATAGCGATACTCGGATAAAGCAAATTACTCGAGCGAGTAGTGCTTTTCCGAGTACGCTCGCTCATCTCTAGTTGTTATATATTATACCACTGAGGTAACATGAAAGCTGCGCTGTGATGTGTTGTTATCTAGATATATAAAAACGAATGTCTGTCTGTCTTCGCAGCAAGAAGCGACGGGTAAGCTAGTGTTAAATAAAGTAAACAGATGGAAATATGTATCCTATCAAATATCTGTATTATGTTTGCACATTTTTGAGATATTGCACTTGGAAATGTGAAAAAAATTTTGTCGCTTTTAATTATACACAAATTCTATCAGTCTTTTTTTTTTTTTTTTCTACCTAAATGTCAGAATCACTTGGATATGCAAGACCTTTACGGTGGTGTTCAATGTTAAAGTGACACATGTCCTATTTCTAAAATTTGGCCTGGTCATTAAGGTGCAAAACTGCTTGGTCACTAAGAGGTGAAAAGGACATATTTGCAAAAATATGAACTTTTATTTTTTTTTTCTCCTCTAAATTGCATTAAAGGCCCATCTACACTAGACGATTGTCGGGCAAATGATGCCTGCCACTCATCCCAGTGTTTCCGCGCTCCCGTGCTCCTGCACGGGAGCTAGCAGAGCTGGCTCACAGGGAGCGACCAGCAGGGGGGTGGGACAGTGCAGGAGATTTCTCTCCTGCAGGAGCACAGGAGCGCAGGGATACAGGGACGAGTGTCGGGCATCGTTTGCCTGTCACTCGTTCAGTGTAAATGGGCCTTAACGCCTGGAAAAAAAACATGTGGTGTCAAAATACTCATGACACCCCTCAGTGAATACACTAAGTGGTATAGTTTTTAAAATGGGGTTATTTGTGGGGGTATCTATCAGTCTGACACTTATGAGACTTTGCAATCTTGGCTTGCTGTAGGAAAACAGTGTTTCTAAAAAAGGTTGATAATCAATGTTAAATTTGTACGTCTCCTAAATGGCTAAAAAACGAACGTTTTTCAAATGTGTATCCTAAATAAAGTAAACAGATGGAAATGTATATCTTAGCAAAAATCTTTACATTATGTTTGCACATATTTGAGATATTGCAATTGAAATTATGACCCTTTTTTTTTCAAGATTCAATAAATATACACATTCTGTTCGTCTATTTTTACCACCCAAATGAAGTACAATATATGGCGAAAAAACAGTATTACTTGGATATGCAAAACCTTAACAGAGTTTTTATATGTTAAAGTGACATGTCAGATTTCCAAAATTTGGCCTGATCATTAAGGGGTTAATAGGGATGCACTTAACATACAGTTTAGAAGATTTTGCTTATTTTAACTATTGCTTGAAGTCAGCCCAATAAGGTTGGCGAACTGGAAGTAATGTCTGAGGAAAAACTATGACCTATTGGGAATAATTGAGATCACAGAGTTAAATTCCCCTATAATAAATACATATCCGGATGTAAAGTGGGAAGCCAAAACCTGGATCTCATGAAGGTGGTAACTTTCTGTCAATTACTAAAGATAATTACCTTACCCAACTAGAGGGACAGACATTTTGGACTTAACAGACATGTCAGAATAACAAGTGAAAATTGAGGGGCACCTGGGTGATAGTGACCATAATATAATAAATTTCCACTTGCTTTTAAAAAGGGAGTCTTATCAGGGAGCTATGAAGAAGCTAAAGTTCGATCAGCTCAGGGATACCCTTTTACTTTTGAGGCCTTTATCCCAGTCAATATGGTAGACAAAGGATGCTTTGACGGGTGAAGAATTTTTGCCTGGAATTATCTGCAAGTGGATTTTAAATGTGTGTTATGGATTTAAAGTGACATCATGGGAACCAGGAGCTAAATCTAGAAGTAAAAAAGCATAGTGGCATACTCCAATGCATGGCTTATTACAGGAGTGCTGCTTCTAGGAAACCGCATGGTGTCTTGTGGAAAGCTTACTTCTACAACACACTTTGGGTTCATATTAAGAACCCATATGTTTTGGAGTACAGTATAGGGTTTGTTCACTGTATAGTAGACCACTCTATTTATTCTTTACTAGCCCCTCTCCTGTTTTTCTTCTATAGAAGCCCTGTTGGGTACACTATCAGACTAACTTCACATGGGCCCAGTGAATCATGGCCTGATATCGCGCTCTCCCAACAGGCGTTGCCCCCGCCTATTTTTATATCCTAACCGACTTGCATCTCTTCAGGAAAACTTTGTATTGCCTCGCGTGCACCTAGCACGTGGTGTGATTTCTGCTGCTGGTCCCATTCAAAACAATGGGAGATGTGAGGCAAGAGCTCTCTCAAAGATAGGGCGTGCTGCAATTTGTTTCCTGCATCGTATCACGGTGCGATGTGGGGAAAAAAAATCACTTGTATATGCCCCCATACAAAAAACAGGGTTCATATGCGTGCAAGATTTTGTGCATCTCACAATACACAGATCTTGCACGATGTTCTGACCCGTGTGAAGTGGCCTTAGTTGTGGGGTTTTTTTGTACTGGATTCTATGGTGATTACTTCAAACTATTTGTTTCTCCTGGGACTTTTTCCCCACACCAGTAATGTGCATTGGTAGTGCTATACATGATTTTTTTTCTTGGGCGTTAATGAGAAGCATTTCAAAATTATTCAGTTAATACTACAATTGAAGTATGTATGCTGAGCTTTTGGGACACCTCTTCATTGTTTGTGCTAGTAGGCCTAATCACCTTTTTTTTTTTTTTTTGGTAGTAAAAACTGTTACATGGGCGTAGACGTATTTTAAGTGTGCATTTGCACTGGGCATTCTTAAGCAATTGTCGTGGCGTATATGCACGTGTACAATCATGTTTTGCTGTACAAAAAAAAAAGTGAAACTGTGCTCATATTCATTGAAATGGGCAATTGGTGTAATTAGTTCAATATGTGCTCTTGACCTGCGCAAATATACTTATGTGAATGAACAAATTGAAATCAATGCTTCTGTTCACTGTTTATTTTGCGTACAAATGTTTTGTGCAGGATACGATATGCTGCACAAATACATTTGTGTGAATCTGGCCTATCAATCCTAACTATTTTACAGTCATGTCTATGGTCTAATATTGCAATTTTAGGTAAGCTTGTATGTCTGTCAGTTTCTAAGGTTTTCATGTGTAATTGGAGACTTTTCACTTTGAGCTGTATTTGATCATTCTTTGGATTGGGTGTGGGATATAACTGCCCAAAAATTCTGAGATACCTTGTGATTTGTAAAAACACTATCCATGATGGAAAATTGTATTAATTGAAACATCACTGATGTTGCTGCAATTTATCGACAATTAGTGTTCATTATTTAGTTACCGTGTAGTTGTAGCCTGGTATATTTCTCTTTTGATCATGTCTTCTATGATTCCATGGAAGTCCTCTTTCATACAGTACATTGCATAGCGATTGTAGGAGGTTGGTACACCTTGTATACCTATAAATTAGTTTTCCATGTTATTTTTTTGTTAACAGGTTATCGGGCTCTTAGATGTTTTTACCCCATCAAAGTCATTTGAGGAGTTCAATGATGTGTGAGTACATGGCTGCAGTATATAATTTGTCAATGTATTTACATTTAAAATGTGAGTTGTGTGTTTTTTCTAGTAAAAATGCTTTCAGATGCTACTGGTAAAATATTAATTTGCAGAATCTCTTAGAGTTTATCACACTAGTTCATGATCTACCCTATCTACAGGATAGGGAATGAAAGTCTGCTTAGTGGACATTCCACATTCCCAAGTGGAGTAGAGGACAAGAATGCAAACCACCAATCCATTAACTTCAATGCTACTGTTGAAATAGCCATGTTCAAGTGTTCAGCTGAAATGAATCGGGTGACAGTGTAAAGCTTAATTGTCACCAGCTTTAGGGGGCCTTTGGGTTAGTGGGGAGGGGCACTTAAAGGGGTTTTTCAAGGAGAATTCTATTGATGGCTTATTTGATTGGCTAGGGTCCGTCACTCAGGACCCCAACCGATCAGCTGAGCAGGAGCAAGCTTTCAGCGACGCAATTACACTACACTCTGTAGTGTGGCCAGCGCTTGAAACTGCAGGCACAGCTCGCTTTAATGTCAATAAGAGCCATGCCTGCACTTACAAACACCGGCCACTACAGAGGTCTCGCGGTCCCAAGCGACGGACCCTAGACGATCAACTGAGGATAGATCATCAGTAGTATATTTATTTTTTCCTGGAAAACCCCTTTCATTTGATGGGATGACCCCTTTAATCACCCACAACTCCTCCATGAACATGCCAGTTCGGCTCTGCTGAATGGACCTCTTAGTTGTTTGAAAAGAGTCAGATGAGTGATGTGAGCCTAAGAATTTAACACTTTTTAAATGGGGATAAAAATGTAATGGAAGTAATGGACACAGATCATTCACATCAGGCCCTTTAATTGCAAACTGCCAACTGAAATCTTTTGCTATCAACTTTTGTATACAATTTTTCACCATGTACTTTCTTTCGCCCCCCCCCCCCCCCCCCTGCAAAATATTTAGGTACCTGGTGACACATCTAATGGGAGCTGACCTTAATAATATAGTGAAATGTCAGAAACTAACTGATGATCATGTTCAGTTCTTGATCTACCAGATCCTACGAGGACTTAAGGTACTCTTTGCTCTTTTATAGGGTGTGAAGCTTTGTTGAAGCTGTAAGCAAAGTTTGTTCAATTTGCTTGAAGGGGGTTCCATTACTATGTAACCCTTTTTTTTTTTTCTTAATTGTAGATTTGTCACATTTAGACGTATGCAGTGCTCAGATCCATTTAACTCCTAAACTGAAAAATGAAATGTGTAGTCGCACAGTTTAAAAAAAGTTGTTACAATAAAGGACTTGGTATATAATAAATTATATATACACCTCCAGAGAGCTGCACGCAGTATAATATTACAATCTATATAGATCATCCAAAGCGCTCCTCCCTGTAATCATAGTTTAAAAAATTTTTTTTTTAAGGTCCTCACCTATATTATCATTGCAGACACATATTATGCATGCAGGATAAACTAGATGCCCTGTCAGGATGCGAGTGTCTAATGCCATATTTTTTATTTTTTTAAACTCCTGCTTTTTCAATGTCATCGCCTAGCGATGACGTGGAATCCAATGAAAGCTGTCCGTGCGGAATCTGCTCAGAAAATAGAGCATGCTGCAATTTTTTTCCCTTTGCGAGCGGGAACTGTAGTTTCTGCTCGTGTGCAGGAAGAATCACTTTTCCATAGCACGCTATGGACTGTATTTGCTTCAGAACCTGGAGACGAACACCTGTCCCGGGTTCCGCAGTGCAAATCCGCCCATGTGCAGGTGTCTTAAGACTCGTGCACGATTCTACTTGGCGATTGTCTGGCGATTTCTCTATATGCACAGCTCACACATCCTGTTTCCAGTAGAATTGCAAAATAGATTTTCTAATACAGATTTAGCAAAGGTCCAATGGGAAGATGGGACAATGCCTCCACAGCACCACCTATTCAAAGTCTTCTGGAGAAAACTGGCTTTGACTCAAATTCCCAGTCATTGTTGCGAGGCTTGTTTAAAGATCTGAGATTGACTTGCAGGAATGCTGCCTTCCAGTAGGTAGTGCTGTAGAAGCATTGTTCCATCTTACCAGTTGCATATTTTTAAGAGGAGCGTGCATGCCTTTTTAAGTGTCCTCACACCACCTGGGTTCTGGTATTAGTGTATCCTGATGCCACCAGAAAATCCTGGTGAAGTCAAGATTGACAGGGGGTTAACGCCCCCTGTACCTGATTGGCTGTAGAGCAGGCTGGCACATAGGTCCTGGAAGGCTATTAGAACTTAAGCGAGAAAACATACACCAGTTGGACTGTTTTCAATACTCGCGCCAAGCTCCCACGCTGTTTCTGCCCACCGAAGGGCAACGGTCAATCTGCCTCAGTGTTTTACCACTGAGGCAAAAGGCTTGTCATGGTGATTTAGCAGCGCCACGGCCTTCGCTCCACAACAACCAACCCCACCCCCAACCCATGTAAGGAGAAGTTCCAGCTGCCTGCATGGAGGTGACACGGCCCGGGGGGACATTGCAGTCCGGCAGACAGACCTTCACGACCAGACGGTGCTAAACTTGCCCCACCTCAGGCAGCTACCCTGGGGCCAAAGCTGAAGTGCACATACCGCCAGCTGTCAGCATGGAAGAAACACACAGCATGAGCGTGGCAGCTGTGAGCCCCCCGCCAACAGCGACATGACAATTCTCGGAGCACAGCAGAAGCGGTGAGGGCGCGCAGCTTTCGCGGGGCCGAAGCTGAAGCGCACATACCGCCACCTGTCATTGTGGAAGTGAGCCGATGCATCTCAGTGCTGCCCGGCATCTGAGCTGGGGAGTGGCGTCTTTGAACTTTACAGGGCCACCGGTAGAACACATAGCATGAGTGCAGCAGCTGTGAGCAGGGGTGCGGCCGAAAACGACGTGACAATCCACGGAGCGCAGCAGCAGTGAGTGGCAAACATCAGCGGGGGACCTTAGGTTCAGGGTAAAATGTATTCTTAGGCTTACATTAGTAGATGTTCATGCAGCCCTGTTACACCTGTAACACGACAACATGTACAGCTAATAATGTAACCCTAAGAATACATGTGCACAGAACACAGACCTTTATCCACACAGTCTCAGTAGGAGCTGACAGGCTTGGGCCAATCGGGAACTAGGGGTGTGAGAGGGGCGGGGCGTTTCTCCTGTACTCTCCTTAAGGGAAAACAAACTTCCTGACCCAAACAAACAATATCTTATCTTGCATACAAGTTATAGTGAATCATTTCCCCTAAAAACGAATATCAACATGTTCAGCTACTTCTGCTTTATAGCATGCTGCCTGCAGATGAGACGCCATGATACAAACACTACTACAAAGACACTTGTTAGATCAGCATTAAAATGAAGATTCTTAAAGCATGTTTTGAAGGCCTAGGCCTAAAGACAAGTAAGTGTTAATGTAGATTCACCTCTACATAAGGTTGCCTTGACGTGGCACATAGCACACATTTTGATCAACATATGTGAGCCCAAGAGCCTTGCATTTGAATGCTGTTAGTATATATAACAGTTATGCAGTTTTAACTCAGATATTAAATCTTTATAGTAGTGCTGTAGTCTTGCATTTTGCTTTTATCATATTTAAAATTTACAGAATCCTGGCTTCTTGAACAATTTCAGAGCTGTGGCTTTGTAAAGGGGTTGTTTAGAAAAACTGAGCTGTGATCTATATGAAGATGTATTACGCTCAGCCCTGAATTTTGGACCTGTAGAAATTAAACTCCTATTCGCAAATAAACTCCTATAAATTGACAGTTCTGGAGCATCTGACCTTACAACTTTTTGTATTTTGCCATTTTTCTGTTAAGGATTGAACAGTGTTTGATTGTGTAGGGATCAGCTTATTGATAGTGTTTTGTGTATTCATTGTACTTTTTTAAATGGTTATTCTTAATGACATTTCCTTTTTCCTTAGTATATCCACTCAGCTGGTATTATCCACAGAGTAAGTAGTGTTACTGTTATGTCTGATAATGCTGTGTGTGAATAAATGATTAACCCCTTAGTGACGGCCCCATGGTGTCTTTACATCATGCCACTGCAGGACATGTATGGAGGGAGATAGCGCCGCTATCTCCCTCCATACAAAGCTGGCGTCAGCTATTTATTACAGCTGACATCCGCGATCAATAGCTGCAATCGGCCGTGTGGCCGATCGCGGCTATTAACCCCTTAAATGCCCCAACCGATGTTCAGGGGTCCCTTCTGAAAGGCCCCATTGCTGTCTTGGCAGACTGCCCGTCAAGCCGTCTCCATGGGGTGGCTTGGTAGGCTGCTGTCAGAAAGCTGTATGATGTAATGCTATGGCATTACATCATACTGCAGAAGCGATCAAAGCACCGCTGGTTGTGGTAAAGAAAGTGTAAAAGTAAGACAATGTTTTTTACAAAAATATATATGTATGTATGATACACTTTGCCATATTTGCAATAAAAGAATGTAAATCAAGCAAAAATACAGATTTGGTATCACTGCGTCCATACAACTCCAATCTATCAAAGTAATGCATTATTTACCCTGCACGGTGAACGTCGTCTGAAAAAAAAAAAAAATAAAGAACACCAGAGATGTGCTTTTTTTGGTCACTGTATCTCCAAGAAAAAATGTAATAAAAAGCGATCAAAAAATCGTTTGCATTCAAAAATGGTACCAGCGGAAACGATAGAACGTACCGCACAAAAAGAAACCCCTCACACAACTATGTCGACGGAAAAATAAAGTTAATGTGCGCAGAAAACGGAGGCAAAAATTTTTTTTCATTTAATATCTTAAAAAAAAAATAAAAAATTGTCATTTTTGTTGCAGTTGGTGCGCCATAGAAACAGAACGCACTGAAAGATGGCAGAATGTAGTTTTTCCCCTCGTCATCCTGACAGCATACACATGGAGGTTGTCTGCTGGACACCTGTTGGGACAGGAAGCGGAAACTACAAAAGGCAACTCCCACCACCGGCTCACCAGTGTCTTCCTGTCCCTGCAGGACAGTCCAAGCGGGCCTCCAGGTGTATCCTGGAGGTGAATGAAAAAAGAAGACTCCCATGCAGCCTGTCTGCCCGTGGGGGGACGACTCTCTGTTCGGGCTGGCAGGGCTTGCGCGGGTGAGACCCTACGTGGGGACCCTCACCCGCAGGATCTACCCAGCACTGTTCCCCCAGTGGGAAAAGCCTACCCCGGTACGCTGCCCAGTGGGGTTGTCGTACCGGTAGGAAGCAGCCCCGGTACCTGCAGGCTCGGACGCCGCTGTCTCCAGGGATCCACGTCTAGAGAGGTATGCCAGCAGCGCTCGGGGCGGGCCAGGCGTGGTTCAAATCAGGTCCCCTCAAGTGCCAGCTTTACTCAAAAAAAAAAAAAAAAGTGCTCGCTTCGGCAGCACATATACTAAAATTGGAACGATACAGAGAAGATTAGCATGGCCCCTGCGCAAGGATGACATGAAAATTCGTGAAGCGTTCCGTATAGCGCCATGTGTGTCTCCTAGGCGGCGGCCCCACGTGTGTGCTGGTCGGCGTGCGTCCCCACGAGTGTGCGGGTTGGCGGTGTCCCAGTGTATGCGGTGTGTCCCCCGGGTCCGGCGCGGCGGCGTGACGTCAGCGCGGCCGCATCCCGGGGGGCGGGGCCTCACTTAAAGGGGGCGTGTCGGCGCCAAATTTGAAAATTTAAAAGGACTGGATTCCTCTGCATCTCTCCTGGCTGCACCTTACTGAAGATGTCAGCCAGAGAGGACACTGAAAGCAGCCTGCTGGTGAGTAGACTGCTTTGGGAGTACCGGGGAGGGAGGATTGAGACATCAGGATCTGGTGCTGGAAGTCCTTTTTGCTGTCTCCGTCTCTTAGGACAGAGATGCACAAAAGGTTAGAGAGGCCAAAAAGCGAGTGCGCAAATGTCCAGTTGGCTTGCGGCGGCTAGAAGAGGGCCACACCAAGCCACTATGCGCGGACCCTACGGAGAAGGTGATCCGCAAAGAGGGCTCCTCGGGCATGTCGGACATCCGATCCATGATCCGCGAGGAGATTGAAGCCTCGCTCTCCTCTCTTTCTCTGCCGCCCCCCCACGGAAAGGGTAAGGCGGGCACGAATGGAAGAGTCAGACTCTGAGGAGGTCCTAGAAGATTCTCCTTCAGAATCCATGCCGCCCATGAAGGATACAAGGAAGTATTTCTTTTCATCGGCGGACTTGGGTCAGCTGTTAACTGCAGTCCGGCGCACCATGCAGGTGGAGGAAGAGGTGCCGCAGCAGCCATCCTTTCAGGATTGCCTGTTCCGGGGACTCCTACCACAGCCAAAACCGTCATTTCCAGTTAATGACACTTTAAAACAGCTGATCCTGACAGAGTGGAAACAGGCAGATCAGAAATTCTTCCTGTCCAAGGAATTCAAGGATCGGATGGTCTTCACACCAGAAGATATCGAGTTCCTAGAAACCGTCCCTAAGGTGGATCTGGCGGTCGCCAGGGTCTCAAAAGCAGCCCTCCCCTTTGAGGACATTTCCCAACTGCGGGATCCACTAGACACCAGAGTGGATGCTGCGATGGAAAAGGCCTGGGAGACCGCGGCCCTGACCGTCAAAGCTAACATCACGGCCACATCTGTGGCGAGATCTATGTCAGTCTGGTTAGACCAACTCCAGACGCTGATTTCTCAAAGGGGCTCTAGGGAGGACATCTCCAGCTGCCTTCCCCTCCTCCAGAGGCAACTGGCTTCCTGGCAGACGCCTCTATGGAGTCAGTGAGGTTCAGGGCCCGTTCAGCAGCCCTCTCGAACACAGCAGGAGGGCTGTCTGGGTTAAGGCCGGGACAGGAGATAACGCCTCCAAGAATAGGCTCTGTTCCCTGCCCTCCCAAGGACACAGAATCTTCGGGCCTTCCTTGGATACTCTCCTAGAGAAGGCATCGGATAAGAGCCAGGGACTACCATCGGAGAAATCGTTTAAGCGGCTTCCTCCTCCTACCCTCCTCCTTTTGTTCCCTCTAGAGCATACAAGGGGAAAGGGAAAACCGGACGCTGGTCCTATCCCAAAGGCGGGAAGGGTGAGAATCTGCCTTCCCGGATCCTATAAGTAGGGGGTAGACTGAAAGGGTTCGCCCTTAGATGGAACGAGGCGACCTCCAATCCCCGGGCCTTACGCCTAGTCTCGGATGGCTACAAAATTGAAATTTCCTCCCCGGAGGTTCATAGTCACCCCCTGCCAGTCACCTGCGTCTGCTCAGGCCCTCCAGTTGGGGGTGCAAGAGCTGTTATCTCTAGGGGCCATCACTCGGGTTCCCGCAGAAGGACTATTCAAGGGGTGCTACTCCCCCTCGTTCCTAATCAAAAAAACAATGGATCCTATAGAACTATAATTAATCTGAAATTCCTGAATAAATCTATCACGTATCAAAGATTTAAAATGGAATCGGTGCGGTCAGCAATCCCCTTAATTGCGCCGGATAGTGTCATGGCCACCGTGGACTTATAGGACACATATTACCATGTCCGTATACACATAGATTCCCAGCGGTTTCTGCGGTTTGCCCTGGTGATAGATGGCTCTGTCTCTCACTTTCAATTTACGTGCCTGCCGTTCGGGATTTTCTCCGCACCCCGGGTGTTCTCCAAACTGGTGTTAGAGATGGTGGCGGCACTGACAAGGTGTTGATTGTCCCATACCTCGACGATTTCCTGATCATAACAGGATCGGCTTCAGAACTCCAGTTCCAGGTCAACCTCACACTCCGTCTGTTCGAGTCATTAGGCTGGATCATCAACTCCTCTAAATCCAGTCTTCTGCCCGAGCAGAAAGAGGAAAAAAAAAAATAAAATTTCTGGGAGTGATTCTGGACTCACACCATCAGTGCTCATCCCTTCCCCTAGAAAGGCAAAAACGATCCAGGATGAGTGTCGGGCACTTTCTCTAACCACTAAAGTCTCCCTTAGGAGAGGCAGGAGGGTCCTCGGCCTCATGACCTCTTGCATCGGGTAGTCCCTTGGGCCCAGTTACATTGTAGAACCCTCCAAGACTTTATCCTAAACAACTGGGATAAATCCCCCGCCTCCCTGGATCGGAAAGTCGTCCTTACCTACAAGATAAAATCCTCCTTGGAATGGTGGATGTCTATCTCTAACCTTGCCAGAGCCACGGCTTGGTACCCCGCATTCCCAGTATCCATCTTTACTGACGCAAGTGCAACTGGTTGGGGGGCCCACTTAGGCCGTCATTACGTCCAAGGGGGCTGGAACCGGGAGGAAGCTGCTCAATCCTCCAACTACAAAGAACTTTGCGCTGTCTGGAAGGCCATTCGGGGCCTCGAGACAGAGATCAGGGGTAGACACATTAAGATCTTTTCGGATAACATAACAACTGTGTCCCTCATCCGCCACCAGGGATCCACGCGGAACCCCCGACTCCAAGACCTGGCGGCAAAAGTTCTCGGGTGGATAGAGCAGTGGACGCCTTCCGTCACAGCGTACCACGTAAGGGGCCCAGAGAACTCCATGGCGGACCATCTCAGCCGCAGGAAGATAGACCCCGGGGAGTGGACTCTACATCCACACGCGTTCCAGCTAATTTTAGAGAGATGGGGGACACCCAAGGTGGACTTGTTCACCTCTCGGGAGAACACCAAGTGTCCCCGGTTTTTTTCCATGGGAGCAGACGGGGGCTCCCTGGGAATAGATGCACTATCCCAGGCCTGGGATTGGGACCTTGCATACGCCTTCCCGCCTATCCCCCTGATTCCTCGGATCCTAAGCAAAATTCAGGAGTCCCCAGGCTCCGTTATCCTGGTGGCCCCATTCTGGCCCAAGAGACCCTGGTTCCCGCTCCTGGCCGCTCTCTCGACAAAGGATCGCCTCTACATCTGCCGCAGAGAGACGACCTCCTTCAGCAGGGTCCCCTGATATGCCCAAAGGTCCGACAGTTCAGACTGGCGGCCTGGAAGTTGAACGGGTAAAATACCTGAGCCGGGGCCTATCAGAGGGGGTGACCACTACGTTATGTGAGAGCCTCAAAAAATCCACCTGAAAAATATACTCCAGGGTGTGGGATACCTTCTCTAGGTGGTTGGGGCATAGTATATATGACCTCCAACAGCCCGACATTAACAAAATATTGGAGTTCCTACAGGATGGTTTGGACATGGGGCTAAGACCTGGTACCCTTAAGGTCCAGGTGGCCGCCCTTGGGGCCTTCTTCGACTTCCCCTTAGGCGACCATAGGCTAATTAAGAAATATCTGAAAGGGGCAGTCAGACTCCATCCCTTTATAAGAGAAACCATGCCCCCATTGGACCTGAACCTAGTTTTGCAGGCCCTCTGCGCACACCCCTTTGAGCCCCTGGAAGATCTATCAGTAAAGATCCTCCCCCACAAAGTTGCCTTTTTAGTGGCCATCACATCCGCCACACGGATCGGGGAGATCCAATCCCTCTCGATTAGGACCCCATACATGACCACCTTCCCTGATAAAATAGAGTTCAGGCCTGACCCCTTCTTTCAACCAAAAGTTCTCACAGACTTTCACAGAGAACAGCGTATAGTACTTCCCTCCTTCTGCCAGGAACCCCGTAATACCACGGAACAGAGGTTCCATAATTTAGATGTTAGACGAGCCGTCCTGAAGTATTTGGAATTCACACATTCCTTCAGAAGTCTAACAACCTCTTCATTCAATTTCAAGGTCCACGCAGAGGAGGGGCCGCTACTAAGGACTCCTTAGCGCGTTGGGTCAGGAGGGCCGTAGAAGAGGCGTACAGATCCCAGGGGATCCCACTCCCGGGCGACGTTAGAGCCCATTCCACTAGGGTGGTCGCCTGTTCCTGGGCGGAGAGAGCCCAGGCGACAACCGACCAGATCTGCAGAGCCGCCACGTGGTCGAGCACACATACTTTCGTTAAACACTATCGCCTGGATTTGGGGGCCAACCGGGATATGGCCTTTGAGCGGAAGGTGCTACAGGCAGTGGTCCCTCCCTAAAGCCCTTGGTCCTTGGTATTCCTCCATGTGTATGCTGTCAGGATGACGAGGGGAAGACAGGAATTAGGTCCTACCTGTTAATTCCTTTTCTTGAAGTCATCCTGACAGCATAGGGGCTTTTCCCTCCCCTTCGGTTATATTTTACATGAAGTAACGTATTGTACTATGATTTCCATATTAGAAATGATTGGTTAAGCAAAGCCGGGTCACTGTAGTTATTTGGTACACACTGGTGAGCCGGTGGTGGGAGTTGCCTTTTGTAGTTTCCGCTTCCTGTCCCAACAGGTGTCCAGCAGACAACCTCCATGTGTATGCTGTCAGGATGACTTCAAGAAAAGGAATTAACAGGTAGGACCTAATTCCTGTCATTTTCCCATTTCTCTCTCCTTTTTCAGTACATTATATGGTACTGTAAATAATACCATTAAAAAATACAACTCGTCCCGCAAAAAACAAGCCCTCATATAGCGACATCGATAGGTGAATAAAGAAGTTATTATTATTTTAAAAGGGAGGAGGAAAAAACTAAAATGGGGGGATGGGGGGGGGGGGGGAGCTCCGTCACCAAGGGGTTAACAAGATAAAGGAGTTATGCCACCGTAGAAGTTTGTTAAAAACATTACATTTTTTTTTCTTCCACTTCCACCTATTAAAGATACCCCATTACAAAGATAAATTCCTTTGATGCAAAGAATGGTGACCAGTGTCGATATTGTCAGCGGCTTTGAATGTTCTGGCTCAGAGAAAGGCTTTATTCAGCATGACAAAGTCATACTGTAACAGTGGCATAAGCCCTTGTAGACTAGAGCTGTGTGTGTATTATATAAACAGACATTCGTCTGAATGTAGAGTATGTAATACACCATCTTCCCTGCAGTAGCTAATACAGAGGAAATATCTGTCTGATTGAACAATAATCGTTGTGTGTAAATTGGACTTAAGCCACAGTTTGCTCAAAAGCCATTGTTTGAGCGATAATCGTTGTGAAAGATGGGAGCATTTACACACGCTTAACCATGATTTTTAGGTGAGCAAAAAAACCACTGTTCAGCCAGGGAGGAGAAAACATACACCGCATGCTGTTTTTGCAGTCTATGCTGCTGTATTTTCCATAGGAGCTGCTGATTACATTGTACTCAGCAGAAAGCCCTTGGCAGAACAAAGGAGCTGAATGCAGAGAACAGACCACCGCCTGGTCTCTGCATACATATCCCAGAGGCTCATTTACATGCGAATGAAGGTGATAAGCTGCTAATGAACATTAATGTCCATTAGCAGTTTGAGCAAACACGTTTTCAGCGATGTTTTTTTTTTTGTTTTGCATAATCTTTTGCTCGATTTTATCGGAGTCTAAATGGGATCTTGGGCTGTATTTACATGGGCTCTTTTCCTGTGCAAGTTTTATGCGTAGACACACAGCTATAAAAAACATTGTTTTAAATGGGTCTATTTACATGTCATTTTCCTCTTGCAATGATGCAGCATGTCTTATTGTATTATGAGATTGCAAAAAATGTGCCCATTATTTGCTATGGGCGAGTTAAAGATTGTTGCAATGAAAAAACAGTGATTTTCACATGTGTAAAAATTGTATGTTCAGTGATACAATTCCATTTTCTTGCAAATCCTGTCACAATTGCAGTAAAAGTTGCGTTTGTACAAGCGTGATATATGTCCAAACCAATGTAACGCTTACCTGTGTAAATATGGCTTTACATTGGCAAAATTAACTTATCTCTGGGTGTTAGGAGCCCTACTGATCCCCCATGTGAATAAAATAAGTCAACCCCTTGAACTAGGGGAAAATATTATGACTAAGTTCATTTTTGGATTTTACTTAAACCTTAAAGGGGTTGTCTCGCGAAAGCAAGTGGGGTTAAGCACTTCTGTATGGCCATATTAATGCACTTTGTAATATACATCGTGCATTAAATATGAGCCATACAGAAGTTATTCACTTACCTTCCCTGCGCTGGCGTCCCCGTCTCCATGGTGCCGTCTAACTTCAGCGTCTAATCGCCCGATTAGACGCGCTTGCGCAGAAGGGTCTTCTGCCTTCGGGTCTGTCCGGCAGCATCGGCGTTCTGGCTCCGCCCCTTCTACGCATCATCACGTAGCTCCGCCCCGTCACGTGTGCCGATCCCAGCCAATCAGGAGGCTGGAATCGGCACACGTGACGGGGCGGAGCTGCGCGATGATGCGTAGAAGGGGCGGAGCCAGAACGCCGATGCTGCCGGACAGACCCGAAGGCAGAAGACCCTTCTGCGCAAGCGCGTCTAATCGGGCGATTAGACGCTGAAGTTAGACGGCACCATGGAGACGGGGACGCCAGCGCAGGGAAGGTAAGTGAATAACTTCTGTATGGCTCATATTTAATGCACGATGTATATTGCAAAGTGCATTAATATGGCCATACAGAAGTGCTTAACCCTACTTGCTTTCGTGAGACAACCCCTTTAACCCTTTCACTCCTGATCCATTTTTTTTTTTTTTTTTGTGTTCACCTTTCCAAGAGCTGTAACTAAGTTTTCTGTCTGCATAGCTGTTTGAAGGGTTCGTATTTTGAGGGACAAGTATTTTGTATTTTAATTCAGGCTTTTATGAATGGGACAATGCAAATTATGTGCATTTTTTTTTTCCTTTGGGATTTAAAAAATAAATAAAATGGGTTTACTTTTGAGTTATTAAAAATGTGAATCTTGTATCTGCGATTTTTGTTTTAGTCCCCATTCACTAGGCCCTCATCTGCTATGGCTCCCTGTGATGTGTCACCTGGGGGCCACTGAGATGGGGTCTCGCTCTCTGACTTCCTGTTTAGATGCGCAGTCAGCATGGACTATGGCAACTTTAGATAAACAGATGCTGTTGGCAGAAGATGTCAACTGACTAACACAAATGTCACCACTCAGTATCAAGCAGGTTTAGCTCCCAGATCTACACAAAAGTAACTAAGCCAGCTGCCTCTTCTGTTACGGCCGAGGCAAAAGTGTTACATATGCCAGGGACCCTTGATATCTGCTGTCACATATGTGTTCATCTAAATTGCAATTAGTGAAAAAGATTTATTTACTCTGCCTCACGGATTAAATGCTGCACTATGCAATTTTCAGGGTGTATCAGACAAGCAAGTTATGCAAATTGTTGCAGTTTTGGCACAATCCTGTAATCTGTGAGATTCATAGACTGGTTTTCGATTCATCAAACGTTAGAGACCATGTCGTCCCCATGGAAACTGCTTTGTACTGTTACTTTTTTCTTTCTGGGTAAAGATGCCTGTTAAGATGCAGTCTAGAGGAGGGTGTCAAGCCTGCCCAGGGATGTGAGCACATGTTCTCAGTGAGAGCTCCCAGCATCTATCCTCCAACACCATCCTGGGGCCAGGATATCTTGCCACTGTGAGGCTTCAGAGACTGCACTGGTCTTTTCCAGAGCTCTGCAGTAATAGGACACTCTGCAAAGGACACTCCCTGTTTGCTGTACTATTTTGCAGAGTGGAGAAATCGGGTGCCCAGGAGATTCAAGATGGCTTCCGAGAGCAGTGAAGCTTACTACTGACTGGGGTAGAGACTCCACTGCAAAACGTATGTTTGCAAGAATAGACCACTGGGCAACGTACAGGAGGACCACAGAGAAATACTGGAGCAGATAAATGGACACTGAGTGTCGCATCCAACAATTAGTCTTGTGGGGTGTTGCAGAGAGGAGGGGACTGTTCCAGCCTGCAACATGTGGAACACCAAATTGGAGAAGCTCAACCCTGCAAACACGGCAATATTGCATTTAATTGAACCCAATATTTCTTTTAATGTGGGCTCTAAGTACACTACACAAGTGGGTTCAATACCGGATGATGTGGGGCATATTAGGCATGATATAAACACAATTTCTGAATATATAAGTGCAGTGGAGGAGAGGTTGAGCGAGATGGAGGACCAGATAATACCACTAAAACGTTACACACAAAGCCATGACCTGACTATATGTTGGATAAAATACACGATTTGGAAAACCGCACACAACACAATAACTGTCCATGTAGTTGACCTCCTTTAGAAGGTAATGATCCCTCAGAGTGATCAACCAAGATTCAAAATAATCAATTTGGCAGAGACTCTCCAAAACTAGTGTTTGTGGTGAGTGTGCTCACTGCTTCCTTTCACGTCTGACACCAACACGGGCTCCTCCACAGCCCATTTTGATCAAATTCCTATATTTTAAGGACCGAGATATAATTCTGATGAAGCCAGGGAGCAGAAAATATACTGGTGGATGGTGCCAAGATCTCCTTCTTTCCAGACTTTTGAGCAGAGGTTCAGACAAAACATGTAACCTTTCAATATTTAAAATGCTGCCTGTGAAATTTGCATATTCCCGAAGCACAGCACCATTTTTTTTGCTGCTAGCTGGCTGGATCAAAATGAAGCCAAAATGCGGCATGGAATACGTTGGCCACATAGACTAATCATGGCTGATAACTGACGTACTAATTTCTTAAAGAGGTTCTGTCAATAGAAAAAAAAAATTCTATACTTACCTATTCTTTCCCCATCAGTCTTCTTACCGCATCTTCTCGCCGATTCTTTTCCTGTCTCCTGTAGTCCCCTTCCCGAGTCACCGGCCGATTCTTCTTCCGGTGATGACTTTTCCATTTCCGTCATTCTCCTTCCTGCTGAGCAATGTACACTACGTCACTAGTGAGGTAGCTTTCATAGCCTAGCAGGAAGTGCCAAGCTATTGCTGAAACTGCGCATGTGTGCTGTCTCTGCAATAGTATATTGAACGCTCGCGATGAGCTGGATCAGATGCGCCGTCTCGGCAATAGATCAGCAATCCTTCCTAGGCAGTGAACGTTACGTCCCTAGTCACATAACCTACACTGACCTGCCGGAAGAAGAATGCAAAGAATAGATTCATCATAACAAGAAGGATCTGGTCGGCTTGCGGTGAGGTCACCCGTGGGATAGAAGATCAGCGAGAAGATGCTTGAAGAAGGCTATCTGGGAAGGAATAGGCAAGTATTGTTGTTGGTACGTGTTTTTTTTTTAAAAATAACCTAACCCCTTTAAAGGGGTTGTCCCGCGATAGCAAGTGGGGTTAAGCACTTCTGTATGGCCATATTAATGCACTTTGTAATAAACATCGTGCATTAAATATTGGCCATACAGAAGTTATACACTTACCCCCTCCGGTGCTGGCGTCCCCGTCTCCAGGGCGCCGACCAAAGCCGCCTTCTCTCTGGATTAGATGCGCTTGCGCAGTCTGCCCTCTTCTGTCCGGTTCCGGCGTGCTTGCGCCGCAGAGGTCTTCTGCGCATGCGCAGAAGATCTGTGCGGCGCGAGCACACCGGAGCGGCCCCTTCAGCGCAAGCGCGTCTAATCCAGGGAGAAGGCGGCTTTGGTCGGCGCCATGGAGACGGGGACACCAGCATCGGAGGGGGTAAGTGTATAACTTCTGTATGGCCAATATTTAATGCACGATGTATATTACAAAGTGCATTAATATGGCCATACAGAAGTGCCTAACTCCACTTGCTATTGCGGGACAACCCCTTTAAAGCTTATGGCAGGATACCTGGGATGACAACTGGAGCAAACAGATGCTACACAGATGAATTAATATTTCCCTACGACATCATGACAGCATACAGTGGAGGTTGCTACTTTGCTGACCTGTAGGGACAGAAAGAGGCAGAGAATAAAAGCACCTCCCCCTCCACCAAACACCAGTGTTTCCTTTCCCTACAGGACAGCAGGGGCAGAGACTCCAACGCATGCTGCTGGAATGAGGATTTACCCCCAGTCGGGCATCTCTCGAGCGGCATCGGATTGTGGCAGCCCTGGTTACTCCAGTGAGAAGTACCTTATCTAGGTCTCAACTGGGGGCTGCGTGGGTCAGGATCCAAGGACTCGGTGCTGGCACAACCGCGGCTGTCATCAAGGCGGTGTCCGCTGCTTCAGAGTCCCCAACACGTCTGACGTGGAGCATCAGCAGCTGACGTCAGACACTCTGTAGGAGGGGTTAGGAGTGTGTGGGTGGGGGTGTGTGGCTTAAGCAGAAAGTCCGCCAAATTCAAAAGCCTCTACACTGGAGGAACGTTGCGGGCGCAGACACAGACTGATGACCGGTTCCAAGTAAGGATTCTGGGACCCACTACAGGAATGTCGGCCAGAGAGGATCCGGAGAGTCTCCAGACTCTAAGTGGTCCTGTGGGCCGACCAAAAATGCACCTGCACTACACTTACTTCACTTACTGTGTGTTCCTTGTCATTACAGGACAGGGATACTCAGAAGCCCAGGGAGACTAGGAGAAGGAGTAGGAAATGCCTAGTATGTTTGGGGAAGTTGGACGAGGCTTACACTAAAACGCTTTGCGTTACTTGTTCAGCTAAAATACTGCAAGAGATAAAATCATCTTTATGTCTGACATCATGGCAGTGGTCCGCGAAGAGGTGCAGTCTTCCTTTGCAGAGCCGCAGCCGGCGGCCGCAAGGACTGCTCTGGCTGTGTCAGATTCTGAGTATGACATGACAGAAGATTTTTCTCTTGGGGAACTGAGTGAGGTGGTGCAGGAGGGAAAAACGTATTCTCCTCCTCCAGCATGGATCAGTTGCTTAAAGCAGTCCGTAAGACCATGCAGGTCGAGGATGGGGCGCAACAACCCCATACAGCGCAGGATGAGAGGTTCGTGGGTCTTTTACCGCAACCTAAGTAGATTTTTCCCATAAATAGTACCCTTAAATGCCTTATTTTAAATGAGTGGAAATGTGCTGAACAGAGTCCGTTGGTGTCAAAGGACTTTAAGGACCGACTCTTGTTCTTAGAGGAAGTCGCCACCATTGATGAAATACCCAATAGATGCAGCCATTTTCATGGTGATAAGGAAGTCGGGTCTGCCTTTTAACAACGTATCTCACCTGAAAGACACTATGGACAGTAAGATGGATAAAGTTACACGAAGAGCCTGGACTGCGTATTTGTGGTCATAAAATCGATTATTGCAGCTACTTCTGTAGCACGGGCTATGGCTGTCTGGGTCGACCAATTATCCACGTCAATTGACCACAAGAGGAAATTGCTGGCAGTATTCCCTTGCTAAAGATAGCCACAGGCATCTTGGCAGATGCATCCATGGAATCCGATCGGTGGGGGGCTTGTGCAGCGGCCCTATCTAACACAGCCAGATGGGTGGTCTGGGTGACGGCCAGGTCAGGTGACATCAGCTCTAAAAACAAACTCTGTGCCTTGCCCTTGGGGTCACCATATTTTTGGGCCAGACCTGGATCGCCTCTTAGAAAAAGCTACAGACAAAAGCCAGGGGCTTCCAATTGACCGATCTCTCTCTCCTAAAAGACCATTTACACCTCGTCCCTCGTCTACTGCGTATGTGGGGAAAGGAGACTGGGAAGAAAAGATCCTTCATTGGGCAGAACGTACAACCCAGTTGCTGTCGGCCTTCCATATAAAAGGGGCCGAGAACACAACGTTAATTTTCTCAGCAGGAAAGGTGAATCAAGGCGAGTGGGAGCTGCATCTTGAGGTGTTCAAATCACTTGTCACAAAGTGGGGGGTTCCTCAGATACACCTCTTCGCTACCAACAGGAATACCAAATGCCAGCTGTTCTTTTCCCGGGGCTCAGAAAACAAACTGTAGGCATGGACGTTCTCACATCCCTGGGATTGGGAACTATCCCACGAGATCCCATTCACCTGCCACCAAGGCCAAATCTCCCTCGTCAGGGCCCTCTCTGTTACCCAGAGTTTCAGAAATTCGGGCTGGCTGCCTGGATGTTGAGCGGGTAAAATTCCTAGGGAAGGGTCTGTCCAACAAGGTAGTTTCTACCATTTGTGAGCGCCTTAAGCCCTCGACTAAAAAAAAATCTACTCTAGGGTTTGGAGGAAATTCTCGCAGTGGATGCGACATGGTATACAGGCTTTAGAACATCCAGACATTCCCAAAATCCTGGACTTCCTTCAGGAGGGCCTGGATAAGGGGTTAAGCCTGAACACCCTGAAAGTCCAGATTGCATCCTTGGGGGCATTCTTTGACTGTGCACTTGCAGATGGGTTAGATGGGGAAGTCTACTCGCACCCCTAAGAAACTTTCTATTAGACTCGACGCCCCTCCCTGGGACCTGTCTATAGTCCTCCAGGCCTTTTATGACCCACCATTTGAGCCCCTTATGGACTTTCCTATCGCTGTCCTGATGTATAAAGTGGCCCTCCTTGTGGCTGTTGCGTCGGCCAGACGGGTGGGTGAGAACCAGGCCCTCTCCTATAGTCCCCCGTATATGATTGTTCATCCAGATAAGATTTCATTTACTTTGGACCCGTTCTTCCAGCCCGAATTCCTGTCACATTTCCATAGAAATCAGACTATTACTATTCCATCCTTCTGTCAGGATTTTAAAAATTAAAAAGCACAATTTCCATAACTTAGATGTGTGGAGAGTGGTACTAGCGGTTTCAGAAAAACTGCCAAGTTGTTTTATTAATTTCCAAAGTCTGGAACAAGTGCTTGTATACAAAGGGTAGTGAACAAGGTTCGAGTAAGAACTGAAAAGCGTTCTACATTGTTTCTGTGATGAAGCACAAACTTTTATTAATAAACAGGAGTTTTTTGTACACAAGCACTTGTTCCCGACTTTGGAAGTTAACTCATGTGAGTGAGTCACTGTGACCGGATGGCTGATTAAAGACTTGTGGACTAGCCTGTTGGATGGAGCTGGGAGCAGCATACCGACTGAAATTGGGATACAAATTTCATTGTATGAAGGCCCTGCCCCCTAAAGGCCCACTCTACCCGGGCGGTGGCGTGTTCTTGGGCGGAGAGAGCACACTCCTCCATTAAGCAAATTTGTGGTGCAGCCACGTGGGCCTCTAGCCACACTTTCATTAAACATTATACTTAGACATAGAAGCTAGTTGTGATGCTAGTTGAAGACAATAAAACACACCTTCTGGTTAGGAAAGTAGTCACTGTGGTCATTTGGAACACACTGGTGTTTGGTGGAAGGGGAGGTCCTTTTATTCTCTGCCTCTTCCTGTCCCTGCAGGTCAGCAGAGGAGCAACCTCCATCGTATGTTATGATGCCTTCAAGAAAGGGAATTAACGGTAAACTTAATTCCCGTTGTTTTTCTGAGTTTCAGTTACTACACATTCCTTGATCAACGGAGGACTGGTGCTCTATACTGTTGGGATTACTACAGGTTCACAGGTTTTGTTATGGAGTGTTTACTTTTGATCTATTTTCTCTTGCATACACTGATTAAGCCAGGTCGGTCTCACTACCCAGCATATTAGAGATTATTTGACTGTGGGATTATCTATGTACGTGCATATGCACATTCACATATTTTTTGCAATGGGTGACAAATTTAAGATAATCTCATGGAATATACATTGGCAATATTCCATACGGTAAAGTGGTATCATCCATTGGTGCTTTATATACAAGAGACTCCTATCTAGAAAAAGTTTGCACACTGTTAATGTACGTTGGGCGGAGGAATAACTTCCATTCAGTACCAACAAATTTTAGGGGAGTTAGCATTTTGATTCACAAAGTAATCTCATTTCACTGCTTTTCCTGCAAAATAGTTTTGTTTTAATTTTTTTTATTTTTATTTGCTTGTTTTGTAAATCGTCACCAACTTGCCTGTTTGGAATGAACGGTGCATGTTAGGAATGTGAAACACTAAACGAATAGCGCAAGAGAACTGCACAATTCCCATGTGCAAATGGGAAGATGGAATAATACCTGCAGTGCTATCTATTGGAAGGCAGCATTCCTGCAAGTCGACGTTAGACATTTTATACAAGTCTTGTAACAGTGACTGGGAAATCTAAGCCAAAGCCTGAAATCAGCTGTTTGGGAATCGCGATGATGAAAGGGAATCATCCCCAAACAGCTGTCTGTGGAGATTTTAAGCCAAAGCCAGAAATCATACAGTCATTGTTACAAGACTTCTGCAAATCAATGTAAGACTTTTTGTATGAGTGCTGCCTTTCAACAGGTAGCGCTGCAGAGGTATTGTTCCATCTTCCAATTTGCATATTTCCCAGGG